>NW_022681461.1:11603330-13010187 GCF_009764315.1 Trachypithecus francoisi
GGAGCTTGGCGCCGGGTCCTCCCGCTGCGCGGCCAGAGCGCAGCTGCAGCCGGTTCTCGCGGATGCTCGAGGTTTCTCCGCGTAACTGTTTCCACCTTTGCCAGCGTGGAGGATCCACACAACTTTGCCCTGCTTTAAAAATCATATCCTGTTTAATATTTTTAATGACTTGCTTTTAAGAAGCAAAATGTGAATAACAATTTTGATAAATTTTTTAAGCAAAATTTAAGAATTATTATATTTGAAATGGACAATTTCAGATGTCCCATAGCCAGATTTGCAAAACTAAACTTGTGTGACTTTCACGGTTTTGAGGTTTCCTTTGTCTGATTTGGGGTTCCTAGGCCCTACATTATGCAAATTATTGAACATTTCTAGGACTGGGTTAGTGAGATATGCAGTAACCTGATGAAGTGTTTAGCGGCGCTTGAGTGGCTTTGTTTAGCTCATGGCCATCAGATTGGCTCAAATCTCAGTTTTAGTATTTCTGAACTTTGGTGGGCATGGGACAATCTCTTGTCAGTTTTTGTGGTTCTCCAAAGGCATCCTAGCTTCTTCCAGTTGTGTTATAAAAGATGAAGCTAAGCTCATGCTATTGGAAAGAATACTTTTACTTTCTTTCTAAATAGAAACTAGTAACTTGCTAAGACTTACTGTTTTTAGGCCACTCAATTCTTAAGGTGTCAGTGAACAAAAATAAATTGAATTATTAGGATGTTTATAGAAAAGAGGTTAGCTTTAAAGATACATTTTGTTCTCCTATGGAGAGGTTATCCAGTTTTCACATTTTTTTAAAGTTGGTTTTACAGGAAAATGAAAGAAATGAGAGGAAAGGAGTGCTGAGGGTGGGGCCAGGAAATTGTGGTGACTTGGATATTAGGGGCCAAAGATCCCATCTGCTTCCTAATTGCTGGTTTAGGTTCAGTTATTGATGGGAAATGAAAAGATTTTGCATTTACATTCCACCCGCTGCTGCTGCTGCTGTTGAGGGCTGGGCAGAAACAACAGGACAGCTGACCATAGCAGGCCTGGGGCTACTTGGGTTTGTATATATGGCCACCTTCCCCAGAAGGAGGGAACTGCTACCCTTATCCTGTGAAAGTGCTAGCTAGCTTTCTGCATTGGACGTACGGAGGGCAGAACCTGGGGAAAATGCGTCTGATCAGCAGGAAGGGTGGAGCATCGCTTTAGGCAGGTGTGCTGAGAGGAGACAGGTGTCAGTTGATGGGTACTATTGCTGCAAGGGAACTTGAAGGCAGCGTGGTCCCTGAGGTCCAGCCCCATTTCTCAAAGGACCTGGGGTGGCCACTGGGGGCGGGGGAGCGGTGTTCCCTGCCTCTGGATTAAATTCTGCAGCATTATTGTTATTACTTGTTTTTTCTTAAAAGAAAAAAAAAAATAAGTTGCCCAGTGAAAAACTTATTTCAGTGGTCTAATGTGAGAAACAACATTCGTAATTGGGATTTTTTAAAAGCAGTTCTGTTTTTGTAAAACAAAATTTTTAAAACATTTGTAAAAAAGTGGAACAGAAGGAATGGTCCTACTGTGCTTTTGCTATCACCTTAGAAAAGGGCGAATGATATTTCACTTGCTCCCCAAAAACTGTTCTTAAAGATCATGGTGTTTTTCTGGACTTTTCAAGTTATTGATGAAGTTACATTAAAAGAGAGACTTGTCTCCAAACTTATGAAGTGTTTCTTAAATCTTGAGGGAGTCTTTCCTTTCTTTCACACAGATATTTCTCACACTTTCAGGAAAAAGAAAAGTCCATGCCTTTTCAGATTTTTACATTTTGATTTTATTTTCCTTTAAAACCCTTAAGCGCTTTATTAATAGGACTTCCCCTTGCTAAGATTTTGAAGATTAGTGCCTGACAGAAAAAAGTACATATATGAATACTATATAATATGATTATAGTTGTTTATATTGTAATTTGCTATCGTTTCCCAACTTTTTTGATGTTTCTCAGTAATAAAAAAAGTTCTTAACACCCTCCTTTAAGTGCATTTGTTGCTTATGAAAAACTACATGTATTTGCTGTTACAGTTATATTGTATCTCAAGGCCCAATATACACATAGGGCTGGATTTGTTGTTAATAACATTAGAGGTAGAAACCCTGTTTAAAATACTTTCTCTTAATTTAAGTATTTTGGCCTGTGTCTTGTCAGATCTGATTACATCAGCATGGTTTCTACTTCATGAGGTAACTCATGCAAGGCTGGCTCAGTGCAGAGCTTTGCTCAAGGTCTTTTGCTCTCCTGTGTTTGCATTTATTAGTAAAATAAACAGACCTCTGATTTGGTAGGTCTGGGGTGGGCCACAAAATTTGCATTTCTGACAAATTCCAAGGTAATGCTGATGCTGCTAATATGGGGACCACCCTTTAAGAACCATTGAACTACAGCAGGAGCTAGCAACCTGTTTCTGAAAAGGACCAGATAACTGTTTTAGGTGTTGCAGACACTATGGTCCCTGTCACAACTTCTCAGCTCTGCTCTTATAGCCCATAGCCACAGGCAATATGTAAATGAATGGGCATGGTTCTGTTCCAATAAAACTTTATGGATACTGAAGTTTTAATTTCATGTAATTTTCATGTTTCATGAGACATCCTTTTATTTCCAAACCAAAAAAAAAAAAATCTGTTGAGCTATTATCATGTGGTGTGTACTTTATTGCCACTGTAATTTTTAATCCTAACAACAAAAGGTTTTACAGATTTAAAGTCTCATATCACTGTATCCTAGAACATGGGGACAGGAGTAAGCCTACTTCAATGGACTTTTACAAAGATTGAATAAGATACAGAGAGGCAGATTATACAACTCACCAAAATTTGTGCAAAGAATAAGCTAGGATTAAAACTCCCTTTGACCTGACCCCCATCAGTGCTCTTTTCCTAAGCCATACTGCCTCAACAGTTCCGCTAAGGAAGCACTCAAAATAACGGGTAGCTAAACTGACATCTGATACCACTTCATGGTGTCCATATTCTCCAAGGAGCAGTGAACCAGGAGTCACCTGCTGGGTCAATCTCCATCCCTCTAACAGTAGGTCTGTGTGGGTGTTGGGAAACACTGCAAATTTCAGCTGGTTCTCAGTTCTTCTTGGTTTTCAGCCCTGCTGGGCTCTTTTGGGTCTTCCCCATGCTCGTATAATCTTCCAGTCAGCCAGGAATATGTGGAGAATTTCTTAGCCCTTTGAAGCACTCTCTCATGAAATAGTAATATTTTAACTTTCTTCAACCATTGAAAATGTAAAAACTGGCTGGGTGCGGTGGCTCATGCCTGTAATCCCAGCACTTTGGGAGGCTGAGGTGGGTACATCACTTGAAGTTAGGCGTTCAAGACCAGCCTTGCCAACATGGTGAAACCCCATCTCTACTTAAAAAAAAAAAAAGGAAAATACAAAAATTAGCTGGGCATGGTGGCATGTGCCTATAATCCCAGCTACCTGGGAGGTTAAGGCATTCGAATCCCAGCTACCTGGGAGGTTGAGGCATTCGAATCCCAGCTACCTGGGAGGTTGAGGCATTTGAACCCAGGAGGGGAAGGTTACAGTAAGCTGAAATTGTGCCCCTGCACTCCAGCCTGGGTGACAGAGCTTGCCTTCGTCTCAATAAAAGAAAAAAAAAAAGTAAAAACTATTTTTAATTGTGGGCAGTGTACAAAAATAGATGCCTGGCAGGATCGGGCCGTTGGACTGCAGTTTGTGACTCCTGAACTTAAGGAAAAATTGAGCTCCTACGAAGATGTATTCTTTTTTTTTTTTTTTTGAGACAGTTTTGGTTTTGTTGCCCCGGCTGGAGTGCAATGGTGCAATCTAAGCTCACCGAAACCTCGGCCTCCCAGGTTCAAGTGATTCTCCTGCCTCAGCCTCCCAACTAGCTGGGATTACAGGCATGCACCACCACGCCTGGCTAATTTTGTATTTTTAGTAGAGACAGGGTTTCTCCATGTTGGTCAGGCTTGTCTCGAACTCTCGACCTCAGGTGATCTGCCTGCCTTGGCCTCCCAAAGTGCTGGGATTACAGGCGTGAGCCACCATGCCTGTTATTCTTTTCTAAATATTTTTTTGTAGAGACAGAGTCTCCCTGCATAACATTGACCAATCTGGTCTCGAATTCCTGGGCTCAAGTGATCCTCATGCCTCAGTCTCCCAAAGTGCTAAATGCAGACATGAGCCACCATGCTGGCTCCAGGATATATTCTTGACGGTGGGTGGCCTTTCTTCAGAAAATTTCAAAACAGGAAGAATTTGGTTCTCTAGTTCATTTTCATTCATCTACCTCGCTTTTTGGTGTTTCTACCACCTACCACTATACATTGATTTTAAAAGTTTTCATCTTTAGACACTGTCAGCTTCTAGCATTGGGGAAAAGATAGTGTTCATTTTGGGGAAGTGAGAGGAAGAGATTCTGTGTATTTCCTAGTAAGTTTTTAAAGCAATTTAAGCAGAACACAGTGACCTTGGTCATTTAATCCCAATGGGTTAGAGGCAGAGTTGACAAACTTTGTCTAAATGGTCAGATGGTAAATGTTTAATCCTCATAATACCCTATGGGCAGAGTTGGTCTATCAGTAGGTCTCTGTCTCAACTATTTCAGTTCTACTTTGTAGCCAGAAAGCAACCATAGGCAGTATTTATGGCTGTGTACAGTACAACTTCAGGAAAAAAACAGGCCCGGATATGGCCTGTGGGCCATAGTTTGCTCACCCTTGGTTTAGAGACATTCTTGGGACAGAGTGGAATATTTCCAAGCCATCAGAAAACTTGGTGACTGATTCTTTCCCGGACTCCAGGCTGCGCTGGGGTGTGCTCAGGTCTGTTTGCTCATTGCAGTGACTTCTGAACTACTGCTGAGCCGCTGGGGCCGTTCCTCTGAGAAGGAATAGAGGTGTGGCTCCACCAGTGTTTGAAGAAGCCCAGTTTCTGCACTGGTTGACGTTGGTCAAACGTGCTAATCTGACCTGATTGCTCCTATATATTTGCTTTTCTGATTAGAAGTCCTATATGAAAATAAGGAAATGTTAAACATGATATTTAACTAGGAGGGTCGGGGGCTCGTGTATTTGGCATGTTGTACATTTTCATATGCCTTTTTTTTCTTTTTAAAAAGTGGTTAGAAGTCTTTGTTAAATTACAAACATTTTGTCTTACAAGCAAACAATATTTTTTACCAGTAGGTTGAAATTTTAAATTAATTAAGCCAGTAGGTAAGAATATGCAGTTTTTTCTCTTCTGATCTATTCAGTGATTTTTTTTTGGAGACAGAAATCTCGCTGTGTCGCCCAGGCTGGAGTGCAGTGACGCGATCTCCGTCTCCTGGGTTCAAGCAATTCTCATGCCTTAGCCTCCCAAGTAGCTGGGATTACAGGTGTGTGCCACCACACCCAGATAATTTGGGGGGAGGGGGTGTTTATTTCTGTTTTTTTGAAGCAGAGTCTTGCTGTGTCACCCAGGCGGGAGCGCAGTGGCACAATCTCGGCTCACAGGAACCTCTGCCTCCCAAGTTCAAGCGATTCTCCTGCCTCAGCCTCCAAGTAGCTGGGATTACAGGCACATACCACCATGCCTGGCTAATTGTATTTTTAGTAGAGACAGGGTTTTGATATGCTGGCCAGGCTGGCCTCAAATTCCTGACCTCAGGTGATCTGCTTGCCTTGGCCTCCCAAAGTGCTGGGATTACAGGCGTGAGCCTCTGCACACACCCAGCCTATCAAGTGATTTTTAATGCAAAAACACACCACTTGTTTTCATTTTGGGAAAGCCTGGTGCCTCACAGAGTTTAGATGATTTAAGTTAATCATTTTCAGTATGCTGGAAGCTTATAATCAAGTATGAGACAAACATTCTGAAGCTTAAATGAAAATGAATATTAAATTAATATATCTGTTTGACACAGTATATCACTCACCCACTTCCGTCTCATCCCCAATCCAGATAAATTCTAACGTGGGAGAAGGGACAGTGTCTGATGTGTTTGACCACCGTAAACTCTGCGTCTGAGTTCTGCCCTCGGCCTTCATCAATCTTGATCATTTCTCGCCAGTATCTGTCCCTCATACTTCAGCAGCAAGGGTTTCTACACTCCTGGAAGCCTGTGAGGAAGCACCTTGCAGGCCTGAAGGCTGATTGTGTTACCTCCCTTCCTCGTGTCACTGCTTACCTGGGCAGCCCTGCTCCCATTGGGAGCCCAGGGCTCTCCTAAGAGTGCTGTCTAGACAGCTGGCATGAGACAGTGCCAGCCAAGCACTGGGTGATCGTGAGGGGCTTCCAGGATTGTATAACTTCCAGGACTGTTTGAGGTTTGGCTTCCTCAAACCTTTTTCATAATATGGTCCTGATCTGGGACGTCCACTGCTGGAGTGGCATCAGTAGGTCAGCCCCAGGTAATGGCAGGTACTGCCGTTTTAGTTGGTGGCAGAGTCAGGAGAAGGAAAGGGGAGGGCTGGTTGCTATAAAGTAGAATGGTTATGGAAGGAAAACATGCGTCACTGTTTCCTCATAAAGTGGAAGAAAGATTGAATCTAGAAATGATTTGTTATTCTACTTTCCATCCCTAATAATTGTCAACATTTGTTGAGCAATTACTATGTGCCAAATGTAGCTCTAAGCGCTTCTCACTTAACTCACTGAATCCTCATAAAAACCTTGTGAGCAGGACAGCGAGGCACAGGCAGGTCCTGTGTCCCCTGAGTGGTAGAGCCAGGGTCAGACATGGCTGTGGGATTCCAGTCTGTGCTCTTAACACCACCCTGAGCTGCCTGATGTGAATACAGCACCTGACTCGTGGTAGCTGCTCAATAAATTTTTTATTGGCTGTCTAAAGGAAAGAATATTAAATGATTATCTGTACACTTCCCTTGAAGTGAGAATCGAGTTTATTTTCTGCTTTCAAACTTATGCCCCACCCACTGACTTACATCTACTAGAATAACAAAAGGCCTTGCAAGGGTCATATCTAAAAGTATTTTGTTAAGCCATGTGCGGCGGTGTGTGCGTATGGTCCCATCTACTCGGAGACTGAGGTGTGAGGATTGCTTGGGTCCGGGAGTTCGAGGCTGCAGTGAGCCATGATCGTACCACTGCACTCCAGCCTGGGTGACAAAGCAAGACTCCATCTCTTAAAAAAAAAAAAAAAAAGTATATTATTAGAAAATTTAGTATATAACAGATAGTTGTTCAAAGCAGTAGGTGAAAATAGATTATTCAGTAAAGGTCGCTGGCAGAACTGGCTTGTCACTACAGGAAGAAAAAAGCTGCATTCTTTGTATTTCCTTACGTCTGCAATATTTATATTTCCTTACTCCTTACATCAAAAAGGAATTTTAAATGGACGAACAATTTAAACGTGAATATGAAACTACATTGGAAAAAAATGTGGGTAAGTGTGTTTATAGACTTAGAGTAGGAAATGCCCTCCTAAATATAACAACAATCGAGAAGTAATAAAAGATTGACAAGATTAGGTTATTTAAAACAACAGAGTGACTGGCGAGATGGCCAAATAGGAAGAGTTCTGGTCTGCAGCTCCCAGCGAGATCAACACAGAAGACAGGTGATTTCTGCATTTCCAACTGAGGTACCTGGCTCATCTCACTGGAACTGGTTAGATGATGGGCGCAGCCCACAGAGGGTGAGCCGAAGCAGTGTGGAGCATCACCTCATCTGGTAAGTGCAAGGGTTTGGGGAACTCCTCCCCTAGCCAAGGGAAACTGTGAGGGACTGTGCCGTGAGGGACGGTGCACTCTGGCCCAGATACTGTGCTTTTCCCACGATCTTCACAACCTGCAGACCAGGAGATTCCCCAGGTGCCTACACCACCAGGGCCCTGGATTTCGAGCACAAAAGTGGGCGGCCATTTGGGCAAACACTGAGCTAGCTGCAGGAGTTTTTTTTTTTTTTTTCTCCATACCCCAGTGGCATCTGGAATGCCAGTGAGACAGAACCATCCACTTCCCTGGAAAGGGGCCTGAAGCCAGGGAGCCAAGTGGTCTAACTCATTGGATCCCACCCCCACAGAGCCCAGCAAGCTAAGATCCACTGGCTTGAAATTCTCGCTGCCACCAAAGCAGTCTGAAGTTGCCTGGGATGCTTGAGCTTGGTTGGCGGGGGCGGGGGCATCTGCCGTTACTGAGGCTGGAGTAGGTGATTTTCTCCTCACAGTGTAAAGAAAGCTGCCAGTTCGAACTGGGTGGAGCCCACCACAGCTCAGCAAAGCCACTGTGGCCAGACTGCCTCTCTAGATTCCTCCTCTCTGGGCAAGGCATCACTGAAAGAAAGGCAACAGCCCCAGTGTTATAGATAAAACTTCCATCTCCCTGAGACAGAGCACCTGGGGGAAGCGGTAGCTGTGGGCACAGCTTCAGCAGACTTAAATGTTCCTGCCTGCCAGCTCCTGAAGAGAGCGGCAGATCTCTCAGCACAGCGCTCGAGGTCTGCTAAGGGACAGACTGCCTCTTCAAGTGGGTCCCTGACGCCTGTGCCTCCTGACTGGGAGATACCTCCTAGCAGGGGTTGACAGCTCACCTCATACAGAAGAGCTCCGGCTGTCATCTAGTGAGTGGGTGCCCCTCTGCGACAAAGCTTCCAGAGGAAGGAACAGGCAGCAATCTTTGCTGTTCTGATGCCTCCGCTGGTGATACCCTGGCCAACAGGGTCTGGAGTAGACCTGCAGCAGAGGGGCCTGACTGTTAGAAGGAAAACTAACAGAAAGGAAAAGCATCAACAAAAAGGATGTCCACACAGAAACCCCATCTGAAGGTCACCAGTATCAAAGACCAAAGGTAGATACATCCATGAAGATTTGGAAAAACCTGCATAAAAAGGTTGAAAATTCCAAAAACCAGAATGCCTCTTCTCCTCCAAAGGATCACAGCACCTCACCAGCAAGGGAACAAAACTGGATAGCGAATGAGTTTGATGAACTGACAGAAGCAGGCTTCAGAAGGTGGGTAATAACAAACTCCTCTGAGTGAAATGGGCATGTTCTAACCCAATGCAAAGAAGCTAAGAACCTTGAAAAAAGTTTAGAGGAATTGCTAACTAGAATAACCAGTATAGAGAAGAACATAAATGACCTGATGGAGCTGAAAAACACAGCATGAGAACTTGGTGAAACATACACAAATATCAATAGCCAAATCGATCAAGTGGAAGAAACGATATCAGAGATTGAAGATCAACTTAATGAAATAAAGTGTAAAGACAAGATTAGAGAAAAAAGAATGAAAAGGAATGAACAAAGCCTCCAACAAATATGGGACTATGTGAAAAGACCAAACCTACATTTGACCTGGTGTACCTGAAAGTGACGGGGAGAATGGAACCAAGTTGGAAAACACTCTTCAGGATATTATCCAGGAGAAATTCCTCTACCTAGCAAGACAGGCCAACATTCAAATTCAGGAAGTGCAGAGAACACCACAAAGATACTCCTCAAGAAGAGCAATCCGAAGACACATACATAATTGTCAGATTCACCAAGGTTGAAATGAAGGAAAAAATGTTAAGGGCAGCCAGAGAAAAAGGTTAGGTTACCCACAAAGGGAAGCCCATCAGACTAACAACACATCTCTCTGCAGAAACCCTACAAGCCAGAAGAGAGTGGGGGCCGGTATTCAACATTCTTAAAGAATTTTCAACCCAGAATTTCAGTGCAGCCAAACTAAGCTTCATAAGCGAAGGAGAAGTAAAATCCTTTACAGACAAGCAAATGCGGAGAGATTTTGTCACTACCAGGCCTGCCTTACAAGAGCTCCTAAAGGAAGCACTAAATATGGAAAGGAAAAACCAGTACCAGCCACTGCAGAAGCATACCAAATTGTAAAGACCATCGACGCTATGAAGACATTGCATCAACTAACAGACAAAATAACTGGCTAGCATCATTCACATATAACAATATTAACCTTAAATGTAAATGGGCTAAATGCCCCAATTAAAAGACTGGCAAATTGGATGAAGAGTCAGGACCCATTGGGATGCTGTATTCAGGAGACCCATCTCACATGCAGGGACACACACAGGCTCAAAATAAAGGGTTGGAAGAATATTTACCAAGCAAACAGAAAGCAAAATAAAAAAAAAACCAGAGGTTGCAATCCTAGTCTCTGAAAAAACAGACTACACGAGAGAGAGACTTAGACTTTTTCACAATAATAGTGGGGGAATTTAACACCCCACTGTCAATATTAGATCAATGAGACAGAAAATTAACAAGGATATTCAGGACTTGAACTCAGCTCTGGACCAAGCGGACCTAATAGACATCTACAAAACTCTCCACCCCAAATCAACAGAGTATACATTCTTCTCAGCACCACATCTTACTTATTCTAAAATTGACCACGCAATTGGAAGTAAAACAATCCCCAGCAAATGCAAAAGAATGGAAATCATAGCAAACAGTCTCTCAGACCACAGTGCAATCAAATTAAAACTCAGGATTAAGAAACTCGCTCAGAACCACACAACTACATGGAAACTGAACAACCTGCTCCTGAATGACTGATGGGTGAATGACTGATGGGTAAATAACGAAACGAAGGCAGAAATAAATAAGCTCTTTGAAACCAATGAGAACAAAGACACAACGTACTAGAATCTTGGGGACACAGCTGAAGCAGTGTTTTTTTTTTTTTTTTTTTTTTTTTTTGAGACGGAGTCTCGCTGTGTCGCCCAGCTGGACTGCAGTGGCTGGATCTCAGCTCACGGCAAGCTCCGCCTCCCGGGTTTACGCCATTCTCCTGCCTCAGCCTCCCGAGTAGCTGGGACTACAGGCGCCCGCCACCTCGCCCGGCTAGTTTTTTGTATTTTTTAGTAGAGACGGGGTTTCACCGTGTTAGCCAGGATGGTCTCAATCTCCTGACCTCGTGATCCACCCGTCTCGGCCTCCCAAAGTGCTGGGATTACAGGCTTGAGCCACCGCGCCCGGCCTGAAGCAGTGTTTAGAGGGAAATTTGTAGCACTAAATGCCCACAGGAGAAAGTGGGAAAGATCTAAAATTGACACCCTAACATCACAATTAAAAGAGCTAGAGAAGCAAGAACAAACAAATTCAAAACATAGCAGAAAACAAGAAATAACTAAGAGCAGAACTGAAGGAGATAGAGACACGAAAAACCCTTCAAAAAAAAGAAAACAGTGAATCCAGGAGCTGGCTTTTTGAAAAGATTAACAAAATAGACTACTAGCCAAACTAATGAAGAAAAAAGAGAAGACTAAAATAGACACTAAAAAATGATAAAGGGGAGATCACCACTGATTCCACAGAAATACAAACTAAAATCAGAGAATACTGTAAACACCCTTACGCAAATAAACTAGAAAATCTAGAAGAAATGGATAAATTCCTGGACACATCCACCCTCCCAAGACTAAACCAGGAAGAAGTCAAATCCCTGAATAGACCAATATCAAGTTCTGAAGTTGAGGCAATAATTAATAGCCTACCAACCAAAAAAAACCCAGGACCAGACACAATCAGAGCTGAATTCTACCAGAGATACAAAGAGGAGCTACCATTCCTTCTGAAACTATTCCAAACAATAGAAAAAGGAGGACTCTTCCCTAACTCATTTTATGAGGCCAGCATCATCCTGATACCAAAACCTGGCCTAGAAACAAACAAACAAAATTTTAGACCAATATCCCTGATGAACATCGATGCAGAAATAATAAAATACTGGCAAATTGAATCCAGCAGCACATCAAAAAGCTTATCCACCACAATCAAGTCGGCTTCATCCCTGGGATGCAAGACTGGTTGAACATATGCAAATCAATAAACATAATCCATCACATAAACAGAACCAATGACAAAAACCACATGGTTCTCTCAATAGAGGCAGAAAAGGCCTTTGACAAAATTCCACACCCCTTCATGCTAAAAACTCTGAATAAACTAGGTATTGATGAAATGTATCTCAAAATAATAAGAGCTATTTATGACAAACCTACAGCCAATATCATACTGAATGGGCAAAAGCTGGAAGCATTCCCTTTGAAAACTGTCACAAGACAAGGATGTCCTCTCTCACCAGTCCTATTCAACATGGTATTTGAAGTTCTGGCCAGGGCAATCAGGCAAGAGAAAGAAAGAAAGGTATTCAAATAGGAAGAGAGGAAGTCATATTGTCTCTGTTTGCAGATGACATGATTGTATATTTAGAAAACCCCATCATCTCAGCCTAAAATCTCCTTAAGCTGATAAGCAACTTCAGCAAAGTCTTAGGATACAAAATCAGTGTGCAAAAATCACAAGCATTCCTATACACTGAAATAGACCAACAGAGAGCCAAATCATGAGTGAGCTCCCATTCACATATTGCTACAAGGAGAGTAAAATACCTAGGAATCCAACTTACAAGGGATGTGAAGGACCTATTCAAGGAGAACTACAAACCACTGCTCAAGGAAGTAAGAGGACACAAACAAATGGAGAAACATCCCATGCTCACGGATAGGAAGAATCAATATTGTGAAAATGGCCATATTGCCCAAAGTAATTTATAGATTCAGTGCTATCACCATCAAGCTACCATTGACTTTCTTCACAGAATTAAAAAAAAAAAAAACTACTTTAAATTTCCCATGGAACCAAAAAAGAGCTCATGTAGTCAAGACAATCCTAAGCAAAAAGACAAGCTGGAGGCATCGTGCTGCCTGACTTCAAACTATGCTACAAGGCTACAGTAATGAAAACAGCATGGTACTGGTACCAAAACAGATACATAGGCCAATGGAACAAAACAGAGGCCTCAGAAAGAATGCTACACATCTACAACCATCTGATTTTTGACAAACCTGACAAAAACAAGCAATGGGGAAGGATTCCCTATTTAATAAATGGTGGTGGGAAAACTGGCAAGCCATATGCAGAAAACCGAAACTGGACTTCTTCCTTACACCTTACACAAAAATTAACTTAAGATGGATTAAAGACTTAAACATAAGACTTAAAACCATAAATACCCTAGAAGAAAACCTAGGCAGTACGTGGGTATGGTCAAAGACTTCATGACTGAAACACTAAAAGCAATGGCGACAAAAGCCAGAATAGGCAAGTGGGATCTAATTAAGCTAAGGAGCTTCTGCCCAGCTAAAGAAACTACCATCAGAGTGGACAGGCAACCTGCAGAATGGGAGAACATTTTTCTCATCTGTCCAACTGACAAAGGGCTAATATCCAGAATCTACAAAGAACTTAAAGTTAACAAGAAAAAAAAAAAATCAAAAAGTGGGTGAAGGATATGAACAGAGACTTCTCAAAAGAAGACATTTATGCAGCCAGTTCATCATCACTGGTCATTAGAGAGATGCAAATCAAAACCACAATGAGATACCTTCTCATGCCAGTTAGAATGGTGATTATTAAAAAGTCAGGAAACCACAGATGCTGGAGAGGATGTGGAGAAATAGGAACACTTTTACACTGTTGGTGGGAGTGTAAGTTAGTTCAACCATTGTGGAAGACAGTGTGGTGATTCCTCAAGCATCTAGAACCAGAAATACCATTTGACCCAGCCATCCTATTACAAAGGAGTATAAGTCATTCTACTATGAAGACACATACACACATATATTTATTGTGGCACTGTTCACAATAGCAAAGATTTGGAACCTACCCAAATGCCCATCAGTGATAGACTAGATAAAGAATGTGACACATACACACTGTGGAATACTATGCAGCCATAAAAAAGGTTGAGTTCATGTCCTTTGCCGGGGACATGGATGAAGCTGGAAACCATCATTCTCAGCAAACTAACACAGGAACAGAAAACCAAACACCACATGTTCTCACTCATAAGTGGGAGCTGAACACTGAGAACACGTGGACACAGGGAGGGAAACATACACCAGGGCCTTTTGGGGGAGGTGGTGGGAGGCTAGGGGAGGGGTTAGCATTAGGAGAAATAACTAATATAGATGACTGGTTGATGGGTGCAGCAAACCACCATGGCACATGTATACCTGTGTAACAAACCTGCATGTTCTGCACATGTATCCCAGAACTTAAAGTATAAATAAATAAAAAAAAAAAAAGAACTTTCAAAAAAAAGCAGCAAAAACTTTGGGCAAACATTCTAGAAAGTAAAAGAATAGATGAAAAGTTGAAAAAAAAATTATTCACATGAAGGACCAAAGATTGGTTTACCTTTAACAGACAAAGAGCTTTAGCAAATCAATAAGATGAACACCCCAGTTTAAAATTGGGCAAAGAATATGAAAAGGCATTTCACCAAAATGAACGTGCAGATGGCCAAGAAATGAAAAGACACTCATTTGTGCTCACAATATGTTTGAAAATATCACTAATGACATTGTCGGCCATTAAAAAGTTTGTTTGCTATGTTATGTCAGAAAATAGACATTCTCCTGCTGCAGGAGATTGTGATTAAAACCCCTATATGAAAAGGAATTTTTTTTTTTTTTTTTTTTTGTGATGGAGTCTTGCTCTGTCTTCCCCAGCCTGGAGTGCAGTGGTGCGATCTTGGCCCACTACAACCTCTGCCTCTCGGGTTCAAGTGATTCTTCTGCCTCAGCCTCCCGAGTAGCTGGGACTATAGGTGCCTGTTACCCCCTAGCTAATTTTTGTGTTTTTAGTAGAGATGGGGTTTCACCACATTGGTGAGGATGGTGTCGAACTCCTGACCTCGTGATTCGCCTGCCTTGGCCTCCTAAAGTGCTGGGATTACAGGCGTAAGCCGCTGCGCCCAGCAAAAAAAAGGAAATTTAAAAAATGTTAATATTTAACTAGAAGGTTCAAGGAACTCATGCATTTGACAGGTTGGACCTGTTTCAGATATGGTAAGATCTATCAAATAATTATTTATATAGTTTAGACTTATGGAAGAGTTGAAAAATAGTACACATAGTTCCTATATACCCTTTACCCTGTTTCCCCTTAACCATAGAATGTATCAAAATTAAGAGATTAACCTTTTGGCACTATCTTTTTAACCATGCTGGCCAAGCGTGTTATAGAATGTCCGACGAGTTGACTTCCTCTGAATTTTCTCCTGATAAGATTGAGGTTATGCATTGCTGGCAGGAGGCCGTAGAGGTGCCGTGCCCTCCTAGTGCACCATATTGGGGGGTATGTGATGTCGATGTGCCTCATTCTCAGTGCTACCAAGCTTGAAGTGGCTAAGGTGGCATCTGCCAGGATTCTTCATGTAATATAGCTGTTTTCCCCTTTGTAATTTGCCAACTATTTTGGAAGAGAGACGATCTATCAATATTAAAAACATACATTTTTGACCCAGAAATATATCCACAGAGATGTGATTTATTTCATCTCCTGCAAAAGGGGGTGATACTGCCCCCGAAGCTGATACAAACCCCTGTATTGAGCAGTGCCTCACCACAGTAAGCTTGCTGTTGGTTCATCTCAAGCTCCTTGAGGCCTGCTGGTTTGATATTCAGGACTTTTTTCAGAATTCAGATAACACTGGGCATTTATTACATATTATGTGACAGCCCCAGGAGGATCTAGGACGGCACCGCATACTCAAACACTCATCTTTCTGCAGTGAAATGTATGAGTATTCACATGAAGGGAGAAAGATAAAGGCTATAAGTAGCTTCAGATAAGTTCTGATCAGACCTTGATCTCAGTTCAGGTTTTGTTGCTGGAAAAGTTTTTAAAAATCTGAGTTTTTAGAGACCGTTTTGGATTTCAAAGTTGTGAATAAGGGACTGTACACATAGGTAAGAGTTCGTAAGCACAGAGATGGGTGTACAGCTGCACATCTGCAGTTTTAACTAGCTGTTCAAAATGTAGTCAAGCCTGGCCGGACGTGGTGGCTCCTGTAATCCCAGCACTTTGGGAGGCCAAGGCGGGCAGATCACTTGAGGCCGAGAATTCAAGACCAGCCTGGCCAACATGGTGAAACCCCGTCTCTACTAAAAGTACAAAAAACAAAACAAAAAAACACTAGCTGGGTGTGGTGGCGGGCACCTCTAATCCCAGCTACTCAGGAGGCTGAGATGAGAGAATCCCTTGAATCTGGGAGGCAGAGGTTTCAGTGAGCCCAGTTCATGCCACTGCACTCCAGCGTGGGTGACAGAACAAGACTATGTCTCAGAAAAACAAAAAGATAGTTAGACCTACAGTGGTTGCATCTGTACTGAACGTGTATAGACTTTTTTGTCATTAGTTCCTAAACATATGGCTTAACAGCTAATTACATAGCATTTACATTGTACTAGGTATGATAAGTAATCTAGACATGGTTTAAAGCTTAGAGGAGGATGTGCCTGGGTTGGATGCAAATATGTCATTTTATATAAAGGACTTGAACATCCTTGGCTTTTGGTGTCCTCGGGGGGTCTTGGAACCAATCCCTAGTGAATACTGAGGGACAGCTGTGTAAGGCTGTTTATGGTAGCATTGTTGGAAGTAAGCCTGGAAAGCCTTGAATATTTCTCTGTAGGAGATCAGTTAAGCAAATCTTGGCACACAGTGGTGCCCTATTCAGCCCTTTGAAAAGAATGGAGCAAACCATAATGTGCTACTAAAAAAGGGAGGCAAGATGTGTTACTAAGAAATACACAGCATTTGCTGAATAGTGTGAATGGTGTGATCTTGTTTGGATTAAAGTAAATATATTGATGCTTATATATGCATCTAGAAACATCTAGAATAGTGGCTATACATATGAATCACCTGGGGAGGTTAAAAAATACCGATATCTGGGCCTTGCCCTAAACCCCACTGAATTAGAAATGCAGGGATGGGGGCCAGGTGTGATGGCTCATGCCTGTACTCCCAGCACTTTAGGAGGCTGAGGCGGAAGGATCACTGAGTCCAGGAGTTTGAGAGCAGCTTGAACAACGTAGTGCAACCCCTTCTCTTTAAAGATAGAAAAAATTAGCTGGCATGGTGGTGCACACCTGTAATCCCAGCTACTTGGGAAGCCGAGGTGGGAGAATTGCTTGGGCCCAGGAAGTTGAGGCTGCAGTGAGCTGGCATCACACCACTGGGCAGCTACGTCAGCCTGGGCAACAGAGTGAGACCCTGTCTCAAAAAAAAAAAAAAAAGCAGTGGTGGAGCCCAGGTATTGATATTTTTAAAAGTTTCAGGCTGGGCGCAGTGGCTCATGCCTGTAATCCCAGCACTTGGGGAGGCCAAGGCGGCCAGATCATGAGGTCAGGAGATCGAGACCATCCTGGCTAACACGGTGAAACCTCATCTCGACTAAAAATACAAAAAAGTAGCTGGGCTTGGTGGCATGCACATGTAGTCCCAGCTACTCGGGAGGCTGAGGCAGGAGAATGGCATGAACCTGGGGGGTAGAGCTTGCAGTGAGCTGAGATGGTGCCACTGCACTCCAGCCTGGGTGACAAAGTGAGACTCCATCTCAAAAGTGTCCCAGGTGATGCTGGTGCCCCTTGAGTGTTGAGGACCATTGGAATAGAAGGACCCAGATGTTAGAAAATGTTACCCCTTACCTTTGGAGTAGGATGAGGGAGATGCAATTTATACTTTTTTGTTTTTTGAATCAGAGTCTCGCTCTATCGCCCAGGCTAGAGTGCAGTGGTGTGACCTTGGCTCACTGCAAGCTCTGCCTCCTGAGTTCAAGCTTTTCTCCTGCCTCAGCCTCCTGAGTAGCTGGTACAGGCATGCGCCACCATGCCTGGCTGATTTTTGTATTTTTAGTAGAGACGGGGTTTCACCATGTTGGCCAGGCTGGTCTCAAATTCCTGACTTCAGGCCATCTACCTGCCTTGGCATTCCAGAGTGCTGGGATTACAGGCATGAGCCATCGTGCCCGGCCAATTTATACTTTACTGTGTGTAGTTTCCCATTTTTTCCTTAGCAGAAGCCACTTGGAAAAGACTCCGCTCTGGGTGACAGAGACCCCGTCTCTAAAATAAATACATAAACATTTTAAAACATTTAAAAGTCAAAAAAGAGACTCTTGTGATCAAAATGAGATACGATAGGACAATGGAGACACCTTTGCAGCAGGTCTGTAGAATCTTCTAGAAGTTTCTTGTTTCTGCACTTATGCTCCTTGAGTATATTCAGTGCTTGCTGATATCAGCTGATAACTGAAAGAAGAATGTTGTTTCCCCATTCATCCTAAGAGGCCAGAAGCTGGTAAGACATGAGCGCAGGTCAGAGTTTCCACCCATGGTAATTTTGGGGGTGCTTTATTTTAGATGATTCGGCTAGATTGCTGCTTTATCTCCAGGCAGGCCCCCATACTAGTAGCTATCTGTTAAAGAGGAAGTCTTTTGATGACCCACCTGGAAAGACCATTGGGTGAGGATCAGCTCTCCCGTGTTCTCACTGGTAAGAACTGTGTTTTGCAGATGAATCCTCGGTGGTCTCCTCTTCCCTCCCCATCCCTTGTCTTTTTCCCTCCTCTTCTCCTTCCCTTCCCTCCTCTGTTGCTAGACACCCCTGGCGTAAAAGGCGCTCTGTGCTCAAAGGCTGTTTGTTGCAGCGCAACCGCTCTCACTCTGATAAGGTTCTGTTTTATCTGGCTCAGCAAAAGCTGCTCCGAAAAGTCTACTTTCCTTGTTCCTGGAGACCAGTGCTTGCAGCCGGCCAGACCTGGCTTTGAATTGAAGCCCATTAACAAAATTTATGGCATCTTTCTTCTAAGCTATATTTTTGTGCACTGTGTAGCTCTCACACAGTCACTGTTTTTCCTAACATGAGGTGTACGATGCAGCAGTTGCACAGATACGGTCCCTAAAGTGAGAAATGAATGTGGGAAAGACAAGGTGCTCTCATTTGGCATGGAGTGAACGCCTTGTTCCCATCTCAGATCCTAAGATGGAACACGTTTTTCCCGGCGACTTCAGGCCGATGGCACACCTCCCACTTCGGTTGTGTGTCGTGAAGGAGAAGACACTTCTACAGCCAGGGCTGTGCCTGAATAATGATGTACATGGGTGGAGGGGGGAGGTTCACATTCACCTCTAGAATGGGTTTTCTGCTTTGCTTGAGAAATGCTTTAATTGGCTGTCATTAGTAATCCTGTCAAGGGTGAAAAAACCTCCCTTGTTAGGAATCAAAGCAAAAAGCTGTCTCTGAGGAGTAATGAGCAATATACTCTTTCTAATATGATGCGGAAGCACTTAATATTTGTTATTGGTGTTTACAGAAATGATTGCTTCTCAAACATTGCTGCTTACAGAAATGATTAATTCTCAAACTGTGTCGGGAAGGTGAGTATGGTAATGATTTTACAGGGGAGGAATCTGAAGTGTAAGAGAAATCATGTCTTGCCCCAGGTCTCGAGCTAATCTATGACAGGTTTCGGGGCGGTGCCTGCTCCTCTGAGCCTGTCCTGGGAGCTGGCCACACTGCCCTGTGTGCACAGCACTGTGGGCTTTGTGCGTGCCATCCACATATTCTTCTTCCTCGACAGCTTTGCACATCAAGAAGGAGCTACCAGCCCATGCTTCCTGGCAAGACCGTTTCCTCTCTGTTGTAAGGATGACACGGTCTGCTTCGGAGATGATAAATACTAGTATTGATGCGTATTTATTTGCTTTTACTTGGCAGATTCTCAGTGCTGATTTTGAGATGATGGGCTTGGGAAACGGGCGTCGCAGCATGAAGTCGCCGCCCCTCGTGCTGGCCGCCCTGGTGGCCTGCATCATCGTCCTGGGCTTCAATTATTGGATTGCGAGCTCCCGGAGCGTGGATCTCCAGGTGTTTTGTTTTGTTTATTATGTTTATTTTATGTTTATGCTTTGTTTATTTTATTATGGGGTCCGAGGGGTTTGTTGTTTATTGCTAGCCAGGGCATTTTGCACAGGGCACGTGCTGTAAGGTAAGTTTAGGGCTCTGCACACCCCCACAGCCCTGGGTCAGACCCCAAGCAGCTCCGCTTTGGGTGGGAGAGGCCCCTTCTGTGGTTGTGTAGGATTGCGGTTGTGGTATCCCTCCCTGCCTTTCCTGTGAGTTAACAGCTTTCATTTGAGCTACTGAGGTGGTTCTGGGAAGACAGCTTGCTTACATATACTGGCCACAGTCTGTTGTTTGCGGTCCTCCAGTGCACAAGATATCAAAGAGCAGTATTGGAAGTGTGCTTGGATGATGGGTGTAAGAAATATGTTTTTAAGGGTACCAATCTTTATCTTCATCATTTAATAATGATAATTTTAACGTTCTCATTTACTGTTGCAGTCATGGGTCAGGTACAGTGCTGAGCAGTGACGGAGATGCTCCTCTTGATCAAACTTGAGTCGGGCCCTTCTGAGCCGTTGTCTTGACTAGGCCTTGATCTTGGCCCCTCCCGACTCCCACTCCCTGTCTTTGGCGTGCCCAGCCCAGTCATAGCAAAGGATCCCGCTAAGCCGTCCTTCTACCCCTGATGCTTGACCAAGTTCCTCATCCCTACCCTTGCTGTCTAAGTCCTTGGCCTGCGTTTAGCAAGAATCCCCCTACTCTGAAGGCGATTTCCATCCACTGGCTCCCCGCACTGTGCTTGCTCGTTGACTATAAATCCCCAGCTGTGTTTGATGTGCTCAGCGTTGAGCACAGTTTCCCTCTCTTATCGCAATCGTTTTTAGTAGTCTTCCTTACCGTTTTAATAAATGTCAGAATAATTTCTCTTCCACAGTACTTTACACAAATTACTCCTTTTGTGCACAAATCCTGCAAGGTTGGGACTTGACTTTCCTCATTTCACAGGATGTCAGACTGAGGCACAGAGAGGTTGAGGTGGAGCAGGGATTCCAACCTGCGTGGGCTTAGCTGTGGCACCGTAGCCCGTCTGCGCTTTGTCCTGTTCTCACACTTACCCTCCTGGGCTTGTACTCCCTGTGTCTCAGCTTCCACGGGAGCTCCTGTTCTCTGGGCAGATGAAGTCTGCTTGTCTGGGTTGGAAAACTGAATCTGTTTTCAGAGATTGTGTCTGCTAAATATTTGTTAAGCGCTTTGTTAGCAGAGAAGGAGAACTGAATATTTGAGCATCATCTCACGCCAGGTAAAGCATGAGGCATTCTATGCACTTAGCGTATTTAAGCCTCACGAAAACCCAGTGGGAAGTGTGGTGTGAGTACATGGAGCCTTCCTTTACTTACACTGACAGAGACCATTTTTCCAGAAGAACCTGTGCCAGCTTCTTTACAGTTGACTTAAAACACAGAGCCTTGGGCACTCATGTATATGAGGCTGGTGCTGGCCCTGGGCCCCAGGGTGGTCTTTGTGGAGGGCTCTCAGGTGGTCCAGGCTCCGTGGGTAACTTGGCATCAGCCCTAACGCTGTGATCTCCTTGTAGACACGGATCATGGAGCTGGAAGGCAGGGTCCGCAGGGCGGCTGCGGAGAGAGGCGCCGTGGAGCTGAAGAAGAATGAGTTCCAGGGAGAGCTGGAGAAGCAGCGGGAGCAGCTCGACAAAATCCAGTCCAGTCACAGCTTCCAGCTGGAGAGTGTCAATAAGCTGTACCAGGACGAAAAGGCAAGGCCTGCTTTGTTTCCTCTCAGTTCTCTTCTAAGGGATGGTGTCTACATTGTCTGTTTCTTCTTGGCAGGAGGATGGGCAGGCGGCTGGGTTTAGGTTTATGTAATTATATGGAAAGAGCCTATTGATCAAGCTTTGGACATTCTTCCCCTTTCCCTCCAAGTCCCTGGCTGGGCTTGCGGTGAAGCCTTTTGCAATGGTAATAAACAGGAGAAATGCAGAAGAACAATTTCAGATTCATCCTATTGGCTTTTTTTTTTTCCTCTCTCTCCTATTGGTTTTTTTTCCTCCCACTTTCTACAAACATGTATTAAATACCCACTCTGTGCCAGGCTTATGCCAGGTGCTTATATGTCAGAGAGGAATGATATTTGTGCCCTCCAAGTATCTAACGGAGGAGAGGAGAGGCAGACTCTACTAAATACTAACATAGAAAGTAGGGTACTGTGCACTGGCTTTTAAGCTAAGAAAAAAACCAGCAAATCCTGCGTAGATTAAAAGGGGACTTCCTTCCAGTTAAAATATCTAAGCTTTATGTGTCAGTTTTTCTGGTTTTCTTTTTTTTGAGATGGAGTTGTTCTGTCACCCAGGCTGGAGTGCAGTGGTGCGATCTCGGCTCACTGCAACTTTTAACTCCTGGCTTCAAGAGATTCTTCTGCTTCAGCCTCCTGAGTAGCTGCGACTACAGGTGCCTGCCACCATGCCCAGCTACTTTTTGTATTTTTAGTAGAGACAGGGTTTTCACCATTTTGACCAGGATGGTTTCGATCTCTTGACCTCGTGATCTGCCTGCCTCGGCCTCCCAGAGTGCTAGGATTACAGGTGTGAGCCACTGTGCCCGGCCTGGTTTTCTTATGTGGGAATATATGGCTATATTTTGTTTATTAAATTGTGTAACTGTGTGAGTTACTAATATCTCCTGTCCCAAAGTGCATCAAACTCATGGCCACTTATTAGCTAGAAAAATTTGGCTTTTTTTTTTTTTTTTTTTTTTTTTTTTTGGTGATGGAGTTTCCCTCTTGTTGCTCAGGCAGGAGTGCAATGGCGCCCTCTTGGCTCACTGTAACCTCTGCCTCCTAGGTTCGTGTAATTCTCCTGCTTCAGCCTCCCAAGTAGCTGGGACTACAGGTATGTGCCATCACGCACAGCTAATTTTTGTATTTTTAGTAGAGATGAGATTTCACCATGTTGGTCAGATTGGTCTCAAATTCCTCACCTCAGGTGATCTGCCCATCTCGGCCTCCCAAAGTGCTGAGATTACTAGTGTGAGCCACCATGCCCAGCCTGAAAAATTTGGCGTTTATAATGCATGTACCTCTGTCTCCGGAGTGGCTAATTTATTGGAAGAAGGTTGTAGCTCAACTTCCATTATCTTGAATTGTCTCAAAAAATGAATTATTTCCAGGAAGGGACTCAGACTTTTCTCGCATAACTGATTTAAAATGCAAGAAGTACTTTTTTTTTTTTAATTTGCAGAGTACTTTCCTGTATTTGCAAGCTCATATTTCTTCCCTGGGAATTGTTCATAATGTTGTAGTAATAAAGTGCTGCTTTAGGTTTCTTTCCTTTTCTCACTGGTGAGATACGCTTTTTGTGCTCCTCAAATCCCCTTTAACCTCATCTCTCAAAAAGAAAAAAAAAAAGAGCATCAAGTAGCTATTTGAAAAAAGAGTCTGTTTTCACAGTTTTTCTCTTATAGAATATGCGAGATAAATGTCTTCATTTTGGTGAGCAAGGGTGGGTTCTCACATCAAACCTTAGCTGCAGGAGGATTTTAGCTGTGGTTTGGTGGTGGGAGGCATGGAACTTCTGAGTCAGGCAGACCTGGGTTGAAAGTTTCCCCAGCTGTGTGATTTTAGGGAAGTCACTTAATTCTCTGGATCTATTTTCTCAACTGTCAAGTGGAAATGAGAAAGGAATCTCACAGGGTGCCAGTGAGGACTGAATGAGATAATGTTTATAAAGCGTTTAACACGGTGCTCGACATAGAATGGAAGCTCAGCAGCTGGTGGTCGATATTATTCTGCCTCATTGTGCCGATGGCAGTGGAGGCCGCGATCACTGCAGCAGTGGTGGGTGCAGTCGTAAGCCACCACAGTAGCGGTGATAATATTCTCTCTCTCTGTATGGACATTTAATAGAACAGAGAATTAGTCTGTTTAAGGCTGCTATAACAAAATATCATAAACTGGGCAACGTATGAACAAATGTTTATTCTCACATGTCTGGAGGCTGGGAAGTCAAAGGTTAAGACAAGGGCAGATTCATCGGGTGAGGGCCCACTTCCGGGTTCATGGCTGCCGCCTTCTTGTGGTGTCCTCGCCTGGTGGGAGGGGTGAGGCAGCTCTCTGGGGCCTCTTTTATGGCACTAATCCCGTGTATGAGGGCTTGACCCTCCCAGAGGCCTCACCTTCTAACATTATCACCTCCATTTGATATTTGGTGATTTGGTTTCAGCATACGGATTTTGAAGGACACCCACACTCAGACCATAGCACATTTTTTGTTTTCCTCCCAAATTGAAGCCTTGAAACCAAATTGTGCTAGCTTTCAAAAGAGTCAGGAAGACACCGAGTGAGGTGGAACCAAGAGCAGGCAGTGTGGCAGGGCTGTGGAAGGAGAACGATGACAGGCACCACAGCAGCCACTGGAGTGGACGTTTCCTGAGCCTCTGCTTGGCCAGACGTGAGGCTGAGCATTTCACAGGGACCATTTCATGAATTCCTCCCGGCAGTGTGATGAGATTGGGGCTCATTTTATTAGTGAACGGAGGCTCAGAGAGTTAGCTGCTGTCACCCAGGATGACACCTTGACCCTAGAGAGCCCCTAGGCCAGCCTCCACCCCTGCACACTGGCCTTCCTCTTCCTTCAGTGTGGACACAGCTTCTTGGCTGCCCCTATCTGAAGGGCACCAAGGTGGAGGGGGAGGCGGCATAGAGGAAACCAGGTGGGCTTGAGTTGGTCAGTGCTGAAGCTGGTGATGGGTACGTGGGAGTTCAGCATACTAGCTTGTTTACCTTCATCTGCATTAAAGACTTCACAGTAGAAACTTTAAAAACATCCTCTTTATATCTCCTTGCTTCCAAAGACCACTGTGTTCTAACTAGCTCTGTTTTGGCTACATGAATGAGCTGATCCTTCACCTAAATACTTTTCTCTACATTGTCTCTCTTTTTTTTTTTTTTTTTTAATCTTAGAAGATTGACATTTGTGGTTAGAACTGGAACAAGGCTCCTTAAAAAAATTTTTAAGAACCGTGGTGATTCTCAGCCATAGGAGAAGGTGGGGTGTGGGGACCTGTGGCTGGGGGTGGTTTGCAAATTACATCTGACCTAGAGATTTCCCTGCCTGTCTCTGCCAGCATTCCTCACCTCAAGCAGTCACTGTCACTCTGGGTGGGTGTTGTATCCCTCAAGTGGGGGGGCTGGACAAAAGCTTGAAAAACAAACCTATCATCAGAGAAAATGTGAACAAACACCTGTTCATAATGAAATTACTGCTTTGGGTCAGCCCTGTCTGATAGAATTTTCTGTGACAACAGAAATGTTTGTGTCTGGTGCAGTACAGTACAGTACAGAAATGCTGGTGCAGTACAGTAGCCACTGGCCACATGAACCTAATGAATAGCTGAAACGTGGCTAGTGGGACTGAAGAATTGAATTTTATCTAATTTAAATGTAAATAGCTAAAGAACGGCCTCATTGAACAGCACAGGTTTCAGTGGTTGGCAGAATGCTGGGGAAAACCTTGTTTGGGCTTCTGAGTCATAGGGAGCCATGTTCCTTGGTGGAGCAGAGGGCAGAGTCTGAGTCTCCTGCGGTTCCTTGGTGCCTTTCCCCCTTCTCTGTAAGGTTTGGGAGCGGTGTGGGGAATTGGGCAATGGAAGATGAAATCACCTTCGGCCTGGGGAGTTGTGCCCCCCCGAAAGTAAGTCTCTGCCGCTTGTTGGTGTTCTGATGCAGAATGATCCGTTCAGCTTATCAAATCAGCTTTTGTTTACACCCCAGCTTAGAGTTTTGATCTTACTTGTTATGAAAGTTGTTTCAGGGCAATCCTTCCTCGCCTGGCTGCTCATGATAACCACCTGCGAGCTTATGAACCAAATACAGGTTAAAAATTACACTGGATCGGACTCTCTGGATGTTTGGACTCAGAATATAGATTTTTTTTTTTAGAGATCTCACACATACACAGACATACACACACGTATTCATACATGTACTTTTTTTTTTTTCTTAAATTTCCAGACCACTGTGATGCAGCTAGCTGATGCAGAAACTGGTGATTGAGATCAAGTGTTTTGCAGAATTACACTTTTAGAAATAAAAATGCATTGTCAAGGTCATCTTTTTTTTTCCCCAGTTTCCTTCTTCAGTGAAGTGATTTAAAAATTAAAGGGCATTATAATTAAGAGATATGCAGTCACACGCCACATACAATGTTTTGGTCAATGGTGGACCCATAAAATTCTAATACCATAGGTTTACCGTATCTTTTCTATGCTTAGATACACAAATACTTACCACTGTGTTACAAGGCCTGCAGTATTCAGTACAGTCCTGTGCTGTACAGGTTTGTAGCCTGGGAACAGTAGGCTGTACCATACAGCCTAGGTGTGTAGTAGGCTATAATATCTAGGTTTGTATAAGTGCAGTCTATGATGGTTGCACAAAGACAAAAATCTCATAATGATGCATTTCCCAGAGCCTGTCCCCATCATTAAGCAACGCCTGACTGTAATTCATCTAAATGTAATTTGATAAAGCTGTTACAAAGTAATTGCGTTAATACTTGTTTTTCTAAGGTATTTCTTTCATCTTCGCCCACATTTACTGGAATCCTTGAATGTTTTTAGAAGCTGTACCTGATTGGAAACTTACTGATCGCTACTTTTTTCCCCAAAATGGCCAGCTCACCCAGGATTTGAGTCTATGTGGATCTCGAGGTCCTCAGCACTGGGACAGGCTTGCTCAGACACCTCTTAGAATGTCACCCAGAGGGGGTGGGCAAGTGCAAGACATCGCGTGAGCTTCTCAACAGCTGTGTGATGGTGACATCATGAGACATAAAGTGGTTTTCTTATGAAATAGCTGGACATGCAGAGAGGTCAGATGAATAATAAGCTCACACCTGCATGCCCCTCACCCAGATATTATTTAAAGCAAAAAACATCATAAATACAGTCAAGGTTCTCTGGGTTCCCCTTCTCTGTCTCTTCCCTCCTTTCCCTCCTGCCTGTGTAACCACTGTTGTGAATGTTAATGATTGTCTTTGTAGCTTATATTTCTTTTTTCTTATTTTGAGACGGAGTCTCGCTCTGTCGCCCAGGCTGGAGTGCAGTGGCAGAATCTCAGCTCAGTGCAAGCTCCGCCTCCCGGGTTTATGCCATTCTCCTGCCTCAGCCTCGCGAGTAGCTGGGACTACAGGCGCCCACCACCTCGCCCGGCTAGTTTTTTTGTATTTTTTAGTAGAGACGGGGTTTCACCGTGTTAGGCAGTATGGTCTTGATCTCCTGACCTCGTGATCCGCTCGTCTCGGCCTCCCAAAGTGCTGGGATTACAGGCTTGAGCCACCGCGCCCGGCCTGTAGCTTATATTTCTGAACTATTACTATACATGTTCAAAAACAACATGTTTATTTTTTCTGTGGTTTTAATATATGTGTTTGGTTACTCTATCATTCTGTAACTTGCTTTTTGTCACTATTGTTTTTGAGGTCTTTATTGATTTTATAGATTTAGTTCGTTCTTTCTAACTGCCGTACCCTCTTTCTTTGTATAAATATACCCGTTTATTTGCCCACTCCTTACTGGCGAGCCTTTACGTTGTTTCTAGTTTTTACTCCTTGAGAAGAAGGTACAGTGAGTATACTCATATCGTGCTCTTCAGGCACCTGGGCTTTTTCCAAGCTTGCAGTGTTTGCCAGCTACAGTTTGGGACCTTATAGTGAGCTATGCTTAATAGTTTAGTGGATAATGACCCACGTTTTAAAAAACTAAAAATTTATTAAAGTGTTATTGTATGTTAACTATTGTGTTATGAAACCGTTATTGCTTCCCCCCCCCGCTTTTTGAGACAGAGTCTCACTCTGCTGCCCAGGCTGGAGTGCAATGGCATGATCTCGGCTCACTGCAACCTGCACTTCCACCTCACAGCGATTCTCATGGCCTCCCGAGTAGCTGGGATTACAGACCTGCACCACCACACCTGGCTAATTTTTGTATTTTTAGTAGAGACGGGGTTTCTCCATTTTGGCCAGGCTGGTCTCGAACTCCTGGCCTCAAGTGATCCACCTGTCTTGGCCTCCCAAAGTGCTGGGATTACAGGCATGAGCTGCCATGCCTGACCACCACTGTTGCATTTTATATAAAAAATATGTGCTTTGGAAGACTAAGGCAGGAGGATTGCTTAAGGCCAGGAGTTCAAGACCAGCCTGGGCAACATACTGAGACCCTGTCTCTACAGAAAATTTAGAAGTACCTGGGAATGGTTGTTGCATGCCTGTCGTCCTAGCTACTCAGGAAGCTGAGGTGGGAGGATCACTTGAGCCCAGGAGTTTCAGGTTCAATAAACTATAATTGCACCACTGTATTCCAGCCTAGGTGACAGAGCGAGACCCTGTTTCTAAATATACATGTGTACATATATAGATGTATGTGTATATATGTGTATATATGTGTGTAAATGTACTGAATCACAAGATAAATTTATCATTGTGAGTCATGGTTGAAAGAGTCTGAATGGAAAGATCTAGAGATACACCTGGACATTAAGTAGCTGGATGGTTGTACACGCTCTCATTTTTATTAGCTGTTGCCACAGAACGTTGTTCCTGCTGTTACATTTCACTTTGTACAGTTTCCTGGCCTGCACATCAGATCCTTTGGCCCTACATTTCTGTGTGTAATATTTCACTCTTTTCTTATTTCTTCCAATCTAAGTTATACACCTGATCAATTAGCTTATCTCATGGGTTTGAGACGGTGCTTAGTAAAAGTTTGAGTTCGTGGTAAATGAATGAATGGAAATCTCAGTCCGTGTGCCAGTACTTACTGGATGTCTAGGATGTACCTGGGGCTCTGTGTCCTTAACAGCTTGAATGGTGTTTTGGAGAAAGATGAGATTCCCTCACATATCTAGAGAATAATCTTTTTTTTTTTTTGAGGCAGAGTCTCGCTCTGTTGCCCAGGCTGGAATGCAGTGGCACGATCTCAGCTCACTGCAACCTCCACTTCCCGGGTTCAAGCAGTTCTCTGCCTCAGCCTCCCAAATAGCTGGGATTACAGACATGTGCCACCACGCCTGGCTAATTTTTGTGTTTTTAGTGGAGACAGGGTTTCACCATCTTGGCCAGGCTGGTCTTGAACTCCTGCCCTCGTGATCTGCCCACCTTGGCCTCCCAAAGTACTGGGATTACAGGCGTCACCCACTGTGCCCGGTGAGAATAATCAGTTTTTAACAGCAGCTGGAGTTATGTGAAAGGAGAGATGGGTACTGGCTAAAGTAGTTACAGTTTTTTTTGTTTTTTTTTCTTTTCTAAAAAGATTGGCTTTAGTTCGGGCACAGTGACTCACTCCTGTAATCCCAGCACTTTGGGAGGCCGAGGCAGGCGGATCACGAGGTCAGGAGCTCGAGACCAGCCTCGCCAACATGGTGAAATCCCCGTCTCTACCAAAAATGCAAAAAAATAGCTGGGCGTGGTGGCATGCACCTGTAATCCCAGCTACTTGGTAGGCTGAGGCAGGAGAATCGCTTGAACCTGGGAGGTGGAGGTTGTAGTGAGCCGGGACCGCACCACTGCACTCCAGCCTGGGTGACAGAGCGAGACTCTGTCTCAAAAAAAAAAATAAATAAAGGTTGGCTTTGAGCTTTGGAGACTAAAATGGAATTTAGAGAAGGATAGAAGGGTGGCATTTCAGCATGTAGAGTAGTGCAATCACAGTATTAGAAAAGGAATGTGGAGGTGTGACAGGTCCCACCTAAGTTGGGAAGAGTGTTGGGAGATAAAGATGTAAAATGGCATGTGTCATTGCTGACCTCAGCTAACACCCTGCCCATGTGGGAGGCTAGGTGGCCACATGTGTTCCATTTTAACGACCCCACACCCACAGCCCATTGGGTGAGAGGAGGAACCTCACACAGAAGGAATCCATCCACTGGCCAGAGTATTAACGGGTTAATTAGATTGTGTCTTGTTAATCTGAACCAAATCCTGCGGACTGTGCTCATTGGAGAGTAAATGCTTCAGATGAGTGAGACTCGGTGAATCTTGGGGACTGAGCTGCCATTTCCATTTCCTTTCTTTTCATCTTCCTGTCTGTTGCAGCAGTAGGTCTGGTGAAGATGGTTTGACTGCATCACTGCAGTTGTGCAAGTTCATGAGAATTTATATAACTTAGTGGAAGCAGCACACTTCCTTTTCTGTGTATAAGAAAGGATATTAAGCCTTCTTTTGCAATGATTGCATATGTTAAGTAACTTTCAAAAAAAGTTGGCTTTTCCTTAATTAAAATAATGTTATTATGGGCAAATTTGAAAACAAAAAAGAAAAATTCACCTGTAGTTCTCACCCAGAAATTAGCTACTGAGAACTCTCCACTCCCTTTCTTTAAAAAAAAAAAAAAATACAGATTACACGTAAGCTTTTATCAGTTACTACTTATACTTACGCTTTTATAAATGTAGATATGCCATGAAAATTGTAGACTATAAGTGGGGTTCTTTAAATGATAAAATGTTTAACTGTTTCTGGATTTTGCATATTGTTAAAAAAAAACCCAGACGTCGTTGGCTTATCGTGCCTTACTATGTTAGTTGAGGCAACTACTTTGTAAGTAGACAGTCAGAGGTCTGATTCCAGATGAGAGGACTCTGCATACCTGTTTGCAGAAGGGAGTTTCTGTGGACTGCCCTGATATGCAGTTGGGACTGGTGACTATGTTTTGAACATAAAACATACATTTGGTTCTGGTGAATTGAGACATACATGTGTTGTTTTTGTTATCTGTTACTGCATATCAGGTTATCCCCAAACCCATGACAAACATGTGTTTTGCTCCCGCATCTGCAGTTTGGGAAAGCACGGTGGGAACGGGTCGTCTCTACTCTGTGCTCCATGTCTGGGTGCCTTGAAGGCTGAGGTTAGAATGATCCAGAGTCCCTTACTCAGGGGCCTGGCGGTAAGTGCAGCTGTCACCTGAGACCTGGGCAGGGGCCAGGACCAAGACAGCTACACTCCCTTTTCCACGTGGCGGCGTGGCTTCTTTTCAGCATAGGGCTGGGTTCTGAGAGTGAGCATCCTCGCTCATAGCAGACGCGACCAGCGGGAGGAAGCTGTGTCATGTTTTTGTATTTGTGTCCTAGGGCTGCGTACAAATTAATACAGACTAGATGACTTAAAACAACAAAAATGTGTCCTTTTACAGTTTTAGGGGCTAGAAACCCGAAATCCAGATGCCAGTAGGGCTATGGGAGGACCCTTCCTCGCCTCTCTGGCTTCTAGCATTTGCTGACACCTTTGACATTCCTCAGCTTGTAGGTACAATTTCGTGCAGTTTCCACCTCTCATGGCCTGCTTGCCTCTCAGTCTTTCTTTTCGCCTGTTCTCCTCTTCTAAGAACACCAGTCATGTTGGATAGGGCCCACCTGGAGACCTCATTTTCATTTAAGTACATCTGCGTAGACCTTGTTTCTTTTTTTTTAATTAATTAATTAATTAATTTTTGAGACAGAGTCTCACTCTGTTGCCCCAGGCTGGAGTCCAGTGGTGCGATCTTTTTTCAGTGCAACCTCCACCTCCCAGGTTCAAGTGATTCTCCTGCCTCAGCCTCCTAAGTAGTTGGGAGTACAGGCGCCCACCAAAACACCCAGCTAATTTTGTTGTATTTTTAGTAGAGATGGAGTTTCGCCATGTTGGCTAGGCTGGTCTTGAACTCCTGACCTCAGGTGATCCACCTGCCTCGGCCTCCCAAAGTGCTGGGATTACAGGCATGAGCCACCACGCCCGGCCTACCCGGTTTCTAAATGAGGTCATTCATGGGCTCCTTCACAGGTTGCAGGCGGACACGAATTTCAGGCGGACACTGTTCAACCCACAGCCCTTTTGTTGACCTTGCCTTGGAAGTGAGCGTGGTCACTTCTGCATTCATTAGAAGCAAGTCACTAAGGCTGCCCTGAATTTCGGGGGAATTGGACTCCCCCTTTGGGAGTAGTGTCAGCGAATTTGTGGTCATGTTTTTAAACTACCTCATTTGTGTGCATAGAAATAATCTTCACGCAACCACTGGTGAAATGCTGTTTTCTTTTTTTACAGATTCGTACATGTGTACGTATAAAACAGGTTTTTAAGGGGCCTAAATAAAAACAGATACTTGGGTTTTAGTTTTTGGCAAAAGTCAGTGGAGATTCACTTGTAAAGATGTGCATTATCTCCTAAGGAGGGAATAGAGTGGTTTAATTCATACTTTTATGTTGTTAACAGAGGCTGATTAATAATTTGGATCTGGGCCAGGCATAGTGGCTGATACCTGTAACCCCAGCACTTTGGGAGGCCAAGGCTGGTGGATCACTTGAGGTCAGGAGTTCGGTCAGCGTGGAGAAATGCCATATCTACTAAAAATACAAAAATTAGCTGGGTGTGGTGGTGCAAGCCTGTAGCCCCAGCTGCTCGTGAGGCTGAGACTTGAACCTGGGAGGCAGAGGTTGCAGTGAGCCAAGACCACGCCATGCGCTCCAGCCTGGATAACAGTGAGACTCCATCTAAAAAATCATCATCATCATCATCATCATAATTTGGGTCTGAAGACTTCAAAAGATCCTGGGTCCCCTCTTGGAGTGGCCACAAAGGCTTGGGGGTGGCATCACCTGCTCTCTGAAATGCTTGGGGAAGAATCTGGGAGACCCTGAATTACTTACTAGCACTTCGTGAAGGGAAAGGCACATCTTCCTGCTAATGTGTTCGTTTTTGCTTGCCAAAAGTTCAAATCACAAATGGCTTCATTTTCGGCATTTGCACTTGTAACGTTCTCATTCGGCTGGTTTCTCGCAGCTGCACATCCACTTCGACATTTATGCGTTTTACTTATTTGTTAAAATATGTGCATTAACATTGCAGTAGTGCAAAGATAATGTTTTAGCAACAGTTCCTTTGTCATGAAAATAGAGTTCCTGCATCTTTCCTGAAGAGGAGCAACTGAGTAAAGAAAGAAAGATTGCTGAGTGGAAGAACAGAGGTGTTGGTGACTTGCTTATCGTTTTGTGTCCAGAAGAAGAAAAGCTTAAAGAGGGAGTGGGGAAAGTGCAGGGGGCACTCAGCCTCACTGTTGCCATGCTTGCCTGTGTGACCTGCACCCATGTCCAGGTGGTTTCAGGGAGCTGCCCGCTTTCTCCTCTTGCATGGTAACTTGGGGTACGAGGAGGCTCTGAGGCATTTACAGTGCTTTCCTCTTGTAAAGAGTTGGTTCATGGAATGCGTTCTTGAGTGTCCTCTGGGCCTGAGATGGGGTCGCTTCTCTCAAGTGCAATGGCATTTGTTTATGAGTGACTTTTGCTGGAAGATTTTGCCTCTTCAAAAGGAAATAATTAACATTAACAAGTCTGGTCATTGGTCCTACTTTAGAGTTTCAGAGTGCTTTTGTAACATGAACATATTTTTTTTTGGAGACAGAATCTCAACTGTGTCACCCAGGCTGGAGTACGGTGGTGTAACCTTGGCTCACTGCAACCTCCGCTTCCCTGGTTCATGTGATTTTCCTGCCTCAGCCTCCGGAGTAGCTGGGATTACAGGCGCGCGCCACCACGCCTGGCTAATTTTTGTATTTTTAGTAGAGATGGGGTTTCACCATGTTGGCCAGGCTGGTCTTGAACTTCTGACCTTGTGATTTACCTTCCTCGGCCTCCCAAAGTGCTGGGATTACAGGTGTATGCCACTGCACCCGGCCCGACATGAACATACTTAATTTCTCACTTAATTTCTTTAGGAGACAGTCATTCTTGCCGCTTGAGACAGAGGGGAAGAGAATGAGAGCCAGAGAGGTCATGGAAGGCTCCCGGGACCTGAGAGTGGCCGGCGTGGGGTTGCTGGGGGCTGCCAGATCTGCTTGTCACACTGGCCCCACCAGACTGCATTCACCTGTGGCCAGATGCAGTTCTCAGAGGGTTCCAGTGTCTTCTCTCTGGGCCAGCTTTGCTTGTGCACCTGAGAATGTGACGATTGTCTTCTGGAGGGTTGGTTTTCTTGGGGAAACAGAGCAGTCTTGTGCAGATAAACGTGGTGTCTTTGATTTTTATCACCTTTAATCCCTGTGATTGAGAAATCCAGAGTTCTAGAGCAGCTTTTCTGTTATTATTCTCACGGATTTTCCGGGTCCAGTTCTGTCAGTCCATTCAGTGTTTGTTCTGTTTGGCCCTAGCCTGTGCCCAGTGGTGGGGCAGGCTGTGTTCATGTACCACTGAGAGCTGGACAAAGATGAGGAAGTGAGTGTACTGGGGTCAGTGTAGACAGAGAAACCACCCCGCTATTTTAAGCAGGAAGGATTTGATACAGGGAAATAGGTGCCTGTAAGCTGTGGGAAGGGCCTGCACTGAGGTGGGATGGCTCTCAGGCACTATCTCAGCCCACCACAGGAGTGGGCTGCCACTGAAGGAGCAGTGTGGCAGGTTCTCAGAGGCAAGGGCAGCCTCCCGTTTGCTTCTCCTCCTTTCCTTCCTCCCGCCTCCCCTCCCTCCATCCTTTCTCTTCCTTTCTATCCCTCTACCCTTCTCCCTTCCTTTGTCCTTCTTTTCCTCCCTCCATCCTCTTGCCCTCCTCCCCTCCAGACTCTCTCTCCTCTTCCTTCCATCCCTTTCCTCCATCCTCCTCTCTGTCCTCTTTTCTTCCCTCCTCCCCTCCCTCCATTCTCCCTCCTCCCCTCCCTCCATTCTCCCTCCTCCCCTCCCTCCATTCTCCCTCCTCCCCTCCTTCCATTCTCCCTCCCCTCCTTCCATTCTTCCTCCTCCCCTCCTTCCATTCTCCCTCCTCCCCTCCCTCCATTCTCCCTCCCCCCTCCCTCATTCTCCCTCCCTCCTTTCATTCTCCCTCCTCCCCTCCCTCCGTCTCCCTCCTCCCCTCCCTCCGTTCTCCCTCCTCCCCTCCCTCCGTTCTCCCTCCTCCCCTCCCTCCACTCTCCCTCCTCCCCTCCCTCCGTTCCCCTCCTCCCCTCCCTCCGTTCTCCCTCCTCCCCTCCCTCCGTTCTCCCTCCTCCCCCCCTCCGTTCTCCCTCCTCCCCTCCCTCCGTTCTCCCTCCTCCCCTCCCTCCGTCTCCCTCCTCCCCTCCTCCGTTCTCCCTCCTCCCCTCCCTCCGTTCTCCCTCCTCCCCTCCCTCCGTTCTCCCTCCTCCCCTCCCTCCGTTCTCCCTCCTCCCCTCCCTCCGTTCTCCCTCCTTCCCTCCCTCCGTTCTCCTCCTTCCCTCCCTCCTTCTCCCTCCTTCTCTCCCTCTGTTCTCCCTCCTTCCCTCCCTCTGTTCTCCCTCCTTCTCTCCCTCCATTCTCCCTCCTCCCCTCCCTCTGTCCTCCTTTCTCTCCCTCTCCTTGCCATCCTTTCCTCTCTTCTTCCTCCGCTCTCCCTCCTGCCCATCCTCTCTCCTCCTTCCCCGAAGCACCTGCAGTGTGCCTTGTCCAGGAGATGCTGGGGGAGGGTGTGAGCCAGTCTTGGGTTCAGGCCCCCTCGCCATCAACTCTGTAATGGTCACCACACCTCATGAACCTTGTTCTGCTGAGCTGGGCACCCGGGTGATCCCACGACAGGTCCTGCGCCCTCCCAGCGAGGTGCTTTCCCACACCTGCCAAGCTGCGAGGTGGACGGGGTGGGAGGATGTTACCCTCTGTGTAACAACACAGGCATGTGTTGGCAGGAGCTATTCTGGGTGTGTAGCAACAGTGTCTGTGTGTACTAGGTGTTTTCCTGGATAGATGGTGTTTTCTGAAGCTTCTTAGAGAGTTACACTTAATCTCCCCATGCCCTTCCATTTAAACTTGGTGACTTGTGCACACTCTCCCACAGCTGCAGGTCCAGACTCGCCCTTCGGCCCGTCTGTGTCCCCTGCCCGGGAGTCTCCTCAGCTGCTCTCTGACCAGGATCCTACCATTTACACTGACATTTGACTCTGTGCCGTAAACAGCCACTCCTCTCCTGTTGGTATTCTCACACTCAGTTCAACTCACACTCACATACATACACTCATTCACACTCTGATCCATGCCCACGTTTTTGGGGTTCCCACTTGAGGTGCCTGTAAGGTACCCCTTTTAAATAAAACTCAGCAGGCTACCCTGCACAGGTTCCATTTGGGGAAACAGAGGCACAGAGAAATTAAGTGATGCGTCCAAAGTCAAGGAGCAAATTAGCAGCAGACCCCAAACCAGATGGCACAGTCTCAGGTCTTCATGAAAATCTCTCCCATCCCAGTCTTCCCTGTGCTGCCTTCTGTCTCTGTCACTCGTTTCTCTTTTTCCTCCCTTTATCCTCATTAGTAAGCTTCAGAACCATTTGTCATAGCAGATCATTGTTGATGGAGCTATACTGTGAAAAGAAAATTGCTTAATTTTAGGAGTGAAATTACAAATGAGAAATAGCGCAGCAAAGACTTGCCCTTCTAAAAGTTCCTGAACCTACCTCAAATTTCCCCAGACAACACGTTTATCTCAGCATCTTCTGATTCACCTTTCTTTTTCTCTAAAGCCAGCCTTGAAGATTTTTAAAAAGTGTATTGCAGATGTAATTATCCATGTGACAAACTTATGTGTGTATCTGTGTGTGTAGGCTGATTGTGGAAAACTGTAAACACGAAAAGGTGGAGTGACCCAGGGAGCCCCCACACATCCAGTGCCAAGCTTTGGTGATTATAACTCACGCTGTTTTAGCCATGAGTATTTTAGCACACATCCTTAAAAGGTGGGATCGTCTCTCTCATAGCCACAATACCATGATCGTACCAAAACATCCAGTTATTCCTTCATGTCAAGTATTCAGTCAGTCACAACAACATTTCTGTGTTGTGTAACTTCTTAACCCACAAAACATAATCATGTCATCTCTAGAGGCTTGTGGACTGGACTAGTTTCCTCATCACTTTGTGCCCTTTTCCCTATGGGAACATACATCCAGTGACCCACCATTTGGCTCAGTGGTGGCTGTAGGCATGAAGCATTTGGGAGTCACTGCTTGTCTTGTTTGTGTGTGTGTGAGTGTGTAATCGTAGCAGGATGCCATAAATGACTCGTTTGCAAGTGTCTGCCTCTCTCTCCTTCTCTCTCCCCGCTTTCCGTGTCTCCCTCCCCTTCTCTGTCTCCCTCTTTCCCCCGACCTTCTTATTCCTCTGGAACTTGCTGTCCCTAGCTGCAGGTGGCAGTTGAGCACTTAGCATGTCCCAGCTGAGATGTGCTACAAGTGTAAGATATGCTGGAGTACAGAGATTGAGTATGAACAAGCCAAATTTCTCAATAATATTTATGTGGGATACATCTCGCAGTGATAATTGGGATACGTTAGGGTAAACAAAATATTAATTTCATCTGTTTCTTGTTTTTAAAGTTGGGATAAAATTCACATAACATACAATTCATTATTTTAGCCATTTTTTTAATGTATCATACATCTTAGTAGTTTGGGTATGTTCATGATGCCATGCAACTCTAACCACTAATTCCAAAACTTTTTTTTTTTTTTTTTTTTTTTTTGAGATGGAGTCACACTGTCACCTGGGCCGGAGTGCAGTGGCACCATCTTGGCTCACTGCAACTCTGCCTCCTGGGTTCAAGCCATTCTCCTAGCTGGGATTACAGGTGCCACCACGACCGGCTAATTTTTGTATTTTTAGTAGAGGGGGATTTCAGTATGTTGGCTAGGCTGGTCTCGAATTCCTGACCTCAAGTGATCGCTCCCCTCGGCCTCCCAAAGTGCTGGGATTACAGGCATGAGCCACCACACCCGGCCAGAACATTTTTATCACCCCAGAAAGAAATGTGTACCCATTAAGCAATCACTCCCCATTTCGCTCTTCCCTCAGCCCCTGGCAACCACTAAGCTGTTTTCTGTCTCTAGAGATCTGCCTATTCTGGGCATGTCATGTAGCGTAGAATCATGCAGGACATGGCCTTTGTTGTGTGTCTGGCATCTTTCACTTAGTGTAATGTTTCCAAGCCCCATCCGTGTTGTAGCAGGTGTCAGTAATCCTTCTTTCCTATGGCTGAATGCTGGTCCCTTATGTGGATATAGCTGTTTGCTTTATCCGTTCACATGTTGACGGACATTTGGATTGTTACCACTTTTTGGCCTTCATAAATAATTCTGCTGTGAACATTTATGGACAGGTTTTCGAGTGGAGATACGTCTTCATTTCTCTTGGGTGTATACCCACAAATGGGGTTGTTGGGTCGTATGGTAGCTCTGTGCTGAACTTTTGGAGAAACTGACAGACTTTCTCATAGGGATTGCATTTTACATTTTACATTCTTAGCCGCTGTGTATGGGGGTTCTAATTTCTCTCCAGCTTTTCCACGTTCTTGTCAACACTTGTTGTTTTCCTTTTTTATTTTAATTTTATTTTTATGTATGTATTTTTTTTCGAGACAGAGTCTCACTCTGGCCCCCAGGCTGGAAGGCAATGGCTCGATCTTGGCTCACTGCAACTTCTGCCTCCTGGGTTCGAGTGATTCTCCCTACCTCAGCCTCCCGAGTAGCTGGGATTACAAGTGCCCGCCACCACACCCAGCTAATTTTTGTATTTTTAATAGAGATGGGGTTTTGCCGTGTTGGCCAGACTGGTCTTGAACTCCTGACCTCAGGTGATCTGCCCGCCTCGGACTCTCAAAGTGTTGGGATTACAGGTGTGAGCCACCTTGCCCAGGCTATTTTTTTTTTTTTGAGATGGAGTCTTGCTCTGTTGCCCAGTCTGGAGTGCAGTGGCATGATCTCAGCTCACTGCAACCTCTGCCTCCTAGGTTCAAATGATTCCCCTGCCTCACCCTCCCAAGTAGCTGGGACTACAGGTGCACACCACCATGCCTGGCTAATTTTTGTATTTTTAGTAGAGGCAGAGTTTTGCTGTGTTGGCCAGGTCTGACCTCAAGTGACCCGCCCACCTCGGCCTCCCAGAATGCTGGGATTACAGGCGTGAGCTACTGCGCCTGGCCCCTCTTTTAAAATTACAGCCATACTGATAGATGTGAAGTGGCATCTTCTCATTTTGATTTGCATTTAACTAGTAACTGATGAGGTTGAGCGTCTTTCATATACATATTGGCCATTTATATGTCTACTTTAGGGAGATATCTATTCAAATCTTTTGCCCAACCTGTTTCTTTTTACTTAATTGAATGTGACTATTAGAAAATGTTTAATTTCCGGATACGACTGACATTTTATTTCTATTGAATAGCACTGCTTTGGATAGCACCATTTTGAAATTGGTAAGAGGTAAAAAGATTCCAATGAATACTTGATATTCTTCCCTTCATTCTTATGTCATTCCTAGGTCACTAAGATTAACTTTTTCATTATAAGGCGGTAACAGGAGTAACTCTGAAGCAGTAACAGGAATTTCAGTACAAAGAAGTTTTCCAGGCATCTGATTGCTGGGGGTTGACTTGGATTAGATAAAGGTCCTTTTTAAGAAACCCTGAAAGTTAAGGGGACCCATGCCCTCAAAGCAGGTTGGTTATTTTAATGAGCCGAACAAATACAGTAGTTAAAAGTCACCTTCTACTTTTTACAATGTGATCAGCATCCTGCTTCCAAGTGAGCTTTTCAAATATTAGTATTTTAAAAATTAGTCATTACATCTTATTGAGCTTTCAGAATGTGATACTTTATTATAGATTTGTTGCCTTGAAAACATTATGAGGCCGGGCGTGGTGGCTCACGCCTGTAATCCCAGCACTTTGGGAGGCCGAGGCGAGCAGATCATGAGGTCAGGAGATGGAGACCATCCTGGCTAACACGGTGAAACCCCGTCTCTACTAAAAATGCAAAAAAATTAGCCAGGCGTGGCGGATGCCTGTAGTCCCAGCTACTCAGGAGGCTGAGGCAGGAGAATGGCGTGAACCCGGGAGGCAGAGCTTGCAGTGAGCCGAGATCGCGCCACTGCACTCCAGCCTGGGCAACAGAGGGAGACTCCGTCTGAAAAAAAAAAAAAAGAAAAGAAAACTTACTATGAAATATTGAGCTTATTTTTCTAGGAATCTAATACAGAAAAAGTTTGATCAAAATATACATGTTTCCCAGGATGGAATGGTCGTATTAAATTTGTACATGGGTGATTCACCCAGATTCTTTGAGGTTTACTTTCCAGTTAATTACTGGTGGCGCTTATTGCCTCCTTGTCTATGACTGTGTTTTCAGGGAACAGCTCGTGAACACCAGTAAGTACAGCTACCCCTAAAATCCCTCTGCACCAATATGTGAAAAACAACCCGGCTGTTTAGAGTAGAATATACAATTCATTTAAGAACTATTTTGTTGAATTATGGCCCGGCACCATGGCTCACTCCTATAATCCCAGTGCTGCAGGAGGCTGAGGCAGGAGGATCACTTGAGGACAGGAGCTGGGGGCTGCACTGAGCTGTGATAGCGCTACTGCACTGCAGCCCGGGCAACAGAGTGAGACTGCCTCAAATTTTTTTGGCTGGGCGTAGTGGCTCACTCCTATAATCCCAGCACTTTGGGAGGCTGAGGTGGGTGGATCACAAGGTCAGGAGATGGAGACCATCCTGGCCAACATGGTGAAACCTTGTTTCTACTAAAATACAAAAAATTAGCCCGACGTGGTGGCACACGCCTGTAGTCCCAACTACTTGGGAGGCTGAGGCAGGGGAATAGCAGAGGAGGAGGCAGAGGTTGCTTTGAGCCGAGATCATGCCACTGCACTCCAGCCTGGGCGACAGAGTGAGACTTCATCACAAAAAATATATATATTAAATCAAAAATAAATAAAAATGATTTTGTTGAACTCAGAGTTTTTTTTTCTTCTTTATAATATGTTGAATCCCAAAAGAAGCTAAGAAGCATTTTCATAGTTTCCCTGAAAATGATTCAACAAAATTTCTATAAATATAAAATTGTATGTAAAAGATCTTGATGGCATTTTATGATCTTTCTTTTATTTTCCCAAGTGGAGGCTGTATTTTTCCATGCATAAGTAAGTAGATGGGGGAAGATAAAAATATATATTTTTTGGAAGAATAAAGTCACTTGGAGACAGAAATATCTTCAGATATTTCAAATTGCAGCAGTATCTGAACCCTCAGATAGTTGCAAGCACTAATGTGATTTTGGTGGGGAGGGGAACTAAGGGAAATGGATGGAAAACCATGCATCAAATTGCCATAATTTTTATAGAAATTATTTACCCGGGAGATATGGGAGATATTATTTACCCAGGAGATCAACTCTGGGGGTAAACACTGTATAATTATTTGTGTTCTTTTTTTTTTTTTTTTTTTTTTTACTGTCGGTTTTCACTCTGATTTGCAGAGGAAACATGGTTTTCGTACCGATGCAAGGTGGAAATTTAAGTGTACAGATCAGTGATGTGAAGGATATTCACGTTGTTGTGCAACAGATCTCTAGAAATTAATTCGGTAACACTGGGCCTCGATGCTCACTAAACACCAATTTCCCTCCCCCTCTCCTGTCCCTGGACAGCCATCTTTCTGTTTTGTTTCTGTGATTTTGATGACTTTAGGTACTTCATATGAATGGAATCATACAGCATTTGTCCTTCTATGACTGGCTTATGTTTTCACTTAGTGTAATGTTGTCTGCATTCATCCATGTTGTAGTAGGTGTCTGTATTTCCTTCTTTGTAAAGGTGGCGTAATATTTCATTGTATGTGTATGCCGCATTGTGCTTATCCATTCATTCATCTGTGACCCCTTGGGTTGCATTCGCCTCGTGGTAATTGTGAGTGATGTTGCAGCTAACATGAGAGTGCAGATGTCTCTTGGGGATCCTGCTTTAAATGCTTCTGGGTTCATACCCACAAGTGGGTTGTTGGATCATATGGTAATCTTTTCTCTTTTCATGCAGAGCGAGCTTTTTCCAAGAGTAGCAGGTGCTGCGTGAATCTGATTCCTACTGTGTGGGTCCTCCTTTCATTTCCTACTCTCTCTCCCCTCAAAACCCCTGAAGTATAGCATACCTATACACACCCATTCGGATGATCTTTCCCTGAGGGGTGACTTTACAGGTATTATCACCATAACGTCTCTGCTGTAAGATCACCATAACGTCTCTACTGTAATATCACCATAACGTCTCTGCTGTAATATCACCATAACGTCTCTGCTGTTGCCCCAGGAAATGTTCCGTGTCCTCAGAGCTCCCAAACACCAGATTTGTTTGATGCGATTTCATTTGTGGGCATGCCTCCCTGTGTTCACAAACACCTTACTCCAAAAGGCTGTTGTTTGCCTAAGCGTCGTTTCTGTCCAGGCCTGAGAAAACAAAGTTCCCAGAGGAGGAAGAGGTGCTGTGCTTGTCATCGTCCACCACTAAGCAGGAATGGGACACAAATGTGTCTCCACGTTATGGGCAGCATGTCAAGTAGTGGAGTATTTGCAAACTTTGTTGATGATGACACAGTAAGGAATGTTCGCGATGTGGCCCAGCACACATATATGCTGTATGTGTTTGTCTGTAAGATGGCGTTTACCTGTGCAGTACACTCTGATACTTAATATTCTGTTCCCCACTTTTTGCAGGCTTTTGTTTGTTTTTAGCAGTAGCTGCAGCCCACTACGTTGGTGTCCTACTTGGGTTTGTAGCAATTTGGCAAATAGCTGTGAAGAACTTGCTCTCTGGAGCATGTCTGTTGGAGCTGGAGTTTGGCTTTGCCTTTTAGTAGGCGGGTGACTGTGAGCCATTTAAGCAGCCTGGGCCTCAGTTTCCCTTTTCCAAAAACGGGATAGTATACTACTACCTCACATAACTGTCAAGAAGAATAAATGAGGCTGGACGCAGTGGCTTACGCCTGTAATCCCAGCACTTTGGGACGCCAAGGCGGCCGGATCACTTGAGGTCAGAAGTTCAAGACCAGTCTTGCCAACATGGTGACCCCATCTCTACTCCCAGCTACTTGGGAGACTGAGGCAGGAGAATTGCTTGAACCCGGGAGGTGGAGGCTGCAGTGAGCCGGAGATTGCGCCATTGCTTCCCAGCCTGGCGACAGAGCAAAACTCTGTCTCAAAAAAAAAAAGTAAGTGAGCGAGTAGATGTGGAGGGCTTAGAAGAGCTTCTGGCATAAAGTGACTTGTCACGGCATATTGGCCAGTTGTTACACTGACCTTGACACTCACTCTTCCTACTTTTCACTTTGTTGTCATCTGGATTCTGTGTGGCTTCTGTCCTCCTCTGCTGTTGACTTTCCCAGCATGGTGAGACTGTGTGTGAAACCCTCCAGTGCCTAAGCTTATAGACTCTGTGGACAGGAGGAGGCCAGAAGTTCAAGTGCATCGAGAGGTCTTGTTGGTGGAGTGGCCACTGCATTCCCTTTTCTGTTTTAGCCAACCTGGAATTCGGAGTTTGAGCTCTCAACGAGGGAGACCTGGGCTGATGTGGGGTGGAGTGGAGTGGTGCGGTGCGGAGCTATGCAGTGTGAGCTGGTGTGGGGTGGAGTGGTTGTGGAGCTGTGCACGTGAGCTGGTGTGGAGTGGAGCGGTGCTGTGCATGTGAGCTGGTGTGGGGTGGAGCGGTGCTGTGCATGTGAGCTGGTGTGGGGTGGAGTGGTGCTGTGCATGTGAGCTGGAGTGGAGCGGTGCTGTGCATGTGAGCTGGTGTGGAGTGGAGTGGTGCTGTGCATGTGAGCTGGTGTGGAGTGGAGTGGTGCTGTGCATGTGAGCTGGTGTGGAGTGGAGTGGTGCTGTGCATGTGAGCTGGTGTGGAGTGGAGTGGTGCTGTGCATGTGAGCTGGTGTGGGGTGGAGTGGTGTGGAGCTGTGCACGTGAGCTGGTGTGGAGTGGAGTGGTGCTGTGCATGTGAGCTGGTGTGGAGTGGAGTGGTGCTGTGCACGTGAGCTGGTGTGGAGTGGAGTGGTGCTGTGCATGTGAGCTGGTGTGGAGTGGAGCGGTGCTGTGCATGTGAGCTGGTGTGGAGTGGAGTGGTGCTGTGCATGTGAGCTGCTGTGGAGTGGAGTGGTGCTGTGCAGTGTGAGAGCTGGTGTGGAGTGGAGTGGTGCTGTGCATGTGAGCTGGTGTGGAGTGGAGCGGTGCTGTGCATGTGAGCTGGTGTGGAGTGGAGTGGTGCTGTGCATGTGAGCTGGTGTGGAGTGGTGCGGAGCTGTGCAGTGTGAGAGCTGGTGTGGAGTGGAGTGGTGCTGTGCATGTGAGCTGGATGGAGTGGTGCGTGCTGTGCATGTGAGCTGGTGTGGAGTGGAGTGGTGCTGTGCATGTGTGAGCTGGTGGGGAGTGGTGCGGAGCTGTGCAGTGTGAGAGTGGTGTGGAGTGGAGCGGTGCTGTGCATGTGAGCTGGTGTGGAGTGGAGTGGTGCTGTGCACGTGAGCTGGTGTGGAGTGGAGTGGTGCTGTGCATGTGAGCTGGTGTGGAGTGGAGTGGTGCTGTGCATGTGAGCTGGTGTGGAGTGGAGTGGTGCTGTGCATGTGAGCTGGTGTGGAGTGGTGCGGAGCTGTGCAGTGTGAGAGCTGGTGTGGAGTGGAGTGGTGCTGTGCATATGAGCTGCTGTGGAGTGGAGTGGTGCTGTGCACGTGAGCTGGTGTGGAGTGGAGTGGTGCTGTGCATGTGAGCTGGTGTGGAGTGGTGCGGAGCTGTGCAGTGTGAGAGCTGGTGTGGAGTGGAGCGGTGCTGTGCATGTGAGCTGGTGTGGAGTGGAGTGGTGCTGTGCACGTGAGCTGGTGTGGAGTGGAGTGGTGCTGTGCATGTGAGCTGGTGTGGAGTGGAGCGGTGCTGTGCATGTGAGCTGGTGTGGAGTGGAGCTGTGCTGTGCATGTGAGCTGGTGTGGAGTGGAGTGGTGCTGTGCATGTGAGCTGGTGTGGAGTGGTGCGGAGCTGTGCAGTGTGAGAGCTGGTGTGGAGTGGAGCGGTGCTGTGCATGTGAGCTGGTGTGGAGTGGAGTGGTGCTGTGCATGTGAGCTGGTGTGGAGTGGAGTGGTGCTGTGCATGTGAGCTGGTGTGGAGTGGTGCGGAGCTGTGCAGTGTGAGAGCTGGTGTGGAGTGGAGCGGTGCTGTGCATGTGAGCTGGTGTGGAGTGGAGCGGTGCTGTGCATGTGAGCTGGTGTGGAGTGGAGCGGTGCTGTGCATGTGAGCTGGTGTGGAGTGGAGCGGTGCTGTGCATGTGAGCTGGTGAGTGGAGGAGTGGTGCTGTGCATGTGAGCTGCTGTGGAGTGGAGTGGTGCTGTGCAGTGTGAGAGCTGGTGTGGAGTGGAGTGGTGCTGTGCATGTGAGCTGGTGTGGAGTGGAGCGGTGCTGTGCATGTGAGCTGGTGTGGAGTGGAGTGGTGCTGTGCATGTGAGCTGGTGTGGAGTGGTGCGGAGCTGTGCAGTGTGAGAGCTGGTGTGGAGTGGAGCGGTGCTGTGCACGTGAGCTGGTGTGGAGTGGAGTGGTGCTGTGCACGTGAGCTGGTGTGGAGTGGAGTGGTGCTGTGCATGTGAGCTGGTGTGGAGTGGAGTGGTGCTGTGCATGTGAGCTGGTGTGGAGTGGAGTGGTGCTGTGCATGTGAGCTGGTGTGGAGTGAGTTGGTGCTGTGCATGTGAGCTGGTGTGGAGTGGTGCGGAGCTGTGCAGTGTGAGAGCTGGTGTGGAGTGGAGCGGTGCTGTGCATGTGAGCTGGTGTGGAGTGGAGTGGTGCTGTGCCACGTGACTGGTGTGGAGTGGAGTGGTGCTGTGCACGTGAGCTGGTGTTGGAGTGGAGTGGTGCTGGCATGTGAGCTGGTGTGGAGTGGAGTGGGCGTGGTGCTGTGGCATGTGAGCTGGTGTGGCGTGGAGTGGTGCTGTGCATGTGAGCTGGTGTGGAGTGGTGCGGAGCTGTGCAGTGTGAGAGCTGGTGTGGAGTGGAGCGTGCTGTGCAGTGTGAGAGCTGGTGGGGTGGAGTGGTGCTGTGCATGTGAGCTGGTGTGGAGTGGAGTGGAGCTGTGCATGTGAGCTGGTGTGGAGTGGAGTGGTGCTGTGCAGTGTGAGAGCTGGTGTGGAGTGGAGTGGTGCTGTGCAGTGTGAGAGCTGGTGTGGAGTGGAGCGGTGCTGTGCATGTGCATTGCTGGTGTGGAGTGGAGCGGTGCTGTGCATGTGAGCTGTGTGGAGTGGAGCGGTGCTGTGCATGTGAGCTGGTGTGGAGGGAGCGGTGCTGTGCATGAGAGCTGGTGTGGAGTGGAGCGGTGCTGTGCGGTGAGCTGGTGTGGAGTGGAGCGGTGCTGTGGCAATGTGCGAGCTGGTGTGGAGTGGAGCGGTGCTGTGAGTGAGCTGGTGTGGAGTGGAGCGGGCTGTGCATGTGAGCTGGTGTGGAGTGGAGCGGTGCTGTGCATATGCTGGTGTGGAGTGGAGCGGTGCTGTGCATGTGAGCTGGTGTGGAGTGGAGCGGTGCTGTGCATGTGAACTGGTGGGGGTGGAGTGGTGCTGTGCATGTGAGCTGGAGTGGAGCGGTGTTGTGCATGTGAGCTGGTGTGGAGTGGAGCGGTGCTGTGCATGTGAGCTGGTGTGGAGTGGAGCGGTGCTGTGCATGTGAGCTGGTGTGGAGTGGAGCGGTGCTGTGCATGTGAGTGGTGTGGAGTGGAGCGGGCTGTGCATGGTGTGAGCTGGTGTGGAGTGGAGCGGTGCTGTGCATGTGAGCTGGTGTGGAGTGGAGCGGTGCTGTGCATGTGAGCTGGTGTGGAGTGGAGCGGTGCTGTGCATGTGAGCTGGTGTGGAGTGGAGCGGTGCGGAGCTGTGCAGTGTGTGAGCTGGTGTGGGGTGGAGTGGAGTGGTGCTGTGCATGTCAGCTGGTGTGGGGTGGAGTGGTGCAGAGTTGTGCAGTGTGAGCTGGTGTGGTGTAGAGTGCTTTGGTGTAGAGTGGTGTGGTGTGGCGTGGTTTGGTTTGGTGTGGTATGGTATATGATGTGTGGTGTAGAGCAGTGTGTGGTGTATGGTGTTGTGTGGAGCAGTATGTGATGTGTATGGTTTGGTGTGTTTGGAGTAGTGTGTGTGTGGAGTGGAGCAGTCTGATGTGATATGTGGTGTGTTGTGTGGGGTGTGGTGTGGTTTGGTGTGGGATGGTGTGTGGCGTGGTGTGGCATGGTGTGTGTGTGGAGTGTTGTGGCATGGTGTGGTGTGTGGTTTGTGGAGTGTGGTGTGTGTATGTGGAGTGGAGTGGTGTGTGGTGGTTTGGTGTGAAGTGTGTGGTGTGTGTGGTGTTGTGTGGTCTGTTGTGGTTTTGTTGTGTGGAGTGTTGGGCAAGGTGTGGTGTGTGGTTTTGTGTGGAGTGGCGTGGTGTAGTGTTGTATGGAAGAGAGTATGGTGTGGTATGTGATGTGTGTGTTGTGTGGTGTGATGTGGTTTGGTGTGGAGTGGTGTGTGTGGTGTGTGTGGTGTGGTGTGTGTGATGTGGAGTGGTATGTGCTGTGGTCTTGTGTGTGGTATGGAGTCATGTGGAGTGTGTGTGGTGTGGAGTGTGTGGTGTGTGTGTGGTGTGGTTTGAAGTGAAGTGGTGTGGCTAGGTGTGGAGTGGTGTGGTGTGGAGTGTGGTGTGGTGGTTTGGTGTGGAGTGGTGTGTGGTGTGGTCTGGTGGTGTGATATGTGGAGTCGTGTGTGTGTGGTGTGTGTGGAGTGGTGTGTGGTGTGGAGTGGTGTGTGGTCTGGTGGTGTGTGGAGTCGTGTGTAGTGTGTGTGGTGTGGGATGTGTGGAATGGTGTGTGTGGTGCGGAGTTGTGGCATGGTGTGGTTCAGTGTGGTTCGGTGTGGTGTGCTCTGATGTGGTGTGGTCTGGTGGTATGGAATCGTGTGGTGTGGAGTGGTGTGGTATGGTGTGTGGAGCCGTGTATGGTGTGGTATGTGATGTGTGTGGTGCGGTGTGTGTGGTGTGGTTTGGTGTGTCGTGGTGTTTGTGGAGTGGTGTGGTTTGGAGTGGTGTGTCATAGTGTGGTTTGGTGTGGAATGGCGTGTCGTGTGTGGTGTATGTGTGTGGTGTGTCGTGTGGTTTGATTGTGTGGTGTGTGTCGTGTGGTTTGGTGTGGAGTGGTGTGGTTTGGTGTGGAGTGGTGTGGTTTGGGGTGGTGTGTGTGGGGTGTGGTTTGATGTGTGTCGTGGTGTGGTTTGGTGTGGAGTGGTGTGAGGTGTGTGGTGTGTGTGGTGTGGTTTGATGTGTGTGTGGTGTGGTGTGTCATGGTGTGGTTTGGTGTGGCGTGGTGTGTGTGGTGTGTGGTTTGATGTGGTGTGTCGTGGTGTGGTTTGGTGTGGAGTGGTGTGAGGTGTGTCGTGTGTGGTGTGGTGTGTGTGTGGTGTGGTTTGATGTGTGTCGTGGTGTGGTTTGGTGTGGAGTGGTGTGTGTGGTGTGTGTGTGTGGTGTGGTTTGATGTGGTGTGTGTGTTGTGTTGTGGTGTGGTGTGGTTTGGTGTGGAGTGGTGTGCGGTGTGCTGCGGTGTGAGGTTGCTGATTGGTCCTCTGGGTGCCCAGAACCTCTGCTGTGTTGGGCAGGAGGAAGCAGAGCCTGGTTGGCCCTTTCCTGGAGGAGCTGCATTTCCTGGGCTGGAGTGGAGTCCGGACCCGCTGGCTTTTGCTCGGGTCCAGAGGCGGCGGTGGGGAGCTGATCTCTAGGTCGGACTGTTCCTTTTCAGCAGCAGACATGGGAGGGTCCAGGCCAAGCACTGAGCGCCAGCGGCACTGGGTTGGGGAGGGCGGCCCCATCTTTGGTTTCCATCGCATGTGGCTGTCAGGCTGAGGTGTTGGTTTGGGTGTTTCATGCGTGTTTATCTTCCTTGCAGGCGGTTTTGGTGAATAACATCACCACAGGCGAGAGGCTCATCCGAGTGCTGCAAGGTAAGTTCCGCTCGCTCCTCCACGCCAGGCACTGGCCTTGTAGGAGGAAGCTCTATTTCTCTCGTTCTTCTCTAGGCCCAGGTGGGTCTCCATGATAATCTCATGGCAGATAGTATCATGAGTCATTGAGCAATCTTTATTCTTTTTGCCTAACTGTATCTCATTAAGAGACTTTTCCTTTTAAAACAATATTGCCAAATACATTGCAAGCTGTTAGATACAGAAGAGTTCAGAATGTCACTCATGAATGTGTTGAGAAATAGAAATAGTACTTAACGATAGGCACATGCGTAGGCACATGCTCTGTTATGTATACACTTGGTATACATGTGACCCATGAATTGGGTCATGCTGAATTTAGATTGCATGAAACTTAGAAAACCTGTCCAGCACAATTTAGTTCCCCCTCTTTGCTGCTGTGACTCAACTTGGCAGCTGGGGATTGGTTTTCCTTTGAGTCCTTCTGGAGCAGCCACGGGGTGGGAAATGGGGTGCTGTCCTTTGTCGGGGGGTGGGCTCCTCCTTCCTCTGTGACAGGAGGGTCAGCACGGTCCATGCTGTTGGGCTGAATCATCTGTTGGGTTGAGTAATTTTTACTCTAAAAGTGTGGTTACTGGGAAGTTAAAAATTCCCTATACAACTTGCATTATAGTTCTTTTGATCGTTGCTGGTTTAGAGTTCTAGTTCTAAGTCAGGTTCTAAGAATATTAGAAAGTCTTATGTGAAAAGGGGTCACTTTGTGAAATGTGTTTGGGGGAAACATAGGGTTACACAGAGTTGAAGAGGCTGCCTGGCTGCGGGGGTGAGGGTAGGGGGTATCACGTAAAGGTTCAGTTGGACAGCAGTTTTGATAGAGCATACGTGTCGAGTAACTCCACCAAAGTCAACACAGGGAACATATTCATCACCCCCAAAAGTTTACTTGTGTGCCATGGTGATCCGTTTTCCTCAGGCAGCCTCTGGTCTGCCATGTAGACTAGTTTGCATTTTAAATAATTGGGTGCATGCCCAAGATTCGTAAAGCAAGTCCTTAGAGACCTACAAAGAGACTTAGACTCCCACACGATAATAATGGGTTAACACCCCACTGTCAACATTAGACAGATCAACGAGACAGAAAGTTAACAAGGATATCCAGGAATTGAACTCAGCTCTGCACCAAGCGGACCTAATAGACATCTACAGAACTCTCCACCCCAAATCAACAGAATATACATTCTTCTCAGCACCATGTCGCATTTATTCCAAAATTGACCACATAGTTGGAAGTAAAGCACTCCTCTGCAAATGTAAAAGAACAGAACTTATAACAAACTGTCTCTCAGACCACAGTGCAATCAAACTAGAACTCAGGACTAAGAAACTCAATCAAAACCGCTCAACTACATGAAAACTGAACAGCCTGCTCCTGAATGACTACTGGGTAAATAACAAAATGAAGGCAGAAATAAAGATGTTATTTGAAACCAATGAGAATAAAGACACAACATACCAGAATCTCTGGGACACAATTAAAGCAGTGTTTAGAGGGAAATTTATAGCACTAAATGCCCACAGGGGAAAGCAGGAAAGATCTAAAATTGACACCCTAACATCACAGTTAAAAGAACTAGAGAAGCAAGAGCAAACACATTCAAAAGCTAGCAGAAGGCAAGAAATAGCTAAGATTAGAGCAGAACTGAAGGGGATAGAGACACAAAAAACCCTTCAAAAAATCAATGCATCCAGGAGCTGGTTTTTTGAAAAGATGAACAAAATTGATAGACTGCTAGCAAGACTAATAAAGAAGAAAAGAGAGAAGAATCAAATAGATGCAATAAAAAATGATAAAGGGGATATCACCACTGATTCCACAGAAACACAAACTACCATCAGAGAATACTATAAACACCTCTACCCAAATAAACTAGAAAGTCTAGAAGAAATGGATAAATTCCTGAACACAAACACTCTCCCAAGACTAAACCAGGAAGAAGCTGAATCTCTGAATAGACCAATAACAGGTTCTGGAATTGAGACAATGATTAATAGCCTACCAACCAAAAAAAGTCCAGGACCAGACGGATTCACAGCCGAATTCTACCAGAGGTACAAGGAGGAGTTGGTACCATTCCTTCTGAAATTATTCCAATCAATTGGAAAAGAGGGAATCCTCCCTAACTCATTTTATGAGGCAAGCATCATCCTGATACCAAAGCCTGACAGATACAACAAAAAAAGGGAATTTTAGACCAATATCCCTGATGAACTTCGATGCAAAAATCCTCAATAAAGTACTGGCAAACTGAATCCAGCAGCACATCAAAAAGCTTATCCACCACGATGAAGTTGGCTTCATCCCTGGGATGCAAGGCTGGTTCAACATATGCAAATCAATAAACGTAATCCAGCATATAAACAGAACCAAAGACAACCACATGATTATCTCAATAGATACAGAAAAGACCTTTGACAAAATTCCACCGCCTTTCATGCTAAAAACTCTCAATAAACTAGGTATTGATGGGACGTATCTCAAAATAAGAGCTATTTATGACAAACCCACAGCCAATATCATAGTGAATGGGCAAAAACTGGAAAAATTCCCTTTGAAAACTGGCACAAGACAGGGATGCCCTCTCTCACCACTCCTATTCAACATAGTGTTGGAAGTTCTGGCTAGGGCAATCAGGCAAGAGAAAGAAATCAAGGGTATTCAGTTAGGAAAAGAGGAAGTCAAATTGTCTCTGTTTGCAGTTGACATGATTGTATATTTAGAAAACCCCATCGTCTCAGCCCAAAATCTCCTTAAGCTGATAAGCAACTTCAGCAAAGTCTCAGGATACAAAATCAATGTACAAAAACCACAAGCATTCCTATACACCAATAACAGACAGAGAGCCAAATCATGAGTGAGCTCCCATTCACAATTGCTTCAACGAGAATAAAATACCTAGGAATCTAACTTACAAGGAGTGTGGAGGACCTCTTCAAGGAGAACTACAAACCACTGCTCAGCGAAAATTAAAAGAGGACACAAACAAATGGAAGAACATTCCATGCTCATGGATAGGAAGAATCAATATCGTGAAAATGGCCATACTGCCCAAGGTTATTTATAGATTCAATGCCATCCCCATCAAGCTACCAATGACTTTCTTCACAGAATTGGAAAAAACTACTTTAAAGTTTATATGGAACCAAAAAGCCTGCATTGCCAAGTCAATCCTAAGCCAAAAGAACAAAGCTGGAGGCATTAATGCTACCTGACTTCAAACTATACTACAAGGCTACAGTAACCAAAACAACATGGTTACTGATACCAAAACAGAGGTATAGACCAATGGAACAGAATAGAGCCCTTGGAAATAATACCACATATCTACAGCCATCTGATCTTTGACAAACCTGACAAAAACAGGAAATGGGGAAAGGATTCCCTATTTAATAAATGGTGCTGGAAAAACTGGCTAGCCATATGTAGAAAGCTGAAACTGGATCCCTTCCTTACATCTTATACAAAAATTAATTCAAGACGGATTAAAGACTTAAATGTTAGACCTAAAGCCATAAAAACCCTAGAAGAAAACCTAGGCAATTCCATTCAGGACATAGGCATGGGCAAGGACTTCATGACTAAAACACCAAAAGCAATGGCAACAAAAGCCAAAATAGGCAAATGGGATCTAATTAAACTAAAGAGCTTCTGCACAGCAAAAGAAACTACCATCAGAGTGAACAGGCAACCTGCAGAATGGGAGAAAATCTTTGCAATCTACCCAACTGACAAACGGCTAATATCCAGAACTTACAAAGAACTTAAACAAATTTAGAAGACAAAAATCAAACAATCCCATCAAAAAGTGGGCAAAGGATTTGAAGTGTCTACTTCTCAAAAGAAGACATTTATGCAGCCAACAGACACATGAAAAAATGCTCATCATCACTGGTCATCGGAAAAATGCATATCAAAACCACAATGAGATACCATCTCACACCAGTTAGAATGGCGATCAGTAAAAAGTCAGGAAACAACAGGTGGTGGAGAGGATGTGGAGAAATAGGAACGCTTTTACACTGTTAGTGGACTGTAAACTAGTTCAACCATTGTGGAAGACAGTGTGGTGATTCCTCAAGGATCTAGAACTAGAAATACCATTTGACCCAGCGATCCCATTACTGGGTATATACCCAGAGGATTATAAATCATGCTACTGTAAAGACACATGCACACATACGTTTATTGTGGCACTAGTCACAATAGCAAAGACTTGGAATCAACCCAAATTTCCATCAGTGATAGACTAGATTAAGAAAATGTGGCATATATGCACCATGGAATACTGTGCAACCATAAAAAAGAATGGGTTCATGTCCTTTGTAGGGACATGGATGAAGCTGGAAACCATCATTCTGAGCAAACTGTCACGAGGACGGACAACCAAATACTGCATGTTCTCACTCATAGGTGGGAATTGAACAACGAGAACACTTGGGCACAGGGTGGGGAACATCACACACTGGGGTCTGTCGTGGGGTAGGGGGAGGGGGAGAGGGATGGCGTTAAGAGAAATACCTATTGTAAATGATGAGTTAATGGGTGCAGCACACCAACATGGCACATGTATACATATGTAACCTGCACGTTGTGCCCATGTACCCTAGAATTTAAAGTATAATTTAAAAAGAATAATAATAATTGGGTGCATGCATACAGATGGCATCAGTATATGTTAGGACTTACCCTAGTTGGGTAAGTCCTAACAGAGTCTCGCAGATCACCATTGCAGTCAACACGGCACCTGCCTGCCACTCCAGGACCCCTCACCCATGCCGAAGTCACCAGTCCCCTCTCTCTCTGGGCCCAGCTCCCACCCACCTGTTCTCTTCGCCACAGCTTTGTCTCTTGCCGGTGTCACGTGCAGGCTCTTGGGATGAGTCCGTGTTGTGTGTGTCATAATTCACAGAATCCTGTTTTGTTTCACTTTATTTTCCACCTGAGACTGTTGTAGGTCTAGTGTTGTGAGGGCGTACCTCGGGGATGCCTACATCTGTCCTGGCCTGTGTGTCCCGGCTGTGTCTGGGCCTGGCTGCTGCTGCTATCCACTCTGGTATCCCCCTGGTGGCTGCCCTCCCCTCTGCCCCAATTTCGGCCCTTTGCCCACCGGGGCTCTTTTGTGAGCCGAGTCATCAGGGCAGCAGGGGTGGCGCTGATTAATTTCCTTAAAGCTGCTGTTTCCCTGATGAGAGTGTCGGGTGATTAAATGGGCACAGGGCCTTGGAGAGTGGCTTGGCTGTGAATAAATGACTGGGGGGAGGTTGCTGGTGGGTAGCCTGGTGGCCGAGGGCGGGGTGTCAGCAGGAGTGGCTGCTTATCTGACCAAACGTCAAAAGTCAGTGTTTTACAGGTGGAAGGATGAGTCGACTGCGGATGAGGGCAGGGTGGTATGTGTGACCTTTGGGGACACCTCGGGGCTTATGATGTCTACAAAAGAGACAGGCACGTAGAAACTTCCGATAATATGTTAAAGGCTAGTGGCCAAAAAGGAGATTTAAGAGAGACATTTGGAAAAGGATCCAGACGCAGGTTCTTTCGGGTTGCTGCTCTTCCAGAGCTCTCTCCACAGCTGGGGTGTAGTGACTCTGAGGAGGGGCTGTGTTTTCAGCTTTTTGTCTGTCTCCTCCTTTGCCCTGATCTGTCCTTGCCCGTTATGGTGTGATGTGTGAGTCTGCCTCTGTTGTATTTTGAATGAATGCATGACATTGTTGTGCCAGTAACCTGTGCAATTCCTTGTCCTCTTGGTGTAGACCAGTTAAAGACCCTGCAGAGGAATTACGGCAGGCTGCAGCAGGATGTCCTCCAGTTTCAGAAGAACCAGACCAACCTGGAGAGGAAGTTCTCCTACGACCTGTGAGTGCACCTCAGAGTGCGTGCCACAGTGCAGGGTGCACGCCACCAGAGGGCGGGGGGTTAAGCTGAGGGTGGCAGATGGAGACATAACCTCTGATAGAGCATGCACCTTCTGCTCCATGCAGGACTCTGAGAAAGGCACGGGCCCGCGGGCCCCTCTCGGATTCATGTGCTACGCAAACGCACAAGGAGGCCAGCTCTCAGCGGGAACCACATTTCTCAGCACGCCTTAAAATGTAGCTTCAAACTCTGTCAGGCACAGGTGTACTGGTCAAGTCAACAACATAAAGCGTTAAAAATGTGTTTCACAGGTGCCCACGTGAGCTAAATCAGATTCGTTGACTAAAAGCCATTTTGGCAAAATATTGATATAGTAATAGTTTATTGCCTGGTGATCACGTTGTGGGCATTTTGTTTTTTTTTTTTAGACTTTTCAGTGGTTTTCCGAATTTTTGCATTAAGTACAGTGAGAATGGAATACTTTTATAATCAAAGCCAAGCAATATTGAACTATTGAAAAGTGAGCTAAGGCCCGTGGGAAGATAGTAAAAACCAGTTTACAGGTCACAGGATAAGGTTGTGTTTATTTTTTCCACTTTTTTTCCTCATAAAAACATAAAAATACAGCTAATGTGTAGGAAGTTTGGGATTCAGAGAGAACCAGCCACCCACAGCCCAACCCTCATGCCTGCCCTTTTCCCTTTGACTTAACTCTATCCAGTCCATGCCCAAGTTCACACGAATGTTTACTTAATTGCAGTCATCAAAAAAATTTAATCATTCTTTTACTTACTTGTATTATGTATATATGTATATGTGTGTGTGTGTGTGTATATATATATTCTCTTTTTTTTGAGATGGAGTCTGGCTCTGTCCCCCAGGCTGGGTGGAGTGCAGTGGTGCGATCTCGGCTCATTGCAACCTCCACCTCCCAGGTTCAAGCAATTCTTCTGCCTCAGCCTCCTGAGTAGCTGGGATTACAGGTGTCTGCCTCTGCCACAACACCCTGGGTTTCTACTAAAACCCTGTCATTGGCCAGGCTGGTCTCAAACTCCTGACCTCATGATCTGCCTGCCTTGGCCTCCCAAAGTGCTGGGATTACAGGTGTGAGCCACCGCACCCGGCCACAAAAATTTTATTTTTAAAAGTAAAATTAGGTAGATATGCAATGATAAAAAGGGATTTTAAGGATAAAAATATCCATTGGCATAATTTTTCTCCTAAATAACGACAACACATTAGCTATAGGCTCTTTTTTTTTTTTTTTGGAGATGGAGTTTTGCTGCTCTGGTTTCCCAGGCTGGAGTGCAGTGGTGCGATCTCGCCTCACTGCAACCTCTGCCGCCTGGGTTCAAGTGATTCTCCTGCCTCAGTCTCCCGAGTAGCTAGGATTACAGGCATGCACCACCACACCTGGTTAATTTTTGTATTTTTAGTAGAGATGGGTTTCACCATGTTGGCCAGGCTGGTCTCAAACGCCTAACCTCAAGTGATCCATTCGCCTTGGCCTCTCAAAGTGCTAGGATTACAGGTGTGAGCTACTGCGCCCGGCCAGCCTCTTATTTTTTAATTTTTAAATTTAAAAAGTATATTATTTGGATTATATTTAAAACGTCCATATAGCTCCTGTCTTTTAAAAATTACTATTTTGGATTATTTCCTTCTAAAAGGCTCATCTGTAGTTTAGCCTGTTGCTGGGTGTGAATTGTCAAATTGCATTCTGAAAGGATTTGAGCCGTCTGCATGGTCACCAGCAACCTGGGAAAATCAGTTGTCTCACCTTCATTGCGTTCTTAGGGATTTCCATGTTCCTCCAAGCATTGTCCACCTGCCTAATATCTTCCTACTCACTTTATAACCACGTACAACTGAAAACATGAAGCCCCAAGTATATGTCTCTGTAGAGGACATGAGCAGCCAGTCAACAGAAGGGAAATGTGATTGTCACTCATGTGTGGAACCTTATTCAGCTATGCCAGTGGTTCTCATGTCAGGGCAGTCTTGTCCCAACAGGCCTTTGGCAATGTTTGGAGACATTTTTGTATGTCATGGCTTACAAGGAGGCTGCTGCTGGCATCTAGTGGGTAGAAGCTAGGCACACTGCTAAACATCCTATAATCCACAAGACAGCTTCCCACAGTCACGTTTTATCTGGCCTAAAACATATACAGTGCTAAGGTTGAGAAACCTTGAGTTAGGCTGATAATTAAAGAATTGCATTTAGACAGAAATGAAGTACCTCAGTCTTATTATTCATCCTTAAAGACACCTTAATGCACATATTTCCCTCATATAGATTGAAACACAAAAAGCCATACATGGCCTCACTTGATAAATGTTGCCCCAGAAGGTTTTGACCTAGCTGGAAATCAGAGCCCAGTGCCAAAGAAGGAATCTCTGCTCCCCATGTAGGAGAGCCTGGGCCCAGGCGATGGGTGGACACCTCTAAGCTGGGCTGGAGACACTTGTAGGATGTACTCCTTTTGCTCCTGGCAGGTTGATACCTAGATTAAAAGCTCTTTCTGGCTGTGTCTGTTTCACTACTTGTGCCCAAGGCCCTGTACCAGATGTGCGATGCTTCCCAGGGATAATGTTCGTGGAGTGTTGGAAGCAAAAAAAGAGCTATTCTTAACTTTCTTTGGATTACAGGCCCTTTGAGAGAATCTGATAAAAAGTAGGAACACTTTGTCAGCAAACTTATAAATGGACACCTGCCTAAAGTGTGCAATTCGTGCGAATTCTTCGGGCCCTCCCTCAATGCTGCACGCCCTCCCTTAAAACATCCTGTCTGGTCTAATCCTTCTATAGAAGGCAGTGCCAAGAACACAAAAGCTGATGGAAAGGCCAGGTTTCTTGGTGTACAAGGTAGTGTTGTTAGCATTGTTTCTGTTTGAATCAGCCAGCACACATCTCCCTTTTTATTCTCCTACACCTGTGGCAGGCATCACTAAGCAATCACTGCTCTCCACCTGAACATAGCCGTGTGTTCTTTCTCCCTGAAGCACCTGGAGTCAGCACATGAGATGAACCACTCGCCATCTCATCTCCCTGCTATGAGGAGACAGTTTCCAGCGTTGATACTGGAAAGTAAAGTAATACAGTGACGGTCGGTGCCCTGGGTGATGGAATCACCTGCCCTGACAGGTCCTTGTAGTGAACACATTCCATCCGTGGTACTCTGGCCATCAGTTGCCCCAGTTGGAATAATCACTGGTGGCCAAGTCCTGTATCTCTCTCCAATTTAGCTCCAGTTAGTGCTGGAATATTTGCCACTTACATGTTAGAAAAAGCCAACCTGAATCTTCGGGAAGAAACGCTGTCACAATCTGCATGGCCTTTGCCTCAGAATTGAGGATGGAGGTAGTTCGGCTCCTGGCTCTCCAGCTGGAGCGTGGAAAGCCGCACTTCATCTGCAAGGCTGGGAGATAAAGGCTCTTTGTACTTGATTTTAGCAGGGCTGGGAGCAGGGGCGACCAGTACTTCCCTTTTGCAGGTTTAAAGGTCCAGGGATAGCAAATGACCTGCTCATTCAGTTATACAGTATACAGACAGCTTTTTGTTCGCGCTGTTTCGGCTGCTGTGCACTAGTCTACCACCTGTGGCTGGTATGTTTGTGAGCATTGTATTTAAATGAAATTTTCACCTGATCTCTCAGCTGTCCCAGGTTAGGAACTCTGCATTGCATTATTTCCGCAGCACCTGGTACTATTCTCTGTGTGTGGTACACTGTGACCCCATGGTGCTTTGAACTGAAGGGTATATTCCAAGAGTCAGAGGTTGAATGTGGTACTCACATTTGGCTCTGAAATGCCTGCGACTCAGAAAAGGCGAGCTGTGTGGTGGAGAGAGCACAACAGGAAAGAGCCCTGGAGTCAGGCTTCAGTTTCTGCCTAGCTCTGACCCTGGTCCATGCCAGACAAGCATGTCAGCCCTTAGCATTCTTATTTGCAAAATGAGTGGGTAATTCTCTTAATTACTTCATAGCTCTGGCACTTGTGGAAATACTCTTAAAGTAAATTCCAGGCAGAAAGCTGAAGCAGTGCAACAGCAATTCAGCGGAGTGTCCTCCAGTTCAAATTTTCATACTACCCACTTAGCACAGACCCTAGGTTAAGGGGCTCCACCCCACACGCCTGCTCCCACTTCAGATGCCAGCCACAAGTCTGACGTGTCCCGCAGCCACCCTCACTTCTGCCTGGCTGGCCACAGCTTTAGGATGACCCACTACCCCCTCAGGTTTGATAATTTGCCAGAATGACTGTCACGGAATTCAGGAAAGCTGTTTTGACTTTTATACAACGGCCCAGTGGTAGAGTCCTAAGGTGAGGGCTGGCGCCATGGGGGAGACAGGAGCGGCCACCCCGTGGAGTCAGCCATTCCCATCCGGTGCATTGTGATGTTCCCCAGCCTGAAAGCTCCCTAAGCCTTGTGGTCCGGAGTTTGAGTCTTTTATATAGCATGATTGATAAAACTGTTGGCCACGGGGTTGAACTCAGTCTCCAGTCCTTCTCTCCTCCCCGGAGGAGGTGGAGCTGAAAGTTCCAACTTTTCAGTCATGTGGCTGGTTTTTCTGGCAGTCAGCCTCTGTCCTGAAACTATCTGACGCCCATCCTTCCCCACTCCCAAGACCCCCTCATTAGTATAAACTCAAGTCTGGTCCAGAGGGGCTTCTTGTGACTAGCCAGATACCCCCTCAGGAACTTCCAAGGGTTTTAAGAGCTCTGTGGCAGTAGCCAGGGACGAAGACCAATACATGTATGTATTTTTTTATTCTACAGATTGTATGTTAAAAAAAATTTTTTCCTAATCAGTAAAGTTCGCTGTTTTAGAACAATGGGATGATTATTTTTAGTGTGTTTCTTTTGGTCATTTAATCGTTGAACACACACATGTTGCCCTGTCTTAAGTGCCCTCTTCAGATGAAGCGCCTGAAGCCGGAAGAGGGTCTGTGTCTCTTATGGAAGTGGATGTCACCGCCCAGCAGAGACACAGCCACAGACATCAGGCCCTTCCTTTGCTTTCTCTCACCAAAGGAGCCAGTGCATCAATCAGATGAAGGAGGTGAAGGAACAGTGTGAGGAGCGAATAGAAGAGGTCGCCAAGAAGGGGAACGAAGCTGTAGCTTCCAGAGACCTGAGGGAAAACAACGACCAGAGACAGCAGGTAACTGGGGAATTTTTGCCAAGAGTTTCTAGAAGGTACCCCTATCTTGAAGCATTTTGTTTCTTTTATGTGCCGCCTGGCTTTCTCTAGACTCTGCCCTCCCTTGTGGGCTTGGCTCCCTGAGATACAACAAAGCAGAACCTGGTCCTGGGATGACTGGAACCTAACCAAGGGTGCTGGCCTCCAGTCCCACTTCCCAAGCTCAGGGCTTTACGGGAATTATCGTATTTAAAGCCCACAGCCAGCCTGGGAGAGAGTTGCTGTTTTCCTGATTTGAGGACCCCAGGCCCATGGGAGGGGTTAAGTTTTGTGGCCAGTGTCACACCACCTGGTCAGTGGTAGAGCCTATCAAGACCTCAGGTCTGGCCGACTTCATGTCTCGTGCTCTCATTCCGCCTCCTGTGCAGAGCACAGCCCACGAAGCTGCTGCTTGAAGCCTTCTGGGTGATCTTTGGTTGGTTTTTTAAAAAATATAGCAGCTTTATTAAGATGTAATTTGCATTCCCTGTGATTCATAGAAAATTTACAATTCATGGGTTCTGGGTGTATTCACAAAATTATGCAGCCATCACCACAGTCAATTTCAGAGCATTTTTATTGGCACAAAAGAAACCCTATATCCCTTAGTTCTCTCTTCATTGACCTTCAGTCCCCACAGCCCTAGACAGCCAACTGCTAATTTACTTTGTGTCTCTTGATTTGCCTCATCTGGATAATTTCCTGTCAATAGAATCATATATGTGCGGCCTTTTGTGTCTTGACTTTTTTTTGAGAGGGCATCTCGCTCTGTTGCCCAGGCTGGAGTGCAGTGACGTGATCTCGGCTCACTGCAACCTCTGCCTCCCAGGTTCAAGCGATTCTCCAGCCTCAGCCTCCCGAGTACCTGGGGTTACAAGCACCCACCACCAGGCCTGGCAAATGTTTGTATTTTTAGTAGAGATGGGGTTTCGTCATGTTGGCCAGGCTGGTCTCGAATGCCTGACCTCAAGTGATCCGCCCACCTTGGCCTCCTAAAGTGGTGAGATGACAGGCTTGAGCCACTGTGCCTGGCCTGTCTGGCTGCTATGACTGAGTATAAGTGCTTCAGGGCTCATCGGGGTTGCAGCATGCCTCAGTACTGCATTCCCTTCAGTGGCTGATTAATCCATCCTGTGGATGGACCACATGTGGTTTATTCGTCATCAGTTGATGGGCATTTGGAGTGTTCCCACGTTTTGGCTATTATGAATAATGCCGTATGAACATGAAGCTTTTGTGTGGTCGTATGTTTTCATATCTCTTGGATATCACTTAGGAGTAGAGCTGCTGGGTTATATGATAATCTATATTTAACCTATTGAGAAACTCCCAGACTTCTTCTAAAGTGGCCATACCATTTTCCACTCCCACCAGTAGTTTATGAGGGCTCCAGTTTCTTCACATCCTTGCCAATTCTTTTTTTTTTTTTTTTTTTTTTTGAGACGGAGTCTCGCTCTGTCGCCCAGGCTGGAGTGCAGTGGCCGGATCTCAGCTCACTGCAAGCTCCGTCTCCCAGGTTTACGCCATTCTCCTGCCTCAGCCTCCCGAGTAGCTGGGACTACAGGCGCCCGCCACCTCGCCCGGCTAGTTTTTTTTTTGTATTTTTTAGTAGAGACGGGGTTTCACCGGGTTAGCCAGGATGGTCTCGATCTCCTGACCTTGTGATCCGCCTGTCTTGGCCTCCCAAAGTGCTGGGATTACAGGCTTGAGCCACCGCGCCCGGCCGCCAATTCTTGATACTACCTTTTTCATGATACCCTTTCTAGCAGGTGTGGAGTGGTAGCTTATTGTCGTTTGGGTTTGCATTTCCCTAATAACTATGATATCCCTCATGATACTGAGCATCTTTTCACATGCTTCACTGGCCATTTGTATATCTTCTTTGGAGAAATGTCTATTCAGTTCCTTTGCTCATTTTTTAATTGAGTTATTTTTGAGTTGTAAGAGTTTTTAGAATCTGTTTTACTAAAGATATAATGGATATATGATTTGCAAGTTTTTTTTTTTTTTTCAATTCTGTGGGGTTTTTCACTTTCTTGCTGGTGTTTAGTTGAAGCACAAAAGTTCTTAATTTTGACAAAATCCATCGTATTTGTTTTTTCTTTTGTTGTGTGTTCCTGGTGTTGTATCTAGGAACACTTTGACCCGAGATCTTGAAGATTTCCTGTTGCATTTTCTTCTCAGAGTTTTATCATTCTTAGTTCTTACATCTAGGCCTATGATTCATTTTCAGTTAATTTAATTCTTGCATATGGTGTGCGGTAGAGCTCCCGCTTCATTCTTGTGTGTGTGTGGATATCAAGTTGTCTCAGTATCACTTGTTGAAAGAAAGACTGCTTTTCCCCCACTGAATTGTCTTGGCACCTTTGTCAAAAATCAGTGTGCTGTAAGTATGAGGGTTTTCAGTGAGCCTGAGTCCCTTGGCTGTGTATGTCCCCTATGCTGCTCAGTACCCACTCCCTACCCCAGTGGGACAGAGTGGCTAGAGTGGGCTGGAGTTGAGTAGCTTCCTTCTCCCATGTGGAAGTCTAGAGCTCACTGGAGTTGGGTGTTTCATTCCCCCAGGTCAGTTAGGCTCCGATAATATCCCAGCAGGGGCTCTGGGTAATACACTCCTCCTGAGGGCCACCCTGGTTAAGGAGAACAGAGCTCTGTGGCCTGTTGCAGAGTCGTTCCTTTCCCCACCACACTGCTGGAAGCACAAGCCAATTTTTCTCTGATATTTACTGAGAGCCTGGTTGAGCTCCTAGGGGTAAAACTCATAAGTATGGGAGCCCCTTACGGCTGGGGCAGGTTTTTTACTTTTTTTTTTTTCTTTCTTTTTGAGTTGGAGTTTCGCTCTTGTCACCCAGGCTGGAGTGCAGTGGCGCAATCTTGGCTCACTGCAACCTCTGCCTCCCGGGTTCAAGCGATTCTCCTGCGTCAGTCTCCTGAGTAGCTGGGACTACAGGCATGCACTGCCACACCTGACTAGTTCTGTATTTTTAGTAGATCTCGGGTTTCTCCATGTTGGTCAGGCTGGTCTCGAACTCCCGACCTCAGGTGATCAGCCCGTCTCAGCCTCCCAAAGTACTGGAATTACAGGCATGAGCCACCACACCCAGCTGGGGCAGGTTTTTAACTCTCAGACTCATCCACACTGAGCCTTAAACAGTTCATACATGACTGGGCTCTCCTACCCCAACACTGGTTCCCTCGGTGACGTCTGCCCGAGCCTATCCTGGTGAGCCGGGACTCACTGTATTGGACTCTGTCTCCAGGCTTAAGGACAGTGATTTACACTCTGTCCTCACCTCTCCTATGGATCCAAGAAGAGCTGATAACTTTTCAGTCTGTTTAGCTTTTTACTTGTTGTTAGGACTAAGTGGTGACTTCTAAGCTTCTCACGTGAGGCACTGAAAACTGGAAGTCTTACGTTCCTCCCTAAGCACTGCTGGAGCCGCTTCCCGTAAGCTTTGGTATGCTGTGTTTTTGTTTTGTGTCAAAGCATTTTCTTTTTTTTTGAGACAGAGTCTCGCTCTGTCGCCCAGGCTGCAGTGCAAGTGCCATGATCTCTGCTCACTACAACCTCCGCCTCCTGGGTTCAAGCGATGTTCCTGCCTCAGCCTCCCAAGTAGCTGGAATCACAGGCGCCCGCCATGATGCCCAGCTAATTTTTGTATTTTTAGTAGAGATGGGGTTTCACCATGTTAGCCAGGCTGGTCTCAAACTTCTGACCTCTGGTGATCCGCCTGCCTCAGCCTCCCAGAGTGCTGGGATTGCAGGCGTGAGCCACCGCGCCTGGCTGTCCAAGCATTTTCTAATTTGCCTTGTGGTTTATTGTTGAACTCACTGGTGATTTAGGAGTGTGTGGTTTAATTTCCAAATATTTGCAAATGTCACAAGTTTCATTCTGTTTTGATTTATAATCCATTCCATTGCTATTAGATAATTCACTTTGTGTGATTTTAGTTATTTAAGTGTATGGAGGCTTGCTTTCTGGCCTGCCATTTGTTCATCCCGGAAAATATTCCATGTGTACCTGAGAAGCAGGTGCATTTCCCCTTGCTGGGCTGAGGGTTCTGGAGATGCTTGTTCTGTTAAGGAGCATTTGTGGTGTTCATGTCTTCTTTTCCGTTGATCTTCCGCCTGGGTATTTTATGATTCTATAAATGCTTCCTCTCAGCAGAATCTCTGCCCAGTTTTCTTCCGTATTGACAGTACTTTCTGGGAGACCTTGACTCAACCTCTTGTCTTCTGATTTACGCCACATGACCAGGGCGTGGCCAGAGTAGACTGTGGCGTTTCTCAGGGTCTTGGTCGGAAGGATATGGTGGTGGGATTGGTGGGATTCTTGTGCGGCTTCTGCTCACAGAGCCCTGCCCTGGCTTTCTGTCCTGTGCTTCTGTTTCAGCTTCAAGCCCTCGATGAGCCGCAGCCCAGGCTGCAGGTAGCAGGCCTGCCACGTGCAGAGGCACCGCAAGGGAAAGGAAACGTGCCCGGTAACAGCAAGTTCCAGACTCCAGCCCCCAGTTCCGAAGTGGTTTTGGATTCGAAGAGACAAGTTGAGAAAGGTAAGCAGAGCTCAGCAGTTGCCCTGTTCCCTGCTCTCCAGAGCCCCGTCGAGGAAGCAGTCCCAGCGAGCTGCTGAGGCAGTCAGTGAAGCCAGCAGCGGGGCAGCCAGGAGCAGGGTGTGTCTCTCTGGGCACCTGGAGTTGGGGCACTGGGGCTTCTTATCTGTCTGACTGATGTCTCCTCCTTGTAAACGAAGTGCCTTGTCCTTGAGCAGCTGTGTAGAGAAAGGCCCAGGCTGCACCTTTATGCAGGACATGGGTGGGCTTGTGGGGAAGGAGGCTGAGCCACAGACACGGAACCAGGAGGCTGCTGTCCATGAGCAAAGCCCCGGGCGGGCCTGCCCTGGCTCCCAAATGCTTGTCTCCAGCAGACAAGACGATCGGGTCACTCCGCAGGACACCCTCTTCCCATTGTACCTTGTCAAGATCATTTAGTCCAGAGTTTTTTTTTGTAAGCTACTTTTCTCTTCGTCACGGTTCTGATGAGCTGCAGGCACAGAGAGACCTGCAGTCGGTGGCTGAGATCACAAAAGGAGCTGCTACCTGCCTGGTTGTTCTCCTGTGTGCAGCCCACCCCACCCCCATTCCTTGGGAAGGTTCTGGGAATTGAGTGGAATGAGGTTTTTCTTCTTTTTTTTTTTTTAAAAAATCACATACTGGCGAGGTCACAGCTAACTGTGTTCTGTGCACAGAGGAAATCAATGAGATCCGGGTGGCGAGTGAGGAGGAGCCTCAGAGGGACAGGCTGGGGCTGCCACAGGAGCCAGGCCGGGAGCAGGTGGTGGAAGACAGACCTGTGGACGGAAGAGGCTTCGGGGGAGCCAGAGAACTGGGCCACACCCCACAGGTGCCAGCTGCTCTCTCAGTGAGCCAGGAAAATCCGGAGATGGAGGGCCCCGAGCGAGACCAGCTTGTCATCCCTGATGGACAGGAGGAGGAGCAGGACGCTGCCAGGGAAGGTGGGTGTGAAGCTTCGGGGGCCGCGGTGGACTCCCTTCCACCAGACACCCAGTCACCTCCATCTCCTTCCCAGCACCCACGGAGCACCCTGAATTTGACCAAACACAGTCCACAGTTTGCCAGTTCCTTTTCGTTTGAAGGTTTCTTACTCGTTTTCAAGAGGGAGGCAGGAAGGAAGAGCAGCATATGCTCCAGAACTCGAGGTTTTAGATGCAGTATCGGCAGGGAGTCGAGGGGACTTTGCAGGTGGGCGGCCTGGAGATGGGTGTTTAAAGGGGACGCCTCCTCCTGGCCGGCAGGCCACATGGCCCATCTTTGTGTATCCACTGTCGTGCAGTGTCTGGTGCCATTTAGACAATCAGTGCCTAGTGAATGACTGAAGGAAGGAAGGAGTATTGGGTAGATGAAGGTTCATGCGTATGTGAACAATGAGGAAACTTGACATGGGAATCCTTCTTGGTTTGGTTGACTTTTTTCTTTTTAAAGAAATAAAGGGTAGGAATCAGAGATCAACCGACTATTCCGGGATGTATTTCAGTCCCTTCAGATGTGGAAAATGTCCTTCCCACCTGAGCCAGGAACACTTCTGAGGATATGACACCTGCGCTCTGGGGTGGACCAAGTCACAGCAGTTGGAGGGTACACTGATTGGCACAAGTTACCCTGATTCCATTTAAATCTAATTTTCACTTCATTGTCTTTCTGAAGAATGTGTCCTCCCAAGTTCCAGTTAAAGAAGTGCATTTTGTCAGCCTCCCCCTAAGTATCCCTGCTGGGTCCCTGTGTTCTGTGCCCACCCAGCAAGGAGACGCTCATGGTGTGTGAGGCAGGGCGATCCCACCGGCTGGCTCAGCCTGTGGCGCTCCAGCGTCAGACCTCTCAGCGGCTGGTCACGAAGTGTAACAAAAGTTGGGCCTGAGATGCCACAGTGCCTGTAGGATGCACCTGCTTCTAGACGCAGGTGTGGTGACCGCATTTGAAGAAACATGCAGGCCTGTGCAGTTTGCACCCCAGGCAGTGAGCCTGAGAAATAGACTAGAGCTGCTTTTCCAGGTGTGCACTTTTAAAAAAGATTGCGCATTTGGCCAGGCATGGTGGCTCATACCTGTAATCCCAGCACTTTGGGAGGCTGAGGTGGGCAGGTCACAAGGTCAGGAGATCGAGACCATCCTGGCCAACATGGTGAAACCCCATCTGTACTAAAACTAAAAAATTAGGCGGGCATGGCAGCACATGCCTGCAATCCCAGCCACTTGGGAGGCTGAGGCAGGAGAATCACTTGAACCTAGGAGGCAGAGCTTGCAGTGAGCCAAGATTGTGCCAGTGCACTCCAGGCTGGGCAACAGAGCCAGACTCCATCTCAAAAAAAAAAAAAGATTTTGTTTACCGCCTGCATACACATTTAAAATATGTAAGTTAAACCCTTTGAGTAGGTCTCTTGAAAGCCTTTTGTCCTCATCTTCTCTGGCTGCTGCCCCTCCAGGGGTGAGTAGACCGGTGGGTTCTCTCACGCTGTAAGTATGAGGGACGATTTCTCCCGTGGCTCACGGCGGCGGCTCCATTTCCTCTCTCCATTCGAAGGAGATGCTGTCATTCACTACAGATACCCGTTCCTTCCTAAAACAGTGGCACCTTTCTTTTACCTTGAGATTTGAGTTGTTAGCTAGTTTCTCCGTGTTCAGCCTAGAATGCACCCTTTTATGTAGGGCCGTGCTGCCTCTAGATTCAGAGTTCAAGAGGAGTACACAGAATGCACGTGTTTGTCCTGGAAGCCAGCCCATGCGTCCCTACCATTTCCAGAGAGGCAGCCGACAGATCTGATTGTGAGCAAGTGTGGCTAACACCCAGCACCTGTGCTCTGATACTCCTGTGACATCAAGACAGAAACGATGTAGCTTATGTTTTATGTGCTAATTTTACAGGGAGAAACCAGCAGAAACTGAGAGGAGAAGATGACTACAACATGGATGAAAATGAGGCGGAATCTGAGACAGACAAGCAGGCAGCCCTGGCAGGGAATGACAGAAACATAGATGGTAAGAATGGGGCCTGGGGCGGTGGCGAGGTCACTTTCATTTCCCCTTTCTGGTCCTTCGCTGTGATTATCCAGTGAATCTCCAACATTAGATTGTAATGAGTGGGTCATTGCAAAGAGACCGTCTCTTTAGGAGCCTTTGAAACCAGGGGCAGTGGAGGGAGGTGAGGGTTGAGAAGCCAAAGTTGATGAAAACCATTCGGAAAGCCTGCATCGTTTCTAGAAACATTCAGTGTGGCTCAAGTCTTTAAGTAGGATGATTTTTCAGTGACTTTCAGGGATTTGCAAACAAAATGGCTAGGTCACTACTTAATCAGTCTGCCTCCCAGATGACAAGCCCCAGGATGTGCATAGAGCTTCCAGGCAATTATGAGAGCTGCCCTTTGTATTGTTATTTTGAATTTTTGAAGAGTCCAGGCCAGTATCTTGTAGAATGTATCAAACTCTAGCCTTGTCTGTTTGCTTGTGATGGATTCAGGCTGATGGATTCTTGCTCCTCCCCAGGAGGCGTAACAGCAGGTGGTCCTGCTGGTGGTTGTTAATACCTTAGCTAACGTGCCCACGAGGTCTCAGAAGGGCATTTTCCTTTTGCTATTAATACATCATCTAGAAGAGGAGGCTTTGAACTTGTGTGGCTTTATCATCCATTGATGAACACTGCCCAGGTGGTGACATTTTACATGCTGCCATCCCAGCACATTTAGTACTTGACATTTTGTAAGGAACCCCTCTCCCTCCCACACACTTGCTTGTTTTGGTATCACTATGGACTCGTAGTATTCTTTCTTAAAATACATTTTTCTGGGTCAGGTGTGGTGGCTCACGCCTGTAATCACAGCACTTTGGGAGGCCAAGGCAGGCAGATCATGGGGTCAGGAGATCGAGACCATCCTGGCTAACACAGTGAAACCCCGTCTCTACTAAAAATACAAAAAATTAGCCGAGCGTGGTGGTGCGTGCCTGTCGTCCCAGCTACTCGGGAGGCTGAGGCAGGAGAATCACTTGGACCCAGGAGGTGGAGGTTGCAGTGAGCCGAGATCGTGCCACTGCACTCCAGCCTGGGCAGTAAGAGTGAAACTCTGTCTCAACAACAAGAGAACCCAAGCCATGTGACTGGTTTCCCATAGCCTGGATACTGCTGATTGTAGAGTCACGGGGCAGTTGAGCGAGTTCTCCTGGCCTCTTTTCTGTAGAGTGGTAGCTAGACCCAGAGGCTTGATGAGACTCAGGTCCAGGCTCAAGCCTTCGGTAAGATAAGTGGTGGTATGTTCTTACATCGGGAGGCACATCATTTCTGGCTTCTTTTTTTTTTTGAGTTGGAGTCTCGCTTCGTTGCCCAGGCTGAAGTGCAGTGGTGCAATCTTGGCTAACTGCAACCTGGCGTCTTTCTTTTTGTGATACCAGTTGATGGTCAATGCCTGTATCAATTCATTTTTATGTCATTTGTTAACGGGAATGTTCTTAGAAATAGACACTTCGGCTGGGCGTAGTGGCACACGCCTGTAACCCAGCACTTTGGGAGGCCAAGGAGGGTGGATCACCTGAGGTTAGGAGTTCGAGACCAACCTAACATGGTGAAACCCCGTCTCTACTAAATATAAGAAAATTAGCTGGGTGTGGTGGCGCATGCCTGTAATCCCAGCTACTTGGGAGGCTGAGGCAGGAGAATTGCTTGAACTTGGGAGGTGGAGGATGCAGTGAGCTGAGATTGTGCCATTGCACTCCAGCCTGGGCAACAAGAGTGAAACTCCGCCTCAAAAAGAAAAAAAAAAAAAGACACTTCAGTGGTATTGTTTGTATAAGGTAGATAGGATAAATGCTTGATTTTTTTCACTTCAGTGGTATTGTTTGTATAAGGTAGATAGGATAAATGCTTGATTTTTTTCCTTTTTAACAGTTTTCATGACTATGAATTATTTTCCCATCTTCCTCTGAGGGTGACTACTTTTAAAATATCATCATAAACTTCAGAACTCAGCAGAAATCCTCAGGGCAGCAGGAGTAGTTGTAACAACTACTTCACTTCAGTTTTGGCCTTACTGATCTTGCCAGTGCCTTCTCTTCTTTTCTTTTTCTCAGACCGAGTCTTGCTCTGTTGCCCAGGCTGGAGTGCAGTGGCATGATCTCGGCTCACTGCAACCTCTGCCTCCTGGGTTCAAGCGATGCTCCTGCTTCAGCCTCCCGAGCAGCTGGGACTAGAGGCATGCGCCACCATATTCAGCTACTTTTTGTATTTTTAGTAGAGACGGGATTTCACCATATTGGCCAGAATGGTCTCGATCCCCTGACCTCGTGATCGCCTGCCTTGGCCTCCCAAAGTGCTGGGATTACAAGCGTGAGCCACCACGTCTGGCTAACAATGCCTTCTTTTATTACAATCTGGCCAATGCATTGTTCATTTAATGTTTTAATACTTACATTTTTTTACCTTTTCATTTTGAAATAATCTAGATTTTTTTAAAAAGCAAAAAATTTCTGTATACCCTTCACCCAGGTTCCCCAGTTGTTAACATATAACCATAGTAAAATTACCAAAATAAGGAAATTAATGTTGATACAATGCCATTATCTGTAGACTTCGTTCACATTTAGTGAGTGTCCAATTCATGTCTTGTTTCTGGTTCAGGATGATACACTGCATTTATTGTCAGACCTCTGTAGTGTTCTTTACCGTGGAGCAGTTTCTGTCTTTATCATTTGTGGTGTGGGTCTGTTTTGCAGGATAGTGGCCCAGTTATTTGGTTGAAAGTCCCTCAATCTGTGCTTGTCTGATTCTTCATCAATGTCCCCCTAAAAATTATCTTTTATATTTATCCAGGATGTCAGTCGTTTAAATTGGCAGAGTTTGGAATTTTTAGAATGCAAGTCCTAATTTGAATTTTCAGCTATCTTCATTTAGGCAATTTTTTAAAAAGGCAAATGGCGAAATACACTAGCAGCCAGACTTTGAAGCAAATACAAAGTCTCTTTCTGTTCTTTGTCATCGACTCCACTCGTGTGTTCTTGAGCATGTTTCACGGTCTGGTCACTTTCTTACCTCTATTCTAACAACTTTTTTTTTTTTTTTTGAGATGGAGTCTTGCTCTTTTTGCCCAGGCGGGAGTGCAGTGGCATGATCTTGGCTCACTGAAGCCTCCGCCTCCCGAGTTTAAATGATTTTCCTGCCTTGGCCTCCCGAGTAGCTGGGAGCTGGGATTATAGGCTCGTGCCCAGCTAATTTTGTATTTTTAGTATTTTTAGTAGAGACAGGGTTTCACCCTGTTGGCCAGGCTGGTCTCGAACTCCTGACCTGAGGTGATCCGCCTACCTCAGCCTTCCAAAGTGCTGGAATTGCAGGTATGAGCCACTGTGGCTGGCTCTGAAACCTTTTAAATTGGGCCTAGTGTCCTACTAAATGCTTGACTTTGCGGTGAAGCCTTTTGGATCTCTCATTTCCTACACTCACATGGTCCTAAGGACTTGACCTTGTGCAAGGTTTGAAACAAAGTAGGTAAGGGAAAGAAGATGAGTGCCTTGGTAGCTCTTTGAAGAAGCTGAAGAAATTCAACATCAGCTTCAACATTATTTTAAGATTGTCATTGAAATAGTGAGACCTTACTTGCTCCAGGGAAATTGGAAGAAAAAAGCATTAGCTCCAACTTTATTAGAGCCTTTAACAGATACCATTAATTTAATAAGGCAATTATTTAAATGAATAGTCATTAAACTACCATTTAATGTGCCATAGTTATAAATCAAGACCGTGGTTTTAGGTTTTATTTGTGATGTTCCTTTTTATGTATTCTGTGTGTTAAAGGATAGAGTAAGACCAGATGGTAGAAGCTACACAGACATCGGCTCTGTAAAGGGAGAGCTTTGGCGTCCCAAGAGCTGTCTGAAGCTGCGGACGGCTCTCAGGAGGCAGCGTGTGCCCTTAGAAGTGCAGTAGCAAGGGAGTCACACTGCACAGGAGCGTGGTGATTGTATTTAAAATGTCACGAGTGCACTTGATACTGTCCATTTCCTATGGCATATGGGGCATTATGTCAGTTACAAACAAGTATGGAATCTTTAGGTGCTTCAGCTTTGTTTCATGGCACATTGTTGGCCATCTATTTGGACCCTTTGAAAGGGCGTTCCAGCTGGGCGCGGTGGCTCACGCCTGTAATCCCAGCACTTTGGGAGGCCGAGGCGGGCGGATCACGAGGTCAGGGGATGGAGACCATCCTGGGTAACACGGTGAAACCCCGTCTCTACTGAAAATACGACGATGACAAATAATTAGCCGGGCGTGGTGGCGGGCACCTGTAGTCCGAGCTACACGGGAGGCTGAGGCAGGAGAATGGCGTGAACCTGGGAGGCGGAGCTTGCAGTGAGCCGAGATCGTACCACTGCACTACAGCCTGGGTGACAGAGCGAGACTCTGTCTCAAAAAAGAAACAAAAGGGGAGGAGTTCCCTCATCCCTCTCACAGGGCATGCAGTGGGGGTGTGACTCGCTTCTTCAGTGTCCGCAGCTCAAACCCCTAGGGGGAGCATGCGGACGGGCAGGTCGTGGGGAGGATGGATTCGCACCCCACAGCAGCATCTGGGATTGTGTGTTTACAGCTCCTGGAGCCCCAGTGGGTGTGTGTTGCAGTGCGCTCTTTCAGCTTAGCTCAAGTAGACCCTCTGTCTTACCGCAAGGAGAGGGCTTTCTGTATCCTGGGTTCTTGCCCTAGTGTACTGAAAAAATCAGATCATGTGGGCTTGGAGAATGAATGCAAGATTTATTGAGTGGTAGCAGTAGCTCTCAGCAGATGGATGGGGAGCCAGAGGGGATGGTGTGGGAAAGTGGTCTTCCCCTAGAGTCGGGCTGCTGAGCAGCCGGGGTCTCCTCCTACTGTCCTTGGCCTGATTTCCCTTGGCGTCCGAATCATTCTGCCGTCAATGGCCTGCCGGCATCTTTTGGTGTGGTCTGCCAGTGTGTTCTTCTCGATGTCCAGTGGCCTGTGTGTGTGCCCGCTGGAGTCTCAGGGTTTGTATGGGCACAGAATGGGGGGGCATGGCAGGCCGGAGTGGTCTTGGAAAATGCAACATTTGGGCATGAAGACAGGAGTGCTTGTTCTCATGTAGGTCCATGGACACAGGCCTGAGGGTGAAGCCCTTGCCAGACACCCAGCCCTTCTCTACCCAGCACTTCCCTGCCCTCCTCCCGTATCACCTTTGCCATCTTGTCCTTGACGAGGAATGCACCTCCCAATTACAGTGTTGTTGTGGGAGATACAGTCCTCTTTATGACACAGTTTCTAGAAATTGATAAAATGGGACCTGCCTAGGGCTGATATCTCAAATGTTTAATACTAGAATATTATGTGTATTTTTTTTTCCTTTTTAGTTTTTAATGTTGAAGATCAGAAAAGAGACACCATAAATTTACTTGATCAGCATGAAAAGCGGAATCATACACTCTGAATTGAACTGGAATCACATTTCATCAGGACTGAAGAGATGAGTATAAATGTTCATGAGGGACTGAATACTGAAAACTGTGAAATGTACTGAATAAAATGTACATCTAAAGATGGTTGTGAAATTTTAGTATGTACTGCGTGTAGGAAAAAATTGAATGGTCTTTTAAACAGTTTTTTGGGGGTACTTTTGAAGTGTCTAGTAAGATGTCACAATTTTTGATAATAGGTATTTCATGAGAAGTTCAACACCGAAAATGGAACATAGTTCTCCTTCAGGTGTTGGCGACAGTGGGGCTTCCTGATTCTGGACTATGATTTTGTGTAAATTAACAGCCACCTATAGGAAGAGTCCATCTGCTGTGAAGGAGACAGAGAACTCTGGGTTCCCTCTGATGTCCTCCTTTCCACGTGCTGTGCCAAGTGCTGGTGCCAGCCTGTTATCTGTTCTCACTGATTGGCTGGCTTATGCTCTTGTGCAGTCACTTCTGATTCTGACAATCAATGGCCTAGAACACTGACTGTTAACACAAATGTCACTAGCAAACTAGCAACAGCTTTAAGTCTAAATACAAAGCTGTTTTGTGTGAGAATTTTTAAAAAGGCTACTTGTATAATAACCCTTGTCATTTTTAATGTGCAAAACGCTATTAAGTGGCTTACAATTTGAACATTTGTGGTCTCTATTTACTTTGCTTCCTGTGTGTGGGCAAAGCAACACCTTCCCTAAATATATTATTACCAAGAAAAGCAAGGAGATGAGGCTTTTGACAAAACAGGCCAAAAGGGGGCTGACCTGGAGCAGAGCAGTGAGAGGCGAGGCATGAGAGGCGAGTTTGTTGTGGACAGATCTGTGCCTACTTTATTACTGGAGTAAAAGAAAACAAAGTTCACTGATGTTGAAGGATATATACAGTGTTAGAAATTGGGACTGTTTAGAAAAACAGGAATACAATGGTTGTTTTTGTCATAGTGTACACATTTAGCTTGTAGTAAATGACTCACAAAACTGATTTTAAAATCAAGTTACTTTTAAAAATTACTATTTAATCCTGATTCACAATAACAATGGCATTAAGGTTTGACTTGAGTTGGTTCTTAGTATTATTTATGGTAAATAGGCTCTTACCACTTGCAAATAACTGGCCACATCATTAATGACTGACTTCCCAGCAAGGCTCGCCAAGGGATGAGTGGGAGGATCCCCAGGATGTGAGATGCTGAGGCCCAAGAGATCTTTTGATCCAACCCTCTCATTTTCAGAGGGGCAAATGGGGCCTAGAAGTTACGGAGCATCTCGCTGGTGTGCTGGCACCCCTGGCCTCACGGACTCCCAGGTAGCTGGGACTACAGGCACACAGTCACTGAAGCAGGCCCTGTTTGCAATTCATGTTGCCACCTCCAACTTAAACATTCTTCATGTCTGATGTCCTTTCACCTAGTCGCTAAGGTTAAACTTTCCCACCCAGAAAAGGCAACTTAGATAAACTCTTAAGAGTACTTTCATACTCTAAGTCCTCTTCCAACCTCACTTTGAGTCCTTCTTGGGGTTGATAGAAATTTTCTCTTTCTCAATAAAGTCTCTATTCACCTCATGTTTAATTTGTCTGCATACAACTGCTGAGAAATAAAATATTCTGTTCAACTTTTAAAACGTGTCACAGCTCTGTTTTTTTTGCCTTTCCCCTTCATCCTCTATTAGATCCTTAAAAACTGTGGACTAAGGACGTCGGTTTGCCTTAAACCTTCTGTGGAATGAGATGAACTGTCAGTACATCTTCAACCCACAGGGCCCCAAAAGCTGTGTGCTTGGCATGTGTGCAGTCTGCACGCTTTCTCTAGGCTGCCCTAGGGATCACGACAGATTCAGCCAACAATGGAGAGGGCTGTGGGCTGTTCCAACAAAATAGAACAGTCACCTGTGCTGACACGCATATGTAGTTCTAGCTTCCCAAGTGGCTGGAACTAGATGCATGTCACCACGCTGGCTAATTTTTTGTATTTTTAGTAGAAACGGGGTTTCACTGTTAGCCAGGCTGGTCTCAATCTCCTGACCTCGTGATCAGTTTAGAGACTCAACAGAGCTGTTGCATAATAACTTCATGTTGAGTCTCCAAAATTTGATACTAAAGGCTTGGGGGGTCTCAGGGAGGCAACGTGGCTGCAGCCTGAGGGGCCGAACGGAGAGGGCAGAAACGAAGTAGGAAGAGGCAGAAGGGGTCAAACTGGCATTCTGGGTAAAGACTAGGTCATTCATTAGAGACCAGTGGACTTTGAGTTGTCAAGTGACCATGCTTGCATTTTATGATCTTTTAAGATCATACCAGCCACTCCACGAATACAGTGGGGCAAGTATGAATAGGGGGAAGTCAGTTCTTCAAGCCCAGTTGAGTCACTGTCTCTTTCCACACCACATGGTCTACACCTCAACTGACTTTCCAGCTTCTGCCCCACCGCTTCAAGAAAGAGCTCGCCCCAGTCACCAGCAATCTTTACTTGCCAAGTTCAGTGGGCTCTTTTCAGTCCTTCTCTTAATGGCCTTTGAGCAGCATGTGGCCCTGCATTCTACTTATTTTCCTGATAAGTCTCCTTTGCAAGCTTTTTCCAGTGCCCAGAGCACAGCCAAAGAGGAACAAGGGAAACCACCACCTCCCCTAAACTTTTCCAAACAAACAGGGTGCGCTTTGACTATTTAAGGCAATATACTGTCAGAGTCTTGTGCAAACAAAACGGTGGACCAGGCACGCTTGTCAAACAGTGGCCTGTCCCACCACCTCACTGGCCTCCCCATTCCCTGGCCCTCCGAAGTCCGTTCCTTGGGACCCATCTCAGGGCCCTTACTCTAGGAGCCCCCTGAGCAACGGCAACGCCCAGAAAATTACAGTGACTATAGTCGCTTAGTCCTCAGTACATCTCCACCCCAGATGGCACCTCCCAGTTCGAGATCAAACTACCTGCCATCTTCAAGATGTCCCAAAGATATCTCCATGTCTAAAGCAATCTTTATCCCAAACCTGGTCTACCTTGCGTAGATAACTAAGCAAGTGGCACCACCACCATCCAGTTGCCAAAGCCAAAAAATTTCTGAAAAATCATCCTAGATTTTGGCAGAAACTCTCATTTACCATGTCCCGTTAGCTGTTAGCTCTGAACACTTTTGATTTCATCCGCTTTCTTCCACCTGCTCTGCCACTACCTTTGTTAAGACCAACATTTTCTCTCACATGACTGGATTCCCTGCCTCCCTTTTGAACCGTTCTCAGGCAAGCAGATTTGATTTGATCCCATCATGTCCCTGCATAAAAGCCTTCAGTGGTATCTACCAATATCAGAATAAAGTCCAAAATCTTTAATCTTTTAGCCTCCCAGGTTTTTGGGTATCGGCTTCTCCTCTCTCAAGTTCATCTCTGCCATCCTTTTCCTGCTCTGTACTTCAGCCAGGCTGCCACCCTCTCCCCTCCAAGCCTGTGCACATTCTGTCTGGGACCCCTTTCCCAGCTGCCTCCTGAATAATAAATATGATGGGGATTTGTCGCCTAAAGTTTCATGTGGGGCAGTTCTCCTACCCAGCATAAGGCATATTCCTTGCTGCATTTTCAATACCTGTTGCTTTAATGCATTCGTTGTAAGATTATAAAAGCTCTATGAGAGAAGACTGTCTTATTCTAGTTTTTTCAGTAAGTACCCTGAATGGCAGATTACTTTATAAATTATAAAATGGCAAATTTGTTTTTATAGTTAGAAACCTGCTGTTTAAAAACAAAAACTAGCCAAGCAGGCATGTGCCTATAATCCCAGCTACTCTGGGGGCTGAGGCAGGAGGGCTGCTTGAGCCCACAAGTTTGGGTCAGTTTGGGCAACTTGGTGAAACCTCATCTCTAAACAAACTAAAAACCAAAAATTAAAGCTACTTAAAGGAAACCACACGATTCTGTAACATACACTGATAAATCTAACACTAATCAATCTTTTTTAAGTTGATAATAGGTTAATAGGAAAACTTTTACTTAGGAAGACCTACTTCAAAATAACCTAGATGCTCGACTATACCAGGAGACCAGCAGACTCAATCAGACATAGTGGCTAAAAAATGCCAGAGCACCCTCTTAATTAAAAGTGATCCCATCATCTAGCAGGGCCTTTGTTGCATTAATCTATATTCCTTTTTTTGCTTTTAAGGGGGACATAGTTTTTATACTTTATATCTTGGCCACTGGGAAAGAAGAATAATTTCTCAGCTTTCTAACTTGCTTCAGGCTCTCTTCTTGGTTGTTTGCCAAATGTCCACGCTCATTCCCTTTTCCTCTTTGCTTTTTCTTTTGATTCCCTGTTTCTTGTCTTGCCTATTTCCTACCATTCCTTTGCCTTTTTCATTTAAAGCATTCAGTAATTACCAGCCAGAAACAATGTTTTCATTCTCAACAAAGTAACTAAATCAGTAACAGGTATACTCTTCATCTCTCCATAATTCAAGTTTCTATTGTACAGGCTACTTAAAACACACACACACATTTTAAAAAGATTTTTGGGTTCTGAAATTTCAGGATGCCTAATGGCTGTTCTTGAATAACACAAGTGTTACCACTCTTGGAAAGGAAAGCCAGGAGAGCTCATTAGCTGCAAAGAGGGGCAACAGGAACACCCTTAGCAAGTTCAGTCAGGTTAGCTGCTGTAAAATACTGCCAGACAAGTTTCACTATCATGTTTTTATGAAAGATATCAAATCAGAGTTAAGATAGCAGCCGGGCACGGTGGCTCAAGCCTGTAATCCCAGCACTTTGGGAGGCCGAGACGGGCAGATCACAAGGTCAGGAGATCGAGACCATCCTGGCTAACACGGTGAAACCCCGTCTCTACTAAAAAACACAAGAAACTAGCCGGGCAAGGTGGCGGGTGCCTGTAGTCCCAAGCTGCTCGGGAGGCTGAGGCAGGAGAATGGCGTAAACCCGGGAAGTGGAGCTTGCAGTGAGCTGAGATCCGGCCACTGCACTCCAGCCCGGGCGACAGAGCAAGACTGTCTCAAAAAAAAAAAAAAAAAACATATTTGAAGCTGAGAACCTTTTTAACCACAGACCAAATACAAAACTGTCACTCGTCTTAGGCTAAGCCATCAAAGCCAATTTACATCACAGAGTGGGTCATTTTGCTAAGAGTATTGCCTGCTACAGAGGACAAAAAGGAAGGCCCAAAAGGCCTAGACAGCTGCCATCGCAAACATCAGAGCGGAGACAGGACAAGTGGGAAAGGAAGGGGAGGGCCTCTGGCAGCAGGCACTTGGAAGCACAGGGGGATGTAGTCAGATTTTCAAAGCCAGAGGATACTTAACAGGCACTCATTTGAAAATGTTTCATGGGTTAAACTGAATATGAAGTAAACAAAAAGGAGTATACCACATTTAAACCTAGACCTAAATTTTAATCTATATACATTTCTATCTGCCTCCTTTTTGAATAATGTCACCAGCAAACATAATGTATAATCTTTTAAAAGTGCCAAAAGTAACAGGTAAAGGATTTTTTTTTACACATCTGTATTCTTATATAATTTGTGATATCATGACACATAAAAATCACAATTTTCATGTAATTTAGTTTCTATCTTAGAAGTCCTCCTAAAAATCTCTTCTAAATGTATTTTACCAAAATCTCATACAAGTGTTTAATTAACCCCTTGATTTGAAACTTCTTTTGGATAACGTTTTGGAACTACTCAAATGTTAAAGAGCATACACCTTCTTCAGTTCTTAACATGGACAGAGAGCTACTGTTTCTCATCTCCAGCAGTGCATTTTTTTTGTGTGTCAAGAAATTTATTAACCTTTACAAACACTATTTTCACTCAATCATTCATAAAAAATGATTTGTGATTAAATCTGTAATAAAACCACATAATGTTCATCAATGCATTCAATAAGACCAGTTTCTTCCATGGAACATAATAAACCACTTTAAAACAGCAGTTTTCATTCACGTCATATAAGGCTGTCAAACTAAAAGTATTCCTTATAATGAGTTGTTATCCAAGAAATCCATCTCACTTCCCGTGATGTGGAGCCTGGTGATGTGCCCTCTAAGAGTGGGGTCTGAAAGAAGACTCTGCCCCTTTGTGGCCACCTTCCCAGTCTCTCTCAAACAAGTTTCACAACAGGAAAATATTTATGAGCAGAGAAATCAAATTCAGGAGGAACCTGTTAAAGAAAACCCAGAAAGTCAATTAATGTATCTACAAATATTCAGATGGTACACAAAACAAAGACTATTTTTATTTTAGAGTTTCTTGTGTTCTTAGAAACAAGGCAGCACAAAATAGATTTTAAAAACTAGGTTAATGACAAAAAAGATAGGATATGGAAGAAAAACCGATTAATTTGTTTTTGAGTTTTATGAAGATCGTAAGAAAACAGGCTGACCAGCTGTTTTCTATCTTCGGAAAACAGTTAAAAAAGATAAACAGCCAAAAATTATAGAAAAGGCACTCAGTTAGATCAGGGGTCAGCATACTTTTTAGTTCCAGGGTAACTGACAGAACTAAGCAATGAGATGAGAGAGTCAGTCAGTAGGAAACCAGGGCAGGAGCGGAGGAAGGCAGATCACAGGAAACACTGGAAGAAAACAAGGTGCACAACACACACAGGCAAATGCCTCCATGGCTGGCCTCTCCACAGCGCAGAATCTGTGCTCTGAAATACTGACGTGGCATGGATGATATAACATTACCAAAAAAAAGCTTATAGACTCCTCTTCTGAGCCATTACAAAGAAGTCTTTCATTATTAAAGCACTACTCACTTTCCCAAAGGCAGATGACATTTAAATACCTCGTACTTCTCCCATAAAATTTTCTTTACATAAATTTTCTTTTTTTACCCCAAGTTATTCAGTAATTTACACAGCAAGGAGATGGAAAACATATGGGCAGACTTCAGAAATTTTAACGCAACAAAATATACATCTCAAAGCAAAATGGCAAGCTCTAATTTTTTGCTGCTGAACTAAACTTTTTAGAATGATTTTTGTTCAGTGGTTTAATTTTTCCTGTAATATTTACACATCTCATTGGAAAAAATTATGAAACTTCACAATAATTTAAGACCACTTCTTTTTCCCACAAAGTACTCACTTTAGATTCCTTTTTGTGTCCTCCTGCCAATAACTTCATAACCACAAAGTTGGGTTTGGCAACCTTTAAAATTCTATTAACCTGAAACATGAACATAAAACTATTGAAACATTAACTTCATAGTCAAAATTTCTCTTTTTCTTTTTTGAGACAGAGTCCTGCTGTCAACCCAGGCTGGAGTACAGTGGCAAGAACACGGCTCACTGAAGCCTCAACCTCCTGGCTCAGGCAATCCTCCCACTTCAGCCTCCCAAATGGCTGTGCACCATCACACCCAGCTCATTTTTAAATTTTTGCAGAGACAGGGACTCACTCTGTTGCCCAGGCTGGTCTTGAACTCCTGGGTTCAAGCAGTTCTCCCACCTTGGCGTCCCAAAGTGTTGGGATTATCAGCGTGAGCCACTGTGGCCAGCCAAAATTTCTTAATTATAGATACTAACAGGAACTTTGTATAATGGAATTGTTGATGTTTTATTAAATAAAGGCAATTTAAAATTCTAAATATATTTCTTTTAATAATACAGAACTTCATTTCGATTAACTCTGAATTGAAATGGCTACCTTATCTCGCTTTCCTGAATAACAAAAAAATTAGGCTGCAAAGTCCTGAAAAGGCAGCATAGCATACATAGTATTAGGAGCACAGGCTCATCTTTGAATAAATGAATGAAGTTTCACTAAATTAAATATGTCATCTATCATAGGTAGCTCCTCAAATTTTTAGACTCCCCCTATATATTTTCTTAGATGGTACATATAATTTTTAAAACGTGTCTCCCCTATCCCTCTTCCAAGCACTCTGCTTCCCTCCAAGGAAGGAAACAAAACTACCAATTCTGACACTATCTTTCTAAAGATATTTTATACTCGCACATATACATATAGGCTTCCCTTGCCTCCTTTGATGGAAACTGCATCATACTATGCATATTGAAGTGCGCCTTTCTTTTTAGATTTCTTAAATCATACGGAGCATTCCATCACAGTATGTAAAGAGCTTCCTCATCCTCCTTAAGGCTGCGTAGTATTCCACTGTATGAATGTATCATCATGTATCAGCCCCCTGTTGATGGATACTACTGTTTCTTCCTGCTTTTTGCTATTAGAAATCCTGCTGCAATGAAGACTCTTATGTTCATCACTCTCACTTCCTGTATGTGTTCGTGTATCTATATAAATCCCAAAAAGCAGAACTGCTGGATCTAAGCATTAATGATCTTGGACAAATACTGCTAAGCTACCCCTCTATGGAAGTGGTCCCAAGATACACTTCCCAAAACAGTATGTACACATTACAGGTAACTTTTAGAAAATAAATGTATTTCAATAAAATTAGGGATATGGTAAATTATTAAAATACCAAAAGCCTGAAACAATTTTTTTTCCCCAAGTTTATTTTGATATCTCAGAGTCTTCAAAAGCAATAGCCTTTATTTTAAATGGTCAAGTGGAATAAGGTTGTTTCTGTGACAACTGGCCTGGTCATTTTTCATATTTATGTAAAACTTAGTTACGTTTTAATAATTTTTTTTTTTTTTTTTTGAGATGGAGTTTTGCTTGTCACCCAGGATGGAGTGCAATGGCGCAATCTTGACTCACTGCAACCTCCACCTCGGGGTTCAAATGATTCTCTTGCCTCAGCCTCCCAAGTAGCTGGGATTACAGACAGGCATGCACCACCACGCCTGGCTGATTTTTTGTACTGTTAGTAGAAACGAGGTTTCACCATGTTGGCCAGGCTGGTCTCAAACTCCCGACCTCAGGTGATCCACCCACCTGGGCCTCCCAAACTGCTGAGATTACAGGTGTGAGCCACCACGCCCGACCACCTTAACAAACTGATGAAACCAGAAATGTTTCAATGCCAACATTTTGAGCTATGAATCAGATCAGTCTGGATTTTATGCTTATCTTTCTAACTTCATGATTGTGAGTCATAATTTGTCTTTGCATTGACTTCTAAATTTACACAAAGCAGGTATTTACATCACCTCATTCTTAAAATTAACTTGAAGTCTGACAAGGTTAGTTTGACAAAACCATCCGAAATCTTTCACAGAAACATGACAAGTTATATTCACTAACACTATTAAAGTTCACTTTCATAATTAACTTTCATCCAGCAGTAAGAGATGTATTTCCTGCCACGCTTTTCCCCTAAAATTACTGTGAATCCAGTCTCACCTCATGGTCCGGGTTAGGAATATTTTCCAATATCATTTTTGCCTGCTGAAAGTGCTTACTAGCTGCCACATACAATTCAGGAGACTGAGGAGGAGGGCTATATTTATTGAGGTCAGACATTTCCTAAAAAGAAGGGGAAATATAATTCAAAACATGTTTAATATGAACAATTCTAAACTTCCATTTCTAATTATTAAAGAATTCTACATTTTCTATCCACTCATATACAGACACTGGGGCAAACATTTGGCACATCTCCCTATTTTTTCCTAGGTAATATGTAATTCTCAACCCTCATATGCTACCTCATATTATTCTTACAATTTAAGTAACTGTAAATGTAACAAGATGGCTAGGTACAAACAGCATCTCTCTAAGAAGGTCTAAGACTGAAGATTTCCGAACAATTTCCTTGAGCAGGTTCACCTTGAACTGTAAGTAGTGCACGGGCGGCGGGGTCATCACACTGTTGAACGGAGCAAACCTGTGCTCATACCGAACTTGTTCACTATCAAGCTCAAACTTCGGTTTACGTACTTTGCCATCCATGTCAAATGCAACCATGGTCTAAATGAAAAAGGGAACAAGAAAAAAGATGAAATCAATATGAAAAAAGCAAACACTCTCATCAATACGGAATAGAAGACAAGAAACAGCTATTTAAAACCTTCAAGTAAACACTTCTGAAAAAAGGAGGACATATAATTGTCATAAGCACAGGTCCTATTTTCAAACAAAGTCCATGTTCTGCTTTATGCATTTTCATGTAAGTTGCCTCAAATGATTTCTTGGACTGCCAAGTACAACTTAAGAGTTAGCACCCACTGCCTCTTGAAAAAGCCTGCTTTTGCTTAAGCCATTGGTTGTGGAGCTCACCCTCTTCCAAATACACTCCTAAAAAACCTAAATTCCATCTCTTCCAGGAAGCCTTGCCTGATCATCAATCAGAAGTACTCTCTTCCTTTTCTTACTACCTGTCACAGACACATCAACTGGTCTGTTGCTACAGATTTGAAACAAGGACCATATAGAACTGGTATCTCCTGCAATGTACTCAGTACAAAGTATCTCACACATAGCAAGGATTCAAATGGTTGTTAACAAATTAATGACAATAAAGGTAATCCTCAAGCAGACAAAGTAAAACAAAGGTGAAATTATAATCTGGGAAGAACCACAGAAAAGAGTTTAAATAAACTATATAATAGGAATACAGCTAAAAGGTAAAAAGAACTTCACTTTCAACAACTTACTTTAAACATTCCAGCACACATGTTCTGATATGCTTGGCTCATTGTGATCTCTCGGCTCAAAGGGCGAACTGTAATTAGAAAGAAAAACATAATCTTCCATCATCTCTTCCTCCTTCCTCTTGCATTATTGCAAAAGAAAATCTAATTTAAAAAAATCTTCCAGCTTGTATACTAAATTAAAACTTCAGTTTGTTTCTACAGGTTAAATTTTATTTATGGTCAAAATCTACAAATAATAAAATATAATAATCATGTCCCCAAATAGCTAATACTATAAAATTCCAGTATAAAGTAATTATAACTTTTCTGAATTCACCAGAGATTTAACCTTTTAAAGGAAACCCACGAATACAGTGATTTAACGACCCATCCAAATTGCTTTAAGTCCTAAGGAAATATGAAGCAGTATTTTACAATAATTGTAGCAATATCTATAGCCTTCCCTAAGTGATCAATAGGGCAGTCCCTTTGAAACAGTTCTCTGTTCTCACGGTTCTTGGGTGATGCCCAAGGCACCTTTCGGTGCCCACTACCACAGCACAGCTCCAGAACTACTGCCCTCCTGAGCTATCAGGCTCTGTCAAAAGGTCAATGGCCTCCTGCTGTCTTGTCCCCTAACCTGTATCTTGCTTGCACACGCCACGTGGCTACTTCTTGATCAAAGATTCTCTGACAGACAGAACAGCAAAGAAATGAAAGCAAGGAAAGGAACCAAAAAGCTTATGTCATTAATACTGGGACTCAGTCTCTACCTTATAGTTTCTGAAAAGAGGAGGAACAAGAGCTAAAATATAATGAGTAACTCACAAGTAGTTCCATCTATTTATCTGTAGAAATTAAAGTACACTCTGTTGTTAAGTTTAAAAATAATCCACAGCACCTTTCTTTTTTTTCTTTGTTTTTTTACTACTACGGCCTTTCTGCTGCTCTTCCATTATCCTTTCCTCTGCCATTTGAGAGCCATCTGCACGACTCAATGTTGACATCAACCATGCATAAAGGAATTCAGAGAGATACCTTAAAGGATACAAAATGTTAGTTAATGGTAGATGTCTAAATGAGACAGCTTTATCAACACATATATTAACAACAATAGATACTTCAAATAATGCTTCAGGTCTTTAAAAACAGATCATTCGATTATAGATCTTACAAGAAATGAACACAAGGATTAATTTTCCCTTTCAACATTTTACAACTTTCCAGATTTCCTGATAATTACACATGTACATATGCAAATCAAATGAATGCCCATTAAGTTTTCATTATATCAGAACACAGTTCAGTTCAGTCTATAAATATTTTAATCACAAATAAAATCAGAAAAAGATAAATTATTGGCATTATAAAAAATCATTCTTAAAAAGAACATTCACATTTACAATTTACTTGAGTTTAATAAACACAATATAAAACAGAACATTCTACCACACACTAATTTTTCAGAACTTTAACACTGCTAAGCCAGAAAAGTCTTCAAATCTAGGAGACATATATATATATATATATATATATATATATATATATACACACTTCATAACATAATCAATAATAAGACCTATAATTGCATATGGAGAGTAAATAATTCCTGGCCCTGAATTTAAGAAAAACATTTACTATAGTACCCTTTTACAGTATATAACTGAATTTTGTTTCCCTGCCACCCTACAAAATGTGAGAGTCCATAACAACTCATATACCTTAATTCAAGTGAAGGATTTCTATAGGGAACTGACGGTGTCGTCTACCTTCTGTTTATCTAACCTAAGGACACATGAGTGAAGGGGACAACTAAGATGCAGCCTTTTCCTCTCAAATATCAGGTACCTCAATGATCTATTAAGTGCTTTATCAAAATTAATATACATTTATGTCTAAGAGAGTGCTGATATTCTATACCAATGGTTCTCAGATTGTCATCTCTGGGCCAGCAGCAGTTAACCTGAGAACCAGTTAGAAATGCAAATTATTCAGTCTCACCCTAGACCTAACAGGTCAGGAATTAGCCCAGAAATTTGTGTATTAACGCACTTTCCAAGTGATTACGATGCATGTTAAAGTTTAAGGATCACTGTTTCTGCTGATGATTTAAAAAGAGTCCACATGCTTCAGGGATCGTATGCATGAAAAACAACTAAAGGTTATCTCAGGGAAATGCAGGAGCCCAATCTGTCATTTTGAAATTAAAAAGCAGTTCAAAAACAATTATGAAAAGACCACAAGGGTATTTATGGGCAGAACTAAAGTTCTTTTAATAAGAAAAGAAACAAATCTACTTATGAATATAGACAAATGTGTAATGGAGTATTTATGAGTATCATTTATTTGCTGAATTAAGATCCCAATTCTCTGTGCAAAAAAGCATATAAAAATTAATAAAACCAGTATTGTCTACTATGAATAACAAAATGTACTATCCAAAGTAGCTATATAAATACCTGTTATTAAGGATTATTTGGTATTATCTATATAAATGTTGAAGAACATATAGCAAGGAAAATTATTCTCATATTGCTATAGTTGATGCTCAAATTCACTTTTCATAAGCAAGAGTTATCTGTCAAGAGCCTTCACTGCTCATAACAAAATCTACATCAACAGCATGGGAGAGAATTACTTTCCCTCCCACAGCAGTGACTTCAGAGAATATAGAATATCTTAATTACTAAGTTCAGTAAGTTTAAATAAGTTTAAAAGGTGAACTCTATTAAAGTCTAATATACTAAACCTGAGTGTTTGTGATGAGTAACACAGGTCATTAGTTTAAAATTATGTGCCAGATTGAGAAAAAGATTCAAAATAACTCAATTCATTAATGCTCAATTTTATTTTCTTTCTATGACAGCTTTTACATGCCTAAAATATGTTCAAGCATCCTCTTACTAGGTTTCTTTATTTTGTCCTCAAGTGAAAGGGAAGAACTACTCTGTTGAAGATCATCTTTTATCAACTCCAAAGCTCCTGAAGTGCATCCTCAGCACCACGGTTTGAAACAGTTATGCTCCCAGTAATCAGCTTGGTCATGATTTCTTCTAAGCAGACAGTCCTGATTCCAATTTGATGTTTAACTCTGTCAAGTACATCCACAGCTAGTGCCACCAAATTCAGGGCAAAACGTGTTAATTTTTCTCCATACAAACAAATAAATGATCTTCAATCAATCCATTTACTTTGGAGTCATTTTTTGTTAATTTTTACATATTTGGAAAAATACACTCATGCAATATTATAGTACTTAAAGATATTCAAGATGATCCAGCTCTAATTTTCTAATTTTTCCAAATGTCCCACAACTAAAGGTAAAATATACTAAATGGAAAGTACCCTGAAATTAACTCTAAATTCTCTCAGATCTTATCCATTCCACCTACCACCAATTGTAACTCAAACTGTGCTCTTACCAATATATGTAATAGTACTCGTGCATACTGTAGAGTTCCAATTCAAAGCCACTTAGAAGATACTGTATCATAATGCGAAGGTTATGGTAAAGGACCCAGGTACCTAAACAGGCCAAATGTTGCCTTTGGGGTTCCTGTTTCAACAGCATGGTGTGAAGCGCTGCATCAACCTTTTCTGCCTATTAAAATAAAATGTCATAAACTGTGTTTGTTTTGTTTTCCTAAGGTAATGAGAGAACTTTAAAAAAAAATACAGCTAAAAAGAATATAAGCAGAAAATTTAAATCTGACCACCCAAAGAAATATTTTTAAATGCATTTTTAGTTAGGTTTACATTCGAAGTTCTCATTTCACAATGGTTAACATTTACCTAAACATGCCTTAAACTAAAAAGACATCAATTTTAAAGGACAAAAATACAAATAATACACTTCAGGTCTTTACTTATCAATATTGCTGCTGTACATATATTAACTTTAAAATTAATATATTAATATTTTAATATGTAACATTGTTATAAAACTATCATTTTATACATATTTCATAATTTATTCCTATTATCAAATAAATATTTAAGATGTCTATCAGTTTGGATTATTGTTCTGCTTCATTTTGTAAACGCTGGTGTAAGAAACTTATATTTTAAGTGAAAAGTGGATCATGTTGAAAAATTAAACAGTCAAAATATTGTTCAGAAGAACTGTTTTTAAAAATCTGGACAAAGTGTGAGTCATTTAATTTTAGAAAAGAGGGGAACCTGGCTCTTACCTCATCCTGCAAGGTGGCAAATTCCTCAAGAATATGACCAAGCTTATCTCTCTGTCGAGCCCTGTTATGTCCATGGATCTGAATAAGACTACAGAATGGCTGCAATACACATGTAATTTGTCAACCGTAAATATGAAATTTCCTGGTACCAAAGAAACTTAACATTCCAAGTTCACAATGTGGTTTAAGGGAAAAAAAATGCTGTGTATATGAGAATTATGTCTATGTATACTTTTAATTTTACATAGGTGTTTAAGGAACTCAACACCAGAATTTATCAATAACTGGAAAAAACATAGCTTCATGTGAAACTTCCCTTCATATGGTAAAAATATCTTCTTTCGATCTTTAGATATCTTCTTGCAATTTCATGAGGACAATTTCTTTCCTGCTTATTTTGAGTCAAAAGCCAATGTTCAAGGCTGACATTCCTGTGCCGCTATAAATATACCAGAATGCCTAATAATTATATAGCTTAAGAAGAGCTAATAGCCACAAACCTTGACTATTGTTCTTTATTCCTGCTTTCTCCATACAGTGTTCTCATCTAAAATACTATGCAACATTCCACTAACCAGGCAAGAGACATGGATTGGTAAGATGCTTTAAGTGTGAATTAGAAGATTCTCGAGGCCGGGCGCGGTGGCTCAAGCCTGTAATCCCAGCACTTTGGGAGGCCGAGACGGGCGGATCACGAGGTCAGGAGATCGAGACCATCCTGGCGAACACTGTGAAACCCCATCTCTACTAAAAAAAATACAAAAAACTAGCTGGGCGAGGTGGCGGGCGTCTGTAGTCCCAGCTACTCGGGAGGCTGAGGCAGGAGAATGGCGTGAACCCGGGAGGCGGAGCTTGCAGTGAGCTGAGATCCGGCCACTGCACTCCAGCCCCGGCGACAGAGCAAGACTCCATCTCAAAAAAAAAAAATTCTCGAAGTATAATACTGTTTTATATTTGCATTCTTTGACAGATATTATCTCATTTGATCAATAACCACCCTGTAAGAGGTCAGAGAAGATGTAAGCATTTTACTCTTTAAAGAGTGGAAAGTTGGGTGGGGCACGGTAGCTCACCCCTGTAATCCCAGTGCTCTGGGAGGCCGAGGCGGGTGGATCATGAGGTCAGGAGTTTAAGAACAGCCTGGCCAAGATGGTGAAACCCCATCTCTAATAAAAATACAAAAATTAGCTGGGCGTGGTGGCAGGCACCTGTAATCCCAGCTACATGGGAGGCTGAGGCAGAGAACTGCTTGAACCTGGGAGGCGGGGGTTGCAGTGAGCCAAGACTGTGCCACTGCACTCCGGCCTGGGTGACAGAGTGAGACTTTGTCTCCAAAAAAAAGGAAAGTTTATAAAAAAAGTAATGTGCCTGATAAAATATTAATGATAAAAAAGAAATGAAATCTGGTCTTGTTTTTTTTTTTTCCACCATGCTGCTTTTTTTTCTCTCTCTCTCTACATATACATAGATAAACTTTGAGTAACTGGAAGTAGACCCAAAAAAGTCGCCTGTTGGAGTTCTCTAAGAGAAATACTTACATCTAATTAAATAAAAATGAAGCCGGGTGCAGTGGCTCATGCCTGTAATCCCAGCACTTTGGGAGGCCAAGGCAGGTGGATCACTGGACCAGCCTGGCCAACAGGGTGAACCCGTCTCCACAAAAACCACACAAAAAATAGCCAGGTGGGGTGCCGTGAGTCTGTAGTCTCAGCTATTCCGAATGCTGAGGTGAGAGGATCACTTTAGCCCTGGGGGTGGAGGTTGCAGAGAGCCAAGATCACACCACTGCACTCCAGCCTGGGCAACAGAGGGAGACCCCGTCTTAATAAATAATTTTTAAAAATTAAATAAAAATGAATAATTCAACTCACTGCAAGATTTGCATTTTTTCCTAATTACTTGAGATGAAAAAGTTTGTGATCTCATTTAAATTAATAATTTTTTTTTTTTTTTTGACAGAGAGTTTTGCTTTTGTTGCCCAGGCTGGAGTGCAATGGTGTGATCTCTACTCACCACAACCTCTGCCTTCCAGGTTCAAGCAATTCTCCTGCCTCAGCCTCCTGAGTAGCTGGGATTACAAGCATGCACCACCATGCCCAGCTAATTTTGTATTTTTAGTAGAGACAGGATTTTTCCATGTTGGTCAGGCTGCTCGAACTCCCAACCTCAGGTGATCCGCCTGCCTCGGCCTCCTAAAGTGCTAGGATTACAGGCGTGAGCCACCGTGCTCAGCCAATAATTTTAATTTTATTATAACTCAGTTCATTAATATAATACAAAGATAAGTATATAAGGATGTTAAAAATATTCTTTGTAAGGTTTAAAAAAAAAAAGTTTTTATGTCCATTCACAAAAAATTTCAAGGAAGCAACTGCTGTTTTCCCAGTTGAGTCATAACATTCCCTATCTGCGGTCCTCGCAGGCTGCAGGGAGAGGTCATCCAAGGCTGCCTCTGTAGCTAATAACCTATCAGAAGACCTTAGGTTATAAAACCATCCACTCACGTGTTAGGAGTTTTTATCTATTCATGAAAGTAAGTAAGAAATGTTAGATGAAAAAAAGCATTAATTAAAGACACTGAAGGAATTACAGTCCAGCAATTTATTATTCTTATTTTTTGAGACAAAGTCTCACTCTGTCGTCCAGGCTGCAGTGCAGTGGCATGATCTCGGCTCACTGAAGCCTCCTGGGTTCAAGTGATTCTCCTGCCTCAGGCTCTTGAGTAGCTGGGACTACAGGCGTGTGCCACCACGTCTAGCTGATTTTTGTATTTTTAGTAGAGTCAGGGTTTCACTATGTTGGCCAGACTGGTCTCAAACTCCTGACCTCAGGGGATCCACTTGCCTCAGCCTCCCAAAGCGCTGGGATTACAGGCGTGAGCCACCGCGCCCGGCCACAGCCCATGATTTTTAAAGTACCCATTACGACAATCCAAATTGTAGCTCTTACCCGAACACAGTGAGTAACAAAGGAGTCAATACAGTCCTTAGCCTGGTGATTATTATATAGGTAGCACCTGCAAGATAATAGTCACATCATTAAAATCTATTCGGCCCAAACGAAAGCAGCAGCAATTACTGCAGATGCTACAAATGACAAAGAAAGTGAATTAAAGAGAAAATGGAACCAATTCCTAAGTTAAAGAATGCTAGTATTAGATTATGAAACATTTTACAATTATTATGTAGTTCACACAATACATCTGTGATATTTCCAATTCCTATAGATCTATATTTGAACAATCAGAGTTGGATCCAGTAAGATCAAATTAGCAAGGAGAAAAGGAAAAAGTCCAAAGCCCTACTTTTTCATGACCCTACTTCAGTGTCATATATATTTTCCTACAACTGATCTCCTCATGGACTGTGCTCATAATAGTCATTACAAAGAAAACACTATACAGGATCCTAATTTTTTCTGTATCCCCACTCCTCACCATTGGTTATAAATCACCGAAACATCCCTTTGGCACCTCATCTCTTCTCACAAAGTGGTTTCCTTTACGGTGTTCCTTATCTGATAAACAGAGCCAAGGTCACACATTGGAAAAGACAGTGCAACCAGCACCCAGGAGAAAGAAAAAGGTGAACACAGGCATTTGGTGAAATGGGAAGTGCTGAAGGTTCATTACATCTTTAACCCTAGAGCAAGAAAATTACCTGAGATTAAAATAAAGCACTTTAAAAAGGCTCTCTCAATCTAAAGATGATTATTTTCAAATTTTAAAATTCAGTAGAAAAAATATGTTCATTAGTAACCTTCAAGATCAAGAGGAAGAACTTTCTCACAACAAAGCAAAAATAACAAGGAGATGAATGTCATGAGGCATAGGTAAGGGAGCTCTAGAAGACTCAGTATGCTAGGAGCTCTAAAAAAGGAAAAAACAAAACAGATGAAAGTGAAGCAATAAATAAGTAATAACAGGGACAAATGATCTGACTGAAAACTTGAGTCTTTAATGACTGAATTCCAGATAGGACTAGCTGAAAATCACACATGAATATTCTGGTAAAACTTCTGAACTCCTAAAATAAAGAGAAACTCATCAACACTCCAGAAGAAGTTTCAAATCACTTACAAAGGAAAAGATAATTCTCATCTACAGTACTGAAATTTTTAAAACAGAGGAACAACTGGAACACCACACAATAAACTTTTCCATATATATAGTTACTTAGCATTATCTGTGGTAGTTATGTTCCATAAAGTTTCTGAAGATACTAAATTAGACTATTAAATCATTGCTAACAGGGGAAATAAAGGGTTAGATTCCTATGAGCCTCTGGTCACATTTCCATGCACTGATCAATGCATAACCTTGTTTTATGTGTATTTCTGTTTAAGACATCTTATTTAATGGATTAATAGACTGTTGATTTATTAACATCAAACTCAGACCCAATAGCATATACCAAACGTGAACAGGCTGAATTCTGCTTTCAAAAGATTTGAGCTAACAAAAATTACACCACCATGTAAAAGAAACATATTAGGCCGGTGCAGTGGCTCAAGCCTATAATCCCAGCACTTTGGGAGGCCAAGGTGGGCAGATCACTTGAGGTCAGGAGTTTGAGACCAGCCTGGCCAACACAGGGAAAGTCCATCTCTACTAAAAATACAAAAATTAGCTGGGCATGGTGACATGCACCTGTGATCTCACCTACTCGGGAGGTTGATGCGGGAGAATCGCTTGAACCTGGGAGGCGGAGGTTGTAGTAAGCTGAGATGATGCAACCGCACTCCAGCCTGAGCAATATTATGTACATGCAAATATTTCAAAATCCAAAAACATCAGAAATCTAAAATACTTCTGGTCCAAAGCATTTTGGATAAGAGATACTCAACATTTATTATGAAATATTTGGAGGTCATTACATAGAATTAGTTAGATCTACCATGAAGTAATTGGTGATAGAAAGCCATCGTGTATCTTTCAGTGGAAAAAGATACACTTTGTTAAGCGTATATATTTTTTTAACAAAGTGTGAGTGCTTTGTTAAGAAATAATGACTCCTGGCCGGGCGCGGTGGCTCAAGCCTGTAATCCCAGCACTTTGGGAGGCCGAGACGGGCGGATCACGAGGTCAGGAGATCGAGACCATCCTGGCTAACATGGTGAAACCCCGTCTCTACTAAAAAATATAAAAAAAAACCAAAAACTAGCCGGGCGAGGTGGCGGGCGCCTGTAGTCCCAGCTACTCCGGAGGCTGAGGCAGGAGAATAGCGTGAACCCGGGAGGCGGAGCTTGCAGTGAGCTGAGATCCGGCCACTGCACTCCAGCCTGGGCGACAGAGCAAGACTCCGTCTCAAAAAAAAAAAAAAAAAAAAAAAAAGAAATAATGACTCCTTTCTTCCTTCCCCATTGGAAAAGCCTGGTATTTCTCAGAATGCCAAATCAAATGATGATTCTTTCTGCATGCAATCCTTTTCAGCCTCTGATGGCAGCATGTTTTCGGGGCAGTGCCTCTACTAGAGCAAAGCTGAAGGACTTACACTGGAGACAAAAAACTTAGAGGAGTTATCAGAAATTTTGTCAAACTCATAAAAACCTTAGTTTTAATCTAAACAATGTGGCAGAGGTCAGTTAATGTTAACACGATTAAGTTACTTTTACATGGAGATTTGATCCCAAACAATTTTGATACTTTGGCTATAAAGGAGTACAGAGAATTTGGGCTTTTAAAGGAGCACATACAACTCTAAAATGTCTTACAATACTTACTTGGGGGAAAGCACCGGAGGACTGACAAAAGACCGAAGTGCATCTTTCACCATGTCTTGCATGAGATGAGTTCCAAAGACCTTTTTGTTATCCACCAGGAAAGTGGTCTTAAAACAAATGTTACATATTAGTTATGGTATCACACACAGAGTTGTCATTACTATGAAATGAGTATACTGATAAATACCACAGACTACACAAGTTATTAAAATATAAAAAGTTCGTGAAAATTTTTTATAAATTGCTGTCTCCACAATGAGTGTGACTTATTAATCCTTATTGAAGGTGAATTCTGATGTAGAATAAAAAATGTACAGAAATAAAAATCTCCCAAGAGTAGAAATATTAAAATAGTCAAAATAAACTGACTAATCAGATTATGTCAAATAGCTAATGTATTAAAAAATGCTTCATAAACTATGAAATAGTAAATGGCTATAAATGTTACTTGATAATCCTATGTTTACCTCTAAGGAATGTTTTGTAACATATACAAATATTTAAATATTTCAATAATATATACAAATATTTGAACATGAAAAAATTTAAAACAATTTGCATTTAATGTTTTAATTTCCTTCCCTTAACAATCCACTATAATTTAATATTTAATATACCATACCTTGATTTCCCAATAGTTTTTAAATTTTATTTTAAATTCACATATAGTAAAATTTATGTTTGTTGTACAGTTACAAGTCTAACAAAAGCATAGTTTTTCAAATCAGTCTCACAATCAAGATACAGAACAACCTGGATCACCCTAAAAACATTCCCTCATGGGATCCCTTTGTGGTCAAACGCTCCTACCGCCCCAAACCCCTGGCAACCACTGATCTGCTCTCCAACTCTATCGTTCTGCCATTTCCAGAATGTCATTAAAATGAAATCATATAGTCTTTTGAGTCCGGCTTCTTTCACCCAGCAGTTGAGATTCGTTGGCATTGGTAAGTGTATCATACTTCATTTTATTTCTGAGTAGTATTCCTCTGTGCAGGTACCACAGTATGTACCACACTGACCAGCTCAAGAACATTGGGTTGTCTGTTTTTGATGATCATGAACAAACAGCTCTACACGTTTGCAGAGGTTTCCAGAAGAATGTCAAATTTCACTTCTCTTAGGCAATCAACTCAGAGTATGAGCTACATGTTTAATTTATAAGAATGTGCCAAGCTATTTTCCAAAGTAGCCAAACCACATTACATTCCTATCACCAAATACATCCTCGCCAGCACTTGGTATTATCAGATTTTTTTTTTTTTTTGAGATGGGGTCTCACTCTGTTGCCCAGGCTGGAGTGCAGTGGTGCGATCTTGGCTCACTGCAACCTCTGCCTCCTAGGTTCAAGCAATTCTCTGCCTCAGCCTCCCAAGTAGCTGGGATTACAGGCGCCTGACACCATGCTGGACTAAGTTTTGTATTTTTAGTACAGATGGGGTTTCACTATCTTGGCCAGGCTGATGTTGAACTTCTGACCTTGTGATCCACCCACTTCCACCTCCCAAAGTGCTAGGATTACAGGCATGAGCCACTGTGCCTGGCCAGATTTTTTTTTTTTAAGATATTCTAAAAGGTGGATAGTATTTCTGTGGTTTAATTTGCATTTCCCTAATATTTACCATGCTGGATTTGAATATTTAATATACTGAATACTGTTGAATACTAACCATATGAGATTTGCACCTAAGTATTTCATTTTTTTATGCTATTGTAAATAGTTCCGTTTTTAAATTTTGATCTCCCATTGTTCATTTCAATTATATAGGAATTACAACTGCTTTTTGTATAATGACTTCATATCCTATCATCTCATTAAATTCACTAATCAGTTCTAGGAACTTCCTTGTAAATTCCATGGGCATTCTACATGGAAAATCATGTCATCTCCAAGTAGACAGTATTTTTTCTTCCTTTCCAATCTGTATGCCATTTATTTCTTTTTCTTGCTTTATTGTGCTGGCTAAGATTTCCAATGCTGAATAAGAGCGAAGTGGCATCTTTGTCTTCTTCCGATTCTTGGAGGAAACCATTTAGTCTTTCATCATTAAGTATGATGTTAGCTGTAGGATATTTTTGTATATGTCCTTTATCAGGTTTAGGAAGTTCTCTTCTGTATCTAGCTTTGCTAAGAGTTTCAAATCACGAATGGATGTTGAATTTTGTCAAATGATTTCTGTGAATATACTAAGATTTTAGATAATACGGTATATTATGCTGACCAATTTTCAAATGGTGAACCAGGCGTGATTCTTAGGATAAATCTCACTTGGTCATGGTGTACTATCTCTTTTTATATATTGTTGAATTTGATTCATTAATAATTTATTGAAAATTTTTACATCTGTGTTCGTGGAATAAGATTTTTACATCTGTGTTCATGAGGAAACTATGGTCTATAGTTTTCCATGTTTGTAATTTTGGTTTGGTTTTGATAGAGTAAATTCTGACTCATATGAGTGTTCTTGCCTCTTTTATTTTCTGGAAGACACTGCACAGAGCTGGCCTGGAGTTTGCATTGTTAGGTTTTTAACTATAAGTTCAATTTATTTAACAGATAAGAAATTATTCAAATTATCTGTTTCTTCTTGAGTGAATTTTGGTAGTTTGTATCTACATTTAAAGGAATAGGTCCATTTTATCTGCTTCTGCATTTATGGACAGAGTTGTATATCCCATTACTATCCTTTTAATGTTTATAGAGTCTGTAATGATACCCTTTCTTTCATTCTTGATATTAGTCATTTCTATTTTTCTCTTCTTATGTCTCATTAGAGGTTCACTGACTTCATGAATATTTTCAAAGAATGAGCTTTGGGTTGCACTGATTTTCTCCACTGTTTTTCTGTTCCATATTTTACTGATTTCTGCTCTTCATTATTTCCTTCCGTTTACTTTAATTTGCTCTTCTTTTTCTGGTCTCATACAGTGGTAGCTTAAATTACTAACTGTAGACTTTTTTTTTTTTTTTTTTTGAGACAGGGTCTGACTCTGTTGCCCAAGGTGGAATGCAGTGGTGGGATCACAGATCACTGCAGCCTGGACTTCCCAGTTCAAGCGATCCTCCAACCTCAGACTCCTGAGTAGCTGGGACCACAGGCATGCACCACCACACCCAGCTCATTTTTTGTAGACTGGGTTTTGCCATATTGCCCAGGCTGGTCTTGATCTCCTGGACTCAAGTCATCCACCCACCTTAGCCTCCCAAAGTGCTGGGATTATAGGTGTGAGCCACCATGCCTGGCCACATTGAATGTTTATATGAAAGGAAAGTATGCGTGGCATGGTGGCTCACACCTGTAATCCCAGCACTTTGGGAGGCCGAGACAGGTGGATCACCTGAGGTCGGGCATTTGAGACCAGCCTGGCCAACATGGTGAAACCCCATCTCTACTAAAAATACAAAAATTAGCTAGGGATGGTGGTGTGCGCCTGTAATCCCAGCTACTCGGGAGGCTGAGGCACAAAAATGACTTGAACCCGGGAGGCGGAGACTGCAGTGAGCCAAGAGCATGCCACTGCACTCCAGCCTGGGCAACAGAGTGAGACTATCTCAAAACAAAAACAAAACAAAAAAACATTCAATGCTACAAATTTCTCTCTAAGCACTGCTTTAGTTGTAGCTCACAGATTTTGGTATGTTATATTTTAATTTTCATTCAGTTCAAAATATTTTTGAACTCCCCTCAAGACTTCTGTCTTTGACCCATGTGTTACTTACAAGTTGTTTAATTTCAAAATATTTGGAGATTTTCCTGGATATCTTTCTCTTGTTGGTTACTAGTTTAATTCTAAAATAAGAAAGATACTTTGTGTGATTTTGATTGTTTTTGAATTACTGAGGTTTGTTTTATGACCTAGGATATGACCTTGATGAATGTCTAATGCTTAAAGTTAATACTTCAATTAAAAAATACACAACACTAACTGGAAAATCCTTTAAAAGCATCTACCTTTTGTTCAATCAATCAATAAAACAATGTCAATACACATGTAATGTTTAAAGAAGTATTGTGAAACTAAGTGGAACTTACCTGTAACAGAGATCTTGAAAGAACACATGGTGACTGTTCACTAAATTCACAGAAAAAATCCTAACAGATACATAAAGAAAAAGCAGTGTCATTAACAGATTAAATAAAAGCTAAAAATACTTCATCATATAGAGTATAATTTTTACTAGACCTTCTGGAAATGACATAGTACCAGAGTTAAAATATAACAAATAAAGGTTATTTCTATAGAAATTGTTTAATTGTATAAAAGGGACAATGGATAATTCTAGACTCTAAAAACTTTTCTTAAAAAACTGACCAATCATGGAATTATGTGGATACCAATATTAAATTTGTATACCATAAAAATAATACCAACAATAATTTACTAAGTCATGGCAGAACTTTAGTTCCTATTTCACAGAAATAAATTCCAAGTAACCAAGTCAACTGGATGCACATTACTGACTGTTGCTAACTACAGGGAAAGACCAAAAGATACGGGTTTCTGAGCAAGATTCTACCAAGTGATCAAATAAGCCTAGGTGTCACCTGCTGGATCACACAACAAAAGCACCTCACTAACATACCCGACTCTGAAACCGGACACAAGAAGTCAGCTTCAAATAAAGACCCTACAGAAAGCCTCGGCCCAGTGAAAACATCCAGAAAAGAAGTCTATTGACTTTACTCAATCTACAATGCAAAGGAACACCCACACACAGAGATGAGAAAGAACCAATGCAAGAACTATGGTAACTCAAAAGGCCAGAGTGTCATATGTCCTCCAAATGACTGCACCAGTTCTCCAACATGAGTTCTTAACCAGGCTGAACTGGCTGGAATGACAAAAATAGAATTCAGAATACGGACAGGACCAAAGATCATAGAGATTCAGGAGGATGGCAAAACCCAATCCAAGAAAAATAAGAATCATAATAAAGTGATACAGGAGCTGAAGGATAAAATAGCTGGCATAAAAAAGAACCTAAAAGGTCTGACAGAGCTGAAAAATACAAGAATTTCACTATGCAATCACAAGTATTAACAGCAAAATAAACCGAGGTGAAGAAAGAATCTCAGAACTTGAAGACTGGTTCTCTGAAATAAGACAGTCAGACAAAAATAAAGAAAAAAGAATAAAAAGGAATGAAAAAACCTCTGAGAAGTATGGGATTATGGAAAGAGGCCAACTCTGAATCACTGGCATCCCTGAAAGGGAGGGGGAGAAAGCAAACATCTTGGAAAACATATTTCTGAGTACTGTCCGTGAAAACTTCCCCAACCTTGCTAGAGAAGCCAACATTCATATTCAGGAAATACAGAAAAGTCCTGCAAGATTCTGCACAAGCAGATCATCCCCAAAGCATACAATCCTCAGGTTTTCCAAAGCCGAAATGAAACAAATGTTAAAGGCAGCTACAAAGGAAGGGCAGGTACCCTAAAAAGGGATCCCCATCAGGCTAAAAGGAGACCTCTCAGCTGATACCCTACAAGAAGAGATTGGGGGCCTATATTCAACATTCTTTTAAAAATCTTCAACCAAGAATTTCATATTTCACCAAACTAAGCTTCCTAAGTGAAGGAGAAATAAGATCCTTTTCAGATAAGCAAAGGTTGAGGGACTTCATTACCACCAGTCCTACCTCACAAGAGGATCTTGAAAGGAGCACTAAATACAGAAAGGCAAGACTACTACCAGCTAATACAAAAACACACTTAAACACACAGACTAGAGTCACTATAATGCAATCACAGAAACAAGCCAACATAATAACCAGCTAACACCATAATGACAGGATCAAGTCCACACATATCATACTAACCTGAATGTAAAAGGGCTAAATGGCCCACTTGAAAAACAGAGTGACAGCTGGATAAAAAAGCAAGACCTACTGAGGTGCTGTCTTCAAGAGACTCATCTCACACATAATGACACTCATAGGCTGAAGGGTTCAATTCAACAAGAAAACCTAACTATCCTAAATATATATGCATTCAGATTCCTAAAGCAAGTTCTTAAAGACCTACAGAGAGACACAACTCCCACACAATAACAGTGGGATACTTCAACACTCCAATGACAGTATTAGATGGATCATCTAGACAAAAAATTAACAAATATATTGAGGACCTAAACTCAGCACTGGACCAAACGGATTTGACAGACCTTTACAGAAGTCTCCACCCAAAACAACAGAATATACATCCTTCACATCACCACATGGCACATACTCTAAAATTGACCACACAACTGGACATAAAACAATACTCAACAAATGTAAATGAACTGAAGTCATACCAAACATACTCTTGGACCACAGCGTAATAAAAATAGAAGTCAACACAATGAAAATCACTTAAAACCATGCAATTACATGTCAATTAAACAACATGCTCCTGAATGCCTTTTGGGTAAATAATGAAATCAAGGCAGAAATCAAGAATCTCTAGGACACAGCTAAGGCAGTGTTAAGAAGGAAATTCATAGCATGTATTGTCCACATCAATAAGTTAGAAAGATCTCCAACAACCTAACTTCACAACTGAAAGAATCAGAGAAACCAAGAACAAAAAATCCCCAAGCTAGTAGAAGACAAGGACTAACAAAAATCAGAGCTGAAATGAGGGAAATCAAGACACAAAAATCCATTCAAAAGATCAACAAATCCTGCAATTAGTTTTTTGAAAAAAATTAATAAAATAGGCTACTAGCTAGACTAATTAAGAAGAAATGGGAGAAGATCCAAATAAACATAATTAGAAATGATGAACGGAATATTACCACTGACCCTAAATAAATAAAAACCACCATCAGAAACTACCATGAACATCTCCACACACACAAACTAGAAAACCTAGAAGAGATGGATAAATTCCTGGACACAAACACTCTCCCAAGACTGAGCCAGGAAGAAATTGATTCCCTGAACACACCAGTAATAAGCTTCAAAACGGAATGAGTAATAAATAACCTACCAACCAAAAAAAAAGGCCAGGACCTGACGGATTCACAGGTGAATTCTACCAGATGTACAAAGAAGAGCTGGTACCGTTCCTACAGAAACTATTGCAAAAAACTGAGGAGGGACTTCTCCCCAACTCCTTCTATGAGGCTAGCATCATCTTGACACCAAAACCTGGCAGAGACCCGACAAAAAAAGAAGACTTCAGGCCAGTATCTTTGATGAACATTGATGCAAAAATCCTCGACAAAGTACTTGCAAATTGAATCCAGCAGCACATCAAAAAACTAATTGACCACGATCAAGTAGGCTTCATCCTTGGGATGCAAGGTTGATTCAACATACAAAAAATCAGTAAATGTGATTCATCACATAAACAGAACTAAAGACAAAAATCACATGATTATCTCAATAGATGTAGAAAAGCCTTTTGATAAAATTTAATACCCCTTCATGTTACACTCTCAATAAACTAGGTATTGAAGAACCACACCTCAAAACAGTAAGAACCATCTATGCCAAACCCACAATCAACATTATACGGAATGGGCAAAAGCTGGAAGCATTCTCCTTGAAAATCGGCACAAGAATGCCTTCTCTCACCAATTCTATTCAACATATTAATAATATTAGAAGTCCTAGCCAGAGCAATCAGGCAAGAGTAAGAAATAAAGGGCATCAAAACAGGAAGAGAGGAAGTCAAACTATCTCTATCTGCAGATAACATGATTCTTTATCTAAATACCCCACAGTCTTGGCCTCAAAGCTCCTTCAGCTGATGAATAACCAGCAAAGTTGAGGGATACAAAATTAATGTACAGAATTCCCTAGCATTCTGATACACAACCAACAACCAAACTGAGAGCCAAATCAGAAAGACAATCCCATTCACAACTGCCACCAAAAAAAAAAAAAAAAAAAAAAAAAAAACCACCTAGGAATACAGCAAACCAGGGAGGTAAAAAATCTCTACAAAGAGAATTATAAAACACTGCTCAAAGAAATCAGAGGCGACATAAACAAATGGAAAAACATCCCACACCCAAGGATAGGAAGAATCAATATAATTAAAATGGCTATACTGCCCAAAGCAATTTCCAGATTCAATGTTATTCCTATCAAACTACCAATGACATTCTTCATAGAACTAGAAAAAATTATTTTAAAATTTATATGGAACCAAAAAAAGAGCCTGAATAGTCAAGGCATTCATAAGCAAAAGGAACAAAGCTGGAAGAATCACATTACCTGACTTCAAACTATACTATAAGGTTACAATGACCAAAACAGCATGGTACTGGCTGATACAAAAACAGACACATAGACCAATGGAACAGAATAGACAGCCCAGAAATAAGGCCACTAATCTACAAACATCTGATCTTTGACAAAGTTGACAAAAACAAGCAATAGGGAAAAAAACTCCCTACTCAATAAATGGTGCTAGAATAACTGAGCCATAATGCAGAAGACTGAAGCTGGACCCCTTACATCATATACAAAAATCAACTCAAGTACTTTTTTTAATTATTATTTTTTACATTAAAAACTTAAATGTAAAACCCAACACTATAAAAATCCTGGAAGAAAACTTAGGCAATATCACCTCGGTCTGAGGAACAGGCAAAGATTTCACCAAAAGCAACCACAACAAAAGCAAAAATTGACAAATGGGTTCCAATTAAACTTAAGAGCTTCTGCGGAGCAAACGAAACTGTCAACAGACAACCTACAGAATGGGAGAAAATATCTGCAAACTATGCATCTGACAAAGGTCTAATATCCAGCATCTATATGGAACTTAAATTTACAAGAGAAAAACAACCTCATTAAAAAGTGGGCAAAGGACATGAATAGATACTTCTCAAAAGAAGACACACGTACAGCCAACATGCATATGAAAAAAGTTCAATATCACTCAACATTAGAGAAATGCAAATCAAAACCACGAGATACCATCTCACAGCAGTCAGAATGGCAATTGAAAAGTCAAAAAGTAACAGATGCTGGTGAGGTTGGAAAGAAAAGGGAACTCTTATACACTGTTGGTAGGAGTATAAATTAGCCCAGCCATTGTGGAAAGCAGTATGGCAATTCTTCAAAGAGCTAAAAGCAGAACCGCCATTTGACCCAGTGGTCCCATTACTACGTATGTACCCACAGGAATACAAAGCATTCTACCGCAAAGACACATGCACACGAATGTTTACTGCAGCACTCTTCACAATAGCAAAGACACGGAATCAACCTAAATGCCCATCAGTGACAGACTGGATAAAAAAATTGTGGTACGGCCAGAAGCGGTGGCTCTCACCTATAATCCCAGCACTTTGGGAGTCCGAAGCAGGCCAATCACCTGAGGTCAGGAGTTCGAGACCAACCTGGCCAACATGATGAAACCCCATCTCTACTAAAAACACAAAAATTAGCCAGGCGTGGTGGCGCACACCTGTAATCCCAGCTAAATCCCAGCTACTTGGGAGGCTGAGGCAGGAGAATCGCTTGAACCCAGGAGGCAGAGGTTACAGTGAGCCGAGATCACACCATTCCACTCCAGCCTCAGCAACAAGAGCGAAACTCTGTCTCAAAAAAAAAAAAAGAAAGAAAGAAAGAAATTGTGTTACATATACACCATGGAATATTATGCAGCCATAAAAAAGAACGAGATCGTGTCTTCTGTGGGAACATGGATAGAGCTGAAGGCTATCATCCTTAGCAAACTAACAGAGGAAGAGAAACCAAATCCTGCATGTTCTCACTTACAAGTGAGAGCTAAATGGTAAGAACTTATGAACACAAACAAGGAAACGACAGACACTGGGATCTACTTGAGTGGGGAGGGTAGGAGGAGGGAGAAAAGCAGAAAAGATAAGTATTGGGTACTGAGCTTAATACCTGGGTGATGTAATAATATATACAACAAACCCCTGAGATGCGTGTTTATTTATGCAACAAACCTTCACATGTACCCCCAAATGTAAAATTCTTTTTAAAGAAATTCATCTAAAAATGAAAAGATACAGGTTTATATGTAGATGTAAAACCAGATGACAAAATACACTGAAACGCTAACATCTATAAAGGGTGGGACAGCATATCATCTTTGCGGTTCTCTGCATCTTCCAAATTTTATAGTTAAATAATGTATGTATTTTAATACTTGGATTTGTTAATGATAACTATTTGGGCTTGGGATAGCAGCTCTTCAGAAACCGAAACCAGAATAAATGCCTATTCAGGCATCTATGTGATCAAGCTCTTTATTAAGAAATCCTGCAGCTTGCTGAGAAAAGTCTAAAGGATCACTGACAATGCCTCAGCTACCTACCCTTGGTTAGAACCAATGTGGGTCCCCCTAAGGTAACTGCAATGGGCCATGGTTTCCTCAGAGGGCTCAGTGAAACTGACCGACAATAATGGCAGACAACTTAGCCTTCAATATCAGAAGCCTGCCACAACGCAAGTCAGCCCTGTTGCTTACTAAAAAGAAATATTTTAAAGTCCGTTTGCCTACCGATACAACTGGTAAAACAACCATATACATTAAAAACATATTACCTTATGGTTGATGTGGGTTTATAGGTTTTTACCTAAAGACCTTGCGATTAATCTAGTGAACACAAATGCATATCCACGTAACAATTACGATTAAAAAAAAAGTCAATGTGGCAGAAAAGAGTAAGAAAATATATATTCTCATTCCACATATGCTATTATAGTCATCTAATTGGGTTACTTTAGAACCTCTGAACCTTTAGTTTAGATGTAAAACTGTCTGTGATCTTTTTTCTAGGAACTTTAAAAATTCTGATTCTTATAACACAGTATAAGAAAGCAAATGCAACATAAGGTATTAAAGGCATAATGAGTGAAAGTTTAGTAAAAGAATGAAGACTTAAGCTGGGTTTTAATGACAAAAAATTAATAGAAGGAAAAATAAAGAACATAAACAAAAGCACAAATCTTTACTATCAACTACTTCCCAGAGACTGCTGCTGGGAGTATAAACTATATACTGTGTGATCTCAAGGAACACAGGTACAATGGCAACCAGCAACCAAAGGGGAAGATTTCACAGAGGAAATGACATGGGGCTGGCAATTCCATACCTCAGCGTGTAAGGTGACACTCAAATGCCTAGCTATGCCATAGATGTTAGTGTACTTACGTCCTAAGAACAACAGTACTGTCTTGCACATTTTCTACCCTTCCAACTAACCTTACATGTGCTACTATAACCTTACCAATTAAAAAGCTTTTCTGCTGTCAGCGGGTACAGGAGAAAAAACCAAAAAACAAACAAAAAAAAGCTCCATCTCTGAATGTTCTTTTTTTTTTTTTTTTTTTGGGGACAAAGTCTTGCTCTGTCGCCCAGGCTGGAGTGCAGTGGCCGGATCTCGGCTCACTGCAAGCTCCGCCTCTCAGGTTCACGCCATTCTCCTGCCTCAGCCTCCCGAGTAGCTGGGACTACAGGCGCCCGCCACCTCGCCTGGCTAGTTTTTTTGTATTTTTTAGTAGAGACGGGGTTTCACAGTGTTAGCCAGGATGGTCTCGATCTCCTGACCTCGTGATCCGCCCGTCTCGGCCTCCCAAAGTGCTGGGATTACAGGCTTGAGCCACCGCGCCCGGCCTCTGAATGTTCTTAAAATGAGCCTTGTTTTGCTATATTTTAACCCATAAAAAATATTAATCCAAAATATGATAGTTAAAAATGTACCTAGCAGCTTTGTTTTTTAGGAATTTATCTTAAGGGGGAAGGAAGCATATAATAAAAAGATTTACCTATACATATGTTCATCTTAGTATTGTTTGTAACACTGAAAATTACCTAAATGTAATTTAAATGAATGACATGAAAAAACCTGTAATATATGCTTAAAATGGAATACCACACAGCCATTAAAATAATTTAGAATTTGTCATGTATTTGTTGACATGAAAAGGAAGATGTCCATGATACAGAGACAAGCAATTTTAAAAAGCAGGTTACCAAACATCATGATCCTATTTTTATATGTAAAAGTATACATATATACACTTAAGGCCTGGCACGGTGGCTCATGCCTGTAATCCCAGCACTTTGGGAGTCCAAGGCGGGCGGATCACGAGGTCAGCAGATCGAGATCATCCTGCCTAACACGGTGAAACCCCGTCTCTACTAAAAATACAAAAAATCAGCTGGGTGTGGTGGCAGGCACCAGTAGTCCCAGCTACTCAGGAGGCTGAGGCAGGAGTATGGCGTGAACCTGGGAGGTGGAGCTTGCAGTGAGCCGAGATCGTGCCACTGCACTCCAGCCTGGGTGACAGAGCAAGACTCTGTCTCAAAAAAAAAAAAAAAAAAAAAAATATATATATATATATAAAAAAATTATACATATCTATACATACATATATTTATATATAAACACACACACTTAAATACATGTTTATGTATACCAGCATACATATACACATTTATATGTTTTGAAGACAGAATCCAGAGTTCAATCCCCACTCTTAAAACTAAGGTGAGGCCAAGTGCACTGACCCATGCCTATAATCCTGGCACTTTGGGAGGCCAAGATGGAAGGACTGCTTGAGTTCAAGAGTTCGAGACCAGCCTGGGCCACATGGTGAGACCTTGTCTCCACAATAAATAAAAATTTAAAAATTGACTGGGTGCAGTGACTCACACCTGTAATCCTAGCACTTTGGGAGGCTGAAGCAGGTGGATCACTTGAGCTCAGGAGTCAGAGACCAGCCTGGGCAAAATGGTGAAACCCTATCTCTACCAAAAATACAAAAAATCAGCCATGCATGGTGGCACACGCTTGCAGTCCCAGCTACTTGGGAGGCTGATGTAGAATGACAGCTTGAGTCTGGGAGGTGGAGGTTGCAGGGAGCTGAGATCACACAACTGCATTCCAGACTGGGCAACAGAGGGAAACCCCATCTCAAAAAATAATAATAATAAAATAAAATTTAGCCAGGTCTAGTGGCATGTGTCTCTCCCAGCTACTTGGGAGGTTGAAGTGGGAGGATCACCTGATCTCAAGAGTTCAAGGTTGGCAGAGCACGGTAGCTCTCACCTGCATACCCAGCATTTTGGGAGGCAGAAGTGGGAGGACTGCTTAAACTCAGGAGTTCAAGACCAGCCTGGGTAACATAATGAGACCCCATCTCTACAAAAATTATGATTAAACTAAAATATTGTTGGGCGTAGTGGCACACGCCTGTGGTCTCAGCTTCTTGGGAGGATGAGAAGCAGAAGGATCGCTTGAGCCAAGAAGGTCAAGGCTGTAGTGAGCTGAGATCGTGCCACTGCACTGTCACCTAGGTGACAGATCAAGGCCTCCATCTCCACAAAAAAAAAAAAAAGAGTTCAAGTTCGCTTTGAGCCAAGATCACACCACTGCCCTCCAGCCTAGACAAGAGAGCGAGACCCTGTCTCAAAAGAAATCTTGGATGAATTATCTAACCTTTCAATGTCAGCTTCTTAATCTCTAAAATAGTGTAAAAGCTTTTGAGGATTAAATAGAATGTACGTATGTATAATATTTGTGAACCACTTAATCCTCTAGCTATCACAGAAAATAGACAGAGTAGTATTTATCCTTGGTCAGTGTCTATAAAGTGATCAACTATTGTGTTGTTAAACCAAAGCTACCACATAAATATGTACAATTATTATGTATCACTTTTTTTAAATGGAAGTTATATTCTGGAACAGAGATTTGTACTTACCAGGATACAATGTAAATTTGTTAAATTCACAACCTCACAGACAGTTTTTATTCTATCTATTAATCTTGCAAAATAGTTGACCATTTCTTCTCTTTTAATTATTTTTGCATATCGAGGGAAGGTAGGTGGAAGTAGCCTCTGGTTCACAAGGGGTTCAAAACCCATCATAATTGGATGATCTAAAAAGAAAAAATGAAAGTAAAATTTTTCAAGGTTTCTCTGAATTTTAAACTGCAAATGTTATTAAATATAAAAATGCCAGTTTAAAAAGCTTTTTCAAACAAATTTTAACCACAAAATCCTCTAAACAGATTTTATAGTTTAGAATACATCTATATATATACATTTTAAAAAAACTAAATAAGTATTTAATAACCTAAAACTGTACTTCCTACCTACATGGTGGTGATAGTGGTGAGGGAGATGAGTTTCTATGTCAAAATGAACTCGAAGAAAAAACTCTGAGGAAAAAATAGGGTCAGTATATTCTTTCAAAACAGAGGAAATGATACATTAACCATGAAATTGTGAAGAAAGGTAAAATGGGAACACAAATAATGTAGGTTTCTCTTCCCCTCAATTACTAAACAGTAGAATCCATTCAAACTTAGCTATACAATAATCCTAAATAGCAGAGCAAAGCAGCACAGCCCTCAGCCCTTAGCCCCCAATGAGTCTGAAATGCATTTGGTACGAGATGTAATTACAGAAATCCACAATGCTTTAAAGACAGTATTGTAAGACACCTAAGGGTGAGTTCCTCTTTCTTCTCTGTCCACTGGTGATCTCACTTTTCACACAGTCTTTCTCAACTTGACATCTAAAATGAGGGAGTATATCACTAAAATGACACATGAATAAGAATTTTTTATTCAAAGCTCTCCTGCTGGTCTACAAACAGACCACAACCTAAGAAAACATACGGTTTCAGATGCCAATGAAAGATAAAATTAAAGCTGAAAAGCTGTTGTTATTAAGAATTAAAAGCAAGACTGATAAACATATTATAATGCCCCTGAGATATACACCATAATTGTTCTTTAGGACCATGCAAATAAAGATGTTCCCAGGGTTCTTGGTCTTTTTCCTCTTCTCTGTATTTTCTCCCTAGGTAACTGGTTGATGTTACTTATTCTAATATAAATTCCGATTTAAATGATGATTCCAGACTGACATCTTTAGCCCACAGTCCTTCTTAGTTCCAAACCTATGGCTTACAACTGCATAAGGAACATTTCCACCTTGGTATGCCATATCATCTCAAAAGGCAAATGTCCAAAAACGATCTTTGTTTTTCCCCTAACACTGCTTTTCCTCTTACAGGCCCCCTTTCTCAGTAAAATGACCCACTATCCTTACAATTGCTTAAGCCAGAAGCCTTGTCTCTTCTCATTGCCTCAACTATGCCGAATAAGTTTTAAAGATTCTAATTCCTAATGTACACTCGATCTGTCCCTCCTCTTCCCTCTTACTGCTACTGTAACAGCCTAACTGCACTGATTGCTCCTTCATTCAATTAATCCTATATGCTGCCACCTCAACTGTTTCATCTAAAACACAGTCTCGTTTCATTCTCCAAATCCAAAAACTTTGCTGACTCCCTATTATATACAGTACAGATTCTTTGGTAGAACACTGGAAGGTGCTTTCCAATTTCCTGCTCTCCCTATAGAAAAAAAAAAACTGCACTCCAATGCAAAACTACACACTGTCAGATTGATTCCATGGGAGCTATTCCATAAATCTATAAATTGTAGGCAAGTGACAAACATGCAATTTCTATCCTATCTGGCAGAAATTCATTGACTTCTTTCCCCTTCTATGGAAAAAAAAAAAAACTTTGCTACCATTTACAACGTATTTCAACATTTCATTACTTCATATAAATGTGTGTTGTTTAAAAGTTTACGTTTGAACTGCTATAACATGTGTTTGAATGATTTTAGCATTCTTTTTTTGTTTTTCCCCCCTGAAATGGAGTCTCGTTCTATTGCCCAAGCTGGAGTGTAGTGGCAAGACCAAGCAACTCTCCTGCCTCAGCCTCCCAAGTAGCTGGGATTACAGGTGTCCACCACCACGCCCAGCTAAATTTTGTATTTTTAGTAGAGATGGGGTTTCAACATATTGGCCAGGTTGGTCTTGAACTCCTGACCTCAAGTAATCGGCCTGCCTCAGCCTCCCAAAGTGCTGGGATTACAGGCGTGAGCCACCACACCCGGTCACATTCATTTTTATTTGTTTTATATCTGTATGAGAGTCATGGTTTTAACCTTTTTCTGAAAATGATCTCTGAACACTCCCTTCTCCTTAAGCACTGTAAACTATAAGCATGCACAGTGACTCACAAATTTCATGCTCTTTTATGCCTCTTTACTTTTTACACAAACTATTTTCTCTACCTGTAAAACCTATCCCCTATGATTAGGCTGGTAGTTTTGAAACAGCTTGAATGTCTTCTCTTCCTCAACACTCCCCAGAACTTTCTATATATACTACTGTACTGTCTATATGGAGTTATGTCATTTTCCCCTCTCTCTGAGCTGCTCTGAAAGCAGGAACTGGCTTAATTTCTCAAATACCTAAATACCCAGCTCATATGTTTGCTCAGAAACAAGATATTCAGCATGCTCAAAATAAAATGAAAGGCTGTTTCTACTATAATACAATAGTTCGAAAACTTCATATAGAACTAAAGTAAAAGTAGTAATACCAATGCTATAAAAAGTTTCTTCACCATACCAACACAAATGTATTTTGGGTTTTAATAGATGCATGGAATTCAGATACTTCAATAGTATATCACCCTTATTTTCCCTGAAAGCATTCTAACATGCATCTAAAATTATTATTCAGGAATATTCTTTTATTCTTAATCCACACATTTTTAGAGGCCTATGTTACAAGTAGAAAATTAAGTGGATAATAGCCACTCATGAAAATCTGTATTACCATGGAAAGTAAACAATAATGGGAAATGGACAACCAATACTATATTGTGTACTACATTCACTTCTATACAAACTAAAAAGTACAAAATAAAACAATATTAACTCCTGAAACTAACTCAGCTATCCTGCATACTACAATAGGGTGTTTGAGCAGCATACCTAATCTCTTCATACAAGATACCAGTAGCACTCGCTTTACTGTGAAAACCAAATATGCATCCAGACATTGCCAAATGTCCCTGGGAGGCCCCAGTTGAGAAACACTGGTCTACACAAATACAACAAGCAATCATAATTCAGTGTGGATACACCCAGGATTTAATAATCCATTGAAAAATTAGAGAAACGATTTCCTAGAAAAGTTTTGAGTTATTCAAAGGACAAAGTATTAGTCAGGACAAGGTCTTCCAAGCATTTAAAAGGTCTACAGTTGGGGTCCCCAGCCCAGGTCTAGTAGTGGTTTGTAGCCTATTGGGAACCAGGCTGCAGAGCAGGAGGTGAGCAGCGGGCAAGCAAGCAAAGCTGTATCTGTACTTACAGCCGCTCCCCATCACTCCCATTACTGCCTGAGCTCCACTTCCTGTCAGATCAGCGGTGGCATTAGATTCTCATAGGAGCGCAAATTCTATTGTGAGGTACGAAAATGAGGGATCTAGGTTGCACGATTCTTATGAGAACCCAATGCTTGATGATCTGTCACTGTCTCCCATCACCACCAAAGGGGACTGTCTACTTGCAGAAAAACAAGCTCAGGGCTCCCATTGTGTCTACATTATGGTGAGCTGTGTATTTCATTATATATTACAATGTAATAATAGAAATAAAGTGCACAATAAATGTAATGCACTTGAATCAACCAGAAACCATCCTCCTCCCACCCCTGTTGATGGAAAAATTGTCTTCCACAAAACCAGTCCCTGGTGACAAAAAGGTTGGGTGGGGACCACTGGCCTACAGGACACAGAATATGGCTTTTCTTTTTTCCTTAAGGAGTTGCAATTTTCCAACTCCTAACTTCTCTAAACTCAGGAAGTAAAAATAGAAGCCCATAAATAGACTGGAAACAAAGCTTCTACGATAAATTTAGAAGTTATCTATATACTCCTCTCCATTCTCCACATATATTTAAACTTTTTCTCCTCTACACTTTTGGTCCATGTTAATGATTAAAGGAGTTGCTAATGGCTATTTTTAAGTGTCAGCTGTTGTTGAATCTCTTGCATAAGAATTTAGTAACCATCCTATATCAGACACCATAAGTTGCTTGACTAGAAAAGAGGGTAAGAACTGAGTTACAATAAAAGATCAAATCAGTTATTCAGGATGTAGACTACGGCTGAGCAGGAGAGGGGCTAAAAGGTAGCCAGGAGCCTGCATTTGGTTTCAAGGCACTAGAAATTATAAAAAGTTAAAAGAAGCTTTATCAAACTCAGTATCTTCCCAGAATAAACTGTTTTAACATTTTCCCACTGTACTTCATACCTCTACCACACTATTTCAGGTTGTCTTATATGGAAATAACCTGAACAGGCTCTAATGCCCCTTACTAAATGAGCTCAGAAAGAAACAATTCATGGCACTTCCCGCCTAGCATATGCTCACTAGTTTTCCTGAACTGAACTGGATACAAATTAGACAACATAATTTTCAGAGCTTCCTTATTTCACAAGTCTATAGATATATAAAAATTATCTTGGTTTTCCTGTTAAAACACTTCATAAATAAAATGCTAAGCCAGGCACAGTGGCTCATGCCCGTAATCCTAGCCCACTGGGATGCTGAGACAGGAGGATTGCTTGAGGCTATGAGTTCAAGACCAACCTGGCCAAAACAGCCAGACCCCATCTCAAAAAATTAAAAAATTAAAAATAAGTAAAATGCTAAAAGTCACTCAGTACAAGAGGGCCAAATAAGATTATCTTCCCTTCAACTTGCGCTCTCTTAAAATAATAAAGTATAACTGATATTTTCAAAACATTATGATACACAGGTTTAAACTGTGAAGGTACTAAATTCCTGTTAGGTCACTGGTCTTATTAATAACAGAAAAGTACTACCAACAGCACATGGTCATTACATAATAATTTTTTCTTTTTTAAAAACTGATGTATAACAGTTGTATGTATTTTTGTGGTATATGTGATATTTTGATACATGTACACAATGTATAATAATAAAATCAGGGTAATTAGGATATCTGTCACTTCAAACACTTCTCTCTTCTTTGTACTGGTAACATTCCAATTCTCTGCTAGCTGTTCTGAAATATACAACAAAATAATAACTATAGTCTCCCTTCTACACTATCAAAAAATAGAACATATTCCATCTATCTAACTGTACTTTTGTACCCATTAACCAACTTCTCTTCACCTTCCCCTTCCCCCTTGATAAAAGATTTATGGTAACAAGTACTTTGGTTTTACTGAGCAAATTAAGTTATTCTAAAAGTAAATTAGATGTCAAAATTAAAGATCTGGAAATGTATTAGTCAAGAGACTATATAATTTATTCGACCTATCTTTCATGAGTTACATAGGCAATTTATAGTCAGGTTTATTAAAATAATGAGTTTTGGCTGCCCTTAAGTTGGAAGGAATTCTGGAAAACAAAATAAAAGCTGCTGAGCTGGCCGGGCGCGGTGGCTCAAGCCTGTAATCCCAGCACTTTGGGAGGCTGAGACGGGCGGATCACAAGGTCAGGAGATCGAGACCATCCTGGCTAACACGGTGAAACCCCGTCTCTACTAAAAAATACAAAAAAAAAAAACTAGCCGGGCAAGGTGGCGGGCACCTGCAGTCCCAGCTACTTGGGAGGCTGAGGCAGGAGAATGGCGTAAACCCAGGAGGCGGAGCTTGTAGTGAGCTGAAATCCGGCCACTGCAATCCAGCCTGGGCCACAGAGCAAGACTCCGTCTCAAAAAAAAAAACAAAAAAACAACAAAAAAAAGCTGCTGAGCTTTGGTCATGTTATTCTGCACTTCTTGGCTACTTTATTTCCTTCTACAAAAAGTTGTAAAATTGTACTAAGCCAGACACACACAAGTATTGTACAATATCACTTGTATGAGGGACCTAGAACAAATTCAGAGAGAGAAGTATAATAATGGCCATGAGGGTTTGTGGGGAGGAGGGAACTGGGAGTTCATGTTTAAAGGGTAGAGTTCCAGTTTGGGAACATAAAAAAGTTCTGGAGATAGTGGTGATAGTTGCACAGCAATGCGGATGTACTTAATGTTAGTGATACTTAAAATGGTTAAAATGGTAAGCTTTATGTTGTATTTAAGCAAAATGTTACAAAATAGTATTAAATCACAACTGTTAAACTCAAGGCATGGCCTCAATAAATATCATACCCTAGTCATTGGTGAGAGTAACCTAGGGTGTAACATCATACAAATCTACATATCTAACACTTTTTAGTGTATATTTTTGAACAGGTAATAGATGCAAAGGGTTTTCTGAAAATCTCATTCTTACCACTGAATTTAAGGGAAAAAAAGCTGCCCACTTGTGATCCCCAGTTTATCTCTTGAGAAATAATCACTACTACAAGTTTCTTCCATGTGTGGAAGAAACTTCCTTTTTCTAATTGTATTGAGGCATAATTCACATACAATACAAACATCAAATGTACAGTTCAATGGTCTGAAAAATATGTACAACCATGTAACTACCACAATCAACAAAAAGAATGTTTTTACCACCCCAAAAGATTTTTTTGTGCAATTTCCCAGTCTATCACTCCAATGCTCAGCAACCAAGGTACTTCTTCCTGTCCCTACAGATTAGCCTTTCCTAGCCGGATGTGGTGGCTCACACATGTAATCACAGCACTTTGGGAGGCCAAGGTGGGTGGATCACTTGAGGTCTGGAGTTCAAGACCAGCCTGGACAACAGGGTGAAGCCCCGTCTCTACTAAAAACACAAAAATTAGCCAGGCGTGGTGGTGTACGCCTGTAATCCCAGCTACCCAGGAGGCTGAGGTGGGAGAATCATTTGAAACTGGCAGGCAAAGGCTGCAGTAAGCTTAAATTGTGCCACTGCACCCCAGCCTGGGTGACAGAGTGAGACTTGGTCTCAAAAAAAGATTAGCCCTTTCCTACTTTTAAACAAACAAAACAATCAGACAATTTGTACTCATTTATATCTGACTTCTTTGGCTCAACATAGTGTTTCCAAGACTTACCCATTATGTTGCATGTATCAGTATTTCATTCCATTATATTTCATTGTGTAGATATATCATAAATTGTCCATTCACATATCAAAAGCACCAACATATTATTGATCTATTTTGCTTTGAGGTGAACTTTCTTTCTTTTGAAACTATCTCAAAAGTTCCAAGCACAGTTAATAGTAAACCACCCTCAGGTATGTTTAGTGTTATTCCTACAAAGGCATACTCTTACATAATCACAATACAGCCATCAGAATTAGAAAACTAACACTGGGCTGGGCATGGCGGCTCACACCTGTAATCCCAGTAATTTGGGAGGCCGAGGCGGGCAGATCATGAGGTCAGGAGAGCGAGACCATCCTGACTAACATGGTGAAACCCTGCCTCTACTAAAAAAATACAAAAAATTAGCCAGGTGTAGTGGCGGGCGTCTGTAGTCCCAGCTACTCCGGAGGCTGAGGTGGGAGAATGGTGTGAACCCGGGAGGCGGAGCTTGCAGTGAGCCAAGATTGCACCACTGCACTCCAGCCTGGGCAACACAGCGAGACTCCATCTCAAAAAAAAAAAAAAAAGAAAACTAACACTGAGCAACTACTATCACCCAATCCTCATCCCTCATTCAAGTTTCACAAACTTCTTCACAACCATGTCAGTTGCACTTAATTTCACTGCCTCTTAATCTCCTTCAGTCTGACACAGTTCTTCAGTCTTTTGACTTCCATGACACTGATATCTTTGAAGACTAACAGACCAGTAATTCTGTATACTGCCTTCCAATGTGGATCTGTCTTGTTTCCTCATGATCAGATTCATACTATGAATCTTTGGAACATTACAGAATTAATGTTATATCTTCATTGCACGCTATCAGCACAATGAGGATCTTCCTACTGGTGATGTGAACTTTAATCACTTGATTAAGGTGGTATCCAACAGCCCTCTTCATTGTAGTTACTCCCTTTCCTTTTGAAATTAATAAATATTTGGGGGTTGGATGGACACTCATATAAATATTCTCATCAAACTGTCCATTTCATTTCTTTACATCAGGGTAGAATAATGGCTTTATCTTTTTTTCATAAGTTATGATCTGTCAGAATTATTTACTTTGATGCTTAAGTCTTTGCTAATTTTGACCACGTGAGATCCCCTTCGAGTTGTTTTCTGTGTCCAACTGATACGTTCCTATTATTTTTATTTTTTATTTATTTATTTTTTTGTGACAGAGTCTCACTCTGTCACCCAGGCTGGAGTACAGTGGCGCAATCTCAGCTCACTGCAAGCTCCGCCTCCCAGGTTCATGCCATTCTCCTGCCTCAGCCTCCTGAGTAGCTGGGACTACAGGCGCCTGCCACCACGCCCGGCTAATTTTTTGTAGTTTTAGTAGAGACGGGATTTCACAGGGTTAGCCAGGATGGTCTCGATCTCCTGACCACGTGATCCGTCCGCCTCGGCCTCCCAAAGTGCTGGGATCACAGCTGTGAGCCACCGTGAACGGCCCATCCACCTCTTTTAGAAGGACACTTACGGTATTTGGGTATAGCCAGAAAATCCATGATCACCCCCTCATCACAAGACCCTTAACAATCACATTTATAAAGATCTCTTTCCCAAATAAATATTTACAGGTTCTGAGAAGTAGAAATAGGACCTTGATAGCTTTGGGACCATCATTCAGTCCACTACAATCTCCTATCACTGACATGTTAGGCCATCATAACCTCCACTCCATTTGGCACTCCTCTAGAGATGCTCTCCTCACCTCATCTGAGCTCTGATACCCCAAAACAGGCCACCTTTCTGCACATAAGCTTTTCATCAATCTGCTTAGGCTGCAACTTCCCACATGGGGCCACCTTTCTACTCTTCTCTTCCTGCTTAGGCTTTGACATCTCATGCCATCCTGTCCTCCTGGACAGCCTCTTCTCCCCACTTATGATCTGACACCTATACCTGGGCAACCTTCCACAAGGACACCCTTTTCAACATGCTTAGGCTCTGAAACCCTGCACCTGGTCACCCCCATGCACAGATGCCCTCATTACCTGGCTTGGTCACTGATAGCCCTGCACACAACCACCTCCATGAATTTACCTCAGGTTTCACCACCCTACTCCGCCAGGCCTCATTAACATGAGCCTACCCTGCCTGGACTCCCATACCCCATGCCTCTCTCTACTCCCTGACTTTACACTCCAAAACCCTGTACTAGGCTGCCTTCCCATAGACACACCCTCCTCATCCTACTTAGGCTCCTGACATACAGTGCCAGGTTGTTCCCACATGGTCCCCTTCTCGATCCTGCTTAGGCTCAGGCACCCGAAGCTCAGCTACACTCCCGTGGAGATATCCTTCTATAAGAAGCAGTGATTCCAGTTAGGCTACCCATTCATGGTGATGCTCTCAAGGTACCTTGAACTGTCCCAAACTCCTGCTCTAGGTCTCTCTCTTTGCAGATGCCCTCCCCATTCCACTACCATTCTGCATGGACACTTCCTTACTCCTCACAGACTTTGATGGCCCATGCTAGGCCTTGCCCTGCTAAAAGGACTCTCCACCTACCCACATGGTTACAACAACTTATGTCAGGCTACTCCTCTCTCCCATGTGGACACCATCCTCATCCCTAAGGCAGGCTCCAAAGTCTTGCTCTAGTGCACATGCCCATTGTGTTCAGGCCCACCTCATGGCATTAGGAGTGAATTTTTTCAAGAAGAGAAGGAAAGAAGAGCAACAATCAGAACTTAGTTTTGTTATCACTAAATTGGAAATACATGGTTCCCTTTATCTTTCATTAAGATCATTCATTCTTTGCTGTATTTTCTGATAACTGAGAAGTCTTTTATTAATTTTGTATCTACAACGTTATTAATATCTCTAAAGCTCTAGTCCTTCAGAAAAGTATCTGTTAATCTTACCGATAATAAACAATGATAATGCTAAAGACGTCCCTTTACCTTCCTTTGGCCATTGCTATGGTTTGGATGTGTTTTCGTCCCCACCAAAATTCATGAAGTTTAACTGCCAGTACAACAGTGTTGGGAGATGGGGCCTAACAGGAGATGTCTGAGTAAAGTGGGCAGATATCTCCTAAACAGATTAATGCCTTTCACTCTCGTGAGACTGGATTAGTTCTCATAGGTACGGATTGGTTCCTACGATAGTGTATTGTTAAAAGGGAGGTTCTTTCTGTTTGGTTCCTCTTTCCACGTGTCTGCTTTAAACTTCTTTGCCATGTTTTGACCCAGTGCATGGTCTCATCAGAAGCTGAGCGTGTACCATGAATCTTGAACTTCCCAGGCTGCAGAATCATGAGCTAAGTAAACCTCTTTCAAAATAAATCACCCAGTCTCAGGTACTCTGTTACAGCAACACAAAATGAACTACGACAAGCATCAAACTATAGTCTTACCTCTATCACCATTTGTTACCTCTACATGTTGAAATATACCTATCTTTATATTACAGATGATTTCTCAGCTTTAACCAGTATCTCTGGATCCCTGCATATAAAAGAAAGTTAGTCTTCCCCATTACTTCCTGACTTTGGTTAATTACTTTTATATCGTCAAGATTCTTGACACTTCTGTTACATTACATTTAGTAAAATCAATTTCCACCGTTTTAACCACAGTTACACAATGAAACAGAATCAATGCTCAATGTCTGTCCTACCACAGCTTTTCCATTTATGTCTCAGTAGGCTGAATTTCATTCCTGATTTCAGTCTTTCTCCTCCAGGGAAAAGGTTTTCGGAAAAATATTCCAAGTTCTTGCTAGTTTAAAAATATTTGTACGAGTGTCAGTTGAAGACCTTTGGAATGGGTGTAAAAGTTTTATATCACAGTTCTTTTTTTTTTTTTTTTAAGAGTCTCACTCTGTTGCCCAGGCTGAAGTACAATGCCGTGATCTCAGCTCATCACAACCTCTGCCTCCTGGGTTCAAGTGGTTCTCCTGCCTCAGCCTCCCGAGCAGCTGGGATTTTAGGCGCCCACCACCACGCCCAGCTAATTTTTCTACTTTTATTAGAGACAGGATTTCACCATGTTGGTCAGCCTGGTCTCAAACTCCTGACCTTGTGATCCGCCCGCCTTGGCCTCCTAAAGTGCTGGGATTACAGGTGCGAGCCACTGCGCCCAGCAGGTCACAGTTCTTTACTTGAGGACTTTGAAGATATTGTTATGCTACTTTCTGTGTTGATGTTGATGTGAAGAACCATGAAGCCAATATAAGTTGCTTTAGAGCTTAAGTAATTTACTAGGCTCTATTTTACTATTAATAATTCTTTATCAATTTATCCTGGAACACATTATACTCTTTCAATGCACACTCACGGATTTAATTCTAGTTTCTTCTAGAAATGTCTAACATTTTTTTCTGTTCCATTATACAGTTCACATCTTAAGGGACACCAATTATATGTACACTGAGTCTTCTTTTGCTATTACTTTCTCATCATACTTCAAATCTCCTTTGCTCACTTTTGTTTCACTTAGTTTTTTCCTCAATCCTGACCTCTATGTCCTTTTTTTTTTTTTTTTTTTTTTTTGAGACCAAGTTTCACTCTTGCTGCCCAGCCTGGAGTGCAATGGCATGATCTCGGCTCACTGCAACCTCCGCCTCCCAGGTTCAAGCGATTCTCCTGACTCAGCCTCCCAAGTAGCTGGGACTACAGGCATGCACCACCACAGCTAATTTTGCATTTTTAGTAGAGACGGGGGTTTCTCCATGTTGGTCAGGCTGGTCTCGAACTCCCGACCTCAGGTGATCTGCCTGCCTCGGCCTCCCAAACTGCTGGGATTACAGGCCTGAGCCACAGTGCCTGGCCCTCCAAGTCCTTCATGGTTTTTCAGCAATGTCTAGAATGCTTTTGCTATTTTCAATGAGATCTCTCAGGATTTTTCTCTTCTACTGCTTTCCTGAACTCTGCCTGGTCACTTTTACTACCTTTCTGTTATTCGTTATTTCTTCCTTTAGTCTTAGTATTTTTGCTTTCTGCTCTTGTTCTACAGAGGTCATTTTAAAATAAATTCTTTCAATTTTTGTACAAAAGTGTTTCTGAGCAGCGTTTTTCATCTGCTTTCTTGATTTGTGCTATTTTCTTGGGATATTTGTGTATAAATACTATGCAGTTTCTTTTTTGATTATGATATCACTGAAGGAGTGCTTCTTGAACCAGTTTTTTGAGTAAGGTGTTAGAATAGCACTCTAGACTAGCAGGAGGCCTGACTTTCCTTAAGCCACGTTATGTGCGTATGTGCATGTGTTTCTTTTACTGACACAAAGATTACCAGTTAACCAGACTACTAAAACATCAACAGCATCTCCTCTGTCTTGCAGCAGAAACAAAGACAGCACATGTGCATGTTTTCTGGCAGAGCCCCACCTCCTCTGCCTCTCCCAAGGTATTATTCACATAGTTTAACACAGTCAGCTTGTGTACTCCACACCTGTGATTATTCCAAGAGAATCCCTAGTTTTGTCCCTTCAAGTTATGTCAACTTCTTCTGAGAACACTGTCCTTTGCAGGTCTACTTATGTTTACACCATGAAAATCTAAGCATCCATTCTCAATGTTCTCCCTCTCCTGGGTCCCATTCTATTTTGATTCTGGTTATAAGTGTTTCCTATTTTTTAAGACACTGGAAAGATTCTATTTCCCATATTCCTTGTAGATTCTGGCTGGTTTTAGAGAGTAGAAACATCAGAGCCATCTTCACAGTACCATCCCCAAACCAGAAATCCTCTAGATTAGACGCACACAAGCACACATCTGTGGGCATGCATGGACTTGTTAAAAACAGAAAAGATTCTGAACTAAAAGAATAAACATCTCAGGCTCCTGGCACTAGCACATCATGGCTTAGTACTCGCTAATGGCTTGTAATTTTAAAATGAAGTCAGCTCCACCTCTGTTGCACAACACACTGCCACCATGGGCAAGTTAAGCCGACTGGGTTGTAACAGCATAGTTTTGTCTTCAGCGCCAAGGTCAGTCCTCAGGAAGTTAAATGAGCCCTATCACAGGTAATGTATCATCATATTCTACATATTTTAATCTATTTTTAATATGCACAAAATTTTTAACTTTTTTCCAGTCACATATGCATGTGGCTCAAGAATCAGTTGAACAAGGCTTTTATTAAAACCAATAATCAATCGTCTAACCATGTTCTCCACCCAGCATCACCATTTCTCTCTCCCCAGAGGCTATCTCTTCCATTTCCTCTTAGTTATCTCTTGTATTTCTTTTTTGGTATTATCTACCTCAAATCTGTCCAACTTACAGCCCACAATGACTGTGAATGCAGTCCAACACTAGTTTGTAAACTTTATTAAAACATTATGAGATTTGTTTTGGTTATTTTTTCTTTTTTTGGCTCATGAGCTCTCATTAGCACATTTTATGTGTGATGCAAGACAATTCTTCTTCCAGTGTGGCCTTGGGAAGCCAAAAGATTGGACACCCCTGGCCAGGTGCGGTGGCTCACACCCGTAAACCCAGCACTTTGGAAGGCCAAGGCGGGTGGATCACTTGAGGTCAGGAGTTCGAGACCAGCCTGGCCATCATGGTGAAACTCCGTCTCCACTAAAAAAAGAATATAAAACAGTTAGCCGGGCGTGGTGACGGGTGCCTGTAATTCTAGCTACTCAGGAGGCTGAGCCAGGAGAATCACTTGAACCCGGGAGGCAGAGGTTGCACTGAGTCGAGATTGCGCCATTGCACTCCAGTCTGGGCAACAATAGCAAAACTCCGTCTCAAAAAAAAAAAAAAAAAATTGGACACCCCTGATCTACATATTGCCAAAAAACAGGCTTAGGGTACTCCTTAATTTCATTTTAGTTTTACACAGTATCTCTGACTTCCTCCTCCATCTCCAGAAGATGTCAGAGACCTGAAAAGGAGGAAGTCAGAGATAATGTGTAAAACAAAAAACAAGTAGCACTGTAACCATGTACACATTATATGCCTGCACACACTTCTGTCCCCTAACCTACAATATCGTCACATCACAATTTTGGTTATAATCAATATTCAGCGTTTGCACCACTATGATCAAGTAAATAAGTCAGCATTAACACCACTATGATTTGTTATCCATTGCCCAGATGTGAAAATTTTAATTTTCATATGCATTCGGAAGTTTAATAATTGTCTCATAAGGCTTAATTCAACCCCAAACCATCTGCCAGTTCTCTCAATCTCTTCTGAACACATCAAACACAACAGCAGTCTTGTATCTTCAAGACATTTCCCCTAGAGCCTTGGGGCTTCCTCCAATCTGGACTTGTCCGTACGTGGTGCTCAGCTATTATGTTGTATTTTTCTCCCTTCACCACCATCCTGGGGATTTCCTTCATTATTTTATGATGGATTCTCATTTTCCCTAAACCTCATGCTTTCCCTCTTTCTTTACTCCCATGTTTTAATGGAGCACATCTTCCAAAACTTTTGTGAGATAAATTCTGAGACTGTAAGTGCCTGAAATTATCTTTCCTCAAAATTAAATGATAGTTTGTGTCTAGAATTCAACATTAGAAACCATTATCCCCCAAAGTCTGAAATCATTTCTCCGGTGATTTTCTTTTACTCACAATTCTAATGAGATATAATTAGCATACCACATAACTCACCTATTTAAAGTACACAATTCAATGGTTTTTTATACATTCACAGAGTTGTGACACTATCAGAATCTAATTTAGGACATTTTCATCACCCCATGAAGAAACTCTATACCCATTAGTAATCACTCTCACTCTCTTACCTGCCTATAATTTTTCCCCCAATCCTAGGAAACCACAAATCTACTTTGTCTCTATGGATTTGCCAACTTTGGACATTTTATATAAATGGAAATCATATAATACGTGGTCTTTTCTGATTTGATTCTTCCATGTAACACAATGTTTTAAAGGTCCTTCAGTACTTCATTTTTCATTGACAAATAATACACCACTACATGGATATACCATTTTATGTATCCATTCATCCACTGATGGACATTTGGGCTGTTTTTCCCTTTTGGCTATTATGAATAATGCTGCTATGAGCATTAGTGTATAACTTTTTGTATGGATGTTTTCATTTCCCTTGGATAATTCTATGTTTAACATTTGAGACACTACCAGACTATCTCCAAGAGAGCTGTATCATTTTACATTCCCATCAGTACTGTATTAGGGCTCCAGTTTCCTCACATCCTTGCCAACACTTTTTATTATCTTTTTTATTAAAGCAATCAAGTGGGTGGGCTGCAGTAACTTTTCATTTTGATTTGCATTTCCCTGAAGATTACTGTTGTTGCACATCTTTTCACGTACTTTTTGTCTATTTGCATATCTTATTTGGAGAAACGTCTGTTCAAATCTCTTGCCCATTTTTTCATTCAGGTTTCTTTTTTTTTTTAATCTGGATGTAAGATTAATGCCTATGTTTTAAGAGTTCTATAGCTTTAGTTCTTACATTCAAGTCACTGATCCATTCGGAGTTGACTTTTGTATATGACCAGCAGGGGCGACAGGGAGTAACCAACTTTATCCTCCAGCATGTGGATATCCAGTTGTCTTAGCAGCTCTGATGGCATTTCTTTCCTTATTGAATTGTCTTGACACCCTTGTCAAACAGCAACTGAGAATATGAGTGTTCATTTCTGGGCTCTCAATTCTATTATATTCCACTGATCTGTATCTATCCAGAACTACACTGTGTTCATTGCTATTGCTCTGAGGAAGTTTTGCATTAGGAGCTTTGTTTTTGCTTCGTTGACTTCTAATTTCCACTCTGCTGCACATGTGACATTCTGTCTTGATTCTGTGTATGTAACTCGGTTTTGCCTCTTTTCTCTTAGGATCTTCTATTTGTTGCCACTTTTCTAAAGTTTCATAATGATATGCCACATCAATACAAGTCAGTTTTCATTCTGGTTGTGCTGGGTGGCTCTTTATTGGCTCTTTCAAACTGAGCATTCATACCATCTGTCTCCAGGAAATATACTTACGTTTGTTTGTTTGTCTGTTTTAAAAAGACAGGGTCTCTCTCTGTCATCCAGGCTGGAGTGCAGTGCTACAATCATAGCTCACTGTAGCCTCGACCTCCTGGGCTCAGGCAATCCTCCCACTTCAGTCTCCCAAGTAGAAAGGACTACAAGGCATGTGCCACCACACCTGGCTAATTTTTTAATTTTTTGTAGAGATGGGGTCTCACTATGTTGTACAGGCTGGTTTCGAATACCTGGCCTCATGCAATCTTCCTGCCTTGGCTTCCCAAAGTGCACTAGGATTACAGGCAGGGACTACCACATCCAGTGATTGATTGATTGATTGATTGCTTCTATTTTCTGATCTATATTTCTGGAACAACTTTTATTAGTTTATCCTTTGTTTTATTTACTTACCTTTATTAGACAGTAGACCTTTCGTGACTAAGCCTAGTATAATCTTTATCTATTTTCAGCCTTTTCATTTTTGACTCTTAAGATTTCTGCAACTTTGTTCTAAACTTCCTACTTATTTTTGTCATTTCTGCTCTTCTATTTTAAGTTCTGGGATACATGTGCAAAACATGCAGGTCTGTTACATACATATACATGTGCATAGTGGTTTGCTGCACCCATCAACCCATCGTCTACATTAGGTATTTCTCTGAATGCTATCCTTCCCCTTGCCCCTCACCCACCGTGCTCTTCCATTTTCAATCTCAAATAACATATTCCCCTTTTTTCCTTTCATATGGCAGCCTATTTTTGTTTTACATACGTATTGATTTTTCTCATTTTTCTTAAGGTATTTCGTTTGTTTGCCTGTTTTATTCTCTTTCTTTCAGGCTAGAGATTTCCACCCTTAACTCTACACTCAGATTTGAAACTAGAGCACACACCAAAAAAAACATTAAGAGCACAGTGAATATAGGTCAAGCTTTCAACCAAGCCATTTTATCAAGGGAACTGCTGAAATTATCATAGATTTTGCTGTTGCTTTTCTTCACCTCTTGGACTTGTCAGATTTCCCTAAGAAGAATCCTCTAAACTCTTAAGTGGAGAGCATGTGCCTGGCTACACTGTTCTGAAAGCAGAGTGGAGCAAAGAGAGGAGAGATGGGGAAAGAAAGTAGGTTACAATAATAACTACTTAACTTTCACTTAACTGTCTCATAATGTGTACCCTTCAACTGGGCCTCATATACCCTCAAGTACAGAATCCCTCTGTCCCCTTCCTCCAGAGAATAAACTTTCAGTATTGTGAGGTTCAGGAATGTCACTCAGCAAAAAAGGGGAAGAAATTTCTGCTTCTGAACAGATTATCAACCAGTTCTCATGTTTTCAGCTAAATTTCTCATACCCATTTCCAGAAGTAGCTGGCAAACTAATAATGCAGCCTTCAGGAGATCCACAGTTTAAACTGGGCTGCCTTTGACATCCTCTATCAGTGGCTAAAAATACAGTTATTTGTAGATAGGTAAGTCAATCTCCTTCTGTTTTCCAGTTTCTAAAATAACTTTGTTGCTATTTTCTCCTTTCCCTGTCTTTCCCATCTTTATCAATGATGCCCTGAAAGAAAAAAATCACTTCTTCATTGCTTCTTTGGGATTTCAGAAAGCAAATACATGTGTTCAACCCACCAAGTTTATTCAGGTATCTTTTAATTTATTTTTTAAAGATGACAAGTCCTCTTGAAACTGTATGTTAGATTTGAAAATACAATCCCCAAGAGTATCTACTAATTTCACGCAACATAAATTTAAATATATTATTTCCATTGGCAACTGTTAAAGATGCTCATAATCTAAAGGGTAAACTAGACCCAATTCACAGATAACTATGAGCGAACAGGCAAAGAAAAAAAATAGTTTGACAAACAGAACCAGGAAAGTCTCACTGGAGGAGGTGATGTGAACATCATTTTAAAGGATGAGCTAAACTTCCACAGACATATAAAAAAGAACTATAAAATTCAAGACAGCATAAGCAAAAACAAAGGAAAACATCCGTTTCACTGGATTTTTTTGCTCCTTTCTTCCTTCAACAACGATATAACCCAAGGTCACATCTTTGAATCCAGCAAGTCCCAAGTAAACACATCTACTCCCTCAATAAGCACTGAAAATGACTCCTAAATCTGTTTTTCTACCCATTTTCCAGGGCCAAATACTTACTTTACTACAGTGCTCCATGTAACCACATCAAAAAATCCCATTATCAGTAAGCTGCCCTCCTTATCCACCTCCAAAACCGCTTTTGTATTCTGCATCTGCATAAAGATATTACTATGCATTGAGTAAATGCACCAGCAAGTAATTCCCAGATCAAGTTTGATTATTCCTACTTTCTCCCTTAATGCCAGTTTACAATTCATACTGAATATATACCTTTCAATGAGAAGCTAAAATGAATGCTCAGTGATTTCAGGATTTACACAGCCATTTTGTCACCAGTTGGAGTTGTAATATAATCGGAAGGCAAAATGAGTAGAGACCAAAACTAATCTACACTATTATTTTCTCATCATTCTTCTACTAGAATAGACATTAAGAAGGCATTAACTTTTTTATTATAGAATTGTATGGCTTATGATTAAGGGATAATTACAAAGTTAAATTACGCCAGCTAAAAGGTATTACACATACAAGCACAGGGTGAGTACTTCTTAAATTTAAAATTTCACTTGCTTAGTCATAAGATTACATTTTTTAAAGGTTTATTCAAGCCAATTTTATGTAAACAATTTTCCTGAAGCCTGTCGGCATACTATAAAACCAAAGTAATAGAGGTGATCATATGCACAAGCTATTTTTAGCACTGGTCTGAAATATAGGAAAGTCACAAGCTGTATCTACTAATGATCCCATGGAAATTATCATGTCAAGAGTTTCCTTGATTACAAATACAGAGCAGAATAGACCAGGAGTAGTCAGACATGGCAAAAAGAAATATCCAGATTCCAATCATCTGGAAGATTCTTGCTTTGCATGATCTTGTTGATACACAAATCAACAAATTACTTCGAAGTCATTTATTATACAGCGGTTTTCATACAAGTATTACTGCTGTAGATTTCAAAGCATTTAAGAGTTGTGGACATTTTATCCCTCTCTGTAAACATGTACTACTACATTGCTAAGCATAACCACCTCCTTATGTCCCATGGTACAGAATGCCACCTAGTCATTCATCCTATAAACACATTCCCTCTTTTGGAAAAAGTGAAAATGATGATAAATAAATACAAATTTAGCACAACTAGTAGAAACATAAAAATTATGACAATATTCATTTCCTAACCCAAATTCCCTTCTGGGTTGCTCTATTACCTAACATTTTAGTAAGGAAAGAAAAATGTATGGGAAGGGGAACACAATGCCTGTCTCTAAATGGAGGATAGGTGTGGAAAAGGAATGAGGTATGAATCAGTAAAAATTTGCTTTTCTGGTTACAAGACTGACAATTGGGTAACACTAATTTGAAGCATATAAATTTCTCTTCATCTCTACTGGAATGCCCAAGTCGTTGAGGGGGAAAAAAAGGATATAAATATCATTCCATTGTAATGAGTTTTAAGGACAATCAAAATTCTTACATATTATCTAAAATATTAACCCATTGTAAACTTTACAACAGAGGTACACTATTCTTTTTAAGGCATAGTTCATAAATAAAATCTGAGTGCCAACAACACGCCAAGCATGGCAATACACAAGAAGAAAGTGCCTGGGCTAAAAGTGCTCAAAATCTCATGGAAAGACAAATGGGTAAAAAACTAAAATACAATGTACTAAAAAAAATATAACAGAGGACTGTATGAATGCAGTGAGAACACAGAGGGTGTGACATTATGAAATATATATTTGGTCTTTCTTCTTGCTTCCTAAGGTAACTCCTAAAATCCTTAGACTCTCCAAGTGCTGTCTTTTGGTATGCGAATGACTGATAGCTTCAGGGTAGGGCAGATAACCAAAAAGAAAGAGGCACGATTACAGGGTTGGGACTTTCAGCCCCACCCCACAACTTCCAGGGATGGGAGAGACTGAAGGTCAAGTTGATCACCAACTGCCAAAGGTTTAATCAATCATGACTATGTAAGGAAGCATCTGTAAAAACTCAAGAGGACACAGTTCAGACAGCTTCCAGATATCTGAACATGTCGAAGTTCCTAGGAGATAGGACACCCAGGGAGGGCATGGAAGCGCCAAGACCCTTACCCATACCTCACCCTATGCATCTCTTCATCTGTATCCTTCGTACCTATAGCCCTCCACAATAAACACAGTAAGTGTTTCCCAGAGTTCTGTAAGTCACTCCAGCAAATCAGCTGAAACCAAAAAGAGAGTCATGGGAATCCCAACTTAAAGCCAGTAGATCAGAAGTTCTGGAAACCCAGACTTGGAACTGGTGTTTGGGGAGCAAGAGCAGTCTTGGGGACTGAGCCCTCAACCTGTGGGATCTGGCATTACCTCCAGGTAGATAGTAGAGGCTGGAGTTTGTTTTCCACACACACTACCACAAACACTCCTTCAATGGCAGTTTAATTAGAGGGCACCCAGCTGGTGTGTGTGGAAAAAGAGAAGTTGATCACTCAAGTCTTCTGTGCTGATGACTGTTGTGGTGGTGTGAGAACATGGGAAAAATACAGATTGAAAGTTTTTCCAAAACAGGGAGAATATCTAAGGCCTGCCTGGTGTTCAGAGTAGACTGTGTGTAAAAAGTAAAGTAGAGGTTCCTCTTTAAAGACTTTCCTTCCCATCTAATTAGGAATAAATAGTAACTTCTATTTAGAAGCAAAATTTATTCAAAGACCTGTGCTAACATTCTTAAATATCTGCTAGCCGTAACAAAGAAACAAATGTACTTTATGTTCTTAGCTCCCATAATTTAGCCTAAATATTTGCCCTGGCATGCTTATACTGGTCCAAGGAAGCAATAGGTCATAGACTGTTCTTCTTCCTTATCTGAAGGTGTTTTTACCTTTCTCAGCATTCCACAAGTTACTTCCTCCTTTCTTTGTTCTCCTCTGCCTTTGCCTCTTTTAAAAAGTTCTAAGTTGCTAGGCAATTGGGACAAATACAGAATGTGAGGTCCCGTTCCAGTCAACAGAAACCGGACACGGCAGTAGGGTGGACGCGTCAGGTTATAAATGACCCTGTCTCCTTTGTTGGGTGTACTCTCACGGCAGAACTGCTGGCGAGTGTACCCTTTCTGCAGAAAGTAAAAATGGCCTTGCTGAGGAAATAAAATTTATGTTCAAGTGCTATTTCTTTACAGCACCGGGGAACAAGCATTTCTAACATGTGTAATGGAAGTGATGATCTCTCAGACAAAAGAGTAAAGGGGAGAGAGAGGTGATGAAAAAGGTGATTCACTGTTAACACTGAAATAGCCTTTGTAAAAATTATGAGAGAAACCTGACATAGCTGACTCCATCTTGCTTCTAACCTCACAAGCTGTCTTTGCTCATTCCTGGTGTAGGCCAAGCAACTATGGGAGAAATCTAGTTTACAGTTTAAAATAAAGATGGTAACTGTCCCTTCCTGAAACAAACCTCTCCTTGCTCACCCACTGCCCGCCAAACTATTCTTCAAAAACTCTAGTCCCTGAATTCTCAGGGAGGAAGATCGGAGAAACAGCTCTCATCCTCCCACTCAGCTGACCTCATGATAATTAAACTCCTTCTCTGCTGTTCTCACTGCGCTGGCTTTTCTGGGCAGCAAGAAGAACCTGCCAGGCTGTAACATCACAGCTCGGATGTAAGACAGGATACATATTCTGAGTCTAAAGAGTAATATACAGGAAATGGCCAAGTTCTACAGTATTGTTTTTTACTGTAATATATATTTATAGAGGAGAGCCTCAACACTGTAAGTCTCTGGAGTAAAACATTTCAAGGTACAAGATTGACTTGAAAAAAACTGTAGTACAAGCTAAGCACTAAATACGTTGGATGGAAAAGAAGAAAACAAAAAGTAGAAGCAAACTGAACAATTACCTCCTTTTGTAGTATCATTCTGGGCCTGGATGCCATGATGCAATGAATTATGAATGGCAGAAAGAAGATCTGCTGCTTGAACCATCAATTTTTGAGCTTCTGCAACAGCACTGGTCTAGCAAATAAATCACCAAAAACATTCTTACATATTCTTTCACTGAAAGATATACATTAAATAGGAAAATCCTATAAACAATAATGAAATTAAATGCTTGCTGTAATGACATTGGTTTTCATAAACTATGTACTTAATACAGGATGTCCAGATCCTGTTAGGATAGAACATTTTTTTTTTTTTTTTTTTTTTTTTGAGACGGAGTCTCGCTCTGTCACCCGGGCTGGAGTGCTGTGGCCGGATCTCAGCTCACTGCAAGCTCCGCCTCCCGGGTTCACGCCATTCTCCTGCCTCAGCCTCCCGGGTAGCTGGGACTACAGGCGCCGCTACCTCGCCCGGCTAGTTTTTTGTAGTTTTTAGTAGAGACGGGGTTTCACCATGTTAGCCAGGATGGTCTCGATCTCCTGACCTCGTGATCCGCTCGTCTAGGCCTCCCAAAGTGCTGGGATTACAGGCTTGAGCCACTGCGCCCGGCCAGAAAATGTTTTTTTTACTCACATCTATAAAACTTGTAGGATCAATTATAACAACAGAAAATATTTTTGATTTACCTTTTTTTAAATAATAAAAACCAAAGATGCAATCAACTAGAAAATGAGAAAATTTTCAACAATTCTATGTCATTCATCAAGGTGGGGGGGGGGAAACCGGGAAGAAATAGAATTCCAGAAGTTAAATTAATGGTAAAAATTGGATCCCTACTTACCACTTATAAACTATTCACAAATTAATCTGTAATTGGCTTGAATTAGTGCAAAAATACAAAAAAGAAAAAATATTCACCATCTAAGGCTTGCTTTTGGTTCTATACAAATCTAACAATTAATTATGTAACTGAAGGTAATAGGCCTAAAATTTTTACTTTCTCCTTTTCAATTCACAAAATATGACAACCTACAAGCAATTTCAGCTTCTAATGTATTAGTTACAAATAAGTAAAAAAATATACTTCTTGAGAAAGTCTTCAGGGTTACTCTGGTATAAATACACCAAATGCTGAGTTCTCTATATCTGAGATCAGGAGCAGTTCAAGGGAAAAGTTTCAGAACTGCATCACTTAGGCATTCCATCCAAAATCACTAAAACAAACAGACATATGATATTGAATGCCCTTACCTCTTTCTTAGTAAAGGCTATAAGCACTGTCAGTAACACACGAGTAAATTTCACTCTGCTGAATACTGCTAAACATTGTTGGTGCTAAAAAAACAAGAGAGGACTAGAAGTTAAAAGATGCAAAGTCCATGAAAGGAATTTCATTTAAAATATATTAACTCCTAAGTCTCAATGTTAATAACGTACTACATTACAGACACCTTCGCTTATAGGCTTTTAAAAGCCTGAAAAATGAGCTGCAGAAAACAAAACAAAGCCTATTCTTTTGAAATAGGAATGTGAAGCTTCTCTATCAACAGGATTGATCTTGCCCTAAGTCAAAAGCTACACTATTACCTCAAAAAGCTGATTTTATCCGCATTTTAAAAAGACTGATTAAAATGTGCTTTAAGCAGAGTCAGAAAATTTAGAATCTCGACAAAGGTTCAGCAACTTTTGATACTGCGGAGCTCTGACGCATTATCTGTGAAAGATCATATTTTTCTTCCTACCTCACAAGGAGTACTGAAGAGTTTTGAAATCATCTATTTGAAAGAGCTGTACTATCATTCTATCAAAATAAATACAAGGGAAATAAAATCCCTTGCAATGTCCAATTTTTAAAGAAATACCTTAAAAAGGGCTTCCATAAATTATAACGCAGTTCATAAAACTACAACATTAACAGGTAGACTTCTCTGATATTATCTACCAGAAAATAAGTTCAATTACTTCTAGTTCAACTTCTGGATCTCTTTCTTCTCCTTGTCGACTTCGAGTACTCTAAAATTTTAAAAAAGGTGAATTAAACACAAACGTGAAAAAATATTACATTACAAATATATAAGGTAAAACACTAATTTTTTGAGTATACACAACAATCTGTTTTTGGGAAAAATTATTGGAGAAAAAAAGCTGTGTCTACTAGTATTTATGTTCCTCCTATTAATCCTATATACAGAAAGGTCATTTTGACATAAATTATAAAGATCATGCAAAAGAATTAAGTATTGAAACAGCAAAAGCAAAACAATGAAATAACATAAGCAGAAGTATATGGCACACAGTACATTTTCCTTTAAAAGGAGCTATTAATTGAAATTCCTGATGCTCTCAAAACTAACCCTGTTAGAAAAAAACTGTAACCTTTACAAAAATCACATCATGAAAAAATAAAGTTCAATGGTCAATACTGATTTGTTTTACACTAAACTACAAAATATCTTAATACAAATGTTATAGTGGACAATTTTATTTGACCAAGCACCAGGGCAGTAGTACAGGAAGATCTACTAGAAGTTGTGGGTTCTAGCCCTAAAGTTGCCATTTACATGCCCTTTAGTAAAGCTAAGACACAGGTTACTTAATTCCTTTGATCTGTATTTTCCTCATCTAAAAGTGGAGCACTATGTGTGTTAAATTGCCCAATTCACTGAATCGCAAAAATCAAAAAAAGAGAATATGAAGTTTGACAACCATACTGTTATACTAGTGTTAAAAAGAAAAGTAGGAATACAACTTTTCCCCCTTTTTAATCTCTATGAAAAGCAGCAAATCATCAAGGTCATCTAGAAGGTTTTCACCAGATTTGGCATATCACCATTTACTGAGCTCACCTACTGTGTTCCAGACACTGTACCAGCTATTAAAGATACAAAGGTGAACAAGACAGTCCTTACCTTTGAGGAACTCAAAACAGTAGTGGGAGAAAAATACTATTCTTAAAATAGCATAGTAAAACTCTAAAACACCGGCAAAAAATTGAAAGAATCGAGTGGGTTAAATTTTAATATTGGATTCAACCAACCACTGATTGAAAGTATCAGAAAAAAATTTTAAAATAGCATTTAAAAATATAAATTTTAAAAGTACAACTATTTACATAGCATTTACATCATATTAAATATTATAAGTAATCTAGTGATGATTTAAAGTATACACAAGGACATAAACAGGTTATATGCAAATATCACACCATTTTATATAAGAGACTTGAGCATCCTTGAGTTTTGGCATCCACAGGGGTCCTGGAACCAATGCCCTGAGAATACTGAGGGATGGCTATACTAAAAATGACATTCATTTATCAGAAACTCCTCTAGCAGTGTTCAAATTCATTACAAAAAAAAAATACAAAGCACATACAGGAGAAAGGTGGTTCTACACATTTATAATTAGGTAAAGATAACCTGACATTTAGACGTGTACCAAAACCCTACATCAAAGAGAAAACATACATACCTTTACTCTTCTTTGCATGTCATCCTCCACATCTTTTAGCATGCCTAGAAAAAGAAACAATAAGTTTTAAAAGGAAACATATGAAAATGTAAAACTTGTGAATTATCTTTAAAAATAATTTTACCTGTAACTCGAAGATCTGTCACACTGTTAGCCATTTTAAATCCATAAGTCATAGACTGAAAATCTTCCTATACAAAAAGGGAATAATCAGGCTCATGAATAGCAACAAAACCTTAAATTGTGGCAAAATATAAAACTTTTCTTTATATTTCTCTACAAAATCACTATTTATTAAAGAAACAGAAATGGGAGGTCATCCTGCTTGTCTAAATATTGCTAGGATACACCTAAGCTTTTCTTGAAGGCATACACATAAAACACCATATTCTAATGTTGTCTCTGTCCTTACTTTCAATGGCTTGTCCTTAGGCAATTTAATACGTTCATTTGCCATGTAAGTGTAATGCTTATGAAAATATCACAAAGTAATAATTCTCACAAAGTATTCTCACATTCACAGGTGAAGAGTAAATATACAATAATTACTGTTTAAGGACCAGGCTGCAAGATTTAGATAAGACTACTTAAAAAATTATTAAACGACTGCTTACAGTTAAGATTTCTCAAAGAGAATTATTCAAAGTGAGAGCAAAACCATGTTCCACTATAGTCCACTGGAAGGAAAAAAACTGAGTCATTCAGACATATGACCCCCATCCCCTAAATCATTTCTTAAATGATTTCATTGCTGGGTCATTAACAAATTAAGTGATTTGCTGGACTTCCTTTGAAGAAAATATGTTTACTGTCATCTGGCTGATCTGATTTAACAAGTCATAAGCCTCATTAAAATAAAACAGTGTTTCTGCCTACTATAATTCCTATAAAAACACAGATAGGGTTAGGCGCAGTGGCTTGTGCCTACAATCCCAGCACTTTGGGAGGTGGAGGCAGGCAGATTTTTTTTTTTTTTTGAGACGGAGTCTCACTCTGTCACCCAAACAGGAGTGCAATGGCCAGATCTCAGCTCACTGCAAGCTCCGCTTCCTGGGTTTACGCCATTCTCCTGCCTCAGCCTCCCGAGTAGCTGGGACTACAGGCACCCGCCACCTCGCCCGGCTAGTTTTTTGTATTTTTTAGTAGAGACGGGGTTTCACCGGGTTAGCCAGGATGGTCTCGATCTCCTGACCTTGTGATCCGCCCGTCTCGGCCTCCCAAAGTGCTGGGATTACAGGCTTGAGCCACTGCGCCCGGCCCCGAGGTAGGCAGATTACCTGAGGTCAGGAGTTCAAGACCAGCCTGGCCAACATAGTGAAACCCCGTCTACACTAAAAATACAAAAAAATTAGCTGAGCATGGTGGCGTGTGCCTGTAATCCCAGCTATTTGGGAGGCTGAGGCAGGAGAATTGCTCGAACCCGGGAGGTGGAGGCTGCAGTGGGCAGAGATTGCGTCATTGCAATCCAGCCTGGGCAACAGAGTGAGACTCTGCCTCAAAAAAAAATGTAGATAGAATCTTAAAATAACAGAATAATGGTTCAAAAGGGGATGGAGCCACAGCACAATTTCTGGATTCTTAAAAAAAAAAAAAAAAAAAAACAGTGAGCATCAAATTCAAGTGAGGTACTATATCCCACAAACAATAAGAAAACAAACCCTACGTCCTTGGTCTCAAAGAACTCAGGGATATTTTATGACTTACATGATCGAGTCCTTAAAAAAAAAAAAAAAAAAAGACTCATTATATTACAAAGCTATATAAGCTTATCCTCTAGATGAAGTTTATAGTCTGTCTCTACTTGGACATCAAACAGGATTCTCAAATTTTACATCTCCAAAAAGGAGCTTGATGCCCACTTTCCTAGCGTTTACCATACCACTAAACGGCACTACTATCTATCTAGAGTTGCTCACGCTGAAAACCTGGCCTCGACTCCTCTTGTTTTTCTGCATCCTGTATCAAATCCATCAGAAAACACTGTAGGCTCTATCTTCAAATTCTAGTCGAACTACTTCTCACCCTTTCACAGCTATCTTTAGTTTAAGTCACCACTACTGCTCACTCTTGTAACCACCTCCAGACAACTCCTCCACCTACCACACTAGTCCCTGCTATCATTTATACACCACCAGAAGGCAGAAGGATTGTTTGAAAATAAGTCAGATCATGTCACCTCCTATTCAAAACCTTTCAACAGTTTTCTACCTCACAGCAAAATCCCAAAGCCCACCACGGCCTCTACGGCCCTACATCACATGACCCGGTTTCCCTCGCCAAGCTTATTTCCTACCATTTCACATTCACTGCACTGCAGTCTGACGGGTCTTTCTTGTTGTCAAACATACTAAACACATTCTCCTCTCACGGCTCCCACACCAAAATGATTTTCTTCAAAATATTTACAAGGCTTCATCCCTTACTATATTCCAGCCTCTGTTCTAATGTCAAATCCTCAAATAGAGGTTTTCCCTATGCATTCTAAGACGGCACCATCCACCATTTTATATCCCCTTATCCTGCTTTACTCTTCTTCATGGCAGTTATCACCATGTGACATTATACATGTATTTAATTACATATGCATTGACTATCTGTCCCAAGACAGGTATAATCCATGAGCTCACGGCTTTATTTACTATTTTACCTCCAGGACTTAGAATAGTGCTAAATAGACTTCTATTCAATAAATACGTGTTCAACGAACGACTTATTCCAGGGCAAGGGTCATGAACTCAAAAGGCAGGTTATCTTCCTGAATACATCTGGCTGACTACAACATACACTAGGGAATGGTAGAGACCGGGAAATTGGAAAATATATGCTTCATTTAGAAGGGGTCAGCCACTACTTATCCTGATGTGGCTATGAATGAATACAGGGCCAGTGTGGTCAGGTCTCCTAATTTTTTAGAAAAAAATCTAGGTTTTTCTTTTTCAATGTAAAATCTCCCCCCCCACTCTTTTTTTTTTTTGAGACAGGGTCTCACTGTCATCCAGGCTTGAGTGCAGTGACGCAAACTCAGCTCACTATAACCTCCACCCCACTCTGGGCTCAAGCAATCCTCCCACCTCAGCCTCCTAGGTAGCTGGGAATACAGGCATGCACCACCACACTAGGCTGAATTTTTTTTATTTTATTTTTAGTAGAGATGGGGTCTTGCCATGTTGTCCAGGCTGGTCTCTAACTCCTAACTTCAAGCAAATCCACCCATCTCAGCCTCCCAAAGTGCTAGGATTACAGGCATGAGCCACCACATCCAGCCTCATCTTCCTATTTTTAAAAAACCAGACCAACACTGTGTAGGAAAAACAACAAAACAAAAATATCCATAAACCTTATCTGTAAGTTTGCCAAGAAGAGTCTTAGGAAAACTATCTTTCTGGAAGAACACCACAGGCCCTGGGTATATGAACCTCAGTAATAAGAATTTAATCTAAGTTACTGAATAAGTGAGAGCAAGAGAGTCATGTAAACAGACTGCTACCATTAAAGATCACTCTTGAAGATTTGTGTACTTGAGGACAGAAGTAAGAGTGAAACTAGGGAGACCAGACATTGGACTCTAACCAACAGTCCAAGCAAGGGCTGATGATGACTTGGATTGGGATTGCAACAGTGGGGAGAGTAAGAAGTTGGTCCAAAAAAAAAAAAATATCAGGATATATTTCAAAGGTAGCACTAACATGATATGCTGATGAACTGAACGTGTATATGAGGTAAACTGTACAATCAAGCCTCATTTTTAGTGTTTTGTTCTAAGCAGGTGATGGTACCATTTCCTGGGATAAGGCAGTATTTGAGAGGAGCAGGAGTAAGGGCAGAAATGAAGTACAATTTTGGTTATATCAAGTTTGTAATCTCTTTGGTCATCCAAGTGGAGATTTCAGATTTCACTTGCTTGAGACTAGAAGTCAGGGAAGGACTCAAGGCTAGAGGTATAAATTTGGACTTCATCAGTGTATAGTTATTTGATATTGAATGCCACATAAGTAGAGGAAATCAACCTAGGGAGCGGTTATGGAGGAGGGAGGGAGTCCACGAGTACTCTAGCAATTAGAGATGCAAGCACAGGAACTAGACTTACCAGTGAGGCAGAAAGAAATCCAAAAGATTGGTATTAAGAAGACAAAGAGAAAAAAGTATTTCACAGTGTGTCAACTGGGTCTAATGATGCTCACAGGCTGGAGAGGGAGGGGTGAAAACACTGAATTTAGCAAGATGGGTAAAGACCAGTTCTCTGTAGTGGTGGTAAAGAACGACCATTTGGAGTACATAAAGAGAAAATGAAAGAAAAAGTAGAATAAGCAAATCATTAAAGAAGTTTTTCCTGGAGAGTAGCTGGGAAATGGGATTGTAGATACAAGGAGCCATGGGATCAACGAAACTGTGGTGCTTTCAAATGAATGTAAAGCATGTTTACATGCCAATTAGAGTAAGCGAGTAGTGAAGGAGAGCCTAGTAACGCAACACAAGTGGAGGAGCTGAGCTTAGACTGTAACAGGAATACTTTCACCTTAACAAGAGAGAAGACAGAGTTTGTGAGTATTAACAAACAGGTTAGCACTTGTGATAGTGACAAAATGAAACCTTTGAGATTAAGTTGCAGACCATGATGCCCCTTTACTTCTAAATACTTCAGTATGATTTCCTAAAAACAAAATCTTCCTCTTACATAACCACAGTACAATTACCAAATAAAGAAATTCATGTCTCTAACCTCCTTTGATCCGGAGCATTTCCTCTGTCCTTAACTTTCGTATCTGACATTTAGAAGTATCTTTTCAAACAGTACTTCAAAGTAGTATATTTTGAATAATACTTTGTAATATACATTTTGTAGCACATCCCTCAGTAATGGGTGTGCCTGATGTTTCTTCAAGATTAAACTTAAGTTATATCATATTTGATAGGAATACCACAGAAGTGATATGTCCTTTCTAGAACACTGTATAAGTAGGCACATGTCAATCTGTCCAATTACGATAATTCTGGCCACTTGACTAAGGTGATATCCGCCAAGTTTCTCCATGACAAAGCTATCATTTTTCCCTTTGTAATTAATAAGTATCTGGTATTTTTTGAGACTACGTACATATTCTGTGTCTCATTATACTTTTGCCCAGTAATTGTAGCATCCTTTGTCAGAAATAAGTATTCAAAAACTGTACTCTTCACACAATACTATGCAGCCAAAACACTAATATTATAGATATATTGAGTTAAATAAAATATAGCATTCAAATTATTTTCACCTATGGCCACTAGAACACTAAATCAAACTATACATCTCCACTGTATAGTTCTGGTTTACAGAAAGAGATGACAGACAAGAACCACCAGTGAGGTAGCAAACCAGGGAAGAAAAGCATCTTAAAAGCCAAGCAAAGAATGTATTTTGAGGATGGAGTGATGACTACATCAAAACCTGCTGGTAATTCAAGTTTAAGACCAAATCTAACCACTGAATTTAACACTGAGGTCTTTGATGACTGTGACACGGTAGTTTTAGTGAAAGGTATAAAGCCTGACTGGAGCAGAGAGAAAAAGAAGAAAACCAGAGACAGTGACTATGAATACATCCTTTTTTTTTTTTTTAAGAGTCAGGGTCATTTGACTGCCCAGAATGGAGTGGAGTGCAATTGTAGCTCACCATAGCCTCGAACTCCTGGGCTCAAGTGATCTTCCCGCCTCAGCCTCAAGCAGCTGGGACTACAGAGGTGTACCACATCACCATGCCTGGCTAAATTTTTTATTTTTTTGTAGATGGGGTCTTGCTATGTTGTCCAGGCTATAAGCACCCCTTTTAAAAACGATCTGGCTGAAAAGAATTAAGGTATGTGCAGAAGATGAAGGACAATATTATGTTAAGAAATGACAGACTTAACAAGAGGAATATAAAGCACGTTTGCATGCTGATGTAAATTATCTAGCAGAGGGGTAAATTCATTACGCAAAGAACACAGGGAAGAATTGCTAGAGCAGTATCTTTGAATATAGAATACAGGATCAATGCACAAGCAGAAGTTATCATCCTTAGGAATACAGAAGGTCCATCTACATAACAGGAAAGCAACGGAATATAGTGCACATGTAGGCAGGTAGGAAGACTACTTCTATTTATATGGTAAATAGCAACTTACCAACTAAGTGTGAGGGTAGGGGAGACTTTTTTTTTTTTTTAAAGACATACCAGGTCTCAAAATCTACCTTCTTGTCTCCCTGAAGAACTGGAAATATTCCACCAAACAAAATAATAAACTAAGAATAATAAAGACATGTGGGCCAGATAACAAGAGACCTAACAAAACAGAGGGGGAAATGAAATTCCCGGAGAAAAGAGAACAAAAAACTAGAATGACACAGCTGTGTTGTGGGCACAGAACACAAGTGATGCAGCCTGAAGCTGGAGAACAAGACTTCAAGAGGAGCATTTTCAAAAGAAAATACACAACTGACAGATTATCTGATAGGTTTCACAACAGTGGGCGAAAGAACTGGGGAGAAGTACACAGAAAACTAAGCAAATCAAAGAGAGAGATAATTATCACATATAAGAAAAACAAAATTTTGTATGAGAAAGGAAATATAAGCATATACCACTTTGGCTCACCTCTCATTAATATTTATACAATCACGATAACATCAATGCTCCACAATGATTTAACCAGCCTTTAGATTACTATCTGGGGCAAGGGCAGGGGTAATATGAGATATATTGTGATCTAATCTAACATATCAAAGCTAAAGTTAGTAAATCCTTAAATCCAGAAGTTAGATTAGATTATCTAGATATATGGAAATAATATGGAACAGTAAAAAAAAAAAAAAAAAAAAAAAGCAGAGAACTATTTTTCCTCATAAGTGGGCTATTTAACTTTTTAAATTACATACAAGTATTAGTACTTTTATTAAGATGTACACACACGCACATCCCACTTAAATTTTCACATACCAAATATGAGGATACCTATTTTTAGGAAGACAACTGGTGGTCATATGGAGAATGAACTAGAAAGAAAATACTGGAGAAGAGTTCAGAAACTCCAAGGAAGCCAAACCTAAAGTTGAAGAACTAAAGCAGAAATGATGAGAAAAAACAGTGCCCTAATTCAAGGCATCTGCAAGCCAAAGCAAAATAATCTGGATGTAAGGAGTAAGAGGAAAGAGGTAATCAAAAATAACACTGGCAGTACGATATTGCAAGATACAGAATGGAAAAGGAAAAGTGGTTTGATAGGGTTCCCATTCTGGGCATGTGAGCAAGATGTTAAGAAACAAATCAGAAAATGTCTCCAGATCAGGAGACACGCCTGAGAACAAAATACACCAGCAGTTAGGAACTCCAGAAACACCCAATTTAAATAAATAATTTGCTCATTATAAATCTTTCTTTGTTTTGTTTTGAGATGGAGTCTCTCTCTGTCGCCCAGGCTGCAGTGCAGTGGCGCCATCTCGACTCACTGCAAGCTCCGCCTCCCAGGTTCATGCCATTCTCCTGCCTCAGCCTCCCAAGTAGCTGGGACTACGGGCGCCCCCCCACCACGCCTGGCTAATTTTTTATATTTTTAGCAGAGATGGGGTTTCACCGTGTTAGCCAGGATGGTCTCGATCTGACCTCGTGATCCGCCCGCCTCAGGCCTCCCAAGTGCTGGGATTATCAGGCATGAGCCACCGTACCCAGCCAAATCATTCTTATTCATCACTAGGTCTCTTGAAGACTTTTTACTAGATTAGTATTTTTTTCTAATTATAAGACTAAGACAAACTTATCTGGAAAATCTGAAAATTTTAGCAAAAAAAAAGAAAATACAATCTTTTGGCCCAGGAGCAAACTTCTGGTTTTCTCTCTTTCCAGTTTTATTTTTACACAGTTGGCTACAATGCTGCTTTTTTAACCTTTTGACATATACATTTCTCCATGTTATTAAGCACTCTTTCATCATGTTAATAACTACATACTCAATATACATAACAAATTATGTGTGATCAATTATCCATAATTTATTTCAACCATAACTCTAATGGTGGCATTCTGGTTGGTGTCAATTGTTCACTAATGAAAACTCTGGTTAATGCATTTGGGCATAAAGTGCCCACATTTCTAATTACTTCCTTTTTTGTTATTGTTGTTGAGATGGAGTCTCACTCTGTCATCCAGGCTGGAGTGCAGTGGTGCAATCTCAGCTCACTGCAAGCTCCGCCTCCCAGGTCCAAGCGATTCTCCTGCCTCAGCCTCCCAAGTAGGCATGACTACAGGCATGTGCCACTATGCCTAGCTAATTTTTGTATTTTCAGTAGAGATGGGGTTTCACCATGTTGGCAGGCTAGTCTCGAACTCCTGACCTCAGATGATCCGCCCATCGTGGCCTCCCAAAGTGCTGGGATTACAGGTGTGAGCCACAGCACCCGGCCTAATTATTTCTTTAAGGCTGAGTTATAAGAAATAACTAGTTTAAATATCAGTATTTTTAAGATTCTTGATATACACATTATTAAACTCTTTGCCAAAACAGCTGTGCTAATGTACACTAGTAAAAACAGAAGTGTCAACTTACTGCATTCCTTCCAACATTGAACATTTTCATTTTTAAAATTATATTCATGAAAATCAATCAGTTCTAGGAGCCAGGAAATCTGAGATCAAGAGGTGGGTGAGGTTAAAAAAAAAAAAGAAAGAAAAAAATCAAACTACTCATTTTCATTTGTATTTCCTGGATTATAGTGAAGCTACATTTTAAAAGTGTTATAGCCATTTGATAACCTTCCTTCATAAAATAAGCAACTTATTTTATTGCCCATTTATTCATTTGGGCCTGAGTGTTATACTTTACTTGAATGTGACCGTAATTCATAAAAATTATCTTATGTTTGTACCTTTATTTTTCCTACAAGTTTTTCTATCACTCTTGTCCTATTAGTCTCTTCCTTTAACATTTCTCCCATTTCCTAGTAAGACCTTCATCCAGAATATAAATGGATCTTCAATTACTGGCCAGGTGTGGTGGCTCACGGCTGTAATTCCAGCACTTTGGGAGGCTGGGGTGGGAAGATGACTTGAGTCCCAGGGTTTGAGACCAGTGTGGCCAACAAAGCAAATCCCAGTCTTTACAAAAAATTTAAAAATTAGCCACGTGTGGAAGAACACATCTGTAGTCTTAGCTACTCAGGAGGCTGAGGCAAAGTATTGCTGGAGCATAGGAATGAGGCTACCTGCAAGCTATGATCATGCCACTGCACTCCTGCCTGGGTAACAAAGTAGAATCCTCTAGAAATAAAACTCAATTATAATTTCTTGTTACTAAAAAACTTACCTTAGTTTATTTAAAAACAAAATAATGCAGACACACCATAAAAATCCCAACAGTGCAAACAAGTGTATACTCCAGCCCTCAAGGCCTATTATCCTCTTGTGTATGAAGATTTAGCTACCTATCTCCCTTTTTAAAACAGAAAAAAGTGGTAGCAAGCTATACACATGCTTTACTACACCTGACTTTTCTCACTTTAGAAATCTAATCTTATCTCTACACATAAATCAATCTCCTCTTTTTAACTGACCTCCTCCATTTTAAAATCAGTAAAATACCCCTTTTTTTTTTTGGAGACAAGGTCTCACTCTGCACACAAACTGGAGCGCAATGGCACAATCACAGCTCACTGCAGCCTCGACCTCCCCAGGCTCAGGTGATCCTCCAACCTCAGCCTCTCTAGTAGCTGAGACTACAGGCACACACCACCACACCCAGCTAATTTTTGTATTTTTTGTAGTGACACGGTCTCGATATGTTGCTTAGGCTGAGCCTCGAACTCCCGGGCTCAAGTCATCTGCCTACCTCGTCCTTTCAAAGTGCTGGAATTATAGGCATGAGCCACCACAGCGGCCAGCAGCAAAACACTTGATTGTATGAATGTAACATCTTTTAATTAGTCTCCTACTGATGGATACTGAGGTGGTTTCCAAACTAGTTACTACAAACAATTCTGTAAGTAATATCCTTGTACACAGGTCTTTGTGTACAAACACAAACATATTTGTAGGATGGCGTGCTAGAAGTGAAACTGCTGAGTCAAGACATGCATATTAGATTATGCTAGATATCACCACATTGCTTTTTAAAGTTGTAAGAATTTACACTCCCACCAAAAAAGTATGAGTCTTGCTTAGAGCAGGATGTCAAGTACTGACTGATCAATGTGGAAAATGTACTGGAATCAAAAAATACAAATTTTGCAACCATCACAGTAAACATTAGCCCAGGCAAGCACCGTCGATGGATGTTCAATCTAAGGGGAAAGATTTCAGTCAGCAGGATATTTTTATGGTCTTAAAGTGTATCCCAAGATTGCTTAAATACAAAGGGAAAAAACAGTAACCATATGGAAATAAGACAAAAGCTTTATGAACTGACCAAAATAATATCACCACTGAAGGGCAGACAGACTGTATACCTCCAGATGTGACACCCTCAAAAACACACATCACTTATGTTATATTCCACCCAAGACTGCACAATCTAAATTTAATCATTAGGAAAGAACAGATAAACCCAAGTGAGGCATAGCCTATTAAGAAATGAAAAGCAGGACAAGGTTGTGTTCACAAAAATATCAATGTCACCGGAAACAAAGAAAAGCTGAGGATCTCATGTAGCTTAAAGACTACTACAGAAATACGCAATTAAATGCAGGTCATAATTCTAGACTGAACCAGGGGAAAAAACACTAAGAAGGACTGGGTCAGTTAACAAAAATGGAATCTGAATAGTGTATTGTTATTACAGATTTGTTGAAGTTGATAATTGTGTTGTGGTTCTGCAGGACAGTGCCCTTTTTCTTTGGAGAAACACACTAAAGTGTCACGGGGAAGGCGGCTGTAATGGGCACAACTTATCTAACAGGTCAGGAAAAGACATACATACATACATACATGAGAGAGAGAGCGAGCAGGAGCACACGCATAAGTGAAAAAAGCAAATGGGACAGTATGTTAAGAGTAGCTGAATCTGCATACGAATTATATGTTCTTTGTGCTGGTTCCCATAATTGCTGTTAATCTGAAATTATTCCCCAATAAAAAGTTCTAAAAAAAGACTAACAAGTGGGAAATAATGACCGCTCATATTCACTGACACACACACATACATACACACAGATTATATGAGTGCCTGTTTTCCCATCTTCATCAATCTTACTGTAAACAATTTCTAATCTTTGCCAACAAGGGGTAAAAACATGGTATTTCAGTTTTAATTTGCATTAAAGTGAGATTAAGCATCTTACATTTAAAGGTCATTTTATTTTCTGTAAACTATCTTCTTTTAATTTTTTATACTGAACACATTTCAGCTATCTGAAATTTTGATATGAAATGATAAAGTAACTTTCAAGGGTGCTAAGCAATTGTTCATGCACTGTTATTCAAGGAATCCTCTCTGCCCACTGATTCTGATGTCCTTTTAGTTGTACTTTGAAAACACTAGTATTTAAAATAATCTGCATTTCTCTAACTTAAACTAATCTTTTTAAAATTCTATCCAAATGAGTAAGATTTTCCATAATGATACTCATATCAATACAATATGCAAATAACCAATGACTATATAAAAAGTAGACACTATTTCAAACAACTCACAAAGCCATGCGGCCAGGAACGGTGGTTCACGCCTGTAATTTCAGAACTTTGGGAGGCTGAGGCAGGTGGATCACCTGAGCTTAGAAGCTCGAGATCAGCCTGGCCAATAGAGTGAAACCGGGTCTCTACTAATATACAAAATTAGCCAGGCATGGTGGTGCATGCCTGTGATCCCAGCTACTTGGGAGGCTGAGGCACAAGAATAGCTTGAACCCAGGAGATGGAGGTTGCAGTGAGCTGAGAATGCCCCACTGTACTCCAGCCTGGGCAACAGGACTGAAACCCCATCCCCTCCCCCCACCCCAAAAAAAGCCACATCTTCAAATATTGACAAACATATTGAGTATACATTTAATTATTTTCACATACATAGTATAAATTTAGAAAAGTTTTACATACTATACACTGAACCATTGTTGGATCCTAAGAAATTTATTCTGGACCAGTAACAGCACTAAAAAGAAACATTAGTTTCAACAGAAGAATTTAACAAAAATAGTTAGTTATCAATAATTTCAAATGCTATCACATTTTCCCTTATACAATTCTTTTTTTTGTAGTCATAGGTTGAGATGCAATTCCCTGAAAATTATCAGCATCCGAAAGCTTATTTTTTACACTAAAGGGGAAAAAATCTTTCTATCTCTAAAACTTAGACAAACCAAAGGAAAATGTCTATACCCTAAAATATTCCTATCTTTGTTCTCCTTAGCTCCCTTTTTGTATTACAATTTCTGACAGACTTGAGGACAAGGGCTATCTCTTTCATTTTTCTCTGGGAATCCCCACAACCTCCAAAAACAGTAGTCTGCACATATGGATACTCAATGAACGGTACTGACAGAAAGAACATATGCTAAGATGAAAGCCCTTTCTTGGAGAGAACTGAATTACTTTACCCAATATATCTGTAAATGGCAACAGCATTACTTTTAAAAACTGTTTTTAAATATACATGTAGACGAAAGTACGTATCACAAAATCATTTAAATACATCACAGTGAATAAGGTAGTCAATGAACTTCAGAAATTCTTTTTTTTTTTTTTGAGACAGTCTCGTTCTGTTGCCCAGGCTGGAGTGCAGTGGCACAATCTCAGCTCACTGCAACCTCTGCTTCCTGGGTTCAAGCAACTCTCATGCCTCCTAAGTAGCTGGGATTACAGGTGCACACCACCACACCTGGCTATTTTGTGTATTAGTAGAAACAGGGTTTCACCATGTTGGCCAGGCTGGTCTCAAACTCCTGACCTCAGGTGACCTGCCCACCTTGGCCTCCCAAACTGCTGGGATTACAGGCATGAGCCACCACACCTGGCCAAGGAATTCTTATATTACAAAATCTTACCTCTTCAAAAACAGCAGCTTTATTTACTTTTTCCCTTGCAATGTCACAGATTTTCAAGATTCCCAGAGCAAAAGCCTTCATAGCAGGATCTTCTATAAAGTCTGGATTATGAATGTAAAGGCACGTAAATACTGTCTGTGCCAACGAATGGCCTTCTAACCAAGTTATCTATAAAGAAACAAAAGAGTATATATTTAAGGTGATAAAACTGAGTCTGCAAAGTCTAAATTGATCCTAGAGTCAAAGGCCAGAGCACCATAGACCCAAATAAGATTAATCACAAGACTTAAAAAAAAGACAAGTTAGAATTCACTTTCATTGACTAACATTTTTCAAGTGTCTATGGGAATCACTGTCATATGTAAATCAGTTTGCAACATACTAGAGATTAATGAAATTAAGACTGCCTCTTTATGTAGCATCCAAAAGAAATCAAGTCCACAATGTAGTCAATAAAAAAATCCATAAACTGGAAAATTCACAATTGTAGAACTAACCAGATCCTTAGACACTCATCGAACTTTATAATCGTTACCACCACAACCCAGCCAACACCATATCTCACCTAGATTATCGGAAGAAACTAGATAGGTTTTCCTGCCTCCCATCTCTAATTTAATACCCCCAAGTAGAGATCTTTCTAAAACACTAAGAGAATCGTTTTATACTATTTTACTGAGTGACCACTGTATGTCTGGCACCATGTACTAGAGGTTGGGAATACCAACAACAGGCAAAATTGGGTAAGTACTGTGTCCCAAATATTATGCTAGGTTATTTTCAAATATCTCTCATTTTTTCCTAGCACTTTGAGAAAGGTGGTATTTTTCTCCTTTTACATGTAAAGAAACAGAGTAAGAGTTTAAATCATTTGCCCAAGTTTATAGTTATTTTTACACTAAAGCCCAAGAATTCTGTAACAGAGTAAGACATATGCTACTGCATTGCAAAATGACAAATGTTTGTGGAAAAGTTATGATTAAGGTGTGTATTTGGTATTAACTACTGTGCAGAAGAGAGACTTTCCAGACTAAAAACCATCTGCCTTTTAAAGTCCAATTTTTTAAATACAGTCCCAAGAGTCTCACAGAATAGTTCCTCAACTTTGGCAAAAATCCTCCCTCTGTTTACCTTTCCCTCCTTCTCCACCACTCTCCACTTATCCCACACTCCTCCTACTTGGCTCCCTGACAGACTTCAGCCTTAAGCAGCTATCTATGATTTTGCAAAATGAACATTTCCACATTGCCATGCTCATGCAATATACCTCTTTGCCTACTAAACCATGAATTTTCCTGTCATACGCCTACCATTCTTTAGTACCTCATACCAACATTACTTCCTTTCTACAGCCTTTCTTACTCTCCCAGACATAATTAACTCCTCCTCTCTGTTCCCATACCACCATTATAAAAGCATTTTCATGTTGTCAGAATTGTTTATTCACATGTCTGTTCCCAGCAATCCTTTGACTCTTTTCTTTACTCTCTTTTCTTTACTCCACCCACTAGGACTGTAAACTGCTAAAAGGTAATAAAGAAATCTTTGAGGGGGTAAAGAGACAGCTTTGGAAGATGAAGGATCAGGATTAAGATTCCGGCAAGGGCCCTCCCAAGCAACACAACTATAGACAGTAAGATAGTACAGATATCTAATAAAGCTCATGTAAAACCTAAGTGAAAACTGTACATATAAAACACCTAATACAACTACACACACTGGCAATCAATCAACAAACGTTGAATGAACAAATGAATAAATTTTACGTATTTCTAAGGACAATGATTTAATGTCAATTTAAAAGAAAGGGATGGTCAGAGAGCAGGGGGGAGAGGAAAGCAGTACAAATGAGAATTTCTCCACAAACAATACTTTCCAGGGAAAACATAATTCAGCATATACAAATCACTAAAAAATTTTCTTCTCAGAAGATGGCCAATTTACCACAATTTATCCTAGATTAGAAAAAATCTCTCCAAAGCCATTGTATAGCTCTCTTTTGTTTCAATTCCATGTTTATTTATGAAACCTTCCAATTACAGACATTGCTTGAGTAACTTGAGAACGAAAAGGGTATTATGAACAATGGCTACAATATTATCTTCACTGAAAAGAAAATATCCCTTCACCCAGAAAATTAGAATGTAAAATCAAGTAGATGACCAGATGAAATGCTATTACCAGGCCTGCCAATCTTATGCACAGCTTTACTAGGCCAAGTATTACATTTATTTCATACTCAACATTAGTGTATAGGCTTTTAAATCACAAGATTCAGGTAAATCACAGTTTTTAAATTAACCAATAGTCTTAATTCCATTCTTACCAAACAGCAAAAACATGTATCCATAATCCCTATCAGTTCAGGCAAGGTGAGATCTTTAATTTTAATAGTGCCATCCTAAAAAGGAGGAAGAATGTGACATATAAGCAGAAATTTTTTTAAACATGGTTACTATGTATAGTAGCATTCTGGATTTCTAACATTCAATATTTAAAAACAGCAATTCTAAGAAAATGCTATCTATCATCTGATAAAACTATCACACCAAATTAACTCTGTATTCTTAAAAACTATATATCGTCTTATAAATTTTATTTTTAATTGACAATAATTGTAAAAACAATATATCTTAGGTCTTCAATAAGAAAAATCTAAACAATAAAGGCCTTTATATAAAATGAAAAGCCAAATCAACAAGTATTTTAAAAGCAGTTCAAACCAGCTTTAAGTATTAATATAAATCATTTTAATGACCCAAAACTACTTAGAAAGAAAACCAAAGATTTTTTAAAACACTTCTCTTAAGTTAGTTAACTATATTACTTGCAAATTTTGTTTACAATATTCATTTGCTCAGCAAACCTTTCTTTATAAAATATGTAAAATCAAACTCTATTGCAAGTATAAATGAATTTCTAAAGCAACTTTAAATTCACTACAAGTATTTTACTTGTGTAAATTTACTTTTATGTATTAACATATTAATACACAAAATTTAACCCCAAGCCAATTTTCCTATTTGAATATATAGTCAAATGCTTTCAAAAATTAATTTTAAAAGTACACAAATGCACAAATTTAGAGCAAGATTTTAATGAAGACTTTAATTTTCAGATTTTAACACATAAAAGTTGTAACTAATTCTTGTTTATATACTTGAGCTGCTTTGAAGGAAATAGACTTTAAGTTAATACGTTTCATTTCATTATTAAGCACAATGTTTTTAACATAAAATAACAAAAGATAAAAAGAAACACAAAAAGTACAATGGTGACTACCTTGATAGCTTGTTCAAAATTGAGAACTTTTCGATTAACTTGGTTTCCAATCATGCCAGCATCCATCTTGGGATCCATCATTTCAATAGCAGACATGGCTTCAAAAAGACCAAATCTGCAAATAAAAAAATTGAGCATAGACTGTTTTTGAGCCAGTAAGCTTATTCATATTTTCACAGCCGTATAAAATTATACTACTTTTAATAACTAACGTATTCTATGTATTCAGTCTTCTCAACTTGCTAACACTTCTACTTCAATTAACTATCGATTGATACAAAAATTATTTCATGTACTTGCCACTCAAATGATTTTACATGCACTGTGAGGAAGAAAAAGATTTCTGCCAGGCGTGGTGGCTCACGCCTGTAATCCCAACACTTTGGGAGGCCGAGGCGGGTGGATCACCTGAGGTCAGGAGTTCAAACCAGCCTGACCAACATGGAGAAACCCTGTCTCCACTAAAAATACAAAATCAGCTGGGCATGGTGGCGCATGCCTGTAATCGCAGCTACTTGGGAGGCTGAGGCAGGAGAATCGCTTGAATCCGGGAGGCGGAGGTTGCGGTGGGCTGAGATCGCACCGCTGCACTCCAGCCTGGGCAACAAGAGCAAAACTCCATCTCAAAACAAAACAAAACAACAAAAAAAAAAGAAATATTTAAGATTTCTGTGGTCTCACACTAGACCTAATAAAGAATTCTCGGGGTGGGGCCCAGCAATCTATGCTTTAGTAAGCCTTCCAGATGATTCTGTCGCACGCTCAAATCTGAGAAGAACTGAATTTCAGATTCTACTTCCCCTTCCCCACAACCACAATGTCCAATCTTGTCTACTTACTAATTAAAAGTTTCGTATTCCTAACCTTGAAAATTGAGCCTGGCCATGGCAGTATAGGAACTGGGGCTACTTATAGGCATATAAACATGAACAAGTATTTCCACTTATTTTGTTTTTCCTAGGTGCTATGGTTTGAATGTGGTTTGCCTCCACCAAAATTCATGTTAAAACTTGATCCCCAATGTGGCAGTGTTGAGGCCTAGTGGGCAGTGTCTGGGGCATGGGGGAGAATCCCCATGAATAGATTAAAGCCCTCCCAGGGAGGTGAGTTCTTGCTCTCCCAGGAATGAATTACAGTTGACCCTTTCACAACATGTGTTTGGACTGCATGAGTCCACTTAGACAAAGGTTTTCTTGCACCTGCGCCACCAGAGACTGCAAGACTAACTTCCTCTTCCTTCCTCAGTCTACTCAACACGAATATGACACACATGAAAACCTTTATGATGATCCACTTAATGAACAGTAAGTATATTTTCTCTTCCTTGTAATTTTCTTCATAACATTTTCTTTTCCCTAGTTTATTGTAAGAATACAGTATATGGCACATACGACACACAAAATATGTGTTAATCAACTGTTTATCGGTAAGACTTCCAGTCAATGACAGGCTACCAGTAGTTAAGATTTTGGGGGAGTCAAAGGTTTTATGTGGATTTTTTACTGTAATGAGGTGGGTCGGCACCCCAATCCCCAAGTTATTCAAGGGTCAACGATACCATCCAAGAGGGTGGGTTGTTTTAAAGACTCTGACTTCCTCAGTTTCTCTTTCTTGCATCCTCCCCTGCCATGTGATCTCCTCGCACCACACGCCACTCCCCGCTGCTCCCCTTCTGCTTTCCACCATGAGTTGAAGCAGTCTAAAGCTCTCACTAGATGCAGTTGCCCAATCTTGAACCTTCCAGTCATCAAATAAACCTCTTTATAAACTCCCCAGTCTCAGGGATTCAGCTACAGCAACACTAAACTGATTAAGACACAGGGACTGTGTTAAATAAACCTCTTTATAAACTCCCCAGTTTCAGGTATTCAGCTATAGCAACACTAAACTGACTAAGACACAGGGATTCTCATTTACTTTTATCTAGGCACTTAGTCACCCAATTTCTGGTTATCAACCAACCTATCACATATGACATACAATTGATACCTTTTCTTCAAGAAATTCCACGTTCATTACATCTGCTCTCCAGGAAAGGACCATAAGTTAGTTTCCTCAGGTATAACCGTTTCACATCACAACTAGGGTCAGCTGCCCCAAAACAGCTCATCAAAGTTAAAAATATATTTATAATTAGTTTTGTTTTCACAATTTTGAAATGCAAATTTACTCAAACTTCAGGGAATATTACTCCACATGAGAAAAAAAAAAAAAGACGGAAATATTACACTACACTATTTTCAAAGAATACTTACAGCTTATCATGAAGTAGTTCTCCCAACTTTAATTCTAAAAAAAAAAAAAGAAAAATCCTTTTAATTCTAAGAAAAAAAAGACATTAGCACCTGAAAAAATGTGCTTGTATTACTTTAAAATTCATTTTCTAAGAAATACTTATTTCTACTCCATTACTAATATAATGCATTCTATGTTGCGGGAAGTCAGGGACCCTGAACGGAGGGACCAGCTGAAGCCATGGCAGAAGAACATAAATTGTCAAGATTTCATGCACATTCATTAAGTTCCCCAAATTAATACTTTTATAATTTCTTATGCCTGTCTTTACTGCAATCTCTGAACATAAACTGTGAAGATTTCATGGACATTTACCACTTCCCCAACAATACTCTTGTGATTTCCTATGCCTGTCTTTACTTTAGTCTCTTAATCCCGTCATCTTCGTAAGCTGAGGATGAACGTCGCCTCAGGACTCTGTGATGATTGTGTTAACTGCACAATTGTTTAAACAATATGAAATCTGGGCACCCTGAAAAAAGAACAGGGTAACAGCGATGCTGAGGGAACAAGGGAGATAACCATTAGGTCTGGCTGCCTGCGAGCCTGGCGGAACAGAGCCATATTTCTCTTCTTTCAAAAGCAAACAGGAGAAATATCGCTGAATTCTTTTTCTCAGCAAGGAACAGCCCTGAGAAAGAGAATGTGTGCCTAGGGGGTGGTCTCTAAAATGGCGGCTCTAGGGACATCTGTCTTTTACAGTTGTAGATAAGGGATGAAGTAGGTTCCTGTCTCCCATAGTGCTCCCAGGCTGATTAGGATGAGGAAATTCCCACCTAATAAATTTTGATCAGACCGGTTGTCTGCTCTCAAATGCTGTCTCCTGATAAGATGCTATCAACGACAATGCCTGCCAAAACTTCATTAGCAATTTTAATTTCGCCCCGGTCCTGTGATCTCACCCTGCCTCCATTTGCCTTGTGATATTTTATTGCCTTGTGAAACATGTGATTTCTGTGACCCGCACCCTATTTGTACACTCTCTCCCCTTTTGCAAATCACTAATAAAAACTTGCTGGTTTTGCGGCCTGGGGGGGCACCACAGAACCTGCCGACATGCGATGTCTCCCCCGGACACCCAGCTTTAAAATTTCTCTCTTTTGTACTCTTTCCCTTTATTTCTCAGACTGGCAAACACTTGGGAAAATAGAAAAGGACTCACATCAAATTATTAGGGGCAGGTTCCCCCAATAATTCTGTACAGTAAGTACTTATGTAAATACAAAAGAATACTATAAATCAAGTGGTTTAAGAAAAAAAAAATAATACTTTTGAGAATAAGTGACCCATCGCAGGCCATAATATTCCAATCAGAATTACCAACCCCATTTTTAAAAATCACTAGTATATTTCCCCAAGTAAACTTTTACATAGAACTGACTGCTACTTCTCAAGTTTTTAAACCATGTTACCATAATCTAATTTCTTCTGTTCCAGTAACAATGTCAAAACTATTTTTTTAAATCCTATTGTATTTAAATTATGAAATACACTTGAGTAAATAGGTAATCAAAACAGTGTTCAACCACTATAAAGCAGTGGTCCTCAACCTCGGCTGCATATTAGAGTCAATTGAGAAACTTTTGAAATCCCAAAGTCCAAGCAGCATCCCAAACCAATGAAATCTAGAGCTGGGAACTATACAGTGGTTTTAGAGCACTCCAGATGATTTTAATACACACGTAAGTCAGAAATCACTGCTAATAACATGTTAAGTAAATTAAATATTGATGGCGGCCAGGCACAGTGGCTCACACCTGTAATCGCAGCACTTTGGGAGGCCAAGGTGGGTGGCTCATGAAGTCAGGAGATCGAGATCATCCTGACTAACACGGTGAAACCCTGTCTCTACTAAAAATACAAAAAAACTAGCCCGGCATGGTGGCGGGCGCCTGTAGTCCCAGCTACTCAGGAGGCTGAGGCAGGAGAATGGCGTGAACCCGGGAGGCAGAGTTGCAGTGAGCCGAGGTCGCACTACTACTGCACTCCAGCCTGCGCAACAGAGCAAGACTCCGTATGGGGAAAAAAAAATGTACGGCTAAATCCTGTGGAAGGTGTAAGCAGTTTTCTGAACTGTAGCCAATCTTCCTTAGCCAACTGTAAGTTAAATAACATTAATTTTTAACAGTTCCAGATACTGAAACATAAGAATCATGTATAAAAATACAACAATAAGGCTGAGGCTGGCGGATTACCTGAAGTCAGGAGTTTGAGACCAGCATGGCCAACATGGTGAAACCCCATCTCTACTAAAAATACAAAAATAGCCAGGTGTGGTGGTGGGTGCCTGTAATCCCAGCTACTTGGGAGGCTGAGGCAGGAGAATCACTTAAACCCAGGAGGCGGAGGTTGCAGTGAGCCGAGATTGTGCCACTGCACTCCAACGTGGGTGACAAGAGGAAGACTCCGTCTCAAACAAAACAAAACAACAAAACATAGAACACATACTAGTAATCCAGCAATTCTCTAAGAGTGATCTGGGAACCCAGGAGCCTGCAATGTTAAAATTACTTTGATAATCATACCAAAACATTCATTGTCTTTTTTTATTGTGTTGACACCTGTACTAATGATGCAAAAACAATGACAGGAAGGCAAAAAGACACTGGAGGGCAAAACTGGTGCAGCTTCAGCACAAATCAAGACAGTGGCCCCAAGCTAAACTAATCATGTACTCTGCACTTCCATGCACTTACGGCTAAAAAAAGGCAAAAATTTTCTTCAATCTAAGAATGCCCTTGATGATCACTATTCATTAGGAAAGTGCAAATTAAAATTACAATGACACCACCTTACACACATTAGGATGGCTACTACAAAAAAAAAAAAAAAAAACCCTGCAGAAAATAAGTGTTATAAGGATGCGTAGAAACTGAAACCCTTGTGCACTGCTGGCAGGTTTGTAAAATGGTTGAGACACTGTGGAAAACAGTATAGCAGTTCCTTAAAAAATTAAAAACAGGACAGATGCAGTGGCTCACACCTGTAATCCCAGCACTGTGGGAGGCCAAGGCGGGAGGACTGCCTAAGCCCGCGAGTTCAAGACCAGCCTGATCAACACAGTGAGACCCTGTATCTACAAAATATCTTCCAAAATTAGCCAGGCATGGTGGTGCACCCCTGTAGTCCTAGCTACTGGGGAGGCTGAGGTGGGAGGATTGCTTGAACCCTGTAGTTTGAGGTAATAGAAAGCCACAACAGAACCACTGAACTCCAGCCTGGGTGACAGAGCAAGACCCTGTCTCTGAAAAAAAAAAAAAGAAAGAAAAAAAAATTATACAGAATTACCATATGATCCAGCCAGTTCAAATTCTGAGCATATACCCAGAAAGACTGAAAACAGAGTCTCAAAGAGGTACTTGTATGCTCACGTTCACAGTAGCTTTACTCACAAGCACTAAAACATGGGAAACAACCCACGTGCCCACTGACAGATAAATGACAAGCCATGGTGTACACATACAATGGAATATTATTCAGTCTTAAAAAGGAAGGAACTTCTGACATGCTACAGCATAGACTAACCTCGAGGACATTATGCTAAGTGAAAAAAGCCAGGCACAAAAAGACAAATACTGTATGAGTTCACTTAAATGAAATACTTAAAGTAGTCAAAAATAATACTGTAGGGCCAGGCGTGCTAGCTCATGCCTGTAATCCCAACATTTTGGAAGGCCAAGGGAGGCAGATCACCTGAGGTCAGGAGTTTGAGACCAGCCTGCCCAACGTACTGAAACCCCATCTCTACCAAAAAAATACAAAAATTAGTCAGGCATGGTGGTGGGTGCCTGTAGTCCCAGTTACTTGGGAGGCTGAGGTGGAAGAATCACTCGAACCAGGAAACAGAGGTTGCAGTGAGCTGAGATTGCACCATTGCACTCCACCCTGGGCAAGAGGGTGAAATTCTGTCTCAAAAAAAGAAACAAAAGTCATAGTGTAGACTGCTGGTTGCCAGAGAATGGGGAGAGGAATGATGAAGAGTTACCATTTGTTTAATGGATAGATAATTTTAGCTTCACAAGATAAGAGTCCTGGATATGAATGGTGGTGATGTTAGCAAGACATTACAAATGTATTAAATACCAGTGAACTGTACGTTTAAAAATGGTTAAGCTGGTTAAAAAAAAATTTCTCGAGACAGGTCTCACTCTGTTGCCCAGGCTGGAGAGAAGTGGTGCTACCACAGCTCATTGCAGCCTTGACCTCCCAGGCTCAGGTGATCCTCCCACCTCAGCCTCCTGGGTAACTGGGACTACAGGTGCAAACCACCATGACCGATTAATTTTTTGTATTTTCTTATAGAGACTGGGTTTCGTCATGTTGCTCGGGTTGGTCTCAAACTTCTGAGCTCTAGTGATCTGCCGCCTTGGCCTCCCAAAGTGCTGGGATCACGGGCATGAGCCATCACGCCTGGCCTAAGATTGTAAATATTATGTTAAGTTTATTTTAACACAATAAAAAAGCTGGGGAAAATAAAAGAACAACCTTGATAAAGCAGTAAACATTATTACTCTCAGGGCCAGGGTGCAGTAACTGAGGTACCTACAGAGCAAAATGTATTCACTTTTAGTTCTTGCTTTCTTAAATTTTGCACCGTAAGGTACCTCACTCACTTCACCCTAGCACCAGCCCTGATTAATCTTACTCAGTTTCAACCTTGTATAAGTTGTTAAATATTCTACTTGAAAAAATGGGAAGCAGACAAACACTTCTGCTGCACATCAAAGAAGACAGTTGTCTTGGGGGAAAAAAAACATTTGCACAGCGAGGCGCAGTGGCTCACACCTATAATCCCAGCACTTTGGGAGGCCGAGGCAGGTGGATTACTGGAGGTCAGGAGTTCAAGACCAGCCTGGCCAACATGGTGAAACTCTTGTCTCGACCAAAAATACAAAATTAGCTTGGCATGGTGGCATGTGCCTGTAATCCCAGCTACTCGGGAGGCTGAGGCAGCAGAACTGTTTGAACCCAGGAGGTGGAAGTTGCAGTGAGCTGAGATCGCGCCACTGCACTCCAGTCTGGGCATAAACAGCAAAACTCCATATCAAAAAACAAAAACAAAAACAAAAACACTTGCACAATTATTACAGAACACTACTTTTACCTGAAAAGACAAAAACAATCAACAGACTATGTTATTCAGACTTGAGAATGTAGCATTTTTAAAAAAAAAAAAATGAGTCTGTCACTTCAAGAAAAACTGACGATATTTGTTGCCAATAATAAAATTTGAGCTTTCAAGCAAAAATTAAAATTTTGGAAAATATGTATCTGCCACTGTAAGTCTAACAATTTCCCAAAACTAGAAGAGTTTTCTGTATTGGTAGCGATAACAACAAATGTGCTTATTAATATTGTATAATGAAACATGTTAACAATTGGAAGATCTAGCCAGGCGCAGTGGCTCACGCCTGCAATCCCAGTACTTTGGGAGGCTGAGGCAGGCGAATCACTAGAGGTCAGGAGTTCCAGACCAGCCTGGCCAACATGGTGAAACCCCGTCTCTAGTAAAAATACAAAAATTAGCCAGGCGTGGTGGTGAACACCTGTAATCCCAGCTACTCTATTCAGGAGGCTGAGATAGGAGAATCCCTTGAACCCGGAGGCAGAGGTGACACTCGCAAAGATTGCGCCACTGGACTCCAGACTGGGTGACAGAGCAAGACTATGCCTCAAAAACAAAAAATCTGGAAGATCTGCATAACTTATTGAAACAGTATTTTCCAAATGGCAATGCACATTACAAAATCAGGCATGGATTAAAAAGCCACTCAAAGTTCAAGAAAGAGCAATGAATTTTAATGTAACAGAGCATAAAGAGTCCATTGATAGGGTTTCAGATTCCAGACTGCAACTAACCTTTAAGAAATGACCACCTGTCAAGTTTCTGGAGTATCAAAGAGGAATATCCAAAATTATCTGAAGATTCCTCCATTTTTCAACTACATATTTGGTGAGGCCAGATTTATGTAAGATACTTCAACCAAAATATGTGGCAACAGACTGAATTATAGAAGCAAATACGAGAATTCAGCTGCCCTCTGTTATGCCAGACATTAAAGTGATTTGCAAAAATGTCAAACTCTACTTTTCCATATTATTTTTTGTTCTGGAAAATACAATTATTTCTCAATAAAAAAAATTATTATTTATGTTAACATGCAATGGGTTTTTTGTTTTTTTGTTTTGAGATGGCGTCTCACTCTGTTGCCCCAGCTGGAGTACAGTGGCGTGATCTCAGTTCACTGCAACCTCCATCTCCCGGGTTCAAGCAATTTTCCTGCATCAGCCTCCCAAGTAGCTGGTACTATAGGTGCACACTGCCACACCCGGCTAATATTTTTGTATTTCAGTAGAGGTGGGGTTTCACTGTGTTGGCCAGACTGGTCTTGAAGCTGACCTCCAGTAATCCACCCGCCTCGGCCTCCCAAAGTGCTAGGATTACAGGCGTGAGCCACCATGCCCAGCCCATCATCGTTTTTAAATGGATATTTTTTAAATGCCTCAGTTTTAAATTCTAATAATCATCTATATATATAAAATACACACATAGACTGTAATTTTTAAAAGTATAATGGGGTCCTAAGACTGAAAAGTTTGGAAACTGCTATAATAATCTATCATGTATTTAGGGTAAATGTGGGTACCAAATAGCTTCATCAAACTTAAAAACACCCCACAGATCTAGAAGCAAGTCAATCACTCTTGGCCTTGGTTTCCTCATCTGTAAAATGAAAGGTTAGACCAGATGACTCGTAAGATTCCTCAGAACTTCAGTAATCAGGGGTGCAGTGGCTTACACCTGTAATTCCAGCACTTAGGGAGGCCAAGGCGGGTGGATCACCTGAGGTCAGGAGTTCGAGAACAGCCTGGCCAAAATGGTGAAACCCTGTCTCTACTGAAAATACAAAATGAGCCGGGTACAGTGGCACGTGCTTGTAATCCCAACTACTTGGGAGGCTGAGGCATGAGAATTGCCTGGACCCGGGAGGCGGAGGTTACAGTGAGCTGAGATTGCACCACTGCTCTCCAGCCTGAGCAAAAGGAGCAAAACTCCACCTCTAAAAAGAACTTCAGTAATCGTATCTCTCACTATTAAACTTTATAGACAGTAAACTTAAGAATTTACTCATGAAGCACAGTACAAGCACCCCCCTGCATGATCAATGACTGAACACAGAATCATGATCTTGTATAGCACTATAGAATTGAGTAAACTGGGCCTTATCCAACCAAGCAGCATTCCTCAAAAAATTTAATGAGAAGGATGTTTCAAATTATCATTAGCCATCAGAGCAATGACATCATCACACATCATTTAGCCTCTGAAAAACTCCACCGTACACTAATAAGAGAGTAACAGTCAAAAAGGCAAGTACCTTTTTAGTATTACCACCAAACTGTTTCAACTCTGCATATCCTGCAAAACAGTCTTGGGGATCCTAGCAATTCTAGATGACACCAAACTACTAAAGTGAGGGTAACATGATAAACTGTTTTTTTTTTTTAAAGTTACTTCTACTTTTAAGTTAAAGCCTTAAGAAGGCTCAATAGTATACAGCTTACCCCACTCAGAGCAAAGGGAAAAATCTGATATGAGGAAAACTGGACTCAAGCCATAGATGTAATGATTCAAAATTAAAAACATCGCAGGAGAAAAGAAAAGTGCAATGAAAGATCTAGAAGATGAAGTTGAGGAAAAAGACATTAAAAAATAGGGAAAAAAGGGGTCGGGCACAGTGGCTCACACCTGTAATTCCAGCACTTTGGGAGACCGAGGTGGGTGGATCACAAGGTCAAGAGTTTGAGACCAGCCTAGCCAACACTGAAACCCCGTCTCTACCAAAAATACAAAAATCAGCCAGGCATGGTGGTGGGCGCCTGTAGTTCCAGCTACTCGGGAGGCCAAGGCAGGAGAATTGCTTGAACCCGGGAGGTGGAGGTTACAGTGAGCAGAGATTATGCCATTGCACTCCAGCCTGGGCAACAAGAGTGAAACTTTATCTCAAAAAAAAAAAAAAGAAAAAGAAAAATAGGGAAGAAAGGATAAGAAAAAAATAGACGGAACAAGTTTAGGAGATTCAATATCCAAATAAAAGACATTCCATAAGGAGAGTATAGGAAAAACAAATAGAGTACTTCAAGGATGCTTCCTAGAACTGAAGCATTCGAGTGAAAAGGCTCCAGACCACTGTGAAAGTTCTGGACAAGGATGACAAACAGAAGATCCTAAAAACTTATGTATGAAAAAGGTATCAAGGCCAGGCATGGTGGCTACCACCTGTAATCCCAGCACTTTGGGAGGCTGAGGTGGGTGGATCACCTGACGTCATGAGTTCAAGAGCTGGCTGGCCAACAGGGCGAAATTCTGTCTCTACTAAAAATACAAAAATTAGCTGAGCATGTGGCGGGCGCCTATAATTCCAGCTACTCGGGAGGCTGAGGCAGGAGAATCGCCTGAACCCGGGAGACGGAGGTTGCAGTGAGCTGAGATCGTGCCATTGCACTCCAGCCTGGGCAGCAAGCGCGAAACTCCATCTCAAAAAAAGAAAAAAAAAAGAATAAAAGTATCGACATATAACTTTCACATGTATCATAATGTCATCAGATTTCTTAATAGCAAAAGATCAATGGACAATGCCTTCAAAATTCTCAAAGGCACCCAGACATAATATCAGTCAAGTGGGAGGACAAAATAAAGACATTTTCAGATATTAAGAGCCTCAAAACATTTTATCTCCCATGCACTTTACTCAAGAAGATAATAATGATGTCCAGTTAAAACAAGAAAGACAAGACACCCCAGGCTGATGAAGAAAGGAAGATCTCAAGATGAAGTTACATACTAGGTACAAAAGGCAATAAGCCTAGACTGCAGTTAAGAGGATCAAGAAGAAAGTTCTGTAAGGAGATGACATCAATAGGCTATCCAATGAGTCTGTATGTCTTATGGAGATTTAGACAACTGGTAAAGAGTCTGAAGTAGAATTAATGATAAGTACACCAATTTTTGGGTAAAAATTTTTGTGTAAAACAGAAGTAGTATGCAGGAAAGAAAAAGTAGTACTAGTTTTACTGCTTGGCTCAGCTATGAATAATATTTGCACATCCACAGTGTAGCTACCTGTAACTATGGGGGTTAAGTCCACAGATACAGGCTCAACTGGGAATCCAGGCAATCAAAAAGTAGTATAAAAGCCTGCTACCCAAAACCAGCAAGATAAATATCGAAAGAATCAGCTAAAAGGTGGAACATGGTCTCTTCTAGGGACTCCTTTTTTATTAACTAAAGCTCCTAAGATGAAGCAAGATACACTACAGGTGATGAAGGGAAAATCTGGTAAGAGCATTTAACCCTGTGTAAGAGCCCTCAAACTGCATCAAAGGGCCCACTCACACTGCCTGCTCTATGTCAATGCTAGTTGCTAAGGATGTTAAGTCCAGTATCCCTATGTTCCTTTCCTGAAGAATTCAGGGTTTGAGAGGTTAAGTGACAGCTGAACCTTCTTGAAAGTAATCTAAATGCAGTGAACTTGATAACTAAATGCAGTGAACTTGCAGCATTATTGATATTTTGAGGAGGGTAATTATTTGTTTGTGGGGGCTGCCCTGTGTGTTGAATTGAATGAACAGTATACCTGGCATGTACTTGTTAGATGCCAGTAGCACCACCTCATATACACTGTGACAATCAAAAATGTCTCAAGACATTAAAGTCCCCTAAGATGAAAAATCACCCCCAGTTGAGAACCACTAAGCTAAAGTGATCCAAAAATGCCAGTGCTGGCCATCTTGCCCATGCCCCACCTCTGATAACATTCTGGATGGCACAGAACAAGGAAAACAATTTTACAGGTTGCCTAGATCTTTTGCCAGGACAATTTCCACCCATCCATCCTTTTCCACTTAGAATCAAGTGCTAACAAACAGTAAATTCCTAGAACAATGACTCTCACCCCACATGTATGGGAGTGTGGGGGGCAAAAAAGATGTCACTGGAAGCTTCACAAAGAATTTGTATTTTTTCCATAATGTTTAAAAGCGATGTAATCAGTTCAATGATAATCTTAAAAAAAAAAATCACAGAATATTCCAGATCACCTAGATAATAACATTATAATCAAGTATCAACATAATTTCAGTGTCCATGCTTGTGGTTCATGATCATGCTGGTTACAGGCAATTCCCCAAAATGACAGCATTTTATGCACTGCAGTGGTTCTCAAACTTCTCTAGTCCCAGACCCAAATATTCTCCAGTATGAAGAAACAAGGCCTTACAATATTCATTCATTCTTCAAACAAATATATGTATTGAGCACCTACAAATGTTCTTGGTAAGAGAAGACAAAAAAGAAAGGAAGAGCAACAAGAAGCTTAAGCATCCCAGGTTTTACAAGAGGCAAGAGAAAGTGTAAAAGCAATTTTCCTAAAGTACTAAACAAGAACTGCAGAAGATGAATGGATACGGAAGGCCTTAACCAATGGTGCTGGTAATAAAAACTGACGACAGAGGAATGAACAAAGCCAGGAATGCCAATCTTGTGGCTTCCGTGGGCCACACTGAAAGAATAATTGTCTTAGGCCACACATAAAATACACTAACGATAGGTGATGAGCTTTAAAAATAAAAAATAAAAAATTGTAAAAAAAAATCTCATAACGTTTTAAGAAAGTTTACAAATTTGTGTTGGGCCACATTCAAAGTCATCCTGGGCCACATGCAGCCCTTGAGCAGTCGGTTGGACAAGCTTAAACTAAGCCGTCAAAGAGAGCAAATGGAAGGAGAGATTGGGCCCATATCCTCCTAGATTAAAACATAAAAAGAATGGAAGTCAGCACAGCAGATTTTGGATTACTTCTGGACTCCAGATACCACTGGCGCCATCATCCTAGGAGAGAATGTTGCTATCCATAGTGTGGGAGAAGGGAATCTGGTGGGCAGCAGCAGGAGGAGTTTATGTCATATGATCATTTATGTTTAAGTGAAATTCCCAAGTTGTGGGTTTATAATTGAGAAAGCATCTAAATATGAAAGCCCAACTGGAATAGGTAGAAAAATGAGATCGTTTAAATCAGGCAAGGTTTCCTAGAGAAGGAAAGCCTAGAAGCTGGGCACAGTGATTCACACTTATAATCCCCACACTTTGGGAAGCTGAGGCGAGAGGATCCCTTAAGGCCAGGAGTTTGAGACCCGCCTACGTAACATAATGTCTCTACAAAAAAACAAAATAAGCCAGGCATAGAACATGCCTGTAGTGTCAGCTACTCAGAAGGCTGAGATGAGAGGATTGCTTGAACCCAGCCTATAGTCAAGGCTATAGTGAGGAATGATCATGGCATTCTATGCACTTCAGCCTGGGTGACAGAGCAAAACCCTAACTCTAAAAAGAAAAAAAATTTTAATTTATAATTTTTTTTTTTAAAAGCCTAGAAGTGTTACTTAAAATAATCACATATTTCCTATCAGGCAAAACAACAGTAATGACTAAATTACAAATAATTTAGAAAAGAAAAAAATAAGAGCCTCAAGAGTAGTTATAGGGAATGTGTGCCACCTGCCTAGTAGGAAATAAAATAAATCATAAAAGTTAAAAGTTTGTATTTGATTCAGGACTTTAAAGAGCCACTAAAAGAGTAAGTACAAATGTGCATTAAAAACAACTTCGTCATCAGTATGCAGACTATTTTGTGGTACTAAAAAAATCACCAGAGTCTAGCCAAATGCCATTACATTGTCACCAAAGGGGAGAGATCACTGCAAGTTAAAAGAAAGAATGTAATCATATCTGTTTTAAATTTAGTTTTTAGAAAGTCACTAGAACAGAAGCCTAAACCATAACCAAGACTACGAATCTGATTATTCCAAGAAGGGAAAATAAATACCACAGCCTCAAGAACTGCCAACAGTCTTTAGTCCTAAATCTATATATGAAGATTAATTCTACATCAATTTTTTTTAGTTCCAAGAAGGATACCTCACATTTGTGCCACTCAACACAGTGCAAGAGCTAATTATGGAAGAGTTAATAGGATGGTACGATGTTGTCCACAAAATGGCATGCCACCCTCTCTCTATCCACAGTGAAGCATGGATTAAACTTTATCTCCCACTCAAGGTTCCTTCACAAAGAAATAAGGCTAATTTATGATATAACTAAAAGGCAGGCCAAAACATCTCTCCCACCAGTATTCTAAACTGCTTTCTTGGGTTCAATTTTTCTTACAATCAAAAACAAGTAGAGAATGTATATATGAAAGCAAGCTGCAAGACTAAAATTAAGAGGACCTCTATAGTTGTACTTCATTGAGACTAAATTCTGCAGACCTGTGGTTTTCAAACTGTGGTATGCAACAACCCTGGTGAACATCATGTCCCACAGGATTCAAAGACACAGGATAAAAATTTGCACAGCTGCCTAATAGCAAATTAATGTGATGATGTAGGAAGCAAAAGACCGTTAACATAAATGAAATGTAAGTGTTCACCTCAAACAACAAACATGTTGTAAAATGCAAACTTTTCCATGAATTTCTAAGATAAAACAGGATTATTATAAAGATATCTTGTATCTACGAATTAAGATACTTTGAACTCTACCCATAAGATCTGAGAAGGAGAGGTTGAGAAGCAGTGTACATGCTCACTCTCCTCTGCAGTCACCAAAAGTTTAAGGAACACATCATCTCTCATGTTTCTTTCACCTCTCTAGCAACATGAACTTATTCATTCTCATGTTACCCTTCTCCATTCTGTCAAGGCCTAGTCCAAGGCCTCAACGCCCTAATCTGGGCTGAGTGCAAAACCTTGTCTAAGGTTATAGATTCTTTTCATCCTAATCCATCATAAATTATGCTAGTAGAGAAACTTCTTTATATGCTTTCAACTCCAAATTAAATACTTTGAGTAACAACAGTTACCATCATTGAATGCTACTACTGATCCAGCACTTTATATCCACTGTCTCATTTAATCCCCAAAATTCTCTAAAGAAGTTCTGTTTTCCAGAGTAGAAAACTAAGATTCAGATTAATTAAACTCCAAGGAAACTAAACTAGTAAGTGACAGAGTTAGGACTCCAGCCCATATCTGACTATAAAGCTTACTACATTACTTACTGAGAAACTACTCCGTCCAAGCCACTGTACTGATCAAGGGGAATAAACTTTCAATCTTATGCTCAAATCCATTAAAAAACTCCTACTGTCTATAAAACTAGCTCAAACTAAAAAAACAAAAACAAACAGAAAATATCAATGGCACTAAAGACCCTCTATAATTCCCAGCATTGAAAACTGTTTTGTGGCCAAGCAAAATTACTTATTGTTCCCCTAACATAAAATCCTCACCGAACTCATATAGTTCATCTCAGTCTAGAATAACTCTGTCACCTCCCCTCATAAAAACTCTCTCTCCTTAAGGCCCAACCCAAGCCATATATCCTTCAAAAACCTTCCCTATTTAGGTTAATAATTACAGCCCCCAATAGAGATTACTTAAAATCAGTGCAAGATGACAGATATAATCCACTTAATAGTCTAAGATCTCTGAGCACAAAAACTACATTGTAACTTGACACTGCTTTGTCTCTTCCTTAGATAGACATATATGGGCAGTCACCCAACCCCCCAGTCTTATGTTCTTTCCACTGTCTCACTGAGGCTATAAAAAGTGATCTCAAAACAAAGGATGGCACATGATTTACCATTTTGCTTATACACAGCTGGCTCCCTCTCCACCTGCAGCTGCCCCAAGTCTTTACTCCTCCTCTTCAGAGCACTATTCAAACACACCCCAACTATCATCAAAAGACCTAAGCTGCCTGAGACAATACGAGCCATCAGGTGTGAATTCCTTCATCGGTCCTCCTCTGTCACTCAGAAACATACTTTTATCTTCATCCTAACTTCAGTCCTTCCTGTCTCAGTGTATCCCTATGCTTTTCCCCAATTTCTCTACCATCTCCTTGATCTCATCCTCTCTTTAACGTTCAAGCTCTCACTCCAGTATTTGTTCCTTTCTCTTCGGTCTCTCCCTAGACTCTTTCTCCTCAACCAACAAGCATGTTCATTTCCCCATTTATTCCTGTTTATTGAATTTACTATGTGCCAGGAACTGTTCTGTGTACTAGGGTTACAGAGTTTATATTCCAGTGAGTGAGACTGAAAATAAACAAGAAATAATTGAAAATTATGGCTTCTGAAAAACATAAGCTGTATGAAGAAAATAAAAAGCGATTCAACTGAGGTGGAATTGCAGAGGAGAGAATGAGGGGTTGTTCTGAGGTCCTCACCAGGGAGGTAACACTTAAGAAGAACTGTGTGAAAGCGAGGGGCAAAGCAATTTAAAGAGAGAAAACAAAAAATGCAAACACCTGGGAGAACCACTTTGGTGTGCATCACGAAGAGATAAAAAAGACCTGTGACTGCAATGTAATAAGTCTGGCAGGGGCAGTGGCACATAAATGAAACCTGAGTGGCAGACAGGGACCAGATTTTATAGACCCATAGGGAAGGAGTTTGGATTTTATTCTACCTGCAACAGGAAGCCACTGGATGATCTTAAGCAAGGAATGATGCGATTTCATCATTCTGAAACCTCAAACATACAAAAATACCACCATCTTTTAGATTAACAAAGTGTTTTCCACAGTTAGAAATTACTGCTCTAACCTGTTAAAGAAAAATTCAATTTTAAAAAACTTTCTTAACATCTGTATTTAATGCTATATCAAATATATGCTTGCTTTAAAGTTAAAATTAGAGGATACAGAGTAAGTATGGCTAACAAACTCAACAAACCACACTCACCTGTTGATTTCATCGAATGAGGTAAGTTTAGAAAGCACAATAGTCATTCTACCCCTCTCGGATGTTGAACTTCTAATCCAAAAATCAGACTCACCTCGACAAGCTTCTTCAAAATCTTGGGTAATGTCCACCCAGTTTGTATTGCTTTTTTCCATTTTTTCTGGCATACTGAGCTCCCATCCTGAATCATCATCATCTACAGAAGCTTTCATAACCATTATGCCTGTAAAATTAATACTGATGTAAGAGAGAGGATGTAGCTTTCGGGGCAAGAGCATTTGCAGAAATGTGTGTTTAAGTATGGGATGAAGTCTTACCAAACTCTTTAAAGCAGAACTCTTCTGAGTCTAAGGACAGTACTGCAAAGAATAATCTTAATGCAATCAAATCTCACGTCAATTAACAATCCTGCTGCTTATTTACTATTAGCCCACCACCTACCAGGGCCCATAAATACTTTGCCCTCCTACCGTTTAAGAAGAAAAATTACAAACCATCTCACCACTGGCCCGAAAAGAACAACTCCAGAGCTTCCAACTTTCAATAATAGCCACAAATGACCAAAGCACTATTCAGGGTCCCCTCTCGCAGCCCAGGACCCCATGCGGCAACTACCGAAGTCAATCAAGGCAGCCCTTCACCTGGCCAGAGCTCGCTGGGACCTTTCCCGGGCCAGGGCCGGCCCGGACCCAGGCAGAACCCCGCCGGGAGGAATGAGGAGCAGGCACCGCAGGGTCCCAACGGCCGGGCTAAGAGCCGCGGCACACCTGAGGCGGGCACCCGCTTCCCTTCCGCCCCGCCCGGGTCAGCCCGGCCCAGCCCCGGTCCCACTGGGCGCGTAAGCAAGGACAGAGCTGTCGCCGCGCAGGAGGGCGGGCACGTCCGGCGCCGGATCGTCGCCTCGTTAACACAGGGCAAGGCCGGGGCCTCGGCCGACAGCGGGCACTGGAAAGCCCGCGGCTCCTACCTGACGCGCAGCGGGAGGGCCGGGGCAGCAGGGTGACCTAGGGTCCCCAGGGCCCGCCACACGCGCGGGGGGCTGCGGCTCTTGGACACAAGAGCGAGAGGGTTTCAATGGCTACGCAGGGGCGGTCCCTACCTACTTCTCCCGTGGTCACCCGCGCCGCCACGCACTGTCCGGACCACGGAAATAACGACACCGACTCTGCCGCCGCCGCCTCCTCCCCTCTCAGCCCAGCACGACCGGCGGCGTGCACGCATGCGTACGCCAGGGGCGCGCGACCCCGCCCCCTCTCCCTTACTCCCGGGACTTCGCGCTCCCCAGCCACACCCCCTCCCTCGCCACCGCCTCCCTTCGGCCGACGGCGGCCGCCTTCTCTTCTCGCGAGATTAGAGACGATCGCGAGACCGGAAGTTATCTTCTTTTTCCACCCTCTGTGGGCGCCCTGGGTAGTGGGCGGTTCCCGGAAAGAGGCGGAGCGCGGAGCCCCAGAGCCCGGCCCGTCTGCTCTGCCCTCTGGGAATTTCTTAGAAAGGTGACGCGATGGCGGGAGGAAACCGTGGAGGTTTGCGTAGACCTTTGTGGTTGCGAGCACCAACAAGCAGCCAAGCTCCTAGAGCAATAACGTGCTACTGCTGCTTGACAACGGATTTATGCTTCCTATACAGCGCCTGGGAGTTTCGTGAGGGAACATAGAATCAAAATATCTGCAAAGTCAAGCCAGACATTTAAGATTCTTAAATATTTCAGATTTTTTAAAATTTATTAATAAAATCATCAGTTTTTAAATGGGGTTGCATAAATAGACGGGCACAAGTAAGAAGCACATCTTTATCACCACCTATTCTTTAGGATGGCCCAAAATTAAAAGATAATACCAAATGTTGGCAAGGATGCAGAGCAACTGGACCTCTGATATGTTGGTGGTGGTAATGCAAAATGGTACAACCACTTTGGAAAACTTACAATCTTTTCTTGTAATCTTACACTTTATCATATGATCCAGTAATCTCTTACGAATTTACCTAGGTACAAAAGCATATATGCATACAGAGGCTTGTATGTTAATGTTCATATCAGCTTCGTTTTGCTTTGTTTTTGTTTGAGACAGAATATTGCTCTTGTCCCCCATGCTAGAGTGCAGTGACCTGATCTCGGCTCATTGCAACCTCCGCCTTTCAGGTTCAAGTGATTCTCGTGCCTCAGCCTCCCGAGTATCTGGGATTACAGACACCTGCCACCACGCCAGGCTGTTTTCTGTATTTTTAGTAGAGAAGGGGTTTCACCATGTTGGTCAGGATGGTCTCAAATTCCAGACCTCATGATCCGCCCACCTTGGCCACCCAAAGTACTGGGATTACAGGTGTGAGCCACTGTGCCTGGCCCAACTTTGTTTTTAATAATCAAAAACTGCAAACAACCCAAATGTCCATCAACTGTTGAATAAAAACAACTTGTGGCATATCCATACAATGTAATGAATGTAATTATCAATAAACAGGGATCAACTACTTGATGTACAACATGAATGAATTTCAAATATATATTGAGTAAAAGAAATCAGGCTGAGCATGGTGGCTCATGCGTATAATCCCAACGCTTTGGGAGGCCGGCAGGTGGAGAGGTCGGGTTGGAGACTAGCCTGACCAACCTGGTGAAATCCTGTCTCTACTAAAAATACCAAAAAATTAGCCGGGCATGGTGGTGTGCACCTGTAATCCCAGCTATTTGGGAAGCTGAGGCAGGGGAATCGCTTGAACTCAGGAGGCAGAGGTTGCTATGAGCCGAGATAGCGCCATTGCACTCCAACCTGGGTGACAGAGTAAGACTCTGTCTCAAAAAAAAAAAAAAAAGAAAAGAAGAAGGAAGAAGCAGAAGAAGAAGAAAAAGAAGAAGGAGGAAAGGAAAGGAAAGGAAGGAAGGAAGGAAGGAAGGAAGGAGAAAGAAATCAAATGTGAGACCCCAAGCTCTTAAAAGACATCTGTAGTGACGGAAAACATATTAGCAGCTGCTCAGGGCTCAAGAAGAGACTAACTTGGATAGAGCTTGATTTGAAGTGATGTAAATATTCTGTTTTTGATTAAGGTAATGCCTGTGTGGGTGAATACATTTGTAAAATTTCATTGAAGTATATACTTACAATGTGTACATTTTATTGTTTGTAAATCGAACTTCACAAAAGTTGGTTTAAAAAAATTTAAAATGGCCAGGCACAGTGGCTCATGCCTGTAATCCCAGCCCTTTGGGAGGCTGAGACAGGCGAATCACATGAGGTCAGGAGTTCAAGACCAGACTGGTCAACATGGTAAAACCCCATCTCTACTAAAAACACAAAAATTACCCGGGCGTGGCAGCATGCGCCTGTACTCCCAGCTACTCAGGAGGCTGAGGCAGGAGAATTGCTTGAACCTAGGAGGCATAGGTTGCAGTGAGCCGAAATCTTGCCATGGCACTCCAGCCTGGGCAACAGCAAGACTCTGCCTCAAAAAATTAAAAAAATTAAAAATGCCTATCTCTCTTACAGAATAATTTCCCAAGGGCAGAAGTTTTGCCTGTTTTGATCTAAGCTGTGTCCCCAGCACTTAGGGCAGTGGTTGGCCTATAGTAGGTACTCACTAAATACATTTGAGGATGAGAATGTAGAAAAGGGTTACAATAAAGTAGAAACATACGTGCTAGTTTTCCAAAACTGTTTAATGATCTTTGCAGGACCATGAGATACCTGGAAAAGGATGAGTTGACTGCATCTGAGTTGTTCAGGATCATGTATGGGTTGTGACAAAAACTGATAGAGGAAAGAACACTCTTTTTTTGTAAACCAGACTGCTTTAGCACTTATATATATTTCAAATATACATATATATCTGAAACACAAATATACACACACATATATATTTTAAATACACAAATATATACACATATATATTTCAAATACACATAACCAGAACAGGGCAGCCAAATGAAACCATTTTAATTTATTTACTAAAACTGTAATTTATTTGATATCCATATTTGATTTCTGCTAACCTCTCTGATTTAAAAACAATTTTCCCTGAGAAATGTTTAACTTCTGATGACATCCAATGTTCTTCCTAATGTTGAAAAAGCAATGGGCAGTTTAGACATAGACTATGTGATGGATGGATGCAAAGGAACTGACTGACAAATAATGATCTACCCAAACAACATACAGAGCAGATGGCCATTTTTGGAGAGATAGAAGTTAATTCCAACAAGTCTAAATCTTGTTGCTAGCAGATAAAATCCTAACTATTCCATGATTAAACACTTGTGTTGAGATGAAATTTAGCTTAATGTCATTGTATTGTACTGACACAGGAACCCAGTGTTACATGAGTTTGATAAGAGCAGAGCTGCAAGTCAAAGTGGATTTTTACATCAGTTTTATCATTAAATAAATTAAGGAGGACCTAAAGGCTGCAGGCAGCTCAGAGAAATATTTTCAGAAAAGGAAACAGTTAACATATCCTACTGTATCATGGGGCAGAAAGAAACATGGCACTGTTTTTGTGAGTTTTTAAATATGGATAATGTCAAAATATCAGTTTAGTTCGTCCTACTATATTTATTTATTTATTTATTTTTGAGACAGAGTCTCCCTCTCTCACCCAGGCTGGAGTGCAGTGGCACAGTCTCAGCTCACTGCAGGCTTGACCCTGGGCTCAAGTGATCCTCCCACCTCAGCCTTCAAAGTACCTAGGACTACAGGTGCATGCCACCACTCCTGGCTAATTTTTTGCATTTTTGGTAGAGATGGGGTTTTGCCATGTTGCCCAGGCTAGTCTCAAACTCCTGAGCTCAGGCAATCCACCCGTCTCAGCCTCCCAAAGTGCTGGGATTACAGGCATGAGCCACCATGTCCGGCCTATGTTCTCCTTCTTAAAAGTCTGACATTTAACATATCTTAAGAATACACACTAAGCCTGGTGTGGTGGCATGTGCCAACAGTCCCAGCTACCCAGAAGGCTGAGACAGGAGGAGCACTTGACTCCAGGAGTTTGGGGCCAGCCCAGGCAACTGATGAGACCCCCTGTCTCTTGAAAAAATAATATATAGTCATTCAATAAAATTACTAAAAAGTTAAACTGCTGTAGTAGGGGAAAATATGTAATCATCCTCCGTATAATGTTTATAATATATCAACATTTTAAATACATTGTTATATTTTCCCACAGTATTTTTAAAACTAAGATATTAGTGTCGCAGTTTCGCCAACAACCTTAATGTAGCAGGTTCTCATCGTCTGAACTAGTACCTCCAGGACTTTGTCCTACATCCAAGAAAAGTAAGGAGCTTGGACACAAAGCTGCGTTGGAGTGAAAGTTTAAGAAGTCAAAGAAGAAAGCTCTCTGCAGCAGAGAGGGGAGTCCAGGTGGATTGCTGGGTTATAGCTGAGTTCAAAAGTTTTATAAGAAACTCCTTTTGGTTGGGTGCGGTGGCTCAAGCCTGTAATCCCAGCACTTTGGGAGGTTGAGGCGGGCAGATCACGAAGTCAGGAGATTGAGACCGTCCTGGCTAACAAAGTGAAACCCCGTCTCTACTAAAAAATACAAAAAAACTTAGCCGGACATCGTGGCCGGCACCTGTAGTCCCAGCTACTCAGGAAGCTAAGGCAGGAGAATGGCGTGAACCCTGGAGGCAGAGCTTGCAGTGAGCCGAGATCGCGCCAGTGCACTCCTGCTTGGACGACAGAGCAAGACCGGGTCTCAGGGTAGGGGAGGTGGGGCGGGGGGGGGGGGGGCGAGGGGGGCGCCGGGGCGGGGAAAGAAACTACTCTCATCTCTGTAACAGTTTGAGTGACTTACCAGTAAAGCTCTCTGTGCAACTCCCCTTATCTTACGCAGCTGTGGGTATGTCTCTAGACAAGCACAAAGCACTGCTTCTCTTGTTTGTATAACTGTGCTCCCAACGTGTATATGCTTGAAAACGGGAGGAAACTTTTTCCTGGGAGCCTGCTATTTATGCAGAGGACAAAGGGCTTCTGTGCTGGACCCTATCTGCTTATCTGTCTGCAGGTGCAGCCTGAGTTTTTTTTCCTAGGGTTGTTTTATTTTTGCCTGTTGCTATGACTTTTCAGGCAGGCCGCTTCTGCAGTCTGAATTTTCCCCAAATGGGTCTTCCTTTCTTTCTCCTTCATTAGTACTATTAATTACTACTAATTGCCACTGTTCACTAGTCTTATTGTTTAATAACATTTATGTAACAGAGAAATAATGCAGAATACATAATTTCAAATAAACGTCTATTAAAATAATACATCGTATGTCAGAATCACCTATAGAGGCTTTAAGAAATCTTCTTTTTTTTTTTTTCTGAAACGGAGTCTTGCTCTGTGGCCCAGGCTGGAGTGCAGTGGCGCCATCTCGGCTCACTCCAAGCTCAGGCCTCCCAGGTTCCCCTGCCTCAGCCTCCAGAGTAGCTGGGACTACAGGCGCCCGCCACCACGCCCGGCTAATTTTTTTTGTATTTTTTAGTAGAGACGGGGTTTCACCGTGTTAGCCAGAATGGTCTCCATCTCCTGACCTCGTGATCCGCCCGCCTCGGCCTCCCAAAGTGCTGGGATTACAGGCATGAGCCACCGCGCCCGGCCAAATCTTGAAGTCCGAGCCTTTCACCCTTGGAGAAGGCTGCAAAGCGGGTCAGGACCCCAGTAGTTCTAAAAAGCTCTTCAGGTAGTTCTTTACTTTGGGTTTTGGGGGTCGTGTAGGGGGGGCTATGGGAAACTTTTGTCACAGATTTACGAAGGGTAGCAAAAAAATTGGCCTCTGGCTTTTTTGTACCTGTCTCCGACTTTTTCCCCCAGCCAAGGATTTTTTTTCCTTCACTGACTCATTGATTTTTGGCTTCTTCCCTGGGTCTTTCCATGGGGTCTCAGACTCTGCAGCCTTTGGGGTATCAGAAGCTGGCAATGCCTTTCTCTTCTTCCCACCAGGTGTGCGGGGATCAAGACTCTTTTCTGGAGACTTCCTTCTATAGCACGTTTTTTTTCTTGTTTTGTTTTGCTTTTGTTTTTGTTTTTGTTTTTGAGACGGAGGCCTGCTCTTGTTGCCCGGGCTGGAGTGCAATGGCGCGATCTCCACTCACCGCAACCTCCACCTCCCCCGGGTTCAAGCAATTCTCCTGCCTCAGCCTCCCGAGTAGCTGGGATTACAGGCATGCACCACTACACCCGGCTAATTTTGTATTTTCAGTAGAGATGGGGTTTCTCCATGTTGGTCAGGCTGGTCTCAAACTCCCGACCTCAGGTAATCCGCCCATCTCGGCCTATAGCACGTTTTTCAATCTGTATATTTTCATTAGCTGGAGTTTTTCCTATGGTTACCGGTTGTAAAATTTCATCTTTTGATTCATTTGTCACTTTATCTCGGGCTTTTCGTCTGCCGCATTTTTTATTCTCATGCTCTGGAGTCTGTTCTTTGATTATGGTTTCTTCACTGCAGTGCCACCATTTTTAGGTGCCACCTCATCTTTACTTAGGACTGATGCAGGCTTCCTAGCCTGTTGCCTTATCTTTTTGTTTTTGTTCCTCTCCTTTTGTTTTTCAACATTTTTTTTCTCTTCGTTTTCTCCTCGCTGCTTTTTTCTACTTATTAAACATGAATTTTCTGGTGGCTTCATCCCAATTGTTGACAAACAAGGAAAAAATAGGAAGGGCAACCGATTTCTCAGTTTTCACAAACAGGAGTTTCACGCTCTCCCACTTCTCTGGCAATTTTTCTGAAAGTCCTTTTGTGACAGCAACAATGTTTTCAATGATGTGCTCAATCTGCATCCCAGTGTGACCGATGTATTTAGCGCTGCAAGAACCACTTTTAGAAATTTTCTGAAAGTCCTTTTGTGACAGCAACAATGTTTTCAATGATGTGCTCAATCTGCATCCCAGTGTGACCGATGTGTATAGCACTGCAAGAACAACTTTTAGAAATGCTTAGACGGTTCCGGCCGGGCGCGGTGGCTCAAGCCTGTAATCCCAGCACTTTGGGAGGCCGAGACGGGCGGATCACGAGGTCAGGAGATCGAGACCATCCTGGCTAACACGGTGAAACCCCGTCTCTACTAAAAAATACAAAAAACTAGCCGGGCGAGGTGGCGGGCGCCTGTAGTCCCAGCTACTCGGGAGGCTGAGGCAGGAGAATGGCGTAAACCCGGGAGGCGGAGCTTGCAGTGAGCTGAGATCCGGCCACTGTACTCCAGCCTGGGCGACAGAGCAAGACTCCGTCTCAAAAAAAAAAAAAAAAAAAGAAATACTCAGACGGTTCCACCTACACATTCATTGATCTCTCTTGATAAAATTCCTAGACAGAAGGTTTACAGATACTGAAACTACTGGAACTTGCTTTTTTTTTTTTTTTTTTTTTTGAGACAGAGTCAAACTTTTGGAATTTTGCCAAGCTGTTAAGTGATAAAAAATGTTCAGTATTGATGATGATGATGATGATGATGATGATGATGATTTGGAGACAGAGTTTCACTCTTGTAGTCCAGGCTGGAGTTCAGTGGTGGGATCTTGGCTCACTGCAACCTCCACCTCTCAGGTTCAAGGGAGTCTCCTGCCTCAGCCGCCCAAGTAGCTGGGATTACAGACACGCGCCACCACACCTGGCTACTTTTTTGTATTTTTAATAGAAATGGGGTTTCACCATGTTAGCCAAGCTGGTCTCGAACTCCTGACCTCAGGTGATCTGCCCACCTTGGCCTCCCAAAGTGCTGGAATTTCAGGTGTGAGCCACCACACCTGGCCAATTACTTTCTTTTCTGTTTTTAAGAAGCTCTATATATTAACTCTTGATTGAAGCTGCAATTTTTGTAAGCCAGTGTGTCATTTGTCCTTTTTACTTTGTCTTTGAATTTGCTATGTGAAACTATTTTTGGTCAATTTTGCCAAAAAAGACATCATTTACAACTAGGGGTATTACTGTGATCTCATAAAACAATGACGCAAAAGAAGTGAGCTTCAAATGGCCTACTGAGCAACCCCAACATTTAGAGGTCAGGTAGAGGAAGAGGACCTAATAAAGGATTCAGAGTAAACAGCAGAAGAAAAACCAGAAGAGTGTGCCTCACTGAATCTGAGAGAGACATTAACTCCCAATTATTACCCTAATAACAATATACATACATAACATAATATTTAATATATGTTTTCCTTTTAAAATTCTTTCTCAAATCACTTTTACATTAATAATTAATTTTCAAGCAGTTTCCTAGGGTCTATCAGTATGTGAATTTTTTACTAAAAAAATTAACTACATTTGTATATTTCTTACATTTCATCAATGAATTGTCTAATGCATAGATATTGAAACTCTTAAGTTTCTGTCAAAAGGGAAGTAAACATAAGACATATCAACCAATTGCAGATATAATATAAAATTAATAAACTTAGGCTGGGCGCGGTTGGCTCATGCCTGTAAGCCCAGCACTTTGGAAGGCTGAGGCAGGGAGGAGCGCTTGAGCCCAGGAGTTCGAGACCAGCCTGGGCAACATGGGAAAACACTGTCTCTACAAAAAGCAAGCAAGCAAACAAAAAAACTCCACAAAAATAATTGTCCAGGCATGGTGGCACATGCCTGTAGTCCCCGCTACTTGGGAGGCTGAGGCCAGAGGATCACCTGAGCACAGGAGGTCAAGGCTGCAGTGAGCTGAGATTGCACCAGTGCACTCCAGCCTAGGCAACAGTGAAACCCTGTCTCAAAAATAAATAAATAAATAAATAAAAATAAAAATAAATTTAAAAGTAGAAATAATAAATATTGAAAGGACTTATGAATTAGATAAACTTTAGGTCCTATTTAAAATAAACTGTAAACAATTTGAAGCCATTGAATACATGTGAACACTAACCAGATATTTGATGTTATTAAGAAATTAAAATTGGCCAGGCACTGTGGCTTACGCCAGTAATCCCAGCACTTTGGGAGGCCGAGGCGGGTGGATCACAAGGTCAGGAGTTCAAGACCAGCCTGGCCAAGATGGTGAAACCCCATCTCTACTAAAAATACAAAAAAAATTAGCCAGGCGTGGTGGCAGGTGACTGTAATCCCAGCTACTCGGGAGGCTGAGGCAGCAGAATAGCTTGAACTTGGAGGGCAGAGGTTGCAGTGAGCCGAGATCATGCCACTGCACTCCAGGGTGGGCGACAGAGTGAGACTCTGTCTCTAAATAAATAAATGAATAAATAAAATAAAAAAGAAATTAAAATTTTCAGGTGGGATAATGACATTATAGTAACCTTTTTAAAAAATGTGTGTCTTTTGGAGAGCCATACTGAAATACTTATGAATGAAAATATATGATGCTTGATATTTGCCTCAAAATCATTCAGTGGGGCTGGGGATGAATGGAGAGAGGGAATAAGATTTGTTGATAATTGTGGAAGATGGTGATGAATATAAGAGTTCATTTTACTATTCTCTCTACTTTTGTACATATTTAATGTTTTCATAATAAGAATTTTCTGAACTGGGCACACCTATAATCCCAGCACTTTGGGAGGGTGAGGTAGGGGGATTGACTGAGACCAGGAATTCAAGACCAGACTGAGCAACATAGTGAGATCCGGTCTCTATGAATTTTAAAAGTTAGCTGGGCATGGTGGTGTGGCCTATAGTCCCAGCTACTCAGGAGACTGAGGCGAGAGGATCCCTTGAGCCCAGGAATTCTAGGCAGCAGTGAGCTATGATCACACCCCAGCCTGGGCAACAAAGCAAGACCCTGTCTCAAAGAAAGAAAAAAGTTTTCTAAAAGAGAAAATAATAATCAAATTTCAGTTTCTATTGGCTTTATCTCACTGAAGGAGAAAATCATCATTACTCTGCTGTATTACCATTGTTCCAGCAATATGAGTAACATGAAACATTGCAACAGGTATGTTGCTGCAAACTAAAATATGTTGTCATGGAAAGTGCAAAGTAAATTGTGGAATTTAAAGTAATCTTGCCTTAAATGTTACATCAAACAGTTACTGTTCAGTGACTTAAATTCTCTTTTAGTGCTTGTTATAATTTTACTATATATAATATATTAATATAAATATATATTTTTATTTTATTTATTTTTATTCTCTCTTCATACTTGCCAGTCGTCTACAGACATTGAGGAGGGGCAGTCATAAGCCATGTGGAATCAGGGAGATGTCAGGTCCTGCTGCTTCTTAAATACACTCTCTTGTTTCAACTTCACCCTACACTCTGCCTCTAGGGGTACCTGGCTCCATCAGTTCCTGAGTCTTCTGGGCAGTTCTGTGGTACAAAAGAGGTGGTTGCCCAGATTTCCCACCAATGGTTCATGAGTCAACCTTCCTGAATGGCTAAGTCATTGTCCCCCTCCATCGGTCTCATACTTCCAAAGGTTTGGTTTTTCTTCACCCATTCATTCTGTCCTTGTGTCTTTTATAGAGACTAATACCTTTGTTCAGCTCTCCATATTTAACTGGCTAAGGATCTTGAGCAAGTGTCCTGAACATGATAAATCCCAGTGTCCTCATTTGTGAAACAGAGTGTGTTGCGTAAAGTTCGAGAATCAGAGACTTTCATGAACCTATATAAAATTACATAATGTAATAATTTTCAATTTTCTGATATCTCAGTTATTCAGTTCCACTTGACCACATTATCTACAGGCTATTTATCTTGGCACTGAAAGTTAAGTTCAAGTACTTTACTTTTGTCACATTCATGGCTGCTGATACCATTTTTAATTTTTTTATTTTTAAATTTAATTTTTTTTTAGAGACAGGGTCTCACTCTGTCACCTGAGCTGGAGTACAGTGGCTATTCACAGGTGTGGTCATAGCTCACTCCAGTCTTGAACTCCTGAGCTCAAGCCATCCTCCTGCCTCGGCTTCCGCAGTAGCTAGGACCAATAGGCTCATGCTACCACACCAAACTTGATACCATTTTTTTTTTTTTGAGACGGAGTCTCACTCTGTCACCCAGGCTGGATGGAGTGCAGTGGCATGATCTCGGCTTACTGCAAGCTCCGCCTCCCGGGTTCACACCATTCTCCTGCCTCAGCCTCACTGAGTAGCTGCCTGTCTAATTTTCTTTTTTCTTTCTTCCTTTCTTTTTTCTTTCTTCCTTCTTTCTTTCTTTCTTTTTTTTTTTTTTGTATTTTTAGTAGAGACAGGGTTTCACCGTGTTAGCCAGGATGGTCTCGATCTCCTGACCTCATGATCCACCTGCCACAGCCTCCCAAAGTGCTGGGATTACAGGTGTGAGCCACCGCACCTGGACCCCCCTTCTTTTTTTTTCTTGTGGAGATGGAGTTTCACTCTTGTTGCCCAGGCTGGGGTGTAGTGGTGTGATCTCGGCTCACCGCAACCTCCACCTCCTGGGTTCAAACGATTCTCCTGCCTCAGCCTCCCAAATAGCTGAGATTACAGACATGCACCACCACGCCTGGCTAATTTTGTATTTTCAGTAGAGACAGGGTTTCTCCATGTTGCTCAGGCTGGTCTTGAACTCCTTACCTCAGGTTATCCACCCGCCTCGGCCTCCCAAAGTGCTGGGATTACAAGCATGAGCCAGCGCACCCAGCCTGATCCCATTTTTAAACATCTTTGAGAAGACCTACTACCATCTCTTTGAAAATGCATTCCAGAGGATTCCTTGAGCCCAGGAGTTTGAGGTTACAGTGAGCTATGATTTTGCCATTGCACTCCAGCCTGGGTTACACGGCAAGACCAAGAAGGAACGAAGGAAGGGAGGGAGGACAGAGGGAGGGAGGGAAGGAAAGAGAAAGAAAGAAGGAAAGGAAGGAAGGGAGGGAGGGAGGGTGGGAGGGAGGAGGGATGGGATGGGAGGGAGGAGGGATGGGAGGGGAGGGGGAGGGAAGGAGGGAGGAGGGAGGCAGGAAGGGGGGGAGGGAAAGAGAAAGAGGTGAGAAGGAAGGGAGGGAGGGAGGAAAGAAGGAGAAAGAGGGAGGGAGGGAGGGGAGAGGAGGAGAGGAGAAGGGAGAGAGAGAAAGAAAGGCAGGAAGAAAGGAGAGAGAAAGAAAGAGAGAAAAGAAAAAATGCATTCTATTGATTGAGTTTATAAAACTATTAAGGCGCTCCTGCTTCAGAGTGTGTACTTTACAAGTACTCGAAGAAAAAATCATTTCAGGTTGCCTGAAAAGCAGCCTTTCAGATACTTAAAGATTTATATTGTGTCTGATGATTGTCAGCCCTGAGATAAAATGTAAAACCACTTTTATTCTAAAATAAGTGGAAACAAAAGTATAAATGCTTGTATGAGACATAATCTTTTAAATTTCTCTCTTTATCCTTTAGACATGCTTTTTTAGAAGCTATAAAAATCATGTTTACCTTTTAGAAAGGAAATATGAAATGCCACCTTAATCTATGCAATCTCTATTCATCTTAAATCTCTGGAGAACTTTGTCAACGTTAAAAAAAGTAGAAATTTATGAAGATAATTTTGTTATTTATAGAATGGTATATTTCCATCCTTCTGTGCCAGTTATCCTTAAAATATATTTGAAAACAAATGAGATTTATATTCACTGGTATTATTAAGTGGGAACATATTATGTGAAATTAAGACTAAGAGTATGACTCATTCAAAACTGGAAGGAGTAGCTATATAAGGATCCAAAATGAAACCTACTGTAACAATCTTTCCTATCAAAGGATTGCCAAAATAATTTGAAAAAAATCCAGATAAAATATTTTGGGAAGTGGTAAGGGAGCAAAAAGATCCTCTGTTACAAACTATGATTAATAACATTTCCGGCGCTTCTCAGCCTTTTCCTCCTTAGGGATGTTCGAGAAGTAGGATTGCAGCAGAGATGCCAATACATGAAATTCAGAATTAACGGAAATTATAATGGCAGCACATGAGTATTGGAATATCTGGAGTTACACTAAAGAATTCCAAGAAACATCATAACTTCTAGATTCCACTAGAATCTAAGTTAATCAAGACATACCCTTCCATGCACATATTACAATGAAAACAGAGACAACTTAGAGACATCTGCCAAACATTTGCAGCGCAACCTTTCTGGAAATTAAAGAAGATTGGAGAAGACATTGAATGCCTATTTCTTAGGATTTTGGTCTGGAACTTTTACTTCTGCATATTATCTTTGTTCTGCTGATGGCCAACTACATTTATGTTTCAAAAACTTTCTCCACAGCATAGACCTCAAAAAATGATTCCTCGAATCTTTACATGGTGCTGGGTTTTCCTCCACATGAGAAAAATAGATGACAATATTACCTCTTTTACTCTGAAGTCCATAACTGCATTCCAAACTCTACTTATTTTTCCATTCTGATGCTTTTTTTATTGATCACTTATCTAACTCAACAAATATTTATGAAACCCCTTTTTTGCACCAGGAACTCTTCTATGCAGTGGTGATGTCTCTGTACAGAGGACAAACAAGACCCCTGATCTTGTAGAAATTAAACATAGGCAGAGAAATTGTCCTGGATTTTACTATTAAACTAAATCTAAGCAAATTGGAGGTAATTCAGAAAAAAGAAAAGCAGAAAAAAGTAATTCCACATGAATAAATTATCGTTAGGATTTTGGTTTCTTTGTTTCTAGTTATTTTTTTTCCTCTGCCAGGACTTTTGTTTTTATTTTGTTGCTTTCCTTTGTTGAGTGTGTACGTTGAGGGGGTTCTGTTTATCATAGGAGATTCTACGTTCTTCTGCTTATAAACAGGTGCCTTTGTAACAGCATAATCTTCATGGCCATCATTTTGATATGGCATAATATTCAAACATTCACTTTTCTTTGAGATTGGTATTTGGGTAGGACCCCTGACTTAAATTCACACATCCCATCCCTAGGAATAACTGGTCTCCACTAGGATTTGTTAGGGATGCTCCTTATATTCCCAAATCCTCTTTTAACTTCAGGCTTGCTGACCAGAGGTCACTGGGTCTACAACACACGTACCCAGAGAGGAGACCCATGTTTATGCAGCTGCTTGATGCCCTAACACACTTCCCCGTGGAGATCACACGATGAGTTATGCTTCCATTCCCAGGCCAGACCAGATCATGAAGGGCTCCTTTGGCCTATGATGTACAGCTTACAGTAAACTTCTTCAGAAATGCAGTTGACTTTGAGTCCCGGAATCGTAAACTGAGCCATTGTTATCACATTGGTACTAGGTGAAAATATGTTCAGCACTACAAATAACAGCCATACAGGTGAATTTTTGGAATGCAGCTTATTTATAAAATGGTAACTCACATAGCAACGCTATTTTTTTCTTGGTAAAGGGAACAATTGTTACTGGATAGAATCAATTATGTTCGCCCATTTATTTTATCCAGATACAAGGCAGCTGGGTTGTCTTGATGTGGAAAACAAAATCTCTAGCTTTAGAAACATTCAAAATAGTTCGCACAATAGGATCTGTCATGCAGGCCTCAAATTCCAAATGCACTATTCATGTGCAGAAAGCAATCTAGGTTTCTGGTGGTATACAAAAACAAAGGTATGCACCTCAATTAGCTTCTGATTTCAAAGAAGAGTGGTACATGTTAACAACTCACTATAACATGAGCCAGCATGAAGCAGAGTATCACAAGAGTGGCAGAAGCTTTTAAGAAAGTCCAAAGACAGGCCGGGCGCGGTGGCTCAAGCCTGTAATCCCAGCACTTTGGGAGGCCGAGACGGGTGGATCACGAGGTCAGGAGATCGAGACCATCCTGGCTAATACGGTGAAACCCTGTCTCTACTTAAAAATACAAAAAACTAGCCGGGCGAGGTGGTGGGCGCCTGTAGTCCCAGCTACTCGGGAGGCTGAGGCAGGAGAATGGCATAAACCCGGGAGGCGGAGCTTGCAGTGAGCTGAGATCCGGCCACTGCACTCCAGCCTGGGTGGCAGAGCAAGACTCCGTCTCAAAAAAAAAAAAAAAAAAAGAAAGTCCAAAGACAACCCAAGGAATGGAAGATAATTTTTGCAATTCATATATCTGATACAAGGCTTGTATATAGGACATATAAAGAACTATTACAACTCAATAATAAGTAAACAAGTAATCCAATCTAAAAATAAGCAAAGGATCTGAAGAGGCTATTCTCCAAATAAGAACTACAAATGGCCAGTATATACATGAAAAGATACTCGACATCAGCCATCAGGAAAATACAAATGAGATACCACTTCACACCCTAAAAGAGATCCATAATAACAATTCTTGGTAAGGATGTGAAGAAATTGGAACCCGCATACGTTGCTGATAGGAGTGTAAAATAGCACAGCTGCTTTGAAAAGAGTAGCAGTTCCTCAGAAGGCTAAAACAGGTCAGACACACTGGCTCACACCTGTAATCCCACCATCTTGGAAGGCCAAGGCAAGTGGATCACTTGAAGCCAGGAGTTTGAGACCATTCAGAGCAACAAAGCGAGACCCAGTCTCTACAAAAACATTTTAAAAAATTAGCCAGGCATGGTGGTGCACGTCTGTAGTCCTAACTATTAAGGAGGCCGAGGCCATAAGATCGCTTGAATCCAGGAGTTCAAGGCTACAAGGCTATGATCCCACCACTGTACTCCAGCCCGGGCAACAAAGTGAGACCCTGTCTCAAGATAAAAAAAAAAGAAAAGAATAGAAAACTAAACATATGCTACCCCTATAACCTAGCTATTCTACTCCTAGGTATATACTTGAGAGAAATAAAAACTTATTTCCACACAATGTGTACATGAATGTCCTGTTAAAAGAAACACTTTAGACAAACTTAGAGTTTAATTGAGCAAAGAACAATTAACAAATCAGGCTCTGGGGCTGCCACATGGTCACATGACATTTATGGACAGAAAAAAGAAATGGTATACAGAAAACAGAAGTGAGGTCAGAAAACAGGTGGATTGGTTACAGCTCTGCATTTGCCTTATTGGAACGGGGTTTAAACAGTCGGCTGCCTGTGATTGGCTGAAACTCAGCTTCTGTGATTGGCTCTCCGCTACTTGTTACAACAGTAGGTTACAGTCCCTTTATTCCTAAGAGCCAAAAAGTGAACACAACCCAAATGTCCATCAATTGATGAATGGATAAATAAAATGTGATATATTCATACAATGGAATACTATTCAGCAATAAAAACGAAGTATTGATACATGCTATAACATGGGTGATGAACCTTGAAACTATCATGTTCAAAGGAGAAGCCAGTCACAAAGACCACATCATTATATGATTGCATTGATGTCAAGTATCTAGAGAAGGCGAACCTCTAGAGACAAAAAGGAGATCAGTGGTTGCCTAGGGCTAGGGGAGATAGAAGGTCGGGGGTGATGGCTAAGGGGTACAGGGTTTCTTTTTTAGGTAATGAAAATGCTCTAAAATAGATTGTGGTGATGGGCCCACAACTCTGAAAATACTACCAGCCCTTGAATTGTACACCTTCAATAGGTGATTGGTATGGTATGTGAGTTATATCTCAATACAGCTCTTTAAAAAAAGAATTTGACCAGGTCTGATGGCTCATGCCTATAGTCCCAGCACTTTGGGAAGCTGAGTGAGAAGGATTGCTTGAGCCAAAAAGGTTGAGGCAGCAGTGAGCCATGATCATGCCACTGAACTCCAACCTGGGCGACAGAGAAAGATCCTGTCTCAAAAAAAAAAAAAAAAAAAAAATAGAATTTGAGCATGGTCGGGAGTGGGAATGAGGAGTGACTGTAAGGGGTCATGAGGCATCTTTCTGGGGTGGTGATAGCTTTACAACTTTGTAAATTTACTAAAAATAATTTAACTGTAGCTATGGTATATGCTTTACACAGCAATACTTTTTTTTTTTTTTAATTAAGCTCTCAGAGGGCTTGGGATTCCAATTCAGAGAGGCAAGAAACATTTTTAGTTAGAATCCAAACTCCTGGAATAGTCCCAGAAGCAGAAGGTCTGGAGGGGCAGCATATTTTATGGCCAACCTGGTACCATTGGAGGGATTTGTGGCCATCCACAAGGACCAAAGAACTGCTAGCAATAGTATCTCGTAAGTTGCAGTTAACCAGTCATATATTGATTTCAAAGTGGGTAAGTGGCAAAGAATGGGCAACTTGGGAAGATCCACATTTCTCCTGGCTCCACCTGAATCTCCAGAGCACGGGGTAATGAAAGTTGGTGGAAACCCTCCAGGTGATTCTAATGTGAAGCCAAAGTTGAGAATCACTTCTCTAGAGAAAGCTGGCTGATATGGTTTGGAGGTTTGTTCCCTCAACATTTCATGTTGAACTGTAATCCCCAGTGTTAGAGGTGGAGCCTGGTGGGAGGTGTCTGGGTCATGGAGGCAAGTCCCTCATGAGATGGCTTGGTGCCATCTTCATGGTAATGAGTGAGTTCGATAAATAGATAGATAGATAGATAGATAGATGGATGATAGATAGATACAGAGAGGTAGATGCTCTTATCTATCTCTCTAGGCTGACACATATTCACTGAAACTGATGCTCCCTTCTCTTTCAAGTCATTAGATGGAAGAAACAAGTTCCTATCCTGATCAGTGTGGGTCGGGTGTGACTCGGTGTGTCACACAAGTAAGCAAATGTCACTTGACTTCTACCTTGATTTCTGAACAGCACACAAATGAAAAAGGAAGGGATGAAGCAGCTTAGGGCAGGAGAAGATAAGACATCACAGTTTTAAGGTGAACTCATACCTGTTTCATTTTAGTAAGGAGGCATTACTTATTACTATGGATTTTAGCAGATTAAATAGTGAATATTTGTTTTTCTTTTTTTTTGAGACGGAGTCTCGCTCTGTCACCCAGGCTGGAGTGCAGTGGCCAGATCTCAGCTCACTGCAAGCTCCGCCTCCCGGGTTCATGCCATTCTCCTGCCTCAGCCTCCCCAGTAGCTGGGACTACAGGCGCCGCCACCTCGCCTGGCTAGTTTTTTGTATTTTTAGTAGAGACGGGGTTTCACCGTGTTAGCCAGGATGGTCTCGATCTCCTGACCTCGTGATCCGCCCGTCTTGGCCTCCCAAAGTGCTGGGATTACAGGCTTGAGCCACCGCGCCCGGCCCGTGAATATTTGTTTATAAATGAATTTTTCCATGAGTCTACTAGACTAGGAGCCATGAAAGCAGAGCTTTTCAAACCCGATAGTGCATCAGAATCATCTGAATAGCTTGTTAACATGTCCTGCTCCTTCTTTCCCAGATCCTGATTCAGCAGGTCCAGGGTGAGGCCCAGGACTTTGTACTTCTCACAAGCTCCTAAGCAATGGCTTGCTTCAGACCACACCTCACCCCTGTGCTGGAAGGCAGAATCCACCTATGTCTCAACGAGTTACACATTTAATCAGTGCACAACATATTCAAGACCCTCCACTAGCTACTTGGTAAGAAGGAACACTATTGGTTTTTAACAGGTTCGTAGTCTTGTAGAAGCAAAAACGTAAAGAATTTCTGTCTTTTGTCAACTTTAAATGTATTAAAAAACTCAAATAGGATAAAGATGAGTTATAAAATCAATAGAATTTTGACACCAAGAAAACATTCGCATCCAAACCCAAGACATTTTTAATAAATGTGCTCCCTGCTTACATCAGCAAGGGTCAGTTTCTGTCGTTTATAACCAGGAACCATGGAGTCTCTTTCCTTATTTTGAGGTGTGATTGAAATGGAAAGAATTTCAGTTTCTTTCATTTAGGGAAAGGTAATATTATGGGGAAGATAATAATAGCACCCATTCTTTTTTAGCATAATTGGAAAGATTAAATAAGATCATATATAGAAAGCTTGAAATATAAAGAATTTATTTTTAACAATGTCTGGCACATAATAGATGCCTAAATCTTAGCACTTGGAGCTGATTGTATGGGAAAGAGGAAGCAAGAGATTATAGCTGCTGGTGGAATTCTAAAGAATCACTTGGCCAGGTGCAGTGGCTCACGCCTGTAATCCTAGAACATTGGGAGGCCAGGGTGGGCAGATCACTTGAGGTCAGAAGTTCGAGATTAGCCTGGCTAACATGGCAAAACCCCATCTCTACTAAAAATACAGAAATTAGCCAGGCGTGGTGGCGTGTGCCTGTAATCCCAGTTACTTGGGAGGCTGAGCCATGAGAATTGCTTGAGCCTGGGAGGTGGAGGTTGCAGTGACTCGAGATTGTGCCACTGCATTCCAATCTAGGCAACAGAGTGAGACCCTGTCTCAAAAAACAATAAAAATAATATAAATAAATAGCCACCTACCTGAGGCTGTGGATGTACTCATTGATGTCCACAACAGCACGTGGATAAGGGGACAAAATGCACCGTGTCAGACAGGGGTATAAAGAGTTCCTCAAAGAAAGAGGTGGAAAGCACAACTCGAAAATTCAGCCACAAAACTTAGCAGACAAAAGAAAACAGAAAAACACAAAACAAAAGCAAAATATGTATTCTGGACAACTCCTGGAAACACTGCTAACTGCAGCCTATTCCTGTGCACCAAATGCAAATTGGAATGGCACTGGGTTGCCTGCTTTTAAAAGCCATGCACCAAATCAGGCAAGGTGGCTCACACCTGTAATCCCAGCACTTTGGGAGGTTGAGGCAGACAGATTGCTTGAGCACAGGAGTTTGAGACCAGCTTGGGCAACATGGCAAAACCCTGTCTCTACAAAAAATACAAAAATTAGTTGGGGCATGGTGGCACAAGCCTGTAGTCCCGGCTACTTGTGAAGCTGAGATGGGTGCATTGCTTGAGCCCAGGAGGTTGAGGTTGCAGTGAGCCATGATGCACCCTGGCACTCCAGCCTGGGTGACAGAGCAAGACTCGATATTGTCAAAAAAGAAAAAAGGAAAAAAAAGGTATACACCACATGAACTGAATAGATCCATAATCGAGAGGGGGAACTGGCGGAAATTATGTTTTTTGCTTTTTTTTGTTTTTGTTTTTTGAGATAGTCTCGCTCTGTTGCCCAGGTTGGAGTACAGTGGCACGATCTCGGCTCACTGCAACCTCCACCTCCCGGGTTCAAGTGATTCTCCTGACTCATTCTCCTGAGTAGCTAGGACTACAGGTACGTGCCACCACGCCTGGCTAATTTTTTGTATTTTTAGTAGAGAAAGGGTTTTGCCGTGTTAGCCAGGATGGTCTCCATCTCCTGACCTTGTGATCCACCCGCTTCAGCCTCCCAAAGTGCTGGGACTACAGGCGTGAGCCACCGCGCCCAGCCTGGAAATTATGTTTAATCACCCAATGTAATTGTTTTCCCTTTCAAAGCCTTTGTTTCTATATAAGCAGTGGTTCTCAACCTTGACTGTAGATTGGAATCACCTGGAGAGCCCACCTCCAGAGACTCTGATTTAACTGGTCAGGGTTCAGGCAAGGCATAAGCTCCTCCAGTGATTCTCATATCCAGCCAGAGTTGAGAACCAACCGTCAAAGTCTTTATAAATATCCCATGCTCAGTTTCTATGAAGAAAAAAAAAAAAGATTTTATTTCAAAGAATTCATTATTCCACTATTCAAAAATTTCTAAGTAGGTGTTCAAAATCATCCTCATATTGAGGCCATCAAAACGTCAAAAGAGAATTTGTTAGGAAGGTTTCTTTGGAAACAGTTGTTCTTTGACTCTTATCCCTAGAATGGAAAGAGACAGAATATCTACTCCTTCACCTTAGTTAAGAGAGAGGCTTCAACAGTACTATTTAGAGAGTTTTATATTTATTCTACTAGCCAGGGACACACAGTGGACTGGTATCTGACCCCTAGAAAATTGTGAAGGCAGAGGTAGACTCACTAACTACTCCAGCGCTGGAAAGCAAGAAATTAGTTGCTTTGGGATGGGCCTGTACTTCCAGTTGGTCAGGGCAATGGATGCCTACGCTGACTGCTCAGGACGGTCCTAGAGGCTGATTCCCTATGTCCTTTCAGTAGCCTCGTAAAGAGCTGGCTCACCAGATCTGAGTTCACTCAATGGGAAAACAGGCTAAAACATGACAATTAATCTCAGAGGTTACTTCTTTCTAATAAAGCCTGTTTCCAGCCGGAGGTTGTCCATTGCTACAAAGGCGTGTAGATGATCCTTGTCTCTATTTTTCTACGAATATGGAATGTATGTGGAAGTGGAGCTCTTCACTATGGGACCACGGCCACACTGAGTCCAGTCCACCCACAATCGGTCCAAGCATCCTTCCTGGAGGACTCATGACAGTAGGAGCTGTCACCTATGCACATTTCTGCTTATCCATTTCTCCCAATAAATGTTACTTTATCTTTGTACCGTGTGGCATTGATGAAGTGTATGTATTCATGCTACCTTTGCAAAATGACCACTAAGGAGAAAGAGCTAATCTGGTGCCTTTTAAGTCCCAAGAAGGGCTGCCTGGGGGAGCCACAGGATCTTAACAGAAAAAGTCTGTGAGTGCCTCCTGAGTAGAGTCAGTCAAAGGACTAGGGGCCGAGGCAGGAGCAGCAAGTCAGAGGAAACTCTAGTTGCCCTGTCGTGGAAAACACCACTGAGCATTCCCAACGGGATCCTCTGAATACTCCCACCCCGAACATCGTCAGCTCTAAACACTTATTAGGTCCAGAAAACACCCTCTTACAATACCAGTCATCATGTTCCTAACCCTTTTTACCTCCTCTCCCTCCCCACTCTTAGAGGAAATCATACTTAGCAACATAGATGGAGTGGAAGGTGAGCATAGAGAGAAGAAAAATCACAGTCCCTTCCCTGGTTCCTGCCTGTAGAAGGTTCCATCAAAGGAAGGAGAAAGATTTTAACTTAATTTAAATGCAAATACTTTATAATAACTTAACATAATGTACTTTTAGTTACTGAAATGAGACTGTGTTTTTATTCAATGTCACCAAGATATTTTTATTTCCTGAAAGTAAGAGAAATGTCATGGGAATGCGTACATTTTCAAGTTGGAACAGAAAGTACTTTCCCACTAAATAAATTTAAAGGGAGTAGAAGTCAAGAAAGAATTAGATAAAGAAAGAGAAGGAAGGAAAGAAAGAAGTGGGGGAGGGAGGAAGGAAAGAAGGAAAGAAAGAAAGAAGAAAGGTGTTTTCTGATTACATTCTTTGAATCAAGTTTTTCTAGTTTCCCTAAATATTTCACCAATATTTTGCATTACTGATATTCTAAGTTTTACACCCATCAGATCAGAAAAACTTAGAATATCAGATAATGCTAAATATTGGTGTGAATGTAGGAAAATGGAACCCTCCTACTCTGCAGGGAGCGTCATCCAGCCACATCCATTTTGGAGAGTAGCCTGAGAGTACTTGTTTGGATATGTGTACTATATCCCCTATGACCAAACAATCCATGATCAGTACACCCAGAGGAACATGCACACGGGTCCCAAAGGGGATATGTACAAGGATGTTCATTGTAGCGTTGTTAGGGGTGACCAGCCACTTGTTGGGAATGAATAAAAGAGCCTCTCTTCCAGCTTCTACATGGAAGGCACTCAGGGAGTACAGTGATCGAGCTGTTGAATCAGGCAATCTACAGTATTCACAGAACACGTAAGTCCAGTTTAAACTGGAATTTTTAAGATCACACAAGAATATCTAAAGAACCTTAGCAGACACGTAGAGCCCATATCAGCTCTAACTGGACACTGACAAGGTCCCATATATTTTCTCCAAATGGCAAACTCCTATACTATGACCTTTTAAAAATGTTAATGCCAATAATATAATCAATGACTTGGTTTACTTTCCATATAGGTTCTGCATTCTCTGCTCAGTTTTTAATTTTTTATTTTTTTCAGAGATGGACTTTTGCTCTGCCACCTAGGCTGGAGTGCAGTGGCACCATCTCAGCTCACTGCAACCTCTGCCTCCTGGGTTCAAGAGATTCTCCTGCCTCAGCCCTCTGAGTGGCTGGGATTACAGGCACCTGCCACCACGCCCAGTTAATTTTTGTATTATTAGTAGAGATGGGGTTTCTCCATGTTGTCCAAGCTAGTCTCAAACTTCTGACCTCAAGTGATCTGCCTGCCTTGGCCTTCCAAAGTGCTGGGATTGCAGGCGTGAGCCACCGCGGCCGGCTTCTGCTCATTTTGAAGAGTTGTATTGTCTATATTTTCAGAGCACATTGCTACTATGTATTACACATTACACCATTTCCCTTATAAGCATCTTTTCTTTTCTTTTTTTTTTTTTTAGACAGAATCTCACAGTCTCACTCTGTTGGCCAGGCTGGAGTACAGTGATATGATCTCGGCTCACTGCAATCTCCACCTCCTGGGTTCAAGCGATTCTCCTGCCTCAGCATCCCGAGTAGCTGGGACTACAGGTGTACACCACCACACCCGGCTAATTTTTGTATTTTTAGTAGAGATGGGGTTTCTCCATGTTGGCTAGGCTGGTCTCAAACTCCTGACCTCAGGTGATCTGCCTGCCTCGGCCCCCCAAAGTGCTGAGATTACAGGTATGAGCCACTGTGCCTGGCATCAGTCACTGCATCATTTTGCTTTATTAATAGTCCTACAGAAAGGGCACACTTAAGACTCACCACAGGCTTTATTTCAATGCTTCCCTTCTTTTTCTTTGTCTGAAACTCATTAATCTCCAGGTTTCTCAGGAGGGATCACTGAAACAGTTTCTAAGTTTGTTGCATACTCTTCAATATTTGCAGTGGACTATTTTATTTTGCTTAGGTGAAATTCACATAATACAAAATTAATCATTTTAAAGTGAACAATTCAGTGGCATTTAGTATATTCACAATGTCGTTCAACTACCACATCTATCCAGTTCCAAAACATTTTCATTAACCGCAGAGGAAGCTCTGTCTCCAGAGTTATTCCCACAGCTCCTAGCAACCAGCAATCTGCTTTCTATTTCTGTGAATATTCTGGATATTTCACATAAATGGAACATACAGTATGTGATTTTTGTGTGTCTGGCTTCTTTCACTTAGCATAATGTTTTTGTGGTTCATCCATGTTGTAGTATCCATGTATCAGTCCTTCGTTCCTTTAATGATATTTCATTGCATAGCTATATCACATTTTCTTTATCCATCTGTTGATGGATCTGTTGCTCATTTTTAAGTGAAATGAGGTTTCACATAATAATGACAGGGAGGATATATTAGTCCATTTCCACGCTACTGATAAAGGCATACTTGAGACTGGGTAATGTATAAAGAAAAAGAGATTTATTTATTTATTTATTTAGAGACGGAGTCTCGCTCTGTCGCCCAGGCTGGAGTGCAGTGGCTGGATCTTAGCTCACTGCAAGCTCCGCCTCCCGGGTTCACGCCATTCTCCTGCCTCAGCCTCCCGAGTAGCGGGGACTACAGGCGCCCGCCACCTCACCCGGCTAGTTTTTTGTATTTTTTTAGTAGAGACGGGGTTTCACCGTGTTAGCCAGGATGGTCTCGATCTCCTGACCTCGTGATTCGCCCGTCTCGGCCTCCCAAAGTGCTGGGATTACAGGCTTGAGCCACCGCGCCCGGCGAGATTTATTTATTTATTTACTGAGATGGAGTTTCACTTTTGTTGCCCAGGCTGGAGTGCAATGGCGCAATCTCGGCTCACTGCAACCTCCGCCTCCCGTGTTCAAGCGATTCTCCTGCCTCAGCCTCCTGAGTAACTGGGATTACAGGCATGTGCCACCACACCCGGCTAATTTTGTTTCTATTTTTAGTAGAGATGGGGTTTCCCCATGTTGGTCAGGCTGGTTTTGAACTCCCGGCCTCAGGTGTTCTGCCCGCCTTGGCCTCCCAAAGTGCTGGGATTACAGGCGTGAGCCATTGCACCCTGCCAGTTTATTATAGACTCACAGTTCCATGTGACTGGGGATGCCTCACAATTGTGGCAGAAGGAAAAGCAATGTCTTACATGGTGGCAGACAAAGAGGAAAAATGAGAACCAAGCGAAAGGGGTTTTCCCCTCATAAAACCATCAGCTCTCACGAGAGGTATTCACCACCATGAGAACAGTATGGTGGAAATGGTCCCATGATTCAATTAACTCCCACCAGGTCCCTCCCACAACACATGGGAATTATGGGAGCTACAATTCCAGATGAGATTTGGGTGGAGAAACAACCAAACCATATTAGAGGGATAGGCCAGGTCAGATCTTCTGTCTTCTCAGCTCTACAGTTTGCTCTTTTGATGTTGTCATAAAGCGATCACAAATGTGACCTCATACTTTCTGATATCTGTCTCCTCTGTTGCCCTCCCCAACTTTTATTTGAACTTTTTACATTTGCCTTGTATGGGTTTCCCATTACCACTGTTAATACCTTAACACAAAGCTAATGTTAAAACAATAGAAACTTATTCTCTTACCATTTGGAGCCCAGAAGTCAAAGTAAGGTCCTATGCGGCTAAAAAATCAAGGCATCTGCAGGGCCACACTCCTGCTGGAGGCCCCAGGGAAGAATCTGTTCCCTTGCTTTTTCCATTGAGTATGTTGAGGTGTTGACTGCAACTAAGTGGTTGAGAACCACTGCTTAAATTTGCAGTAATGAAAACTGAAAAAATCTGAAGGTATAATCTACCTATGGATTTTTTCTCCTTTCACAAAGACATTTGAAACCTTTTGCTTTTTTTGTAAAGTTAAAAATCTGCAATAGAGGCAGTCCCTATTTCCAGGTCATATTTGACGTGCATTTCTCACCAAGTAATTTCAAAACTTCTTAAAATCCATGTCTCCTGGGAGTTTCAGAACTGAATTTAGCGACGTGGTGTCTATTCTGTCTAAAAAATGGGCCTTTTTAGGCATGAGCCACAGTATCTGTTTTTTCTATCTAATATCATGTAAGAGCAATAAATCACTTAAGGTTTCTTAAGTGATTTCTTAAGATGACCACATGATTTATCATCCAAACTAAGACGTGTTTGAGAATGAAAGGCACTCACTTCATAATTATTACAAGGATGGTTGATGATAATTAGGACTATCTGAGGCAAACTGGAATGACAGTTAACTTACTTATCCATAATTAACTAATCCAGACAGGATAACTGTTGAGCCCAGGGACAAGTGATATGATTCCAGGGTTAGATTGTCCGCAGTTCCCTGCTTGCTTCTGAAAGCATAATGGAATTGGGAACAGCTGATCTTCCTGTGAGGCACACAGAGAGAGAGAGAGAAACAATTGCCTTGTGATTTAAGTGCAGATATTGCTCTCCCCTCAATAAATTGTTTTTCTAGGAAATGTAAATTACCAAATTTCAGAAGTAAAAATCAGAATGTACCGATAATCAATACACCAATATCAATTTTTTTTTTTTTTTTTTTTTTGAGACGGAGTCCTGCTCTGTCGCCCGGGCTGGAGTGCAGTGGCCTGATCTCAGCTCACTGCAAGCTCCGCCTCCCGGGTTTACGCCATTCTCCTGCCTCAGCCTTCGGAGTAGCTGGGACTACAGGCGCCCGCCACCTCACCCGGCTAGTTTTTTGTATTTTTAGTAGAGACGGGGTTTCACCGTGTTAGCCAGGATGGTCTCGATCTCCTGACCTCGTGATCCGTCCGTCTCAGCCTCCCAAAGTGCTGGGATTACAGGCTTGAGCCACCGCGCCCGGCTACCAATATCAATTTTTATAAAGGCAGAGATAGTCAAAAAAAAATTCACGCCATCCCTGACATAAATGCCCCAAGTACAGCTTTTTTTAAATTAAATAACTAAAAATTAGAAGTTCTGCTTTATTTTTAAGTATTTTTACTTAAAAACATGATATTGATTAATTATAATTTATATGTTTTCCTTTAATTTTCTTAGGTGAGGAATAATTTACATTGAGTTAAATATATGAATTTTAAGCCCACAAATTGAAGCATTCTCACAAATGCATAAACACAATTAACCTTACATGCCACCCATACCCATATTAATATACAAAATATTCCCATCACCCCAGAGAGTTCCTGTGTGCCTCCTTCAGTCAATTCCTGCCTACTCCCAGAAATAGTAGGTTCAGATTTCTATCACAGTAAATCACATTTGCCTCCGCCAGAACTTCATATAAAGGAATCATCTTAGTATACACTCTTTCTTGTTTGGCTGCTTTTACTCAGCATGTTTTTGAGATTCGTTCAGGTTTCTGCATGTGCCAGTAGTTCAATCCTTTCTTACTGATAAGTAGTGTTCCATTGTCTGACTATACTACAATGTCTTTATCTTTTCTCCTTTTGGTGGACATTTGGGATTTTTTTCCCTACAGTTCTTAGCTATTATGAATAAGCCGGCTACATACATTATTGTACAGTAGTTTGTGGACATAAGTTTTCATTTCTCTTGAGTAATACCTAAGAATTGGATTGATGTGCTTAGGAAAATATAGTCTGGTGGTTTTCGTATCCTGTATTTTGTTTCTGTTTTTTTTAGAAACGGGATCTCACTATGCTGCCCAGGTTAGTCCCAAATTTCTGGCCTCAAGTAACCCTCCCAACTCAGTCTCCCAAACTACTAGAATTATAGATGTGAGCCACTGCATCCTGACAATGTTAGAACATTTTTAAAAATCCAGTCTGTTCATCTTTATCTTACAATTGGAGGGTTTAGTTTCTACATTCAATGTAAGGATGAATGTGATTGGGCTTGAGTCTACCATTGCTATTTGTTTTCTGTTTGTCTCATGTGTTCTTTGTTCTTCTGTCTCTTTTTTATTTTTTCCTGTCTTCTTTTGAGCTAATCAGTTTTTGTTTTTAGAATTCCATTTGTCACCTCCACTTCATGTATATGTATAGTTGACCCTTGAACAATGTGGGTTTAAGCTGCATGGGTCCACTTGTATGTGGATTTTTAAAAATAAATTTGTTGGAAAAATTTTTGGAGATTTGCAACAATTTGAAAAAACTTGCAGACAAACTATATAACCTATATACCAAAAAAATTCAGAAAAAGTTGTGTCTCACAAATGCACAAAATATATGTAGTCACTAGTCTATGTGTTAATCAACTATTTATGTTAATGGTAAGGCTTCCAGTCAATGGTAGGCTATTAGTAGTTAAGTTTTGGGTGAGTCAAAAGTTATGTGCAGATTTTTTACTGCACAGGGGTCGGCACCCCCAATCTTTGAATTGTTCAAGGGTCATCTATAAATATATATTTTTATTTTTATAATCATTTACTTAGAAATCATAGTACACATCTTTAGCTTACATCTACCTTCAAATAATATATTTTTTTCTTTTTTTTTGAGACAAAGTCTCAATCTGTTGCCCAGGCTAGAGTGCAGTGGTGCGATCTCGGCTCACTGCAACCTCCATCTCCCGAGTTCGAGCGATTCTTGTGCCTCAGCCTCTGGAGTAGCTGGAATTACAGGCATGAGCCACCACGCCCAGTCTTAAATAATATTAAATGACCACAAACAATGTAAGAACCTTACAATTGTATAATTGAATTTTCCTCCCTCTCATCCTTCATCCTCTTATTGTCATGTATTATAAACCCCACATGACATTGTATGTTAAAAGCCTCCATGGTATATTGATATGTTCATATTATTTTTACTTTAAAAATCAGTCATCTTTTCTAGAAATGAAAAAAATGTGTGATACTGTTAAATCCAAAATGAAAAGGTTTTAAAAATGATATCCTTCATTTCTTATTGCAGATTTGATCTTCCATGTGACCTCACTGTCCTTCAACCTAAAAACTTCCCCTAGCATGTCTTATGGCACTGGTCTGGGGATAAATTCTTTCCATTTTTGTTTATAAATTTATCTATTTGGCCTTAATTTTTGAAGGATATTTTCACTGTATATGGACTTCTAGGTTCAGCTTTTTTTTTTCTTTCAGCATTTAAAAATGCTGTTCCATTGTTTGCTCATCTCCATTCCTCCTGATGAGACGTCAGCCAAAACTGTTGTCATTATATCCCTGTTTAAGATTCTAGATCTGAGTTGCCACCATTATGCTCAGCCCCCATCAATTTTGCAAAATTCTTGGCCATTATTTCTTCAAGTACTTTTCCTTCCCCATTCTCCCTTTCCGGTTCCTTTTTGGCTCTAATTACAAATCTATTAGATGATTTGATTATGACCTGTAAGTTTCAAAGATTTGTTCAGTTTTTTCATTCATTTTTCTTTTTTTTGTTTGTTTGTTTGTTTTGAGACGGGGTCTTGCTCTGTTGCCCAGGCTGGAGTGCAGTGGCCGGATCTCAGCTCACTGCAAGCTCCGCCTCCCGGGTTTACACCATTCTCCTGCCTCCGCCTCCCGAGTAGCTGGGACTACAGGCGCCCGCCACCTCACCCGGCTAGTTTTTTGTATTTTTTAGTAGAGACGGGGTTTCACCGTGTTAGCCAGGATGGTCTCGATCTCCTGACCTCGTGATTCACCCGTCTCGGCCTCCCAACAGTGCTGGGATTACAGGCTTGAGCCACCGCGCCCGGCCCATTTTTCTCTTTACATTTCATTTTAGACACTTTGTATTCAAGTTCCCTGATCATTTCTTCCACTCGTATCAAGTCAGCTATTAAGCCCAACTGATTACATCTTCATTTCTACTATTGTGTTTTTTCACTGCTAGCATTTCCATTGCATCTTTTCTGTAGTTTCTATTCCTGGAATGAAATTCCCTACATATATATTGTTCACCTCCTTGCACCTCAATCTTTTAAACATATATACTACTGTTATTTTAAAGTCCTTGTCTGCTAGTTCCAACACCTTTTCCATCTGTGAGTCCACTTTTTTAACTGTCACATTTTCTTGCTTCTTTGTGTGTCTCAATTACAGCAGCCCTAGCAAACTAATATATTGCCTATTTCTCAATTGATTCAAAACTTTGGGGATGGGGAAGTGTGCTGTTTATTAGGTGCTCTGAAATCCCCCAACTGCATGGCAAATTGTAGTGTTCAATAAATGTTTATAGAATAAGAAATTTAACATCTTATTAATAAGAAAAATCTAAAAATATAAATTGCTTTTCTGGTATTTGTTCTGAATTTGCTCAACTTAGAGGAGTTTAGACTGCGGCGTTGACATTCTTTGTAGCTACTTCTATAGCTGACTGTGATGCCTTGGGAAAGCAGTTTATGCCACATTAACAAGGGTAAACACAGGTCATGAATCATTGCATGGGAAGATGGGTGGCTGTACTGAACATAGATACATACTCAGATGACTTTCATATTTCCACACACAAGATAGCATATCCTAGGGGTTAAAACCACCACCTTGACATCATACTCCCTTGATTCCAATTATGTCTCCAGAACTGAGTGGCCTGGACAATTGTTTAATATTTTGGTGTCTTAATTTCTTTTTTTGAGACTCTTATGCCCAGGCTGGAGTACAGTGGCATGATCATGGCTCATTGTAGTCTTGACCTCCTGGGCTCAAGTGATCCTCCCACATCAGTCTTCCAAGTATCTGGGACTACAGGTGCATGCTACTATGACCAGGTATTATTATTATTATTATTTTTCTGTAGCGATGGGGTCTCCTTATATTGTCCAGGCTGATCTCAAACTCTTGGGTTCAAGTGATCCTCCCATCTCAACCTCCAAAAATGCTGGGATGACAGGTATGAGCTACCACCCCCAGTAGTATCTTAATTTCTTTACTGAAAGGTGAAATGATATTAGAGGCTTTGGTGAGGATTAAATGAGATAGACTACATAAAACGCTTAGGACATCAAATGGCACATGGGAAGTAATAAATGTCAGCTGTTGGGCTTTTGAGGCATTCAATATACAGCACCTGTCTTTCTTTCCTGAATTCTGAATCATTTCAGGTATAAAATGGTAGAAGCAGCAGACGAAACATCAAAATGACATCTGTGTTATTGATAAAGGTAGGTTGGAGAATTTCACTTATTGTGAGAGTAAGAGAGTCGCGAACTCCTTATTCTAGTGGTCCTCAAAATATATTCCAGTATCATCAGCCTCACCTAGGAACTTGTTAGAAATGGGGGCCCCACCTCAGCTATACTGAATCAGAAACTCTGAGAGTGGGGCCGGCGATTTGTGTTTTCACAAGCTCTAATAGTTTGACAACCACCACCTTCTCCATCCCAGCCTGGGACTTGGGAAATAGCACTGTCAGATCAAAAGCCCTTTCTCACGGTCCAGATGAAGGAAAGAGTGAAGAGGAAGAAGCAAACTAGACCATAGCAAGAATGTTCTAAAACAGACAAAAGATGTCAAGAAAGAACAGGAAGTAATGAGTAGAGGTAGCCCTTGGAGAAATTTTGCTATAAAGAAACAGAGAAACGGAGTGGTTGATTGAGGGGCATGTAGACTCAATACAAAGATTGTAAATAAAATTGGCTGGTTAGTTTCTTCAGGAATTTATATATCTATCATATCACTTAGAGATGACTCCCATGGAGATAATTCTTTTTTTTTTTTTTAAACAGAGTCTTACTTTGTCGCCCAGGCTGTAGGGCAGTCACGCAATCTGAGCTCTGGGCTCACTGCACCCTCTGCCGTCTGGGTTCAAGCATTCTCCTGCCTCAGCCTCCCTAGTAGCTGGGATGACAGGCGTGCCCTACCACTCCTGGATAATTTTTGTATTTTTAGTAGAGACGAGGTTTCTCCATGTTGGCCAGGCTGGTCTCAAACTCCTGACCACAAGCGATCCACCCACCTCGGCCTCCCAAAGTGCTAGGATTACAGGTGTGAGTCACCGCACCTGGCCTATGGAGATAATTCTTATAATTTAGAATTTTTGTGGCCGCAATCTTGGCAATAGAATCATCAAAACAAGAATTCATTTGATTTTAGGAGTGAAAATCATTTAATAAACTAAAGCTTGTTGAAGGCCAGACATTTTACATATATTTAATTGAGATTCACGGAAATTCAAGCCTGTAATCCCAGCACTTTGGGAGGCCAAGACGGGTGGATCATGAGGTCAGGAGATCGAGACCATCCTGGCTAACACGGTGAAACCCCGTCTCTACTAAAAAAATACAAAAAACTAGCCGGGCAAGGTGGCGGGCTTCTGTAGTCCCAGCTACTCGGGAGGCTGAGGCAGGAGAACGGCGTAAACCCGGGAGGCGGAACTTGCAGTGAGCTGAGATCCGGCCACTGCACTCCAGCCTGGGCGACAGAGCGAGACTCCGTCTCAAAAAAAAAAAAAAAAAAAAAGATTCACGGAATTAAGTGTCATCATCTCCATTTTATAGAGATTAAGTAACAGGACCTAAATTGAGAGGAGAAATTTTCAACCAGGCATTCTGGCTTTCATGTACTTATTTTTACTCCTACCAGGTCTTCTCCTGTAAAATAGAGCTTAAAAGACTCTGAAATCAAGGTCTGATGCCTAAAAATCTGTGTGTAGATCAGCAGAAGGATATAAATACTGACAGCATTTTCATTCATTGGGGAATTGAGTCGGGATCATCGGAGAATTGTAATATTACTATTACAGAGTCACAAGATCTCAGATATCAAAAGTCAAATTAAGTGACATTAGCATGGCTGACCAAGGTTTATCTCTGCCACTCATTTTTTCCTTCAGTAAATCCAGAAAGAATCAAAGGGCTTACTGGATTGGATAAATGATTTTTTTTAATGCATGGAGCGAGAACAATGCTTTATTCATACTGGAGTGTTGGGTCCTAAATAGGCCCTACCCGGTTAATGAGAGATCTGTGTGTTACGTGTAGGAGAAATCTAGAAAAGCAGCTCCTTCCATGGTAAAACCCTCCTGGGGTGAGGAGTTCATCTGCAGCTCAGCTCTTCTCACCACTGCTCCTAGAGGGGAAAACTGGGAAGCTTGTGCATGGAGAAAAACTCAAAAACAGACTTGATGAAAGGGGAAGCATTTGGTGAAAGTCATGTTAGGGAAGCGATGACATGAGATCCTAGCTTTTTGTGTTGGACATACTGCTCTACCTCCTTTGAATAACCTTTTATTTATTTATTTATTTATTTATTTGAGATGGAGTCTCACTCTGTTGCCCAGGCTGGAGTGCAGTGGCGCCATCTTGCTTCACTGCCACCTCCGCCTCCTGGGTTCAAGCAATTCTCCTGCCTCAGCCTCCCAAGTAGCTGGGATTACAGGCACACGCCACCATAGGCCTGGCTAATTTTTGTATTTTTAATAGAGACAGGATTTCACCATGTTGGCTAGGCTGGTCTTGAACTCCTGACCTCAAATGATCCACCCACCTCGGCCTCCCAAAGTGCTGGGATTATAGGCGTGAGCCCCTGCACCTGGTTGAATTATCTTACTCAGAGTTTTAACACTACTTAGTGGCCTTAGAGACAAAAACCCACTTCTTCCTCTGCCACTTTCTAGGGCCTCCAATATATATATATATATACATATTTCAGCTATAAGACACTGGGAAAGGAGAGAAAAACTGCCAAATTATCACCCTCCCCATGTCCCCAGTCCTACACCTTTACTAAGGTTGGATGGGTGGGTATATCCAATGGGAACATACCTCAGGGAGCAGACTTTCAGGGGTATGTCTTGAAGCTGGAGAGAATTAAGTCTACTTCTAGTTGAAAATGACAAAGATGCCCCCAGCTTGGGTGTTCTAGAAGCTGGTGGGAGTGGGAGAGAAACCATGAAGCACTCTGTCCTTGCCTGTGGCTCCAGGCTGGGTTACGTTCTTGTGGTGATATCCGCAGTGCAGCTCCTCACCCATGACTGGGAAATGGAATTGAAGTGTGGAACAGGGGTAGCCTCAGGGTAGGCAGTGTTAAGGGTACTGGTTTTGAGTCTGACCCTGATTACCCATGTGTCCTTGGGTAAGTTTGTGATAATGTTGGTTTACGTAGGTGCAAGTAGCCTTTCGTTTTCCTTAGGGCCGTGAAACTCCCTCCCAGAGAGGGGATTTATGGAAGCCTCCCCGCAAGAGAGGGGATTTCTGGGAGCCCCAGAAATTGCTGCTTTTAGTCAGATAAGGGAAGGTCTGAGAATGCTTCTTTTTGCATTTGTTGGATTTCAAATATTTTCAGCTTAAAATAATCTTCATACAAACTCTGGGGTTCTGAGTAGGTCTCCTCAACATGCTAAAAAGCCAAGATGGCAAGAAAAAAGAGATGTATAACCAAATATAAGAAACAGAAGAGATAGAAATAAATAAGACATGGTAAAAGATGAGTATAAGTTTAAAATTTTCAAATCAAAGGTAAGTAAAAGGCAGAATAAAATAAACTGCTTATATAATAAAATAAAACAGTAAAAACTAGACAATATACAAAGCAACAACATTGAAAGCAATAAACTAAATGAACATAGGAATAATAAAATAATAATTAAACCAACAGGTCCAGCTATGAGCATGTGTAAAAAAGGGAAAAAATTAGAGTGTGGAACAGTGCCAAGGGAACGTGACAGGGACCAGGAATAAAAAGCTTGTTGCTGGCCGGGAGCGGTGGCTCATGCCTGTAATCTTAGCACTTTGGGAGGCCTAGGTGGGTGGATCACTTGAGGTGAGGAGTTTGCAACCAGCCTGGCCAACACGGTGACACCCCATCTCTACTAAAAATACAAAAAATTAGCTGGGTGTGTTGGTGCACACCTGTAGTCCCAGCTACTGGGGATGCTGAGATGGGAGAACCGCTTGAAACCAGGAGGCAGGTGGAGGTTGCAGTGAGTCGAGATAGCGCCACTACACTCCAGCTTGGGCAACAGAGTGAGACTCTGTTTCCAAAAAAAAAACAAAAAAAAAAACCCATTGCTTTGGAACAACCAGCAGTTCCAGTGTCTTCCATTCCACGTCTCTTTTGGAGTATAGGGTCATAGAAGGAAAAAGCCTAGGATTTAGAGCTTTGTGGCATAGAAAAGCAGCCGTAAGCTTGTGTGGTGTTGTGTACCTGCCGTCCCAGTGACTCGGGAGGCTGAGATAGGAGAATCCCTTGAGTCTAGAAGTCAGTCAGGGCATCATAGTGAGACCTATCTCTAAAAAGAGAAAAGAAAAGCAGCTATTCATCCAGACAGTTCCTTGAAGGGGTAAGAAAAACTAGCTGTGGTTTAATCATAATTTCCCTCTTGATGCATTACATTGACGTTTTTCTGGCTTGGTTAATGAATGCCAGCATGCTATACAGAGCAATAGGCCTGAATCAGAGTTGGTATTATTATTCTTTAGGTATGCAAATGCACCATCTACTTTTAAAAGTGAGACAAGTTGGAATGGGAAAAAAACTTTCATAGAAATCGTGAAAAAAAGGTTCAATTGGAAGTTTATCTTGAATCATAAAATTAAGGAATGTAAAAACTTTATCTTAGTTGGATAAAATTAAGATTATAATTTCAACTAAGTGTCAAATCACAGAATAAATAAAGAATAAAACAAGTATTGATTTTTGCAGGATAGTAGGAGACGACATTCTTCATAATTAACATTGGCAGCACAAGTATTTTTGCAAAAATACTTAAAAGACGTCATCAGATTTCTCCAGAGGCCTGTCTCAATCCTTTGATAGTTAAGTCCTTTTTGAAGCTCCTCTCATGTCTTAATCATCCTCATTATATTTTTTCCCTTGTTTATTAAATGACCTGGATACCCCAGATCATGTGGTATCTCCTCTTTCTCTCTCTCTCTCTCTTTTTTTTGAGACGACATCTCACTCTTGTCCTCCAGGCTGGAGTGCAATGGCATGATCTCAGCTCACTGCAACCTCCTCCTCCAGGGTTCAAGTGATTAACTTGCCTCAGCCTCCTGAGTAGCTGGGATTACAGGCACCTGCCACCATTCCTGGCTAATTTTTGCATTTTTAGTAGAGACGGGGTTTCACCATGTTGGCCAGGCTGGTCTCAAACTTCCGACCTCAGGTGATCTGCCCATCTTGGCCTCCCAAAGTGCTGGGATTACAGGCATGAGCCACCGCACCCAGCTTCTCGCTCCTTTTTTTAAATCAATTTTGCTTCTCTTCACAACCTTGTTACTTCAGGAGTTAAATAACAAGTATTCAGAAAATACTTCTGGTAAATAATGAATATTCAGAAAATATTCTGGACAATAGCACGTGTGCTTCTGTTTTTGACTGTATGCCAAGTTCACATATATAGTGGGAATAAATGGATATGTTTTGCAAATGGATGTGTGTCTGGGACCTGGGAAAGATCAGCTACTGCCAACTCTTGTTATTGTTAAGTAACTTGTATCCCAACTTAAAATCAAACCAGAAAGCAGGCAAAGACACTCACATTTGCACAAAGGGTATCTAATGAGGCTACAGTAATTAAAATTGACTAGGCCAGGCATGGTGGCTCATGCCTATAATCCCAGCACTTTGGGAGGTCAAGGTGGGCGGATCACAAGGTCATGAGATCGAGACCATCCTGGCTAACATGGTGAAACCCCGTTTCTACTAAAAAATACAAAAAATTAGTCGGGCGTGGTGGCGGGCGCCTGTAGTCCCAGTTACTCGGGAGGCTGAGGCAGGAGAATCGCGTGAACCTGGGAGGTGGAGCTTGCAGTGAGCCGAGATCTCGCCACTGCACTCCAGCCTGGGTGAGAGTGCGAGACTCTGTCTCAAAAAAAAAAAAAAAAATTGACTAGTAAAATAGGAAATAGAAGTTAGCAATTCCTTCTTCTTCTTTAAATCCTTAGTGACCCCCAATAAAGATGTCAGACTATAGCATCCTGGAGCAGGTGTTAAATTTGTCCATATTTTTTCATGACAAATTAATTTCTACAGTCCTAAGTATTTTATTGTAAATGTGACAGTTTTTCAAGTAAGCAAGTTTTGGAGCACCAACCAGCTATAAGGAAGAAGGCATTGTGCTAGTGCTGCAGAGTTCTTTTGCATATATTATTTCTCTTGGAGTAAATAAAGATTTTGTGCACTTGGCTGCCTCCCATGCGTTATTTCAGTTTCTACTCAAATATCACCTCCTCAAACACTTTCTTTGACCAGCTCATATTACACTCCTACATCACTGTCTGTTATATCACCCTGTCTCACTGCCTTATCACTTTTGGAAATCATCTTGTTCATTTGATTAATTGGTTATTTCCTGAATATAATGTCCAAGAATGTAATGACCACAAAGACTAGGACTGTGCCCATCTTGTTCATTGCCATACCCCCAATACCTAAAGCAGTGCACCTGGCACATATCAAATTTTCTGAGCAAATTAATAAATTATGAAGTCTCTAAGGGATAGTCAGCTAAATTAATACACAGGAGGCTGAGTCTGAAAGTTTCATTGAAATATTTGCATTAAAATGTTAATTTGCACAATATTAACTTGCAGTTATTTATAGAACGCAATGCAAACATCAGAGATGTGGTCTTCTCTAACCCAAGATGCCATTATTCAAATATGTTTAATCAGCTCTTGACATAGTGTCCTTGTATGGGATGGCTAAATTTGGAATAAATACCAACATTTGCATGCAAATCCATCATTCTCCCTGTCTATTTCTTAGAAATTTATATGCTATCCAAAGGTAGGGAGACTAGACAGAAAATACGTGGCTTGAATGAGAATTGCTTCAACTGGAGGCAATTGTAATCCTTGAAGTCAATAGGAGTTACACATTCATCTTACTCTAGAAATGGAATTCTCTTTTCAATGCTCATCTCTGAAAGAGCAACCCATATGACGAAGACAAATGTATATGTCTAAGAACACTGAAATCATTCTATGGTAAAAATCAGTTTCATTTTTGGTAATTAACATTTCTCTTCTTAGCATGCACTGTAAATTTAGTATATACGATAAATTGAGCTGTCAAAAATATTTCTCTGGCCAGGCATGGCGGCTCATGCCTGTAATCCCAGCATTTTGGGAGGCTGAGGCGGGTGGATTACTTGAGGTCAGGAGTTGGAGACCAGGCTGGCCAACATGGTGAAACCCTGTCTCTACTAAAAATACAAAAATTAGCCAGTCAGTAGTGGCACGTGCCTGTAATCCCAGCTACTTGGAAGGCTGAGGCAGGAGAATCTGTTGAGCCTGAGAGGCGGAAGTTGTGATGAGCCGAGATCGTACCACTGCACTCCAGTTGGGGGCGACAGAGTGAGACGCTGTCTCAAAGAAAAAAAAAAATCCTGTTTTTAAAAACACTTCAATCACTAAGAAATAAAGAAAAAGATTATTGCTCAGAATTCATAGCCACCTCTCATACCTTCCTGATCAAAGGTAGAGGTAGCATTAGTTAATGAAAGCAATATCCTATTCCTTAGTTTATTCATTAGTTCCAGCTTCTCTTCACTAAATCCATTATTGAACAGCCAATAAAATCATTCAGTTTCTGTTTTACCATTTTTTAAAATTAGTCTAGGTTGGTTTCCAACTAGAAAGGTACCTGGGTGTCTTTCCCATCTTGATTTTCTGCCTCAAACTTCCAGAAGAAAAGAAAGGTTTCCATACACATGGCATTCACGGAACAAATGTTTCCCCACTTGAGTCCCAGACCTCTGTTTAGAATTCAAGAACTGCGTTACCACTGTGTTGGAGAAGATTATAGGACTGTGTAGAGGTTTGTTCCTAGGGATAAAGCTACATTCCTTTGGGTGTATTCTTAGGTCAGCTAATTTATATCCTTGCCTTCAATCGTATTGCCTTAGGGTTGACACTACCCTAAAAGTCAGGAAAGAAATCCTAGCTTAGAACTAGGAGTTCTATTCTACATTCAATGTTCAAAAACTCTTCTGTTGGTGGTTGACTCACCAACATCCATTCAACCCCAGAAAATAGTCTAAATCAATTTTAGTAATTCTATTTCTCTCCCACATTGGAATGATGAAGAATATTCCTGGGCTGCCAATGGCAGAATTGTGCTACTGAATCCACCAAGCCTGAAGCCTGCTCTGCCTCTTGGAGTTTGATTTGGTGAAATAATGAACTTGTTTATTGTCTAAGCCAGTTTGAGTCAGTTTTTGTTATGTACAGCAGAAAGTATCCTAACTCATGCAGCTCCTCTAGGAAAGAAGTCCACTGTCATGATTCCAATTTACTAAGAAGGACATCAGAGTTCCGGTTCAGGGAGCATCTTCATCTCAATTCTCTGAGACCAGTGCCCTCTGAGCCTCAGATGAACCAGTTTGTAACTTTTTGAAGTACACTCTACCTTGACTATGGCCCCTGGGGTTTCTAAAGGCTATTACTAGTTTTATTTATTATTCATGCTTTGGAACCCATTGAATTTATCCAGGGGTTCAAAGGTCCAGTGTGTTCCACTGTGGCATTTTCTTTAAAAAGTCATGTCTAGGCCAGGCACGGTGGCTCACGCTTGTAATCCTAGCACTTTGGGAGGCCGAGGAGGGCAAATTACAAGATCAAGAGTTTGAGAACAGCCTGACCAACATAGTGAAACCCTATCTCTGCTAAACATACAAAAATTAGCCAGGAGTGGTGGCACGTGCCTGTAGTCCCAGCTACTTTGGGAGGCTGAGGCAGGAGAATTGCTTGAACCTGGGAGACAGAGGTAGGAGAATTGCTTGAACCTGGGAGACGGAGGTAGGAGAATTGCTTGAACCTGAGAGACGGAGGTAGGAGAATTGCTTGAACCTGGGAGACGGAGGTAGGAGAATTGCTTGAACCTGGGAGACAGAGGTTGTAGTGAGCCAAGACTGAGCCATTGCACTCCAGCCTGGGTAACAGAGCGAGACTCCATCTCAAAAAAGAAAAAGTGATGTTTAGCAGCTTCAGTGCCCGCAGATGGATGAGGTACTGGATTATCATACTTTTTCTAATCTAAGTCTGCAGACTTGCATATTGTTTATAGTTGACTTTCTGTCCCCATAAGCAAATGGAAAGGAGATGTGTGCTCGCTTCCAAGATTGTCACATCTAGTTTGAGAAGCAGACCCAAGGTATTTGAATTTATTTATTTATTTATTTTTGAGAGACCTGCCCTGGCTTCCCAAAGTGCTGGGGTTACAGGCATGAGCTACCGTGCCCAGCCAGGTATTTGAATTTAAGCAAGGCATCTAACAAGGACTCTTATGCCAACGTCTCAAGGCCTCTCATGGACAAGTTGGAGGAATGTGAACTGGCTACACAGGCAAATTGATTAATGTTTAAAACTGCATACCTTCAGAATGTTGATTCATGGATTAAGGTCAATTTAGAAAAAGTGCTCCAAAGCCTGCTCTGAAGCACAGTCATCAGATATGTTCTATTCAATGTTTTTATCAATGAATAAGATGAAAATATAGAAAGCATGCTCTTTGTATCACTTCCCTATGATATGAAATGGAAGAAAGTGACAATATGATGGTTCACTTAAGCAAAGTCTGAAAATAATTTAACAAGCTGGATCAATGGGCCAACTGTACAAGGAGCTGTTTTCATAAATGATATAAAAATATGGTGAAGATTATGTAAAAATTATTTTTTTAAACTAGGGATACATAAATAGAAAAATTGATATCCATATTCCTATATCTGATGGACTGTCATATGAAATGAGAGAGACATTGTCTATGTCTCAATAAAGTATGTCTAAGATAATTTTTTTTTGGCTCAGTAATGAAGGGATTCTTTAACATTTGAAGACAAAGGAAAAGAAAATAATTACCTGAAAAAAGAAAAAAGAAAAGAATTACCTGAAGCCAGGTGCAGTGGCAGCTTCTTGGGAGGCTGAGGTGGTATTGATTGAGCCCAGGAATTTGAGTCTAGCCTGGGCAACATAGTGAGACCCCATCTAAACAAAATTATCTGAATTAGGATATAGTGATAAATGAGATTGCTATGGTTTATAAATTCAAACCAAATCTGATGGGCTGTAGATAGTTTTGTTTTACAGATAACTTGGAGGAGATGAAATCTAAACTTTCTTTCCATGGGGTTTATTTTTTTAAACTAGCCTGTCATTCTTTGTGTTTTAATGGTAGCATTTAGTTGCTTTACGTTTGCTATAATTATTGACATATTTGGTTTTACATCTACCAAATTATTATGTGATGTATACTTATTCTGCCTGTTCTATGCTCCTTTGTCTCTCCATTCTTGTCTCTTTTACATTTATCTTTTTTCTTTTCTTTCCTTTATTTTTTATTTTTTGGCAGAGTTTCACTTTGCTGGCCAGGCTGGAGTGTGGTGGTATGATCAAGTGATTCTCCTGCCTCAGCCTCCCAAGTAGCTGGGACTACAGGTGCCTGCCATCACACCTAGCTAATTTTTGTATTTTTAGTAGAGATGGGATTTCACCATGTTGGCCAGGCTGCTCTCGAACTCCTGGCCTCAAGTGATCGGCCCACCTCGGCCTCCCAAAGTGCTGGGATTACGGATGTGAATCACTATGCCCAGCCGATAATTGATATTTTTAACAATTCTACTTTTAATCTCTATTTGCTAGGACATTGTACAGCTTTTACTCTTCCTTTGGTGGTTGCTTAGAGACTATAGCATGCAGATTTTTAGCAAGCATTAGACTTGACAAAGTCTAATGTCAACTGGTATTTTTACCCTTTTCCAGTAGGAGGCTTTTAAGCCCTGTAACTCCATACACCTCCCTCCCAAATTATATACTGTTGTGGTCTTATATCTATAAATATTTTAAACTGCACATTATTTTTGTTTTATATAGTTAACAATTTACTTAGAGTTACTAGTTGCTATGCTCTAATGTGTCCCTGATAATTTGTGTTGAAAACTCAATCCTCAATTCAACAGTCTTGGGAAGTGGGGCTTTTGGGGAAGAGCTAGGTGAATGGATTAATGGGTTGGTGGGAGTAGGTTCACTCTCTCTTGCCCTTCCATCTTCTGCCATGTGAGGGCGCAGCATGAAGGCTCTCAGCGCCTTGATCTTGAACTTCTCAGCCACCAGAATTTTGAGGAAATAAATTTCTGTTCTTTATAAATTACCCAGTCTGAGATATTCTGTTACAGTGGCACAAATGAACGAAGACCCTAGCATAATTATTATTTTTATTGCTTCGTGTTTCTTCCTCTGTTTCTGGCCTTCTGCACAGGCTCATTTTCCTTTTACCTGAACACCTTTTAATACTTGTAGTATGAGCTTGCTGGGGATGAATTCTCACTCTATTTTTTCTTGAAAAAATATTTATTTCTCCTTCATTCCTAAAGAGTATTTTCAATATTTGTAGATGTTTGCTAAGTCACTATGGCAGCTATTTTCCTTCAGTATATTGAAAATGCCATGTTATTGTCTTCTGGCTTCCATTGTTCTACTGAGAAGTAAGCTATCATTTCAGTTGTTGTTCCTTTTAGGATGATCTGTCTTTTTTCCTCCGGCTGCCTTTTTTGTTTTAGACTAATTAGAGATCTGAAGTGATTTTGCCTTTATTTCCTTTACTTTAAGCCAATTATGAAATTTCACAGTGATTTCTGAGGTAGGGTGTTAAGAATCATCGGGATGGCAGAGCACGGCGGCTCATGCCTGTAATCCCAGCACTTTGGGAGGCCAAGGCAGGTGGACCATGAGGTCAGGAGTTCAAGATCAGCCTGGCCAAGATGGTGAAATCCCCCCTGTACTAAAAATACAAAAAATTAGCCGGGTATCGTGGTGCGGGCCTGTAGTCCCAGCTACTCAGGAGGCTAAGGCAGGAGAATCTCTTGAACCCAGAAGGTGGAGGTTGCAGTGAGCCAAGATCATGCCACTGCACTCCAGCCTGGGGGACAGAGTGAGACTCCCTTTCAAAAAAAAAAAAAAAAAAAAAAAATCATCAAATCATCAGGGCTGTGGCCCGGTTGGCCCACGGAGTGCATGCAGGGTGGGCCTTCATTGGGGCAGCTGCAGGGGACAGACTGCCCCGCCGGCAGGTGGGTGATGTTCCGAGAGTGTAAAAACTGGTAGGCGATGTCCTCCGCAGCTTCCAGCTTGCCCAGCTTGATCAGGGCGTCCCCTGCGGTGGCCAGTGAGTTGGTGATCAGCTCAACGGCCTTGAAGTCGCCCTCAGCAGAGGTGATGGCCGCCTTTTTCTGCTGCTCAGCCTTTTCCACCACAAATCTGGCCCTCTCTGCTTCCTGGTGAGCCATCCGTTTGGCTTCCACCTATAAACTCCTTCCCGAGGGTCAGATGTGTCAAGGACGCGTCGTCCAGAATGAGCCCAAAGGTGGCTGCTCGCTCGGTAAGGTCATCACTCAGCTGCCTGGAGATCAGCTCTCTCTGGGTAATTAGTTCTCCACCTTCAAAGCGAGCCACCACTGACTTGAGGATCTCGGTCGTGATGGACGGCGGCACACGCTCGTCATGGTCCTCTCCGATGCGGGTGAAGATGCGAGGAAGCTGACTAGCCACGAGCCGGAAGATGATGCGCAGTGTGATGTTGACATTCTGTAAATCTTTGCTACCAGTGATGACTGGCACGTTACGTGGTTGAGAACGGCAGTCAAAGATCACTGGTTTCTGTAACCATGGGGTGAGAAAGTGAGTCCCTTTCCCTACCTCAATGGCCAGTATTCCACGGAATCGGTCAAAGACGACAGCTCTGTGCCCAGCATCCACGTTATATATAAGGCAGAGTTTAGAGTTCACCACGCCTCCTTCAACAGCTAAGGCCAGGCCAAACTTGTCGATGGACTCAAACATTTTGGCAGCTATGTCTTCTTCTGCTGGAGCGTCTCAGACCTGCTTCCACCCTGACGTTCACACGAATTCCCCAGCCACATATACCGCGCGTGCGCTGTGCAACTCCTCCTCTGCCCGCTCTCCTTCCCTGATTGCTTTCTGGTTGCTTTTTTTTTTTTTGAGACGGAGTGTCACTCTGTTGCCCAGGCTGGAGTGCAGTGGTGCGATCTCGGCTCACTGCAAGCTCTGCCTCCCGGGTTCACGCCATTCTCCTGCCTCAGCCTCCCAAGTAGCTGGGACTACAGGTGCCCACCACCACGCCCGGCTAATTTTTTGTATTTTTAGTAGAGACGGGGTTTCACTGTGTTAACCAGGATGGTCTCTATCTCCTGACCTTGTGATCCGCCCTCCTCGGCCTCCCAAAGTGCTGGGATTGCAGATGTGGGCCACTGCGCCCGGCCCCCTCGCTGCTTTTTAAGAGTTTCTGTCTTCCTTGGATTTTCAGCCGTTGTACTCCAATGTGCCTAGGTGAAAACCTTTTCCTATCCTGCTTTGGGCTTGTAGAGCTTCTGGAATTGGTTGGCCTGATGTCTGTACAAGATTTACTTTTGTGTTACCCCAGATCTGTGTGCTAACCTTATTGACACAGATTCATATCTGCCCTCTGTGGTGGCTGTTCTCTGATCCTTGTCACACTTGAGCACAACCTGTGGCTTATCTCACACACTTGCTATGTGCTTTCATGTCCTGCCCTGGGACTTTCCCAGTGGGCTGAGGCACTCGGTGCTCACGTGTACACAACCTTGAAGTGTGGGAGGTATCAAGCCATGTAGTGGGTTCTACCCAATGGGAGAGGAAAACTCCTGGACAGTTTTCTCTCCCTTCCTCCTCAGAACCAGATTGTTGAAGTAACAGTGGCTCACATACCTTTTCTGATGATGGGTTGCAAGACGAGGTAATAGACTTGCAATGAGTGTATGCCCACGTTAGTATAACACATGCTATATCTGTACTGCATCCTTCTCTATCTCACATAATTTTACCCCACTCTTATGCTTGTGGGAATACACTTACCAGTAAAGTAAACATGGAAGTTTTTGCCTCAAGCTCTGCTTTTTAGAGGATCTGGGCTATGACAATGTTTTTAGTCAGTTTGGAAATTTTTCAGCTATAAGCGCCTCAAATACTTATTCTGACCCACTTCCTCTTTCCTTTTTTTTTCTGGAACTCCAGTGAAATGCATGTTCGTTTTTTTCCTTCATCACATCCTCTGGGTTTATTATTCTCTCTTATGTAATTTTTATCTGTTTGTCTCTCCATGCTTCATTCTGTTTTTTTTTTCTCTCCGCTCTTACAGTAATTCCCCTTTAAATCTGATGTCAAACCTAACCGCTAAATTCTTAGTTTCAGTTATATTTTTTAATGTTCGAATATTTCTAGGTACTTTTTAAAAAATTGTCTATGTTATTTCTGTACAGTTTTCAACTGTATTTTCTATCTTAGATTTGTTTACTTGGCTATAGTAAACATAGTTATTTTAATATCTAGATCTGTTAGTTCCAATATTCAGAACCCCTACAGATCTAGGTCTATTACTTACGATTTCTTTCAGTCTTCATGTTGTCTTGTCACCTCATGTGCTTGGGTACACAAGAGTGTGTGTTGGACATTTTATTTGAAAGATTGTTCACACAATTTGAGCCCTAGGAGATACCTCTCCCCAGAAAATATTTTCGTGTGTTTTGATCAGGTCCCTATGAGCACTGTCATCTTGGCCGACCTCAATCCGATTTCAGAGACTAGAGTTCCAAATCACTGGAAGCTGGGCTGCAGTCTGAGGAAGGGCTGCTTTTCTTTTAGTTCTCCCTACAGTTGGGGTACTGTCATTTAGATAAAAGTGTGGGGCGGGGGGGAGAGTGGGGATTGTGCTAATAGGACATTTCCCTTAGTGGGACCTGGACTCCAACTTTTGTACCCCTTTTACATTACAACTGTCAAAAGAACCACTCCTCCTTTTAGCTGGAAAATGCCCTAGAGGTAAATAACCCCAATTGCCAGGATTCCTATCTTCTAGATTTTGCTAAAATCTAAATTAAATGAAGAACACATTGTCAAATTATGTGCCAGCAGAGTCAAGTTGGCAATAATTATTTTCTGTACTGATAAAGAAATATGATAAATATTTTTATACTTTAGAAATACAGAGATGATCCTAAAAGAAACTACCGCATTGCATCTTCAACTCAACATTATGTCCAGAACTACAATTTATCAAGTAAGAAATTGTATCCAGTAAGAAAAATAATCAAAAGTACAGATTATGTTGGAGGTTATTTTCAAAGGATGTAATAATAATTTCTGATACGTGTTTCACAATGACTCTGGTCAAATAATACTTCCTGGAAAACTTTACATTAATAGACGACAAAGCATAGATAACATTAACTCTAATTCATATGAATATCTGTCTCACAAAGAGAACAAGATGGGTAACTCTCGTGAAAGTTTGCAAGTTAATGGCCAGGCGTGGTGGCTAAGGCCTGTAATCTGGGAGGCTGAGATGGGTGGATCACCTGAGGTCGGGGGATTGAGATCAGCCTGGGCAACATGGTGAAACCCTGTCTCTACTAAAAATGCAAAAATTCGTCAAGCATGGTGATGTACGTCTGTAATCCCAGATACTTGGGGGGCTGAGGCAAAAGAATTGCTTGAACCCAGAAAGCGGAGATTGCAGTGAGCTGAGATCATGCCATTGTACTCCAGCCTGGGCTACAGAGTGAGACTGTGTCTCAAAAAAAAAAAAGTTTGCAGTTTAACATCTTACCAAAGAATATTCTTTGAACTTGATTTATGATACAAAGCAAAATCCTTCTGTTGCTGTGGGGCAGATGGTACATCACTTTTATTGTAGTGATCTATCTATTAAGATAGATCCTTAGTTAATTACAAGGACACAAATTAATTAGCATTTTTTATAAAAACAGCCTGTGGAGATTGAATGTACTTGCAGTTATGGAGAAAAGACATCAGGATATTACCTACTAACAGTGAAATCAAGAAGTTATAGCATTTTTTTCTCTAGTCTTCCATTTTTGTTGCTAGAAGACCTAAATCTGCATGTGATCTCTTATTACTTGAGCCTCAAATTTGCTTTCTCTTAAATACATAATGTACAGTTTCAATACTTACACAATAAAATTTTTGATGCATTCCTTTAAGACTACAATATATACAACATTTTATCAGTATTACCGCTATATACAGGCTTATCATAGTCCACAATATTGCTAATATGCCTTACACAATTTTCTGAAAGGCTACCAGCCCAGGTAACTCAGCTCCTTCTCTCCCACTGCTGAAATGTGGTCGTTTCTATTTGAATGTGAATATGCAAATCCTAGACAAGTTCTAATTGACAAGAATATCGATAGCATATTCACCCTCAATAAGAGCACACACTACTCCTCTATTGATTAAGGTGAAATCTAGAGTCAAGAACTTCTGAAGAACCATGGCCCTAGTGGCCACTGTATCAGTACTGAGCAGATTTTAGAGATGTAGCCGAGGCATTGCCAGATTGTTCCAAAAAGGGCAGCACGGTCCTCAATCCTTGAATAGAATGTAAAACTCCATTTGATGAAAACTTACTGTTCTATTCTTCCAAACTGTAGTGTTTCATTTATGTAATGGAAGCTATAAACCTTTTCAATATGGAGAGTTGGGAGATGACTTGTGTTGGAGGTACTATAACATACATGTGTAAGATGAACATATAATTTCTCATCCAAACCAGGATACTTCTGAAAGCAGAAGGTACTGTTAATATTTATACTATACTGAGATATAAGCTACAAACTGAAATTTGACAAGAGTAAATAGTACTGTGCAGACTCAAACCAGACTCACCCTACCTATAATGCAAGAAATGGACCAAATGCACGGTAAACACAGGCAAGCATAGTTTCCACAAATAGAATAGGTGCTCTTATGAGTTGTAATAAAGCTGCAAGTTTCATCCCAAGAACAAAAGAGAAATCTACTTTGCAAGGGTCATATTTTTAGCACAGCCTAGGCTGGGTACCATTATTATATCACAACAATCCAGGAACACCGTTTTTTCTTAACAGGATGAAGCAGACAAGTACCAATTACTCAGAATTAGAACTCTGCTGTACCCAAATCAATATTTAGCTAGATGTTTGCCTTCCTTTGCCCAGCCATCACACCTACCATCCTAGGTGCAAGACAAGGCTTCAGAGAGATTCCTTACACAGTGATGAATGGAGTATAAAAGCAGATATAGAAATTAGATATATTTATAACATTTGCACATTGATATAACAATAAAAAATGCAATGTTATTGGATTCACAGGTTACCAACTCGTGTAAATAGTCATGGTTACCAGTTCTGGCCCCATCCTTTTTTTTTTTTTTTTGAGACGGAGTTTCACTCTTGTTGCCCAGGCTGGAGTGCAACCTCCACTGCCTGGATTCAAGTGATTCCCCTGCCTCAGCCTCCTGAGTAGCTGGGATTACAGGCACGTGCCACCACGCCCGGCTAATTTTGTATTTTTAGTAGAGACGCCGTTTCTCCATGTTGGTCAGGCTGGTTTTGAACTCCTGACCTCAGGTCATCCACCCGCCTCAGCCTCTCAATGTGCTGGGATTATAGGTGTGAGCCACCGTGCCCGGCCTCGCCCCATCTTTTGGAGAGGGTCAGCTTTACTCTTTCCTTGACAGAGAACCTTGATCATCTTACAGTTGTGAATTAAATTCAGGTAGTGCATTTCCCTCTCCTTAATGGCACAGTTAGAATACCTTTCCCAGCTTTTGTTACAGTTAGATGTGACTATGTGACTGAATTTAACTGATGGCTTGCAAGTGGAGGTGACTTTACAGAAATAAGTTTATGCCATGCACCCCCTTTTCCACTTCTGCCATCTGGTTCCAGGCAAGAGATCCTATACTAGAGCCACAAGATAGAAGAGCCTGGGTTCCCGAGTCACCTCCTGGAGAAAAAACACCCACATCCCATTGCCCAGGACTGTTACGTGAGTGAGAAGTCTCATTCTATTGTGATTGCGTCATTGTATATCTTGGGATTTCTTTGTTATAGCAATTTAGGCCACCTAAACACTATATTTGATAAATGATTACTCTGGAGATAATGTTATGATTGATATTACTGAATTTTCTTCTGTGTATATAAGTATGATCAATATGGACATCTTTTGGATTGTCTTTATCTCTCCCATAAAATAATACTTAAGTTTCCATGTAATGCAAAGTGCTTTTTTTCAAAAAGGTTGTAAAACTTACCTTTTTACTTTGGATGCTCTCAATTTTTATAAAGATGGTTTCCAAATATTGTCAAATACTATTCTAGAATGTGTGTTTTTCATAAGAAAAGAACATTCGTTCATTTATTGTAAGGCAGAATGTAGGTCCTACCTCTGGGTTTGCTTATATTCCGACACGGAAGAAATAAGATACATGCATAAACAACGTTAGCAAAATGGTGATAGGTTCCAAAAACTAATTTAAAAATTATTCAATTTGAAAACATTCAAAACCAAATATGAATGTATGTTTCTGGGTGACTCGTAATTGTCTCAGAAATGGAAAAGTCCTAATTGTAATAAACCTTTTAATACAGAACAAAGATTAAATAATTTCTACTTTTAGTTGTGGGGATGGAAAGACAGAAATAAATTTTAAAAATTAATGTATAGCCAAGTGCGGTGGCTCACGCCTGTAATCCCAGCACTTTGGGAGGCCGAGGTGGGCGGATCACAAGGTCAGGAGTTCAAGACCAGTCTGGTCAATATGGTGCAACCTCGTCTTTACTAAAACTACAAAAATTAGCTGGGCATGGGGCAGGTGCCTGTACTCCCAGCTACTTGGGAGGCTGAGGCAGGAGAATCGCTTGAACCAAGGAGGCGGAGATTGCAGTGAGCAGAGATCGCGCCACCGCACTCCAGCCTGGGCAATAGAGCAAGACTCGGTCTCAAAAAATTAATTGATTAATTAATATATAGATGTTTTCTGTGTTCAAAGACCTCAAGTATTATTGAAATGAACAGCTGTTTAAAGATGTGTGGGGAAAAAAATAAGACAAATCCATCAGCCTTGAATGTAATCAGGGAAATTTTACAAAGACTCTGACAGTAATACAAAAAAGTTATAGCTAACATAGTGGCACCCAAAGAATGACCACTCCTCATTTTAAATGTCTCAGGTTTTCATAGGTATAGAGAACCTGTTTGGATTACATTATATCAGTAATACTTTCTTTTTTTTTTTTTTTTTTTTTTTGAGACGGAGTCTTGCTCTGTCGCCGGGGCTGGAGTGCAGTGGCCGGATCTCAGCTCACTGCAAGCTCCGCCTCCCGGGTTCACGCCATTCTCCTGCCTCAGCCTCCCGAGTAGCTGGGACTACAGACGCCCGCCACCTCGCCCGGCTAGTTTTTTGTATTTTTTAGTAGAGACGGGGTTTCACCGTGTTCGCCAGGATGGTCTCGATCTCCTGACCTCGTGATCCGCCCGTCTCGGCCTCCCAAAGTGCTGGGATTACAGGCTTGAGCCACCGCGCCCGGCCATCAGTAATACTTTCATATGTACTTTAAAGTAGATTAAAACGGGCTTTACTATTTGCTCAAAATTGGATAGCTCTCTCCAACTATCCAATTTTGTTGTTTTTTTTTTAGATAGAGTCTTGCTCTGTTAGCCAGGCTGGAGTGCAATGGCACGATCTCAGCTCGCCACAACTTCTGCCTCCCAGGTTCAAGTGATTCTTCTGCCTCAGCCTTCTGAGTAGCTGGGATTACAGGTGCGTGCAACCACGCACAGCTAATTTTTGTATTTTTATTAGAGACAGGGTTTCACCATGTTAGTCAGGCTGGTCTTGAACTCTTGACCTCAGGTGATCCACCAGCCTCAGCCTTTCAAAGTGCTGGGATTATAGGCATGAGCCACCATGCCCAGTCTCACTCTGGCTTCTTGACTGTGGTCTGATAGATGTACCCATTCCATAATGATTGCAGACTGAGCAACACTTCAGATGCTTGCTGGTGGACAGCATGGAATCTGGAAGGCAAAATGAAATTTTATTCTTGACTTTGATGAGTCTATTAAGTCATTAAATTCATATTTCATCTTTATATAAGGAATGTGGTTATTATGGCAGGCTTTCATGGTCAACAAAACAGTTTCCAGCTTTTTAACGATCATTTTCCGAGCTCATTTATTTCTCCCTTCCAAGTGAATGCATGTATTTGTGCAATATTATTGCTGTAGACTAAGATCCTTGCAGATACACCTACTTTCATGCCCCAGTACAAGTGATCTTAATTTGGGGTAATAGAGGAGTGCTTTTTTCTGACTCACAAGAGCTTTTCTTCTTTGTTTGTATGCTGCATTTATTTGTCAAATAAGTAACAGTTATCTGCTAATTGAACAAAACCAGAAAAAATTATAAATAGATATTAATGAAATATATTTTTAACATTTGAATTTTCCCAGTTCTCCAGAGTGGAGGTCTAGCATACCGCATGGACTTAAATTATAAAAATTTAGATACACATATTAATGAAAAAAGAAAACAAATTACAAATATATATATATAATGCAAATATTTTGTTGGTGTCTTAACAGATTTTTTTAAGAATAATTTTTACTAAATTCAATATTTTTTAATATTGGAACCTAACTTCCAGGTATGAAACAATTCTACAGTACCTAATTTTTGAAAATACCATTACCAGCTGGATGCGGTGGCTCATGCCTATAATCCCAGCACTTTGGGAGGCTATGGTGGGCGGATCATGAGGTCAGGAGATCAAGACCATCCTGGCTAAGATGGTGAAACCCCATCTCTACTAAAAAAAAAAAAAAAAAAGTAACTGGGAGTGGTGGCAGGCACCTGTAGTCCCAGCTACTCGGGAGGCTGAGGCAGGAGAATCGCTTGAACCAGGGAGGCAGAGGTTGCAGTGAGCTGAGGTTGTGCCAATGCACTCCAAACTGGGCGACAGAGCTAGACTCTGTCTCAAAAAAAAAAAAAATACCATTATCAAAAGAAAACTGAAGTTTGGCAACCTTCCCTAGGGGGTAAGCTAACTTTGATAATATTTTTTAAAGTTTGTGCATTACAACTATTATTAGCTTTAGAGTCTTTACTGTAATTTTACTAATTTTAGATTTAGTAAAGTCTTTTAACAATCTTAAAGGTTAAATACTTAATTACCTAAAGAAGTCTGGACTTGTTTCTGCTGAATTATCCTTGTCTCCCAAACTGTGAGAACATTTCCTTCTGTTGCTTAGAGAAGTTCCCAACCAGCAATCACTGTTTTCATTTTGTCTTTTCAAATGCTTTTGGGCTGGCTGCTTGATTTCGTGATGCACTTAACTTTTGAGATACTATTCTCATTCTACCGGCAGTCTATTTTAAAATCAGCATTTTCATCAAGAAGCAATTATTAAGTAATTTCTACGAGTCACTATGCTTGAGGAAAAAGAAGAGACAGTCACATCTCTACACTTACAGTAAATATTTGTGATTCATGGAAAAAATGAGCTTTTAAAGAAACATGACACACGGGTTCTCAATAATAAATAGTTAATTCCAACCAGAGAACTATCCAGAAAGACTTCAGGAGGAGGGTATATTTGAACTGGACGCTGAAGGATGATAGTGATCGCTATATGCCCAGATGTGTCAAGTCATAAAATCAGTATATAAAAATATGACTTTTAAATTTTTCTAAAACTGAACTTAATTTCTATCTCGTCTCCATTTCTGCCTGCTATGGCAAAACTTAATCTAGACATTTCCAGATAAACTAAGCCAAATATTGAGATTTCTTATGAGTTTTGAAATTCAGTCAAACACATCCTGGCTATTTGAGTTGGGGTCCATGGGCCAAGCAGCATCAGCAGCATCTGGGAGCTTTTTAGAAATGCAGAATCTTGGTCCCCACTGCAGATCTTCTGAGTCTGAATCAAGATTTGTATTTAAAAATCCCTAAATCAGAATCAGTAGTTTCACAAGGTTTCCAAGTGATTTATATGCACATTAAAATTTGAGAAGCCCTGAAATACAATTCTTGTCACTTTCCTCTTCAGCATGGAATCTGAGCTCGAGGGCTTCAGAATTGTGCTGGGATCAGGGGCAGTCATCTAGCTGTGCATTTGCAAGGTCAGCCACTGAATTTGCTACAGAGTCAACCAGTCTGCTTCTGAGATGGTTGAGCCTTCCATGGTGGCTAGCCTCAGTTGGGATGGAAGCTGGTCTCCATCTAAACTCGGTCTCAACTTTCCTGCTCTACCATAGGTTTCTCTCTTTCCCTGGCTGCAAGACCTTTAAAGATCTACCATATCTCACTTTTCACTAATCTCACATCATTTCTCTCATTTTTCAAAGTTTCTCTACTTTCCCAGAAACTTTCTGATTCATTCAATCTTTGTAGAAGGCTGCTAGCTCAGGCCTCTGAAGTTCAACTAGTCAGTGACCACAGGTGCAGGGTTGGCCTTCTTGTGGTTGGGAGAGGAGTCAGACAGGCTGTGTCTAACTATATATTGCTGAGTTCATAATCAACAATGCATAGTGAGTGGAAGGAAAATGGAAACGTTGCTGAGTGTGAATCCTTAATCACAACTGCAAAGACAATTTTTCCAAATAATGTGACATTCACAGATTCCTAGGAATTTGAGGTAGATATCTTTTAGGGAGCTGTTCTTGGCCTACCACCTACAGATTAGTATATACACATATATTTATTTGCTCTGTCAGCTGAGAGAGCCTACAAAGAAACAAGGTAGCACACAGTGCCTGTTCAGATCTTGGTTTCTATTGTAATACCATTCTCTAGTAGAAGAAACCAGGGCTACTTGGAGAAATGGCTGATTCTAGTACTGGGCAGGATATACACATGAGTAGCCTAGGGCATCTTGTAGTGCTAGAAACAGGAATTTCTCAAAATTGAACAAATGAAACCCTATCTCTACTAAAAAATACAAAAATTGCTGGGTGTGGTGGCATGCACCTGTAATCCCAGCTACTTGGGAAGCTGAAGCAGGAAAATCGCTTGAACCTAGAAGGCAGAGATTGCAGTGAGCCAAGATTGTGCCACTATACTCCAGCCTGGGCGGCAGAGCTAGACTCTGTCTCAAAAAAATAAAAAAGGCATTTCAAAGGGGCCCAGGAGCCAACTGAAAGAGTTCTCGGTGGCCAAAGCTGGAAGAATTAGAGAAAAAAAGAAGTAATATTGAATTATAACCCAAGTACAAAAAATACCCAGCAATTCCTACTGATCTAAATAAATGATTGGCTAAATTAATAAATGAGAGAGAAGAGACAAATGTCCTGTAACGAAGAATTCAAAATCATGTAAGTAGATACTTCACTCTAAAGACTGGGAGCATAATTTCTTGCCTTTAAGTGTGGGCTGCACATTTTTACTTCCTTTCAATAATACATCATGGAAAAGGGGGAAAAGAGAATAACTTCCCAGGGGAGAAACCTGACAAACCTCTTTCAGCTAGGTGACAAAGGAAATTACACAGACAGTCTGTACCATTGACATGATGTAAGGAGAGTGACACTTTACCTCTGTTTTCTTCCTTGCCCACACCCATAGCCTTAGTCTCATCATTGTAAAAATATTCTATTTAAATTTAAATTGAAGAACATGCTTTAAAAAGTAGCTGACCAGTACTGCTTAAAACTGTCAAAATCATTGAAGACAAGGAAAGTCTAAGAAACTGTCACAGCCAAGAGGAACCTAAGGAGATAGGACAACTAAATGTAATGCGGTATCCTGGATGAGATTCTGGAACAGAAAATGGGTATTAGAGGTCGGGAACGGTGACTCATGCCTGTAATCGGAGCACTTTGGAAGGCCGAAGTGGGTGGATCATCTGAGGTCAGGAGTTCAAGACCAGCCTGGCCAACATGGTGAAACCCCATCTCTACTTAAAAAAAAAAAAAAAAAAAATTATCTGGGCGTGGTGATACACACCTGCAGTTCCAGCTACTCAGGAGGCTGAGGCAGGAGAATCGCTGGAACCTGGGAGGCAGAGGTTGCAGTAAGCCAAGATTGTGCCACTGTACTCCAACCTGGGTGACAGAGCAAGATTCTGTCTCAAAAAAAAAAAAAAAGGATATTAGAGAAAAACTAAGAAAATCTGAATGAACTATGGACTTTGGTTAATAATAAAGTAACAATATTAGCTCATTAATTGTAACAAAAGCACTATACTAATGTAAAATATTACTAAAAGGGGCAACTGTGTGCAGAGATGGGGTCACATATTAGCACTCTCTGTAGTCTCTGCTCAATTTTTCTGTAAACCCAAAGCTGTCAGAAAAATGATAACATCTTTATTACTATTTCACTTACTTCATAGTCAGCATCTATTTTTTTTCCCTTTGGCAATTTAAAGAGCTTAACTTCTTAGCTGGCTAATGCTGATCAGTGGGAATACATATGCATGGGGTCTGGAGTGAGCTGTGGATCCTGCCTCCCTCAGTGATCTGTGTGGATTTTGACAAGATTTTTTAACCTCTGTATCTCAGTTGCCTCATGAAGATAATGATAAAATTGTACCTCTACCTCCAGACTTGTTATGAGATTTAAGTGAAATGTCTTTTTTTTTTTTTTTTAGATGGAGTTTTTGCTCTTGTTGCCCAGGCTGGAGTGCAGTGGCTTGATCTTGGCTCACTGCAACCTCCGCCCCCTGGGTTCAAGTGATTCTCCTGCCTCAGCCTCCCGAGTAGCTGGGATTACAGGCACATGCCACCATGCCCAGTTTTTTTTTTGTATTTTTAGTAGAGATAGGATTTCACTATGTTAACCAGGCTGGTCTTGAACTCCCGACCTTAGGTGACCCACCCACCTCGGCCTCCCAAAGTGCTGGGTTTACAGGCATGAGCCACCGCGCCTGCTCAAAGTGAGATAATGTCTTGTTGGTAAATTCCGTGAGGCAAGGGATCTTGCCTGTTGTGACTCGTCAGTGTATGTTTCACACCTGTTCGGCCTAGTACAGGGGTTGGAAAACATTTTCTATAAAGGTCCAGGTAGTAAATATCTAGGATTTGTTAGCTATATGGTCTCTGCTGCAACAATTCAATTCTGCAGTTACAGTGCAAAAGCAAAGACAATAGGTAAATGAATGGGCATGGTAAATTTCCAATTAAACTTTACAGACACTGACATTTGAATCTCATATATAATTTTCATGTGCCATGAAATATTATCCTTCCTTTGATTTTTTTTCTCCCAATCATTTCAAAATGTAAAGCCATTCATAGGCAGGATCTGAAGCTCACTCCAGACACCATGCCTAATACATATCAAAGTTGGTCAACCAGGGCCAGTCACGGTGGCTCAGGCCTGTAATCCCAGCACTTTTGGTGGGCAGATCACTTGACCTCAAGAGTTCCAGACCAGCCTGACCAGCATGTTGAAACCTCACCTCTACTAAAAATAGTTTTAAAAGGCTGGGCACAGTGACTCACGCCTGTAATCTCAGCACTTTGGGAGGCCGAGGTGAATGAATCACCTGAGGTCAGGGGTTCAAGACCAGCCTGGTCAGCATGGTGAAAGCCCGCCTCTACTAAAGATACAAAAATTAGCCGGGCGTGGTGGTGGTGGCACATGCCTGTAACCCCAGCTACTTGGGAGGCTAAGGCAGGAGAATCGCTTGAACCCAGGAGGCGGAGGTTGCAGTGAGCTGCGATTGGGCCACTGCACTCCAGCCTGGGTGACAGAGACTCCATCTAAAAAATATATAAATATTTTAAAAAATCAGCCAAGCACTGGGTGCGGTGGCTCAAGCCTATAATCCCAGCACTTTGGGAGGCCAAGGCGGGCGGATCACAAGGTCAGGAGATCAAGACCATCCTGGCTAACACGATGAAACCCCGTCTCTACTAAAAAATACAGAAAAACTAGCCGGGCGAGGTGGCGGGCACCTGTATTCCCAGCTACTCAGGAGGCTGAGGCAGGAGAATGGTGTAAACCCGGGAGGCAGAGCTTGCAGTGAGCTGAGATCTGGCCACTGCACTCCAGCCTGGGCGACAGAGCGAGACTCCGTCTCAAAAAAAAAAAAAAAAAAAAAAATCAGCCAGGTGTGGTGGTGTGCACCTGTAATCCCAGCTACTCAGGAGGCTGAGGCAGGAGAATCACTTGAACCTGGGAGGCAGAGGTTGCTGTGAGCTGAGATCACACCACTACACTCCAGGCTGGGCGACAGAGGGAGACTCAGTCTTAAAAAAAAAAAAAAAAAAAAAAAAGTTAGCCAGAAAGTGAAGCTCTTTAAATTGCCAGAAAAAGAAAAATAAATTAGCTGACTATGAAGAGACTGAATAGTAATGAGGATATTACTTTTTGAAGATCCTAAATCCAGACAATGGGCTGGATTTAGCCTGCAGGTCATAGTTTGCTGACGCCCTATCTTGTACAAGGTAAGTATTCACTAAAATCAAAAGGTATTTTGTAGTATGGAAATAGCATTAGTATTATCACTATTTATGTTTGTAACAGCTTGAAGGTAAACGTTTTCAAGGTCTTGTAATTTTGCTTCATAAATTTTAACTGTATATTTACAATGAGCTCCTTTAAAAACACCAAAGCAACATCTTCCTATTCATAAACCATGTGTTACAATGACAGATCTTTGCAACCTTAACTTGCTAAAGAGTTAACAACATTGAAAAAACAGTGAAATCATTTTGCCTTTTCTAAAGTTTCTTTCCTAATTATGCTATTTTAGAAGTAAATTGTGATATAAAAAATTATTTAGTGAATTTGTTTATTTTTAAGAGATCGTTCATGAAACTGTTTCAACCATCTTTGTTTTATAGGGGGTTCTCTGGAGAGTCTAGTTAAAAACCTCAAAGAGAAAACAGTTGTTGCTATGTGGAAATATAACATACGTCTTTCTGACAGTATGTTTAGCTTCTTCTCCTCTAGGTTCTGTTCATAGTAGGAACATTCTGTGTTGAAGGGACTGCCTGTACATTACCTTATTGCTCTTACCCTGCATAGTAATGTTGAAGCTCTTTCTAGAACCAGGGCTACAATCCTAAAGTCAGAAGACAGTTTTTCCACAATTAATCTGAAGACAAAAAAGCAGGAGCATTTTAATTTATTCTCAAACCCTGGTTCAAAGACTTCCGCTGGATGAAGCTCTGCAGAAAATAAATTCTATGCAAAGTAGGGCTGTTTTCAATGAACACAAATGTTTGGATTGTTGAAATGTCTTTTTAAAAATCCACTTGATTCTGAGCTTCTAGAGTCAAGCATTGGGCTTTGCCTTTTGTCGTATCTCCTACAACACTAAGCAATCATTTCCCAAATTGTGTGGACTGCATCATGGAAGTGAATTTAAAATTCCTATAAATTTAATTTAGCTATTGGAGTGGAACCAAGAAAGAATAGATGGACCTGCGTCAAATAACAGTTGGAAAGAAGCATTGATTATCCTACCTCTGGCACTACCTTCATTTCTCAGTGGGCTCGCCTCAATACATTTGCATGCACACCCCTATGTGATGACTTGGAGGCAAAAAAAGCACAACTTTCCTAAGTCTTCATAATTTTCAGAAGAGGAGAATGTGCATCTTTTAGCATCACATCTCACTTGAGAATAGGTCCATACAGAGACTCGGTGGTACATTTTCCTCTGGAAGCTTTTTATACAATGCAATTGTCAATCGAAGAGGACTTCTGCAGACTGTGAAATTCTAGGTAAATGTAAGGATTAATATTCTTATTACCAAACAAAATGATTTATTTTATTTTAAATTGCTTAGTGAAGTGATTTTAAATTAACAATAAAATGGAAGGACTAACTACTAAAATTTAAAAAATAGTTACCTATAGGGAGGAAGAGAAGAGTGGAAACAGAGAAAAGCTAATTTCTTCAAACACATTTTGTTTATATATTTGATTTTGGAAGCATATAAATATTTTAAAAATAATCATAATATGGCTGGGCACGGTGGCTCACACCTGTAATTCCAGCACTTTGGGAGGCTGAGGTGGGTGGATTACCTGAGGTCGGGAGTTCGAGACCAACTTGGGAGGCCCGCCTCTGCCTCCCAAAGGTTGGTCAGTGCAGCCTGACCAACATGGTGAAGCCCCATCTCTACTAAAAGTACAAAATTAGCTGGGCATGGTGGCTCATGCCTATAATTCCAGCTACTCAGAAGGCTGAGGCAGGAGTATAGCTTGAACCTGGGAGGCGGAGTTTGCAGTGAGCTGAGATCTTGCCATTGTACTCCAGCCTGGGCAAGAAGAGCAATACTCCATCTCAAAAAAAAAAAAAAAAAAAAAAAAAACTTAATATAAAATTACATGTAAAATTAAAATGCAAACAAATGAACTTAAAATAAGAGATCCAATTGATGGCATAACTACAGGGAGATATTGTTATGAATGTCTTTAAAATACAAATGCTCCTCGGCCAGGCGCGGTGGCTCATGCCTGTAATCCCAGCACTTTGGGAGGCTGAGGTGGGCGGATCACCTGAGGTTGGGAGTTCAAGACCAGCCTGACCAACATGGAGAAACCCTGTCTCTACTCTAAGTACAAAATTAGCCAGGGTGGTGGTGCACGCCTGTAGTCCCAGCTACTTGGGAGGCTGAGGCAGGAGAATCGCTTGAACCCGGGAGGTGGAAGTTGCGGTGAGCTGAGATCATGCCATTGCACTCCAACCTGGGCAACAAGAGATAAACTGCGTCTCAAAAAAAACAAAAAAACAAAAAAAACCCCAGATGCTCCTCAACTTATGATGGGGTTTGATATAGTTTGGATTTTGTCCTCTCTAAATCTCATGCTGGCTGAGATGTAATCTCTAATGCTGAAGGTGGGGCCTGGTGGGAGCTGCTTCAGTCATGGGGGTGCCTCCCCTATAACGTGGTGCTGTCATCACTATTGTAAGTGAATTCTTACAAGATCGAATTGTTTAAAAGTGTGTGGCATCTCCCCCACTGTCTCTCTTGCACCTGCTTTTGCCACGTGACATGGCTGTTCCCACTTTTCCTTCTGTCACTAGTAAAAAGCTCCCTGAGGCCTCCCCGGAAGCTGAGGAAATGCTGGTTCCATGCTTGTATAGCCTGCAGCACTGTGAGCCAATTAAACTTATTTTCTGGGTTTTTTTTTTTTTTCTTTTTTGAGATGGAGAATCTCTCTGTTCTCCAGGCTGGAGTGCAGTGGCGCGATCTCGACTCACTGCAAGCTCCACTTCCCGGGTTCACGCCATTCTCCTCCCTCAGCCTCCCAAGTAGCTGTGACTACAGGCGCCCACCACCATGCCTGGTTAAGTTTTTGGATTTTTAACAGAGATGGAGTTTCACCGTGTTAGCCAGGATGGTCTCGATCTCCTGACCTCGTGATCCGCCCGCCTTGGCCTCCCAAAGTGCTGGGATTACAGGTGTGAGCCACTGTGCCCAGCCCACTTATTTTCTTTATAAATTACCCAGTCTTTGGTGTTCCTTTATAGAATTACAAGAACAGCCTAACACAAGGTTACATCTTGATCAACCTATCATAAGTTGAAAACATTGTAAGCTGAAATGCATTTAATACACCTAACCTACTGAGCATCATAGCTTAGCCTCATCTACCTTAAACATGCTCGGCCAGGTGCGGTGGCTTTTGTACTATAGTAAAGCTGAAAATTGGTATGTTGAATCATTGAGTTGAGGATCATGTGTTCAATAGTTTGATTGCATGTATCTAGAGGCATATATACTAAGGACAAAAATATGTATAAAAATAATCCTGTTCTCAGGAACTATATTTTGGAGACTGTGGTGGACATGGAGAAGTGCTGCTCAGATCCTCCTGCGGGGAAAGCTTCTTGCTGCTGGGAGTGGACAGCCTCAGACTATTAGCTCCCCCAGGGTTGATATCATATGCAGAGTTGCCATGCGTGAAGTCATGAGCTCCCTGGTACAGCCCACATCTGGTGATCAAGTATGACAAGAAAATAAAGTCTGAGCAGTTTGGCCCAACATGAGACATCTATGATGGGTATTCATCATTCCAGAATTCTCTGCTAGGTTGGCCAAAGATTTGAATGGCCTGATCACACGGTATCATGTTGGTGTATCTTCTGCTCAATTCTTCCTGATCCCCCCTTCTTTCTCATGTTGTACCCCAAATTCCATCTCAGTGTCTACTCCAGAAAATGCAACCTGTGACAGAGGTTGTATTAGTATTATCATTCTGAGACCTCTGTGTATATAGATCGAGATAAAACAAATGAGTTATTCTGTTTATTTTGTTTACAATTGGAATTTTTAGAGTAGGAGAAAGAAGTTTCAGTGAAAGATCAATAAAGAGCTTAAAATAAAAACCCAATAGATTTGGGTTTTAGTTTAAAGTATTAATGTCAACACATATTTTATCTTTAAAATACATATTTTTTAGGAACGCTTTTACACTGTTGGTGGGAATGTAAATTAGTTCAATCGTTGTGAAAGACAGTGTGGTGATTCCTCAAAGATTTAGAACAGGAAATACCATTTGACCCAGCAATCCAGAATATAAATCATTATATTATAAAGATACATGCACGTGTATGTTCACTGCAGCACTATTCACGATAGCAAAGACATGGAATCAACTCAAATGCCCATCAATGACAGACTAGATAAACAAAATGTGGTGCATACACACCATGGAATACTATGCAGCCATAAAAAAGAATGAGATTATGTCCTTTGCAGAAACATGAATGAAGCTAGAAGCTATTATCCTCAGCAAACTAATGCAGGAACAGGAAACCAAAGACAGTATATTCTCACTTACAAGTGGGAGCTGAACAATGAGAACACATGGGCAGAGGGAGTGGAACAACATACACTGGAGTCTGCCGGGGGAGGGCAGGGAGTGGGGGTGAAGAGCATTAGGGAAAAGAGTTAATGCACGCTGGGCTTTACACATAGGTGATAGGTTGTTAGGTGCAGCAAACCACCATGGCACAGGTTTACCTGTGTAACAAACCTGCACATCCTGCACATGTACCCCAGAACTTAAAAACAACAACAATAAAATAATTTAAATAAAGAAAAAATATTTTTATATCAGTCAGCTTTTGCTTTTTTGGGGTTTTACAAACCACCTCAAAGCTTCATGGCTTAAAACAACAAACATTTTTATTTCTCATTACTCTGTGGGTCGGCTGTCTAGTTTACAGTTTTGGCTGGCTGGTTTGCCGACAGACTGTGGAGGACAGCATAATTCACATCTGTGCTATAGCTGGGACAATTAGGATGGCAGGTGCCTCTCTCCATGTGGTGTTTTAGTCTCTAGGAGTGTAATCAAGGCTTGTTCCCAGCAGTGTGGTGAGCCAGTCCCATTGCAGATGTGTTTTTCAAGTCTCTGCTTTTGTCACCTTTGCTGTTTTCCATCAGCCAAATAAAATCACATGGCCAAGTGCAGATTCAAGGGGTAAAGAGACTCGACCTCTCAATGGTAGAAGTGTCAAAGCCACATTACAAAGATATATGGGGTACGCAGGAGGGAGAGGAATTTGTGTCAATTTCTGCAATTCACCATCATTTTCTAGCACATTTTACAATGCCTAGAAGCAATGATATACTGAAAAAATGCTATTTTAAGACCTCAATCTGGCCACTTCAGGTGTTCGTTGCTCTTCAGCTGGTCACTGTCTCTGGGGTTTTTCCTACTGACTAGGCAAGAGCACCATGACATCTTGGCAAAATGGTTGATTCCATGTTTGGGGCAGGGAAAGTAAAAGAGGAGGCTGGAATATCTTACAATACCAGACAACAACAAAGCTATCAAAGACTATTTGGGTTTCATTAAAGGAACCTGAAACCAACTTTAATAGACTTCCACTGACCTAAGAAGGAGAAATTTTAACATGAATAATAATAGCTTCAAAGGATTGAGATACCTCAAATATTTCAATATTGTTTAAAATATTCAAATACGTTTAAAATCCATAAGTTCATAATGACGCTAAAGAAAGGAAAATACCATTGGTCATTTTTGGAGGATGTTAGGAAACTAACTCATTATGCTGAAAACTGGTAAAGGGAAAAGAATGAAGCATTTATTTTGTCTTTCTTATGTTGCTTGTACCACAGGGTAACCAAGTAGTTGATGATGAGAAGTTTCTCTTTATCGTTATATTCCCTCTAATAAATAAAGAAGAATGGTAAAATTAGAGCATCACCATTTTTCAATTCCCAATAAATTAATCCACATAGGCAGCTATCATCATCAATTGCTCACACACACACACACACACACACACACACACTACACACACAGGCAACTAGACACAGTGCCTCCTGTGGGAAAAAGGTAGAGGTAGCACCACTGTGAAACAGTCTTACCCCCCCCCAAAAAAAAGGGAATCTGATCAAGACTTCAAACTAAACTCCAGTGAAAAGGTTAGAGGAATGTGTTAAATGACACCCTATGACTGGTATGCGGTGGCTCACGCCTGTAATCCCATCACTTTGGCAAGCTGAGGTAGGAGGGTTGCTTGAGGCCAGGAGTTTGAGACTAGTGTGGTCAACACAGTGAGACTCTGTCTCTACAAAAACTTTAAAAAATTAGTCAGGCATGGTGGCACGTGCCTCTAATCCCAGGTACTCAGGAAGCTGTGGTAGGAGGATCCTTTGAGCCCCGGAGTTCAAGGCTGCAGTGAGCTGTAATTGTGCCACTGCCCTCCAGCCTAGGTGACAGAGGAAAACCCATCCCAAAACAACATCAGCAACAACAAAAAACCCTAGGGATGCAACCAGAAAATCTAGCCTGCGGAAGACAATCTTGTTTTGTTTTTTGTTTTGTTTTATTTTTGACCAAAAAAGTTGAGTTGCAAGGCATATTAAAAAACAAGAAAAGAAAAAGGAAAAAAAATAGAAGGGGGACATAAAGATTAAAAGATGTATCAACCAGTTAAAATACATGGACCTCAGCTAGGGACAGTGGTTCACACCTGTAATCTCAGCACTTGGGGAGGCCAAGGTAGGTGGATCACCTGAGGTCAGGAGTTTGAGACCAGCCCGGCCAACACGGTGAAACCCCATCTCTACTAAAAATACAAAAAAATTAGCTGGGCATGGTGGCAGGCGCCTATAATCCTAGCTACTTGGGAGGCTGAGGCAGGAGAATTGCTTGAACCCAGGAGGCAGAGATTTCAGTAAGCCGAGATCATGCCACTGCATTCCAGCCTGGGCAACAAATATATATACATAACTATATATATATACCTCATTGAGACTCTGATTCACAAAATAAAGTGTAAAAACAAATTCTGCAAGGAAATCAGGAACCTGTAAAAGCTGACTGCATATTTGATGACATTCAGTTGCTAAGTATGGTTCACTTTTTAAAGATTTGATAATGATCTTATACCCGTGTTTTAAAGAGTTGTCATCTTTATTGTATGTATGAAATATGTATGTATAAAGTCTGGAATTTGCTTTAAAATAATCTGAGTAGGGGGAAAGAATTGAATTATAGAGAAGATTGGCCAAATGTTTTTAATTGTTGAAACTGGGTGGTGTAACGGGAGTTTATTATATGACTCTACTTTTATAAATGTTTGAAATCATCTATGACAGTTAAAACATTCATACTCAAAACATTTAGAAATGAGGACAATAATAAGGCTCCAGGGGAAAAATAATGAATATACCTACTACAAGAAGAAAAACTAAGAGAGTGAAGGGTAACAGAATACTCCCTTTGAAGATTCCTGTCATATTTGGCTTCTTCCTTCTTTTCTGTGGTCTATTTTCTTTATTCTCTCAAGAGAACATTCTTTTGTATCTCTGCTAGTTGTTTTCCATTTGACCATCCAAGATTCATTCTCTGACATTCTTTGCCTTTCTCAATGTTCCTGGAAGTCAAGGATTGTGTTACCTGTGTTCCCTTATCAACTGATTGGTCGGGTTTAGCCAGGGGAGTGTAGAGGAGACAGCGGGGAGAGTATTAATTCCACTGTTTCCTCACTATTTGGGCTCTGGTGGTTTTTTTACTTATACATAATTTCAACTTTTACTTTAGATTCCAGGGGCCATGTGCAGGTTTGTTACATGGGTATATTGTGTGATGCTGAGGTTTTGGGTACAAAATGATTCCGTCACCCGGGTAGTAAGCATAATATCCAATAAACACTTTTCAACACTTGCACCCCTTTCTGTCTCCTCTTTCTAGTAGTCCCCAGTGTTTACTGTTCCCCATCTTTATGTCCATGAGTACCACATATTTACCTCCCACTTATGAGAACATGTAGTTTTTGGTTTTCTGTCCGTGTGTCTGTGTACTTTTTTTTTTTTTTTTTTAGGATAATGGCTTCCAGCAGCATCCATGTTGCTGCAAAGGACATGAGCTCCATTTTTTTTTTTTTTTGAGACAGAGTCTCGCTCTGTCGCTCAGGCTGGAGTGCAGTGGTGAGATCTTGGCTCACTGCAACCTCTGTCTCCTGGGTTCAAGCTATTCTCATGCCTCAGCTTCCCGAGTAGCTGGGATTACAGGCGTGAGTCACCACACTCAGCTAAATTTTTTAGTAGAGACAGGTTTCTACCATCTTGGCCAGGCTGGTCCCGAACTCCTGACCTCAGGTGATCCACCTGCCACAGTCTTCCAAAGTGCTAGGATTACAGGCGTGAGCCACTGTGCCTGGCCCCCAGCTCTTTTTTTTTTTTTTTGAAATGGGGTCTTTCCCTGTTGCCCAGACTTGAGTGCAATGGCAAGATCTCGGCTCACTGCAACCTCCACCTTCCAGGTTCAAGCGATTCTCCAACCTCAGCCTCATGAGTAGCTGGGATTACAGGCACCTGCCATCATGCCCAGCTAATTTTTGTATTTTTTTGTGGAGACAGGGTTTCACCATGTTGGGCAGGCTGGTCTTGAAGAGCTCATTCTTTTTTATGGCTGTGTAGTATTACATGGTGTGTATGTACCACATTCTCTTTATCCAATCCACCATTGATGGGCACCTAGGTTGATTCCAGGTATCTGCTATTGTGAATGGTGCTGTGATGAACATACAAGTGCATGTGCCTTTCTGGTAGAAGTATTCATTTTTCTGCAGGTATATACCCAGTAATGGGATTGCTGGGCCTAATGGTAATTCACAAATCTCCAAACTGCTTTCCACCATGGCTGAACTAATTTACACTCCCACTGACAGTGTAGAAGCATTCCCTGTTCTCCACAGAATATCACCAACATCTGTTATTTTCCAAATTTTTATTCATAACCATTCTGACTGGTTTGAGATGGTATCTCATTGTGGTTTTGATTTGCATTTTTCTGATTATTAGTGATGTTGAGCATTTTTTCATGTCTGTTGGCTGCTTGTATGTCTTCTTTTGAGAAGTGTCTGTTCATGTCCTTCGCCCCCCCTCCCTTTTAATGGGGTTATTTGTTTTTTTTGTTTTGTTTTGTTTTTGTTTTTTGAGACAGAGTCTCACTCTGTCACCCAGGCTGCAGTGCAGTGGTGCGATCTCGGCTCACTGCAACCTCTGCCTCCTGGGTTCAAGTGATTCTCCTGTCTCAGCCTCCAGAGTAGCTGGGATTATGGGTGTGCATCACCATGCCTGGCTGGTCTTGAACTCTTGACCTCAGGTGATCTGCCCGCCTCAGCCTCCCAAAGTGCTGGGATTACAGGTGTGAGCCACTGCGCCCAGCTGGGTTATTTGTTTTGCTTGTTGATTTGTTTAAATTCCTTCTAGATTCTGGATACTAGAACTTTGTTGAATGGATAGTTTGCATATATTTTCTTCTATTCCATAGGCTGTTTACTCTATTGATAATTTCTTTTGCTGAGCAGAAGTTCTTTAGTTTAATTAGGTCCCACTTGTCAATTTTTGTTTTTGTTGCAGTTACTTTTGAGGACTTCCTCATAAATTCTTTCCCTAGATTTTCTTTTAAGATTTTTATAGTTTGAGGCCTTACATTTAAATCCTTAATCCATCTTGAGTTAATTTTTGTGTATGGTGAAAGGTAGGGATCCAATTTTATTCTTTTGCATGTGACTAACCAATCCACCTCAGCACCATTGATTGAATAGGGAATCCTTTCTTCATTGCTTATTTTTGTTGACTTTGTTAAAGATCAGGTGGTTCTACGTGTGTGGCTTTATTCCTGGGTTTTCTATTCTGTTCCATTGGTCTATGTGCTCTGTTTTTGTAGAAGTATCATGCTGTTTTGGTTACTGTAGCCTTATAATATAGTGTGGAATCAGGTAATGTGATACTTCTCACTTTGTTCTTTTTCCTTAGGATTGTGTTAACTATTTGGCCTCTTTTTAGGTTCTATATGACTTTTAGAATAGTTTTTTCTAGTTCTGTGAAAAGTTACACTGGTCAAGTTTTACAGAAATAGTGTTGAATCTGTAGATGGCTTTGGGCAGTATGGTCCAAAGCAATATGGCCATTTTAATGATATTGATTCTTCCAATCCATGAGCAGGGAATGTTTTTCCTTCCATTTGTGTCATCTCTGATTTATTTCAGCAGTGTTTTGCAGTTCTTCTTGTGAAGATCCTTCACACCCTTGGTTAGATGTATTCCTATTTATTTGTGTGTGTGTGTGTGTGTGTGTGTGTGTGTCTATTGTAAAAGGGATTGTGTTCTTGATTTGACTCCCAGCTTGAATATTATTGGTGTACAGAAATGCTACTAATTTTCATACATTGATTTGAACCTGAAATTTTACTGAGGACATAAATCTGTCGAGGAAGCTTTTGGTGGAGTCTTCAGGTTTTCTAGGTAAAGAATCATATCCTCAGCAAAGAGATAGTTTAACTCTTTATTTTTCTATTTGGATGCCTTTTATTTCTTTCTCTTGCCTGACTGCTCTGGCTAGGACTTCTACTACGTTGAATAGGAATAGTGAGAGTGGGAGTCTTTGCGTTGTTCCAGTTCTCAAGGGGAACGCTTCCAGCTTTTGTCCATTCAGTATGATGCTGGTTGTGGGTTTGTCATAGATGGCTCTTATTATTTTGAGGTATGTTCCTTTGATGCCTAGTTTGTTGAGGGTTTTTATGATGAAGGGATACTGGATATTATCAAAAGTTTTCTCTGTGTCTATTGAGGTGATTGTATGGTTTTGTTTTAATTCTGTTTGTGTGAAGAATCACATTTATTGATTTGCATATGTTGAACTAAGCTTACTCCCCAGGAATACCTGATTGTGGTGCATTAACTTTGTAATGTGCTGCTAGATTCAATTTGCTAGTATTTCGTTGAGGATTTTTGGGTCTATGTTCATCAGGACATTGGCCTGCAGTTTTCTTTTTTCATTGTGTCTTGCTGTATTTTGGTATTAGGCTGATACTGGTTTTGTAGAATGAGTTAAGGAGGAGTTGCTCCTCTTCAATTCTTTTGAAACGTGTCAGTAGAATTGGTAGAACCTCTTCTTTGTAAGTTGGTTAGAATTTGGCCATGAATCTCTCTGGTCCAGGGCTACTTTTGTTTGGTAAATTTTTTATTACTGATTAAATTTCAGAACTCAGTATTGGTCTGTTCAGGGTTTCAATTTCTTCTTGATTCAATCTTGGGAGGCTGTGTGTTTCCAGGAATTTATCCATTTCTTCTAGATTTTCTTGTTTATGTGCATAGAGGTGCTCGTATTAGTCTCTGAGGATCTTTTGTATTTCTGTGGGATTGGTTGTAATGCCACCTTTGTAATTTCTGATTGTGCTTATTTATATCTTCTCTCCTTTTTTCTTTGTTAATCTAGCTAGCAGTCTATCCATCTTGCTTACATTTTCAAATAACCAATATTTGGTTTTGTTGATCCTTTGTGTGAATTTTGGGGTCTCAATTTCATTCAGTTCTGCTCTGATTTTAGTTATTTATTTTCTTCGGATAGCTTTGAGGTTAGTTTGTTCTCATTTTTCCATTTCCTCTAGATGTGATGTTAGATTATTAATTTGAGATCTAACTTCTTGATGTAGGTGTTGAGAATTATAAACTTTCCTCTTATCACTGCTTTTAGTAACAAAGAAATTCTAGACTTAAACTGAACACTTGACCAATTGGACATAATAGATATTTAGAAAATATTCCACCCATCAACCACAGGATATACATTATTTTCTTCACATGAGACATACTCAAAGATTGACCATGTGCTCAGCCATAATGCAAGTCTCAATACATTTTAAAAAAATCGAAATTGTGTCAACCATACTCTTGGACCACAGTGGAAAATAGAAATGCCAAGAAGATCTCTCAAAACCACATAATTACATGAAAATTAAGCCAACTTGCTCCTAAATGACTTTAGGGTAAACAGTGAAACTAAGGCAGAAATACAAAAATTATTTGAAATAAATGAAAACAAAGACACAACATACCAAAATCTCTGGGATGCAGCAAAAGCAATGTTAAGAGGGCTCTGTGGTTTTGACAGTGGCAGCTTCATTGCACAGCTGTAGCTCTTGCAAGATGGCCCATCCTCCCCAGCTCCACACTCTCTGTGCTCTGGGAACACTATTTCCTGCCCTTGCATCTTCAGCCTTAGAAATGGTAATGGAGCCCCACTGTTGCAAGCTCTAGGTGGCTCAACGTTCTTTGCTTGGTCCTTTCATGAAGGTGCTCTTTAAGTAGTTCCCTCATTAAAGACTCATCATTTGAAACATTTGAGCCTCCTGCCTGTAATCCTAGCACTTTGGAGGCCAAGGCAGGTGGATCACCTGAGGTCAGGAGTTCGAGACCAGCCTGGCCAACATGGTAAAACCCTGCCTCTACTGAAAATTTTAAAAAAGTAGCCGGGCGTGGTGGCGTGCGTCTGTGATCTCAGCTACTCAGGAGGCTGAGGCAGGAGAATCGCTCACACCCGGGAGGCAGAGGTTGCAGTTAACTGAGATTGTGCCACTACACTCCAGCCTGGGCAACAAAGCAAGACCTTGTCTGACAAAAAAAAAAAAAAAAAAAAAGAGAAATAGTTGAGCCTAATTTTATTTATTGCCTGGACCTCAATAAATACAGCTTGCCTTATTTATATTCTATTTTCAACATTAATATTGTCTTTCTTAGTGTATTTTACACTATTATACTTAAAGATGGAATGGAATTAATTAAGTCAACAAATATTAATTGAGCACTTACTGTGTGCTAGGTACTATGTGGCTATTTCAACTTAGTGGTTATACAGTGGTAATTGAGACAATAAGGTCTCTGCCCTCATGGGGCGTGTTTTGTCACTTTGGGCTGCTGAAACAAAGTACTATAGACTGTGTGTCCTTGATCAAGAGGCCCTCAGAGTCTAGTAGAGGCAACAGACATACATAAATGGCCAGCTGAGGACATACCAAGGGAACTGTGTGGTTACAGGCATAATTCTAGGTGCCCAAAGGCACTGAGTATAGGTCATTCATTCATTCACTGTTTACTAAACCTCATACTTTCTACCAGATCTTTAGAAGGAACTATCTCTTTAATATTATTGTAATTCGAGTGTAAAATAATTAATGCAACCCCAGAAGCCAAATCTTCGGACAGCTTCCTGCCAATTCTCTACCTTTGCTATAAGCATCTTTTCTGCCTTTTCTGAGACTCTCCAAAGAGAGCTCCCCATCTGTTTTTTCCGTGACCTCCCACATATATCATCTGAGGGTTATGAAACCTCTCCCTCTAGAAAATGCAAATGATACTCTTACAGATTAACAGAATGTTAGCTCTGAAAGAGATGTTATTGTTTCTCATAAAAGCTAATATTTGTCTGCATATCATGAAAAATGAATAGGGTAGTTTGTAGTTAGAAATAGCAGGCTCAGGACCTCCAGCTGTCGTGAGTACTGAGGGCTCAATACCTTCGCATATCTATAGCCAGAGCAAATACATTACTAACAACTTTTACTGCACAGGCACCTACCAATCAGAATGAGCACTGACACTGATGCCAGATAGGGGCATCCATATGACTGGCAGCTTGCCCATAAGCCATTCCTGTCACATTAATGTTTATTGGCCCATCTGCTTAAAAATACTACCGTAAAAGCCTGGGCACAGTGGCTCATGCCTGTAATCCCAGCACTTTGGAAGGCCAAGGTGGGCGGATCACCTGAGGTCAGGAGTTCGAGACCAGCCTGGCCAACATGGAGAAACCCCATCTTTACTAAAAACACAAAATTAGCCAGGTGTGGTGGCCCATGCCTGTAATCCCAGCTAGTCGGGAGGCTGAGGCAGGAGAATCGCTTGAACCCGGGAGGTGGAGGTTGCAGTGAGCTGAGATCGCGCCATTGCACTCCAGCCTGGGCAACAAGAGTGAAACTCCATCTCAAACAAAAACAAAAAAACAATAAAAACAAACAAACAAAAAACTACCTTAGAGATTGTTTAGCCCAGACCTTCTGTTTGTTTATTTTTCAGATCTTTTGTTTTACAGAAGAGAGACCTAAAGTCTTAGAAAGTGACAAGACTTAGCCGGGCCGCAGTAGCTCATGCCTTAATCCCAGCACTTTGGGAGGCCGAGGCAGGTGGATCACCTGAGGTCGGGAGTTCAAGACCAGCCTGACCAACATGGAGAAACCCCATCTCTACTAAAAATACAAAATTAGCCGGGGTGGTGGCGCATGCCTGTAATCCCAGCTACTCGTGAGGCTGAGGCAGGAGAATCACTTGAACCCGGGAGGCAGAGGTTGCGGTGAGCCGAGATCGTGCCATTGCACTCCAGCCTGGGCAAAAAGAGCGAGACTCTGTCTCAAAAAAAAAAAAGAAGTGACAAGACTTACCCAAGGGCATAGACAGAGTCTGGGTTTCTCCTCACATCTAGAGATGGCACCTCTTTATTACTGTAAAGTCCTTCAGAAAGCTCTTAGTCCCAACTCTGATCCTTTGTTCATTTTCTTCCTTTTGGCTGCTAAGCCCTCCATTCCATTTTCCCACTCCCATTTCCTCCTTCCCTCTTTGTAACTTCCTAGTCTTCCTTCAAGGCCCTCAGTTCTAACTAATTAGCACACTGAAGCTGAAGCAGCATCATATTTTGGGGTGACATTCGAAAGCCAGAACTGACCTTAGGTTTCTCATTCTGAGAAAATGTATGTAAATTGTTCAGCACAGTTTCAGCAAATGGTAATAAATAATAGCAATTATTATTGTTGTTCTTTTTAGCTCTGTGACTGTGAGTACGTTACTTAACATCTCTGAGTCTAGTTTCTTCATATGTACAACGAGAAGTTTCCAACGTCTTGTCCACAATGCTGACAGGCACTATGAGGGTCATCCAGCAGTCACGTAGGGAGTTGGTGGGGGATGCTCTTCCAGTTGTCAATTAAACTGCGGAGGGTAGAATTTGAGAGTTGTTGGGAGTGATGTGCTAGGCCAATGCAGGGAGAAGAGTGCTTAGGGAAGAATGCAAAAGACAGACTAGAGGCCAGGCATGGTGGCTCACGCCTGTAATCCCAGCACTTTGGGAGGCCGAGGTGGATGGATCATGGGGTCAGGAATTTGAGACCAGCCTGGCCAAGATGGTGAAATCTCGTCTCTACTAAAAATACAAAAATTAGCTGGGCATGGTTGCGGGTGCCTGTAATTCCAGCTACTCGGGAAGCTGAGGCAGGAGAATCGCTTGAACCTGGGAGGCAGAGATTGCAGTGAGCCAAGATCGTGCCATACCACTCTAGCCTGGGTGACAGAGCAAGACTCCGTTTCAAAAAGAAAAAAAAAAAATACAGAAGGATTAGATTGTGTCTGTGAAATAAGGATGTGAAGTAGACAGGCAGTGGGAAGCTGGGGAGGAAGGCATACAGGGGGCAGCAGTGAAGTGAACCCAAAGGTACGTGCAGAAACACAAGGTGCGGGGCACAGCATTCTTTTGAGTTTCAGGAAGCTTATTCAGGATGGGCTTAGGTGCTGAAGCAAGGGAATTATGATAAATTTCCCAAAATTAATTTGGTTTGGAGCTCAGGATACCTAGCCAGCCTCAAGGTTTCACATGCCCTTTTCCTGCAGCCCTTTGCTAATCAAATTAAACCCTTCCTGGCTATAAGGGAGTTTTCTGGAGAGCTAACTGGACATATTATGATTTGGCTTTCCAGTCGCTTCAGGCTGCATGCCTCAAGTCAAATTTCTTTTTCATTTTGCTACTATCTCCTTTCATCTTCCTGTAATCATTGGTGATACCTGATCCAATTACATATGGGTGACTTTCCAAGAGTACTCTGTTTGACTAATACTCATGATTGCTGCTGATTCATAGAAGAAAGGGCTCTGTACTGGACTGCTAGGTTTTCACAGTGGTGCCATCCACTTTGCAGTTTCAGCTGCTATAGCAATGGAAATGAAAGCACTTTAGTTAGAAAAGAGAACACTATGCTTTATTTTCCAGAATCACGTATGTGCTAGAACCAAAGCCAGCAGTAGGAAAAAAGTCACAGAACTAAAATCTGTCTTCCACTCCCTCACCTCCCATTACTGCTTCTGATACTTTCGAAGCTCATTGCCCCTCTGTGCCTCATTTGGCCCAGAGCCCGAACATATTGTTCTTTCAAACTCTAAACCATTCATTCATGATAATCTATCTTTTGTGGCTTATTTCCTTTTCATTGAATTCATAAATATCTGAAAATTGTGTTTTTAGCTGCAAAGGTATTTCCCTCATAGGTTAAATATTTCATAGCTATAAAATCTCCCAGAGAACTGTAATTTACCTCAAACAAGAGGCTGCTAGGCTGAGAATTTTAGGCAACTTGATATAACTGTAGTGAAGATATTTTGGGAGGCAGTTGAGGTTTTTTTTTTTTTTTTTTTTTAAAGCATATCAGTCACTAGTGCTAGCTAGTATTGGCTAGAAGATAAGTAGAAATGTTTTACAATGTCTGTGATTCTGCACAAAGTATGAATTGATCTTACACAGCTCTTCAAAAAACTGAACCAGGAACTGCTTTATTATTGAAAGCAGAAGTGGTCATCCAGGTCTTCAGTATAAACTAGGGCACTGAATGAAAAACAGTAAAACTAGACTAACCCAGTTATTTGTCCAGGTCCAGTTCTTCCAGAGCCATGTGGACAAAACATTTATTAAAAATTGTCAGCTAGGTGCGGTGGCTCACACCTGTAATCCTAGCACTTTGGGAGGGTTGAGGTGGGCATATCACCTGAGGTCAGGAGTTTGAGACCAGCTTGGCCAACATGGTGAAACTCTCGTCTCTACTAAAAATACAAAAATTAGCCGGGCATGGTGGTGCGTGCCTGTAATTCCAGCTACCTGGGAGGCTGAGGCAGGAGAATTGTTGGAATCTGGGAGGAGGAGGCTTCAGTGAGCCAAGATCGCCCTTCCTGCCTGGGGGACAGAATGAGACTGTCTCAAAAAAAAAAAAAAAAAAAAAAAGGGCCGGGCGGGTGGCTCAAGCCTGTAATCCCAGCACTTTGGGAGGCCGAGGTGGGTGGATCACGAGGTCAGGAGATCGAGACCATCCTGGCTAACACGGTGAAACCCCGTCTCTACTAAAAAAATACAAAAAAACTAGCCGGGCGAGGTGGCGGGCGCCTGTAGTCCCAGCTACTCGGGAGGCTGAGGCAGGAGAATAGCGTGAACCCAGGAGGCGGAGCTTGCAGTGAGCTGAGATCCGGCCACTGCACTCCAGCCTGGGTGACAGAGCGAGACTCCATCTCAAAAAAAAAAAAAAAAAAAAGTCCATCTGGCTTCCAGGAAGAAACAGCAGCATGATTCATAGGGAAGAAAAGACATTTAGGTATGAAATAATCACAATGCAGAAGGATGTCTATAATTTGTAAGAAATCACTGCTGTCAATAAATAATGGGGCTTTCATTATCTGGCTGCTCTCTGAACAAAGCCGGTAACAATTAACTCATGACAAATCAATTTGCCTTTTACAGAAACCATCCAGAGACGGTTTGTAGATATGTGATTGCTAGAGTTTCAGGAAACTCCTAAATCTTATAAAGTTGATCCGGATTTATTACCGAGGCAAGTACATCCCCAAAGAAAGCTGTAGCCTGATAAGCTATGTTATAACCCAAGTGTATGAAGAAATAAAGAAGAAACAGCAGGTTGGGTTCTGTGTGGAGCACACATATAATAAGAGTTAGTTAGGGGTTTTCTGCCAGTGTGTGCTAAAGTCAGCTAGTAGGGGTTTACAAGAACTGATAAATATTCGGGAATTTTGCAAGTCATTGTTAAATTCTGTTGATAGACCACTGTGGGAGTGTTTACACCACAGAAAATGCCAAATTGCTGTAGACCAGGGATTTTTGGGTTATTTTGTTTGTTTTCAGCAAGCTGGTTTACTAGCCCACTATTGTTTAGCACTGTTGAAGGTCCTGATAGAAAGAGTGATTCTTTCTATCAGGAATGTATATTCCTATCTCTCAGAGAGGCATGTACTATTGTGGAACTAGAAAAACTCATCAGCCATTTCCCAGAATCTGGATTTTAGTATTCCTCTAATTTTGTTTGCTTCAGGTCTATGCTCGCCAAACAACCTTCTGCTTATCCATTTGGTATCATCAGATGATTTGGTGTTAAACTTCATTCTTTGAAGTCTTGGGGATTCTGAGGAGCCCTCTTAGGGAACATCTTGGGGAAGGGAAAGGAAGGAGAACTTGAGACTGGGCAGGTCTGTCGTCTGTCTTCAATCAGAGCAGCTTCATTTTCTGTTAAACATTGGTTGTCCATAAAAACAAAACAAAACACAGTTGCTTGAAGAAAGCATACCACTGCTAAATAAATAAAGCAATAACAAATAACTTTTGAAGATGGGCCAGAGCTGTTTGTTCACCAGAAAAGCACATCCCTTATTTTAATACGTTATTAATCTGGGTATAATTCAGCCATTCATGAGTTCAGTTAACATCAATTAGTTTTCAATCAACTGATAATGTTCAGATGTACCTACTGAAAAAGCCAAATGTATTGTCTAACCATATTGAAGACAAGAAGAATTACTCGTCTGGGATTTTTATCAGTGTAATCAGCAAGCCAAACTCTCTGGTAGCCTTTTGTTTTTGTTTTTGTTTTTGTTTTCAGACGGAAACAAGCTGTCGCCCAGCTTGGAGTGCAGTGGAATAATCTCAGCTCACTGCAAGCTCTGCCTCCCGGGTTCACTCCATTCTCCCACCTCAGTCTCCCGAGCAGCTGGGATTACAGGCGCCCGCCACCACGCCCGACTAATTGTGTTTTTGTATTTTTAGTAGAGATGGGGTTTCACCATCTTAGCCAGGATGGTCTCCATCTCCTGACCTTGTGATCCACCTACCTTGGCCTCCCAAAGTGCTGGGATTACAGGTGTGAGCCACCGTGCCTGGCCAGCTCTCTCTTAACTGTAGCAGCTGGAAACATTCTTTTTGCTGCAAGGAAATGGGAAAATAAATCTATCAGGACAGCTGGGCTTAAGTCACGGGAAGATTTCCTCTTTTAAATTGGCTTCCCTTCTAATTACAAAAGTGACCTATGTTCCTTATAAAAATTTAGAAAATTAAAAAAGTAAAAGGGAGAAAAAAATCACTTATCCACATTCAGAGATAGTTGTTATTATTTTTGGTATATATGCTAGCTGTTTATTCAAATATATATATTCATACATATACACATGACTTCTTTTTTTTCTGAGACGAAGTTACACTCTTGTTGCCCAGGCTGGAGTGCAATGGCATGATCTCGGCTCACTGCAACCTCCGCCTCCCGGGTTCAAGTGATTCTCCTGCCTCAGCCTCCCAAGTAGCTGGGGTTACAGGCGCCTGCCACCACACCCAGCTAATTTTTTTTGTATTTTCAGTAGAGACGAGGTTTCACCATGTTGGCCAGGCTGGTCTTGAACTCCTGACCTCAGGTGGCCCGCCCACCTTCACTTCCCAAAGTGCTGGGATTACAGGCATGAGCCACTGTGCCTGGCCTACACATGACTTTTTCAAAAGGAATTTCTGTTTTTAAGTTGAGTGCACAATGTAATACCACTCTTGACTGGTTTATTTATTTATTTATTTATTTATTTATTTATTTTTTTTTGAGACGGAGTCTCGCTCTGTCGCCCAGGCTGGAGTGCAGTGGCCGGTTCTCAGCTCACTGCAAGCTCCGCCTCCTGGGTTTACGCCATTCTCTCGCCTCAGCCTCCCGAGTAGCTAGGACTACAGGCGCCCGCCATCTCGCCCGGCTAATTTTTTGTATTTTTTTTAGTAGAGACGGGGTTTCACCGTGTTAGCCAGTATGGTCTCGATCTCCTGACCTCGTGATCCGCCCATCTCGGCCTCCCAAAGTGCTGGGATTACAGGCTTGAGCCACCGCGCCCGGCCCTGACTGGTTTATTTATTTATTTATTTTTATTATACTTTAAGTTCTAGGGTACATGTGCATAATGTGCAGGTTTGTTACATATGTATACTTGTGCCATGTTGGTGTGCTGCACCCAGCAACTCGTCAGCACCCATCAATTCATCATTTATATCATGTATAACTCCCCAATGCAATCCCTCCCCCCCCATGATAGGCCCCAGTGTGTGATGTTCCCCTTCCCGAGTCCAAGTGATCTCATTGTTCAGTTCCCACCTATGAGTGAGAACATGCGGTGTTTGGTTTTCTGTTCTTGTGATAGTTTGCTAAGAATGATGGTTTCCAGCTGCATCCATGTCCCTACAAAGGATGCAAACTCATCCTTTTTTATGGCTGCATAGTATTCCATGGTGTATATGTGCCACATTTTCTTAATCCAGTCTGTCACAGATGGACATTTGGGTTGATTCCAAGTCTTTGCTATTGTGAATAGTGCCGCAATAAACATACGTGTGCATGTGTCTTTGTAGTAGAGTAATTTATAATCCTTTGGGTATATACCCAGTAGTGGGATGGCTGGGTCATATGGTACATCTAGTTCTAGATCCTTGAGGAATTGCCATACTGTTTTCCATAATGATTGAACTAGTTTACAATCCCACCAACAGTGTAAAAGTGTTCCTATATCTCCACATCCTCTCCTTGACTGGTTTTTAACAGTTTCCTCATCTGTGTACATGTGTCATTAGTCCATTCTCACACTGCTATAAAGATACCTGAGACTGGGTAATTTAGAAAGGAAAGAGGTTTAATTGATTCACAGTTCTGCATGACTGGGAGATCTCAGGAAACTTACAATCATGGCAGAAGATGAAGGGGAAGCAAAGCACATCTTACATGGTGGCGTGAGAGAGAAAAGAGAGAGCATACAGGAAAAAACTCCCACTTACAGAAACCATCAGATCTCCTGAGAACTCACTCACTGTCAGAAGAACACTATGGGAGAAACCATCCCCATGATCCAAGCACCTCCCACCAGGTCCCTCAGTTGACATGCAGGGATTACAGGGGTTACAATTTGAGATGAGATTTGGGTGGGGACATATGAAATGACTGTGGATTAATCTATACATGAAAAGCTTTTTCCCTATATAAAAGGCTAAATAAAAGCTAAATCATGGCCAGGCACGGTGGCTCACACCTGTAATCCCAGCACTTTTGGGAGGCCGAGGCGGGTGGATCACCCGAGGTTGGGAGCTCAAGACCAACCTGACCAACATGGAGAAACCCCGTCTCTACTAAAAATACAAAAAAATTAGCTGGGCATGGTGGCCCATGCTTGTAATCCCAGCTACTCAGGAGGCTGAGGCAGGAGAATAGTTTGAACCTGGAGGTGGAGGTTGCAGTGAGTGGAGATCACACCATTGCACTCCAGCCTGGGCAGCAAGAGTAAAACTCCATCTCAAAAAAAAAAAAAAAAAAAAAAAGCTAAACCAAAAGCTTCAAATTTAAATATAATCAAGTAAATTTAAAAATATCAAGCAGGTACTATGTACACATGACATAATCTAAAGTCATGATATAGTATTCAGTAAACATAAGTCTCCCTCTCACCTCCACCAGATAGCCTACCAGTTCTCTTCAGAGGCAGCCATTATATCAGTTCCTTATTTAGCTTTCAGTGATATTCTGTGCATATCCAAGCATGTATATGAATTGCAGTGATGAATAAGAAAAGATTTCTGGGCCGGGCGCGGTGGCTCAAGCCTGTAATCCCAGCACTTTGGGAGGCCGAGACGGGCGGATCACGAGGTCAGGAGATCGAGACCATCCTGGCTGACACGGTGAAAAAATACAAAAACTAGCCGGGCGAGGTGGCGGGCGCCTGTAGTCCCAGCTACTCGGGAGGCTGAGGCAGGAGAATGGCGTAAATCCGGGAGGCGGAGCTTGCAGTGAGCTGAGATCCGGCCACTGCACTCCAGCCCGGGCGACAGAGCGAGACTCCGCCTCAAAAAAAAAAAAAAAAAAAAAAGATTTCTGGTTTATATGTAGAAGTAGAACTCAATATTTTCTTCCTTTCTTATTTATTTATTTATTTATTTATTTGGTTGAGACAGGGTCTCATTCCACTGGCCAGGTTGGAGTGCAGTGGTAATCATAACTTACTGCAGCCTCAAACTCCTAACCCTCTTGCCTAATCTTCCTGAGTAGCTGGGACTACAGGTGCATGCCACCACACCCAGCTATTTTTAAAAAAAATTTGTAGAGACAGGGTATTGCTATGTTGCCTAGGCTGGTCTCAGTCTCCTGGACTCAAGGGATCATCCTGCCTTAGCCTCCAAAGTGCTAGGATTAGAGACGTGAGCCACTGAGCTCAGACACATTTTCTCTTTCTGCCTCCCTCCCTTCATCTCTCCCTCCCTGTTTCTTTCCTTTTCTTTCTTTCTCTCTCTTTTTCGCTTTCTTTGTCTTTCTCTCTCTCCCTTCCCCCTCCTCTTCCCCCTCCCCCTCCCATCCCTTCCCCTCCTCTTCCCCCTCCCATCCCTTCCCCTCCCCTCCCCTCCCCTCCCCCTCCCATCCCTCCCCTCCCCCTCCCCTTCCCCTCCCCTCCCCTTCCCCTCCTCTTCCCCCTCCCCCTCCCATCCCTTCCCCTCCTCTTCCCCCTCCCCCTCCCATCCTTCCCCTCCTCTTCCCCCTCCCCCTCCCATCCTTCCCCTCCTCTTCTCCTCCCCCTCCCATCCCTTCCCCTCCCCTTCCCCTTCCCCTCCCCTCCCCCTCCCATCCCTCCCCTCCCCTTCCCCTCCCCCTCCCATCCCTTCCCCTCCCCTTCCCCTCCCCTTCCCCTCCCCCTCCCATCCCTTCCCCTCCCCCCTTCCCCCCTTCCCCTCCCCTTTCCCCCCCTTCCCCTCCCCTCCCGCCCCAACTCCCTTCCTTCCTTTTCATTTCAGTAGGTTTTTCGGGAACTGGTGCTGTTTGGTTACATGGATAAGTTCTTTAGTGGTGATTTATGAGATTTTGGTGCACCCATCATCACCCTAGCAGTATATGCTGTACCCACTTATAAGTGAGAACATATGGTTTGGTTTTCCACTCCTGAGTTACTTCACTTAGCATAATAGCCTCCAACTACATCCAGGTTGCTGCTTATGGCTGAGTAGTATTCCATGGTGTATATATACCACACTTCCTTTTTCCAGTCACTGGTTGATGGGCATTTGGACTGGTTCCATATTTTTGCAACTGTGAATTGTGCTGCTATAAACATGCATGTGTAATGTGTAAGTGTCTTTTTCATATAATGACTTATTTTCCTCTGGTAGATACCCAGGAGTGAGACTGCTGGATGAAATGGTATATCTACTTTTAGCCCATACTCTTTTCCATAGTGGTTATACTAACTTCTATTGCCAACAACAGTGTAAAAGTGTTCCCTTTTCACCACATCCACACTAACATCGATTATTTTTTGATTTTTTAAATTACAGACATTCTTGCAGGAGTAAGGTGATATTACATTGTGGTTTTGATTTGCATTTCCCTGATAATTAGTGATATTGAGCATTTTCCCACATGTTTGTTGGTCATTTGTATATCTTCTTTTGAGAATTGTCTATTCATGTCCTTAGCCCATTTTTTGATGGGATTATTTGTTTTTTTCTTGCTGATTTGTTTGAGCTCTCTGTAGATTCTAGATATTAGTCTTTTGTTGGAGGTATAGATAGTGAAGATTTTCTCCCACTCTGGGTTGTCTGTTTACTCTGCTGATTATTTCTTTCTCTGTGCAGAAGCTTTTCGGTGTAATTAAGTCCCATCTATTTATTTTTGTTTGTTTTTTATTGCATTTGCTTTCGGGTTCTTGTAATGAAAGTTTTGCCTAACTCAATGTCTAAAAGAATTTTTCCAATGTTATCTTCTGGAATTTTTATGGTTTCAGATCTTAGTTTTAAGTCTTTGATCCATCTTGAGTTGATTTCTGCATAACATGAGAGATGAGGATCCAGTTTCATTCTCCTATACATGGCTTGCCAATTATCCCAGCACTATTTTGTTGAATAGGTTGTCCTTTCCCCACTTTATGTTTTTGTATGCTTTGTTGAAGATCTGTTGGCTGTAAGTATTTGGCTTTATTTCTGGGTTCTCTATTCTGTTCCATTGGTCTATGTGCCTATTTTTATACCAATATCATGCTGTTTTGATGACTATAGCTTTGTAGTACAGTTTGAAGTTGGGTAATATGATGCCACTTGGACACATTCTTTAGGATAAATTCCTGTAAGAGAATCAAAGGGTATGCCAAATTTTAAAGCTTTAGATTTGGCAGGAATATTTAAGTTCCACTTCACAAATGAAGAATGTGAGGGTGGCCAGGCACAATGGCTCACACCTGTAATCCCAGCACTTTGGTAGGCTGAGGTGGTGGATCACCTGAGGTTGGGAGTTCGAGACCAACCTGGCCAACATGGTGAAACCCCATCTATGTTAAAAATACAAAATTAGTTGGATGTGGTGGTGCATGCCTGGTAATCCCAGCTACTTGGGAGGCTGAGGCAGGATAATTGCTTGAACCTGGGAGGCGGAGGTTGCAGTGAGCTGAGATCGCACCATTGCACTCCAGCCTGGGCAACAAGAGTGAAACTTCATCTCACAAAACAAAAAAAAAAAAAAAAAAGAAAAAAGAAGAATCTTAGCGAGGGTGTAGTGGTTTATACGTATGGATCTTTAAATTCAATTTTGCTTCTCTCTCTCTGTCTCTCTCCCTCTCTTTCTTTTCGTTAGAGGCATAATCTTGCTCTGTTGCCCAGGCTGGTGTGCAGTGGTGTGATTACAGTTTACTGTAGCCTTGAACTCCTGGGCTCAAGCTATCCTCCTGCCTCAGCCTCCCAAGTAGTTAGGACTACAGGCATGCACTACCACACATTAATTTTAATTTTTATTTTTTGTAGAGTTGGGGGGTCTCACTATGTTGTCCAGGGTGGTCTTGAACTCCTCGTTCCAATAATATGCCTATGCTATCTGGGGTATATACCCTGGGGTTCGTTGTTGTGCGCCAAGAAAGAATTCAGGACACAGACACGTGTGGGTGGGTTCAGTAGTGGAAAGTTTGATAGACAGAAGAAAGGAGAGAGGAGAGCAGCTTCTCGGGAAAGAGAGAGGTCCGAAGAGGGGGTGAGGCGGTGGATCGCAGCAGATTTTATAGGCATCAGGTTGGAGAAGGCAGTGTCTGATTTACATAGGGCTCACACATTGGTTCCATCAGGTATGACGTGTACATACTGTGTGGGGGCGGGGGAAAAGGAAGGCTTGTCTCCCTACCCTAATCTTATTCTGCAAATGGGCTTTCCTGTTGATCTGCACCATGTTGTCTGCTTCTTACTGTACACGTGGCTGACAGAGAAGAGAAGGTGGAGCTGCCATCTTGAACATGTCTATCTCCGAGTTTCTGCCGGCATTCACCAGTGCAAGCTGCTAGGTGGCTTGTGTATGTCTGCAGCTTGACCTTACAGGCTGCTCTTTGTTAGAAAATGATTTGGGGCTGCTTTTCATTAAAGAGAAAAGCCTTACCAAGGGCTCCCATACTCTCATTATCTGCCTAAGTGATTTCTTCTTAACTCCTATATCACCAATTGATCTTCCTGCTTCGGCCTCCCAAAATGCTGGGATTACAGGCATGAGCCACCACGCCTGGCCTTTAAGTTCAATTTTTCTGACCCTGAATTACATACCATTTACAGTTTACCATGGAAACCATTTGCCACTGTAAAAGATTTTGCATCAGAACCATTCATTGTGTGAAATCCCAGACTGCTTCCCTCCATTTCCCAGTTTTGCCACATTCATTTAGATTCAGCTCTGGTTGTTGGTATTACATTCTGTTCTGTGGTCTATTTGTGGTAAACCTTTTAGTTTGACACAAGGCAGTGGTTAGGTCTTTTGTTGAGCATTATTATTTGCTTAATTCCTCAGAAGATCTCAAGAGGACTGTCTGGTACCTAAGAGGTGCTCAATAAATGGTTGATTGCTCAATAGTTACCACAATCAATCCTCTAACTCCAGAGGACCAGCTATGTTTCAGAAACCTCATGATCAATCATGTTCTCCTAACATTTATGTTCTAGATGGAAATTGCTGTAGACTTTTTGAGAGGTCCATGACTGTTCTAAGCCTTACGACTATAGAGTTTTGTAATACAGCGTGTTGTATTTTCTATGTTACCTTATTAAAGGCATGGAGATAAGGAAATCAGCAGAAGAGGAGAAAGAGATAGCTGGGCTCCAGTGTTCACTCTCTCTCCCCATGATTAGTCCAAAAATGAAACAGGCAAACATTTATTGAGTACCTACAAGGCTAGACTGAACAGAGGAATCCAAGTTAAATGAATTCCATTATATAGCCCAATTCTGATTATATCAGCTATTCACATTTAGTTTTATGTATCATAATAAGGTTTATTAAAGATGCTGTGGAAAGAGTGACCAATAGAAATTAGCTCTGTGTTCTGTATGGTTCAAAGTAGGGAGATAAAAGTATAATTTCCTGAATCACATTGAAAGGAGTCAGCCAGCTTGCTTTAGGCAGACAGTAAGGGAAGGGTCCCCAGAGAACCTCCCATCCGTGTTTCGTATAGATAAGGGAACTTACATAGGCGTCTTGCCTAAACATGCCTACAGTGGACTAAGGGCCCGCATGCACACTGGGGGAATGGGGTGGAGCCACCAGTAATTTGCGTCTTATACAAATAGGGAACCCAGCCCCATCAGCTTGCATGTAAAAGCCCTTGTATTCAACTGTGAAGCTGGCAACTGGGACCCTGCTTTCAGGACCCTTCTCTTTGCTGAGAGCTTTCCTTTTGCTTAATAAATTCTACTCCACTCACTCTTCAAATGGCTGCGTATCTAATTTTTCCTGGTCTTGAGACAAGAACCTTGATCTAGCCGAGCTAAGGAGAAAAAAATCCTACGTCAACATGGTTTATTGCCAAATGAAGATAATTTGTTTTCTTAGGTTCACAATGTACAGAGGCAGAGAATTAAGGGAATAATTTCACAGGGAATACACTCCATAGATGATGTATATTAACTACATAGTGAGTTCCAAAACTATTAAAATCTAGTTGTTCAATTAAGATTGAAGCAGACCTCTGTGGAAAGTAAAGTCTAATTAAAGATTGAGGTGGGTGTGGTATTAATGCCTGTAATCCCAGCACTTTGGGAGGCTAAGGCAGGAGGACTGCTGAGCCCAGGAGTTTGAGAACAGCCTGGGCGACTTAGGGAGACCCCAACTCTACAAAAACAATTAAAAAAGTTAGTCAGATGTGGTGACATGTGCCTGTAGTCCCAGCTACTCAGTGGTAGGCTGAGGTAGGAGGATTCATTAAGCCTGGGAGGTCAAGGCTGCAGTGAGCCATGATTGCACTACTGTATTCCAGCCTTGGCAACAGAGTGAGACTCTTGTCTTGAAAAGAAAAAAAAAAGAAAATAAAAATAATTGAGGTGTACCTTTACCTTTTGGAGGCTGAGGTTCTTGGGAGAGATGGTGTCCAACATACAGGAGATCTGTGAGGATATGCAAAGTCCCACGATGCTACAGGGTGGTGCCAGTGTTGCTGGACAGGCTTCAAAGCTTAAAGGCTAACAGGGTGTGGCCCTGTTGCAGCCTGAGCCGGTAGTGTTTAGGGAAGTGGCTGACAGAGCCTACGATCTGCCACCCACTGAGCTCTCAAAGCATCTCGCAAATTCTTGCGTTTATATGTATTTTGAAATCCTGTAGTTGAAGTCGGTAACGTATATATGGTGTTTGATAAGGTGTAATGTCACATTAGCTAGGGGAGGTGAAGTTTATTTCAACTTCATACATGTGGGATCTGATGAAGAGTGATGCTACATTCCCAGGGGTGGGGAGTAGCTCTAAGTTCTTAATTACCACAAAACATAAATCACTCACTCTTGTGGCAAACCATGTGATTGGAATCATTTCAAAGCAACGTAACGCAGCTGTTTATCTTGTGTCCGTTAATCTCCTGGGTTTGTGTCCTGGTCATCAAACTATGCTAACAGTGCTTGTGAAAGTGGGATTCAAATTCCACAAACACACACATCCACATAATATCTTCCTATATTGCAGGTTGACTCATTTAGAAACATGTTCTTTAAGAAAGGTTTCAGGTATATTACATGTATATCTAGCATTATTGTAAAATTTTTACATTATTATTGGGTATTTTCAGATAATACCTTTCCGATTGGGTGGTTTGGGGTGGTTTTAAAATTATTTTAAATATTATTTTAAAATTATTTTTTAAAAATTATTTTAAATGCCATAACCTATCTTTTAGTGCTCACGATGAAGGAAACTACGATGTTTACAAAATGGCAGTTTCTTGTTCATCTGAATAAAGACATCTACCAAGGGTAAACCGTAAGAAGCATTGTGGTGTACCTTGGGTTACTTTTTGAATTGCTTTCACACCTGCTTAATTTTATTTGAACAAGATCATAAAACAAAACAAAAATCCCACAGTTCTCAATGCATTCCCTTATCTAGTAGTAATATTACATTCCTTACCATAAACAGTAGCAAACATGATCTTGTGCATCTTGAAAAAGTAAATGATGTCAGTATTTATTTGCAATACATTACAGTACACTTAAATACAGTCAAAACAGAAGGGGGTGTATTAGTAATTTCTCTGACACATTACTCTGGCTCAGATAAAACATTCCGCCTTTGCCTTCAGTATCCAACTTAGCATTACCGTTTTGATTATATGCAGGCACCTTTTCAAAAAACAGTAAATCAGCATGCTATTTTGTTCGCTGCAGCACCAGGCATCCAATTTACTGAGGTTTGGCCACAAGGTGCAATCCTGTTGTTTTCTGGGGGCCCGACTGTAGTAACAGCGTGTCCCTTCCAGCCTCTTATTACGGACCCTCCTTGAGGTCAGGAAAGGTCCAAGCTTTACCGCAGTCCCCAGCGTTTGATGCTACCCCGGCATCAGGTGGGGAGCGTTAAGAACCCTTCCTAAGAGTGACTGATTGATGGCGGGGGAAGGGGTGGGCGCGGGCTTAGTTCCGGGAAAACGCTGGGGCCCTCGTTGGGAGTGTACAGAAAGGTGACTTGAAGAACGTGGGGAGTAGCTCGCAGTTCGGTACGGTGGGGCGGTGGCCAGGGCTGCTGGGGACAAGGCGCCGGCAGCCAGCGGAACACCCGCCCCTAATTCCCGCTCCCGTGCACGCTCCGCCCCCACGCGCGCGCTCCCTCTCGTCAGGCGCGCAGAGGGGCGGGGCGGAGCGCGCACCGGGGTAACAGGGGACGCGCCGGGAAGGGGGCGTGCGCTCCGCCCCGCCCCTTTCGCGGCCTCGCACGCCCCGCCCCCACTCCCTGCGCGTGCTGGGAGCCGGCTGGCAAGGCGTGCGGTGGGCGGGGCGCCGCGCTGACGTTGCCCGGGATGCGGGCAGGTTCCGCCGCCTCCAGCGCCGCCGCCGCAGCTGCCGCCGCCGCCGCCGCCGCCGCCGCCGCCTCCGCCTCCCCTGCCACCAGGGTTTGTATGAAAACACCGGGCGGCGGGCGGCGAGGGATCCGCCGTGCTCCAGGTGCCGAGCCGGGTGCTGCGGCTCTTCTCAGTCCCCGCCAGCGCCCCATCCTGAGCCGGTGAGCGCCTCGCTGCCGTCCGCGCGTCCCGGTCGGCCGTCCCTCTGCTCTCCCCGGGCCGCGGGAGATGCAGGCGGCGGCGCCCGGGGGTAGGAGGGGTGACCCTGGATCTCTGCGCCCCTTACCTGACGGGTTGTGTAACGCATGTCTTTCACGGGGCGTGAGGGGAAAGCACTAAGTCTTGAGGGAAAGCCCTGACGGGCTGGGGCTTTGGCTGGGTCTGGAAAACGCCTTCCCCAGTCCCCGGACCCTAGGTGGACCCCCGTCCCAGTCCTTGCGGAGGGTATTGGGCGCGGTCTCTGGGCGGAGGCCGCCTCTTGTGCTCTACCCTTCCTCTCGGGCCCGAGCTCGCGGCGCCGCGGGGAGTCTAACCGAGGGGCTGCAGGGCCGGGGGCGGGCGCGCCCAACCCTGCGCCCCCCCCTCCGCAGTGGTAGCCGGCCGCCGGGTCGCGGGCCACTGTGCATCGGAATCCTAAGGTTCCCGGCTGAGCGCCAGCAAGGTGGGATTTGCTGTGACATCGGCGATGGGCAGGTTTGCTTCCTCTCACTGGGTGGTTTGAGCTGAAGTGTGTCTTCTGTTTACAACTTGTCGCCTTGAGCATTTGGTTTGAACCTGCATCGGATCACCTTCGATGACAGTGCAGAGTTTCCTTAGTGTCTTCCTTCCTGAATTGCGGGTTCTCAATTGCAAGTGTTCAAGGACTGCTGTAACCCAAAGGCTTGCTCGACTCTACCGTAATTTTACCCCTTGTGCCGTATAAACCTCTTATGAACACCAGGGCAATTGGAGTTGGTTGGGTTCCTTTCCTGGGCGTTTACTCATTGTAGAATGGAGTTTTCATGCATCATGTGTAATCGATGTGAATGTTGATAATTTAAAGCCCATTTCCCGTTTTAACGTTGCTCACTCAAGTGCCTGAAAGTAGCGAAAATTTTCTTTGGCAGTATTAATTCTATTTGGGTTTTTTCCTTTAGGTGTTTAAAATTGTAATTGTGGTTAATTACAATTCATGACAATTTGTGGTTAGAAAGGACCTTAACAGTCTTCTTAGTCACTCATTTTCACTTACCTTTTATGTCCGTTTTTAAAGCTTTATGTAAATCAAATTATCCTTTGTGAATCTCTGAATTATTCTTATAAACTGGTTGTCTGAGAAAACCAGAAGGTTATTTTTGTAATTGTATTGTGGAATGTTTTTAGTTCAGTAGGCCAAAAAAGAAGTGATTTATTTAAGGAACTTTAAATGGTGCTTATTTTAAAACGTGCCAAATGTCAGAACCAAACAAAACTCTAAAAGATCTGTATTTCCTATGTAGAATTACTGCGAGATAATAAGTCGTGCCTTACCCACTCTTTCTCATCCTGCAGGCAGAGTTCTAATATGACTTGTTCATGTTCCCATTCCACTTCTCTTGAGTTAAATTCTATGGTGAAGTTATAGGTTCATTTTTAATGATCACGAAACTCTGCCTTGAATTGATTCATCACATAGTTACAACTGCAGACTCATTCTGAACTTGGAAATGAAGTGGATAGGCTTAACACTACCCTCGTGTTTGGCCAACATAGCAAAACATTTAAATCTATTAATGTAATTTAAACTTTTGTAGAAACAATATTTATAAAGCTTTTCCAATTAACTTGAATTGAGGCATTGTTCTCTTTAGAATAGTCTAGCTAGGCTGCTATATAATAATGGTTTTACTTCCATTAGCAGAAGGAAAAGAAGTCCAAGAGTTATGAAATTTTGTAATTTGTATTCTACGTTTTTTTTTTTTTTTTTTTTTGAGACGGAGTCTCGCTGTGTCACCCAGGCTGGAGTGCAGTGGTGCGATCTTGGCTCACTGCAGCCTGCCCCTACCGGGTTCAAGCGATTCTCCCGCCTCAGCTTCTTGATTGTAGGCGTGTGCCACCACGCCCAGCTAATTTTTGTGTTTTTAGTAGAGACAAGGTTTCACCATGTTGGCCAGGCTGGTGTCGAACTCCCAACCTCAGGTGATCCACTGGCCTCAGCCTCCTAAAGTGCAGGGATTACAGGCGTGAATCACCGCGCCTGGCCTGAATTTTTTTTTTTTGAGACGGAGTTTCGCTCTTGTGGCTCAGGCTGGAGTGCAGTGGCGCGATCTTGGCTCACTACAACCTCTGCCTCCTGGGTTCAAGCGATTCTCCTGCCTCAGCCTGCCGAGTAGCTGGGATTACAGGCGCATACCACCACTGCCAGCTCTAATTTTTTGTAGTTTTAGTAGAGACGGGGTTTCACCATGTTACTGAAGCTGGTCTTGAACTCCGACCTCAGGTGATCTGCCCACCTCGGCCTCCCAAAGTGCTGGGATTACAGGCATGAGCCACCGCGCCCGGCCTGGCCTTAATTTTTTTAAACCTCATCCAAAGTATTCATCTTCCCAGATCTGCTTTTCTTGCTTGAAGTCCCCCACTATCTGAAAGTTGAACAGTGCGTGAGTAGTAACTGATGCACCTGTCAGAGGGCCATCTGCAAGATGGGAGCTTCCCTTAGGCAATGGATTTCAGTATAAACAACAGAAATTGTGTAGGGTGGGCCCTGAATTTTAAACTTCAGATGTTATTGTTGATTACTATGCCTGTGTACTATAGTGTAGTGGCTAAGGGGTTGGGCCTCAGAGCCAGATGGCTCGGTTTGGGTCCTGGCTTTACTTTAGGCAAGTTATTTTTATTTATTTATTTATTTTAAGGCAAGTTATTTGTCCTTTTTGAGCTCCAAAAATGACATAATAATAGTGTATACTCTTAAGATATTCTCAAATATTAAGTGATTAATACATGTACAGTGCTTAGTCCACAGTGCCTGGCATTTAGTAGCTGGTGCCTAGGAAATGTTGCTATTATTACCATTGCTCTTCCTCAGTCTTCAAAGGGATCTAGCAAGCGGAAAAAGGACTTTTGGCGGATGGAGCAGTATTAGTGCAGATTAATTCTACTATGACCCATTTGCTCTTTTGGGGTTAAATGAGAGCTTAGTCTCACTGTCCTACCTTGGAAACATGTAAGTCAGTTTTAAATAGAACAGCTAGACCCTGAGCTGGGTGCCCTGGGATGCTACTGGAGAGCTGCTGATATATCCTTGTTTGTCCCTTCTGACAGAACTTTGGATTGTGTCCCTCCTGTTGGTGATGGCTGCTATTTTAATCTTTTAATCATCTGTTTTTGAGTTTGTGATTGGGTGTTTCTTTGACCATAATGTGCCGTTATAAAAAATGTAATCTGTCAAAATATTGGTAGGTACATACGTGTTTATTTGATCAGAATATTGTATGTTGTTTCCAGGGCACACAAAATCAGTTTTATCTAAGTATTCTTTATTTTCTTTTTTATTGATATTATACAGAGTGAGGTCAGTTTTGATTTGACATTGTGTTCATTTTCAGCTTTCATATAATTTTCCTAGGAACTTTTTTTTTCCCCTCCAGTATGATTTTACATACTTGTTCTTGATTTGCAGAGGTCTAATATTAAAACTCTAAATGCTTTCAAACATTTGGTCTCAGAACCCTTTTACACTGTTAAAAGTTGTTGAGGATCCCCAAAAAGCTTTTGTGAATTTATCTATATTTACTGTATTGTAAATGAAAAGAGAAATATAAATTGTTTTGTCAGTTCACTTAAAATGACAATTATAAACTCTTTACATGTTAATATAAACACCATATTTTTAATGGAAACAACTTTTTTTTTAAAACAAAAAATCAAGTAGTGAGAAAAGTGGCATTGTTTTACTTTTTTTGTAAATCTGTCTGGTTTAAGGGAAACAGCTGGATTATCATATCTGCTCCTGCATCGAGTCTATTGCAATACGTTGTTTGGGTTGAAGTACATATAGAGAAAATCCAGTGTCACACAGGTAATGGCTGAACAGGGTGGAGAGGCCAGGGGAGGGAGCATTTTAATAGCCTTTTCAGATAATTGTGGATATTGTTTGATATTATATCAACACTCAGTAAGTGGCAGTTTCTTAAAGGTTAGATGCAGTGAGAAATCATGTAAGTGGATTTTTGCATGCTCTAGTAAAACCCATTGGCTTGAACTTTGAATTGATCTTATACCCATTCCTGAGATTGTAACATCATTCCTTGGTCATTTATAAATATTGGTTTAGTGTTATGCAGATCTTCCAAATGTTGACATCTTTCATCATGCAATATCAAAGAAAGTTATGGTTGTTAATATCACCACCCATTTTGTTAGAGACAAATTATTGGGAAGCTGTTTAGGTCTTGACATGACGATGGTGGATATGAATTTTCCAGAATTCGGATTTTTGCTTGAAAGCTCAAATTTTATCATTGGCAACAAATGTGACTTGTTTACTTAAAGTGACAAGCAAGCTCAGTTTATTCATTTCTGAGAAAACCTCTGCTAAAATATTCCAATTTGAATAACCATAGTCTGTCAATGGTTCTTTCAGTCACTTTCATTAAAAAAGAGGCTAGCTCAAGCTGTCAGTTCAGTTACAAAAGCACTTTACTTTGAGACAACCATCAACTATTGTAATTCAGTATGTAGCAGAAATGGTTCATGCAAACTTCCCATTTTGTCACATAAAAAGGTGTGTAAAAATTAATAACGTTTACTGTTTCAAGGACATTCTTAAGTGACATTGACTTTTTCTTGTCTTTTTTTTTTTTTTTGAGGTGGAGTCTTGCTCTCTTGCCCAGGCTGGAGTGCAGTGGTGCAATCTCAGCTCACTGCAAGCTCTGCCTCCTGGGTTCATGCCATTCTCCTGCCTCAGCCTCCCGAGTAGCTGGGACTACAGACGCCCGCCACCTCGCCCGGCTAGTTTTTTGTATTTTTAAGTAGAGACGGGGTTTCACGGTGTTAGCCAGAATGGTCTCTCATCTCCTAACCTTGTGATCCACCCGCATACACCTTCCAAAGTACTGGGATTACAGGCGTGAGCCACGGCTGGCTTTTTGTTGTTTTATAATTGCTGATAGTTGATGGTGACTTTAATTCAGTCCAAGATGACAGTAATTTTAGTATTTTAAATTTTAGTATTATACAAATAGTGTTATACAAATAGGGGACCACACATCTTGTGGGTCCCCTAAAAGAGTGTCAGGACCCCAGGGGCCCATGCACCATGCTTTTAGAACTTCTGGATTTAAATCTTAAAGAGGATTTCTCACAAACCTTTGATTAAGAAGTGAAGTGGTAGTGACAATCTCTGGTTTGTTTTTGTTTTAGGCTTTGGGACCTGGTAAAGGCCTTATTAAAAAAAAAGTATTCTAGCTAGGTAGTAGGAATAAGCTCTACAGTGTTCTCTAGCACTATAGGATGGCTGTAATTGATAATATATACTTTCGAATAGCCAGGAGGATATGAAATGCTCTGAACACAAAGAAATGGTAAATGTTTGAGATGATGGATTTGCTAATTACCCTGATCTGATTGCTATACATTACATATATCAAAAGATCACTGTGTACCTCCTAAATACATATGATTATTATGTGTGAATTAAAAAATTTAAAGAAAAATATTTTAACGTACAAAATTAAGTACAGTAAAGGTTATTCACAGAAAGTTTCTTAATGGTTTTAGTCAGGTGCTGATGCAATGGAATTATAGTATTAGTAATCTGAATACCATCTAAAAACAAAAATCAGACCTGTTACACATTTCTGTGTAAATGTTCAAATTTAACATTTTGGGAATGGAAATATTGAACAGTGAAGGCACAATGTGAAAAGCTCCACTAGTATCTAACTCATAAGCTTAAAAAAAGTGACCTGGTTTCCCTTCTTAATCTCTGCTCATTTCTCACTTAATTCATGCTGAGGATGAGCTGCCCTATGGAGAAATGCCAGTACTTGCTGTCTTTGCCTTACATTTTTCCTTATGGGCAAAGTGATTTAAAATTATGAAGATTATAAGGATGTTGGTTATAGAGGGATTAAAAACAATAATAAAGTCAGCCAGGGGGATTTATGGTCAGATAATGTGAATAAAAATCGGAACACTGCCTACATATAATAGAGTTTAGTGAATTAAAAAATATTATTTTTATAAGAACTCTTTAGATTTATTAATTTATGGTCAACGCACTTTCTAGACTCCTTTGTGGTGCATGGTGAAAACTAATCTCTCACGTTTTAATTTAATCTCATTAATTTTAACTTTTATTTACATTTGAAACAACTTTTTTCCCCAGTTTTTAACACAAGATTCATATTTTGGTCTTTAAAAAAATACTCATTTTAAAAAATGATGGTAAAACATATATAACATAAACTTTACCATTTAAATCATTTTGAAGTGTGTAGTTTAGTGGCATCAAGTATATTCACATTGTTGTGCAGCCGTCATCACCGTACATCTACAGAACTTTTTTTATCTTCTCAAATTGAAACTCTATGTATTAAACAATTACTCTCCCCCCCCCCACATAGTCCATTCCCTGGCAGGCACTGTTCTATTTTCTGTTGCTATGAATTTGACAACTCTGAGTATGTCACATGAGTGGAGTCAATCATACAGCATTTATCTTTTTGTGACTGGCTTATTTCATTTAGCACAATGTCTTCAAGCTTTGTTCATGTTGTACTGTGTGTCAGGACTTTCTTTTTAAGGCTGGATAATCTGTTGTGTGCATATGCCAGATTTTGTTTATGCATTCATCCATTGATGGATCGACACTTGAGTTGCTTGTGCATAATGCTGCTTTGAATCTAGGTATGTCAACATCTCTTCAAGACCTTGCTTTTTTTTGAGATGGAGTCTCGCTGTGTCGCCCAGGCTGGAGTGCAGTGGTGCATTCTCGGCTCATTGCAAGCTTTGCCTCTGGGTTCAGGTGAATCTCCTGCCTCAGCCTCCCAAGTAGCTGGGACTACAGGTGTGTGCCAACACACCTGGTTAATTTTTTTTGTATTTTTAGTAAAGATGGGGTTCTACCATGTTAGCCAGGATGGTCCCTGTCTCCTGACTTTGTGATCCACTTGACTCGGCCTCCCAAAGAAGACCTTGCTTTCAGTTCTTTTGAGTATATACCTGGAAGTGGAATTGCTGAATTATATGATAATTCTATTTTTAATTTTTCAAGGAACCCTCATACTGTTTTCCATAATGGCTGCACCATTTTATATTCCTATCAATAGTTCACAAAGATTCTAATCTATCCACATCAGCACTTACTATCTTCTGTTTTTGTTTTGTTTTTGGTAGCAGCCATCTTAATGGCTGCAAAGTGGCTTCTTGTAGTTTTGATTTGCCTTCACATTGCTGTATTTGGTTTGCTAGTATTTTGTTGAAGAGTTTTGCATTAATGGTCATAAAGAATATTGGTCTGTCATTTTCTTGTAGCATCTGTCTGACTTTGATATCAGGGCAGTGCTGGCTTTTTAGAATGAGGTAGGAAGTGTTCCTTCTTCACTTTTCTGGAAGAGTTTGAAAAGAACTAGTCTTTTTTTTTTTTTTTTTTTTTTTTAATGTTTTATAGAATTTACCAGTGAAGCCATCAGATTTAGGGCTTTGCTTTGTAAGGAGGTTTTTTTGTTTGTTTGTTTTAGACGGAGTCTCTCTTTGTCGCCAGGCTGGAGTGCAGTGGTACGATCTTGGCTCATTGCAACCTCTGCCTCATGGGTTCAAGCAATTCTTCTGCCTCAGCCTCCTGAGTAGCTGGGACTACAGGCACGCGCCACCATGCCCAGCTAATTTTTGTATTTTTAGTAGAGACAGGGTTTCACCATGTTGGCCAGGCTGGTCTTGATCTCTTGACCTTGTGATCCACCCACCTTGGCCTCCCAAAGTGCTGGGATTACAGGTGTGAGCCACCACGCCGAGCCTGTAAGGAGGTTTTTAATTACTGATTAAATCTCCTCAATAGTTACGGGTCTATTTAAATTTTCTATTCCTTTGTGGTTCAGGCTTGGTAGGTTTTGTGTTTCTAGGAATTTATCTCATCTACGTTGTCCAATTGGTGTACTGTTGTTCACAGTACTCTGTTATAAAAAATCCTTTTTGCCTTTGTAGAATTGGTCATAATGTCTCCCCTTTCATTTCTGATTTTAGTAATTTGAGTCTTCTCTCTCTCTTTTAAATCTTGCTAAAGGTTTGTCAGTTTTGTTAATTTTTCAAAGCACCAACTTTTGGTTTTGTTGATTTTCTTTATTGTTTTTCTAGTCTCTATTTTAATTATTTCTGCTCTGGTCTTTTTTATTTTCTTCCTTCTGCTCACTTTGGGTTTAGTTCTTCTTTTTCTCATTCCTTAGTTATAAAGATAGGTTGTTTTGAGAGCTGTCTTCCTTTTTAATGTGTTTATGTCTATAAATTTTCAACTTAGCACTGGTTTTGCTATATCCTATAAGTTGTGGTTTGTCATGTCTTTGCTTTCATTTGTCTCTGTTTTCTGATTAACCCAGTGATTTCTTCTTTGATTCATTGGTTGAGAGTGTGTTGTTTAATTTCCATAAATTTGTGAATTTTCCAGTTTTCTTTCTCAGATTGATTTCTAACTTATTCCTGTTGTGAGGTTGGAGAGCATACTTTGTATGATAAATATCTTTTGAAATCAATTGAGACTTAATTTGTATCCTAATATATAGCCTGTTTTGGAGAATGTTCTATGTGCACTTGAGAGGAATTCATATTCTGTTGTTGAGTACCTTGTTCTAAATATATGTTAGTTCTAGTTGATTCATTGTGTTGTTCAAATCGTCTCTCTCTTCACTTCTTTCTGGTTATTTTTTTCCTTATTGAGAATGGTGTATTAAGCCTCCACCTTTTATTATAGAAGTATTTCTCCCCTTAATTATGTTACTTTTTGCCTCATATTTTGATGATTTGTAACTACTTCATATATTTTGTTGGTGTGTAAATGTTTATAATTGTTTTATCTTCTTGCTCTGTTGAACTTTTATTAATATATAATATACTTTTTCTCTTGTAAACTTTTTTGATTCAGTCTGTTTTGTCTGATACTAGTATAGCCCTTCCTGCTCTCTTTTGGTTACTATTTGCATGGAATATCTTTTTCCATTCTTTCACATTCCATGTATTTGTGCCATGGGATCTAAAGTAAGTCTTCTGCAGACAACATACAGTTGGATCATTTAAAAAAAAACTATTCTGCCAATCTTTGTGTTTTGGTTGGCAAATTTAATCCCTTTACATTTAAAGTAATTACTTCCTAAAGTAAGAAGGGGCCTATTTCTGTTCTTTGTTTTTTATATGCCATGTAGCTGTTTTTATTCCTCATATTTTATATATTTTGATTTCTATTGGGATATTAGCTGGAGCGACTTTGGGTTATAGTGGTTTCTTTATAAAAACGGGTCAAAGTCATAGGTTAGAGGCAGAGAAAAATGTGTGTTTCAAGGTAAGATTTTAAATCTCATTTATCACCTGTATAGACTTAGAAATTTTGGCTTTAAGTCTGAAAATAGTTGAAATCTGAGTTGGAGGAATAGTTTTTTTAAACAAATCATTTAATAATTGAAGGGTAATGGGATTCTGCTCTTCAAATCTACCTCATTTGTTGATAGTAAAATGGAAATGTCACAAAGCAAAACTAATTAGACTTTTTATAAGTGGCTGAACATCTTTTGTGGAGTAGTGTGTGAACCTTACAGATTTGTTTGGTTTTTATAAGAATGCATGTTCAGGAAAGATATATAAGCTTTTTGTAGGTTTACTCTTACCCATACTTTTTGATAAAATTAATGACAATAAAATAGGTGAAATCAATTTGCCTGTTTGCAGATTGTACTAAAATATAACATAATCATTGGACTGGACTTGGTGGCTCACACCTGTAATCTCAGTACTTTGGGAGGCCGAGGTGGGAGAATTGCTTGAGCCCTTGAATTTGAGACCAGCCTGGGCAATATGACAAGACCCCTTCTCTGCAAAGAATGAAAAAAACAATTAGGTGGGTGGTGGTGTGCACCTGTGGTCCCAGCTGAGGCGGAAGGATTGCTTGAACGCAGGAGGTTGAGGCTGCAGTGAGCCATGTTTGTGCCACTGTACTGCAGCCTGAGTGACAGAGCAAGACCCTGTCTCAAAAACAAACACACACACAAAAGACCCAAAACAACCTCCCCCAAAAAAGACCCTGCTAAACTCTTCCAAAGTAATTGCACCATTTTACATCCCTGTCAGCAGTGTGTGAGGGTTCCAGTTTCCCACATCCTTGCTAACACTTGCTATTATCTGTCTTTTTAAAGTTTAGCCATTCTATTGGTTGTGAAGTGGTATCTCATTGTAGGCTAAGTTTCAAAATAGCAGTTAGGCATAACAGGAATGGTAGTACTCTAAGATAAAGTTAACATTCCAATTAAAGTATTGAATAGGCTGACCTAGGAATGGTTCTTGACCCTGGCTATACATGATTAGTATCACTTCCTAATTTAAAAAAGTTGATGTTACAACTTCATTTCATTTCTGAGGATATTGTATTATTCTCTTCACACTCCACAGCCCAAATCCTTCATTTAAAAATAAAACAGTGAAGACACACTTGTAGAGAAAGAACCACTCTCCCTTAAGCAAAGAGAGGGTTTACCATAGGCTGCTAAATAGTTTAAAGAATTGTTGGAATGTATCAGTATAGGTTCAGTCAGGAGACAGAAACCACACAGTAATTTAGCAGGGAAAGAATAAGGAATTATTGACTATAACAGGGGATTGGAGTAATATTTACCAGTGAGAAGTAAAGATAATGCTAAAGAATATAGGAATAGCAGATATAAGGAGCAGTGACTATCCCAAGACTAAGATAGAGTGCGTTTCCATCTTCCAGATGAACCTAGATCTTATTGGAAAGGGCACGGTCCAGGCTATGTCAAAGGGCAAGTTCAAGCTATGGTACAGCAGTAGTGGAATTTGCTGGAAATCTACCCCTTAGGGTACCAGGGAATGCTGTTGATGAAGAGGTATCTCATCAGAGACCTCTACTACAAAACTACGTAGGCTCTTGTTGGAAAAAGAGCACATACTGAGGAGCCTGGTGGTGGGGAAACCATCCTTGTTGAAGGAGTAGGGCCCTGGAAAAGTCTTGCCTACTGGAGCCAAGTGAATGCCCTGGAACCAGGGAGCACAATTCTTTTCCCTTGCAATGCCTTTCCAGTGCCCTCTACTGACAGAGCTTAATGTCATGTCAGCTGGCAGATAAAAAAATATTTAAAGGGCACAAATCCATTTTCACAGAGCAGACAAAAAGGGTGAATTGGGAGATGAGGGGCAAGAAATCATTATCTGGCATAGGCATTAAGTGGCTTACGTAGGAGGAATTAAGTTGGGAGAGCTGAAGAAAGAGACAGTAGGTTGAGCTGTAAGGAACAACCCTCACATCTTAGCACAGAACTGGGAAACAAAGAGAGTTATCTCTTTTATGATTAGGAAACCTCCGGTCTAATTGTGAAATTGCTTCTAGAGTTTCATTTCTGGAACCACACTGCTGTTTCAGAATCTGGAAACAGTCGAGGTTAGGACGCTATGGTGATCAGGAACCTCGGACTATGCTTACTAGCTGTAGAACCATGTTGGACCTGTTCTCGTGTGCACCAGCTGCCTGCTAGTGACTGCCCCAACTTTTCTAAATCTTTATATCTTGGAGGAACTGTGAAATAACTTTTAGGTCTCTTGTCTTTTTGATAATAGCCATCCTAACAGGTGTGAGGCGATGATATTTCATTGTGGTCTTGAATTTCATTTCTCTGATAAGTGATGTGGAGCACTTTTTATATACCTGTTGGCCATTTTAATACCTTCTTTGGAAGAGTATCTATTCATGTCTTTTGCTGATTTTTTAATTGGGTTATTCATTTTTTTTTTATTGCTACTGAGTTGTGTTTCTTATATATTTAAGATATTAACCTCTTATATCTTGAGATAAGCCATATGTCTAGATGTATGGCTGGCACAATATTTTCTCCCAGCCTATAGGCTGTCTTTCATTTTGTTATTTCCTTTGGTGTGCAGAACTTTTTAGTTTGACATAGTCCCATTTGTTTTTGTTTTTGTTGCCTATACTTTAGATCCTATACAAAAAATCGCCTAGACCAGTGCTGTGGAACTTGTTCACTGTGTTTTCTTCTAAGAGTTTTATGGTTCAGGTCTTACATTTAGGTCTTTAATTCACTTAGTGTAATGTTTTCAAGGTTCATTTATGTTCAATAGCATATATTGAACTTCATTGCTTTTTATGGCTGAATAGTATTCCATTGTATGTTTATACTACATATTGTTCATTTATCTATTGGTGGGCACTTGGGTAGTTTTTATCTTCTGACTGTTGTGAATAATGCTGCAGTGAACATTGGCATAAAGTATCTGTTCGAGTCTTTGTGTTTAGTTCTTTTGGGTATATACCTAAGAGTGGAATCCTGGGTCATATGGTAATTCTATGTTTAGCTTTTTGAGGAACTATCAAACTGTTTTTCACAGTAGTTGTATTTTCTTACACACCCACCAGCAACATACCTAGGTTCCAGTTTCTCTACATCCTAACACTTTTTCCCCCCATTTTTATGATAATGTCCTTTGATATACAAAAGTTGTTAGTTTTGATGAAGTCCAATTTATTTATTTTTTGTTGTTGTTCATGCCTTTGTTGTCCTAAGAATTCATTGCCAAATCCAAGGCATGCAGATTTACCCCCATATGTTCTTCTAAGAGTTTTACTTTATGTTTAGGTTGCTGATCCCTTTTGAGTAAATTTTGTATGTGATGTGACATAGGGGTCCAACTTCATTCTTTGGCATGTGGATATCAAGTTGTTCCAGCACCATTTGTTGAAGAGACTGGTTTTTCCAATTGAAGGGACTTGACACCCATGTCAAAAATCGATTGGCCGTAGATATATGAATTTATTTCTGGACTTTCATTCCATTGGTCTGTATGTCTGTCTGTATGCTACTACTAGCTGTTTTTAATTAATGTTATTTATTTAGGTTGGTGCAGAAGTAATCTCAGTTTCTGCCATTACTTTTAATTAAAAGTACAATTAACATTAAAAGTGATGGCAATAACTGTGATCACTTTTGCACCTAATACACCATGAAAATTATTGACAATATCAAATAGCAAAGCTATTAAAAACCATAAGCCAAAGTGATACTAATAAAAATATAGTCCAAGTCATAATTTATGTAAGATTTTGAAATAAGTCAACTTTTTTTTTTTTTTTCTGATTGGCATGGTGAGGCTGAAATGCAGGTCCACAAGTCAACAAAATATTTGTGTGTGTTTTGATCTTTTTCATCTTTTATAGGCTTTAACATATACAATAAAATTGCCTTTTAAAACTAAAAGAGTGAAGTTTATCTTGTTCACATGAAACCTATTTTTGTTTTGTTTAATTTGAAATAAGCATTCACAGTGTTGATTTTTATCTGACATGAGACAGTTCCTCCTTGCTGTAGGTGCTTGTTAAATAAGAAAAAACTTAAGAAGTTGAAAACTTGCAGCTAAATGTTCATTACTTTCCTATGATTGGCAGAACATTGCTGGTTCAGGGAAATCCATAACATTTTTATGATGAGTAAATCTCATCTTGAGTGTATAATCAAGAGCATAAATCTCATCTTGAGTGTATCATCAGTGAGGAGGAAGAGCAAATTCCTCCTCCTCAAAGTTAAGTTCTCAGCCTGAGCACAAGATTCAGAGAAAGGGTTCCTTCCTCAGTCTTACACTTATTTGAAAAGAAAAGGGAAATACTGTTTACTTTTCCTTTTTAATATTTTTCTCCTATATCAGCAAGACTTGAGATTTGCAGATAAACATTCTTACTCTCAAGCCCAAGAAACAATGGAAACATTTTAAGATTTCCTTTTTTTGATCACAGGATTTTTTCCCCAAGACTCTTGTCACTTGAAATAAACATATATAATATATAAAATATATATTATGTATAAAATATATATTATATATATAAAATGTGTATTTTGAGACATGGTCTTGCTGGAGTATAGTGATACAGTCATAGCTCACTGCAACCTTGAACTCCTGGGCTCAGGGATTCCTCTTGGTTCAGCCTCCCAAGTAGCTGGGATTACAGCCATATGCTACCATGCCCAACTGATTTTTTTATTTTTATTTTTTGTTTTTTGTAGAGATGGAGGTATCACTGTGTTACCCAGGCTGGTACAGAACTCCTGGCCTCAAGTGATCCTCTTGCCTTGGTCTCCCCAAAGCACTTGGGATTACAAGTGTGAACCACCACAACTGGCCTTAAAAATATTTTCTCTAAGGTCTCGCGGAGAGTTGTTCAGTTACTTCATGTGATAACAAATGTTTGCAGATTGGGCCATTCTTCATTCTCAAAATAATTGGCAAAATCTGGTCCGCTGTGTTTGCGAAAGTACTCCTGAAAGTCTTCTTTCAGTTTAGACACCTGTTGAGAATTCTTCTGCTGAGCCACTGTATTTCTGTATGTAGTAGATTTATGTGCTCTTCATCCATGTTTTTACACAGTTCTTTAAACGTTTTTGAATGAACAGGTTTTTATATAAGTTAATACTTTTTTGGAACTTCAATTAGAACTTTAAAAATTTCCTTTCCTAGGGCTTTTGACACCAGCATCTCTCTGTGAAGAAAACACTGTGTTGTGAAGTGGGGTTTGCTTTTATTTTTTTTGAGACGAAGTCTCCCTCTGTTGCTCAGACTGGAGTGCAGTGGTGCAATCTCGGCTCATTTCAACCTCCACCTCCTGCGTTTAAGTGATTCTCCTTCCTCAGCCTCCTGAGTAGCTGGGATTACAGGTGCGTGCCACCACGCCCAGCTAATTTTTGTATTTTTGGTAGAGATGGGGTTTGACCATATTGGTCAGGCTGGTTTCGAACACCTGACCTCAGGTGATCTGACCGGCTCATCCTCCTGGAATCCCTCCTGGGATTACAGGCGTGAGCCACCACACCTGGCCGAATTTCGGAGCACTTTGGATTTCAGATTTTCAGATTTGGGATGCTCAACATGTACTGTAGAACTTTTTTCAGTTTCTTTTCTGTATCTCATATAAACATTTTACTGATCTTTTACTCAGTGTAATTTTACATTTTTTATTATAATTACAGTAGATTCTCACCACCAATTGTGTGACTTTCCCATTGCTGGGCAATACATTCTACTACTATGTAACTTGCTGCCTCAGCCTTTTCACTCATTTTTGTTTTTTAAACAAAATATTCAGTGTGTTTTGAGATTCCATTACATTTGACATTTAACTTGTCAAATGAATGTAATTTGTATTTAAGTGTCTGTTGAATTTTGCTGAAACTGTTGCTGTATTTGTCAAGTTGTTTTCCACAGGCACCACAGAATGGTATGGGAAAACTTAGTGCAGCCCTGTATACATCCATTGATACGTAGTTTGCATTGTAAAGAGGGACTTGTTTCATGTGTCTCTTGATGTACTAGTGCCATGAAATGACTCACTAGATACCGTTCTTTACCAACCTTGCTGGAATTTTCCTTTGGCTCTATTCTTACACTTCATCCTCAGAAATTACCACGTTGGATTATCGGGCATTTGTAAAATGCAGATGTTAATGTATAAGACATAAGACCGTAACAAAAAACTAATTGAGAAAAAAATCACAAAACTAAATTTTCATGATATAATTCCATTGTAATTTTTTCCGTGTTTTACAAAGCTTGTACCAAATAGCAAAACACTGGGGGTAACTGAGTTGCAAGGTGTAAACTTTTTTTTTTTTTTTTTTTTTAGAGACAGAGTCTTGTTCTGTTACTCAGACTGGAGTGCAGTGGCGTGAACACGACTCACTGTAGCCTCAATCTTCCAGGCTCAAGTGATCCTTCTACCTCAACCTCCCATGCAGCTGGGACTGTAGGTGCATGCCACCACACTGGCTAATTTTTTTTTTTTTTCTTGAGACGGACTCTTGCTGTGTTTCCCAGGCTGGAGTGCGATTAGCATGATCTCGGCTCACTGCAACCTCTGCCTCTTGGGTTCAAGCAATTCTCCTGCCTCAGCCTCCCGAGTAGCAGGGATTACAGGCATGTGCCACCATTCCTGGCTAATTTTTTTTTTTTTTTTTGTATTTTTAGTAGACACAGGATTTCGCCATGTTGGCCAGGCTAAGTCTTGAACTCCTGACTTAAGGTGATTCGCCCGCCTCGGCCTCTCAAAGTGCTAGGAATACAGGTGTGAGCCACTGCTCCTGGCCTAATTTTTTAATTTTTTGTAGAAATGGGATCTCACTATATTGTGCAGGCTAGTTTCGAACTCCTGGGTTCAAGCAGTCCTCCCACCTTGGCCTCCCAAAGTGCTGGAATTACAGGTGTAAACCACTGTGGCTGGCCTTTTCATCAGAATCAAAATTTCTTTCCAATTTTCCATTACACTTGTAGAACTTTTTTGCTCATATCAGGCAGTTGGCGGTGCCTAGAGGGAGGTTTGGGGAGGTAATTGGAGAGGGAGAGGCTGATGTTCATTCGCCCCCTACCATCCTCCCACTATGCGTAGCAACCTCCAGTTATCAAGGACAACTGTATCCCAATAAACATGGTCTTACTGTGCACTACCACATATGGCTAATTTCTAACACAGTTGTTAGGTTGTTCATGTACTGTCAATACTTTCATTGCTTGATGCACAAAAGTTAAAAAATTAAAAAAAATTTTTTTTGTTAAATTTCTGATCCCTCAAAGAACTCAAGCAGTATCTTCAATATCTTGTGGATTCCAGGTTGAGAATCCCTGCCTTACACTCGGGGACTTCTTCGAATACATTGTTGTAGAAAAACTGAACATGCCTGTGTCTGTGCTTTCCTCTATAATCAGGCAGCTTTTGCTTATCTTCTAAATCTCTCACACCTGACGAATTTGGTAGACTTAAGTTACATCTGGAAGTGTAGCTGCAGGGTGCAGGGAAGTCTGGGAAATGCTTTTTAGTTTTTAAACTTTCAACTTCCTGTGGTATAGGAAGGCACAGTAGAGGGAAATTGGGATAGATACTGTGTGCCAGTATACTATATCTGCCATATTACTGGATTTTTAAAAATGAAGACTTTCTTGCTTGTTTGTGTAGTAAAATTTTTTCCAAAAGGAAACTTAAAAGCATTCATTAATTAAAAATTTTATTTAGCACCTGCAGTATGCTGGCATTCTTCTAGACACTTGGGCAGCATTTAGTGAGCAAAACAAAGATCCATGTCCTCATGGAGTTTTAATTCCAGTGGAAAGAGATAAGATAATAGACGTAACACATTGTTAAATAAGTTTTCTGTGTTATTGTGTGAATAAAAAGAGTCAAGTAGTGGCCAGTGAAATCTTAGATATTATACCATGTGAGTATTTATGCGGCTATATCAAGAACCTTGGACTTTTACCACATTTTCCCCACAACCTTGAGGAAATAATCTATTTTGGTTGCTTTTGTAGTAAACAGTGGTGATTAATGGATAAGGGTCTGAGATACAGTAGATCGTGGCATTAATGTATATGTTATGATGTGGCATATATCGAGCATTTGTAAGTTTATAAAAATAAACTGTTCTCTCAAAAATTGGTTTTGACACAGGTTCATGTATCACTGGTTATTCAGTAATGACAATTTTCAAAGTTGTCTTAGTCTGCACTACTATGACAAAATACCGTAGAGTAGGTAGCTTATAAAGAACAGATGTTTATTTCTTTTTTTCCTTTTTTTTTTTTTTTGAGACAAAGTCTCACTCTGTTGATGGTGTGACCTTGGCTCACTGCAACCTCTGCCTCCCAGGTTCAAATGATTCTTTTGCCTCAGCCTCCTGAGTAGCTGGGATTACCAGTGCCCGCCACCACACCTGGCTAATTTTTGTATTTATAGTAGAGTTCAGGTTTCTCCATCTTGGCCAGGCTGGTCTTGAACTGCTGACCTCAGGTGATCCACCTGCCTCAGCCTCCCAAAGTGCTGGCATTACAGGCGTGAGCCACCGTACCTGGCCGGATGTGTATTTCTAACAGTTCTGGTGGCTGGGAAGTTTAAGATGAAGGCACTGGCAGATTCGTATCTGATGAGGATCTGTTTCATGGTTCATAGATGGTGCCTTTTCACTGTGTGCTCACATGGTGGGAGGGAAGAGCTTATTCTCTAGGGTTTCTCTTAGAAGGATACTCAACCCAGAGGAAGCTTCCAAAATGGCCAAATAGGAACAGCTTCCGTCTGCAGCTCCCAGTGAGACTGATGCAGAAGATGGGTGATTTCTGCATTTCCAACTTAGGTATATGGTTCATCTCAATGGGACTGATTGGGTGGTGGGTGCAGCCCAAGGAGGGTGAGCCAAAGCAGGACGGGGCGTTGCCTCACCTGGGAAGCACAAGGGGTCGGGAGATTTCCCTTTTCTAGTCAAGGGAATCCATGACAGTCTGTACCTGGAGAAATGGTACACTTCTGCCCAAATACTGCATTTTTCCCATAGTCTTTGGAACCGGCAGACCAGGAAATTCCCTCCTGTGCCTGGCTCGGTGGGTCCCCGCCCATGGAGGCTTGCTCACTGCTAGCGCAGCAGTCTGAGATTGATCTGCGATGCTGCAGCTTGGCAGGGGGAGGGGCATCCACCATTACTGAGGCTTGAATAGGCGGTTTTGTGCTCACAGTGTAAACAAAGAGGCCAGGAAGCTTGAACTGGGCAGAGCCCACTGCAACTCAGCAAGGCCTACTGCCTCTTTATATTCCACCTCTTTGGGCAGTGCATACCAGAACAAAAGGCAGCAGACAGCTTCAGCAGACCTAAACATCCCTGTCTGACAGCTCTGAAGAGAGCAGTGGTTCTCCCAGCATGGCATTTGAGCTCTGACAACGAACAGACTGCCTCCTCAAGTGGGTCCCAAGCCCCCATGTAGCCTGACTGGGAGACATCTCCCAGTAGGGGCTGACAGACACCTCATCCAGGCGAGTGCCCCTCTGGGATGAAGCTTCCAGAGGAAGGATCAAGCAGCAATATTTGCTGTTCTGCAGCCTCCGCTGGTGATACCTTGGCAGACAGGGTCTAGAGTGGACCTCCAGCAAACTCCAACAGACCTGCAGCTAAGGGGACTGACTGTTAGAAGGAAAACTAACAAACAGAAAGGAATAGCATCAACATCAACAAAAAGCACATCCACATGAAAACCCCACCTGTAGGTCACCAACATCAAAGAGCAAAGGTAGATAAAAACCACAAAGATGGGGAGAAACCAGAGCAGAAAAACTGAAAATTCAAAAAACCAGAGTGCCTCTTCTCCTCCAAAGGATTGCAGTTCCTTGCCAGCAAAGGAACAAAACTGGATTGAGAATGAGTTTGATGAGTTGACAGAAGTAGGCTTCAGAAAGGTTGGTAATAACAAACTTCTCTGAGCTACAGGAGCATGTTCTAACCCATCTCAAGGAAGCTAAAAACCTTGAAAAAAGGTTAGATGAATGGCTAAATAGAATAAACAGTATAAAGAAGACCTTCAATGACCTCATAGAGCTGAAAACTACAGTACGAGAACTTCGTGACTCATGCACAAGCTTCAATAGCCGATTCGATCAAGTGGAAGAAAAGATTTTAGTGTTTGAAGATCAAATTAATGAAATAAAGCAAGAAGACTAGATTAGAGAAAAAAGAGTGAAAAGAAATGAAGAAAGCCTCCAAGAAATACGTGACTATGTAAAAAGACCAAGTCTGCGTTTGATTGGTGTTCCTGAATGTGACGGGGAGAATGGATCCAAGTTAAAAAACAATCTTCAGGATATTATCCAGGAGAACTTCCCCAACCTAGCAAGGCAGGCCAACATTTAAATTCAGGAAATACAGAGAACAACACGAAGATACTCTTTGAGAAGAGCAACCCCAAGACACATAATTATCAGATTCACCAAGGTTGAAATGAAGGAAAAAATATTAAGGGCAGCCAGAGAGAAAGATTGGGTTACCCACAAAGGGAAGCTCATCAGACTAACAGCGGTTCTCTCTGCAGAGATTCTGGCTCTCCGCAGCGGTTCTGGCTTCTCTACAAGCCAGAAGAGAGTGGGGGCTAATATTCAACATTCTTAAAGAAAAGAATTTTCAACCCAGAATTTCTCATCTAGCCAAACTAAACATTGTAAGTGAAGGAGAAATAAAAGCCTTTACAGACAAGCAAATGCTGAGAGATTTTGTCACCAGAAGGCCTGCCTTACAAGAACTCCTGAAGAAAACACTAAACATGGAAAGGAACAACTGGTACCAGCCACTGCAAAAATATGCCAAATTGTAAAGACCATCGACACTATGAATAAACTGCATGAATTAATGGGCAAAATAACCAGCTAATATCATAAAGACAGGATCAAATTCACATATAACAATATTAACCTTAAATGTAAATGGGCTAAATGCCCCAATTAAAAGACACAGACTGGAAAATCGGATAAAGAGTCAAGACCCATCAGTGTGCTGTATTCAGGAGACCCATCTCACATGAAAAGACACACATAGGCTAAAAATAAAGGGAGGGAGGAAGATCTACCAAGCAAATGGAAAGCAAAAAAAGCAGGGATTGCAGTCGTAGTCTCTGATAAAACAGACTTTAAACCAACAAAGATCAAAAGGGACCAAGAAGGCCATTGCATAATGGTAAAGGGATCAATTCAACAAGAAGAGCTAATTATCCTAAATATATATGCACTGAATGCAGGAGCCCCCAGATTCATAAAGCAAGTCCTTAGAGACCAACAAAGAGACTTAGACTCCCACACAATAATAATGGGAGACTTTAACACCCCACTGTAAATATTAGATCAACAAGACAGAAGGTTGACAAGGATATTCAGGACTTCAACTCACCTCTGGACCAAGTAGATCTAATAGATGTCTACAGAACTCTCCACCGCAAATCAACAGAATATACATGCTTTTCAGCACCTCGTTGCACTTATTTTAAAATTGACCACATAATTGGAAGTAAAACACTCCTCAGCAAATACAGAAGAGCAGAAATCACAACAGACTGTCTCTCAGACTACAGTGCAATCAAATTAGAACTCAGGATTAAGAAACTCACTCAAAACTGCACAACTACATGGAAAGTGAACAACGTGCTCCTGAATGACTACTGGCTAAATAACGAAATGAAGGCAGAGATAAAGACGTTCCTTAAACCAATGAGAACAAAGACACAACGTACCAGAATCTCTGGGAAACATTTAAAGTAGTGTGTAGTGGGAAATTTACATCTCTAAATGCCCGCAAGAGAAAGCAGGAAAGATCTAAAATCGACACCCTAACATCACAATTAAAAGGACTAGAGAAGCAAGAGCAAACAAATTGAAAAGCTAGCAGAAAGCAAGAAATAACTAAGATCAGAGCAGAACTGAAGGAGATAGAGACACAAAAAAAACCCTTAAAAAAATCAGTGAATCCAGGAGCTGGTTTTTTGAAAAAATCAACAAAATAGACCATTAGCAAGACTAATAAAGAAGAAATGAGAGAAGAATCAAATAGACACAATAAAAAATGATAAAGGGGATATCACCACTGATCCCACAGAAATACAAACTACCATCAGAGAATACTATAAATACCTCTATGCAAATAAACTAGAAAATGTAGAAGAAATGGGTAAATTTCTGGACACATACACCCTCCCAAGACTAAACCAGGAAGAAGTTGAATCTCTGAATAGACCAATAGCAGGTTCTGAATTGAGGCAATAACTTGCACACGTATGTTTATTGTGACATTATTCATAATAGCAAAGACTTGGAACCAATCCAAATGTCTATCAGTGATAGACTGGATTAAGGAAATGTGGCACATATATACCATGGAATACTATGCAGCCATAGAAAGGGATGAGTTCATGTCCTTTGTAGCAACATGGATGAAGCTGGAAACCATCATTCTTAGCAAACTATCACAAGGGCAGAAAACCAAACACTGCATCTTCTCACTGATAAGTGGGAGTTGAGCAATGAGAACACATGGACACAGGGTGGGGAACATCACACACCATGGCCTGTCGGGGTGGGGGGCTGTGGGAGGGATAGCATTAGGAGAAATACCGAATGTAAATGATCAGTCGATGGGTGTGGCAAACCAACATGGCAATGTATACCTATGGAACAAACCTGCATGTTGTGCACATGTACCCTAGAACTTAAAGTATATTTAAAAAAAAAAAAAAAAGGACACTCAACCCATTCATGAAGGCTCCACTCTTATGACCTAATTATCTCCCAAAGGCCCCAACTTCTCATATTGTCACTTGGGGGTTAGCATTTCAACATATGGATTTTGGGAGGCACATGAACATTCAGACCATAGCAAAAATGTTCAGTTATTTTTATTTTACTTATTTTTTGAGACAGGGTCTTTCTCTGTCTTCCAGGCTGAAGTGCAGTGGTGTGAGCACAACTCACTGCAGCATTAACCTCCCGTGCTCAAGTGGTCCTCACACCTCAGTTTCTTGAGTAGCTGGGACTACGAGTGTATACCACTATGCCTGGTTAATTTTTTTATTTTTGTAGAAAAGGGCTCTTGCTATGTTGCCCAGGCTGGTCTTGAACTCTTGGGCTCAAGCAGTCCTCCCACCTTGGCCTCCAAAAGTGCTGGGATTGCAGATGTGAGTCACTGCACCCAGCCTGTTCAGTTATTTTTGAATCATTATGTTTTAGAAGGCAGTAAGTGCTCTGGAAGAAGACAAAGTAGATTCCAGCAAAGACAAAGTAGATTCCAGCAAGGGCAATGCTCGGGTCTGGAGGTAGTTTGCAATATTAAATAAGATGGTTGGGATGGGTTGTATTGAAAAGGTGATACTTCAGCAAAGGAAGTGATGGAGTTCGTTATTGAGATATCTGGCAGAAACACATTCCAGGCAAAATAAACGGCTTATACAAAGGCACTAAAGTGAGATCCTGGCATGTTGGAGGAAAGCAAGGAGGCCCACCCAGTGCAGTGCATCCAGAGCAGAGTGAGTGAGAAGACTTGTAGGTAGGATATGAGGACAGGGAGGTAAGGACTGGGGGTATTCCCCTAGGGTCCTTTATGTCATTGAAATGGGTAGCCGCACAGGGCTTTGAGCAGAGTGGTGACAAAAATCTACCTAAGGTGTTTTTTCCTTCTTCTATCCCTCAGTGTATTTAAAAGATCACTAAGCATGTAGTGTTGAGAATAAACTGTAGGGGGCGTCAGAGGTAGAAGGAGACTAGTGACGTTGTTTACTTGACCGTGGTAGATATGGTAAGGTGATCAGATTCTGGATATATTTTGAAAGTAGAATTATCAAGACTTCCCGATGTATTGGATGTGGGATAAGAGACAAGGATGAAGCTAAGTTGGATTGAGCAACTGGAGACATAGAATTGTCTTTAACTTAGATGGGAAAGCCAGGGTAGAGCACACTTGGAAGGGAAGGTCAGATCCGTTTTGTATGTGTTGAGTTGGTAATATTATTAGAGATTGAAGTGGAAATGTTGAGTAATTACAAGACTAGATGAGATCACCAAGGAAGTGACTGTAGTTAGGCGAGGACAGGGAAAGGACTAAGCCCTGGGCATTCCATTAAAGTGAACTTAGAAGTGGTCAGTGAGATTGGGAGGAAACAAAGTATATTAGCCAAATGAAGAAAGCATTTCCAAGAAGAGGATGTGGTCAGCTTTATCAAATGCTGCTAATAGGACAAATAAGATGAGGACTGAGAATTGACAATTGGATTTAGTAACATGGAGATCATTGGTTATTGAGAAGAATGGTGTTGGTGGAGTGGGGTGGGGAAAGTCTGATTGGAATGTGTTTAAGAGAGGATTGGAAGAGAGGACTTGTTGACAGTGTCCATAAAGAAGTCTTTGCTTTCAGAAGGAGAGAAATGGGACAGTAGCTGGATTGGGGGGATGGGAGTGAGAAAGTTTTTTTCCTAAGACACAGAAATATCTTGATTTTATGGTGATGAAAATGATTCAATAAAGAGGAAAGAGGAGATTATACCTAAATTCCAAGCTCTGTTTTTATAATCACTTTTCCATACATTCTCAGTTCCTCTGCCCCTCTCTTGCTTTATCACTCTTGCTTGGCAAAGCCACAAACTTTGTGAAATGCAACACTTCTGCTTCTAGGTGCCTGCACTTTCTGTTACACCATATTGTAATCAGCACAAGCTTTCGCAAGATTTTTCATTTATTCTGAAGTGTTCTGGCTTCAGGCTTCGGTAATAAAAAGTGAACTGTAAGGGATACACTGGCCTGCCTTAGGATAATAGGGTTGAGAGCTGATCTTTTTCATTGGGGACTCTTAAGCCTAGAAAGCAGAATTCTTTGAAGTTGTCTGTTTCTTTAGTGAAGATTATTTGCCAGGGGTTAGATGCTTGATACTGCTGAGCATGTTCCACAGTGGTGGGGCATGGAGATATGGAAGAGGTAAGAAGTTACTATTTGCAGTTCCAAAGTTTTAGTTAGCCCTGTTTGTAGTCTTCCTCTGTCGTCCTTGTTGTTTCCGAGTGCTAGGTTACTAGTTTCCTGGATTCTTCTTAGCAGAATACCTGTTCCTTCTTCCCCCATAGTTTTCTTTTCTGTCACTGTAGGCTTAAGCATAACCAACCTTCCTTCATTCCTCTCTCCCTTCTTCAGAATTCTTGTTGCTTTATTTTCATTTTTCTTTTTTTTTTTGAGACAGAGTCTCGCTCTGTCACCCAGGCTGGAGTGCAGTGGTGCCATCTTGGCTCACAGCAACCTCTGCCTCCCAGTTCAAGTGATTCTCCTGCCTCAGCCTCCTGAGTAGCTGGGATTACACGCTTGCACCACCAGGCCAGGCTAATTGTTGTATTTTTGGTAGAGATGGAGTTTCACCATGTTGACTAGGCTGGTCTTGAACTCCCAACCTCAGGTTGCCCGCCTTGGCCTCCCAAAGTGCTGGGATTACAGGTGTGAGCTACCGCGCCAGGCCCTTTATTTTTGATAAACTGCTATAATAAGCTCCTGTTAGAAGTTTTTTTAAACATTACACCATGTTGTCTTGATATTCTGATCATATATGCACACATATATATGCAGTTTTTCAAGAGATGTTTAACAGATATATACCATATATTGAATATTTGCTATCAAATATTCTTAACTATGTTATCTTGCAGTATATCACTTTCAAGTTAAAATGCCAGAAACAACACCAATATATACAATTATTTTAAGGAATGATATATAATGACACATTAAGGTATAGATTCTTTTGACTTGTAATTCTTAGAATGATAATAGCAAAAATGATGCAAAAAGTCTTCAGTGTGAGATTATGATGAAGCTACATTTTACTGTTGTCTTTTTCAGCCATAATGAAAATGGTCTCGGTGTCTAGCTGCAGACAGATTTACTCATTCTAGAGCTGCAGGCAGATTTACTCCTTCCAGCTCATTCAACACAGGATACATGACTGCATAGAAGGGCATGTAAAACATGGAAATGGCCTCAGCTTCATTCTTCATCTCTTCCATTGTCATCTCATTCAAACACCAACTACAGTAGAAAAAGCAGTGCTAAAACGCACTTCATTCACTGCAGTGAATTCTCCTTTTTTTGCGTTATAAAAGAATAAGGCACAAAACATACACAGGCAACTGAGGCACTGACTTCACTTCCCACCTATAGACCCTCTTCAGGGTCTGTTCACTTTGGTAACGCCAGAAGGACTTGAGAGGAACCAACTTTATTTCTTTACTTTTACTGTAATCTAGTCCCGAGAGGAAGAGGAGAGAAATGCCTGTGGTTTATTTTACTGTGAACTGCAAGTTCAAATCATTTCTTATCTGTTGAAATAGAGTTGGCTGTGATATTAGGGCTCACCATTATTCTTTTCAACTCTATCACCTCTAATAAAATCCACAGGGAACTTGTGAGATGTGCTGTTAGTGTATTAATAGTCTCTTCTGTTTGTGGCAGCAACAGTGCTTTTGAAATCACATAAGATTTTTTCCTCCCTGTGGATATATAGTGATTTTTACTTAATTTAGATATAGAAAAAAGTTACTTTGATTTTGTAGTTGTGTCTTAAAAAAGAGTAAAAAAAAAAAATTACAATTTAAAATTTCTCATTGACTTTAAAAACAATTGATGTATTTTTTGTACACAATTCTAAATATTTCCTTTTTTTAGTTAAGAAAATGAAAATTATGTATGTCTTGTTGAAAAGTTCTGTTGTTGAAGAAGAACATCCAGAATATCTTCTACTTTATCAGAGTCTCTTCTAAATGTATTAAGTTAAACAATTTGAAGTTTGCCCTTTTTGTGTGTGTGTTGTCTCTTTAAATATGACATTACTAAATATTTCATAAGTATGTGATTCACTGTTTTTTTTTGAGATAGAGTTTTGCTCTTGTCACCCTGGCTGGAGTACAATGGCACGATCTAGGCTCACTGCCACCTCCACCTCCTGGGTTCAAGTGATCCTCCTGCCTCAGCCTCCTGAGTAGCTGGGATTACAGGCACCCACCACCACACCCAGATAATTTTTGTATTTTTAGTAGAGACGGGGTTTCACCATGTTGGCCAGGCTGGTCTCGAACTCCTGTCCTCAGGTGATCCACCCGCCTTGGGTCCCCCCCATGGTGCTGGGATAACAGGCGGGAACCACCATGGCCAGCCGTGATTAACTTTTTGAGTTCACAGTAGTTATTCTACTTTTTAGTGATGCCAAAAAATTCTGCTTCAGTAAGCATTGGTATTTAAAAGATATTTAGAGTATTTTTGGGTTAATAGTTGCAAAATAAACTTGAAGATTTATGAAAATTGTGTGAATTGAGATTTAAGGTTGTTTTAACATGTATAATGTCTAAAAATGAAACCTATTGTTTGAGGGAAGATGTGCATAGAAGCTTTTACTAATTTGAAAATGTTCTTATATGGACATAACACATATTTACTAGTATTTGACTACTGTGTGAATGGTGTACAGTAAGTGCACTAATCACAGGATGCTGTGATTGCTTTATGTATTTTAAGGAAGAGTATTAGAACAGGAAGGATAATTTGAACTGTCTCAAAAGATCTTAACATTAGGTTGCAAATGACATTATGTTAGGTTTCTGTGTTTTTGTAGCAGAAACCTACAGTTTCTGCTGATTTTAGGTATTTGATAACAGTTTCCTGGCTGATGATAGGTATTTTAATAGTCATACATTGCATTCTGAAGTGACCCAGCAGAAGCGCATAGAACTCAAATGTTCTCTTTTTGTTTCCGGTGTTATCTTGTGTTGCCCATAATGAAAACTTTCCATTGTATGGCTTCTGTGATATCTACTGTATAGAAAAAGGAGTTATACGTTTTTAATATCATTAACATTTTTCTTTTAGATTATCTGCAATTATGAAATGAAATAACTCAAGATGAGCAAGTTAAAAGTGATACCAGAGAAAAGGTACTGTAATTCTAAATATCAGTATGCATAAGTTACAGAAATAATGTATAACAGAGTTATTTGAAACTCAATACTTGACAAAGTATTATTTGTGTTTAAGTAGATAGTATATTTATGTAATTAAAAATGTTTATTAACATTTAACTTTTCAGTTAAAATAGGAGTCAGCAAACTATGACCACCTCCTGTTTTTGTATAGCCTGTGAGCTCAGAATGGTTTTTACATTTTTTTTTTTTTGAGACAGAGTTTCATTCTTGTTGCCCAAGCTAGAGTGCAGTGGCACAGTCTCAGCTTACTACAACCTTTGCCTCCTGGGTTCAAATAATTCTCCTGCCTCAGCCTCCTGAGTAGCTGGGATTACAGGCACCCACCACCATACCCGACTAATTTTTTGTACTTTTAGTAGAGACAGGGTTTCACCATGTTGTCCAGGCTGGTCTCGAACTCCTGACCTCAGGTGATCCACCTGCCTCAGCCTCCCAAAGTGTTGGGATTACAGGTGTGAACCTCCGTGCCAGGCCAGTCTTTACATTTTTAAATGGTTAAAAAAAATAGTATTTTGTGATACATGAACATTATATACAATTTGCATTTCAGCATCTATAAATAAAGTGTTTTTTGGAACACAGCCATGCTAATTCATTTACATATTGTCTGTGGCCACTTTTGCATTAAAATGGTAAATTCGAGTAGTTATGACAGGGACTGCATAGCCCACAGTGCCTAAAATATATACTATTTGGCCCTTTACAGGAAAAGTTTAGGCTGGGCATGGTGGCTCACGCCTGTAATCCCAGCACTTTGGGAGGCCGTGGCGAGTGGGTCATCTGAGGTCAGGAGTTCGAGACCAGTCTGGCCAACATGGTGAAACCCTGTCTCTATAAAAAATACAAGAATTAGCTGGGTGTGGAGGTGGGCACCTGTAATCCCAGCTACCTGGGAGGCTGAGGCTGGAGAATCGCTTGAACCTGGGAGTCAGAGGTTGCAGTGAGCCCTTATCTCGCCACTGCACTCCAGCCTGGGCAACACAGCAAGACTCTGTCTCAAAAAAAAAAAAAGAAAAGAAAAAAGAAAAAGTTTAACTGATTCCTGAGTTAAAGCACACTGTATCACCTCTGTTAAAGTTCTTAAATATCAAGAAATTGTCTTAATGTTGGTTTTATTTCTTTCAGTTGAAAGACAATTCTGATTGATCTTATTTGAAATTGTCTTGGCTATACAGCCATGAGCAAAATGTATAACTGTGAAGCCTCAGTTTTCTCATCTGTACAGTTATTTTAATGATAATGCTATTATCATAAGGCTGTGAAGATTAGATGGTATTTGGCTTGGTATAATTAACAGTGTATTAATATTGGTAGTGAAAGTTTCTGCTTTGTCGCAATGTTCTTATGGTTACGTGTATACAACTTTACATTCATAGGTATACTTTATATTTGTTTTATAATGAATAGTATACACACTGTTTAGGTTAGATTTATTCCTTAAATTGGTAGGTTTTGCAGTTATTAACTATGTAATACGTCATACCAAATTTCATTTTGGTCACATACTTGTGTAGTTTCTATAGGAAAGGAATTAGGCATTATTTGTATTTTTAAAAGGATCTTTTTAAAAAATGCCTTACTTTTTGCATCAGGTCAAACAAATAATGCTATTTCTATTGATTAGCTAAACTATCTAAAGTTACTAGATCATTGTGCATAAAAATGTGAAATTACTTTTAGTTTGAAAGCCTCTGGCACCTAAGGTCATTTAAAATTTTTTTCTCCTGAAGTATATTTATTGGATATTTTTTGTTTTGTTTTTGTTTTTGTTGTAGGGTAACTAATTTGGAATCACTGCAAATAGTCTTTGTCTAAAGGCAATTTCTAGTAAATTTCTAGTAAATTATACTTTCTAGTAAAACTTGTCATATTGCTCTGTGAAGAAAGCTGAATGCAATAAGGCAAACTGAGATAGATAGAAAAGGGTCAAAGCTCCCTTCCCATAGTATGGCATATTGAGACTGTGTCAGAGAACTTACAAGAATGTCTTCTAAGGGTCTGAAAAGCGGGGAGAAATAATACTTCCAGGTTTTGTTTTGAATTTTTTTCTTTCTTCAAATTTGATGAGAGCCCACCAATTTTTACAGAAAATCTTTTGTGTACTTTCATGTCTCTAGAGGCTTCTGTAGATACTCTTTGATTTCTTTTTTTTTCTTTGCCTCTTTTTGATTTATTTCTCAATTATGAGAAATTTTATGTACCTAGCTTGGTACTAAATCTGTGACAGTAGAAAAGAAACATGAATGTAACACTTAATACAGTGTCTTGAAGAAAATGAGTGTTGAATATGTTCTAAAAAAAAAAGCCCTATTCTCTTTTTATGCAAAGTCTGTAAGTTGATAAAGAATATCTGAACAAATGCAGTATGGTGACTTAACCAGTGTGTAGTGAAGTGTTAAATTTTGAGGTGTATAGAATTTGAAAATAAGGTACTCATAAACAGGTGTTTATTATGTGATAGGGGCTTGAAGAGGCAAGGGTAGCTTGAGGGTTAGTGGAATATTCAGAGTTGCTGAATTTAAACAAAGATTCTAATTAGATAGATTAGATTGGCAGATTTAAAGACCATGGCAGATGGCAGTAAGTGGCGATTTTAATCAAAGAAGCACGTCTAGTGAAATATAAGCAGCAGAAATATTCTCTACACTTCACTCTCTACCATTGTGGTCATGCCCTAAATCTTATCATTAGAAAAACTCTCATTTCAAAATACTAATTTATTCTTTTCATTCTCCAACTATAATCTGTTATCTTTCTAGCTCACTTGCTCAAATATCTGTTCTCTAAGAGTTCTACCTCACCCAGAGCTCTACTCTGTTAACTTTTATTTTCTCTCATTCATCTCTTCCTCCTTCTCTTTTATTAGTATAGAATCTGTTGTCCATTATTACACATTCTTGCTGATACCTGAGATGTCTTTACCTCACTTTAAATTTTTCCATCACATCCAAGAGACAAAGTCCTTACGCTGGATAACCTTTATTGAGCAGCTGAATGACACTGGAGGATGAACTCATTTAGTAGGTATCACTAGAAAAATGGTGACAGTGGATATCCTTATCTTGTTTTCTGATCATTGGAGAAAAGCATTCTTTTACCTTTAAGCATTTTGTTAACTGAGTTTCTGTAGATGCTTTTTATCAGGTTGAAAAAATTCTCTTATATTTTAGTATGCTGAGAATTTTTTATCCAGTATAAATGTCTGATTTTGTGAAATACTTTTTCTGTCTGTTGAGATGGCTACAAGGTTTTTCTCTTTTAGTTTATTAATAGGTGAATTATATTGAATGATGTTCAAATATTAAACCAGCCTTGCATTCCTGTGATAGATCTTACTTGATCATGATATATTGTAATTATCCTTTTCATATATTGTTGGATTTGATTTGCTAAAGGGTTGTTTAGAAGTTCTGCATCCCCAGCACTTTGGGAGGCCGAGACGGGCGGATCACGAGGTCAGGAGATCGAGACCATCCTGGCGAACACAGTGAAACCCTGTCTCTACTAAAAATACAAAAAACTAGCTGGGCGAGGTGGCGGGCGCCTGTAGTCCCAGCTACTTGGGAGGCTGAGGCAGGAGAATGGCGGGAACCCGGGAGGCGGAGCTTGCAGTGAGCTGAGATCCGGCCACTGCACTCCAGCCTGGGCGACAGAGCAAGACTCCACCTCAAAAAAAAAAAAAAAAAAAAAAAAAAAAAAGTTCTGCATCTATGTTCATGAAGCATATTGGGCTGCTTTTTCCTTTTCTTGTTATGTTTTTATCTGGTTTTGGTATTAGGTACTAGCCACATAGAATTTTGGAATCAGGAAGCATTTCCTCCTTTTCAGGTTTTTTTGAAGACTTTGTGTATAATTGGTATTATTTCTTTGTATGTTTGGTAATATTCATCAGTTAAGGCACCTTGACTTGGAATTTTCTTTGTGGCAACTTTTTAAAGTATAAATTCATGGCCGGGCACGGTGGCTCATGCCTGTAATCCCAGCACTTTGGGAGGCTGAGATGGGCGGATCACCTGAGGTCAGGAGTTCAAGACCAGCCTGGCCAACATGGTAAAACCCGTCTCTACTAAAAATATAAAAACTAGCCGGGTGTGGTGGTGGACGCCTGTAATCCCAGCTACTTGAGAGGCTGAGTCAGGAGAATTATTTGAACCCAGGAGACGGAAGTTGCAGTGAGCCGACACAGTGCCACTGCACTCCAGCTTCTGCGACACAGTAAGACTCTGTCTCAAAAAGCAAACAAACAATAAAGTATAAATTCACTTTCTTTAATAGATAAAGATAGCACTATTAAGGTTTTTCTATTTCTTATTGAGTGAGTTTTGGTAATTTGTGTCTATGATAGGCTGAATAATGGTCCCTTAGGAGATGTCCATGCCTTAATCCCTGGATCCAGTGAATGTGTTACATTACTTGATAAAAGGGACTTTGTAGATATAAATAAATTGGGCATCTTGATATGGAGAGATGATCCTGGATTATCTGTGTGGGCCCAGTGTAATCATAAGGGTCTTTATTAAGGGGAGGGCAAGAGGATCAAAGTCAGTAGTAGGAGATGTGAGGATGGAAGTAAAAGGTTAGGGTGATGTAAAAAAGAGGCCATGAGCCAAGGAATACAGGTGACCTCTAGAAACTAGAAAAGGCAAGGAAATGGATTCTCCCTCAGAGCCTCTAGAAAAACCATTTCTTCTTCTTTTTTAAAAATTATTATTTTTTTAAAATTATACTTTGAGTTCTGCGTTACATGTGCAGAACGTGCAGTTTTGTTACATAAGTATACATGTGCCATGGTGGTTTGCTGCACCCATCAACTCATCACCTACATTAGGTATTTCTCCTAATGTTATCCCTCCCCTAGCCCCCCACCCCCCAACAGGCCCCAGTGTGTGATGTTTCCCTTCTTGTATCCATGTGTTCTTATTGTTCAACTCCCACTTATGAGTGAGAACATGCTACAAACCATTTCTTCTTATACCTTGGTTTTAGCCCAGTGAAACTGGTTTTGGATTTCTGATCTCTAGCCTGTAATACAATAATAAGTGCATGTTGTTTTTAAGCAGTGAGGTTAGTGGTAATTGGTTACAGCAGTAGTAGGAAACAAATACTTTCATATGGAAGTATTAGGAAGCTAATGTCTTTCAAGGAATTTGTTCATTTCTTCTATGTTGTCCAATTTAGTAGGCATAAAGTTGTTGAAGTATTCTTTTATCTTTTTACTGTCTAGCATTTATAGTGATGTTACTTTTCTATTCCTAATATTGGGAATTAGTGTTTTGTCTTTTTTCTCGATCAGCCTGGTTGGAAGTTTATCAATTCTACTGATATTCTCTAAGAAGAAGCTTTTGTTGATTTTCCTATGGTTTTGTTGATTTTCCTATGGTTTTGCATGTTTCTTTGATTTCTATTTTAATTTTTATTATTTCCTGACTTGTACTTACTTTTGAGTTTCATGTGCTCTTTTTTTCTTATTTTTTACATTGAAAGCTAAGGTCATTGATTTGAGACATTTCTGTTCTACTGTGGACATTTATTACTGTAAATTTCCCCCTAAATACTGTTTTGGTGATATCCTGCTAATTCTGATATACTGTATTTTCATTCAGTTCGAAATAACTTCTGATTTCCCTTTTGATTTTTATTTGATCCATGGGTTATTTAGAAGCTTGTTATTTACTTTCCCAATATTTGAGGGGTTTCTAAAGGTTTTAACTGACTTTAGTTCCATAGTTGACTTGATTAGTTATTAGCATGATGTATTTTTTCTGTTCTTTTACTTTTAGCCTATTTCTATCTTTGTATTTAAAGTGCATTTCTTGTAGGCAAGGTGTATTGTGTCTACTTTTTTTTTTTTTCTAAATATACAGTCTACCCTTTTCTGTCTTTTAATTGAGGATTTTAGATCCTATTTATTTATTTATTTATTTATTTATTTTTGAGATGGAGTCTTGCTCTGTCACCCAGGCTGGAGTGCAGTGGGGCGATCTCGGCTCACTGCAAGCTCTGCCTCCTGGGTTCACTCCATTCTCCTGTCTCAGCCTCTTGAGTAGCTGGGATTGCAGGTGCCTGCCACCACACCCAGCTAATTTTTTACTTTTGTTTTGTATTTTTAGTAGAGATGCAGTTTCACCGTGTTAGCCAGGATGGTCTCGATCTCCTCAGCTCGTGATCTGCCCGCCTCAGCCTCCCAAAGTGCTGGGATTACAGGTGTGAGCCACCGTGCCTGGCCCTGGATCCTCTATATTTAATGTGTTAAAAAATATCATCTTACTATTTCTTTTCTTTTCTTTTCTTGTTTTTTGGAGACAGAGTCTCGCCATGTGCCCCAGGCTGGAGTGCAGTGGCCCGATGCTGGCTCACTGCAACCCCTGCTTACCGAGTTCAAGCAGTTCTCTGCCTCAGCTTCCCAAGTAGCTGGGATTATAGGTGACTGCCATGATGCCTGGCTAATTTTTTATATTTTTAGTAGAGATGGGATTTCACCATCTTGGCCAGGCTGGTCTTGAACTCCTGACTTTGTGATCCACCCGCCTCAGCTCCCAGAGTGCTGGGACAAGTGTGAGCCATCGTGCCTGGCCTATTTATTTTCTATATGTTTCATTTTTTATTCTCTTCTTCCTCCTTTTCTTCCTTTTCTTACATTAATGAGTATTTCTTCCTGTTTCCATTTCATCTTCTCGTTGGCTTAGCTCCTTATTAGCTAGAACTCTGTTTTGTTTTAGTGACTTTTATAGGGTTTATACTATACATCTAGTACACTTATCATAGTCCATCTTTTAGTGATATATCACTTCCTACATAGGATAAAAACCTTCCATAGGCCGGGCGCGGTGGCTCACGCCTGTAATCCCAGCACTTTGGGAGGCCGAGGCGGGTGGATCACGAGGTCCGGAGACAGAGACCATCCTGGCTAACACAGTGAAACCCCCTCTCTACTAAAAATACAAAAAATTAGCCAGGCGTGGTGGCGGGCACCTGTAGTCCCAGCTACTGGGGAGGCTGAGGCGGGAGAATGGCGTGAACCCGGGAGGCGGAGCTTGCAGTGAGCCGAGACCGTGCCACTGCACTCCAGCCTGGGCAGCAGAGCGTTTGTACTGTTTGTCATACGCTTACTGTTGCATACGTTATAGACCCAGCACAGTACTTCGTTTTAGTTTAAATAATTATCTTTTAGAGAAATTTAAATAATATATAGTATCGTTGTCTTATCACTCATTTTCTACTTCTTTTTTTTCTTTTTTAAAGAACAGAGATAGGGTCTTGCTATGTTGCCCAGGCTGGTCTGGAACTGCTGGTTTCAAGCTGCCCTCTCGCCTCAGCCTCCCAAAGTGCTGGGATTACAGGTCTGAGCCACTGCTCCTGGCTTTCTGGCTGCTTGCTTTTTTTCTGAAGATAATTCTGTTGTCATACTTATCTTTGTTCTTCTGTGTATAACCTGTCTTTTGCTATGTGGCTGCTTTTCCCGTTTTCTTTTAAAAATCACTGATTTTGGAAGGTTTGATTATGATGTCCCTCGATATGTTTTTTTTTTTTTTTAAATGTTTCTTGTACCTTTAGTTTATTGAGCTTCTTGGGTATGTAGCTTATCAAAATTGGAAAAATTTTGGCCATAATTTTATTACATATTTCTGTTCTTTTCTGTCTCTCTTCAGGAACTTCAGTTAAATGTATATGTCTTTCCTTGAAGTCGGTCCACAGATCACTGCCCTGTCAAATTTTTTCTCTTAATTCTGTTTTCTCTCTCTTTTATTTTGGATACTTTTTATTGCTGTATCCTCAAGTTCACTCATCTTTTTTTCTGACACATAAAATTTGCTGTTTTTCTCATACAAAATATATTTCATTTCAGACATTGTAGTCTGATTTGGGTCTTTTTAATATTTTTTAAGTGACTAAGTTTTGCACACATGTAATATAGTTACAACACTTATTTTGATATCCTTGTTTGTTATAATGTTTGTATCTATTCTTTGTTCATTTTGATTGTTCACATTATAGATTGTACTTAGCTGTTTCTGTGCATGCCTGGTAACTTTTGATTGGTGAATTTTACCTTCTGCTGTCCTGGACATTTTTGTATTCTTTAAATATTCTTGAGCCTTATTCTGGGAGGCAGTTAAGTTACTTCAAAAAAGTGTGAATCTTTTGAGTCTTTCTTTTAATGTTTGTTAGATGGGACTGGAGCTATTCTCAGTCCATCTGACTAAATTATTCCTTACTACTGAGGTTAGACCCCTGTGTGTACTCTATCCAGTGCTCTGCTAATCATGAGATTTTAACATTTTGATTGGTGGGAACAGACACAATTCCCTGTCCTGTGATCACCTAGCAGTATTACTTTGAATCCTTTCTGATGATTTTTTTTCCTAGTCTTGGGTAGTTTCCTCACGCTCCTGCACTGATCTATATTCAGCTGTATATTTGAGGGAGGCTTTCTGCAGGTCTCTGGAGTTTTTTCTGTGCAGCTGTCTCTCCTCTGGTCGTCTCTCTTTGGAATTTTAGCCATGATGGTTTTCCTGGACTCTTAGCTTTACCTCCTTAACTAAAGAAGTCTGTTGGGCTGTCTGGGTTCTGCCTTCTTACATTGCCTGAAACTGTCAAGGCTGTAAGCTGGGGCAAGTACTTGGTTTACCTCATTTATTTCCTGTCTTTCCATATTGGTAGGATATGGAAGCCCAAGGCCACCTTTAGTTTTCAGGTGGTAAGTTAGTGGATTTATTTTATTTTATTTTTGCTTCTGTCTTATTTAACTTCTAAGCAGAAATTGACATTTCTTTTAGATGTTGTCCCTCCTATTTGAAACGTATTTCAGTTGGTTTCCGTGGTACCATTGTCTCTTGTTTTTCTTCCCACTTCATTTGCCACTGCTTCTAAACCTACTTATGGGACTTTTTACTCTGTAGGACCTATAAATAGTCCTCAGGACTCAGTCCTAAACTTTTTCTCCTTTTAACCTATACAGTGTCCTTAGACAATCTTATTTGAGTCCTATTGATTTAGATGTCATCTGTAGTGGAGACCAGTCCCTCTGTATCTCCATGCCTGTTAAGTATTGCCACCTGGGAGTTTAATAGTTGTCTCCCACATAATGTGTTCCCCCAAATTGAGCCTCTGCAGATCTTTTCATCCTCTAGTGTTACTCTTGACTCGGTGAAATGACATTCTAACCATGCACAAGTGCAAGCCGTAAATCTGGGAGTCATCCTTGACAATCTTTTTGTTTAGCATTCTTCATCCAGGCTACCATGAATACTGTGTTTTGTATCTATCACTAAAAGTAAATCACTTGTCTATGTACTTCTCCATGCCCATTGTTGCTACCTTGACCAGGCTTTTATCATCCCTTTCTAAGATCACTGTAATAGTCTCCTTAGTTACTTCTCTGCCTCTACTCTTGATTCCTTTATGTAATCCGTTCACTTCACAAGAGTCAGGAGGCCTTTAAAAATTGTATATCTAAACTTCCAGTTTGAATATCATTGAATAATTCTGTCTTCCCCATCTCTTCCTGGAAATTATTTAAAATACTCAGAAAACTAGGAGGACTAAACAGCCTGATTCTTTGAAAATTCAGTGTTTGGCAAGATTAGGAAACATTAGCTGCAGACTCAGCAATACATATAAAGGCTGCCAGATGCAACTGGGACATTGGGCAGAAGCCACTTGGGAGGAAGTGAAGATAAGTACACGTAGGGACCAGAGGGCTCAGAATAGCAGATCTCAGAAAGCTCCAGCACAAATATACTTGTTGAAGGCTTAGGGTGGACCCTAAATTGTTTTGCAGCAATTTGACAACTCACTGTATCTGGGTTGTGCAGAGATGGGAGAACAGTATTTCATGGATGGGACTGGTTCAGAGAAGCAGATCAGACAGGCTATTCAACAATTATGTAAACCAATAGCATGTATCCAAAGCAGTCTGTCTCTGTGACAGCAAAGGAGAGAGCCATTCAATTGTGAGACCTAATTAATTTGAAATGCTACCCTGGTCTTCCTTCACCTCCCATCTTTTTATAGGAACTTATACAAGTTACCGATCAAGGAAAATTCAGCTCATTCCATGAGTAATTAAAAGGTACTGTTTAAAAAAAAAAAAAGGAGAAACAGAGAGTTGTTACCAGAAATAACATTTTTAGGAAGCAGGTGAAAATTCTTATGAAATATTTCACTACAAATTAAAAAATAAGAAAACTGATGATGCAGTTACTTCTGTGAAGATCATAAAACAGAAACAGATAAATTGAGAGAGGATATTGTGAGTCAGCAGGAAGAGATGAAATGTGAACTGGCAATACTTAAAACAGAAGAGAAAATATCACAGAAAGGACAATTAAATTAGCAGCAGTACGAAAGTAGATAGATGCTATAAAAGCACAGTAAAACACACGAAGAATAGTAATGGAAAAAGTGAACACAATTTAATGGATGTAAACAAATGATTAAAGGAATTAGAGATAAAAGGTTAGATGTGGAAGACTGGCAAAAGAAGTCCAGTATACTTGTAACTGTAATTTCCAAGGAAGGAATGGAAACAGTAGAATAGAATGTGTTATTTAAAAGGTATGTTTTTAGAAATGTATCAAGAAAACTTCTGGTTGAGTGCGGGGAGGGAGAAGGAAGAATGATGACTTAAAACACACAGGCTGTGTCAGAGAAAACTGCACAGAGAAGGACATATGCTAGATAGCAGAACATGTTCTAGAGAAGTTTTGGACCTTAAAGATAGTCTTTTGGGTAGCTAGGTAAAAAGATAAAATTATATGGGGCAAAAATAATCAGGTTGCTTCTAACAACAAAGCCTGTTCACCTTGAATTTAAAACTCTGTTGAACAACCTGAGTCAAAGAGGAACTAAAAACAGACATTTGAGAATATCTTGAATACAGTAATGAAAGCAGACACTAACCTTTGGAAACAGGTGAAGCAGTTCCCGTAAAGGAATTCACATTTTTTCCTTTCCTGATTGACCTATTGGTAAAGATAGGTAAAAGGTAGTATATCTAAGTTGATCTCATAGAAGTAGAGAGTGGAATAGTGGGTATGGGGACTTGGAGAGGGTTGTTTTCCCTATTTGTAAAGCAATCTGTCAGAGTCTGTTTTTGTCCTCTGTCACGGTGTTTGTACATGGTGTTGCGTTCATGGTGTTCCTGATGTGGACTGTTTGATCACCCCTACAATATAGTAATTGATGTAATGCTTTATAAACATATATTTTGGTTCAGATAAAAAGTTGGCTGGACGCAGTGGCTCATGCCTGTAATCCCAGCACTTTGGGAGGCCAAGGTGGGTGAATTACCTGAGGTCAGGAGTTTAAGACCAGCCTGGCTAACATGGTGAAACCCTGTCTCTACTAAAAATACAAAAATTAGCTGGGCATGGTGGTGGGCGCCTGTAATCCCAGCTACTCAGGAGGCTGAGGCAGGAGAATCACTTGAACCAGGGAGGCGGAGGTTGTGGTGAGCCGAGGTTGCACCACTGTCCTCCAGCCTGAGTGACAGAGCAAGACTCCATCTCAAAAAAAAAAAAAAAAAAAGGCCATGCGTGGTAGCTCGTGCCTGTAATCCCAGCACTTTGGGAGGCCAAGGCGGGTGGATCACTTGAGGTCAGGAGTTCAAGACGAGCCTGGCCAGCATGGTAAAACCCCATCTCTAATACAAAACTTAGCTTGGCGTGGTGGCACATGCCTGTAATCCCAGCTACCCTGGAGGCTGAGGCACGAGAATCCCTTGAACCTGGGAGGTAGAGGTTGCAGTGAGCCGAGATTGTGCCACTGAACTCCAGCCTGGGCGACAGAACAAGACCTTGTCTCAAAAAAGAAAAAAAAAAAATATAGTGTGCTTAATATATATAGCAATGTATTAGTTTAGATATAGGCTAAGCTGATGTATTAGATACCTCAGAATACAATGGCTAAATAGTCAAGCTTATTTCTATTTTATTAACCTAGAGGTGGTTGTTCAAGGGTGGCAGAATGGCTCTGCTTTTCCTGAATATGTGACTTCTATCTCTGGGTCCAAGGTGTTTTCTCTTGTTCTCACCATATCATAGCCAGTGGGAATGCAGAAAGGATGCACATCTTATTCTTAAAAGCAAAACTTGCGAAGTGACTCACATCTTATCTGCCTATATCTCACTTGCCAGGACTTGGATACATGGCTATGCCTAGTGTGGTAGTCACAAGGGCTGGTCACATATATTTTAGTTCTCCTTATGGGCACCTGGCAGGGTTGTATTTTTTTTTTTTTTTTTTTTTGAGGTTAATCTGTGGCCGTGTGACTTGCTTTAGCCAGTGAAATGAACTGAAGTGATATTTGTCATTTCCAGGTGAGAGCTTTAAGAGCTAGTGCACTATTTGCCACATCTCTCTCTCTTTTTTTTCCTCTTGGTTTTGCGAACATGAAAATATCTCTGGCAGCCTACGTCGTTGAATGAGTCTCCTGCTGACTTGCGCTGTACGTGTGATGTGAGCAGGAATTACACTTCCGTTATGTTGAATAAGCCAAGGGGATTGTGGAGTTGTTCGTTTTGGCAGTATAACCGAGCCCAGAAGTTCTCAAGGTGTTAGCTGTGGACCTTAGAGGAATGCGGTCACAACCGTTTTAATAGTAGTACTGAGAGATGATTTGCTTTATTTGCGCTCATTTTCTCATGACTATAAAGTGCTATTTTCCAGAGGCCTCATGATGTGTGATACTGTAACAGATTGAATGCAGAAGTAGGTATGAAACTCTGTCTTCTACTGAGCCAGACATTAAAAGAGATTTGTAGTAATGTAAAACACTGCCGCTCTTCTCTCTAAATTTTTTCTTTTTTGGTAAAATACAGATACCATTTATAAAAATGTTATGTAACCGATATATTATTTTAAGTGATTTAATGATGAATGAGTACTTTAACATTTGTTCAATTTTAATTTGTGTTATGGTAAAAAGAAATCTATTCCACATAAAGTAGAGGAAAACAAAGTTATGTGTTTAATATTTGGAGAGAAACAGTAAAAATGTGATTAAAGCCAGAGTAATAGTTATAATTGAGCAGAAATTTCTGAAAGATAAGGTGCATTTTGAAAATAAAGCCTTATTGTTTGAAATTGTTTTACTACCATGCATCCTGTGTAATTCTAAAAGTTTTGTATATTTTTATGGGTTTTTTTTTTTGCTGCTTTTTTAAAACCGTATTTATGAGGAAGTCTTTATTACCTGCATTTGATTTACTTTGTAAGGTGAAAAAGGTAGTGCAATTTATTTATAATGTGAATATAGGTTTTATATCCCTTGCCCTTACTTAGGAAATTATTTGTTGCAGAGACAATATCTGCATATCATTGGGACTTTTGCAATATTCAAGAAAATTTACATTTTTAGGAAAATAGCTCCAAGATTGAATATAAACTCAAAGAATCAAAAGCAGCATGAGACCAATACAATGAAACAAGTACTTGAGTGATAATGTCCTTAAAATATTTATTTGGGCTGGGTGTGGTGGCATGTGCCTATGGTTTCAACTCTTTGGGAGGCTGATGTGGGAGGTTTGCTTCAGCCCAGAAGTTTGATCATCCTGGGCAGCATATAGTGAGACCCTGTCTCTTATCAATAAATAAACGAAATTATTTTAAAAAATATGCATTTGAAGTAACTTGATTTGATGTGTTTCACATTGATCATTTTTTCAATTCCGTAATTTTCTCACTGTTACATACATAACATTAACAATTACAAATGGAACCTCCCAGAGTTGGTCTCAGCCTTATTTTGATGCATCTAAAAATAGGGTTAGGTGTGTAATCCCAGCACTTTGGGAGACCGAGGTGGGGGGATCAGGAGGTCAGGAGATCAAGACCATCCTGGCTAACGCGGTGAAATCCCATCTCTACTAAGAATACAAAGCAATGAGCTGGGCGTGTTTGCGGGCGCCTGTAGTCCCAGCTACTCAGGAGACCGAGGCAGGAGAATGGCGTGAATCCGGAGGCGGAGCTTGCAGTGAGCAGAGATCGCGCCGCGGCACTCCAGTCTGGGCGACAGAGCCAGGCTCAGTCTCAAAAAAAAAAAAAAAAAAAAAAGGAAAGGGTTAGGTAGGGAAGATACATTTACCCCTCTAAGTGTCTTTATTTAACATTCTTCTGCTTTGCAGTGTAGTATCTTAAATTGCTCATTAGTAGCTTGCTTTCTTTCATTTGCATCCCACCACCCTCAGATTTTCCAAACCCAAAATGTAGTCAAATGGTAGAGCTGCCCTCTGGTGTTCACCCTCTGACTCTCAACGTTATTGTCAACCAGCAGTCTTACAAATTTTAGAACTGAGTTGGGAAGTAGCTTAGAATATAATTTTGTTCCACTTTCCTTCCGTAGATAAAAATAAATTGATTTAACTGTTTATTTCCATTTATTTGCCTTTAAAAAATTTATCCATCATTTGGAAAAGCATGATTTTCACAAAGGAATCACTAAGACGCAAGTCGTTGTTTTATAGTGGTAAATTTATTTTAATTGGTGTAATTAATTTTAACTGGTCAGGGTTACTGGCAAAGCAAGCTCTTAATATTAGGACCTGTGTTCTATTCAGTGTGTTTTGTATGTTTGTGAGTTGTTTTATGTTGAATATTTTGAATAGATGTTTTATTAACTGTTGAAAAAAATAGATAACCTTTTAAAAGAAAAATAATGAAAAACAAAATGATCAGTTATTAAATTTTAGAATGTTGGTTTCTGTGAATGTAAATTTCTCTCTAATCTGGGTTACAGAAATTTTTAAAAAGATGTGTTTGCTCTCTAGTATACAGATTGTGGTGACTTATATACCGTTTCTCACCAAAAAGAACAAGATCAAGATCACTGAATGTACAAGTTAAGCCTAAAAGAGCAGTTCTCAAACTTTTTGGCTTTAGACCCTTTTTCTCTTATAAATTAATGATACTCCAAAAAACTTTTGTTCATGCGGATTATTTTATCTGTTGATAGTTATCATATAACAAATTAAAACCCATAATTTATCATATTACAAATATTTATCAATTCATTTAAAAATAATAAACCCATTGCATAACATACAATGTTTTTGCATTAAAAATAACTATGCTTTCCTAAACAAAATAGATTTGGTAAGAAGAGTGGCATATTTTATTACATTTTTGCAGATCTTATTAATGTGTGGCTTAATAGAAAACAGATTCTCTTATCTGCTTCTGAGTTTACATGTTATATGTAAATATATATAAATGTACTTTTTTTGTGTGTATTGTATTGTTGAAGGATACAAAGAAGACATATCTGGGTTTGCACAGAAGTATATAGTAAAGGAAGGAGTGCTTTAGTAGCCTTTTTAGATTGTTGTCCTTTGATTTATGGTGGAGAAAAATAAAATTGTGTGTTCACTATTTGGAGAAAAGCAGTAAAAATGTGATCAAAGCAAAAATAATAGTTAAAATGCAGAACAAACAGTTTTAAATGAAAATGTGCTTTGGAAATAAAGCCATATTATTTGAAATTCAAATTGAAATTGATATTCCTTGATATTACACTAAAACTTGGTAAGTGGTAGTGTCTGAAAGGTTAGTTATAATGTGGAATCTGAAACCACATTAGTGAACTTTTGTACTCTGTTACATTAAAATCTGTTGTTGGTCTGTCTTGCACTTAAAATAGTTCTTTTACCCATGTCTGATTTTGTAACACCATGCATTGGTCATTCGGTGCTGATTTAGTTATGCAAATCTTGTAAATGTTGATTGATACTTTTTTTTTTTTGAGATGGAGTCTTGCTCTATCACCCAGGCTGGAGTCCAGTGGCACAATCTCAGCTCACTGCAGCCTACATCTCCTGAGTTCAAGCGATTCTCCTGCCTCAGCCTCCCAAGTAGCTGGGATTACAAACGTGCCTCCACGCCTGGCTAAGTTTGGTATTTTTACAATACCAAACAGGGTTTCACTGTGTTGACCAGGCTGGTCTCGAACTCTTGACCTCAAGTGATCTGCCCACCTTGGCCTCCCAAAAGTGTTGGAATTACAGGCATGAGCCACTGCGCCGAACTGGGTTGACACATTTTTTTACACAATATTAAAAAATTATATTTGTTAATATCACCATTGATTTTATGAGAAAATTCTTTAAATATTGAGACACTGTCAAGGTCATTATGGTAGATTAGTGTTTTCCAAAATTCCAATTTTTGCTTGAAAGCTCAAATTTTATCATCAGCAACAAATCTATTAGTTGTTTCCTTTGAAGTGACAGGTTCACTTTGCTTATCTCCATGAAAAGAAAATGGCAAAGGCCAGGCATGGTGGCTCGTGCTTGTAGTCCCAGCACTTTGGGAGGCCAAGGCGGATGGATCACTTGAGGTCACAAGTTCGAGACTAGCCTGGCGAACGTGGTGAAACTCCTTCTCTACTAAAAATACAAAAATTAGCTGAGTGTAATGGCTCATGCCTGTAATCCCAGCTACTCGGGAGGCTGAGGCAGGAGAATTGCTTGAACCTGGAAGGCGGAGGTTTCAGTGAGCCAAGATTGCACCATTGCACTCCAACCTGGGTGACAGAGTGAGACTCTGTCTCAAAAAAAAAAAAAAAAAAGAAAAAGAAAAAGAAAATGTCTGGCAAAATATCCCACTCTGAATAATCATTGTTTGTCCATCGTGTTTTTGAAGTAAAAATGATGTTCTGTGGAAAAAAGTGGCTGGTTTAGCTTGTCATTCAGACAGTTGCATGTATTTTCTTCCCAGATAACCATCATATTTCAATATGCAGCGGAAATGTTTTTATGCACACAGAATATTAAGATGATGTACACTCATGGGTAAAGCTGGCATTCTCTTTAAACTACAAATTCATGGTGAATTTGTGAAAATAGTCAGTGAAAACGGTCAGTGAAAAATGCACTGACTATTAGAACAGTTTGGTGTCACTACCCTCATTTTGCTGCAATGCCAACTCTTTACCTGTCATTGCCTTTGGACCATCAGTGCAAATGTCAACACAATGTCAAAGGTAAATAATATGTTAGTATTTTTATGAAAATTGTCTTTGGCCTTGCACATTTTCTGAAAGGGTTTCAGGTACCCTTAGTGGTTTTTTTTTTTTTTTTTTTTTTTGGTAGCTCTGTTTTATTTTCTGTGGTAACAAACATCTAAGAATCAGATAAAACAAGGGGCCCCTGAGCACCCAAGGGCCAGGCCAGTACAGGCTGCCCATGAGGCCCTCACAGGAAAGCAACTGTGTCAGTTTTCCTGGTTTTGATATTGTCCTATAGTTATGTGATATGTAACCATTGGGGAAACTGAGTGAAGGTTACAAAGGACCAGTCTACTATTTTTGCAACTTCCTGTGAATCTATAATTACTTCAGAATAAAAAGTTAAAAAAATTATTGTGTGGAAATGGATTATTGGACACAAGAAGGGAAGCAGACTAGTCACGAGGTTGTGAGAGATGATAATTGCTTGGATGTGGGTAGTAATAGTAGAAATGGAGAGAAGTGAATGGATTTGAGGTGTTTTAGAGATACAGCTTGTATTGCGTTGCAGTGTGGAAAAGGGAGTCTAGACACTTATGCTGAGCAACTGAATTCATGTGAATTTGAGAAGGTTAAGATTGGAAGAGGAGTAGGTTGAGAGGAGGAACAGAAGTTTTATATTGGGCTCGTTAGGTTGGTGAAGCTATCAGAGGTTGAGGCTGCTGTTGAACGTAGGAACCAAGTAGCATACAGATAATAATTACAGCTGTGGGATTAGATGGGATCACTCAAGACAAAAGTGTAGTGAGTGAAGAGAAGTGGCCTGGGACAGAGCTGCTGGGGGAGACGTCAGTGTCTAGAGGTGTGTCAGAGGGGATCTCAAAGAAGGGGCGAGAGGAGGAAAATCAGGCGAGTATAGTCATTGAATCCCAAAGAAGAAAGTGTGTTAAGAGGAGATAAGGCCGGGCGCAGTGGCTCAAGCCTGTAATCCCAGCACTTTGGGAAGCCGAGACGGGCGGATCATGAGGTCAGGAGATCGAGACCATCCTGGCTAACACGGTGAAACCCCGTCTCTACTAAAAAATACAAAACACTAGCCAGGCAAGGTGGCGGGCGCCTGTAGTCCCAGCTACTCAGGAGGCTGAAGCAGGAGAATGGCGTGAACCCAGGAGGTGGAGTTTGCAGTGAGCCGAGATCGTGCCACTGTACTCCAGCCTGGGCGACAGAGCGAGACTCTGTCTCAAAAAAAAAAAAAAGAAAAGAGGAGGTAACTGGTTTGTATGGTGCAGAGATGTGAATATGTTGGGATTAGAAGTGACCACAGGAGGCTTTTGGGAGATCTCAAGAGTTCAGAAGGCAACCTGGTGGTTTGAAAAGTGAACAATACGTGGGGAAATGGAGAGAGCAGTACATACTTCTCTTTGGAGGAATATCAGAGAAACCGCTGGTAGGAGCTCCTAGATCATACTTGTGCACCTACAAATCTGATTAATTGAAGGGGAAAGATAGATGAAGGATCAGAGAAAGTATAATTGAAAGAGAAAGCAAGTACTTTGAGAATGAAAGGGACTGGGAGCAAGTGTATGAGTGGATTGTTCTTTGAATCTCAATGTACCAGCCAAATAGAGCCCGTTAAAAGTGAGAACATGTAACTCTTCCGCTCAGAAATTTCCCATCTCACTCATTGTAAAAGCCAAAGTTCTTAAAATGGCCTACAGGCCTCTAAGCAATCTGCTATTTTTCTCTGTTCTCTCCCATGCCTACACCCAGCTCTGACCTTGTTCCTCACTGTCTCCTCCAGCCACACTGGCCACCTCATTGTTCATAGAACATAGCAGGTTTACTCCTGCCTGGGGGTCTTGGAGCTTGCGCCTCTGTTTTTCTGGACAGCTCCTTTTGCCGGTGTCTGCATGGCTTACTCACTTACTTCTTTCAGGCCTTTTCTTAAATGGTACTTTTTCAGTGGTCTTCTCTGACCATGCTGTCTAAAATTGTCTCTCTCTCCCTGCACTTTTTATTCCCCCAATGTGCTTTTTCTCCATAGTACTTCCCATCACCTAACATATAAAATGTACATATTTGCTTATTTGACTTGTTTCTCACTGAAGGGGTGGCCTGCCCCTCCACACCTGTGGGTGTTTCTCGTTAGGTGGAACGAGAGACTTGAGAAAAGAAATAAGACACAGAGACAAAGTATAGAGAAAGAAAAGTGGGGCCCAGGGGACCGGCGCTCAGCTTACAAAGAGGACCCACGCCGGCACCGGTCTCTGAGTTCCCTTAGTATTTATTGATAATTATCTTTACCATCTTAAAGAAAAGGAAGTGGCAGGATAATAGGATCATTGTAGGGAAGAAATCAGCAGTAAGACATATGAACAAAAATCCCTGTAACATGAATAAGTTTAAAGGAAAATGCTGTGCCTTGAGATGCATATGCAAACATCTCCATAAACCTTTTAGCAGCATTGCTCCAGCAAGTCCCGCCTTATTCCTAAAGGCGGTTTTCTCCTTGCTCAGTAAACAAAGCACACAACGGGTTTTACACCGAGATGTTCCATTGCCCAGGGACGGGCAGGATTTTTAACCAGCAAGTACTTGCCTTCAAGTACTTGTTTAACAAAGACACATCCTGCACAGCCCAATATCCATTAAGCCTTGAGTCACCACAGCACATGTCTCTTGCAAGGATAAGGTTGGGGGTAGGGTCACAGATTAACAGCATCTCAAATACAGAACCAAATGGAGTCTCTTATGTGTACTTCCTTCTATATAGACACAGTAACAGGCTGATCTTTCTTTCTTTTCCCCACATCTCACCATAAGAATGTACACTCTGTGCGGGGTAGGAATTTTTGCTTGTTTTGTTTACACTATATTGACAATACCAAGATGAGTACCATATGTACAGTTTTTCTTTTTTTGAGATGAAGTCTTGCTCTGTCGCCCAAGCTGGAGTGCAATGGCACAATCTCAGCTCACTGCAACCTCCGCCTCATGGGTTCAAGCAATTCTCCAGTCTCAGCCTCCCAAGTAACTGGGATGACAGGCAGGTGCCACATGCCTGGCTAATTTTTTTGTATTTTTAGTAGAGATGGGGTTTCACCATGTTGGCCAGGCTGGTCTCGAACTGACCTCAAGCGATCCACCTGTCTTGGCCTCCCAAAGTGCTGGGATTACACGTGTGAGCCACTGCGCCTGGCTTGTGTACAAATATTTGTATGATAAATAGGAACAGGGAAGAAAGAACATAGGTGGAGGATAGGTAGGCTTAAGGATTTGGTGACAGGAAAGTGAGTGTATTCTTGTTAGATTTATACCAGTTGTGAAGCAGGGCACTAACTGAGAATGGAGTGGGATGGGAAGAAGGATTATCAGAGTTTTGAGGACAGCAGAGTAAGTGTAAAAAGTCTTTGAGAGTGGAAACGTGAACTTTCCAGGATGTGTTGTAAGGTTCTGAACAGGGTTGAGGGGATATTTGTGATTTGTGGTTTTCTGAAATAGAATGTGTTTCTCACTTAAGTCAGTAGAATTTTAATAATATTAAGCTATAGAACAGAGTAAGGAAGTGCAGTGTGTAAATGCTTACTGTTTTTAAAAGAATAGAATTGTTTTTTAAACAGTGATCATTGTAGTATTGAATTTACACCATTGATTTAGAATGTGCCCTAACATCCTACATTCTTTTTAGCCTTACCAATAATTCTAGGATCGTGGGACTCCTGGCTCAACTGGAGAAGATCAATGCTGAACCTTCAGAATCAGACACTGCCCGATATGTTACATCAAAAATTCTTCATCTGGCTCAGAGTCAAGGTAAACATTGATCTCTTCTTTGTTTTTGAAATGCTTTTTAAATTCTTTCAAAGTGGATGCTAAAAATGTTCAAGCTTCTAATGAATGGTTGATTTTCCACAAAAATTGAACTTTCAGTCTGGACCCGGTGGCTCACACCTGTAATCTCAGCACTTTGGGAGGCCGAGGTAGGCAGATCACGAAGTCAGTAGTTCGAGACCAGCCTGGCCAATATGGTGAAACCCCATCTGTACTGAAAAATACAAAAAGTAGCTGGGTGTGGTGGCATGCGCTTATAGTCCCAGCTACTTGGGAGACTGAGGCAGGAGAAACGCTGGAACCTGGGAGGCGGAGGTCTCAGCAGTAAACTGAGACCAGCCTGGGTGACAGAGCGAGACTCCGTCTCAAAAAAAAAAAAAAAGAGTCAAACTTTCTCAAATTGACTCAAGAATAGAAAACTGAATAACTCTGGAGGAAATTGATCTTCAAAGCATTGTTTCTAATAATGATTACAATTTTACTTATAGATGATTGCCACCCTCCAGTTTACAGACAGTACCGAATTCCAGTGCTATTTGATACAGATTTTTGGCAAAAAGATATCAAGTACCATAGAATATTGGTTATTATGTGGTCCTCACTTTGAAATTCATGCTCTACCATTTAGTGGTTGGGTACCTTAGGGAAATTATTGAATTTCTAGAATGTATAATAGCTATACCATCTCTGAAGTAGAGGTCACAAATATCATGAGATTGTCATGAGATTTACATGAGAAGCATATAAAAAGAATGTTTAAAATGTTCTATAAATGTCCTCTGTAATTAGACATTATTTTTATATTTTATGATGGTAATAGTACTAAATTGATTTCAAAACCTGGACGGAGTACACAAATAGTATTGACTTTGTACTTAGGAACATAATGTGAAAAGGCTCAAATAAAACATTAGGGAATTAAGTCTATACATGGAAATATGAGTATCATTGTTAAAGAACACGTTTTGCTGGGCGTGGTGGCTCACGCCTGTAATCTCAGCACTTTGGGAGGCCGAGGTGGGTGGATCACGAGGTCAGGAGATTGAGACCATCCTGGCTAACACTGTGAAACCCCATCTCTACTAAAAAATAGAAAAAATTAGCCAGGCGTGGTGACGGGCGCCTGTAGTCCCAGCTACTCGGAAGGCTGAGGCAGGAGAATGGTGTGAACCCGGAAGGTGGAGCTTGCAGTGAGCCAAGATTGCCCCACTGCACTCCAGCCTGGGCGACAGAGCAAGACTCCATCTAAAATAAAAAATAAAAAATAAAAAGAACACATTTCAGTAATGCAAGATGGTTTAATATCAGGAAATGTGTCAGTATAACATTATCTGAACAGGTCAAATAAAATCCACGTGATTATCTTAATAGATAGTAAAAAGGACTTTGGTAAGACTAAAAACTGTGCATGATTTAAATAAGAGAAAACCAGCAGCTGCTTTAATATTTAACAGTGCACATAAAAGGTATTTCTTTTAGAATTAAGGTTCAATAATTATAATCTTTATTTAATTTTTAAAAGCTTCATTATTCTGGAGGCTTAGATCATTCAAATAAGATGTTTGGCAGGCATTTACTGTTTCAAGAGCTCGGTATCTGTTAACCCTTTCTTTTGTTCATAGACACTTTTATTTATTTTGATCACTTCCTCCCATGTAGCCCATGCATTTGGGGGATAGTTGACACCACCCCATTGTTTCTCATGTAATTTAAAATACCTGTACCTTTGAATTAAGAAATCCACTGTACTGGATTCCAGGCTCTGGAAATACTGTACTTATTAACTAAGGCAACTAATGAACAAGGATGTTCATTGTATCAGTGCAAAATTAAAGGTGCCAGGTATATTTACTGCATTGTCATGTGAAATACCTCCTCCTTGAAAAAATCAAACAAAAAACCCAGCAAAAGCAAAAGAAAATGAATCCTTCAGACCTATAGATAAACACTTTTGTCCATGGCTCCTACCACTATAGACTCTTCTTTGTGTCACAACCTAGAAGCCCCTACTCCAGCATTACCACTGAAAATACTCCTAACCATACCACTGTCAGAGAATGACCCTCTTCCCACCTTTTCAGCCACCACTGGAGTCTAACTCCCGAATACTGTCCCTTGGGGTGTGTAATCTCGTGACTCTGTTTCTAGTGCCTAGAAGTAGCCAACCAACACAGTATAAGTTGGTAGTGAAAGACTGTCCCATCCTTTATAGGATAATCCAGTTAGCTACCCATTTGGGAGAAAAAGTTTGGAATTTATAGTTGAAAAAAGAAATGCAAACAACCAAGAAATGTACAGAAATTTTCTTTACTCCCTTACAGTTCAGGAACTGCTAATGAAAACAACAAAGATATCTTTCACTAGTCAGATTGACAGAAATTAGAATGACAATGTCTGGTGCTGTTGAAGGCATGGGGAGAGGGTACTATAATACTGTTGGAGGCATAGTAATTATTACAAACTTGGAGAAAATAATCTGGCAATGTGTACTAAAACAAATTGCACCTGGTATTTGACCCAGCACCTGGTATTTGATTTTTACTTTAAGAAATATATATATATGTATGTATAATTTTTATTTTTATTTATTTTATTTATTTTTGAGACAGTCTCTCTCACTCTGTTGCCCGGGCTGGATTGCAGCGGCGCAATCTTGACTCACTGCAACCTCCACCTCCCCGGTTCAAGCCATTCTTCTGTCTCAGTCCCCCGAGTAGCTGGGATTACGCCAACTAGGCATATGCCACAACACCCAGTTAATTTTTTATATTTTTGGTAGAGATGGAATTTCACCATGTTGGCAAGGCTGGTCTCCAACTCTTGACCTCAGGTGATCTGCCTGCCTCGGCCTCCCAAAGTGCTGGGATTACAGGTGTGAGCCACCGTGCCCGGCCAAGAAATATATTTTAACTGAAATAAAAATGCTAGTTAGAGAGAGTGTAGAGATAGTCATTGTGGCATTATTTTTAATGTCAAAGGTCAAGAAACAACTTAAATGTTTATCATTAAGAGAATGTGTGAATAATTTTTGATATAGCCCAACTGGAAATTTATAGTCATATTATGCAGCTGTTATGAATAATACATTATTTATGATGGGGACTCTTGTAACCCCCACACCAGGCTCACCCCAAACTAATTAAATCTTATTGTTAACGCTTTTCAGATGGTTCCAAAATTGAGAGCTACTGCTGTAGACAGGGAATGGCTAGTGTTTTCTGGGAAGGGCCAGATAGACATATTTTAGGCTTTGTGAGCCATACAGTCTCTGCCCTGTAGCACAAAAACAGCCATAGATGATACATAAAGAAACAGGCATGGCTGAGTTCCTATACTCTTTATTGTAAACACTGAAAAAAAATTATAATTGAAACATACAGTTCAAATGTGTAACTATATGCACTCTCTTGGAGGCTGAAATTTAGTATATTATGTACAGCAAGATTCTTTAGTTCATATGACTATAAATGTGTATAGTCTCATTTTTGTACAAAATATGTGTAGTCTCATTTTTTGTATAAAATAAACCATTATATTTGTATGTAATAGTTGTATGAGCCAGGCCAAAAGATAAAAGGAAGGATGCATATCAAATTGTTAGCTGTAACTATATTGATGGGATAGGAATGGAGGAGAATAAGGTAAGCTAATTTTGTTTCAGACATTTTAAAATTGTTGCAACAATCATATACTACTTATATATTTAAATGATATAAAAAACCAACCCCACAACACATTTTATTCACACTATTAACTTATAAATTTCCATAATTTGCCTCTCGTTAACTGCTTATGTACAGTGAACATGGTTCTTTCTTGCAATTTCCCTTTAGCTTTTTTCCTAGAAGCATTTATATTATCTATTTTCATGCAAATGGTTAATTTGTTGGCCCATGGTTGTTGCTAATCTTTCCTTATATAATCCTTTTAGTTTCTATAGAGTAGGGAGCATCATTCCTGATTTTGATTGTGCCCTCTCTTTTTTCTTGGTCAGCTCATTAGTTCTCAACCAGGAGTGATTGCGTTTGCCCCACTTTTTCCCCCAGGGGCATTGGCAATGTTTGGTGACATTTTTAGTTGTAAATTTTTTTTTTAGTGGGGCTTACTGGAATCTGTTGGATAGGAGCCAGAGATGTTGCTGAACATTTTGTAATATATAGATCAGCCCCCCACAAGAAAGAATTATCTGTCCCAAAATGTCAAGGAATGAGGTTCGGAAACCCTAGGCTAGCTAAAAGTTTGTCAATTTTGTTGATATTGTTAAAGAACCAACTTCTGGTTTAATTGATTTTCTCTGTTTTGTTTCATTGATTTCCTTATTTTATTTATTGCTTTCTTCCCTTCTGCTTGTTTTGAGTTTAATTTGCTCTTTCCTTGCCTTTTTTTTTTTTTTTTTTTTTTTTTTTTAATTTTGAGACAGTGTTTCATTCTTGTTGCCCAGACTGGAGTGCAATGGTAAGATCTCGGCTCACTGCAACCTCTGTCTCCTGGGTTCAAGTGATTCTCCTGCCTCAGCACCCCTGAGTAGCTGGGATTACGGGCACCTCTCACCACACCCGGCTAATTTTTTGTATTTTTAATAGAGATGGGGTTTCAACATGTCAGGCTGGTCTTGAACTCCTGACCTCAGGTGATCCACCCGCCTCAGCCTCCCACAGTGCTGGGATTACAGGCATGAGCCACTGCGCCCGGCCGCCATTTTCTTACAGTAGATGTCTAGATTATTTATTTTGAGACCTTTATTTCTACTGGAGGCATTCGAAGCCATAGATTTTTCTGTAAACATTGCTTTAGCTACATTCTACAAATTTTGATATATTGTATTTTTGTTTTAATTCAGTTGACAATATGTTCTAATTTTCTTTGTGATTTTTTTTTCTTTGACCCATAGGTTTTTTTAGAAGTGTGTTGTTTAATTTCCCAATATTTCAGGAATTCTTAAATTTCCTTCTGTTGATTTCTAATTTAATTCTGTTGTGGCCAGAGAATATACTTTGAATTATTTCAATTCTTGGAATTGTTTGAGACTTGTTTTATGACTTAGTTTATGGTTTCTCCCGAAAAGTGTTCCTTGCCTACTTGAAAAGAATGTGTATTTTGCTCTTGTTGCGCGAAGTGTTCTATGCATATCAATTAGGTCAGGTTAGTTGATAGTGTTGTTCAGATTTCTTATGCACTGTTGATTTTCTATCCAGGTGCTCTGTTAATTAGTAAGAGTTAGGTGTTAAAATATTATTAAATTGTGTATTTTTTTTTAATTTTGGCAGGTTTTGGTTAATGTATTTTGAGGCCCTGTTATTAGCTGTGTATATATTTATAGTTGTTTCATTTTCCTGATAGTTTGCCTCTTCCATCATTGTGAAATATTGCGTTTTGTCTCATAATAGTTCTAGACTTAAAGTTCATTTTGTCTAATGGTAATATCACCACTCCAGCTGCCTAATGATTACTCATTGCATATCGTACCATTTTCATTTCTTTTACTTTGAACTTGTCTGTACCTTCAAATCTAAAGTGTGTTTCTTGAAGATAACATATTGTTGGATCTTGCTTCTTAACTCGTCTGAGTGTTTTAGTGCTTCCAATTTAATGCATTTATTAATATGATTGGGTTTGCATCTGCCATTTTGCTATTTGTTTTGTTTCATGTGTTTTACATTCTTCTCATTCTTTCACTGCTTTTGTGTTATCTAACTTTAAGAAATTGTAGGTCTTTTCTTAGTGGTTCCTGAAGGATTAAAACGTGCATCTTTTTACAGTGTACTGCAGTGCACTGAATTCCAGTCAGTATCAAAACCCCCGTATGGCTTCATTTCCTTCTCACTCCTTATGCTGTTATTGATTTACATGTTATGTTTATACATATTAGAATCCCAGCAATACAGTGTTATAATTATTGCTTATACAATCTTATGCTTTATAAAGAAGTTCTAAATGAAGAGCAGGATTAAGAGCCAACAGATTGATAGTTAAAGTAACAGGGGTGGAATTAAGTTTCCTTAGAAGGAGATGTAGAGTGAGAAAGATGAGGCTTGTGTCCTGGGAACTGTGCACTTTTAGATAGGGCTCTAAAGGGGTCTTGTGAAGATAATCAAGTGCGTTCACTTGATTTTATGTCTTTGATGATTTACCCCTTTATCATTATGGAAAGTTTCTCTTTATCTCTGGTAGTGTTCTTTGTCTGAAGTTTATTTTATCTGATATTAGTATAACCCTTCAAGCTTTCCTGTGGTTGTTGTTTTGCATGATACAGTCTTTTCCGTTCTTTTACTCCCAACCTTTTTTGTGTCATTGAATCCAAAGTATGATTTCTGTAGATAGCATATAGTTGGATCTTTTTTAAAAAAATACTTAACCAGTTTGACAGTCTGAGTGTTTCATTTGAGCATTTGGTCTGTTAACATTGAATGTAGTTGTTGATTGGATTTAGGTCTGCAATTTTATTTTCTCTTTATCTTTTATGTTTTTTATTCCTTTTCTTCCTGTCCTACCCTATTTTGGATTATTTATTTTTGTTTTAGAATTTCATTTTAATTTACCTATTGGCTTTTTAGTTATACCTCTTTTCATTTTTAAGAAGTAATTTCTTTGAAGATTGCAGTAAATGTCATTAACTTTTCACAGTTTGCTTAGAATTATTATTGTTACTTCATGTAAATTTAGAATCTTAAATTTTTTCTGCCATTCTTCAGCTGTAATTGTCATATGTATCTACATCTATATACATTACAACACAATTTTTGCTTTATCCAGTCATGTATGTTTTAAAGATACTAAGAAGAAAAAAGGTAGTTTTTACATTTGCAGAGATATTTACCATTTTGGAAGCTCTGTATTATTTTCTAATGATGTGAGTTTGATCTGGTGCCATTTCTCTTTAGCCTACAGAATTTTGTCATTTCCAGTAGTTCAGATTGGCTGTGGAAGATTTTTTTTTTTTTTCTTAATCTGACAGTGAATTTATTTCACCATTTTTGAAGGATATTTTTACTGGATATAGAGTTCTGGGATGGCAGTTTCATCATTGTCATCATCTTTTAGCAGTTTAAAGTGTGCTTAAAATTGTGTTTCCACCATTTTATGGCCTCCATAATTTCAAATGAGAACTCTGTTGTCATTTGAATCTTCGTTTTCCTGAATGTTATGTGTGATTTTTTTCTAGCTGATTTCAGGATTTTTTTTTTTTTTTTTTTGGTTTTGCTTTTCAAGTTTGACTGGCTGTAGTTTTCTTCATAGTTATCCTGCTTGGAATTCACTGATATTCTTGAATCTGTAAATTTCTATCTTTAGCCAAATTTGGGACATTTTTGGTGGCTCAATTTTTTTCTCCCTTGTTTTCGCTATTTGTCTTGTGGAAGTATGATTATACATATATTAGATTTTTGGTATTTTTTCAGCTATTGTTGAGGCTTATATATTTTAAGTTTAATTCTCTGTTATTTGGGTTGGATAATTTCTATTGTTCTATTGTCAGTTTCACTGCCTCTTTCCTATGCATTCTTCCAGTTAGCTGTCTGATAATTTATTTCAGATGTTTTTTTTTTTATGCTCAAAGATGCACTTGGTTCGTTTGTTTTTGTAGTTTCTATTTCTCTGCAGTGTTTTCCCGTCTTTTCATTCATTGTGTACTTCTTTAATGTCATTTATTATAATAGCTGCTTTAAAATTCTTGTCTGTAAATCTAAATCTAACATTCAGATAATTGAAGCTGTTGAAGAAAGAATACAGCATTATGATAACTGGGAAGGATTATATTTAAAGAAGCCAAAGGAAGATGCAGTAGTCAACAGTGCTAAGTGTTAGGAAGGTTAGTTAAAATTCTTTTTGATTGGATTATTAACAAATTGATCACAACAAAAACACTTTTCAAGTGGTAGGATTAGATGGAAGATTACAGTATGTTATAATGTGAGTGGCAAATGAAATAATCACAGGGAATATAGAGTACTTGTTTGAGGAGCTTCACTGAGAAAGAAAAGAGGGAAATAGAGGGGGAGGCAGGGTAAAATAAGATTTGGTAAGTATGTGGAATAACAAAAGTGTATTTATTGGTTGAGGGGGAACAACCAATATGTTGGTAGAGGTTGAAGATAAAGGTTCATAAGAACATAGAAAGGATGGAATTCAGAACATAGATGAAGGGACATTTCTTCCTAACCTCCACTTCCCTGCTCCTCTCTGCCATTTATTGGCAGAAGGAATGCAAGACTGTCAAGGATTTTGGTACAGGAGCATATAGAGTTTGGTTGTTATTAGTAAAATGTTTTGTTAACTATTACTTTGCTTCATTTTAATGAGGAAAAATTTAGGTTCTGAGAAGTCCAGAGAATGAGAAGAAAGATTGAGGGCTGCTAGAAATGTTGGAGTAGCTACAGGCTATGGCAGGGCCCGTGGTGATGGATGTGAGCTAAGATAAGTGAAAGGAGCAGTTTTGTGTTCCCAAGTGAGGTTGGAATTCATTACTTTTATGGTATTAACAGTCTTAGATTGTGGTGTTATTTTAACTATGATGTAGGAGTAGGGAACTTAGCTTTTTGGGGTTCACTTCTGTGTCAGGGTTTGTGGTGGGAAAGTTGGTGGGGGTGGATGTGCTTGGAATCCAAGTTAAGTATGGAGGGGACTGATACTGTGGGAAAACAGTGCTACCTCGCACTGGATAAGAAGTTTCAACAAAGATGACAGTGAGGTTTATATAGTCTTTATAAAGGAAAGATGAATAGAAATGTTAGGAGGTTATGGTCCATAATTAGAAGATTAGAGGTTAAGATATCAGAGGCAGAGCAGTTTGAGGTCCTGAGAATGGCCATCCAGAATGTTGATGAATTGGAGCACAGAGGGAAGGATTTTGTTTTGAGGTCAAGAAACTATGGAACTAGGTATTTGAATGAATTTTCTACATTGACATTGAAGTCTCCCAAGATCATGGCAGAATTTGGAGTAGAGGAGAAAACTGTTAGTCTGAACACCTAATTCTCATTTAGTGTGAGGTGTAAACAAAACAGTGGTGAATGTTAACAAGGGGAGGCTGCATTATACTGTCTTCAAAGGAAGAGAGTTTTTTTACCCTTCATGGAGGTGAAATGTAATGGCTTGTTAGTGGTGATATTAATATTGAAATTAAATCAGGGGCCTTTAAAATACTACATCAAGGATACATTAGATATTTGAAACAGTGTTTTATTTTATAACTCAATATTTTTTGGTGGAGGCAGCAGGGCTGGAGAAAAAAATGACATACTTTTTAAAAAGGAGAAATTAATTTTACTGTCATTAATGAGATTTCCCTTTTTTCTAGGTAAATTTTATATTCTTTTAAGCATTAGCAATGTGGCAGCAAGGAACTGGTGAACATTATTTTAGGTCTTCATATCACTTGTGGGAGTTTCTGTTTTGAAAGATGTAAGGTTCCTATAAGTTTAACGAAGCCCATTAACTGAACCTGAGATGATGCATGATAGCGTGAGATTGTTGTTTTAAGATAAATATGACGAGTACTCTCCGGCATATTTGTTTTGTAGCTAGTCATAGGTAGTTGTTATAAATAACATTATACTATATCCTTTCTGTAGTACGTTTTTCCCTCTATTTACTCCTAACTTAGAGTAACTTAATTTTCAAGTGATGTCAGACTCATGAAGTTGAACAGGATTTGCTCAGAGCAAAAGTATGATGTTCTGAAGGCTTAGCCTGAGTTTGTTTTTTTTCCCGTGTTGATATTTTCCTTTAATCAGGGCCTCACTGCCTATTGTTCTTCTCTTAAACTCCCTTGACTATCTCCATGTGGAACATTGAATTTGGTATCAGTCCTTTGAACTTCATTGTGGAATATGTACTGTATTGAGAATGGGTTGTAGTCTGTTTTTTAAAATCTCAAAATGTGAAATAAATGGCACTGTCATTCTGTATTAGAAGAATTTCTGGCATTAGTATTCAGGTTTGACATTAAATTAAGTGCATTAAATGCTGGAAGACTATAAGTTTTGGGTTCAGAAACACAAGTGATCACCTAGTCTTTCCACTTGTTTGCTCAGTGACTTGTACAGATTTATTCTCCTTTCTGAACTTAAATCTTGAAATCCATGAAAACAGTGCTTTTTTCCCCCGAGGGTTAAAGTGAGTTATAAATGAGATAATGTACATGGAATAGTAAATGTTAGTTCCTTTTCTAAATGTTGACCTAGGATGTACTTTTCTTCTCTTGTTAATCAAAGGAGAAGAATTGTGAAGACGCTCTAGAAACCTTCCTTCACCTAATAGAAATAATTTATGCTGGTTTTTTTTTGTTGTTGTTGTTTGCTTGTTTTAACCAATCCTAACGAGAGGAAAAGGATCATTTGGGTGATCTGGTCTCCAAATTGTTTCAGAAGTAGACTTTTGTTAGTTTTGTTTATTTTTGTGTGATACGGAATTTTAAAATAGTATTAATACAGGTTGGGCATGGTGGCTCACGCCTGTAATCCCAGCACTTTGAGAAGCCGAGGCGGGTGGATCACGAGGTTGGGAGTTCAAGACCTGCCTGACCAACAGGTTGAAACCCCGTCTCTACTAAAAATACAAAAATTAGGAAAATGTGGCACATATACACCATGGAATACTATGCAGCCATAAAAAAGGATGAGTTCGTGTCCTTTGTAGGGACATGGATGCAGCTGGAAACCATCATTCTTAGCAAACTGTTGCAAGAACAGAAACCCAAATACTGCATGTTCTCACTCATAGGTGGGAATTGAACAATGAGATCACTTGGACACAGGAAGGGGAGCATCACACACTGGGTCCTATTGTGGGGAGGCAGGGGGTGAGAGATAGCATTAGGAGATATACCTAATGTAAATGACGAGTTAATGGGTGCAGCACACCAACATGGCACATGTATACATATGTAACAAACCTGCACGTTGTGCACATGTACCCTAGAACTTAAAGTATAATAAAAAAAAAAAAAAAATTCGCTGGACGTGGTGGCACACACCTGTAATCCCAGCTGCTCAGGAGGCTGAGGCAGGAGAATTGCTTAAACCCCGGAGGTGGAGGTTGTTGTGAGTGGAGATTGCGCCACTGCACTCCAGCCTGGGCGACAGAGTGAGACTCCATCTCAAAAAAAAAAAAAAAAAAGAGGTATTAATACGATCAAAACATTGGAAAATGGTAGTAGGTTTTTGTTTTCACCCATTTTGATGAACAGTTTTCTAGTTCTACTCATGAAGATGAGGCAAGACTCCTACCTTCCCTAGTTCTGGCACTTGTACTATATTATCGATTTTAAGATTCTAAATGGATGAATAGGGATCACCTAATGCATGACAGGAGCTGTGATGAAATGTGAAGAACGCTATGTTAACTGAAATCTCGAAGTCCACATACGGTAGAATTAGCAACATCAGAGGGAAGAACGTCTGTGAACCAAGTTAGAGTGTTTACTGTACCAGTGGAGACTTGTTGAATCTTTATTAGCTATATGCAACAAAACTATACATACTGTTAAAAATTTATGCTTGAGAAAAAAATTGTGTGCTACTTTTCAGAAAAAACAAGGAGAGAAATGACAGCCAAAGGTTCTACAGGAATGGAAATTCTGCTGTCAACATTAGAGGTAAATCAGTGACACACTTTAATTATATAACTACTAATGCCAAGCGATACTGAAGAACAAAAAGCCTATGTGTGTGTGTATAAATACACACAGAAACACATACACACGTACATATATACACATACACATACATGTACACATGTGTATATATGTATATATGTAACAATTTTTATTTTAGAGGTAAACCAGTGAATAGAAGTTTGTTTTAGGTTTTTAAAATACTATTTGGAATGATGGTATAAATATTCTAATATGTATTAGGTGACTATTGAAGTATATTTCCCTTATGCAATTATAATGATAACTGTAAATTATAATCCTAACATGCTATTCTAGTTGGTAATAGAAAATAAAGAATTAGCTGGAAATAAATCTTTAGCTTAAAACAAATGATTGACATTGAAAATTATCATTTATTGTTTTAACTGATATACATTTGTGATTTTACTACACATATTGGTTAACTATATTATATTGATGATAACTGAATTTCTATGCCAGTGTAAAGTTTTGGGTGGACCAACAGGATGTATTCAGAATCAGGATTCTGTATTTTGTTCAGTTGCAATGTTAAGAACAAGAAATGAATTCATGTTCTTCAATAGGAGGTCTTAGCATCATAAAGATGTCATTTCTCCCTAGACTGATCTGTTACTTCAGAGCAATCTCAATAAAAGTTACCAACATTTTTTTTCTTTTTTTTACCAAATTTTTTAACCAACATTTTACCAAATTTTTTTTCTTTTCTTTTTTTTTTGAGATGGAGTCTCACTCTGTCGCCCAAGCTGGAGTGCAGTGGCACGATCTCGGCTCAGTGCAACCTCCGCCTCCCAGCTTTGAGTGATTCTCTGCCTCAGCATCCCAAGTAGCTGGGATTATAGTGCACACCACCATGCCCGGCTAATTTTTGTAGTTTTAGGAGAGATGAGGTTTCACCATGTTGACCAGGCTGGTTTTGAACTCCTGACCTCAGGTGATCCACCTGCCTTGGCCTCCCAAAGTGCTGGGATTACGGGTGTGAGCCACTGTGCCCGGCCTAACAGTTTTGTTTTTAAAGTCCAAATGGGGAGACATAATCAGCAAAATATAAAGCACATTTCTGAGAATGAAGATAAGTGAGAAAGGACTATACCCGTTAAATATCAAAGAACATTAGATGTCTTCAGTAATTAAAATAGTTTGGAAATTATGCATGAGTAATAGATAGACTACTACTATAGTGTAACAGAATAGAAAATCCAAAAACAAAATGCATATAGGAATTTAGTATTATTTATTAAAGGTAGCATTTCAGATCAGTGAGGAATAGAGTGGTAGCTGTCTGGAAGAATATAACATTGAATCCTGACTTCCTGCATTCCACACCCAAATAAATTCCATATGAAGCAAATATTTAAGCATGGAAAATGGAATAATAATACTAGAGAAAGAGAGAGGAATTTTAAAATAACCTTACAACAAAGAAGGCTTTTTTAAGTATGAAAAAATAGAAACTATAAAAGATTGATAGATTCAACTATATTAACAAAAGGATGTGGAAAAAAACACCATGGATACTTGGAAAACTGAGGAAAAGTATTTTGGCTTATATAATTTCTTTGACATGTAAAGAATTTCTTCAGTTAAAGGCCGGGTGTGGTGGCTCAAGCCTGTAATGCCAGCTCTTTGGGAGACCCAGACAGGCAGATCACAAGGTCAGGAGATTGAGACCATCCTGACCGGTAAAACCTGGTCTCTACTAAAAAAAAAAAAAAAAAAAAAAAAAAATTAGCTGGGCGTGGTGGCGGGTGCCTGTAGTCCCAGCTACTCAGGAGGCTGAGGCAGGAGAATGGCGTGAACCCGGGAGGCGGAGCTTGCAGTGATCTGAGATCGCACCACTGCACTCCAGCCTGGGCATCAGAGAGAGACTCCATCTCAAAAAAAAAAAATCATTTAGGAAGGGAAGAAAAACCCCTCAAAAACCATGTAAAGGCTTTGCACAGTTCTCAGAAAAAGAAACACAGATGTCACTTGAGATTGAGCATTACTTTTAATAAGATAAATAAAACCAAAGTACAATGTTTAAACATTTTCACTTATGAGATAGGTTGTCCAAACTTGGAGAAATAGTCACACCTCTGCATTGCTAATGGGAGTATAAATTATTTCATAGAGAGCAGCTTGCTAATATCTATTAAAATAAAGGTCCATATTCTTTGAACTTGAAATTGTAGGCATTTACCTTACTATACAGATGTTCTTTACAACGTGTAAATATATATCCTTAGTTAAATTTGAAACTTTTAATAGCAAAATATTAAAAGCAACCTAAATATTTCATGGGTAGATGACTGGTTACATAAACAATGGTGATATAGACATATAATGGAATATATCCTGTAGCCCTCAAAAAGAAGAAACTCTTTATCGATATGTAAAATATCAAGGTGCAAAATAGTACCTATAGAGCAATACCATTTGGAGAAACAAACCTGTATGCACATGTATATATTTACATGGATTTCTTTTATATGTGCATATTATCTTTGGCAGAATGCAAAAGAAATTGATAACATGATCGTCTTCTGAGAGGGCAGCTAGGTGATTGAGTAGTCACCAGACATACATTGTAGTGCCATTTACATTTTGATTCATTTACTGTTTATTATCTGTTTGGCAGAAAGATGAGGAATTCAAATGACAGATTGATTCTTCTTGTAGTAATGTCGATATTAAGCAAGTAATAACTAAAAATGATTTGTAAAAATTCTTAAAGGCAGAAGGAAACAGACTGAAATGATAAAAGAATAGTGAAAACCTGAATACATTTGTTCCTAAAGAAATTGGAAAGGTCATTTGTAAAATATGGGTAGTTCCCAATGGATTCAAAAGTTTGGGAATCAAAAGTTTACAATGTTTTAATAAAACAAACTATTTATTTCAGAACACAAAAGATCTTCAAACTACACTTAATATCTTAAGCATTCTTGTTGAGCTGGTGTCAGCTGGTAAGTTTTTGTTTCTTTGGTCTAATTTCTGTTTCTAAACAGTGATCAACAATGTATCATATTCACTTTATTTGGAATTTTCTGATACTCTTATAGAGGCTATTCTGAGTAATGGAATTTAGAAACTGAAATGTCATACTTTGTTGTTGTTGCTTTGTTTTTGGTATCTTTTCAAGTATCCCTCAGACTACCCCACAGCCATGTATTTCACAGCTTTGAACCTAGAGTTTCAGCATGATTTGTGTTTACCCTTTGTGTTCTATTTTCTAAATAAATGAGATTAAACAAAATATGTTGATGGTATTTGTTTGATTTTATTGATTGAGATGGAGTTTTGCTTTTGTCGCCCAGGCTTGAGTGCAGTGGTGCCATCTCTGCCCACTGCCACCTCTGCCTCCTGGGTTCAAGAGATTCTCCTGCTTCAAACTCCAAGTAGCTGGGATTATAGGTGTGTGCCATGATGCCCGGCTAATTTTTGCATTTTTAGCTGAGATGGGGTTTCACCATGTTGGCTAGGCTGGTCTTGAACTCCTGACCTCAGGTGAATCCGCCTGCCTCGGCCTCCCTAAGTGCTGTGATTATAGGCGTGAGCTACTGCTCCTGGCCGTATTTGTTTGATTTTAGAAGTCATTCTGAAATCATCAGTTTTAACCATTTCTTGAATGCTAACAAGTTATGATGCCTCATATGGGAGGATTTGTTGTTTCAAATTTTTTTTTTTTAATTGTTAGGTGGAGGTCGAAGAGTGAGTTTCTTAGTCACCAAAGGTGGTTCTCAAATACTGTTGCAGTTACTTATGAACGCCAGCAAAGAATCTCCCCCACATGAGGACTTAATGGTACAGATTCATTCTATTCTTGCAAAGATTGGACCAAAAGGTAAGGGATTTCATTTGTATGATTGTTGAATCTAGAACTATTTTTTTTTGTAACATGATTCTCTCACCTTGTAACCACTCAGTTTTTAAAAATGTTATTTTACTGTAATCCCAGCACTTTGGGAGGCCGAGACGGGCGGATCACGAGGTCAGGAGATCGAGACCATCCTGGCTAACACAGTGAAACCCCGTCTCTACTAAAAAAAATACAAAAAATTAGCCGGGCGAGATGGCGGGCGCCTGTAGTCCCAGCTACTCGGGAGGCTGAGGCGAGAGAATGGCGTAAACCCAGGAGGCGGAGCTTGCAGTGAGCTGAGATCCGGCCACTGCACTCCAGCCTGGGCGACAGAGCGAGACTCCGTCTCAAAAAAAAAAAAAAAAAAAAAAGTTATTTTAAATTTCTATGGATACATAGTAATTGTACATGTTTATGGGGGTACACGTGATATTTTGATACCAATGTGTCTGTAATGATCAAATCTGGGTACATGGGGTATCCATCACCTCAAACATTCATTATTTCTTTGTGTTGGGATCATTCCAAATCTTCTTTTATAGCTATTTTGAAATATATAGTAAATTATTATTAGCTATAGTTGCCCTACTGTGTTACCACTGGATGTTATTCCTTCTATTGAAATGTATTTTTGTATCCATTAACAAACTCATCGTTATCTCTCGCTCCCCATTACCCTTGGCAGCCTCTGATAACTATTCACTCCTTTTATGAGATCAATTTTTTTAGCTTCCACGTATGAGAGAGAACATTGATATTTATCTTCCGGTGCCTGCCTTGCTTCACTTGACATAATGGCCTCCAGTTCCATCCATGTTGCTGCAAATGACAGGATTTCATTCTTTTTTTATGGTTGAATAATATTCCATTGTGTAAATAAACCACATTTTCTTTATATATTCATTCATTGATGGACACCTAGGTTGATTCCATACCTTGGCTTTTGTGAATAGTGCAGCAGTAAACATGGGAATGCAGATAGTCTTCAGTATACTTACTTCCTTCCATTTGGATATATACCCAACAGTAGGATTGCTAGATCATCTGGTAATTCTATTTTCAGTTTTTTGGAGAATCCCCATACTGTTTTCCATAGTGGCTGTACTAACTTAGATTCTTGCAAACAGTGTATGAGTGTTCTCCTTACCCCTTATCCTCACCAGCATTTATTATTTTCTGTCTTCTTGATAACAGCTGTTTTAACTGGGATGAGGTGATCTCTCATTATGGTTTTGATTTGCATTTCCCTAATGATTAGTAATGTTGAGCATTTTTATCTATACCCATTGCCCATTTATATGTTTTCTTTTGAGAATATTTATTCAGATCTTTTGCCCATTTGAAAAATCCTTTCTCTCTCTCTTTTTTTTTTTTTTGCTGTTATTTGAGCTCCTTATATATTCTGGTTATTAATCCCCTGTCAGATGAGTAGTCTGTAAGTATGTCCTCCCATTCTGTAAGTTATCTCTTCACTTTGTTGATTGTTTCCTTTGCTGTTCAGAAGCTTTTAGCTTGAGGTAATCTCATTTGTCAATTTTCGCTTTGGTTACCTATGCTTTCCAGGTCTTACTAAATAAATTTTTACCCAGATTAATGTCCAGAAGCATTTCTCCAATGTTTTCTTACGGAGAGTACTTAATTTTTAAAATCTAAAATGCTACAGCTTTTTCTTAGATTTAGTAATGAAATGCTTTTTTTTTGTTTGTTTGTTTATTTTGACAGAGTCTCACTGTATTGCCAGGCTGGAGTGCAATGGTGTGATCTGGGCTTACTGCAACCTCCGCCTCCTGGGTTCAAGCGATTCTCCTGCCTCAGCCTCCCGAGTAGCTGAGACTACAGGCGCATGCCACCATGCCCGTCTCATTTTTTGTAGTTTTAGTAGAGACGGGGTTTCACCATGTTGGCCAGGATGGTCTCAAATTCCAGACCTCATGATCTGCCCACCTTGGACTCCCAAAGTGCTGGGATTACAGGCGTGAGCCACCACACCTGGCCGAAATGCTTTTTTATGGTTAACTAGTGACCTGCAAGAACTGAGAATCCAAAATTTATGAGGACTTCTATTGCATGTGGTAGACACAAGAAAAATTTTTGGGTCACAAATGTGTCTTGGAGTGTGTATGTGCCCTCTCAATGTGTTTCTAAAGGATACATGCAATATGGGTATTGTTGAGGCTAGAAGGAAGGAGTATGGATGGGAATATTTTGAAGAACATGGAGGTAAAATATGTCACTGCTTTCTTTAATAGTCATATTTGTGCTGCATAGTGTGAATGCTCAGGAAACTTACAATCTTACTTAAGACAAAAATAGAAAAATTATGAGACCAGTTATTACAACTGTAAGACACGTGAAATATTAAAAAATGCAAATTGGGAAAAATAGGATATAGAACAAAGGAAGAAGTTGATTGAGTTTAGGTTAACTAAGGAAGGCACCCTTTGACTAGGACTTAAGTTCAGTTGCCTCCTTGCACAAAGATTAAAGTAATTCCTTAAATTATTAGAATTGTGTTTTAAGAGTTTTGCCTTTAGCCGGGCGCAGTGGCTCATGCCTGTAAAATCCCAGCACTTTGAGAGGCCGAGGCGGGCGGATCACGAGGTCAGGAGTTTGAGACCAGCCTGGTCAGCATACTGAAACCCCATCTCTACTAAAAATACAAAAAATTATCTGGGCATGGTGGTGCACACCTGTAATCCCAGCTACTCAGGAGGCTGAGGCAGGAGAATTGCTTGAACCTGGGAGGTGGAGGTTGCAGTGAGCTGAGATTGTGCCACCGCACTCCTCTGTCTCAAAAAGAAAAAAAAAAGTTTTGCCTTTGCCTGTGGCATACATGTGAGTTTTAAACTTTGAGTATTTGGCTAAAATGCTTATTGGAAAAAATGAGGATGCATGTGTACATAGTTTGTGTATTTATTAACATACGTATTTCTAGCCTGTCTTTATGTATTGTATAAGTAATTAGTAGTTTTTATAGGTGTTGTTTTAAAGAAAGGAACCCTGAGGTGACTTTAATTTTCTGGGTGTATTAGAAGCTTTAAGACTTAAAGATGTATTTGGTTTATTTAAGGAATATGTTAGCTGTCTCTTATTTTTCTTTAGCTCTTGTATTTAAGATTTAAAGACTCCCTTTTGAGATTTTTGTAGAAAATGAAAATGAAAAAATAAGAAAACCCATAATTTGGCAGAAAATGGGTTAAAACCCCCTGATTTATTGATGAGTATTGTTGTGCTTTCTCTTCTAATCAGAACTAGGTTGTCGTCTACTTTTCATGAAATTAAGATATGGATTTTTAAAATAGTTCTTTAATATCCCTTTTAAGTTTTAGTTCATCTTTATTTTCTTTTATATATTCTTTTAAATTTGGGCTATTTCCTTTATGGTTTGCCCTAGTTTCCCATTTTTATGTCATTCAAGGACATTATATGGTAATTTTTTGAGTGTTTTTTCTATTCTTTTTATTTTTCTAGTGAGGTAAGATAATTTTCGCTCAGGAATTTTGAGTTATTTTGATTTAAAATTCTTTGTTTGCTGGTCCTATTTACTTTAAGTCTTTTTTTTTTTTTTTTTGAAACGGAGTCTTGCTCAGTCGCCCGGGCTGGAGTGCAGTGGCGCGATCTTGGCTCACTACAAGCTCCGCCTCCTGCGTTCACGCCATTCTCCTGCCTCAGCCTCCTGAGTGGCTGGGACTACAGGCGCCCGCCGCCACGCCCGGCTAATTTTTTTTGTATTTTTAGTACAGATGGGGTTTCACCATGTTAGCCAGGATGGTCTCGATCTCCTGACCTCGTGATCCGCCCGCCTCGGCCTCCCAAAGTGCTGGGATTACAGGCGTGAGCCACTGCACCCAATCTTAAGTCTTTTTTAAAATTCATTTTTATTTGTATTTTTATATAGTGAAGGAATACAAGCGCAGATTTCTTACATGCGTGTACTGTGTAGTGGGGAAGTCTGGGCATTTAATGTACCCATAACCTGAATAGTGAACATTGTAGCTAACAGGTAATTTTTCAACCTTCACCCCGACCCACCCTGCCACTGTTTGTATCTCCAATGTCTACTATAAATCTTAACATTCTTAAGTTCTTCTTATTTAAAATTTTTTTTACCTTTTTTTTTTTTTTTTTTTTGAGACGGAGTCTTGCTCTGTCACCCAGGCTGGAGTGCAGTGGCGCGATCTCGGCTCACTGCAAGCTCTGCTTCTTGGGTTCACGCCATTCTCCTGCCTCAGCCTCCTGAGTAGCTGGGACTACAGGCGCCCGCCACCGCGCCCGGCTAATTTTTTTGTATTTTTAGTAGAGACGGGGTTTCACCGTGGTCTCGATCTCCTGACCTTGTGATCCGCCCGCCTCGGCCTCCCAAAGTGCTGGGATTACAGACGTGAGCCACCGCGCCCGGCCTTTTTTACTGTTTTAATCTCTTCATAAGAATAAAAATTAAGAACATCTTTTCTTCCCTTTCTGTGTTAAGAATTATTTCCCTTTAGAAATTTATTTGGTAATGTTTGCCAGATTATTTTCTACATAAGCTGTTCATTTTTTAAATTAATTTTTATTTTTTTACAAGTCAGAAAGGAATATGGTTCATATTAAGTAAGTACTGCTGTAATGGACATTTAGATTTTGTTCCTGTTGACTCTCTGATGGTGTTCTGGGAAATGTATTGAACTGGACAAATGTATACGTATAGTAGAGCAGTTCAGTTTTTTTTTTATGACAGTCTTAGTGTTGGGCTACTCTGGCCTCCATCCTCCTGCCCTATCCCCCTGTGTTTCTTGGTACGTTCTTTCAACTAATGTTTTAAAATAAAAGGGATGTTTTATTTTAAAAATAATACAAATAAGGATTATAGTTTTATTATTTTCAGGCCAACTTTATATTTCATAATATTAATTCACAATATAAATTTAAAATTTACATCACTGATTTATAATATTATCGTTTCATTCAAAACTTACATGTGGGCCAGGCACAGTGGCTCACGCCTGTAATCTCAGCACTTTGGGAGGCCAAGGCGGGTGGATCACTTGAGGTCAGGAGTTTGAGACCAGCCTGGCTAACGTGGCGAAAGCCTGTCTCTACTAAAAATCCAAAAATTAACCCAATGTGGTGGTGGGTACCTGTAATTCCAGCTACTTAGGAGGCAGAGACAGGAGAATTGCTTCAACTTGGGAAGCAGAGGTTGCAGTGAGCTGAGATGGAGCTACTGCACTCCAGCCTGGATGACAGAGCAAGACTCTGTCTCAAAAAAAAAAAAAAAAGAAAAGAAAAGAAAAGTTATACGTGAATAAATTGTCTTTTTTTTTTTAAACAGATAAAAAATTTGGAGTAAAGGCTAGAATTAATGGGGCTCTGAATATAACCCTGAATTTGGTCAAGCAGAATTTGCAGAATCATCGCTTGGTTCTACCTTGCCTTCAGCTTTTAAGAGTATATTCTGCCAACTGTGAGTATTTAAGTGGCTTTTAGTTGACTCAGTGTTGTAAAGTTACACAAAAAGAATTTTAAAGTATTGTGATTCTGTAAACCTCTGAAATTTGTGAAAAAGGAAAGAGAAGATTTAATATGGCTCATTTTAACTCTTGACTCCAACCACAACAAAAGTGATGTGGGGTAAGGTTAAGTTGGGCTGTGCATGGTGGCTCATGCCTGTAATCCTAGCACTTTGGGAGGCCAAGGCGGGCGAATCACCTGAGGTCAGGAGTTCAAGACCAGCATGGCGAAACCCCGTCTCTATTAAAAATACAAAAATCAGCCGGGCATGGTGGTAGGCGCCTATAATCCTGACTATTCGGGAAGCTGAGGTAGGAGAATCGTTTGAACCTAGGAAGTGGAGGTTGCAATGAGTCGAGATTGTGCCATTGCACTCCAGCCTGGGTGACAGAGTGAGATTCCATTTCAACAACAACAACAGCAACAAAAGAAGATTAAGTTGATAAAACCTTGAACATTCTAACTAATTTCCCCAGTTTATAAAGGATAGGAGTGAGGAGGATGGGTATGCAGCCTGTATGTGGAAGAATATGAGGGTATTGGCTGCTGGAAAAACTCCTGCACCTCTTTGGACTGTCACAGATGAGAGGAAAGCAGAAAAGGAAGGGATGCAGTAGCATGGTCACCTGGAGCTAATTCTCTTCAGCAATCAATAGGGAAGTAGCAGAACTGAAAATAACTAGTATGGGAACCTCTGAGGAAGCTAGAGAGAAGAGAGATCACAGAGAGATAGACTCAGATAAAATGTCTTCCAGAACACACACTCTCACTAACATGAGGTTCCACACCATGAGGTATGGATTTTTTTTCTATTCTCTGATTGCAGAATTGAAGTGCTTAATGAAAGAACCTAAGATTGAATTGCAGAATATATGTTATTGCAGAATATCATTGCAAAATAATGATAGAGTGCTAGATATGTGTGTATATTGCATATATACATATATGTAATATAGAAACATACGTAAGCTTACGTATATGTCTCTGTGTGTGTATATCAGTACCTTTAAAATATGGCTAAAGGTGTGCTCTGTGGAAAACAGCTTAGAACACTTAAATAACACGTAATTAAAAAGAACATAAGGAAATAAATGAATTAGATACCTAACCAATGAAGTTAAGAACAGAGAAATAAACACCAGGAAAGTCAAGAAATGCAATAGTAAAGGGAAAATGAAAAATATGCATTAGAAAATGGAAAAGCAGTTGATTAAAAAAAGAAAACACTGTATTGCATTAAAAATAAAATAGGCTGTTACGGTGGCACATGGCTGTAATCCCAGTACTTTGGAAGCTAGGCAGAAGGACCACTCGAGGCCAGGAGTTTGCAACCAGCCCAAGCAACACAGTGAGGTGCCATTTCTACAAAAAATGGAAAAAATTGGCTGGTTGTGGTGATGTGTGCCTGCAGTCTCCGCTACTCAGGAGGCTAAAGTGGGAGGATTTCTTTTTTTTTTTTTTTTTTTTTTTTTGAGATGGAGTCTGGCTCTGCCGCCTAGGCTGGAGTGCGGTGGCCGGATCTCAGCTCACTGCAAGCTCCGCCTCCCGGGTTCACGCCATTCTCCTGTCTCAGCCTCCCGAGTAGCTGGGACTACAGGCGCCCGCCTCATCGCCCGGCTAGTTTTTTGTATTTTTTTAGTAGAGACGGGGTTTCACCGTATTAGCCAGGATGGTCTCGATCTCCTGACCTTGTGATCCGCCCGTCTCGGCCTCCCAAAGTGCTGGGATTACAGGCTTGAGCCACCGCGCCCGGCCATGTGGGAGGATTTCTTGAGCCCAGGAGGTTGAGGCTGCAGTGAGCCAAGACTGCACCACTGCACTCCAGCTTGGGCAACACAGCAAGACACTATCTCAAAAAAAACAACAATGCAATAAAACCCCCCAAATGTAAAAAGTATAACAACTAAACTACCAAATACTCCAGTCAAGGTAAAAGGAATACAGTAGAGACATGAGATTAGAAGGGATAATGGAGTAATAAACAGATACGAGAAAATTAAGATCATCCTACGAAATATTAGGAACTACATTTTTGATGGCATTTTATTGGATTAACCAGTAGAAGGCTAGCAAACGGCTTATCTATAATTTAAAAATTGTTTATTAAACAATTTTCTTTTAGAGACAGGGTCTTGCTATATATCTCAGACTGGCTTTGAACTCCTGGCCTTAAGCAGTCCTCCTGCTTCAGCCTCCCAAGCAGCTGGGACTACAGGCACATGCCACTGTGCCTGGTTCTACAATATATTTAATAACATTTGTTCAGAATTAAAAATGTTAAGCACAGTTTTCTGGTTAGGTAATTATTTGCATATTCCATATTAAACACTGAAATTGTTTCATCTTTCTCCCTGCTACTCTTGCTTTAATTAAAGTCCTCATTACCTGTTACCTAGACCATAGCCTCCTAATATGTCTTTCAAAACCAGCTTCCCCAGAGTTCTTTGAATTCTGACCTGTTTATTTAAAATGCACATCTGATTTGTTGTTCCTTTTGGGTGATTCCCCATAGTCAAAAAGAATTAACAACTTCTACGGCCCTTCATAATTTGTTTCTCACATTCTTTTTCCACCTCATCTTCCTATTTGTGTATCTTTGTTTGATACTCTGTGTTTAACAATATGTAACTGCTCCCATGGTGATGTTCATTGTCTTCGTTCTGTTGTTTGTATCATTCCTGTGTCCAGAGCCACATCGACCGCTTTCCCTCAACTCCTGTCCTAGCTAATGCCTACTCACTTTTGAAGACTGAGCCTAGGCAGCATTTTCTCCAGAAATGTCTGTGTCCCACTCTGAATTAGGAACTTCTCAGTGGTGTAATCCAAATAGTCTACAATTCTTAATCAATTTTGAAAGTAATTTAGTAATTATTTGTTTATTGTTTCTGTCATTCTCTCTACACTTTGTTCTTTGAGGTCAGAGACTATTCTTGTTTTGGAAGCCCCATAACCTGGTGTTCAGTGAGGTTCACTAAATTTATTAGAGAAGTGTGGAGTAACTGAAGAATTTTTTTATAATAGTTTTTTTTTTTTTTGCATATAACTTGTTTCAGAATTTCCCTGCACTTTCCATAACAAAGCAAAAACAAAAAACACTATTTCTTCATGTGGTTAGCTTAGATGGACTTTAAGAGTGGCTTGAGTTGACATTTACTAAACAATTTGTATATGTTTTTAGCTATGTATCACTAAGTATACACATTTTTGGTTGTCAAAGCTTAAAATAATTTCGCATCTCTTTCTCCCTCTCTCAGCTGTGAATTCAGTATCCTTAGGGAAAAATGGAGTTGTGGAACTGATGTTTAAAATCATTGGACCATTTAGTAAGAAGAATTCCAGTCTTATAAAGTGAGTAAATGTTTTGAATGTAAACATAGGTATAACCTTTGTTACTCTGGGCCTCATTATCTTGATATGTACAATGAGCAGGTTGAATTAAATTGTCTCCAGGGTTATTTCATTTCTTAGTTCTTAATGATTTTATCATGATAAAGATTTTCTTTAGTATAAAATTTGATCTTCACAAATATATCAAAACTGGACAGTTTTGAATTCATTGACTATAATGTTTATAGTAACTGAGACTGAACATTTCTAGATACAGTAAAAGGAAAAAAGATTATCTATAGAGTATTCATTCAGAAACATTTATTGAGTGCCTACTATATTTCTCACCCAATTTTACAATCTTGTAATGACTTCTTCATTCTTATGAATACCTGAACAATCTTAAATTGATGTATTTCTATTTTGTCAAAATCACGTCATTCTTTTCCCCATCCATAGATGTGTGTGTTTATATATACATATGTATGTATGTATATATGTATGCATTTTTATTCATTCCTAGGCCTTTCAGCCTCAGAAAATGAAAGCCATGTCTCATTTATTGGTTACAGTTTAATATTTTCTGAAACCATTTTAGAGGTCTTTCTTTAAATTTTTTTTTTATTGTGGAATTTAAAAAATATACATAAAATAGTTTATATTATATTAAACTAATTATATTGAGTTATATTAATTACTTATTGTGTTTAACGATTCTGAACATTCCACCATTTTTGTTTCATTTATTTCCACTCCACACTTTTGTTTGTTTGTTTTTCCTGGGGTACTTTTAAGAAATCTCAGGTATTTTATATGTATATAAATGTGTGTGTATTTCTATAAGCAGATCCTAGATATTTTCTCTTGGATTATTTTCTTTGAATATTATTTATTTTCTAAATACCTCAGTATATAATTCTACTAAATAAGGACTTAACAATAACCAGAATACTACAATCATAGCCAATAAAATTATTAATTTCTTTTTTTTTTTTTTTTTGAGATGGAGTCTCACTCTGTTGCCCAGGCTGGAGTGCAGTGGCATGATCATGGCTCACTGTAGCCTCAAATTCCTAGGCTCAAGTGATCCTCCACCTCTCTCTCCTGATACTTTCTTAATACAATCTAAAATCTAGTCTGTGTTTGGTTTTCTTCAGTTGTTTCAAAATAGCCCTTTTTTAGTTGGTTTGTTTGACTCAGAATCTAAACAAGATACATACATTATTCTTCATTATATTTAGGAAATTTCCACACCTACACAAATGTAGAGAGGATAAGATAATGAACTCTGATGTGCCTATTACCCAGTTTTACTGTCAAAAATCTGTCATTTTAATTTCATTTTCCTTTTCTGTTTTTTTTTCCAAGCGTATTTTAAAGCAGATATCAGCCATTATATCTGGTATTTTCTGATTATGTAGGAAATGCCTTTTTTTTTTTTTTTTACAGTTGGCTTGCTTGTTCAGGGTCTCAATTAAGTCTATACGTTATATTTGATTGTTATGTCTCATAATCTTGTGAAATCAAAAAAAGTCTTCCTATTTTTTGGTTTCGTTTTATGTGATGAAGGACTTGAGTGATAGGTCTTTTAAAATGTCCCATGTTCTGGCTTACATTGACTATATCCTGGAGTAACTTAACATATGAGTATATCCCTTACATTTTCTATATACTGATAAAACTGTGGCTTGATTAGATTTGGGATTTTGGTTTGTTTTTTTCTGGTCAAAAATATTTCATAGGTGGAGCTGGCAACTTTGTTTTATGTCACTTAAGATCATTGAGTTGAGGTGATCTATCCGTTAGAAATGTCCCCATCCACTTTTCAGTTAGTGATTTAGCAGTCATTCATGACATTGCCTATATCTGTTATTTCATTACTGGTTGGAAAATAATAACTTATCTAATTTTATTTCTTTCCTGTGTTTATTAGCTGTGAATCTTTTGTAATGCAGAACTTGTCCACATGAACTATTTGATTAGATTTTACTCTTAAACAAATAGGCTTCAGGACATTTCCAGTGTTTTCACCCCTTCTTAATAAGGGTCAAATATTTTAAAATATTTTGGGAACTTACTTGCACATATAATTATTTATTAAATATCATTTGGTGGGATGACAGCATAGTTACAGCTGCGTAAGAATTATACACAATCCCAGACTATCTGATGAAATCTAACAAAGCAAACAAAATGTATCACAATCAGTAACACAGAATATTAGCGTCTTATGGTGGTTTAGAGTGGGCTCTGCAGGCAGACGGACTTGGATTTGCATGTTAGCTCTATCATTTACTGTTCCTAGGATGCAAGTAAGTTACTTAATTTATTATGCACCAGTTTCCTGTCTGTAAAATGGTAAATATTAGCACCTCTATTATAAGATTGTAATGAAATGATTCCTATAATTAGCACAATGCCTGTATTAATGTAATACAGTTTAGGTAAGCAGTGTAGTAGTGTGTGTATGAATGATTCCTAGGTAACACTAAAAGTACATTCTTTATGCTTTCATTTATATGCTGTTTTCCCCTTTAATCGGTACGGCATTTTAAAATTTATTTTTTGTATAATGTCCATGATCTCCTACTTAAGATGTACTTTATGCTCTATTATAACCAAGTTATCAAATCTAATATAAAATGTTCCCAGGGGAAATGAAATGGAGCATTTCAAAAGGATCTTTATAATATACTACATAGGGTATATCCAAAACCTTATAGAAATCAGTGGATCTAAAACATCAGAGAAAAGATGAATTATTCATTATTTTTCTATTTCTACTTTAAAAAGAAAAACCTATCTTTTACCTTATTTTTACTTTAAAAAGAACAAGCCATTCATTGACCAAACTTGCTATATCTTGATCTCTTATCATTTTTAGTAATCTGAGGGTCTCTCCTCTAATTAACTAAAAACCTCAGACATCTAGAACTTGCTGTTGTATTTCTTCCTCCCTTTAAACAATGCTCCACATTTAATGGGAAGAAGATTGAGGAAGAGTTACATTTGAAGGCTTATGCTTCCTCTCCTTTTAAATTTTAGGTTTTGGATTTAAAGCTATTAATCTAGAAGGAAGCAACTCAGGAGGTTATTTTAACTGTATCTTTTTGAGTTTCCCCATAGGTTTGGAAGTCATTGCAGGGACTGCCCTACAACTGAAAGTAGATGTCACTTCATTAGTACCTGGGGACTTAAGCTTTTTTCCTTCACATCTCCTAAATCTAAGCCACAGACTACTTTTTGAATTATTGTTGCTTGTAGTATTCTTTGTGGAGATATGAAGACTGGAAAAATATATGAGGAAGTATAAATTATTTATACTGAGAAATTTTAATTAATATAATACAAACTATGCATTTCAATAAATCTAATATTTTACAATTCTTTTGGAACAATTTACTCTGACTTATAAATGTTACAGAATTTCAGCAATTTCTTTGTGGTAAAGTTCTAAAAATAACTCTTAAATAACATTTGGTAAAAATTTACAGATGACTTTGCACCAAACTTGACTATATCTTTTAATCTACTGGAAATAAGAAACAAACACAATGGGCACTGCCATCCGAAAGAACTGGGTTCATATCCCAGCTTTCCAGTGTTGAAAAATAAACATCAACAGAAAAAAAATGTTCTATTTCAGGATTAGAAACTGTCAGAAGCACTTTTATTTGGTTTAAACAGTTGTAAACAACTGCCAGTAGGGAGAGTTTCTGAAAGTACGCTAAGATTTTTACAATGTTGAATAAAGAATTAGCTGTAGAAAGGAAAGTCTTGTGAGTTTATTGTAAGTGATTGCATGTAAGTTATTGTATTAGTTTTCTAGGGCTCTCATAACAAAGTCCACACCCTGAGTGGCTCAAAACAACAAACATTTATTGTTTAATAGTTCCAGAGCCTAGAAGTCCAAAATCAACTTGTCAGCAGGGCCGTGCCCCCTCTGAAACCTGTAAGGGAGCATCCTTGCTTCTTCCTAGCTTCTGGTGGTTTGCTGGCAATTTTGGGTGTTCCTAGGCTTGCAGCCGTAGCATTTCGGTTTTTGCCTCCCTCAACACGTGGCACTCTCCTCTTTTGTGTCTATCTTTGCATTGTCTTCTCTCTCCTTATAACACCACCAGTCTGTTGTATTAAGGGCCCACCTACTCCAGTATGATCTTGCCTTAACTAGTTACATTTGCAATGACCATGTTTTCCAATAAGGTCATATTTGGAGTATTGGAGATTGGGACTTTAACATATCTCTTTGGTCGTAATTCACCCCATAACAGTGATTTAACTGCATGTACTTAGCAGTAAGCACAATTTGTGATCTTTCACTGTGTTCTATGTTAGCTGTGTCTTAACTTTGCATAGTTTGCATAGTCTTTCACAAAACTTGACTTCTATGTATATACGTAGAAGTTAATGTTTTTGATGGATCATGGTAGTCTCTAATAAAAGTTGACAAAGAAGCCTTCTTAGTAATGGTAAGAAACATACTACATTGAATGGTAAGTGGAGTCTGCTACTTACTGTAGATAATACATGTAATGCAGTGAGTCTTGAGACCTTCTTAACATGATTAATCAGCAGATTGTTTAGTGCCTTGGGGAGGAAATATTTTGTCTCAGCTTTCTTAATCACTTTTTAAATAGAAGGGATTTATAACATGTAGAAAGTAAACAGAGTAACCATAGGAAGAGGGGTTTACTTAGTTTCTCTTATATTACATTGACTTGTTTTTAAAAATACATTTCTGAGATGTAGTTGACATGAGAAAATCTATACATTCAAAGTGTACAATCTGACGAGAATGAACATATAGGCTGGGCTAAAGCCTTTAGGCTTGGTAGGCACAGGACTTCTAGGGTCCCATAAAAATGTCTTCATTTCTCTAAAAATCATATAAAAAATGAACTTTTAGGCTGAAGACAGTGTTTTCCTTTGTGATATTAGTGCATTCATCTTTATACCAACACCAACATGGTTGTAAAATGAATTTTAAATACTTTTTAGAAGGGAGGGGCCTATGAAGGCAAAGAAGTCGTCTGGAGCCCATGAAAATCGTAATGTGATCCTGGATATATGGCTAAACTTGTGAAAAACTGTCACCACCTCAAACTAACATCTCCATCACCCCCAGAGCTTTATTGTGCCCCTTGGTAGTTCTTCCCTTGCGCCTCTCCTTTGGCTCTAGCGGCTATGGCTGTGCTTTCTATTACTGTAGATTTGGTTACATGTAAGTTCAGGAATTTTATATAAATGGAATCATAGTGTGTGTACTCTTTTTCATGGTGGGGTGGATCTGGCTTCTTCCATGTATCATGATTATAGATTCACTTACGTTGCACGTATCAAAAATGTATTCCTTTTTATTGTTGAGTAGTAGTCACAATTATATGGCTGTATTGTAATTTGTTTATCCATTCACCTACTAATGGACATTTGGGTTGTTTTTAGTTTTTGACTGTTACAAATATATATAAAGCTGCTGTGACTGTTTATTGGGATATATAAGCATTCACAGACTTTTTATGGTCATATATTTTTTATTTCTGCTGAATAGATATCTAGGAGTGGAATGGCTGGATCAGTTGGTAGCTTTTCAAAAAAACTGCATTTCTGCAGTATGTTAAATCTTTCCTCTGCTTGAACACGTGGAGTACTATTGTGATAAGTGTTTTAATGTTTTCTAATGTTTATGTCACATCTAGGTCTGTTTCAATTTTTTTTTTCCATCATTGTGGGTCTTTTTTTCCTTGCTTTTTGCATACTTGATAATTTTTGAGTGCCAGTCATTGTGAATTTCACCTCGTTGAGTGCTGGATATTTTTGTATTTCTATATTCTTGAGGTTTGTTCTGGGTTGTGGTTAAGTTAGTTGGAAATAGTTTGATCTGTAAATGTCTTTTCACGTTTGTTAGAAGGGATCAAAGCACTGTTTAGGACTGATTATTCCCCACTACTGAGGCAGAATCCTTAGGAGCACTCTACTCAATGAATTATGAGGATTTCCAGTGTGATTGGTGGGAAGAGGCACAGTTCTCAGCCCTGTGTGAATACTGAATGTGGTTCTCCAGTCCTTTTGGATGGCTTTTCCCCGTCCTTAGTAGTTACTTCACACACATGTGCTGATCACTACTTTGCTGACTATTCCAACACAACTCGCTGAAAATCCCTGAGCCATTCTTTTTGTACAGCTCTCATTTTCTGATATTCTGCCCTGTGAACTCTACTTGACTTGACCTCCCTGGACCCTCTGTATCCTCAATCAGGGAGTTCATGTGCTCAACTTTTGGGATCTGCCAGACTCTACCTAGGTTCCATCTCCCTGTGCTGTGGGTTGATCACTTTCTCAAGGTGTAGTAAGCTGGGGCAATTGTAGGGCCCATCTCATTTTTGCCATTTCTGTGGATCTCTGTCTTTCATTGCTTGATATCCAGTGTCTTAAACAGTCATTCCATTTTGTCCATAAAAAAAATTTACATCAAATGAGAGGATACATCCGATTTGTTACTCCATCTTGTCTGGAAGTGAAAGTTCAGATAGCCTTCTCAAAGGGAGACTGACATTTCTGATTTCATAATTTCCTTTCTTAACAAGAGAATTACATTCTTCATTTTCTGTTACATTGAGATTTTATGTGGCCCTAAGCCTGTTATATTTCAGTTCTGTGGAACAAAATTGTTTTAAGAAGGAAACTAGAAAACATATATAAAGCACCTGTAACAGTGTCTGGCATTTGTCAGGTCTTGCTGAAGTAGTTTTCTTTTCCATTTTAGTTTTTATAAATCGCAGTCTTATATGGAATATTCATTTAGTTTTGTGTTTAATTTTGACGAATTTAAAAGCCATCCTTATTCTCATAGTTTTATATTCTCCTGTACATTTTATTGCATAAGTGTAAAAGTATGGAAAGTTTCTTACTGATAATTCAATGCAATGAAAATGTAATACAAAATTTTATGTTTATCTTTAACTCACCAACACTTCACATTGTTTTGAGGAAGTTACAGGTATGAATTTACTTATTACTTTACAAACATTATTATAAAGATTTACATGGTTGCTTTATTTTTGTCAGTAAATGAAAGTGTAGCCATTAAGAACTTCCTCTTACTGGGCATTTGTTGAGCACTTACTGTGTGCCTAGTCCTGGATTATTGTTTCAGATTTTGCTATGAACTTTACCTACCCATCTTAAGTCTTGTAATCTGTTATGCTCTTTACCTTTACCTACACCTAGTCATACTACTTTCCTTTTACTACTGATATATGCAACTTTTACTTTATTACCTCCTTTTTGTTTTTAATTTCTTGAGCAGTTTTTTCATAGGTGTGCTCTTTTATTACATTATGTAGATTGTAAAATTATCTGTGGAAGAGATAAGTTTGTTTTCTAATTTTATAACCATGAAGAACTTGCTACTGTGGTTATCAAGTAGGCATTCAACAAATGCTTAATGGTGAGTGAAATGATTGTTTCATAATATACATAATTTTAATGCAAATTAATTGTAATTGTTGATGTATTATCAAGAGGTACCATAATATGTGCCTTACATTTTAAAAATTACTGAAATTAAGTGCCATTAATTCAGTAACTGATTAAAAATAAGCGATTTGAATTACAGGTTTTCCATGGTGATATTATGTGTATTTTTACAGCTGATTAATGGCGGTTGATTTCACTGTGTGTGACTATTTATGTTCAAATACAATTTAAATACTTTCGATTTTGGGGGTGATTGCTTTGTCCTCTAAGGGACAGTAAGAGTTTTTGAGATATTAGTTAGGCTTCTTATTCATCTTGGTGCGTCATAGCTGAAAAATAGTAAGGGCTTATACTTCTCCCCAACCTTCAAGTTCCAAAATATTTTTCCTTTGTTATGGCCTTACATAGGAGGATATATACCTCGATAGAATGGAAATAACTTTGAAGTCAGAAAGTTACAATATCTATAGAATTTTGTTGTTATGAACTCGTGTTAAGATTTGTTTTTAATTCCTTTGCAAGTCACGGCATATGATTTTTAATAGTGTGGTTCCTTTGTTAACTCTCAGGTCAGATACAGAGGCTGATGAATGATTCTGTTCATCTAACTTCTGGCAAAAACTTAGACATTGTTAATTTCCTTCTTTTTCTTTCTCAAAACATTTTTTTGGTTCCCATCTATTGATATTTCAATCTTTTTCATATCCGATTTTAAGCTGAAGAGAGAGATGCATACAGAGAAATACCATGTGTAATTAACTTAAACAAGAATAAACTTTGGAATAGATAATAGAATAATGACTTATTGAAAAAGATTGTATGATTTACTATTGTAGATTAATTTTACTAGTTTTGTTGTTGTTTGTGTTTTCTTGTTGTGTTGACAGGGTTGCTTTAGACACTCTTGCTGCATTGCTAAAATCAAGTAAGTTTTTACATACTAGAAATACTAGATACTATTTTTCTGAGAATTCTATTTACTATGTTAAAGAGACTGGAAATGTAGATTTAGACTATAGTAATAAAGCTAGCTTATAATATTCTAATGTCAAAATTGATTTTTCCTTTTAGCGTAGTTGCTATGCATCATAACTAATACCATATTATGTTTTTTGAGCTATAATTTATTTAGTACATTTGTATAATTTAGTCAAGCACATTGATTTCTTATTTCTCAGTAATTTAGATAACATTACGATCCATTAGTAGAGGAAAATATATAAGTATCATGTTTTGAAAGTAAAGCTAACGTGGTATTGAACTTCTACTATAAGAAATATCTTTAACAACTACTATCTCTGATTTTGTAACTTAGAACCCTACAAATTTTATTTCTACCATAAATGTGAGTTTACATAACATTTAGAAAATGTGGCAATATACATTTACAGCCTAATTCATTTACAAAATAGAGCACTGTTTTCCTTATCAGAATTGAAGCATTGGAGTAGATATGGCTTATGCTTTTGGAGAGTAATTGTCTGTACTTATATATATTGTTTCTCTCCAAGATACTGAGTATCTTTATTTTAAATATTTTTTTATTGGGCTTCAGGGGTCTATTGGTTGATTAAATATTTTGCTTAATCATAGTAACATTTGGTCTTAACAATCTGTGTTGGTGGCTGGGTGACTTTTATATGTCCCCACCACACTCCACCCTCCACAAGGGAAACATAATTAACAGCTAGCTCATCAAGAACTGTCTGTCAGGGGTGAGACCAACTTGCCCTTACATTTGAATTACCAGAATTCTTTTTTTTTTTTAATAATAGCAAATAATGAAATGATCAAAAATCTAATATTTGGTAATGATTTATTAAATTTTAAAAATCACCTTAGGTATTAGTAGTAAATAATATAATTCTCATTTAACAACTTTATTTTTCAAATGAAGTGTATGACACTCAATTAGATTAGCTGTGTAGCTCTATTTTCATATATGATGTGGTAAACTTTAGACCAAGATCACATGTGGATTAATTTTAGAAGATATTTTTAGCTTTGCTTTGATGGGTCCTGAGTTTGTGGTTTAAACTGTATAGAGATTAATTCTTAGTATGGGCAAATACTTTTGATTTGGAGTAGATTAGAATAGCTTTTAAAACTAAAGTTTTATTAAAGCTTACTAATTTTCAGGATCACTGATAGCAAAGTCATTAATTCTAAGTTAGTAAAAGCTAAAATTCTCATAAGTTGCAAGTATTTTATAGAAATCAATTAATCCATGATGACTGTAATTTAATATTTTCAGTTTTTAGTAGTCTCCCTTTTACTCCCTGCTTTTTCAAACGAGGGTGGTGGGCAAACATACCTGTTTATTCCATCAGAATAAGAAAAGTAACTGACAAGTAGAATGACTTCAATTTATATTTAATATATTTTCAGATGACACATAGCCCTAAATAGGATGAAAATTGAATGACACAAAATAAAATTTAGTAGTGTACTGCGTATTTTTAAACAAATCATGGCATTTTGGAGCATTCTCATTTATTTTTCAGATTTTTTTTGGTTTTGGCGGGGAGGAGCAATCATTTTCTTTAAAAGGATAAATTAGATTTTAGAGAGGGAAGAAGAGACATAGGCTAATTGTGAGTTTGGTACACTGAATACATGAATAAAGTTCCCTTTACTAATGTTTTAATTGTGCTCAGCACAGATTGCATGTAGCTCAGTTCACTTCCTTTAAGGGGCACTGAGCACCTGTGTTTGAATTATGGGCAAGTTTCTTTCTTGATCTTTTGTGAAGAATTTTAATATTTCTCATAAATACCATTTAGGCTATTGGGAATCATGGTGGAAACACACAAGGTTTGTAATAGGAATTAGAATGATCATAATGGCTTTTAACAAAATCACATTCACAGCTAGTAAACTAAAGGCTTATTTCCAACTGGTATAAACAAAGTGTATATTCATGTAAAATGTATGAAGCTTTTCTTGGTCAAAACAATGGAAGTGATTTTGTAAACAGCCACAGCCTTAGCACACTAGCTATTGTAGACACAATAGAGGGTTTAAAGCCTTCACATAAGAAATCTTTTCTCTAGCTCTAGTAAGTGTCTTCTGCCTAATGTCAGAACATACTTCTGATTGGGAATTAATAAGTTCATCTCAGTGTTATGTTTTAGGTTTGTACTAGCACATTTAGAAACTGTAATAATTCAGGCAACTAAAATCAGTGGAGCCTTACTATTGCATTTTCTTAGTGTCCATACTGTGAACCTAGTGGTTATTTTATAGGTATATTTGAGATTAGTATTTCCTTGTAATTAAACTACCTTAGATGGGTATTGCACATGATCTTGTGCTCCTTGTAATTAACCCGTCAGAGTAGCATTGGGTGAGTTGGTAAGTTGCTCTGATATGATTCCCTTGCCACTATCTGAGTAAAATGCACCCTATGGTTAATAATTTTAAATACTATACTTTTAAAAATAATAAAATTAGGTCAAACTTGGATTTATTTGTTAATTCTACTCCAATAAAATTGAGTATGTACAAAAACCTTTAGTGTAGTTCTTATTGCAGTAAAAATCTAATGACTAGAAAGCCACAAAGCACTATTCTCTAATCATGTAATGCTCCTTAAATTTCATTTACTAAAAAAGTTATGTAAGTATTTTTAAATGAGCATTGTTTTAGTATGAATATTTATATAATTGTGGAGTAATTAGAGTGATTAATTTTAATGGAAACAAAGTTTGCAATAGAAGCTATAATTCAATAGGGTTTATTTCAGTGGGAACATAAAGTTTGTAATATAAATTATAAAAATGATAGCAGATCTTCTAAAAATCACATTCACAACTAGCAAGTAGAAAGCTTATACATTTCATTTGGTGTAACAAAAATCAATATATTCATAAATTTTAAAATACATGAAGCTTTTGTTAGTAAACAAAAGCATTTAAAAAGATGTTCTTCTAATTTTAGTTAAGAGATTTTGATATTTATAAATTGTGAAACAGTATACAGGCAGATTTTGGAAGAGGCTGTAATTTGCTCTCTGGAACTTCATATTTGTTTTGTTAGAAAAAACTTAAATATGTGGTTGTCATTTGTTTTGGGAAAAAAATTATAAGTATCCATCACACTATCGAGGTAATATTTTAAATTTGATTTATTCTACCACTCTCTCTTGTCATTTAAAAAATATTCTTTCTCAATTTTCTTTTGTTAAAGAAACAAATGCCAGGAGAGCTGTAGACAGAGGATATGTCCAAGTGCTTTTAACAATTTATGTAGATTGGCACCGCCATGATAACCGGCATAGAAACATGCTCATTCGGAAAGGAATTTTACAGAGTTTAAAAAGTGTTACAAACATCAAGTTGGGAAGAAAAGCATTTATTGATGCCAATGGGATGAAAATTCTGTATAACACTTCACAAGTGAGTTATTTTCTTCTTCTTATCCTGATGATGTACTAATGATACGATTTGGTTGTTAAGAAAACTGAATTAGTGTACAAATACTCAGAAACATATACACATGATAAATGCATTTTGCGAAAATCTTAAAAGTGAAAGACACATGTAAAAATCTTAAAAGACACACATTATTTCTCACATGTGACCTCAGGCTGAGTTGGAGGAAATGGTCAGTGCACAGCTCTGCAATGTGAAATTTTCTTCGAAAGGCAAAAGAAAGAAGTAGAAATTCATTCACTTAGCAAGAGGGGATTCCATGAAGCCATGTTTTCTAGGATGTGTGGTTGGCTGTACTCAGTGTTGTATGCTCCTCTCATGAGGTATCTGTGGATCCTTTGTAGCCTGTAGAGCAGCTTTGTTGTCTGTGAGTGTTGTGCATGTTTTCCTGCTGGATAGAGGCTTTTTTGAATAGAGAAGGTATAAAAATGAAACCTGGAACTGGGAATGCTAGATCGGCCAGCCATTTTAAGCATAAACATTTTTGACAATATATTTAGTGAGATCTTTTCCAGCATCTGTGTTGACTGTCAGCTATGGGGAATGAGGATGTTGCAATGCAACCCCACCCCCGGTTTTTAAAAGAAAGCTATAATTATTAGAAAGAAAGCTGTCTTTTTGAAAATATCAGCCAGTTATCTTGATTGTGCCCTCCTGGTCTTACACATGACAAACACAACCTATTTTTATATGACAAGAGTTAAGATACCTGAACAAGTATTTTATGTTTACCTTAGTTTTTTCTTTTCTAGGTCATTCATATGCACTTGTTTTTACTATTCCTAGTATAGATATTGATGGATATTTTATATATGAGGAAGAGTTAGGTGACTTGGTTTATGCCACTTAACATTTCTGATCTTAATTTCTCATTTGTTTTGACAGGTCAGATGTGAAAGTGTATATGGAAACTTTTATAGTGTATCAGAGTACCATCTAAATGTCAGTTGTCACTAATAATACTATTGTTACATGACAGTTTCATATCCCATGTCCCTTAACCCTTCTCCAGATTAGATACCAGGACGGCAAGTCAGACTCTTAAAACCTTATATTGTGGGCCAGGTACGGTGGCTCACGCCTGTAATCCCAGCACTTTGGGAGGCCAAGGCGGGTAGATCACGAGGTCAGAATATTGAGACCATTCTGACTAACACAGTGAAACCCCGTCTCTACTAAAAATACAAAAAATTAGCTGGGCATGGTGGCGGGCGCCTGTAGTCCCAGCTACTCGGGAGGCTGAGGCAGGAGAATGGTATGAACCCAGGAGGCAGAGCTTGCAGTGAGCCGAGATTGCGCTACTGCACTCCAGCCTGGGCGACAGAGTGAGACTCCGTCTCAAAAAAAAAAAACAACTTTATATTATGAAATTCAGGCTATCCTTTTATAAGGTGAATAGCCAACTTATGAGAGGTATTATTGCATGCTAACTGATGCAGTTCTGAGGCAGGTTTAGTCAAATGCATGTTTTTTTTTTTGTTGTTGTTGTTTTTTAATTTCTTATACCTTTTAAATTTTCTTGCTTAATCTTTTTTCCCCCTTTTCCCTTAAATTGTCTTTTTTATTTTATGCCCTAGGCTTGTGAAGTGTCCCCCCAAGTCACTCCAAAGACGGTGCTGATTTCTGCTTAGTGAAATATTTAAGGAAAAGTTCTTCTCAATTTGCCACATGGGGTTCTTACTTACAGATAGATAATTCTGAATAGTAAAGCTATTTTATAATTATTCTGTGTTAAAATATTGGTTTTTGAGATATTTGTTTCTAGAAAATTATTAATGTATTACTTTTTGAAGTAAAGTAAAATTGGTTCAGTTATTCATCAAAAACATTCTTTTTCTTTTTCTTTTTTTTTAAAAAACAGGAATGTCTGGCAGTCAGGACTCTGGATCCTCTTGTCAATACCTCCAGTCTGATAATGAGGAAGTGTTTCCCAAAAAATCGACTGCCGCTCCCAACAATTAAAAGTTCTTTTCATTTCCAGTTGCCTGTTATTCCTGTGACTGGTCCTGTGGCTCAGCTCTACAGCTTACCCCCTGAAGGTAGGATCACAGGGTTACTGCTGCTTTTTGTGGATTCTTAGAATTATGTGACCCTGTCATTTTTTTTTTTTAATTTATGTCGAACTCCTCAGCAAAGGAAGGCCTTAATGAACATGATAAACATTCACGTTTTATTTTATTTAAGCATTTCTTTAAATATAAGAAATTGGAGGCAATAATTAAGCGAAATGGTGTGGGATGTGTTGTATATATGCAAATGTGAATTGTGAAATAATTAAGCTTCACATAGGAACATTATTTGATAGCTTACGTATCTTTTTTTGGTTTTTTTTTGAGACAGAGTCTCACTCTGTTGCCCAGGGTGGAGTGCAGTGGTGCAATCTCGGCTCACTGCAACCTCTGCCTCCCGGGTTCAAGCAGTTCTTCTGCCTCAGCCTCCTGAGTAGCTAGGGTCACAGGCATGTGCCACCACTCCTGGGTAATTTCTGTGTTTTTAGTAGAGACGGGTTTTTGCCATGTTGGCCAGGCTGTTCTCAAACTCCTGACTTCAAGTGATCTGCCTGCCTTGGCCTCCCAAAGTGCTGGGATTGCAGGCATGAGCCACCACACCCAGCCCAACTTATGTATGTTTTTAAAGTGTAAAAATATAAACATTAAATGTTTAGGTAATTGTGTTTGGGTTTACATTTGTAGCTTTTCAGTGAATTTTTTTTTCTTAAGTTAAAAAAAATCACCAAAATTACTATGGTTTTATGCTTAACAAAAACTTGCACATGACTTACTTGGATGAAAATATGAAATTATCTGAGGCGGACTGTTTGTCATTTTCCATATTATACTGTAGGTATACAGTAGAGGAAGTAAGAGTTTACGTTTATTTATGTGGGGAAGAAGAATTTCTTTGATAACATCTACCAAAGTGAAAAAGAGAAAGTAGTCCCGGCTTTTAATAGAATTTCTGTAGTATTTTCCTATCAGTTGATTACTTTTTTGAAAAAAAAATTTGAAGATTCTTTATATATAAAAATTCTTATTTGAAGCAAGTGTTTTAAAAGCGTTTTCAAGGAATTATATTAGTTTCATTATCCTTGATATAAATTTATTAATGGTATATGTCATAGGGTACTATTATGTTTTTATTTTTAAAATATGTAATTATTAAAACACAGTTTGACACAAAATATCAAAATGGATTATTTAGAAACCTCCTTTAAAATGTTGAAAAGTCTAAGACTAAGTCTAGGACTTAGGAGTAAGAAAGCTAAGTAAAAGCAATGGTCCAATACCCTTTCTCCATTCCATTTGAAATTACCGACAGACTTTTACAGGAGAAAATCTGTACCAAATCTGAAAACTAGGTAAAAGGGGCATGGAACAAATACAGAACATGTAAGAAATGTGGTGGAGCTGTGAATAAATGCAGGAGCAGCATCAGACTTCTAGGAATGCATTATCTTCTGCTAAAGTTGAGGTGCCATCAGCACCAATTTGGAGGGACAATCAGGAAGCAGTTGGAATCCCTTTCTTTCCTATATCAGCATAGGATCATGGGGGTTAACGTGGTGATTCTCACTGGTGGAAAGCTGGTGAGGCTTCCCTGTGCTGCGGCCAGTAGTAACACCAGGAAGGAGGTAGGATATGCCCCCACAAATTCTTTATTTAGTGTCTGGATTGATGGATAGAGGAAGCTGACCTCTAGTGCAGCAAATTCACCAAACAAGGGAACAAATGAGAAATTATATTTTTCTTTTGGTTCCTTTTATGCCTGCTTCTCAGACCAATGAGTCACTGGACTAGAAATGCATATTTACCTTGACTGACAAGCCTTCTTGATTCAGATGGGAGAGGAGGGTTCTGATAGCAAGTGTGTAGATACTAGGAAAATACCCTCATTCTATTTCCATTATTCCTTCCTCCTTTTCTTCCTTCCTTCCCCTGTGTTTCCCAGGCTGGTCTTGAAGTCCTGAGCTCAAGAGATCCCCCCACCTCATCCTCCCAAGTAGCTGGGACTATGCACCCTTGCCACTGCTTTGTATTTCATTATTTTCTCACATGTCAGGCTTCATTATATGTTTCACAGTCTTTATTATTATTTACCTTCCTCAGCTAGAATGTGAGTCCACAAGGATAGGTCTGAGCTCTTTTACTCACAGCATTTCTGACCCCAAATATGTGTCTTTTGTCCTCCCACCAACCAATTCTCCGTATCTTCACACACCAGCTGGGTGTTCTGCAATTCAGTTCAATTCTGACACTGAACACCTGGAGTAAATACAGACCCACAGGTTAAGGGTTTAGTCCCACAGGACTGCCACCACTTTAGATAACAATTACAAGTCTGGACTACCTGTATGTCTGACCTATTGGCAATGAAGTTGATGGGGGTGGGGGTTTTCACAACCGTTCCTCAAGTTTGATAATTTGCTAGAATGGCTTATAGAACTCAGGAACACTCTACTTATGGTTATGGGTTTATGATAAAGAATACAGCTCGAGAGCAGGCAAATGGAAGTGATGCATAGAGCCAGGTATAAGAGAAGGGGTGTGGGGCTTCCGTGCCCTCTGTAGGCACGCCACCCTCCCAGCACCATGATGTGTTCACCAACTCAGAAACTCTGAGTGGTGTGTTGTTGTTTTCTTTTTTTGAGATGGAGTCTCGCTCTGTCTTCAGGCTGGAGTGCAGTGGCGCGATCTCAGTTCACTGCAACCTCTGCTTCCCGGGTTGAGGTAGAACCTGCACAGTTCAAACTTAGATTGTTCAAGGGTCACTGTGTGATTGAAATGGACAATATTTTAGGAAAATATGAGTGACTAATATTGACTTAAATAGTAAAAACCTTGAAATTGAATATGCAATCAAGCTTCTTTAGTGAAGACACCAGTTGGTGATGACTTCATAGATTAGTTCTCCCAAACTTTCAAGAAATTTTCCTATACTTTATTTTCCAGAGCAAAAAAAAAAAAAAAAAAAAAAAATAGGAAAGTTTAGAAGCTAGCATGATGCTGAAAACATAATCTGGTAAATTAATCTGAAACAACCTACAGATCACTGTCACTCATGAAAATAAATATTAAAATCCTAAAGTATTAGCAAATTTAGTTGAGCGGTATTGTTTACGTGTGGGACACCTTGCCCAAGTAAAGATGATTTTTAAGGAAGTAAGTTTATTGTAATAGTAACACTTTAATTAGTAAAATGTATTATCAGTAGATCAAAGGGACAAAAATGATCATCTCAGTAAATACCTTGAAAAGATTTCATAAAAATCATATCAGTCTAGAAAAATTTCTTAAGGAAACCAGGAATTTTTCCTGACCAATCCAAGTATTATCTAACTCAAATCAATAGCCAATATCATAAATAGTAATGAAATGTTAGAGGATGCCTCTCTCAACCAATATTATTTACCATAGTTTTGAAAACTCTAGCTAAGTCAGTAAAATAGGGAAAAGAAAGTCTTAACCATTAAAAGAGTGACGTAAATCTATCAGTATCTGTGGAGGATATTACTATTTATATAGAAAATCCAAACAAATCAATTGTAAAAACATGGCTTACGCAACAGAACAGTAAAATACTGTTTACAAGAAAAATGAATAAAATTAAATAGCCTTCCTCTGTGTGTGTATATATGTATCAACAAAAACCAGTTAGAAAACATAAAGGGAAAGTAGATCACATTTATAGGCACAATAGCAACAATAAAATAAACTTCCCGTGATGTCCTTTCCCAATCGTTATAGAATGTGCAGACTGTTCTAATGACTACATCATATAGTCATAGTATAATTTAACTGGTTTCCTACTGATAGACATTTGTTTTCTATATTTCTGTTTTTACTATAAATAAGCCAACGACATTTTGAAAATCAGTAAGAATTTTGATTTATATTCCTTGGTTTTAATTTGATTAGTTATAATAATTAATATTGTTAATTATTGGTACTGGTATAATGAATGGATCTTTGAAATAGCAGAGAAGGTCTCAGATACTCTAAGCTATATGGCATTTCACATCTGGAGTATAAACCCAAAGGAAAACATCATACAAAGGAAAATATTTGAAAGGTTTGACTAAAAACTGAAAACATTTTCTCCCTGATGCAGAACTCCATTTTCTCCTCTCCCTTTCTTTCCAAGCAGTCATTTTTCCTATTTACAGTAGGATTTTCTTAATGCAATACCTTTCTTTTTTCCTAGGAGTTATTTTCTTCCTTCTCTTCTTCCAAATGTCAGTTCTTCCCTTGTTTATCCATGACCAGCTGTTGTTAGGGCATAAGTATAAATCAACCCAGGTTACCATGTGAAATATGAATATTTATGTTTTGCTGTTTCTAAGAATTTGAGGTGATTTGTTTTTATATTTGTACCTGTATTAGTTAGGGTTGACTAAACTGCTGTTACAAAGAGACCCAGTAGCACAGTCCCTCAAGCAGCAGCAGTAATAAACATTTGTGTAACACATACTCTTTGCCTGGCACTTTACATATATTAACTCCTGTAATGCTCACAAAGATACTATGAGTAGAGCCGGGCGCGGTGGCTCACGCCTGTAATCCCAGCACTTTGGGAGGCCGAGGCAGGCGGATCACGAGGTCAGGAGATCGAGACCATCCTGGCTAACACAGTGAAACCTCGTCTCTACTAAAAATACAAAAAATTAGCCGGGCGCAGTGGCGGGCGCCTATAGTCCCAGCTGCTCGGGAGGCTGAGGCAGGAGAATGGTGTGAACCCGGGAGGTGGAGCTTGCAGTGAGCTGAGATCGCGCCACTGTATTCCAGCCTGGGCGACAGAGCTAGACTCTGTCTCAAAAAAAAAAAAAAAAAAAAAGATACTATGAGTAGATATCTCCATTTTATAGACAAAGAAACGAAGACAAATAATTGATGTAACTTGCTCAGGGTCAAATAGCTAGTAAGCTGGGGAGCTAGGATTTGAATTCAGGTATTTTGTTTCCAGAACCTCTGTGCTATCCTGCTACAACATAGAATTTTTTTCCCCCCACATATCCATCCAGAAGATAGACAGGTGGTCCTAGGCAGTAGACCTCTACTGGGTTATCAAAGAAAACAGGTTGTTTTTATTGTGTTTTTAACCTTCTCCTATGTGGTTTCCTCATGTGGAAGATGCGAATGGAAAAAATGGAGAAGACAATTTTCTTTTTAAAGAATGTGACCTAGAATTTGTGTTTATCACTTTGCCTCCTATACCACTGGCCAAAAATTGGTCATATATATGGCCATGACTGCTGCAAGGGAGGCTGGTGTCTCCATAGCTAAAACTCAGGGGCTCAATTACTAAAAGGAAGGGAAGGTGAACAAATACTAAGGGGGCCAGTTAATCACTGCTGTAAGTCGCATTGGAAATGGAAGTGAAAAAGAGTTTGGAAAAATAGCTTTTAAAAATATTTTCTACTTTGTTTAGAAGCCGTTTTTTACATGAGAATCCTCCAAGTACTCTCCCTCTTCTTCCCTTGTCTCCCCCACATCCATGGTCCCATGTCCTTTTACATTCTACTCCCTGAGATATTCTTGTTTCATTCCTGTTACTGCTATAATTGTCTGGACAGTGTCGTTTTTTTTTTCTTTCCTATTTGTTGGTCACCCTCCACCCGTATGCTCTCTCTCACCTCTTAACATTGAATTAAGCCATTCTTGTCTTGAAAATTCTCAGTGCCTATCTTCTTAATATTGAAAGTCAAAACTACTTGGCCTACTATGTAACATCCTTCATTTTTTAATTCTTTATTTTCCTTTCAGTACTTTCATAAGCATACTCTTCATCCTAGTTATACTTTTTGTTATTTTCTAAAGATATCATTTCACTTCCTTATTTTAGTAGTATTATTTCCTCTTCTTAAAAGCCAGAATCACCCACCATTACATTCACATAGAAATGTGTTATACTTTCTACAAGATACTGCTTAAATATCACCTGTTCTGTGAAGTGGTCAGCGTCAAGCCCCTTGGCGCCAAGCAGTTTACAGTTAGTTACTGCATTCCTCGTTTTCCCATAGCATTTTGGAGTTTATGGCTTCGTTAGTGTTTATCTTTGGTACTATAATTACATGTTTACTCCTTTCTGCTCTTTAACCTCATGAGCTACCTGAGGGAAGCAACTATATTTGCACCAAGCTTGTCCAACATGCACCCATGGGCCACATACAACCCAGAGTGACTTTGAATGTGGCCCAACAGAGATTCATAAACTTCTTCAAACAACATGAGATTTTTTTGTGTCATTTTTTTTTTTAAGCATACCATCTATCGTTGGTAATAGTGTATGTTATGTGTAGCCCAGGACAATTCTTTCTCTTCCAGTGTGGCCCAGGGGAACAAGAAGATTAGACAACCCCGATTTACACATCTTTGGAAAAAATTCCCAGCACATAGCACAGTATGTGGCACATGACCGTCACTGAAACAAATAGAGAGGGGTTCAATTATAAAGGGATGAAGTGAGTCATTGAAATTTATAATAAATAGAAAACAGGATGTTTCATTCAGGCTGTTGCAACATAAGGCATTATTTTGAAAAACTGAGAACATTAGTAAAATTCATCTTTACCGTGCTTTCCAAATTTTAAAGCACTTTCTCATATTGTCTCATTGGTTTGTCAATAGCTGGGACAGCCTTAGAGACATTTTAAATAAGAAATCTCATTTACTTTTTCTTTGGTGATTGAAATACGTTATACAAGTCACATTCTACCGTTGGCTATGCATGTTGTAGAATGCTTACCTCTGACCTACTTATAGCACATTTTGTATCATAGTGGATGACGTAGTAGATGAAAGTGATGACAACGATGATATTGATGTAGAAGCTGAAAATGAAACTGAGAATGAAGATGACCTAGATCAAAATTTTAAGGTTAGTATACATTTCTGTAATTAGTTAGCTTTATAAATGATATACTACAGTTGTAAAACAAAAATTGGGTAAATAAATATATATGTAATTGTAGGTTTTACTTTGTCCACATCTTTTTACCGTGGATGACTATGCAGTTAAAGGGGTAGATGATACTGGTTTAAATCCACTGGTCTGAAAAGGACCTTAAAGTAACTTATTTTCACTATCTCTGACCAGAAAGGTTTTATCGAACCTTTCTGCCGTAGATTTTGAAATCTACAAAATTGAAGGAAAGTGATCTGACACTCTATTGTGACAACTTATTTCAAAATGCATTATTACCCTTTGTCAGCAATCTTTTGGGGATACAAAAACAGTAGGAAAGTAGTCTATAATGGATTCGTTTTTGTGAGAATTAGTGTTTGCATAATGCTTCTTAGGTTTCAGTTAATTGAACAAGGAAGTGAAAAAAATGTTATTGAGAAAATATAAAATTATTGTCATATTACATAAGATGTTAGGTAAAGGAGGCAGGTAAGTTTTTGGAGTTTCACTGCACCCCAGGAAGCCTAGAAAGTCTATATTTTGCTTTGTTTATTGAGAGAGGGCCACTCTAGCATCTGTAGAAAAGTGGTCTCTTTTGTTAGCTGTTTAGCTTATTGCTGCTTTTTTTTTTTTTTTGTGGGGAAGGAGAGATCAATTTGACTTTTGCCTGTTTGGACCATTTTTGTCTTGCAAAACTGTATCAAAATTGGCGTACACTGAGTATTTGATTCACTTTGGAGATAGAAGTTAAGATATTGGAAGATTTCTGTCTTAATAGATACAGACCCAATTTTGTAACCAGCAAATGTGATCGCCAAGGCAAGCTTTGGCAAAACTGTCAAGTTAGCCAATCTAAACTACATCTGTGTCCTGGCATCAGGTACTGCACTTAATTATCTGGTCTCTTTAGTCTCCTTTAATCTGGAACGTTTCCGCAGATTTCTTTGTCTTATAACATTGACATCTTTGAAAAATGTAGTTGTGAGCTTGCATTATTCACTGGGCTATCAGTGATTGCTCACATTTTCCCTGCTTTGTCTTAACCCAGCAGTTATAGTAATAAGAACAAAGTACATTTTATTATTGAACACTTAACTGTGCTAGTCCAAACTCTTTACATATACATAGTAACCATTAGATCCTCATAGCAACCCTGTGAGGTAAGTACAGGTTGTATAAGCACATAGAAAACAGAGGAAGAGAGAGCTTCTCAGTCTAGTTTATAAGAGGTGGAGCCAGGATTCAGAAAGCAGTCTAGTGGAATGTCCACTCTCTTTACCACTATACTGTACTAAAAGATAATTTTTCTTCAAGAACTAAAGAATTGTTGGCTTTTTGAGACCGCTGAACTTTATTATCTTCTTTTTCTTTCCTACTGCTGCCCTGCCTTTAATTCTCATTGACTTTACATTTAGACGTTACTCAATTTTTCCTCTTTTTATCTGAATCCTATTCCTTCATCCTTCAGGTGAACTGCTACATTGTAGTAGGAATATTATTTATTTGTGTTCTCTTATGGTTATAACTTTTTTACTGTGATTCCATTTTCTTTGCCTCAGATTTTTCAGGGTTTGGAGCATTTATAGAAACTGGTAGCTTTAGAAGATTCATCTCCAGATAGCCACAACTTGACTGTATATAAGTTCCAGTGCACTCTTTGTTCCTTCCTTAACTAGCAGAACTTTTAAGGAGTGGTAGCAGGTTGTTTTGTTTTTTTTCTGATGAGTCTGTAAGTAGTTCTTCACTACTGTTTCTTCTTAAACCAAGACACAAAATTCCCTGCTGTCGAGCTTTTGGAGTGTTTTAGTTTTCTTTCCTCATTATGCCTGTTTTACAGGTAAAGTCTGTTTTTTTTTTTTCCCTAAATAGAGAGCCACAGTGTAAGACCATATTTTCATAAAACGATATCAAATATTGAACTAGTAAGTTTAGAGAAAAGAATACCTTTGTAAATTATTTTTTATTTTAGAAACATTATGTATTTTATTAGATGTTAAACAGGAAAATTATTACATTATTGGTTCAAAAATGTGTAATTTAAAGAGATTAAATTACATATTCATGTAATAATTATACAATAATGATACAGTGATTAATATAATATTTAAATAAAATCAGTATTATACATAGCAATGAGGAAAATCTTTTTTACTGGCTATGTAAATAATAGCTAAATTCCTTAATATGAAATAATAAGAAATACATAGTATGTTTTTTCTTTTAAACTAGTAGTTAATATGTGTTAAGTATGGTCAGATACATGTATATAAAGTTTTTTGAGGATTGAAGTATAGTAAAATAAATTTGTAAATTAGGCTGAAAAATAAGTAGCTTACACTGGTAGTAAGTAAATACAAAATTTAAAATAGTACCAATTGAAAATTAATAAATGGTATTATTATCTCTCTGTAGCCATAACAAAGATAATAATTAGTTTGTGTGAGGCCAGAGTCATTGAGGATCCTAGAAAATAGCTTGGGTAGTAGATAAGCTGACATTTGCCCTCTTATCATGGAATTCATTAGCTCTTCTCTGAAGACCGTATAGAACAAATGATCCTGGATACATATCTTGTTTCTCTGAGGACATACTTTTCCTTTAAATCCACCTGCTTTTCTTCCTAGAGAGACATGGAAATCATTTCTGGCTCTTGTTCCACTCCTAACTTTTCCCCTCGCTGAAAACAGAGTGAATGGTGATACCGAGCTTTTCTAAAGGAACTTTATTTCCCGTGTACTCTAAGAGTGTGTGGTCATCATTAATCTGTATTGGGGCAGTGTGTCATGCTGGCTGACAGTGTGGTGCTTCAGAATCACTCTAACTGGTTTTTATCCTGGCTCCTGTCTTTGCAAGATGTGTAATTTTCAGCAAATGACTTAACTTCTCCATACCTCATTTTCCTCTTCAGTTAAATGGGGGTAATTTCATAATGTTCTTATGCAGAATAGATTAAATAATATATGTAAAATGCTTAGCATAGTGCTTCATTTATTTTCAGTGCTTAATAAATGTTAGCTGTTTTATTATCACCATCATCATATATATGTATGTTTTCCAATTTAGTCTTCTTAAGTTTTACTGCCCTTTAATATGAACAAAATGATGGCAGTAAGGGAGAATGAGGAGGACATACTGGAGTCTTGATCTTTGCACAAGTTTTTCTGTTTTGAGTAGCCCAAATATTCTGTTATATTAGAGTAACCACAACAAAAACAAAACAAAAGTACTCGACAATAACACAACAACCCCAAAGCAATAAGGAAATTTGAATTTAAGATAAAATTAATGCAGCATTTATTCAGTAATTATTCTTTAATTACATGTAATTAATAACTTGGAACATTTCAAATCTAAAATGTATTCTGTAATTTTTTAAAATTTTGTTTTACCTGGTAACATACTCTTTTTATCATTTCAGAATGATGATATTGAAACAGATATTAACAAACTAAAACCCCAGCAAGAACCAGGACGAACAATAGAAGATCTAAAAATGTATGAACACCTTTTCCCTGAGCTTGTTGATGATTTTCAGGTATAAATATAGAAAATTCAGCATCTTAACTGATTTTAATAAAAAGTTATTTTTTCTCGCTTAGGTTGATAATCACTGTTTTTTATTCTCTTTTCATTTCTAAAAAGTGAAACTAGCATTGCTTTTCTGAGTGACATTGAATAATTATGTCAACATCCTGAGTTGCAGTTAAGCAATTGTAAAATGAGGGGAGATGGGCGGGGTGCGGTGCCTCCCGCCTGTAGTCCCAGCACTTTGGGAGTTCAAGGTGGGTGGATCATGAGGTCAGGAAGTCGAGACTGTCCTGGCCAACAGGATGAAACCCGTCTCTACTAAAATACAAAAAAAATTAGCCAGGCGTGGTGGCGCGTGCCTGTAGTCCCAGCTACTTGGGAGGCTAAAGCAGGGGAATAGCTTAAACCTGGGAGGTGGAGGTTGCAGTGAGCCAAGATTGTGCCACTGTACTCTAGCCTAGAGAAAGAGCAAGATTCTGTCTCCAAAAAAAAAAAAAAGAAAAAAAAGGAAGGTGGGCTATTACATTTTTTGTCACTTTAGTTTTTTTTCCATCACTTTAATGGACGTAGTTTTTTTATTCAGCCTGGATTATAGGGCAAGTCAAGTTGATCGAATTGTTGGCATTTAACTGGCTTTTGTGATGATTTCCTTGGATAAATCTGTGAAATCGCCCAGGATCTTAAAATGTCAAAGAGTTTGAACTAGATAATCTTAAAGATTCGTTTAGCCCTTCCTTTGTTCCCCAAATTTCGTACACTTAATTTCTAGTTGCTTAAAGAAAAATACTTTCTTGTGAGGTTATAGTTGTGAGGTTATAGATGAGAAATAAAAAAGAAATACTTGTTGCCAGGTGCGGTGGCTGATGCCTGTAAGCCCAGCACTTTGGGGAGGCCAAGGTGGGTAGATCATTTGAGGTCAGGAGTTCGAGACCAGCCTGACCAATATGGCGAAACCTCGTTTCTACTAAAAATAAGAAAATTAGCTGGGCGTGATGACATGCACCTGTAGTTGCAGCTACTCGAATTCTGAGGCAGGAGAATCTCTTGAACCTGGGAGGTGGAGGTTGCAGTGAGTCAAGATTGCACCACTGCACTCCAGCAGCCTGGCAACAGAGTAAGACTTTCTCTAAAAAAAAAAAAAAAAAAAAAAAAGAAGAAACATTTATCACCTAGAGTTTACATTTCATGGTTCTAATCATTCAGGTTTCAGCTTGGGAACTTAGAAGCCTTAGATGCCGTAAAAGATGCAACAACTATCCACCTTCTGCAGCCCTCCCTGCCACTCTCTGCTCTGGTATCTTGTTATTCCCCCTAGATTTGAGGTGCCTGAGAAGGTACTTTGAAATCAGGGGTAATAGAAGCAAGGCAGGAATGAAGAAGAAGGTATTTGTCAAAAGAAAATAAAAAAAGAAGACAGGAAGAGGCATTTGGGAAAGAGTATAGGTTGGTTGTCTTCCATTCAACCTACAGCAGTTATCCGTTAGCTCTTGTAACACATGTGTGCCTAGCTAAGCACCACTTGAAAATACCAGCAATAACAAATACTGCTAAATCAAGGCAGAAGAATAGTGTGGAAAAGGTTTGAGGAGGCAATCGATTATTGTGTGAAGAAATCACCTATTTCTTCTGTATATTCTACTTTTTCTGTACATATAAGAAATATTTACAGTAGGCCCCCCTTATCCATGGGAGATAGGTTCCAAGACCCCCAGTGGATGCCTGAAACCAAACCCTTTATATACCATGTTTTTTCTGATCTGATAACAGATGGCTACTGAGGTTGGTAGCATAGATATTGTGGATACATTGGACAAAGGATGAGTCATGTCCTGGGTGGGATGGAGCATGATGGTGTGAGATTATATCATGCTACTCTTAATGGTGCACTCTTTAAAACTTACGCGTTGTTTATTTCTGTACTTTTCCATTTAATACTTCAGACTGTGATTAACCTCCAGTAACTGAAACCATGGAAATCCAAACCTTGGTTAAGGGGGCACTACTCTCATATGATTACACATTGTAGTTTTGATTTGGGAATAGAAAAAAGTAACCTGTTTATCGGTATTAAGTCCAGGACTTTGATTCTCATTCTTTCACAAGTGAATTTTCTTTCTTTTAGATTGTGATGAATTGTTCTTGCTTTCTATGTTTAGATTCCTTGTTTTCTAATTATAGTTTGTCACCCAGAATAGGCTAACCTTGATGATTTCCTACATGGAACTTTATGAGCAGCCTGCCAACTTGTCCATTAGTTTGGTTTCTCCAGTGTCAGATTGTAAAGACAGGTCTGAGTGAAAGAGCTTGTCACTAAGTTACTCCTTTTTATTTTCTTTAAGCAAGAGACGGTACTTCAGATATTTCAAGTAGTACACATTTATTAATTTATTGTTTATTCTGCTGTAAAGTTTTATATAGAGTAGCTCTATTTCTGTAGCATATGTAATGGGAAATAGCATATTGTCTTTTATTGACATAATCAAAAAATTATTTCTAAGGTAATTGTGTTGCCACTTGATTATCTTTGTCATTTTTAAGTTTCAAAGGAATGCATTATTTGATACTTCAGGCTCTGTTTTTTAAGGTGTGTATTTGAATTTTAGGCAGCGATATGTAAGACATGCTTTCAAGGATTAAAAAGATTGGTTAGTTCCAGGTAGGATGTGTTTGAAAAATTTCTTCAGCTGTCTTTGTATTCATTTCTTGTAGATCATAAGATAATAAACATAAACGAAGTTAATTTCAATTATGACTTTTTCCACTTTCATTTGTATATTATTTTCAGCATCAACCATTAATGCTTAAAATTACTTTATGCATTTGTTTCAATCTTGAACACTGCCCACTTTGTTTCTAGATGTGTTAAGGCCACTATTCAGTGGCCAGATGAAAAATGAATGCTATTGGAAGGTAACGTATGGTATTATTAAAGTAATTATCAACATCCTTACCATGCTTTCAAAGCTATGTGTATTTACTCATAGTGACAAATTATAGATTTATTTTCTCTTCTTTCTTGATGGCAGAATATTGAAAATATCAAAATTCTGCATTTTCACAGTTCTTTTATTCATCTGTAGTAGTATGGTGACATTTACTATGTGGACTTTTGTTATATTTTGTTTTTCTTTCTTGTTTTCCTCTTGTTAAATTTGGTTTTCAATTTTCGTCAAAGTTATTCATGGAAAAAGTTTAAAGCGTCAAATAGTTTTACATAGGTAATCCTTTCCCACATGCTAAATCCTGAAATTACTTTTTGTATGTTTTTGAAGTTAATCCTCCTATCTCTAAATAATATGTTTAAAGTGCTGTGTCTTGACTTTTGCTGCCTTCATTCTTTTTTATTTTCTTTTTTTGCATTATCATCTAAGGTAGACATCCAGTAATTTTCAGCCTTATTCTTTTCGTGTGTGTGCGCGCACGTGCATGCACATGCGTGTGTATGCATGCATAGATAGGCTATGAATTTCCCTATAATTACTGCTTTTGCTGCATCTTATAAGCAGTAATTTTGATGTTTAATGTTTTTATTATCTTTACTCTGAATCTTATGGGTTTTTTTTGATTCATTGGTTTTTTAAAAAAGATGATTTTTAAAATTGGCTTTCTAAAAAAGATAAAAAATTTTAAATCTTTTTAATTGATTTCTAGCATGTAGTTGTACAATAAGGACAAATTCTTTATAATCATAACCTTTTAAAATTTTTGAGGTTCATTTTATGGCCTTGGATATGATCAACTTTTGTTACTATTTCTTATGTGTTTGAAAATTATTCTGCACTTGTTAGTCGCAGTTGTCTATTTGCCTATTAGGAGAAGGATTGTTAATTGTGTTGAGAAGTTAAGTTCTCTTTTATCCTTATGGATCTTTATTCTTATTCTGTTAATCACTGTAAAAAGTATTTAAAAAATTTCTCACAATGGAAAAATTTCTCACTGATTATGAGTATGTTTCTCTTTGTAGGTCTGTCGGTTTTTTGTTATATATTTTTTGAGGGTTATTATTTATTGTATATACATGTAGGTTGAATTTTCTTCCTTTTTTGAATTGGACTTTTTATCATTATGAAGTTACTGTCTTTACCTCTAAGATTCTAAGACAAAAAGCACTTTAAAAAATATTAATGTACTTATATTAACTTTTAACTTTTCAGTATCCTTCAATGTGTATTTTTTGAACAGCATGTAGCTGGATTTTAAAAATACGAAATCTGAGTTTTGTCATTTAACTGAAGCATTTAGATAATTTACATGTAATTACTTCTATATTTGGATTTATATTTATGAAATCTTATTTTTAATAGTTTTATCTCTTTATGTTTATCTCTTTTTCTTGCCTTCATTTGGATTATCTTTCTCTCACTCCACTTTTACCTATTACTAGTTTGAAAACTGTACATACAGTCTTTTTATTTTTTTATTTTAATCAACTTTTTTGAGGTATAATTTACATAAACTGTATCCATTTAAAGTATTAGTTTGATTATTGACAAATAAGCAAAAATTCTAGTTACTGTAGATTTTCCAACATATTTGTCAAAGTCTAAAGTAAATCAGGACCTTTCTTTCCTCTTTCCCACAATGATAAATGGAAACTTCGAGTATTCTAACTACTGTGACTTCCCAGATCAACTTTTATATGTATATATTTATATACATATACTTTTTTTACTAAACATAAAAAGCAAAGCAGTAACGTCAGATAGGTTTTTTATGTATCTTAACTCTAGCTTTTAAAAAACCCACTTGTCGTTACTGCTTTGCTTTTTTTTTTTTTTTTTGAGACGGAGTCTCGCTCTGTTGCCCAGGCTGGAGTGCAGTGGCCGGATCTCAGCTCACTGCAAGCTCCGCCTCCTGGGTTTACGCCATTCTCCCACCTCAGCCTCCCGAGTAGCTGGGTCTACAGGCGCCCGCCACTGCGCCCGGCTAGTTTTTTGTATTTTTGTAGTAGAGATGGGGTTTCACCGTGTTAGCCAGGAGGGTCTCGATCTCCTGACCTCGTGATCTGCCCGTCTTGGCCTCCCAAAGTGCTGGGATTACAGGCGTGAGCCACCGCGCCCGGCCTTGCCTTGCTTTTTTTACTAAATGTAAAACGTTTAGTGTAGACTTACCGACATTTTTACCACTTTACCACTTAAAATTTTCATTACCTTTTGTGTCTCAGACCTTCTGTTGGGATCATGTCATTCAGTGGCGTGTACTTGATATGCACTTGTGCACGTGCTGTCTTGCCCTCTCTCCCTGGAAGTGTCTTTATTTTGTAAACATTTTTTATTTTGTAAACATTCCTAAAACATTCTTAAAATTAATCTCTTCCTCTGGCTACTTTTTAAAAATCAACTTTATTGAGTTATAATTTACATACAGTAAGTTTCACTTAAGTTCAGTGAGTTTTGACAAATTTATCCACCTATGTGACAACCACCCATTGAGACAGAATTATTTCTTGTCATTCCAGAAAGTCTCCTTGGGCCCCTTGAAGTCTCTTTCTCTCCTGTGCAGGTGACTGCTGATCTGCTGTCTGTCACTGTGACAAGTCTTGACTTTTAGAACTTCTTATAAATGGAATCATACAGCGTTTACTTTTTAGGGTCACGCTTCTTTAGCTGAGCATGTGTTTTTGAGGTTTATCCATGTGACAGTGGTTCTTTCCTTAATTGCTTGGCAGTATTTTATTGTGGAAACATACCACAATTTCTTTGTGGATGAGTGTCGGAATGTCTGAAGTTTTAGACTTCATTGGACTTTAATATGAGTAAAGTTGATAACATTTTGTGCACAACATTTTTTGGGGTGGCTGGGTGTGGTGGCTCACGCCTGTAATCCCAGCACTTTGGGACGCTGAAGCGGGTGGATCACCTGAGGTCAGGAGTTCAAGACCATTCTCGCCAACATGGTGAAACCCCATCTCTACTGAAAAACCAAAAATTAGCTGGGCATGGTGGCAGGCACCTGTAATCCCAGCTATTTGGGATACTGAGGCAGGAGAATCACTTGAACCCGGGAGCTGGAGGTTGCAGTGAGCTGAGATCGCGCCACTGCACTCCAGCCTAGGCAACAGGAGCGAAACTCTGTCTCAAAAACAAACAAACAAACAAAAAACTTTTTGGGGAGATATGCTTTCATTTCTCTTGGGTAAATACCTATCAGTGAAATTGATAGCTGGTATGTATGGTAAGTGTGTGTTTTCATTTTATAAGAAACTATTTTTGGTGGCTTTTAACACACACTGTTTTTGCTTTAACGCTACAGTTTCCTAGTAATGTTGACTAAGTGCGGATTTTCTTTTTTAAAATCCTGTTTGGGATTTATTGTATTTGGATTCTATGAGTTGTTTTCTGATAAGATTTGGAAAAACTGCATTCTCTACTTCAGGTACTGCATTTTGTTTTCGCCCTCTCTCTTTTGCAATTTGAATTGAATGTAGACCTTTTTACTCCCTTCCATGTCTTTTAACTTCTTTTTTCTGTTTTCCTTTTCTTTGCCTCTCTATGCTGCCTTCAGGTTATTTCATTAGAACTATCTGCCAGTTTACTAATTCTGTTTTTGGCTTTGTCTCATCTGTCAGAAGTATCTACTAGGGGCTGAGCACGGTGGCTCAGGCCTATAATCCCAGCACTTTGGGAGGCCGAGGCGGGTGGATCACAAAGTCAGGAGATTGAGACCACGAGGTCAGGAGATGGAGACTATGGCCAATATGATGAAACCCCATCTCTACTAAAAATACAAAAAGTAGCTGGGTGTGGTGGTGCGTGCCTGTAATCCTAGCTACTCGGGAGGCTAAGGCAGAGAAAATTGCTTGAACCAGGGAGTAGGAGGTTGCGGTGAGCCGAGATTGCGCCACTGCACTCCAGCCTGGAGATAGAGCGAGACTCCCTCTCCAAAAAAAAAAAAAAAAAACACAGCTTACAAAATGTGTTTAATAAGTCTTTAATTCTTGTTTTCAGTATTTTATTTCTTTGAACATACTAAATATGGTCATTTCTTAGTCTGAGATTCTTGTAGGTCTTTTTCAATATCTGATGTTTCTTTTGGTTCTTTTTCCTTCTACCTTGCTGAATTGTATGTTTAGGGTTCTTTCCTTCTTTATAATTTTGTATGTGGAAACTGCAGAAGCTGTTGCTTTTGAGAGTCACCATTATAGATTGAATCCTCAAGCGCTTTTGGGCCACCAAGGTGATGTCAATTCAGGCTACGAATCCATGTGATTTGATGGCCGGCTTTTAATACCAGTTTGTGAGTAGTGATACTTTGCACTGTCTTAGAGCTATGGTTTAAAATTGAAGACAGTTGGCTTTTCTTTTTATGTTTTTTTTTTTTCCCCCTTTTGTGGTGGGAGTATTTCTAGGACCTATATATTGAAGATGTAGTTTTGGAGTTTAATCTTTTTGAGAGGAAAATTACCTTATGCCAGTTCAGGGTTTTTCTCCTGTCCTACATCGTCTTTGAGATGGGAAAATCCGTACCCAAGGTCACCTGGTTTATCACATGTTTTCAGAGTGAAAGCTAGCTTCAGTCTTCAGCTTATCACCTACGGATCCCTTCTTCATTTGATACTTGGCCTTTATCCTTGCTTTCTTATCCTCTTAATGACATACTTAAAATATTTTAATATATGTAACAATTGTAAATGGTTCTGTGGGGTGGATACTTAGCCTACCACGTTTCCTACAAAATGTGTTTTTTAATGCAAACTTACCACCCCTTTAGCCCTTTTAATGCAGAACTACCTATTCCCTCCTTAGTGCTTCCACTGTCTTCTTGGCTTAGCTATAGTACAGGGGGTCCTGTGAATCATCTTTGAATCCTTGCTTTGTATACAGTGGACATTCAAGGAATAAATCACAATGGAAGATTCTTCATTTTGACTCCATGATGTATATAAGGAAATTAACCCAAATTAAAAGATCAGTTGCAAATCCAGAAAAATAATTTTCAAAAAATGGGTTAGCTGGAGGATTCGTGTATGTATGTGTATACAAATTTTTTAACTTGAAAATTTATACCATAAAATAAGAAAAACCCTGTATGCAGGAACAAAAAAGTTACCTAAGAATTGCAGCTGATTAACAGATGTATAGAAAAGTGTTTGCTTCCTAGTAGTCAAAGAAATGCAAATTAAAATAGCAGCAAGATAATATTTCTTATCTACCACGTTAGAAAATGTTTTTTTAAAAACTATAGTATTGAATGTTGTCAAAGAAGACAGCAGTTGAAAGAGATACTCTTATGTATAGTTACCGGGAATATACATTAATACAAGTGTTTTTGGAGAGTTCAGTGTTCTGGTCAGTTTGCATTATTAAAATTGATTATAATATCTGATTCTGCACTTCTATTTCAGTGCTTAGGAAATCATTATAAATAAAGCAAAAACTCTTTGCAAAAAGATTTTTAATGCAGTTTTGTATAATAGCCCAATTTTGGAAATGACTTAAATATACACCTTATTTATCTGTTTAAATCATCCAACAAATAATGATCTGGCCCAAAATGTTGGCTGCTGTCATTCAGAAACCCTGCACTAGGATCTTATCTTTCAAAAATAATTCATGTCATGGCATCCTTCCCTGTCATGGCTTCCAATCTCATTCAGAGTAAAAACCCAAATTCTTATAGTCTGTAAGGCTCTCCAGTGCTTGGCATTCATCGTGGCATTCATCTTGTCCATTCTTCCCCAGCCATCCCATCCTTGCTGTTCTTTGAACACCTCAGGCATTCTTCCACTCTGAGAGCTATGTGCTGTAGTCCTCTCTGTCTGGAATGCGCCCCTTGTGTGGTGCCCTCACCTTCTTAAAGTCTTTGCTTCTATTTCATCTGCTCATGAGACTCCCTAACCAATGACATTTAGAGTTGACACTTACCTCTGCTCTCTTGGTACTCCCAATCCACATTACGTCCTGCCTGTCCTGCCCTCCTTTTTTTTTTTTTTTTGAGACAGAATCTCACTTTGTCACTCAGGCTGGAGTACAGTGACATGGTCTCGGCTCACTGCAACCTCCACCTCCTGGGTTCAAGCGATTCTCATGCCGCAGCCTCCTGAGTAGCTGGGATTACAGATGTCCACCACCATGCCCGGCTAATTTTTGTATTTTTAGTAGAGATGGGATTTCACCATGTTGCCTAGGCTGGTCTTGAACTCCCGATCTCAGGTGATCCACCTGCCTCAGCCTCCCAAAATGCTAGGATTACAGGTGTGAGCCACCGGGCCCGGCCTTGCCCTCCCTCCCCCCCCCCCCTTTTTTTTTCTGTAGCGCTTTACCCTTCTCATGTTCTACATATAAATGTATATATTGTATTTATTACTTGTTGTATTGACAGTCCTCTCTTCTACCCCTATACAGATGTAAGCTACAAAAGGGAAGAGTTGTTTTTTAAGTGTCTTAAGTGCTTGAAACAAGGCTTGGCACAAAATAGACACTTCATGAATATTGCACAAAACAGACACTGTAATGTTATTGAATTAATGAATAACAATTTAGTTGTTGTCCCTAATAGGATTTTGGAGTCTTTATGTTTTTCTACTTAGAATTCTAAGGTTTCCCACATTTCTGTGACATGTAGGCATTATTTTTATAATAGAAAAAGTAAAGTAGGTGTTATGAATTTGTTATGGTTAAAAATTTTGTCTTTTTAGTGAAATGAAAACAAACCCTGTTTTATCTATCTTTAAAATTTTCAAAAATTTCTGAAACAATATACAACATGAATGTATTAGTTTTGTTAATACGTTTTAATATTTACAGTTAAAAGATTAAACATTTTTTTATTTTCAAAGGACTATGATTTAATCTCCAAAGAACCAAAGCCTTTTGTATTTGAGGGAAAAGTACGTGGTCCTATTGTTGTTCCTACGGCAGGCGAGGAAACATCTGGGAATCCTGGCAGTTTAAGAAAAGTTGTAATGAAGGAGAACATATCTTCTAAAGAAGATGAAGGGGAAAAGAAGCTTACCTTTATGGGTCTAGCAAAAGAAGATACTAAAGATAATGATAGAACATTACAACAGCAGCCAGGTGATCAAAATAGAACTATTTCATCAGTCCATGGTTTAAACAATGATATTGTAAAGGCCTTGGACCGAATTACATTGCAGAATATTCCTTCTCAAACAGCCCCAGGTTTTACTGCAGAAGTGAAGAAGGACTGCAGTCTTCCTCTTACTGTCCTTACATGTGCTAAAGCGTGTCCACACATGGCTACTTGTGGAAATGTTCTGTTTGAGGGAAGAACAGTTCAGCTAGGGAAGCTTTGCTGCACTGGAGTTGAAACTGAAGATGATGAAGATACGGAGTCAAATTCATCAATAGAACAAGCATCGGTTGAAGTACCTGATGGACCAACACTCCATGACCCAGACCTGTATATTGAGATTGTGAAAAATACAAAATCTGTTCCGGAATATTCAGAGGTGGCTTATCCCGATTATTTTGGTCACGTTCCGCCTCCATTCAAAGAGCCTATTTTAGAAAGGCCTTACGGTGTACAGAGGTGAGTCGCATATTTTCCCCTCTTCTAAATAAGGCTATTGTCAAGATATGAGGCAGTCTTAAAAAAATTACTTCAGGCATTTAGGAAGATAATTACTGTGAGCTATAAGTTATTGCATTTTTAAATTCTGCTTTGGAAATTTTGCATTGTTTTGAAATTGTCCTTGTTGGTTTACTTTATTTCTTGAGTTTATTACTTATTCAGATGAAGCCAAAATGATAAACCTGACCATTGGATAGTTTAGAAATTTTCTATTAATACTGAATCTCAGAATATAATAACAGATTATTTAATAATCTTTGAATAAATATTACCTTAGCAATGTTAACTTAGTAATTTTTCATTTGAACTTGATTTAAGTATATGATTTAAAATAGGCTATACATCACAATAGGGTAACTACAATCAACAGTAATTTATTGTGCGTTTAAAAAATAAAAGAGTATAATTGGAAGAAAGGATAAATGCTTGAAGTGAGGGATACCCCTTTTACCCTGATGTGATTATTATGCATTGTATGCCTGTATCAAAATATCTCATTTACCCCATAAATATATATATATGTACCTACTATGTACTAACAAAAATTAAAAATTGAAAAAATAAAAATAGACTGTAAATGAAGCAATATAGACAGTATTATTTTGTTGTAAAGTTTGAAATTTTAATTGGAAATATATAAGATAAAAATACAGGATTCATAAAAGCAGTAACTAAGGCTATTAAATATTACTGAGTAAGGTTAGATATTACAAATAATATTAAATATTGCCAACGAGTGAATATTTGTCATATAAAAATACCTTTTTTGTTGCATCGGGACTGGTTTTGGTGATTATGGTGAAGGTTTTACGATAATGGCTTATATCAGTATCTGAAAAAAAATGGTATACCCTTGTTACAAGCATAGTATGTAATGAACAAGGAAGAACTTGCTGTATTTGATTCTCTTTAGACTATATAAGTTCCTTTGAGAAAATAACTGTATCTTTTTTTTTTTTTTTTTTTTTACCTGTAGCATCTTATACAATTCATTATTTTTACTTGGCAACTTAGTGTATGTTTAGTGCCACTGGTTGGCCCCTTGATTCACAGGTGTGTCATCCCACACATCATAGCATCAAGAATGGGGGACTTCCCTGGGAAATACTCGTGGGAGTGGGTCTGTGCCAGGGCATCTACCATGTTACAGTTGGCACCATCCAGAGGCAGCTGGCCTCGTGGAGTGCTACAGTGGCCTTCAAAAGGCCCATGCAAAGCTCTGACTCAGGAAATCCTCTGCATGGTTGGGTTGCCATCTTGCAGCATGCAGTACATACACTAAATTAGAAATGTTTGCATAGTTCCGTAGAAAGAATACACAAACCTGGGAACCAGGAGGTGGGAACAGAAGTGGCCCTATTTAGTGTAGCATCCAGTATCTACCTAGGGACTTTTTGTTTTCTGTCCCTCCACCTCTGGGCTCTGCAGGGTTAGAAGTCCTTGCTCCCAAAGTGGGTGCGGTCTTACCACAGGGTACAATGTAACAACAAGATTTGGTTGCCAGTGGGGTACTCTGGACTCCCTGTGTCTAAGACCAGCAGGTGAGGGGAAAAAACATACCATCTTGACACAAATGATTGACCCAGATCAGCTAATGGAGATAGGGTTGTGTTTACACAGTGGCGATGGATTGACTATGTGTGGAACACAGGCAATCCAGTGATTAGCCTGTTGCCTACTCCCTCAATTTTAACTGTGAATGGACACGTTACAGCCACCTTGGAATGAGAATGATTCCCAGGGGGCCACACTGCTTAGGAATGAGAATTTGGATTGCTTAATCAGATAAGTTATCAAGACCTGCAGAGGTGATAGCTGAGGGTGAGGGGGATTTAAAGAAATCCTGGGGCCTGGGTGCTGTGGCTGACCCCTCTAATCCCAGCACTTTGGGAGGCCAAGGTGGGTGGATCATTTGAGGTCAGGAGTTTTGAGACCAGTCTTGGCCAATATGGTGAAACCCTGTCTCTACTAAAAACACATAAATTAGCCGGGTGTGGTGGCACACACCTGTAGTCTAAACTATTCAGGAGGCTGAGGGAGGAGCATTGCTTGAACCCAAGAGGCAGAGGCTGCAGTGAGCTGTGATCGTGCCACTGCACTCCAGCCTGGGTGACAGAGCAAGACTCTGTCTCAATAAATAAAATAAGTAAGTAAGTAAGTAAGTAAATCAATTGTGAGGGATAGAGATGAGGGGTTGTAACCCTGAGAACAATTACAGTGATTGAGGATGAACTCTGTCTCACTGGTTCTCTTCCAAGTTTCCCCTTAGGAGAGGCCCACAGGAGCATATCTCATTGTGCCTTGGCATCTGCTTTTTGAAGAATCTGAATGACACACCTGGAGTGGGTCAGAGTCAGGCAGCAGCTTGATATTTCTTCTTTTCAGCATCATCTCTTAGGCTCTTTATCTATCCAAAGCCGAAGATGTCATTTTGACTACAGAAGGCACTTCCTGAATTTAAGTGCTCTTTAAGCCTTGAAAGCAAATTTTGTTGTTAAATTGCCTCAAACTGAAAGTATTTTCTCTTACTAGCCTGTAATATTTGAGGTAAGGTTAGAAGGAAGAAGGATTTTAGAAAAGAGGCACAATTTTGTATAAGCCTCTGATTCTCAGACTTAATTTTAACTACGAACGAACCCTCTTATTTCCTCTCCTGGACTTTATATTGTGAAAGCTTTCATCGGTCAAGACACTTATTTAGATATTTTACATGTTTATGTTAGCAAGGGACATATATCCCTGCCAAGCAGTGCTTCTGAGCAGCATTCGATAACCAGTACTAAACTCTGTTTACTTGATTGTATATATCAATATGTAAAGAAACTTAATGTTTTAATTAAGTGTAGATGTATTGCAGGTAAATGCATGATGGCTTTGACTAGTTGTCATATCTCTGTGAATGTCTATATGCAGATTGAGGACTACCACCCTCAGCTCTGGTGACCTCTGTCCTCTTTGAGCTGCTATTTCTGATACTGGGTTTTGTCCTTGCCTGGCTTGCCTGACTTTTCAGGTAATATTGTTCTATCCATGGTTCCAAGCTTCACTTCCTCTCTCTCCCTGACCGAGCCTATCCTGATGATGGAGGAATTTATACATATTGGGAGTTACTGTGACTCTTCTCCAACCTTCTGTGTCTTAATATTTATGATTAGTTTTCTCACCTTGTTTCTGAAACATGGACCTCAGAATTGTCCTGCAAATGTAATGTACAGGTTAGAGTCCAGCTTCTTCAATATATTAGGCCATCTGTAGGACTTTTTCCTGAAGTAACTGACATTCGTACTGCCTGTGTACAGTGTAATATACTACTGAGTCCAAAACAAAGCTTTAAGATACATTTTTGATAGTGTGAGGTAAGTAGCATGATAAGAAATCAAAAGATGGATGACAGTTGGTACAGGTGCTTTAGACATAGATATGTTGGTGTGCAAGTTAAAGTGCAAAGGAGATGCAGCTCAAGGAAACAAACACAAAAAACCTGGAAATTTAAAACTCTGTTGTTGGTCGGGCGTGGTGGCTCACGCCTGTAATCCCAGCACTTCGGGAGGCCGAGGCGGGTGGATCACGAGGTCAGGAGATTGAGACCATCCTGGCTAACACAGTAAAACCCTGTCTCTACTAAAAATACAAAAAATTAGCCGGGTGTGGTGGCGGGCACCTGTAGTCCCAGCTACTTGGGCACCTATAGTTCCAGCTACTCACTTGAACCGGGGAGGCAGAGGTTGCAGTGAGCCGAGATCGTGCCACCGCACCCTAGCTTCGGCAACAGTGCAAGACTCCGTCTCAAAACAAAACAAACAAAAAACACCAAACAAAATCAACTCCGTTGTTACCTGTATTTGCTGCTAGAAAATCTGCAATGAGAAAAACAGGACTGGCTCCAAAACACCTTTGAGAATCAAGTGATCCATGTCTCTCCAGAAGTTTCAAAGATTTCTTTCCCTATAGAGATGTTTTCCCATTGATTTTCATGACCTTGATGGAGATGTGTTCTGATTTGTTGCTGCAGAAATAAGTCATAAATTCTGAAGCAATCTAAAACCTTTGTCTGCTAGTCTCATCATCATATAATTGTTTGGCGGTGACTCTTACCAAGTTTGACTGCTTTGTATACCCTGTGTTTCAAAGAACACCTTTCATCATATTTGTCCCTCCATTTTCATACCATATTTGCCAGCATTTCTGTGGGTATCAAGATAGTTGACATGCAGCAGGAGCATAACCATATTTCACTATGAAGTTGTAGTCCTGAGAATGATTGCATTATTGGGGCTGAAGAGTTCATATTTCAGCAAAGCAATGTGATTCTATTTATGTTACTTAGATGTATAGGACTTCCCCAATAATGTTAATCACCTTAGCCATGACTACTACCAAAAATAAAGTGTTTTTATTTAAAAATGATTACAGATTGTATAATAGACAACGTTACTTTGGTATTTGAAAGTTACTGCCTTTCCCCTCCTAATTTTACATATTCTTTGCAAATACAGTCAACCCTTGAACAGTGCAGAGGTTGGGGCACCAGCCGCTGTGCAGTCGAAAATTCAAGTATAACTTTTGATTCCCTCAAAACTTAACTACTAATAGCTTACTATTGGCCGGAAGCGTTACCAGTAATGTAAACAGTGCACACTTACTTTGTATGTTATATGTATTATATACTGTGTTCTTGCAATAAAGTAAGTTAGAGAAAAGAAAATGTTATTAAGAAAATCATAAGGAACAGAAAATATGTTTACTAATCATTAAGTGGAGATGGATCACCATAGAGGTCTTCATCCTTGTCATCTTCCTGTTAAGTAACTGGCTGAGGAGCAGGAAGATGAGGATGGGTAGGTCTTACTATCTCAGCGGGGGCAAAGGAGAAGGAAAATCCACAAATAAGTGGACCTGTGCAGTTCAAACCAGCGTTGTTCAGGGGTCAACTGAGTTTTTCAAGTGTTTATTTGGGAGTTATGGTGAGCAGTGCAGTGTGGATCTTAACAGGTGCATACTCCAAAGCCTTCACTCTCGCTTTTCACCTTTTTACCCATTATTTTTGAATAATGGGTAGGAAACTCTTCAAAATTATTTGTTCCTCCAAGTAACACTAATGGAGACTGGAAGAACATATGTGTATAGCAGAAATGCTTGGATAATTGGGTTAGACTTGATGAGAGGGGTGAGACCATATGTGTGGTAAGACATCTTGTCAGGGCAGGGCAGGATGCTCTCTGAAAAGCAAGTTTTAGACTTAACTCTCCCACTCTGTGTGTGTGTGTGTGTGTGTGTGTGTGTGCGCGCGCACAAATAACTTTATTTCTCTAGATACCAATTTTCTCAACTTTTTAAAAGCAAAGATTAGATCAGTGTTTGTCAGATTTGGATTGATGCTCATTAGTAACCAATACTAAGGCGACAGTGTGTCACATGTACAGCTACGTATTGTTTCATAATTCTTTTGATTCACCTCTCTGTTTCTCTTTTGTAGGCTTGTGATCTTTAAAATGTGTTTCTTGTTGGTCATATTAAAAAGAGTTTGGTGGTCATTTGCCTAGGTTAGTGTTGGCGTACTGTGGTCCATGTGCCAAATCCATCCCAAATCTACCACATCTGCCTAGTTATGTTCAGCCCATGAGCTAAAAGTGGTTTTCACATGTTTAAATGGTTAAAACAATTGAGAGGAAAATAAAGCTTTGTGGCACATGAAAATAATATGAAATTCATATTTGTGTCCACAAATAACATTTTGTTGGAACGCAGCCATGCCTTGTTTTTTAATGCATTATCTGTGACTGTTTTTGTGCTACCGTTAGAAAGTTGAATGGCTGTGACAGAGACCACGTGGCCTGCAAAGCCTATCTGGCTCTTTGTAGGAGAAGTTTGCTGACCCCTGTAGCCACTCTGAAGGCTTTATGGTTCTATATTTGTGATAAAATGTCAAATATAGTTTAGGTCAAAGGTATTTCCAAAGTACTCAGAAATGCTTATTTTAAAAAATACGTTGAGGATGGTAAATTTTGTTTGCTTATTTGCCTAGTCTTCTGCGTCTTATTTTTGAGCAAATGATGACATTTTGTGAATTATTTGCCAACTTATCACAGTCCCTTCCTGAATGCATTGTAAATGAATGATGTCAAAATTAATGAAGAATTACTGTTTTATCACTTTCAGAAAAAGGAAGCATTAGACTCCTTTAAATTATTTCAGTGAAAATATCCTGATTGTTATTTTGAATTTCTACTGTACAGTTTTCTTATGTGCAATCACTGTTTTAAAGAAAGTTCAGTATAAAATGAATAAAACTTGATTAAAAATCTCTTTACCTCCAAATGGAAGAGAAACAGTCCATTATGAGATTCATATCTCAATGTACGTAGCGCACTAACATTTAAAAAATTGTATTGTAAACACATACTGATGATTACTTAAGCCTATATTTTTGGTTTAAGTTGGATTTAAAATTAAATTCATCTCTTATTTTAAAGTATGCTTAGCATTTTTTCCTGCTTTTATAGTCCATAACATTAGAGAGTAAGAAGAAATCACTTTTTGTCCCATCCTGCAGAGATAACCATTATTAACATTTTGATTTATTTTCTTTCCATTGTTTTTTCATATATCTTTGAGACAGGGTCTCGCTCTGTCACCCAGGCTGGAGTGCAGTGGCACGATCTTGGCTCACTGCAACCTTTGCATCCCAGTTCAAGTGATTCTCTTGCCTCAGCCTCCTGAGTAGCTGGGATTACAGGCGCGTGCCATCATGTCCAGCCAATTTTTTGTATTTTTAGTAGAAATGGGGTTTCACCGTGTTAGTCAGGATGGTCTCGATCTCCCACCCTTGTGATCTGCCCACCTCGGCCTCCCAAGGTGCTGGGATTACAGGTATGAGCCACCGTGCCTGGCAAAAAAAACAAAAACTAAAAAAACCAAAACTGTATTTTAAAAAAATGTTTTATTATAAATTTATTATAATTTTATATAATATGTATTGTCTGTTTTAAAAAAATTCAAGGTATTAAAAATTTACGCTTATGAAAATAAAATGAAAAATAAGGGAAAGGAAACAGTGACAACCACAAAATCATGATTAACTTCACTCCAAATGAGAGAAATGTAAATTAAGATGTACTGAGATATCATTTTCCACATATCAAGTTGGCTAAAATCTAATTGAACATCACATTCTATTGATGAGGTTATGGAAAAACAGCCTCTCTCGTACATTAAGGGTGGGAATGTCAGTTGAGAATACCACTGGTAGAGGACGCTCTGACAGATTCTATCAAGATTAACGTGCATGTTTCCGTTGACATGTCAGTCCCACATCTGGGAATTTGTGAGATCTGTTTATCTCATAAATCTCACATGTCTGTGTGCACACATAGTTTGTGTATGTGTGAAGTGGCATCCAAAGTTTTTCATTGCAGAATTGGTTTGAGATTGGATACAACTCAAGTGCCTATCTGTCAGGGACTAGTTAAATAAATTATGGTGTAACCTTTTTATGAATAATGTGCACTGGTTGAAAAAAAGCTGCCTGTACCCTGATAGAGCTGTAAGGTGTATTATTAAATGAAATAAGCAAGGTGCTTGTTTTATGACACTTTAGATTTTGTATCAGAAAGAGGAAAAAGCAATCTACATTTATGTTTTTATCAAGTAAAATCTAGAAGAAAAGTAGTTCCCTGATTATGTGGATGGAAGATACGGGTTGTGTTAATAAGTGAGACTTTTTATTTTATGCTTTTATGTTGTACTTGATTTTGTGTAATGCCAGCATATTACCTTTTCAGAAATTTTAAATTAAAAAGTAGATAAAGAATTGTGGCAAAGGCAAAATAAGGAAAACAAAACCTTGGATTTCTTATATGAAGTTTAGAATGGCTTGGAAAACACAGGTACTTCTGGTATTGAGGCAATAGTGGAAGAAGTATTGATAGGAGCAAAAGCAGCAGATAGCTTTTATTAAAGGCATTTTGTGGGCCAGACACACAATTCAGTAACAAGCATTTTATATGCAGTGTATATATGCATATAAAGTGTGCCATTTAGTACTATAACAGCTCTATGAGGAAGGTGCTCTTGTTTCTCTTATTTTACAGAAGAGTAGGTTGAAGCTCAGGGTTGTTGAGTTATGCTGCTGGTAAATGGCAGAGCCAAGAGCCAAACCCTGGTCTGTATCATGAGCCTATCCTGTTGATCATATATATGTACTGATCACATATATATGTTATACTCTCTGTAAAGAAGATGCTCTTGAATCTTCTTTCTAGCAGATACAGATAATAATATGGAACCTCAGAGCATACTGTTATGTGATGAACATTTCCCATAATGTTCTTACAATAAATATAGCAATGAGATTTACTAAATTATTTCTTGTAGTGTTGCTCTGTGGTTGAAAACTTAACAAAGTACAATTTTGCTGGTGGCCACATATCACATATTTTTTTCAGTATGGACTGAATAGGCTGTATATTTTCCAGACAGTCCTGCATAAATTATTCCTTTCCATGCCAAGTCTTTGATAAGTGTTGAATGGCAGTAAGTTTGAGGTGATAGTCCCTGAGAGTACCTAGAATATTTGTTGTTTTGACTGGAAAGCCACGTATTTCAATAGGCAGCTGGGGTAAAGGAAGAAAGAGTTGTCATTCTTTTATAAAAGTTGATTGGCTTAACAGAAATCCATGTCTGAAAAGCTGTTTCCCCTCCTTTTTTTTTTTTTGAAATGGAGTCTCTGTCTCCCAGGCTGGAGTGCAGTGGCGCAGTCTCATCTCGCTGCAATCTGCATTCCAGGTTCAAGCAATTCTCCTGCCTCAGCCTCCTGAGTAGCTGGGATCAGAGGTGCCCGCCACCACACCCAGCTAATTTTTGTATTTTCAGTAGAGATGGGGTTTCACCACATTGGCCAGGCTGATCTCAAACTCCTGACCTCGTGATCCTCCCACCTTGGCCTCCCAGAGTGTTGAGATTACAGGCGTGAGCCACCATGCCCCGTCTTTCCTCTTTATTAAAGAGGGCTTAGGGCAGGGCAAAGATTTCCCTCAAGTATTTTTGATCTAGTCTAATATAAATGGGCAATTATATCCCCCAAAATACAGTGTTAGAGGTTTACAAACAGGTATGTAGGCCATTTTCAACTTGCACATGATTTGGCTTAACTTGCAGAGTGGCTTTTTTATTTTTTATCAATTGCCAGCCTTTAAAATTTGGGAGATTTCCACATCTCCCAAACAAGTCCAAGTTTCTGGTGTTTCTTGAAGGTTGTCAACAACCTTCACCTCTGTTTCCTGCCTAGCAGCAGTCAGCTTGTTTTTAGACCGAGGCTGTGGTCCTTGGTTTTGCACAGTTCCTGCCCGTCAGCTTCACTCATTTGTCGTACCTGCTGGCCCCTGTAGGACCCAAGCTCTTTGACCCTGTTTTGCGTTATGGAACATCACTGTGGAACTGAGCTGTTAAAACTAGCCTTCTCATAACATTTTGCTAAAAAATCAAAAACCAAACCTTTGTGAATTAATTTTTACATGTTTGTGGCATATATCAACCTTATTTATTAATTAAATAAATTATTCTGACAAATAGATATATTTAGTCATTCACCCATACTTGACCACTTAAATTTTCATGTGGTATATTTGAGTATGTGAAAGTGCCATATCCTTCACTGTTGACCGTCTGGTTAATGTAAATTCTGAATTTATTTATGTGTTACTGTAATTGAGAGCTTTTAAAAAAGCTTGTTTCTTTATAATTGGCATTTTAAAGTTATGACATTAAACTTACATCAAGAATGCACAGCTTAATTTTTTGATACTACATCTTTTTCCTGATAGACTACTGTGTCAGTAATGAGTTATTTTTTATAAAATAAAATTAAAAGTAAATTATTCTTAACTGTTTAATGGATTAAGATTAGTTTTAGCACTTTCCCTTTTTTTTTTTTAAGATGGAGTCTTGCTCTGTCACCAGGCTAGAGTGCAGTGGCTCCACCTCGGCTCACTGCAACCTCCACCTCCCGGGTTCAAACGATTCTTCTGCCTCAGGCTCCTGAGTAGCTGGGACTACAGGCATGTGCCACCACGCCCAGCTAATTTTTGTATTTTTAGTAGAGACGGGATTTCATCATGTTGGCTGGGATGGTCCCGATCTTTTGTCCTCGTGATCCGCCCGTCTCGGCCCCCCAAAGTGCTGGGATTACAGGTGTGAGCCACCGTGCCCGGCTGCATTGTACTTATTATTTTAATATTCCTTTTTTTATATGTTTAACTATCATACCTTCTGATATTTTCCTGGTAATTTTTAATTTTTCAATTAGGGTAGGTTCTTGGCTTATTTTAAGTTTAAGGTTATACTGTGATATTGTTACATATATTTCTAAATTATATGAGAGTTAGTATCCTTTAATCATGGAAAAGTGTCTTTGTGCAGGAGACTAGTTTCAGATTTGCCTGAAGTTTAAGACTGTTAGTGTTTAATGGATTCTTGAGATTTTGTTATAAACTATTTTGGTACACTTTCTCACCCTGCTCTCAATAAATCTATAAGCCACAGTTCTAATCTGCATTACTTATCTTCAGTTGAAGCGAACAAACTTGAAATTTAAATCAGTGCATATAATCACCTTCCTCTTTAAGAATAAGTTTTACATGAGAAGTAGCCATGTATTAACACTAGCAGGACTTTGTGGCCAGTCTACCTGGAGTTCCAGACCGTCTGCCTTTAGGAACCAAATCTGTTCTGTTTTGGCTATATTTTGGTGTCACCTGTTTTGTCAGTTTGGTGATTATTGTCTTCGTTTGCTTAAATATTGATGGGGTAAAGATTGTGGGTTCTATGGGTGACTTAGTCTTCTAGGACAGTGGCAGGGATTGTAGGAATTTTCTAGTTAGTGAATGTTTATTTTGTTGGAGTGATTCAGGGAGAGATCAAGTCTAGAGAATTTTGCGTACTCAGGGAATCATCCTCTGCTCCCTCAAACAGGTGTTTCCCTTCCCTCTACCTTTCCTTTCCCACCACAAAAGAGAGGAGAGATTCTACAGAACATGCAGGCTGACTGCCAATTGCATTTTAGCTAAATTCCAGCCAGGTGGGTTTAAAAATATTCTTCTTACATAATCTCTGGCTTTTCAGATCTTTATACCTTCTAGTAATGCTGCTACAATGTATACAGAATTATTTGCCCAAGGGTTAGATAGTGAAACCACACCATTTCTATGAGGAAAGGCATAAATAGACATTCAAGGTTTTGTTTTGTTTTGTTTTGTTTTTAATGATTGGACTTGTGGCTGTATTCTATGTGGTTATTTTCTAGAACTCAGATTCTGAAACTGATTTTTGTCTTGTTATGTATTGCTAATTTTTTTGTATGCAAAATATGTAGAGGAATTTATCATTTTTACTTTAAGAATTTTTATCGTACACTTTTTTCATTCGAAGTTTATTTTGGAGAAAGTTGTACATTAGTGTATAATAATACATTTTGGTTAAACCTTTATGATTTCAGGACAAAAATTGCTCAAGATATTGAAAGGCTAATACATCAGAGTGATATCATAGATCGTGTGGTATATGACTTAGATAACCCAAAGTAAGTCTTGATTTTAATAAACTTTTATTAGTTTTAAGTTTTTCTATAAAATTTTGGTATTATTTCTAAAAGGTAAAAAAATATTCTGTGAAAAATGTTGGTAGTTTTTAAAATAATAAAAAGATATAGTTAATTTATAACTAGTTGCGACTTAATTAGGTTTTCATCCTTTGGGATGTAATGATAATGGTAAATCATGTTTACCTACTTAACTCTATCACGAGATTTTGTTTGTTTTTAGGTAGATTTTTAATGGGCTTAAGGTAATGGTTACACAGTGATGTTGTATTTTTAAAAAACTGAAATTACTTTCACTTAGGAGAGTGGATATTTTACATGAAATGCTGGCTTGTCCTGCAATACTGAGCCTTCGTTTCATTAAGATAACAAATTACCATCCCTTTAGAAGGAGCATCTGCTTGATCCTTCTCCACAGTCCTCACCACACCCTGTTGTCTCTCACTGCTTATAATTGGCTCATTTAGGTTGCCTGCTCAATCTTTGGAATGCATTTTTTTTTGTGATCCTTGATGTGTTAGTAATTTACTATTTAAGATTGTCACTGATATCATCACATTTTAGGATTTAAATATAAGTAAATAAATGAAAATTACGAATATTGAGTTTGACTCTTATTTAGTCAGCTGCCTTCTCATATGAGAAATTCAGTTAGCCGTCCGTGGCTTTCTTCTCTCCCTCAACATACTAATATTTTTGGAAAATTTCACATCTTGCCAATCGTATTTGGAGGAAAAAAGCACTTTTTCTTTTTGAGATGGAGTCTCATTCACTCTGTCGCCCAGACTGGAGTGCTGTGGTGCAGTCTCAGCTCACTGCAACCTGTGCCTCTTAGGCTTAAGTGATCCTCCTGCTTCAACCTCCCGAGTAGCTGAGACTACAGACAAGTGTCACCACACCTGGCTAATATTTTTTTATTTATAGTAGAGACGGAGTTTTGCCATGTGGGCCAGGATGGTCTCGAACTCCTGACCTCAGGTGATCTGACCGCCTCGGCCTCCCAAAGTGCCAGGATTACAAGCATGAGCCACTGTGCCTGGCTTTTAAAACACTTTTTTTTTTTTTTTAAGTTTTGTTAGATAAAAGTATAAGCTGTAGCAAAGCTAATGACTAAATTTGTAATAATACTGTTATAGAAGAGAAGAAACATATACCTTATTTATTTAATTATTTCAACATTGATAATTCTTCGTCGGATAAGACAGGCAGAGTGGTAGAAGCAGAAACTCAGGAACCCTGAGTGTGGCATACCTGTGCTATTGGACAGAATTATTGAGCATCTTAGAGTCCTAGTCCTCTCTTATTAGAGAGTAGGCTCCAGAAGAGCAAGAGTTTGCTTTCGGTCAGGGAACCAAGCAGACATATGTCTCAAACAGTATCTGGCACCTAGTAGATACCTGGTAAATGCTTATTTAATAATCAGTATGTAAAATGAGGATAATACGTGTGCTTCTTGATGCTAATTAAATAACATAATAGGTAATTTAGCTCTTCGATTTGAAAATAATATTGTCACCTGAGAACTGTATGGTTTATGAGAATTGTTGCTGCTCAGTACAGGTCACAGCAGTTTTAAAAATGTTCTTTTTTGTATAAAAATAAGTATTTTAGAAATGGCATGCATTCAGTGAGGCAAAAGTTCTTACTATATCAGTATGAACATAAGAACAAGTCTCTAATTATGTTTGTCCATTAATGTTATCCACATTTAATGTATTGATTGTGCTTGTTTTGTGCTTCAGCTTAAAAATAATGAGGAAGGTGATATGGCAATAGTGATGTATTTTTAATTATAATTTTATTTACTTTTTGCTCCTCTGTTTAAGTGCAATGTATTTTAATATATTTACTTTAAAAATTTTATTTAGTTACACCATTCCAGAAGAGGGAGATATTTTGAAATTTAACTCCAAATTTGAATCTGGGAATCTGCGCAAAGTAATTCAAATTAGAAAGTAAGTCACTTAAGATTTTCTCATTTTGTATGTGCACAGATATTTTCCTAATTTTCATCAGATTTCTTTGTCTTCTATTTTCAGAAATGAATACGATCTTATTCTGAACTCAGATATAAACAGCAATCATTATCATCAGTGGTTTTACTTTGAAGTCAGTGGAATGCGGCCAGGTGTTGCTTACAGGTTTAACATCATTAACTGTGAAAAGTCCAACAGTCAGTTTAATTATGGTAAGACAATTTTCTTTCCCAATTGAGATGGCATGCAGGCATCTTCACTGTGGAAAAGGGAAGTTTTTTAAAAAAAATTATCAACTTTTAAAAAATGTTTCAGTGTCTTGTTTTCTCTAGTTCCCAAAATTCAGATATTTATGCAACATTTGAAATAGGTCAAGGTTTTGTTGGTGAAAAAGAGTTACTCTTGTATAGGCAAGTCCTTTAAAGTGTAATGATTGATTTCATCCAAATTGAATGGAACTAAAGGTTTATTATGTATACTCCGATGGTGACATCTGATTGTGTAATTTTTCTTCTTTAGCCTGTTAATATGGTATATTATGCTGATTGATTTTTCAATGTTGAATGAGCCTTTTTTATTTGGAATAAACCCGACTTGGGATAAACAAATCCCAAGTGGGATTTATTTATTAAAAAAAAAAAAAAGTGTGGAATAAACACTACTTGGTCATTGTGTATAAATAGCTAATATTTTGTTAATAATTTTTTCATTTCTACTAATGAGGGATATTGGTCTATAGTTGTCTTTCTTTCTTTTTTTTTTTTTTTTGTTTGGTTTGGTACTGTATCTGCTTTTGGTATCATGGTATTACCTCATGAAATGAGTTGGGAAGTGTTCCCTCCTCTTATTTGCTGGAAGCACTTGTGTAGAATTGGTGTTATTCGTAAACTTTGGTAGAATTCTGCAATGAAACTATCTGAATCTGGAGAGTTCCTTTCTTGATAGTCTTTTAAACTAGAAATGTAATTTTTTTTTTTTTTTGAGATGGAGTCTTGCTCTGTCACCCAAAACTGGAGTGTAGTGGTGTGTTTGTGGCCAACTGCAACCTCCACCTCTCAGGTTCATGTGATTCTCCTGCCTCAGACCCCCAAGTGGCTGGCACTATAGGTGCGTGCTACCACGCAGCTAATTTTTGTATTTTTAGTAGAGATGAGGTTTCACCATGTTGGCCAGGCTGGTCTCGAACTCCTGACCTCAAGTGATCTGCCTGTCTTGGCCTCCCAAAGTGCTGGGATTACAGGTGTGAGCCAGCACGCCCAGCTAGAAATGTAATTTCTTGAATAGTTTTAGGGGTATTCAAATTATCACTTTTATCTTGAGTGAGTTGTGGTAGTTTATGCTTTTTAGGAATGGACCAATGTGCAGGGTTGTTTGTAGTGTTCTCTTACTATCCTTTTGATTTCTGCAGGGTCTGTAGTAGTAGCCCCTAATTAATTCCTGCTAATGATAATTTCTTCTCTTTTTTTCTTTGTCAGTCTAACTCTAGAGGTTTATCAGTTTTATTGACTGTTTCGAAGAACTAGTGTTTCGTTTCATTGGTTTTCCCTACTATTTGTCTCATGAGACCGTTTTAAAAAAACTCTGAGTTGTACCCACAAATTTCTTTAAAATATAGCCTCATTCAAGGTTTTTGTGTTTAGTACTTTAATATATACAAAACTAAGGATTACTTGTAAGACACCTGGTAGTCAAACATTATGCCTGTGGAAAATAACGTACTTGTATGAACTTAATATCAGCATTTTAAAATTGAAACATCAAGTTTCAAGTATTAATGTTGTAATGACAATCTTTTTGTGTAAAATAAAAGAATTTTTTTTTTCTGGCATACAAGAAAACTTACACTGGGGCTTGAGAAGAAACATATGTATGACAAGTTACAAAATCTCCAAGGTCTCAACCATTTGTTGGAAAGATTGAAAAGCTTTTAACAACCGAGACATGAAATATTGTATCATCCATTTCATTTAAATCCTCTAAGTTGTTAAAAGCAGGAATATGATCATGCTCTTTAAGGGGACATTTCTGAAAATTAAAGCTTTCAACAGTTGAAGAGGTTGTTCCCAATTGTCATTATTTATGTGGAAAATAGGATATTGTATACTCTAGAATTACTTCACATGTATAAAAAAAAGCTTTAATCAGATTCATTTATTTAATGAAATAATTGTAGGAAGACTTGGTAGCATAATACCTGGTTTAGTTATAAACACTTTTCTAAGATTTTTAAATGGTTTAAGTAATTAATTTTTAAATGTTTATTCTTTTAAATATGTATATTTTGACTAAAAGTTCAGCGAGTATATGGATTTATGTGAATAATGATAGGAATATTCCTGATGCAGTCTATTTCACATTCTTTTGTGATTTTAAACTACTAACTATGGAATGTGATATTTCTCAGAAATATTTGTTAACCTTAAACTTTCAATTAACTTTAAAAATTACCTTAATTGAAACCCATTCAAAGTATTATCAAAATAAGTAAAGAAACCTAGTGATTTCTCTATTTAACTTGTAATGATGCTACATAATATTTTTAGAGGAGAAAATAACAATTAATTAAATTAATTTTATTGGTATGTTGGGTGCTCCTTATGAGTTAAATATAAAGGCATATTTATTCCTGACATAATAGTCAATACAATTTTTCAGAAGTGCTACAACTAGATTGCATTTTTACTAACTATATTCACTTAAAAATAGAACTCTTAGCACTTTAAACTTTATTAAAAAAAAATAACATTTTGAATTAAAAGTACACGTTTTGGAGCAATGCGTCGCTGTTTCTTAAAAAAACCTATACCTTTATGTGATAGATAAAATAATTTCTCTAGTGTCATTTGAAATTTTAAAATGAATAAAATTCTGTAATTAAAACTAATTCAAAGCAGTGGGACAGATGGCTGCTTTATTTTTAAATTTCCTCTCCTTCTTCCCCCTTCTCCTTTGGATATTCTTGTATGTATATCACACTTTCCAAACTCACTATGTAGTGAATTTGGAAAACAGAATGGTGTTAAGAAAAAAATAAAACCATTGACAATGCATCATCCAGAGATAATGACTTTAACATTTGTTGCTTCTTACCAGCCTTTTTTATAATGCAGTGTATGATTTCTACTTACATATAGTTATGCATTTATTTTTAAAAAAGAAATCTCATAACCCATGCAATTTCATATTCTGTATTTTAATCAAAATTTATGTTATCAGCATTTTTTTCTGGTTATTAAATATTCCTGTGAAACATTGTTTTAGGAGACATCCAATAGAAGTACTGTAATTTATCCAAACCTTTCTTTATAAGACAGTTGTTTCTGATTACTTTCTATTTTAAATATTGCCAAGATAAACATTATTATACATAGATATTTGTGTTTATAATTCAGAGAAGTATCTGTATGCCAGGTACACGTGCATGTTTTTCTAATGATAAAACAGTAGATATTAATATGGGAAAGTAAGCAAATTAAAAACAATTTAAAGGAAAATCTTTGGAAAAGGAACATCCAAAAGAACTATTGTTTAACGTTTCGTTATCTGTTCTTAAACTTACTCACATTCACATATATAATTTTAAAATTACATTTTACTCTTTTACAGATTTGGGATTATAGTATGAAAGCTCGTGTGTAACACTACATTTTTTTTAAACTATACAATAATTTGTGAAAAAAATTTCCCCATGCCCATTAAATATTATTCAGCAGCATCGTTAGTAATGTCTGTGTAATGTTCTATTGAGTAAGGTACAATAAATGACTTGAATGATAACAGATTGAAGATTTAAGTCTTTCTCCACATTTCAAAATTATAAGCTGTCTTGCAGTAGATACCCTTAATTATTTGTTTTCATATATGTGTCTGATTATTGTCATGAATTCCGAGAAGTTGCATTTCTCAAAGAGAATGAACATATGTTGCTGAAGACTAGGGAAAATGGGTACTACAGTGCTGGTGAAGTATTAAATTAGTTCAGCCTTTTTGAAGTGCATTTGATAGTATGTTTTCAGTGTTTATATTTAACAGCATCCATCCGGATTTATTTTGGTATTTTCTGTGAATTGGGATTTAACTTAATCCTATTCTTAGTAGTTAAGTAGCTACAACTAAATTCATTCTTTCTCCAAAGCGTTTTAAAGTTTCGTCGATGAATTTATTGAATTGTTAGACATTTCACATTTACAACTGTATACCTGGTCCACTAATGAAAGAATGGTACGAAGTATCATTCAGAAGCCATTAAACATTGTTACTCTGTTTTGGCTGTTACAATGGTCAGGTTAGTAAAAACAGATTAGAACCTGATTGATAAAATGTCACCATAACTTGCTTATAATTCCTCACTTTTTGAATTTGAATTCAATTATTTTGACCTCTTACACATATGTCCCCATTGGTTTGAAACACCACAGTTCTCATAATCTGTGGTCCTACATACTAGTTATGTTTGGGGATTTCTTGTTGCTCTAGTACTACTGTGTTTCTAATTTATTTTGACTTTAAAATATAGTCTAACATCCTGTAGTTCTTTTCAAAAACAATTTACAGACTTTTCTACCTATTTTTTCTGAATAGTTTATTCTGAATATGATTCACAATAATTTTATCAAATACCAAAAATTTCCATTGGATTAAATATGTAGAATAGTTTGGGAAAGACAGAATTTTTTATATCCAGTCTTACTACTAAGGCACATGATGTTTTGTTTTGTTGATTCAAGGTTTTTTATGCCTTCACCTATGTTTTTTAGTTTTCTTTTTGTAAGTTTTATATTTCTGTTTACCTTTGTTTCTGTCATGAAAGAGTTTTGTGAAAGAGTACTCCTATTTTCAAACATTATTTCTATTAAGAAAGCTATTGATTTTTATATATTTACTTGAAAATCAACCTTCTTGCTGAACTTTTTATTAGTTCTTATAGTTTCTGAGTTGGTACTTTGGATTTTCTTGATAAATACCTAGAATTCTGTGATTCATAGCTATATTGTGTATCTTTCATTGTTTTTGAATAGAATTTTGACAATGTTTAAAATAAAAGGGATACACTGGGCATCCTTGTATTTTAACTTTAGTGGGAATGTTGCTAGTATTTACATTAAGCGTATTCTTGTTTTGAGATACATATTTTTCTGTTTCTCAAAATAGAAATGAAGAATTTCTATTTTTTTAAAAATCAGATTTAAAAATTTTTTTGCATTTATCAATAAATGTAATGTGACCATATTAGTCTAATCTGTTTTTACTAACCTGACCATTGTAACAGCCAAAACAGAGTAACAATGTTTAATGGCTTCTGAATGATGTTTCGTACCATTCTTTCGTTAGTGGACCAGGTATACAGTTGTATGTGTTGTATTGTGTTAATAATATTCCTCTTATTAAGCCATCCTTCGATTTTAGAAATAAGTCAGCTTGGCTGTGTGAATTGATCTTTTATGATGCGGCTATTTTTGCTTGTTGAAATTGTGTTTTAAGGTTTTACATCATAAGACAAGTCAGTTTCCTTTTTGGAAACTATCTTTGTCTAGTTTTGGAAGGAGGCTGATCTGACTTTGAACACTTAAATGTAAAGGCTTTTATTTCTCCACCCTATGTTCTGAAGCAGTTGAAATAACATATGTTTTAATGAAATTTGCAAAAAATGTGCCTCTAAAAGTCTCTGATTTTGTACCCTTTAATTGGGTGAGAGGGGGTGCTTTTGAACTTTTTCAGAGTTTTCTATAACTCAGTCTAGACTAGTTTTTTATTTTTTGTTGAGGGAGTCTTGATAATTTGTATTATATATTTTTATGTAAGTGACATTTAGATTTTAAAAATTCAGTAGCAGAAATTTGTGTGCTATCTGCAATATGTATATTTGCTTATTTTCTGGCTTAGTTTTTTCCAAGTTTTTGATACTTAAAACTTAAATTTGTTGTTTTACAATTTTAAAAAGCTGGTGTATTCATTATTTCTATTGGAATTTTTTTTTTTTTTTTTTTTTTGAAACGGAGTCTCGCTCTGTCGCCCAGGCTGGAGTGCAGTGGTGTGATCTTGCTGCAAGCTCTGCCTCCTGGGTGCAAGGAATTATCCTGCCTCAGCCTTCCGAGTGGCTGGGACTACAGGCGCACATTGCCATGCCCAGCTAATTTTTTGTATTTTAGTAGAGATGGGGTTTCACCATGTTGCCCAGGCTCTTCTCAAACTCCTGAACTCAGGCAATCCACCCGCCTCAGCCTCCCAAAGTGCTAGGATTACAGGCGTGAGCCACCATGCCCGGCCTAGAATTTTTTATACTTATTAATTTATCCCTTTACCTCTCTGCAGGTTGATTTTTTTCTTTTTCTAACTTCTAGTAGGTTTACCTAAATTTATTTTTGTCTGTTGATCAAAGTAAGTCTCGAATTTTCTCTTGATTACAACTTCTGTATTCCCCTCCCAAATTTTAATGCTAAGATCTCCTTGTTATTTTTTATATTACTTGTATGCAATGTTGGTATCCTTTAGATTAGAATTATTTGGGCAAGAGTTTATATTTTAGTTGATTGTATTATTTTTGTGAAGACTTTTTTCATTCTTTCAAATTTTAATCCATTTTGTTCACTGGCGTGGAATTTATGATTTGCAGTAATTTTTTGTGGCTTAATATCTGGTCAGTTTTTGTGTTCATGGGCACTTGGAAAATAATATTCTTTGTAGGCAACATAATGTAACATACATTGTTTAGTAAGGAGAAAATTTTCTTTCTACTACTCACACCACTTCCAACACTTTTGTGCCCAATGTGTGGGGATTTTCTCCACACATTCCAGTTCTCCTACTCTCCAGACACCAACTGGTGTCCTTCCTACAATTCAGTTATGATACAAACTGCTTGGAGTTAGTGCAGACCTCAAGGATTAAGGACTCAGTCTCCCACGACTGCCCCTCACTTCAGATGCCAATTAAAAGTAGTGGGTCCCCAGGTTACCATACTTCTCTCTGACTTGGTTACAAACAGGGGTTCCCATAACCCTCCTCACTTTGATAATTTGCTGTGGCAGCTCACAGGACTCAGGGAAACACTGAATTATGATTCCCTGTTTATTATAAAGGATATGATTTAAGGATTCAGATGAACCGCCTGATGAACGGGTAGGTCCAGAAGAGTCCTGGGTACAGGAGCTTTTTCCCCCATGGAGTTGGAGTGCACCACCCTTCTGGCATATGGATGCATTCACCACTCAGAAGCTCTCTGAATCCCGTGCTTTGGAGATTTTTATGGAGGCTTCATCATGTTGATATGATTAACTCAGTTTCCAGCTCCTTTCCTTTCCCTTGAGGATGGAGTTTGGCTGAAAGTTCCAAGCTTCTTATCATGGCTTGTTCTTCATGGTGACCAGTCCCCATCGAGGAGTACACCAAGAGCTGCCTCATTAGAATAGAAGTTGTTTCTATCACCCAGGAAGTTCTAAGAGATTTAGATGCTCTCTGTCAGGGAGTGGGGTCAAAGACCAAATATTAGAACAAAAGATGTTCCCGGCACCTGCATTGCTTAGGAACTGACAAGGGTTTTAGGAACTCTGTGCCAGGAACTGAGGGGTAGAGACCAATATGTATAGAGAGATTTCTTATTATTTCATATTTGGCTGGGCATGGTGGCTTATGCCTGTAATCCCAGCACTTTGGGAGGCTGAGGTGGGTGGATCACAAAGTCAGGAGTTCGAGATCAGCCTGACCAACATGGTGAAACCCCATCTCTACTAAAAATACAAAAAATTAGCCGGGCTTGGTGGCACGTACCTTGTAATCCCAGTTACTCAGGAGGCTGAGGCAGGGGAATAGCTTGAACCCGGGAACTGGAGGTTCCAGTGAGCTGAGATTGTGCCATTGCACTCCAGTGTGGGTGACATAGTGAGACTCTGTCCCCGAAAAATATATTATTTCATATTTATTATTATATATCTATTCAACTTTCTATATCTGTTTATTTTTTGTCTTCTCTATCTGCCTAAGACTTAAAAACACTTAACAGTCTCAGTTATGTTGTGTTTCTGTCAAGCCTTCATTTAAAAAATATTTTTTTCTATTTTAATGTGGGGTTACTTGGCACATAGAATTTTGTAAGTTTTCCATGTTCCTTTTGCATATCCCTTTAATAGTATAAAATTATCACATTTATCTCATTCAGCATTTTTTGCCTTGAATTCTGTTTTTATATTGGTTTGAATTTGCTTGGTGCATATTTGCCTTTTTTTTCATAAATAAGAGGTTGGATTTTGTTGTTTGACCATTTGTCTTTTAATAGACAAGTTTAACCCATTAAAATTCTTACAGTTGAGGTTTTTGGGTGTTTATGCTTTCTGTTTTTGTGCTTCTTTATTGTTTATTTTTTAATTTAGGGTGGCACTTATTTTAGCTGTGGAATCCAAAATGTAAAATGCAAAAAAAAAAAAAAAAGTTTAAAAAAGCCCCTAAACCTTAAGATACAGATCACGAGGCATATTCTGCATTGGATTTTTCAGTCTTGCTCCATCTGCCTTAAGTTTAATAGAGATTCCTTCCAGATTCTGAGAAGTGGTCTATTGTGAGTTTTCTTTTTATTTCCATGTATTCGTAAGTATTTAGGAAGATAGTAGAAGCTATGGAGCTGTTTAGGTAGATGTAATATTTTATTAAACTTATCTTTAGATTTGTTAGGTCAGTACAACATAAAGCAAATCTTTGGTTTGTCTTAACATTAACAGAATTAAAAGAAAGGGACCAAAATATTTTGGTAAACTATAATTTAGCATTGTAAGCAATTATAACTAGCAATAATTCATTGTAAGGGTGGGGGCTGTGACCAAAGAAAGTATGTGCAGTGGAAACGTCTTCATCTGGAAGTATTTGTTTAATTGTCATACATGATTGAAATGAGGAAGTAGTATCAATTAGGAGAGTAGCTTATTGTCTGTAAAAAAATTTTTTTTTATTGGGGTGTGCTGATTGGGGGACTATTTGAGTGTTGGATTCTAGAAAATGTGCCCAATAGAGGTCTTGTTCTTTGGCAGTGTCTCCAGAAAGGAACGGGCTGGCAGTTGCTTCTCTTTCAAGTTGCCCTTTTTTTTGAGCTTTTAAAAAGTGATTCTATTGAATACTTAGTGTTTCTCGTAAGTGAATGATCCTAAAGTTAAGCAGTTTAAAAATATTTATGTTTTGTACTGTATTTTTAATTGTAAAGAGAATACCGCCTTTGAAATACTGAATTTGAGAATGTATGTCAATAAATAGTAGTGCTATCTGTTTCAATCCATCACCCCCGTCTTACCCCCCATTACTTGGAAGGGATTTGCTGAAATTACCACTAGATGGCAGTCTTGCATTTTAGTACCAAGCTTCTCTTTCACTTTCTCTCCATCTTTGTTTCTCTCAGATATTTGAGGATTTTCAGCTGCCTTCTTAAATAAATGAACATGTTTGGAACCAGGCAATAAAGCAGAATTTTGAAGTCTAGCCCGTAACATGCTCAACCCTTTGCCCATGTTAGTTAATTCAAGTCTTCTCTGCCTCCCTAGAATGGATTAGTCCCCCTGACAAATGTTCCTCATACATTTTTACCTTTTGGGGTGCTCTTTACAGTTTAATATTATTTAGCTGTGTGGCTTTCCTATATTTCCTTTTTCTCTTTGTAATTAGTATTTTACATTGAGGTACTTTGAGACTATCTAAATATCTTGTTCCTTCTCAAGCTTTTAATTTATTCATATCAGTATAGACTTGGTTTCCTATTTGACTCGAATTATAATTTGTTGCTATCATTATTTATTTTGATATTCAAATTGTCCACGATTTGGCCAGTGGGATACAGTTCATGCTGGTGTGTGTGCCCTTTTGAGATATCCCTATTATTCCTTATGGGTGCCCTTGCTTTTTGGCACAACAAGATGCTTAAGGCCTATCTTGCTTTTCCCTGCCCCTGAATGAAATCTGCCATTTCTCTGAAGAGTGCCGTTTTGCTTTAGTAGCGAATGGTGTTTGAAACCCAAGATCTGGCTGGGCACAGTGGCTCACGCCTGTAATCCCAGCACTTTGGGAGGCCAAGGTCAGGAGTTCGAGTGTAGCCTGGTCAACATGATGAAACCCCATCTCTACTAAAAATACAAAAATTATCCGGACATGGTGGCAGGCGCCTGTAATCCCAGCTACTAGGGAGGCTGAGGCAGGAGAATCGCTTGAACCCAGTAGGAGAAGGTTGCAGTGAGCCGAGATCGTGCCACTGCACTCCAACCTGGGCAACAAGAGTGAAACTCTGTCGGTGGACTTCCCAGCCCCACTCCTGTTGGGATGTCGGGACTGTATCAGGAACCCCGCCCGAGAGCCCCACAGGGGGACTCTGTTGGCCTCCCTTGCCGGAGGCCGACAGACCTCTTCCCCACACCTTAGGTGACCAAAATAAATTTGCAGTTTTGCTCCTAAAAAAAAAAAAAAAAAGAGTGAAACTCTGTCTCAGAAAAAAAAAAAAAGAAAAGAAATTCTCTTGAAAACCAAGATCTGTACACATGGTATACACATTGCTATTGGGTTATTACCAAACTATCTCAATGAACAATTAGGGAGTATATTTAGTACATACATAATATTTAAACAGAAATTCACATTTGTAGTAGTTTCCATATTTGAATGTACATGTTTATATATGTGCGTATATAATCACAGAAACAACACATACACGCCACGAGGTTATACTTATACCTTAACTTTCAAGCAAATAACACAGGCTTTATTCTTGTTTTCTTTCCATATTTACAACTTTCTTCTCCAAGATAGATAATTTTGGGCCCCATTATCCATATAACTTATTAGATCAACTCCAGTTTATGTAACAATCTCCGTATTGTCTATTTGGACAGATGCCTTCCTCCACACTATTGGGGGTCTGATATCCCAAATCAGTCTTCCTTCCATCCTCCTGCATGGGTTCCCTCCCTGTTTTGTTTTTTCATTTTGTTTGTAATTTCTAGTTTTAGTACACTGTGATCAGAGAGTTTGTAATATTTGTATTTTGTGAAATTTATTGTTGTTTTCCTTGTGATGTAATACATTATCAGTTTTTATAAATGTATTGTGCTATTGAGAAGATAAATTCTTTATATCTTATATCTTAATATATTATCATCAAATTCCAAGCAAAGAAGTCATCTTTACTTAAAATTTGCTGATAATATGTTGTCATATATATTATCAGTTTTTATGAATGTATCATGTGCTGTTGAGAAGAAGATATAGAGAATATATCTTCACATAAGATATATTTTTCGTCTGTATCAGGATGAGACATTTGACATTTAGATGTAAAAATTGCCGTATTGATTATGTTATTGGGTTCTCTATGTTTTGTTTTCTTGTTCAATTGATCCGTCTTGTTCTGAGAGTGGTGCTTTGAAGACTGTTATCAATAGTATGTCACTATCGATTTCTCTTTATATCTCCTGTAGTTTCTACTTTATGTAGGAGGTTGATCTTATCGGATGCATTGATATTAAGTATTATATTTTCATTATGAATTGTGACTTTGTCATTATAAAGTTCCTCCTTTTTCTCATTAAGTATTTTTTGTTCTAAAATCTATTTTAAGGATTTCAACCCCGATTTTATTGTTCCATCTGCCCTCTATATCTTCGCTCATTTTACTATTTATAAACAATTTAAAGTTTGTTATATTCTGTCTTCTAGTAATGCTGAAGGGCTGGACCATGTGTGGTTTTGTTTGTGCTACTTATTGAGTTTATTTATTTCTTCTTTGGTTGGGATGAAAAACCAAATTCTGAAACTGGAGGATAATGGCAGCCACCTGAATCTGAATCTGAAATTGCAGCTGTAATGCTAGATACGTTAGAAGCATGTATTTTTTTCTACATAGAGTCACTGAGTGCAAATAACATGCAGCTTACGATAAGTGCCTTCAGGTTTGTTAGAGCTCCACTTTAAACTTTCTTTGTTCTCCTCATCTGTTAAATGAGGGTGTTAACATCAACTCCAACATTTTACAAATCTGTGATTTATAGTACATTAATGATTAGGACCTAAAACACCTCATCTTTCTTTGTATTTGCACATAATATTGACCATGTCCTCAATAAAAATTTGGCCTTTACTTGGATATTATTAGGGGCTAGTGCCATTGGATGTTACTCTGGCAATTTAATATTCTGATTATCTATATTTGAGGCAAAAAATGGACAATTTTAAGCACACTTGTTTCATGTATATGAAGGTTTATCCTTTGGCTAATGAATAAATCTTGTTCAGATATAGGCTTTCTATTACTATATCAGGTTGAATAGACTGGTTTATTTAGTCTGAATTTATTTCATTTGATTGATTCTTGCTGGGGCAACTTACTTTGTCCAAATGGTTTTTGTTACAGTCAGAATATCCAAATGTAGCTAACTTCACTGTGACCAAAATTTCATGTGATCGTTTTAAATGTGATATAAGAATACATTGTTTTAAATGTAATATAAGAATAATTGTTTTTTATAACATTAGAACACATGAGACAAATCTAAAGTGCCCTTTGACTTCAACTTGAACCTTTCACTACTTTATGTAGTTAACTTTTAAAAATTGATACATAATATTTGCACATATCTATGGGGTATATGTGATATTTTGTTACATGTATAGAATGTGTAACAATCAAGTCGGGGTATTTAGGGTATCCGTCACCTTGATAATTTATCATTTCTCTATGTTAGGAATATTTTAAGTCCTCTCATACAATATATTGTTTCTGATCATCACCCTGCTATCGAACATTACAACTTAATTCTTTTCTTGAACTATATGCTTGCACTCATTAACCATCCTGTCTTCATCCCCCCATCCCTGCCCCACACCCTTCTCAGTTTTTGTATCTATTATTTTACTTTCTACTTCCATGAGATCAACTTTTTTACCTCCCACACATGAGTGAGAACATGCAAGATTTGTCTTTCTATGCCTGGCTTATTTCACTTGACATAATGACTTCCAGTTCCATCCATGTTGCTGCAAAGGACATGATTTCATTTTTTATGGCCATGTAGTATTTCATTGTGTATACATATCATTTTCTATATTCATTCATCCATTGATGGATGCTGAGGTTGATTCATGTCTTTGCTATTGTGAATAGTGCTACAGTAAACATGGGGTGGGTGTAGGTATCCCTTAAGTATACTGATTTCCTTTACTTTGGATAAATACCCAGTAGTGGGATTGCTGGACCTTATGTTGTTTTATTTTTAGCTGTTTGAGAAATTTCTGTACTGTTTTACATAGTGACTACACTAATTTATGTTCCCAACAGTGTGGAAGAGTTCTCTTTTCTCCACATCCTCACTAGCATCTGTTACTTTTTTTTCCTCTTTTTAATAATAGCCATTTTAACCAGAGTAAGATGGTATCTCATTGTAGTTTGATTTACATTTCCCTGATGATTGGTGATGTTGAACATTTTTTTCATATGACTGTTGGCCATTTGTATATCTTCTTTTGAGAGAAGTCTATGTCCTTTGCATACTTTTTAATGAGATTATTATGATTTTTTTTTTTCTATTGAGGTTTTTGAGTTCCTTGTGTATTTTGGATACTAATCCCTTGTCGGATAAATAGTTTGTAAATATTTTCTCCCATTCGACAGGTGATTTCTTTACCCTGTTGATTGTTTCCTTTGATGGGAGAGTTTGGTCAAGTTACATTCATTGTTATTGGTAGGTAAGGACTTACTCCTGCCATTTTGTCGTTTCCTAATTGTTTTGTAGGCCTCTCTTCTTTCCCTCTTTCTTCCCTATCTTCCCTTTTGTGAAGGTGATTTTCTCAGGTGATATTTTTAAATTTCTGTTTTGATTTTCTGTATATCTATTGTAGGTTTTTTGAGATTACTGTGAGGCTTGCAGATAACATCTTGTAACCCATTATTTTAAACTGATGACAACTTAACATGGATTGCAAAAACAAATTAACAAACAAGCAAAAATGAAACTAATAAAGGCTCTATACCTCTAACTTCTTCCCCCCTCACTTTTTGACGTTTTGTTGTTTTTATTTATATCTTATTATTCTATGCCTTGAAAAGTTGTATTATTGTTTTTGATAGGTTCATCTTTTTGTCTTTCTACTCAACATATGAGTAGTTTACTCACCACAATTGCAGTATTATATTATTCTGTGCAGTTATTATTACCATTGAATTTTGTATTTTCTGATGATTTCTTATTGCTCATTAATGTCCTTTCTTTCAGAATGAAGAGCTCCCTTTAGCATCTCTTGTAGGACAGGTCTGATGTTGATGAATTCCCTCAGCTTTTATTTGTCTGGGGAAGTCTTTATTCCTCCTTCATGTTTGAAGGACATTTTCAATGGATGTGCTTACCATTTTAGGATCAAAGCTTTTTTTCCTTCAGTGCTTTAAATGTGGCATGCCACTTTCTCCTGACCTGTAAGGTTTATACTGAGAAGTCTGCTGCCAGATATATTGGAGTTCCTTTGCATGTTATTTGTTTCTTTTGTCTTGCTGCTTTTAGGATCCTTTTTTTATCCTTGACCTTTAGTAGTTTGATTATTAAATGGCTGGAAGTAGTCTTGGAGTTAAATCTGCGTGGTGTTCTATAGCCTTCTTGTACTTGAATGTTGATATCTTTCTCTATGTTTGGAAAGTTCTCTGATATTATCCCTTTGAATAAACTTTTTACCTTATCTCTTTCTCTGCCTCCTCTTTAAGGCCAATAATTCTTAAATTTGTCCTTTTGAGGATACTGAAGTATGCCTAGATATTGTAGGCATACTTCATTTTATTCTTTTTTTTTTCTTTTGTCTTCTCTGTGTATTTTCAAATAGCCTGTCTTCAGGTTCACTAATTCTTTCTTCTACTTGATCAGTTCTGCTGCCGGGAGACTATAATGTATAATGCATTCTTCAGTATGTCAGTTGAATTTTTCAGTTCCATAATTTCTGCTTGATTTTTAAAAATTATTTCAATCTCCTGGTTAAATGCATCTCATGGGATTCTGAATTCCTTCTCTGCGTTATCTTCAATTTCACTGAGCTTCCTCAAAACATCTATTTTGAATTCTCTGTCTGAAAGATCACATATCTCTGTTTCTCCAGGGTTGGTCCCTGGTGCCTTAGTTCATTTGGTGAGGTCATGTTTTCCTGGATGGTCCTGATGCTTGCGGATGTTCGTTGGTGTTTGGGCATTGAAGAGCTAGGTATTTATTGTAGTTTTCAGAGCCTGGGCCTATTTGTACCCATCTTTCTTGGGAAGGGTTTCCAAATATTCAAAGGGAATTGCATGTTGTGGTCTAAATCTTTGGTCACTGCAGCCATATCTGCACTAGGGGGACCCAAGCCTGGTAACACTGTGACCCTTGCAGACTTGTAGAGATACCACCTTTGTGGCCTTCAGTGAGGTACAAGAGAATTTCTTGGATTATCAGGCAGTGGCTCTTGTTCTCTTCACTTACTTTCTCCCAAACACACAGAGTCTGTCTCTCTGTGCTGAGCTGCCTGGAGCCGGGCGAGAGATGATACAAGCAACCCTGTGGCTGCCACCACTGGTACTATACTAGGTCAGACGCAAAGCCAGCATAGCACTGGGTTCTGCCCAAGGCCCGCGGCAACCACTGCCTAGCTACTGCTGATGTGTTCACTCAAGGCCCAAGGGCTTTATAGCCAGGCTTGTGTCCTACCCTTCAGGGCAATGAACTTCCCCCAGCCCAGGGCAGGTTCCAGAATGCTGTACAGGAGTCAGAGCCTAGAGTCAGGAATGTTAGGAATCTACTTGGTGTTCTGTTCTACTGCAGCTAAGCTGGCACCCAAACTGCAAGACAAAGTTCTTCCCGCTCTTCTGTCTCTTTTCTTCATGTAGAAGTCTTTTCCCATATCCGTCACCATCCCAGGCCTGTGTTGACCACTGCCTGGCTCCTGCTGACGTTCCCTCAAAGCACAAGGTCTCTTCAGTCAGCTTGTGGTGAATGCTGTCAGGCCTGGGTCTCTCCCTTCAGGGTAGCAAGCTTCTCTGTGGCCCAGGACAGGTCCAGAAATGCTGTCCAGAAGCCAAGACCTGAAATCGTGGACCCGAGGAGCCCTCTTGGAACTGTTGTCAAGCTGGTGACCAAGCTGCAAGACAAAGTCCCCTTTACTGTTCTCTCTCCCTTCCTTGAGCAAAAGTAGTACCTCCCTGTGGCCACCCCCTGAAGCCAGCATGGCTCTGGGTCTCACCCAAGTCTTGCAGTGAGAACTGCCTGGGTACCACTGATGTTTATTCAAGGCCCAAGGGCTCTTTAGCCAGCAGGTAATGAATCCTGCCAGGACTGGGCTCTTCCTTTCAAGGCAGTGGGTTCCCTTCTGGCCCAGGGTGTGTTTAGAAATGTCAACTGGGGCCTAGGGCCTGTAATGGTGGCCTCAGGACTCTGCCTGGTACCCAGTTTTACTGTGACTGAGTTGGTATCCAAGTTATAAGACAATGACCTTTTTGTTCTCCTCTCTCCGCTCTTAAGTGGAAAGGAGCCTCTCCTGGAACTGTGAGCTGTGCTTCCTGGGGTTGGGGGAAGGGTGATATGAGTACTCCCTTGGCTACTCTGGTTGGTGTCCCACTGGGCCGCATGCACCCACATTCACTGGCTCAGAGCCCAGCACAGCACCAGGACTTGTCCAGAATGTCAACCCTTGTGACCTAGACTGCCTTTCAAGTTTATTTAGGACGTCAGAGTGCCTTAGCCTGCGGTGATGAGGCTAACCAGAACTCAGGTTCTGACAGTTGGGATGGGCAATTCCCATCTGGCTAGGTCAGTCTGAATACTCTTTGTGGACACTGGCTGACTTCTGCCTGGTGTTGCTTTCTGCTGTGACGTAGGCAGCACTGAGTTCCAATGCAAAGTCCCATAGTCACTGCATATTCTCTCCTTGAAGTACACAGATTCTCTGCTGCATGTGGCCACTGCTGCTGGACTGTGGGGGTGGCGTGAGCAATTCCAGATTGTCTTTCCTACCCTCTTCAGTGCATTTCCTTGGTATGATCGCTCACCTGATTTTTGGTTCTTAAAAAGGTGCTTTCTTGCGTGGATAGTTGTTCAATTCAGTGTTCCTATTGTGGGGCATGGAGGTGGGGGTGGTAAGCACTAGAGGCTTCTATTTGGCCACCTTGTTCTGCCTTTCAGCTATTTATTTTGTTAAATAGATTTACTTTCTCTCATATCTTCTCTTTGCTTCCTGGAACACCAAAAAATTGAATATGTGTTTGCTTTATGGTGTGCCATATGTCATGTAGGCTTTGTTCATTCTTTTTTATTCCTTTTTTCTTTATTTGTGTCTGACTGGGTTATTTGAAAATACCTGTCTTTAAGTTCTGAAATTCTGTCCTCTGCTTTAGTCTATTGTCAAAGATCTCTAATATATTTTTTTCTGTCTTTCAATGAATATTCTTCAGTTCCAGTGTGTGTTTGGCTTTAAAAAAGAATGATATGTATTTTGTTAAACTTCTTACCTTCTGAATTGTTTTTCTGATTTCTTTGTATTACTTATCTGTCTTCTCTTATATCTCACTGAGCTTCTTTGATATCATTATTTTGAATTATTTTTCCAGCATTTCATGTATTTCTGTCTCATTGGAATCTGTTGCTGGAGAATTATTGGTTGCTTTGGAGGTGTCATATTTTCTTGTTTTTTTTTTTTTTTTTTTTTTTTTCGTGTTTCTTGTGTCCTTATGTTATTATTGGCACATCTGGTATAACAGTCGCCTCTTCCAATTTTTTTAATTTACTTTCATGGGGAGGACTTTTTTCTGAAGGCCTGTCTATGATATTGGCTGGATAGGGCACTGTGGCTTTGATTCTGAGTGGATGCAGTAATATAGTCCCTGTATGATGTCTTTGGTTGTAAACAGTGTCAGTGGTTTCTGTAATTGCTTCAGTGGCTCAGGGGGTGGTTGTTGGTGGTGGCTGCGGTGAAATTTTGCTGGGAATGAGGGTGCCAGGTCGGCCATTCCTTGAGCACCAGGCGTGGTAACAGCAGGCCAGATTCCTGTCCTTAGGATCCAGCATGACTGGTGTTAGTGGGTCTAAGTGGGGCTAAGTGGGCCAGTTCTTGGGCCCCCATGCAGCCTTCTCAGATGCTGGCAGTTGCAGCTTTGGGCCAGATAGGTGGGTGGGTCCTTTGGCTCCTGAGCAGAAGGCATAGCATGAGCAATGGCAGGACCAGTGGTGGGACAACCCTCTGCCTCCTAAGTGGTGTGTGCTAGTGTTGGTGGTGGCTATGACGGGCTGGGTGGTCCAGTCCCCAGACCCGCAGGTGGTGTGTGTGGGTGTGCCAGCTGCGGAGGTAGTGGCAGGTGAGGTGGCCCATCCTCAGACCCCTGGGAGGAATGCTGAGGTGCCAGCAGTGGGTGACATGGCTGAGCGATCCCTAGGCTCCCAGGTATGCTCTGGTGTTGGGGATGGTGGGGAAGCCAGGGGGAAGCCAGGCCTGGCAGGCCTGTCCTCAAGCCCCTCACGTGATTTATAGGGGCTCTGGCTGTAACGAGGATGGCTGGGGTGATCCCTAGACTCCCCTTAGAGTGTTTGAGTGGGGGCAGCAGCAGAGCTGGTGGGCTGGGGAAGCCTGCCCTCAGGGAGCTTGCAAATGTACCCCAGCCCTGCTGCTAGGGATTGCTAAGCTGCTATCAGTGGCAGGCTGGGGAGTGTGTGCCTCAGCCCCAGGCGACAGCTGGGGACTTGGGAGCCTGTTTGCAGGGCATGTGTTAATGTAGGGTGACCACACTGCCAAGGGCAATGGAGTTGCTGCCAGGGGCTTGTGCTTGGCCCCAGTGGCAGTGGTCAGCAGTGGTGGTGGCTGCGGGTAGAGGAGCCTGTCCTCTGGGCACCTGCAAATGCATGATAGCTTGCTGCTGGGAGGTGGGGTCTCTGCCAGTGACTTTTGCTTAGGTTTTAGTGGCAGCAGCCTGTGGCATTGGTGGCTGTGGGTTGGGGAGGCAGGGGGCAGGATGCAGTTGAGTGGGGGTTGGGTTCTCAGAACTGTGCCAGTACTGCTGCTGCTTAGGTCACACCCCATGTGAACTCACTCTCTGGAGCAATGCCTTCGTGCAGTCTCAAAGCAACTCCCTGTGTTAGTCTCAGGACCTGTGAGGATGGAGGGGCTCCCCCCTGGCTAGGACTAGAGGAGTCTGTAGTATGGATGTGGACCACTGAGAATCTTACTTACCCTTTTCCTGTACTGGGAAGCCTCCCTGGGCTCCCGGCCAAGTAGCCTGCCTGCCTTCCCTCTCCTTCCTTGTGTTAGGTATTCTTGTTAGTTTTCTGTTGAGTTTCAGTGTCCTGTCTTAGATGTGATTACCTACTCACTATTTTGCTGCTGCTTTGTGGAGGAGGTAAGTGCCGGATGCCTCTAGTCAGCCATCTTGAAGCCCCTCCTCTGTCTCCTGTGGTCACTATTGAAACTATTATAATGAGTTTTGTGTTATGGTGAGTTTTATGTGGGTGGATGGGGTCAAAACTTCAGACTGAAGTGGCTCACTGCGTCCCAGGAAGGGATCAGGAAGGCAGACTTATTTTATAGGTACCAGTGAAATTTCTGAGTTTCAAGTATAAAGAGAAAATTTTAACATGCTTCCACTTTAAAAGAATAGGTTACTTAAAAGGAAAAAATGATAATAATAATACCAGCAGCTAACATTCATTGATTATTTACCACATGCCAGGCCTTGTTCCAAGTGCTAACACATGTGATCCACACAACAAACAACTCAGTGAGGTTGTCACCCTCATTTTACAGAAAAGAAGATGGGGGCATAGAGTGGTTCATAGTCTGGCTGGGATCATGCATCTGGTGTGTGGTGAAGTTGGAATTCAAACCCAGGAAGTTTGGTTGTGGATTGCAGGCTCTTAATCACTGTATTTTTCTGCATATTTAAAAAATTAAACTAGTGTTGGACTGCTCGTCTGTGGCACTGGAAGCCAGTGGACATCCAAATGTCTTTTGAAGAATCTGTAAATTGTTTGTCACTGCCAGCAAACTGCATGTCAGTGTTTATAAGAATTGAGAAAATATACAGAGTGAAGGTCTGTCTCAAAAACAGTAATTCAGAAATGTGCTATCTGATCTCTCTCTGAACAACATGAGTAAAAGGTCTCAAGATAAAAGTATTGGAACTTATAAAATGTGTTAACCAAAAATATTCTAAGGGGGGTAATATAGGAGAAGTGAAAATTAACTTGTCTCAGTGGGATGGCTTAGTTATTTAATATGGTGTTAGAAAAGTATCAATCATGACTATGAGGGTGGAAAAGTAGAATTGAAAAGCGTGATAGAAAGCTTCCAGATTAAGGAAGAAAAGAAAATGTGGAGCAATGTAACCAAACCAATAAAAATAAAATGGTAAGGAAGAACAAAAAAAGCATTTGTTGATATCAGAAGTAGAAAATAAGATGTAGGGAATACAATGAAATGTATATCCATCATCACCAACTATGAATAAACTGTGAAGTACCCTCAAAAGGTCAGATATTAAAAGTAACACAGTTTAGTGTGGTCTCTCTCTCTCTCTTTCTCTCTCCCTTTCTCCCTCTGTTCTTCTGTCTCTCTCTCTCCCTCTCTCCTCTGCTCCCCACCGTGTGTGTGTGTGTGTGTGTGTGTGTGTGTGTGTGTATTCAGTGACAAGGTTGAAAATGAATGGGCGAAGATAAACTAGCCAAATGAAATTAAAATAAAGCAAAAGTGGTTAATATTCGTGTCAGTTAGCCGGGCGCGGTGGCTCACACCTGTAATCCCAGGACTCTGGGAGGCCGAGGCGGGCAGATCACCTGAGGTCAGGAATTTGAGACCAGCCATGGCAACATGGTGAAACCCCATCTCCACCAAAAGATACAAAAATTAGCTGGGCACGGTGGCATGCGGAAGGCTGAGGCAGGAGAATCACTTGAACCCGGGAGGTGGAAGTTGCAGTGAGCCGAGATTGCACCATTGCACTCCAGCCTGGGCACAGAGCGAGACTCCATCTCAGAAAATAAATAAATAATAATGTCAGACTAAAATGTCAAGGTCAAAAATACTGACTTGCATAAAGACAGATATTTTGTATTTGCAAGTTGCAGTCCTTGAAGATGCTGTAAACCTTTATACAGCACAACAACCCTAGCCACATGGCACCTACATAAGCAGGACAAAAAGCTCCAGGAAATACAACTTGATTAGAAAACATTTATGAGAATTTAAAGTCCTCCTTTCAGAATTTGACATATCAAGAAAACAAAAATAAGTAAGGCTATAGAGAATTTGAGTAATATAATCAACAAGTTTGATTTTTTGATTCACTAGGATCCCATTTGAAACCCGAGACGGAGGTGTGAGATACAAGAAAAAGTGGTACTAATCTGGGAGTCCAGTGAAAAGAAGTAACAGGATGAAATCTGAGATTTCCTAGAAAGCAACTCATCCAAATTAGAATTAAAAGTTAGTTGTATCCTGGAAATACACTTTAAAAAAAGTGGACTGAATTCTAAGAAATGATATAACATGATAAAGAAACCAAAAACTTAGGGACATCAGGAGAGAGAGAGAGAGAGAGAGAGCGCGCGCGAGCGAGAAATACCCAAAGCGATTAGGAAAAAGTGAGATTCTTAAGAGGCTATAGCTGTTGAAAGGAAATTTTAAAAAATATGTTTATTAATAAGTCATCATATTGACATGATATTCCAGCTGAATTATATTTATCCTTTAAAAAATAGATGATGCTTTTATTATTTATACTTAGGAAGTTTTAAAAGTTAGTTTTCTGAAGCTCGTATAACCTTTACCATACTTGGTAAAAGTAACTTGAAATAAGAAAGATCATCTTAAGAATTTAGATGGAAAAGTTCTAAATATTAGTTAACTTAGTCACATAGTGTTAAAAGAGTAGCATTTTCTTAGAACGCAAAGATAGTTCAACAATAGGAAGCCTACCAACATAATTTATTGAATCAACAGTTTAAAGGAGAAAGGCCATTTGATTCTATTATTAGATGTTGAAAAGGCATTTGATAAAGTAATTAAAACTCTGAAGTATAATAAAAATTATAGTGAAACTACTCAAGTTATGGGACTAATAATAGCATTTACCATCTAAAAGTGATTGTGAGGATTTAACTACTTAATACAGGTAAAAACCATTAGAACAGTGTCTCACATACAGAAATTATTCATTGTTAGCTATTTTTATTACTTAAACATGACAAAGTTGATTTACAAAAAGGGGGCAAATATTTCATGGAATGGAAAACATTTTGGTTCTAGTCATGAAAAAGAATTGTTTGTTCTTGCCACTATATTCAGCGTAATTTTTTTGAGGTTTAATTTATCTAAATGTAGTAAGAGTAGAAAATGAATAAATGATATAAATACTAGAAGAGGAAATAAAATATTTTAATTATATTACTAGAAAATTCATGAGACTACTACAAACCTGTTAAAATTAGTTTATTTGATAACGTGAATATTAAGATAAATATAAAAAATAAATGAATAGTGCTTCATTGTGGGAATAACCAATCAGAAATGGAAAGGGAAAAAAGAATCTTATAAAAATACTCACAGGTAAGTTTAATAAAATTATTCTGTACCAGGAAAAGAAAATGACTCTATCCTTAAGTTAGAATTTAAGACAAGTCAAACCAGATCTCAATAAAAGTTGTCAGCCTTTCTATAATTAACATGAATTTAATTCAGTTCAATCTAGAAACCTAGTATATCATTTAGGAATTAGGTAAGATGATTTTAAAGTTCATGTGGAAAACATATTTCTAAGAATACCCAAGAAAATATACTTTATATTTTTGAGTCCGTCTTCCTTTTCTCTCCTACGAACACATACCTCATGGAGAAGAGTGGGGAAGAAAGCAAACATGCCATTTTGGTGGCGTTTTCCCATTAATTTCAGTGTAGATGGAAATCCACGGAGAGTTAGAGGGGTGATTGTACATTATGTCTTTACATATGTTTTGACTGTTTCACTTTTTATAAGGAATATGTTATCTTTAATTGATTTCATGTAGAAAATTTAATAGAAAAGAGTTTAATGACTTTTCACTCTAAAGTTGTAATCCTGTATTATTAAACTAAAATGTAAAAGCATGTAACTGATTGACTTGGGATGTTTAAGAAATGCATCAGATTTTTAAAATACCTACTAAAACACTGAAATGTAGTTTATTTCTGTTTTCCTGAATGTTTGGTGCTTTCTACAAAGGCAAGATTAATTTTTAATTCAAAAATTCTGAAAATAATTTTCTGTCTTTTTTCTTTCAAAGGTATGCAACCACTCATGTATTCGGTTCAGGAAGCATTAAATGCCAGACCATGGTGGATTCGTATGGGGACTGACATTTGTTACTATAAGTAAGTATTTTAAGAATATTAATAGAACGTCAGCTTACAGAAGGCAGTATTAAGTACATCCTGTTTCAGTGTAAAAGGAAACAGTAGAGTTATTATTGCATACTTTGAATTGTGGTGCTATGCTTTAGTAATTCTAGAAAATCCTTTCGAACTTGAGATCCACTTGCGGAGGGTATATAGTAGAAGTAAAATGTGTTGTATAGGCAGATAAAATTAGGTCCAGGCCGTGTCTCCACCGCTTAGAGAGTTATGTGTCCTCAGCTTTTCCAGCTTTAAAACTCTGGAAACTTTATTGAATAAAACTGAAATTAGAAATTACGAGTAGTAATTTGCAGTAGCTTTTTGTTGTTCCTATGATATCAAGTATAACTCCTAGTTTTTCCCTTTTTATATTAACACACAAATATTTACTTCATTGTAATTTCCAAAATGTTAACTGGAGATGAGTTCCAAATACAGTACATCAGCTTACACAGTTCATCTTTGACTGTAAATATGTGATCTACTTATAGCAAGTTAGAAATAAGGGCTAGAGGCCGGGTGTGGTGGCTCACGCCTGTAATCCCAGCACTTTGGGAGGCTGAAGTGGGCAGATCACCTGAGGTCAGGAGTTCGAGACCAGCCTGGCCAACATGGTGAAACCCCGTCTCTACCAAAAATACAAAAATTAACCGGGCATTGTAGTGCATGCTTGTCATCCCAGCTACTCGGGAGGCTGAGGGAAGAGAATCACTTGAACCTGGGAGGCGGATGTTGCAGTGAGCCGAGATCGCACCACTGCACTCCAGCCTGGGTGACAGAGCGAGACTCCATCTCAAAAAAAATATAAAAATAAATAAAATATAATAAAATAAAAATAAAATAAAATACAAAGAATTAAGTGCTAGAAATCATTTCCTACTTCTGTGGAACAGTTTGATTTTTCTTCAGGTCCACCTCTAAGTACTCGAGGATTCTCATGTATCTTGCTTCTCATTTTTACTCTGTGTCTGCAAATGTTTCCAGGTAATGTTCGTTGCTGATTCCACTTGGCACCTTTGTTTCTTCTCTGTTACTAAGTTGAATCCTGACGTTTCTGTATGGTGAATTTTGACTTTTTAGATTGTGCTTAACTGGCACTAATGCCCCTCTTTTTTAGTTTTATCAATTAGAAGAAGGCTTCTAAAATTAAACTGTTTTGACATGGCTTTGGAAAAAACTTGGTCTTAAGTACTCTTATTTTCTGGGAAAGAAAATCTTCTTTGGGATTCATCTCAGTAAGATTTCTTCCTTACTCTTATTAGCAAAATGAATAGCAAATAAATGAGAAACAGAAGTAAAGGTAATATGTAATTCATCTGCACCATAATACATCTTGTACTTATTTTAATGGTAGACTAATATAAAAAATAGAAACGTATATAATATGTTTCTCATAAAGTTAGGTGAAGCAACCGAGCAGTGCTTGGCTATATTTTAGCAGAATTATTTAGACTATTAAAGAATGAAACAATGTTTTTCAAAATGCATTTTTTCTTTCACGCTTCTTTATGTTGTCACATTAGAAATTGTCAATCAAGGAATGCTTTTTCACATTGCAAAATGAATGATCGTAGCAGGACAAGTTGTTCTGTTCTATGTAAGGGATGATGGCAAGGATTTTTATATTTTTAGTTTAGGTTCTGTCTTTTCTTTTGGCTACTACTTCCTGATCTGTAAGTGGAGTTCAATTCAACAAACATTTATTAATCACTTTCTATGTAAGACACTATTCTAGTTGTTTTCCTTAAGCCTGAGATAGCTTTATTTTAATTTTAATTTTTTTTATTTTAATTTTAATTTTTTTAATTTTAATTTTAATTTTTTTTTTTGAAACACAGTCTTGCCCTGTTGCCCAGGCTGGAAAGCAGTGGTGCGATCCGGCTCACTACAGCCTCAAGAGCATATCATCATTCCCAGGCTCAAGTGATCCTCCCACTTCAGCTTCCCCAGTAGCTGGGACTACAGTTGTGAACCAGCTAATTTTGTCTTTTTTGTAGAGACTGGGTTTTCACCATGTTGCGATCCATCTGCTTGAGCCTCCCAAAGTGCTGGGATTACAGGCATGAACAGAAGTGCCCGGCCTGAAATTTAGATGATAAGGATTAAAATCTGTTTTTGCATTGTGCCGTAACTTTTCATGTCAGCTAAGTCCTGTGATGCTTGTTTGTCTTATCTATAAAATGGAATAAAACTGCTTTTCACCATTATATGACATAATGTATGTTTCACTGGTTTATAAGCTAGAAACTGCCATATAGCTATAATGTGGTAGTATAAATACCTCTCCAATTAAATGTTAAACTTTTGAGAGAAAAGAGTTGGCAAGGACTAGTTTTTGAACTTGTTTTGCATTTTTGTTAATCCTTAGCACTCTGTCATTGGGTATCTATTCAAGATACTGTGCATAAGTTAATGAAGACTACATCAATTTGAAAATACTTTGAACATTTATGTGCCTGAAAAAATAACCTATAGGCCCTGGTTTTTCTTCATTTCATGGCTTAAATGATACAAGATGATTCAGAATTTTAGAAATTAAGTTGTTAGAGCATCTTTAAGTCAGCGTATGTCAGCAGTATTTAGACTCTGTAATGTATAGTTTTAAAAACTTTATTATGGAAATCTTCAAACATTTACAAAAACAGAGAATAAGATAATGAGGCCCCATATATTCATCACCCAGTTTCAACAATTATCAACACATGGTGCAGCTTGATCAACTTCAGGTTTGATTTTTGGCAATAACTCCTGGCCTCAGGTGATCTGCCCACCTCAGCCTCCCAAAGTGCTGGGATTACAGGCGTGAGCCACTGCACCCGACCTCTAGAACTTACTTCTAATTTGCTATACGTAGATCACATATTTACAGTCAAAGATGAACTGTGTAAGCTGATGTACTGTATTTGGAACACATCTCCAGTTAACATTTTGGAAATTAAAACTTATACTTCCACAATGAATTTTTAAGGCCATTTTCAGATATTGTATTTTCTCCGTATATACTTACGTACGTATTTCTAAAAGACAAAGGCTGTTTAAGACAATCTTAACCACAATGCCGTTATCACAACACAGAAAGATTAGGAAAATTTCTTACTGTGATGAAATATCCAATGTTGAAACTTCCCCAATTGCCTCTAAATGGTGTTTTATAGTTTTATTTAATCAGAATCCAGCTAAGGATCGCACATTACATTTGATTTTTGTTGACATGTCCCTTAAGTCTGTTAATTTATAGGCTTCCCTTTTCTCTTTTTTAAAATTTCTCATTTTGCTAAAGAAGCTGGATTGTCATGTAGGGTGTTTCACATTTGGATTTTATTGGATTGCATCCCTGTGGTGTTAACAAGTACTTCTGTTTCACCAGTTTCCTATAAACTGTTAGTTAGATCTAGAAGCTTGATCAACTTCAGGTTTGATTTTTGGCAAGAATACTTAATAGGTGGTGCAATGAATTCCCATTGCATCATGTCAGGAAACAACATCATCTCTGATTGTTTCTCTTTTTGTAATCTTATTGATTAGTGAACCCAGGTCTTGTAGCCTGATCCATCCACGTAAAGGTGTCCATCAGCCTTTCCTCTCTTGATTGTAGCAGCCATTGATGATCATTTTGTAGATTCAATAATGTGTATGGATGTCAAAGAATGGGGTTCTAAAAATTTTTTTTGACGTGAAGAGTATTAGCTCATTTAATTAGTAAATTCAGAAGTGAAAATTTATGTAGTGTCATCGGCTAATAACAGTTAACTGCTTTATGAGTACTAAGTTTTTTTTTAATAGGGTATTTAAGTTACACTTTTTATAGACTCGGGTTTTTCTTTTTTCCCTGAAGTTCTATTTAATAAAAGTAACAAGGAAAATCAGTTTTTGTGTGGATGAAATGAACATGTTTTATGCTTTTTTATTGTAGAAATCATTTCTCAAGAAGTTCAGTTGCTGCAGGTGGGCAAAAGGGAAAATCCTACTATACAATTACATTTACTGTCAGTTTTCCACATAAAGATGATGTTTGCTACTTTGCTTATCACTATCCATATACGTATTCAACTTTACAGGTAAGAACTCTAAATTAGATTGTATTATATGAATATGTGTAAGATAATGGAAGAAAATTGAGTTTAGTTAAATATTCTAACATAAGGAAAATGAAGTTTAGTTAAATATCATAACATAAGAAAAGGGTTTAGTGTTGAAGATTTTGGAAAATACTACAATGTTTCTTGAGGAGTGAAATGGGAATGTGATTCTTATTTTTTTTAATAGAAGTATTAAGGAACTTTGACATGATTTTTACTTCCCATCTTTTGTTGAAATCCACAGTTCTCTGAGCTAAGATTCCATAATTTACAAATTTTAAGCAGGTGAGATTTCTGCATGTTTAACCAGAATCTCATAGAAAATAGAATATTAGGAAAATGTGGATGCAATTTGGGATTTTTGAAGGAAAAATTGAGATCATTTTCTGAAGGAAATGGTTTTATTATGGAGACCTAGATCCAGGTTTTTAAGAATCTGGGGTATAAGAGTTGTTTTGTAGCTAGCAGAAGGCAAGAAATAACTAAGATCAGAGCAGAACTGAAGGAGATAGAGACACAAAAAACCCTCCAAAAAATCAATGAATCCAGGAGTTGGTTTTTTGAAAAGATCAACAAAATTGACAGACCGCTAGCTAGACTAATAAAGAAGAAAAGAGAGAAGAATCAAATAGACGCAATAAAAATGATAAGGGGATATCACCACCGACCCCACAGAAATACAAACAACCATCAGAGAATACTATAAATGCCTCTACGCAAATCAACTAGAAAATCTAGAAGAAATGGATAATTTCCTGGACACTTACACTCTCCCAAGACTAAACCAGGAAGAAGTTGAATCCCTGAATAGACCAATAGCAGGCTCTGAAATTGAGGCAACAATTAATAGCCTACCCACCAAAAAAAGTCCAGGACCAGATGGGTTCACAGCTGAATTCTACCAGAGGTACAAGGAGGAGCTGGTACCATTCCTTCTGAACTATTTCAATCAATAGAAAAAGAGGGAATCCTCCCTAACTCTTTTTATGAGGCCAACATCATCCTGATACCAAAGCCTGGCAGAGACACAACAAAAAAAGAGAATTTTAGACCAATATCCCTGATGAACATCGATGCAAAAATCCTCAATAAAATACTGGCAAACCGGATTCAGCAGCACATCAAAAAGCTTATCCACCATGATCAAGTGGGCTTCATCCCTGGGATGCAAGGCTGGTTCAACATTCGCAAATCAATAAACGTAATCCAGCATATAAACAGAACCAAAGACAAGAACCACATAATTATCTCAATAGATGCAGAAAAGGCTTTTGACAAAATTCAACAGCCCTTTATGCTAAAAACGCTCAATAAATTTGGTATTAATGGAACGTACCTCAAAATAATAAGAGCTATTTATGACAAACCCACAGCTAATATCATACTGAATGGGCAAAAACTGGAAAAATTCCCTTTGAAAACTGGCACAAGACAGGGATGCCCTCTCTCACCACTCCTATTCAACATAGTGTTGGAAGTTCTGGCTAGGGCAATCAGGCAAGAGAAAGAAATTAAGGGTATCCAGTTAGGAAAAGAAGAAGTCAAATTGTCCCTGTTTGCAGATGACATGATTGTATATTTAGAAAACCCCATCGTCTCAGCCCAAAATCTCCTTAAGCTGATAAGCAACTTCAGCAAAGTCTCAGGATACAAAATTAATGTGCAAAAATCCCAAGCATTCTTATACACCAGTAACAGACAAGCAGAGAGCCAATCAGGAATGAACTTCCATTCACAATTGCTTCAAAGAGAATAAAATACCTAGGAATCCAGCTTACAAGGGATGTCAAGGACCTCTTCAAGGAGAACTACAAACCACTGCTCAGTGAAATCAAAGAGGACACAAACAAATGGAAGAACATACCATGCTCATGGATAGGAAGAATCAATATCGTGAAAATGGCCATACTGCCCAAGGTGATTTATAGATTCAATGCCATCCCCATCAAGCTACCAATGAGTTTCTTCACAGAATTGGAAAAAACTGCTTTAAAGTTCATATGGAACCAAAAAAGAGCCCGCATTGCCAAGACAATCCTAAGTCAAAAGGACAAAGCTGGAGGCGTCACGCTACCTGACTTCAAACTATACTACAAGGCTACAGTAACCAAAACAGCATGGTACTGGTACCACAACAGAGATATAGACCAATGGAACAGAACAGAGTCCTCAGAAATAATACCACACATCTACAGCCATCTGATCTTTGACAAACCTGAGAGAAACAAGAAATGGGGAAAGGATTCCCTATTTAATAAATGGTGCTGGGAAAATTGGCTAGCCATAAGTAGAAAGCTGAAACTGGATCCTTTCCTTACCCCTTATACGAAAATTAATTCAAGATGGATTAGAGACTTAAATGTTAGACCTAATACCATAAAAACCCTAGAAGAAAATCTAGGTAGTACCATTCAGGACATAGGCATGGGCAAGGACTTCATGTCTAAAACACCAAAAGCAACGGCAGCAAAAGCAAAAATTGACACATGGGATCTAATTAAACTAAAGAGCTTTTGCACAGCTAAAGAAACTACCATCAGAGAGAACAGGCAACCTACAGAATGGGAAAAAATTTTTGCAACCTACTCATCTGACAAAGGGCTAATATCCAGAATCTACAAAGAACTCAAACAAATATACAAGAAAAAAACAAACAACCCCATCAAAAAGTGGGGAAAGGATATGAACAGACATTTCTCAAAAGAAGACATCCATACAGCCAACAGACACATGAAAAAATGCTCATCATCACTCGCCATCAGAGAAATGCAAATCAAAACTACAATGAGATACCGTCTCACACCAGTTAGAATGGCAATCATTAAAAAGTCAGGAAACAACAGTGTTGGAGAGGATGTGGAGAAATAGGAACACTTTTACACTGTTGGTGGGATTGTAAACTAGTTCAACCATTATGGAAAACAGTATGGCGATTCCTCAAGGATCTAGAACTAGATGTACCATATGACCCAGCCATCCCACTACTGGGTATATACCCAAAGGATTATAAATTACTCTACTACAAAGACACATGCACACGTATGTTTATTGCGGCACTATTCACAATAGCAAAGACTTGGAATCAACCCAAATGTCCATCTGTGACAGACTGGATTAAGAAAGTGTGGCACATATACACCATGGAATACTATGCAGCCATAAAAAAGGATGAGTTTGCATCCTTTGTAGGGACATGGATGCAGCTGGAAACCATCATTCTTAGCAAACTATCACAAGAAGAGAAAACCAAACACCGCATGTTCTCACTCATAGGTGGGAACTGAACAATGAGATCACTTGGACTTGGGAAGGGGAACATCACACACTGGGGCCTATCATGGGGAGGGGGGAGGAGGGAGGGATTGCATTGGGGAGTTATACATGATATAAAAGTCATGCACATGTACCCTAGAACTTAAAGTATAATAAAAAAAAAAAAAAAATACTTTGAATAGGCAAAAAAAAAAAAAAAAAAAAAAAAAAGGAGTTGTTTTGTGTGAGACCTTTTGAGATTTTGAATATTGGCAAAACGAAACTAAAAACAAAATAAACAAGTCTAGTAATTAAATATCAACTGTGGTTGATATTTATTCTCAGAACAGAATATCTATTCTAATGGTCGAGGATCATGAAGGTGTGATCAATTTACCAATAAAGAAATTGGAACACTATAATTAGAAACAAGCTCCCAAATTATCAGAGAGGAGAAAATGAAAGAAAAACATAGTCTATAGAGCAGAAGAGAGATCAAACCTAAGAAGACTAAATGAGGCTGACAGCCTTAAATGAGACTTACTGTACTTTAATAAAGGTTACAACCTACCATAAAGGTACAATGTTCATGTATCTTTCTGTGCTTAGTAGTTCTACTTTTGAGTAATGTATCCTAGGAAAACAAATAAGAATGCACATAAAAATATATTTTCAATGTTTTTATTTGCCTGGTTTTATGTTATTGTTCTTTACTGATTGTGCCTTTTAATGTATTTTGAATTCTCCCGCCTTCTTTCAGTCCCCCTACCATGATGTTTTCCAGGCATGACCATTGTTTCTCACCTGGACTTCTGCCAGCCTCTTTGTAACTGGTGTCCTAGGGTTCATTTTTGCCCCCCTTTGCTCTTCATTAGTCACCCCACCCCCTCTGACAAACCCCAGACTGTAGCCAAAGGGTTCTTTGATAGCTAATCTTATCACAAAATACCCTGCTTAAAACTCTTTAGTGATTTCCCTTGCCCTTTGTATGAAGTCTAAAATTCTTATCATGATTCACCCTGTCCTTTTTCTAATAATCCCCCCCCTTTTTTTTTGCCATATCCACATACTATTTGAAGTATTATTTATCTTTAAATAGACTTTAAAATAGATTACTCTTTGAAGTGTATCCTTGTCCTCAATTAATATCCATGAAATCATTTAAATTATATCCTCATCCTCAGTTAATATCTGTGAAATCCATGAAAGATTTAATGTGCTAGACTTGTTTCTAATTCACATAAAATATATACCTATTAAACTTCTAAAATGTTACCTACATATCACTTAGTTGTCTCAGTTACCAGTGGTATGTATACTATGCTTTGGGAAAGACCTGTCTACCAGGCCCTTCATTCTGTGTCAGATTCTTTGTTTCTTACCTTTGTAGCTATAATGAATCTTACTGAATTCTTTGAAAAGCCCTGTTCTGTCTTGTGGTCATCCTAATATTTTTACTTCTGCCTGCAGTATTCTGCCCTCTTCACTCGTCCTTTGGAGTTTAGTTTAAATGTAGTTTTCTCTAGAAGATCTTCCCTGACTGCCCAGACTTGGCTAGGCTCCCCTCCCCTTCTCACAGGCTCCCACAGCACTCTCTATTTTTCCTAGGGTAGGGTTCATTTATTCATTGTCATATCCCCAATGCCCTGTACAGTTTCTGGAAAATAGTGACCACTCAGTCAACAGTGACTATGTGAAAGAACATAGGCAAAAGTTTGAAAACCAACTGAATATCTAAAAATAGGGAATTGAACAATTTATTTTTGATATAACCACATCGTAAGACCATTAAAACTTGTATTTTCAAAAAATACACATTTAACATGTTTAATGATGTGGTATGGTATTCATAATTATGAATATATATGTGTTTGTGTGTATGTATAAATTTTTAAGTGATAAAATCGGATTATAAAAGTCTGTAATCATGGTTTTGCTTACGTACCTTGTGTTAGTGGTAATCTAGGCGGTGCAATTGTGGATGTTTTAAATTTTTAAAACGTTAAAAAATTTTTTCTTTGTTTTTTTTCACTGTGTTTCAGACATTTTACAATAAACCCATATTAATCTTGAAATCAGGAAAATAAATGGTTAAAATTTGTGCTACATAATTTTTATTTTTCAAATTTTAGATTGTTGCTGTTACAAGTCTATTATCACTCACAATTTCAAAATTTAAAAGGCTTTGAAAACCAACAGGTTTTTTGGAACTCATTTGGAGGCAAAGCCTGACCTGAATTTATTTAGAATATTGATTCCACTTAGGGTGATTCTTCGTATGTTTTGCTGCACAAATAATGTGTGTATTACAGATTGCTACCCCTGACCCTGTTGGTGGGGCTGCATAATTAATGATTTAAACATTATATTGCCTTTTTCAAGTTTCCCAAACACTGATGTTTAGATTACATCTGGCCCTGAGGGTTTTGGATAAGGGGTTAAGAATCTGATTCACTTCTAGTTATGTGGAGATCTGGATGCATTGTTTCTGTGTATCATGGGGACTTTTTAAGTGATTGTATACTTTGTTTTAAAATTTTTATCAAGATGCATCTTCAAAAATTGGAATCAGCACACAATCCTCAGCAAATCTATTTTCGGAAAGATGTGTTATGTGAAACCCTGTCTGGAAACAGCTGCCCCTTGGTGACTATAACAGCAATGCCAGAGTCTAATTATTATGAACATATCTGTCATTTCAGTAAGTTTGTCTTCCCAACTCACAATAGCAGTCATTCTCACCCACTTTGATTTGCTTTTTCTGTATTTTATAATGGAAATGATAATAGGAACAGGTACCAGAAGACGTGGGCTCTAGTCTTGGCCCTGCTATTGTTTAGCTAGCCATGGGCCGACCTCTGGGCTTCAATTTCCTTATCCTGAAAATAAGGGGCTACATGAGATGTTCTCTGAGGTCTCTTTTGCTACTACTGTTGTTAGTTTTGTCCTTAGAAATTGTATTCAAAGTAGAATACAACAAATTATTTTAAGAGGTCATGTAATAATACTATCAATTTAGAAAGGAACTGATTTTACTTGTAATTAAAACAACCAGAAACCTATCAATTGTTTTGATAGCTGGTATTGAATAGCTACTTATTTTTCCCTGCCATTTATATTTTTTTAAATTGCCTCGAATGTACAGCTGTAGTAATAAAAAAACACTGTTTCAGTTTGATAAGAAGGCAAAGTATTTTCAGGAAACAGAGCTTATTGTATATGAAAATATGAATGATGAGCTGAATGATTATTTTGTAGATTTGTGTATCTAAATGTATATAGTGAAATTTTGGAGGCTAAATCTCTGAGCAGATAAACTTTTTTCTCTATGCTTATCAGAGCAACTGTAAGACAGGGCTGAAATTATATTTTCTTTCTTTTCCCCATGATTTTATGAAAAAATGGTTTTATATTTTAAACTTCCCCCAAGTACTTGTTCTTTATAAAATTAACATTATACTAAATAACTAATTTTACATGTTAAATTAGTCATTGGGAAATAAATAAGTGGATCAAATACTACTTACTGTTTTATGTCCTGTTATGAGCTCCTTCGGAATATGGTTTTATCGGTTTTTATATTTGTTTATTTTATAGGGCCTAGTGCAGTGCTTGTAGGATGCACCATTGGGTTCTGTTAATTTATATCAGAATTCACAATTGAGTTAGAGACATTTTCTAAAGCCCCAAAATAAAATATACAAACTTTTAGTAGCTGTTCATTTTAATTTGAGATTTTATGTGTACTTTAGGAAATCGCCCTTACGTTTTCTTGTCTGCTCGGGTACATCCTGGAGAAACTAATGCAAGTTGGGTTATGAAAGGAACGTTGGAATATCTCATGAGCAATAACCCCACTGCTCAGAGCTTACGAGAATCTTATATTTTTAAAATTGTCCCTATGTTAAATCCAGATGGTGTCATCAATGGAAAGTAAGTTAAGCAATAGTTATAGAATATATTCTAGACCATTTCGGTTGTCCTGTATAAACTTGTTGAAATAACAGTGTCCAGGTTAACAAATTTAGTGATTTTTCTAGAATAAAGAAATTTTTGGTGGGAAATTAAGATAAACGTTTAAATGAAAATATATTTTGGATACTAGTAGCAGTATGAAATTATGAGAAATTCTGTACCTATGGGAATATGCTTTCATAAAATGCTTGAATTGTTTTAGAAAAATCACGATGTCAGGTTGTAAGAAAGATTAACTCATACCTCTCATATTCCTTTATTTTTTTTGTTAGTAGCATGAACCTAGATTGTTCTAAGATTAAGATCCTTCTGGGATCTCTTGGAATGTTAGCCCCACCTGCTAACCTCTTCCTGATATGAGGCGTAGTTTTTGACAGGAGTTCTTTAGCGGGGGAATAGTGGAAGATAATTACTTTGTAAGAGGTGGCTGCATATAGTTAGTATAGTACATTTATTCTGGTAATTTGACAAGGTCTCTGTAGTGCCACTCTGAAAGATGGGATTTAGTCTGGTTGTCATGAATATCTCCAAAGATGAGGATAACTTGTCTTACTTGAATAAAAGTAGCATGAATATTTCTCATATTTTAGGAAATTACTGAATTTTTAAAATATAGAATTTCTTCTTAATATGTTACGGTTATGGAACTAAAATGATGTCTATTTTTAATTGAGAAATATATTGACCAGTTAGAATTCTATTTATATGTGTCATCACTTTATGATTATTTGCTTATTTGCATGATAGCTTTACTACTTAGTACCCATAAATAAACAAAAAGGTATTTGATTTTTTACAACGATATATACTTTTCATATACTTGTCTTTCTCAGAGGAAGCACCGAGATAGCACTTTAATTGCATGCTAACATAAATTATTATGTAGTCAGAATGGATGTGATTATTAATGCATTTTTATAAAATATGGAAGAAAACCCTGGAATTAAGAATTAATTTTTTCTATATTTTGAAAATTTTGATTATGAATCTGGAAACTTACCACAGTTAAATGCTAGTGACACAAAAGCTTGCACATAGCAAACAATAAATGTTTACATAATGAATATAGTATGCATTTGGTTGAGCTTACCATCTATACCTATTTGAAATGCTTAGTGGAATACAATCATAAAGTTAAACCAGAAATGTATACAAGGGTTTAAGAAGTGTATATAAGGGTTTATTGGTACCAGTGTTTTTCTGTCTTTGTGTTTATGTACATGTAGTCATCGCTGTTCTTTAAGTGGAGAGGATTTGAATAGGCAGTGGCAAAGTCCAAATCCGGATTTACATCCTACAATTTACCATGCTAAGGGGCTGTTGCAATACTTGGCTGCAGTGAAACGTTTGCCCTTGGTAAGTAGCAATACTTGTTTTTACTTGGTATAGTTAAAGATAAAATGTCATTTTTTATTATCAAGCACTTGTGTGATAATCATGAGGTCAAATCAATCCATTATGTTAGTAGTCTTAATTTTATAAGGTTGAATGTTTCTAATTCTCATAAGCCTTCTTTATTTTCCCTTTTTGGTTATGAATATTGGCAACTCTTGGTTGTAAGTTTTAGATATTTAACTTCACTGTTTGAACATCGCTAAGGTAACAATATGTATCTTCCAGATTCTCAAACTAGAAACTTATTTCTGAGTTTTCTAGTCAGCTCTGAAGCTGTTAGGTCTCTACTACACACATGGGAAATGTAGTCCAGGCATGACTGGACTGGACTATATACATATGCTCCTCCTGTTCTCACCAGCTTTTGATTAGAATGTTCCTGTTATATTAGTGTGTATATTATTTAATCTTTCTTTAGGAAAGATAGGAAAACTTTGCAGAGGAGTAAAATTGACATGTCCTTTATTTTTAATTTTTTTTAAAATGATGCACTTAAAAATTAAATTAAAACCATACCCTTCTTAATGGTGTTTTTGTATAGGAGCATTTTCTTGTTTTTTGTTGTTGTTTGTTTTTATTTATTTTTTATTTTTATTTATTTTTTTTTGAGACGGAGTTTTGCTCTTGTTGCCCAGGCTGGAGTGCAGTGGCGCGATTTCGGCTCACTACAACCTCTGCCTCCCAGGTTCAAGGAATTCTCTTGCCTCAGCCTCCCAAGTAGCTGGAATTACAGGTGCCCACAGCCATGCCCAGCTAATTTTTGTATTTTTAGTAGAGACGGGGTTTTACCATGTTGGTCAGACTGACGTCGAACTCCTGACCTCCAGTGATCCGCCCACCTTAGCCTCCCAAAGTGCTGGGATTACAGGCATGAGCCACTGCTCCAGGCCAAATTAGGTAAATGTTTTCACAGCCATTTGGGGCAGCAATCACCGCAACTGTAGATTGGAACTATAATGGAATGTATTGTTTTTTAAACCGTGAATAGTAAATACAAAGGTGATATAGGACCTTTAAAGGATTTGGCAATTCTAGAATTAATTATAGATCCTTTCCCAAACTAGGTGTTATTACTTTCGTTGGTTCTAATTGTTAAATGGTGGTTCTTTTACAGTAAAAAAGACCAAGGGACACAGACCTACATGTTTATTGGCTTGATATTAACTACCTTTACTTAGCAGCATATGAACTTGGAGCTTTTTAATTTTTGAAATATGTATTTTCAAGGTTTATTGTGATTATCATGGCCATTCCCGAAAGAAGAACGTATTTATGTATGGTTGCAGCATCAAAGAGACAGTGTGGCATACCAATGATAATGCAACTTCATGTGATGTTGTGGAAGACACGGGATACAGGGTAATTATTACAAATGAGTCATGAGTTTTTGAATTTCAAACATGCGTAAAAGTACAGAAAACAACATATATGAACTACTCAATTTCAATAAATACGTTTTGCAATTTTTGTTTCAGATTTTTCATTTTAAAAGTTTTTTGTGTTTATATTTTTTGTCTGTTTGGAATTAATGTTTGTGTGAGATGTGAGGATCTATTTCTGTTTTCTCTGTGAATACCAGTTGGCTTGTACCGTGAACTAGCTCGTACCTCCTTCCTCTGTACCTCCGTCCTCTGTCAGTTTGATGACGCCATCTGTTACATACCTTATTTCGTATATATGGGTGTATTGTGAGACTATTATTATAGCCATTCTTGTTTCATTGTTTGCATACAATGTTGCTTTCATTACTATAGGCTTATAATTAATATTGATAGCATGTAGGGCAAATTTTCCTTTCTTATTCTTTTAAAAATTGCTTTGACTTTTTTTCTTTGTACTTTTGAATTTTAGGATCCATTTGGGATCAACTTTGTTCGAATTTGCATTAGAGCTGCCTTGAATTTAAAGTTGGAGAGAATTATTATAATAATATGTAATATTGCTATCTGTGACCATTGCCTATGTGTCATGTGTCTATTTAGTCAAGTCTTATATTTGATAAAGTATGCAATTTTTTCACGTAGGTGTGAAATGTTTGTTAGATTTATTCCCAAATACTTTATGAATTTTGTTGCAGGTGGGAATGGATTTTTTCCCCACGTATCTTCCTCCCCTCAATTGATCATTGATGGTACATAGGAAAGCTATTGATTATTTTTTTTGTTTTCAGAAAAAATTTCTGCAAATTTTTCAGATTCTTCTACAAAGGATTACATATAAGCATGGCATCACATTTCACAGTAGCAACACTGGAAGCAAAACTTTGTGGAGTAAAGCCTTCATAATTTTCAACTAGATTTCCAACCTGTAATTTTCATACCCCATTCTAACTATCAGCTAGTGTGAAAATAAAAAAGGATGTTCTCAGACACTAAAGTCTCAAAAATTTACCTCACAAATAGCCTTTCTCTGGAAGCTGCTGGAAGACATTCTTGCCAAAATAAAGAAATATGAAAGAGGAAGGCATACAGAAATTAAGTTCAAGAGAGAGGCAAAGCCCAGGATAAAGGTGGAGGGAGAGCCCAAGAATGTATGTAAAATGCCCAGCATGTCAACAGTCAACAAATATTTCTGCCATGCGACCTTCAGAAAATAGAGTTTTATTAGGTTAGACCGCATTAAATAAAGGAAACCAAGTAGATTAGCAGAGCTCAGTGATATAGAAAAGGGGAATATTTAGTTGAGACTCAGGTAAAAAAATGTAAGAAAATGAGACTAGTGAGAGGGCCAGAGAATGGGAGAAAGCTAGATGAAGAGCACATGCACAGAGCCTTCCCTAGGCTGCTCTCTGGAACAGCACCATCATTGCCACCATTGCCTCACCCACTCGTTTTTGCTTGGATCATACTTCACTTCTCAGGGAATTCTCACTTAGTCCCCAAAACAAAATCAGATCAGACATCTATAGGATTCTGTCTCCTTCATAACACTTAAGAATTACAATTGTAAGGTTTTCTGTTATTTGATTAATGGGTTTCTCAGTAAGCGCCACATGCCTAGCAAATATGTCTGATTTGCTCATTTTGTCAACATTGCCACTAGATAGCACAATACCTTATTCATAATAAGTACTCAATAAATATTTGTTGTTAGGTGGGTTGATGGATGAATGGCAGACAGATGTGTGGGAAGGTCAATGCAAAATAGTTTTTCCATTGTAAGAGATAAAATTGGCCAGGCGCGGTGGCTCACGCCTGTAATCCCAGCATTTTGGGAGGCTGAGGCGGGCGGATCACGAGGTCAGGAGATTGAGACCACGGTGAAACCCTGTCTCTACTAAAAATACAAAAAATTAGCTGGGCGCGGTGGCGGGCACCTATAGCCCTAGCTACTTGGGAGGCTGAGGCAGGAGAATGGCGTAAACCTGGGAGGTGGAGCATGCAGTGAGCCGAGATCTCACCACTGTACTCCAGCCTAGGGGACAGAGTGAGACTCCGTCTCAGAAAAAAGAGAAAAAGATAAAATTAACTCTCTTTGGTCTCAGTTCTTTTCATTAAAATTATCTTTTCCCAAATTTCTTTGATTAATTTTTTGAATTTTGTTGTGAGAGGAAACGTAAGATGATACTGTAATTAGAGTAAATAATGCACTTTTCTCCCAAATTTCATTTCTCAAGATGTTAACAGGTGTTTCATACAAACCTCCTCTCACCAGTAGTTGTGTAATTAGTTACATCAGGTAATTGCATTAGACACAGCCAACTTTGTTTCTTTTCTTTAGGAAATGTAAGCTTCTTACATTTCCAGGGTTGTGGGGTGAGTGTGTATGTAGGTGTGTGTGCACATGTGTGAAAGTGGAGTATTTCCCATAATTTTATAATCATATTAGTTCCTATTGCTGTTATAGCAAACTACCACAAACACAGCAAAACAAATGGATTGACTTAGAGTTCTGCAGATCAGAAGTCGAATGCAGGGCTCACTGGGTTAAAATCAAAGTGTCATCAACTACATTAATTTTTGAGGCCCTGTTGTAGAAGTGTTTTCCTTGTTCTCCTCCACACCCCTAGCATGTCTGTGTTCCTTGCGTCATGGTCCCTTTCAGCCAGGAATCAAATCTGACCTCTGCTTCCATTGCTACATCTTCTCTCCTGCTGCTGCCTTTCCCTTTCCCTTATGAGAGCCCTTGTGATGGCAAGGGCCGCTAAGATAATCCAGGATAATCTTACTATCTCAGATTCTTAACTGAATCACATATGGACAGCCTCTTTTGCCATGTAAAGTAGCATTCCTAGATTCTGGTGATTAAGACATTTTCGATGGCGACTACCATACCATGGAACCTTTTTTTTTTTTGCAAATGGGTTGGGAAAGGATGGACTAATACGCATACATGCTATGTTTCTGATGATAGATCATAGTACTGCTTTGTCCTTTTAGTACAAGTGTTTATGTTTTTTGGGAAAATACAAAAAATTATGACATATAAATTGAGTGTCTTTTTTTTCTTGAAACGGAGTCTCACTCTGTCACCCAGGCCAGTGTGTAGTGGTACGATCTCAGCTCACTGCAGCCTCCGTCTCCCAGGTTCAAGTGATTGTCCTGCTTCAGCCTCCTGAGTAGCTGGGATTACAGGTGCCCACCACCACTCCTAGCTAATTTTTTTTTTTGTATTTTTAGTAGATATGGGGTTTCACCATGTTGGCCAGGCTGGCCTCGAACTCCTGACATCAAATGATCCGCCTGCCTTGGCCTCCCAAAGTACTGGGATTACAGGTGTGAGCCACCGCGCCCAGCCTAAATTGAGTGTCATTTGAAAAAATAGCTAATCAATACTCTTCAAAAGTGTCAAGATTATTAAAGTTATAAGACTGAGGAACTGTTACAGACTGCAGGAGGCTAAAGAGGAACAGTAACTAAATGCAATGTGAGATTCTGGATAGGATCCTGAAATGCGACATTAGAAAAACTGATGAAATTTGAATAAGGTCTATCAATAGTATTGTATCAATTCTAATTTTTTGATTCTGATACTGAACTGTGGTCAAGATATTAACGTTAAGGGTGACAGAAAAATGAAAATTCTACTGTTTTTGCACCTTTTCTCTAAGTTTAAAATTAGCTTAAAATAAAAGGTTTACAAAACAAATATTTGTTATTAGAGGTTAAGTATCCCTTATCTAAAATGCTTGGGACTAGAAGTGTTTTAGATTTCAGGTTTTTTTTTGTTTCTTGGAATATTTGTATTATACTTGCTGGTTTGAGCATTCCTAATCTCAAAATCTGAAACCCAAAATGCTCCAACGAGCATTTCCTTTGAGCATCATGTTGACATTCAAAAAATTTTGGAATTTGGAACATAATAGATTTTTTTATTGAAGTTAAATCATATATTTGCTTCCAATAAGGGGAACGTCGTAGCATCCTTCCAATAAGGTGAACGTCATAGCATATGATGCTATGGAAGTATGTAATTTAGCTTCAACAAAACTACTAGCTTTTTAGGGATGTTTTAATATTGCTAAATGTTAGGGATAGTAGATCATCATTCCTAAATGAGATGACTAACAATAATGTAAATTAGGACTTTTGTTTATTTGGTTGACTGAGTATCCCTGATTCTTAGTAGGCATTAAGTAAATATTTGTTGAATGGATGGATGAATTAATTATACCTATAGACCAACATGTAACAATTATATTACCGTATTTATATTGTGCTTACAGCTTTTAGTGTTGTGCTTATAGCTTTCATATGAATTTTCTGTGCCAGCCTCACAATGCTCTGTGATGTGGGTAGGGATCATCGTTCCTTCTATACAAATAAGTCCACTAAGACATCTGAGTCAGTTGACATGCTTGAGGCCTTGGCCAAAATGTGGTGTGCCCAGGACTGAAATGAGCTGTGTTGCTTTAAGTCCTGTGTGCTTTCCATTCTGTCACAGTGCCTCTCTTCCTACAGTCATGCCTAAACCAGTGCCCTAGGTTATTTTCCAAAAAACGTTTTCGGTAACCTACTGCAGCTCTTAGCAGAACTTCAAAGCACATTTTCTTTTTGGGTGCCCTCTCTCTTCTTCCCCTCTCCTAAATAAATAAAATGATTAGAATTATATAAAAAATGGGGAAACACTCCAGATTTATATAAAGAAGTGAGTGAAAGTTATCTTTTCCTAGTCATTCTCTTAACACTAGGCAGTTTTACCGTGTATATTGTGAGACTTGCCTCTGAGCACATCCATACAGATATGCAAGTAGCGTATGCAGTTTTTGTCTTTTAATGTTTTTTAAACACTACATAGTAACTTTTTTCCCATGAGAATATTTATTGGTCATCTTTCCAGATGATCATCATGTCTGAATCTGTCTCAGTCTTTTAAACAGTCAGATAAGATTTCCATTGTGCTTTTTTGTTATTTTTGTAGACTGTACCCAAATTTATTTACTTAGTGGCCTTTGTTGATAGTCATTTAGTAAGTATTGCTAAATTGTCCTCCATAAAGATTGTACAAATTGATACTACCAAATACCATGAATGATAGTACGGTTTTTCCACACCCTTATTACATTGTACTATCATCTTTGCCAGGTGAAAATAATACCTGATTGTTAACTAGCATACCTATAATTATAAATAAGGTTGAGTTTTCCTATGTTTTGGCCAATTATGATCTGTGTCTTTTAAAATAATCTTTTCTCATATTTTCTGCTTACTTTTGTTCACGTCATATAATTGTTATTGTTTTTTAAATAAGAACTCTATAGGCCAGGCGTGGTGGCTCACGCCTGTAATCTCAGCACTTTGGGAGGCCGAGACGGGCAGATCACCTGAGGTCAGAAGTTCGAGACCAGCCTGACCAACATGGAGAAATCCTGTCTCTACTAAAAATGCAAAATTAGCCGGGTGTGGTGGCGCATGCCTGTAATCCTAGCTACTTGGGAGGCTGAGGCAGGAGAATTGCTTGAACCTTGGAGGCAGAGGATGTAGTGAGCCGAGATTGCACTATTGCACTCCAGCATGGGCAACAAGAGTGAAACTGTATCTCAAAAAAACAAACAAAAAAACAAAAACAAAAAACCTCTCTATATATTACAAATATATTTTTTAATTTTTTGTTTATGATGTATAGTAATTTAACATTTTATCAGATTTATTAATTTCATAAATTGTTTTTTGGAATTTTGAGGCTTAGAAAGATTTTTTTCATTCTAAACATTTTTTTGTTTGTTTTTGAGACGGATTCTCGCACTTTGCCCGGACTGGAGTGCAATGGTGTGATCTCGGCTCACCGCAACCTCTGCCTCTCGGGTTCAAGCGATTCTCTTGCCTCAGCCACCCAAGTAACTGGGATTACAGGTGCCTGCCGCCACGCTTGGCTAATTTTTTGTATTTTTAGTAAAGACAGAGTTTCACTATGTTGGCCAGGCTGGTCTTGAACTCCTGACCTCATGATCCACCTGCCTTGGACTCCCAAAGTGCCGAGATTACAGGCGTGAGCCACCACGCCTGGCCCATTCTGAAGTTTTAAAAGTACAGTTCCATGTTTACTATTTCTAGTTTCATTTAAAAATATTTATTAATTTTAAGTTGATATTCTCAATCCAGCTAGAATTTAATTTCATGAAGAGTGACTTTAGATTGTTTTTCTTAATGGCTATCCAGTAGTGCCAGTATTTAATGAATGATCAATCTTTTCTCCACTTATAATAAGTTTAATACATTTGGTTATAATTCTGAACTCTCTTTCTTTCTAGAGATGCATCTGTTCCTGTGTCAGTATCACAATTTAACTTAATTTAGATCTGTAAGCTAGTTTGATATGTTGGATTATTTCTCTAGTTACAGCCTTCCCCCCGACCCTACAATTTCTCAGGGTATACTTCTATATTTATGCTTTCAGATGAGATTGAGAATAATTTCAGTTGCAGAAAACTTTGGCGGTAGTTTTGATTGCGATTGTCTTTGCTTTATTAAGTTAGGAATGATTGGCATTTACAGTGTTAAACATCTCAATTAGTCTTTTATGACTAAATTTCACATTTTAAACATTTTTTTCATATTTTTAGACATGGTTTTCTCAAATGATTTTATTTTGCTTATTGGTTATACTGTGAATGTGATTCTTCCATTGTTTTCTAACTGGATACTATATTTGTTTAGAAAAGTAGAAAATTTGAAATTAGTTAAGAGGATTGTTTTGCTGTTTGAGTGGCAAGGGATGTGTAATAGAACATCCACATAACTTTGCTCTGATTACTGTGTTTTCATCAAAACTTCTTAAACATAAAAACATTTAAAATTGAAAACTACCTCTTGGTTTATTTTATCATCATCATTCTTGTTTTTAACAGACATTGCCTAAGATACTGAGCCATATTGCCCCAGCATTTTGCATGAGCAGCTGTAGCTTCGTAGTGGAAAAATCTAAAGAATCCACAGCACGTGTTGTAGTTTGGAGGGAAATAGGAGTACAAAGAAGTTATACCATGGAGAGTACTTTATGTGGCTGTGATCAGGGAAAATACAAGGTAAAACTTCTTAGGTTTTCTAACCACGAAAGATATTTGAAGACTTTCCTTTCGTATATATCTTGTGATTTTTAAGCATATATTAAATGATGTTTGTTTTATTGAGTTACATGTAATTTGTAATAATGGAATCATATGCAGTCTTAAGAATAGGTTTTTATTTTTTGTTTTGTTGGTTTCTTTACTTCTCTGAACTAAATAGCTTGCTTGGATCCTTAAATTCTTGGTTGAGTCTGTTTATATTCATAATTTTTAAGCAAGCATATTAGAGTACACATTTACTCATTAGTAATTTATATTAACCTGTGTAAATAGTACGTTAAAAATTTTCTATTGTTTTAATTTATTGGGTGTAAATATATTTTTATGCATTTAAAATAAACACATCATATTTAAAAAGCAGCAGGTTTGTTATATTTAGGTTTTTGTATGTGTAGCTATTGTTTATGTGTTTGTTTGTTTATATTTTGAAAAATAAAAATAGAGACAGGGTCTCACCATATTGCCCAAATGGTTCTCAAACTCCTGGCCTCAAGCAGTCCTCCTACCTTGGCCTCTCAAAGTGCCAGGATTACAGGCATGAGCCGCCACATCTGGCCTTATGTGTGACTTTTAAATGCATATCCCATTAGTAAACATTTTTCTTCATTAAGACTACTCATTCGTGGTACTGTAGGCTTTTACTGGAGATAATTAGAATTTAAACTTTACTTTTGAAATTAAATACTAGTAAAATGTTAGGTGATTTTGGATTTATTAATTTTAGAGATTGAAGACTTAATGTGCAATGAGTTGGACTTGAGATAAGCAATGAGCAAAACTGGGCATTTATATGTCTCGCCTTGGCACAGAAAGATTTTCAGGTGTCATGCTAATTATTCCACTCATTCCATTTTGTTCATTTCTTTTGTTATGGGGAAAGAGGATACTGAATCTGAGAATGATTTTTATATACCTCACATAAAGGTGGTTATAACTTCGTGTTTGAAAAGAAACATCTAACTGGTTAGCATTTAAAATGTAAACATATTATGGTTGATGTGAAATATTTTAGGAGAGCTTAAATAATGGCTTTTTCAGTCTGTAACAAACTGGAAGAAAATTACATTGATTTTGCAAGGGATGTTTAAGTAAAGTAGAACTTAAATAAGTATAGTTGTAGTAAAGTAGAACTTAAGTAAGAAGAGTAGTAGTAAAGTAGAACTTACTGAAATTCCAGTTCTTTCTGTTCAGTGACTCTTCCCTGAATTTTAGATTGATCACAATGTGATCTTCCAAAGTGTAATATGAGATCTCCCTGAATATTGTAAAAACAGTGACTTCTAGTCAGTGTAGTTTACCAAGGGCATGGTGGTGGTGAGAGAGAAAATGTAGCTTTAGTACCACTCCAGCTTGCAGCTCCTGCCCCTGATCGCTGCTTCAGTGGACAACTGTTGTTAAGGGTCTCATTCAGTAAGTGTGTGGGATGGGGAAGAAACTTGAGAATCACTTTTTATAAGAATATAGGTGATTTCTAGGGAAAAACCTTGGCCTGTATGATTTATGGAAACACTGTTAATTCTTAAAGAGTTGACTTATGCAGTTGGCTCAGAAGGTGACTTAAAGCATCACTGTCTCTGAAACTAGCTTCTGGGCAGTGGGGAAAGAAGCTATTAGGACATCTGACTTGGATACCCCTGAAATCATCCATAGTATACAATAGTAGTGCTTTGTCACTCTATTTGGATTCTGATAGACTTTCATTGAATTTAAAAATGTTTTTCGATTTCTATTGTGATAAATTTGGTCATTTTAAAAACACAGATTTTTAGAAAGCTAAGATATATTTTGAAATGTAAAATGTGAAATCATTTTTTCAAGCTATTTTTGTTTTTAATGTATAAATATATAAACTTTTACAAGCAAAATGGATACCTAATACTCATTTTTCTTTGATACTGTTTAGTAAATAATGTATACATTGATTTAAAACCCTTACTGAGAGAAGTGTCTTACTAAGCCAGGGCTTTCCTTTAATGTGTAAAATGCAAGATTTTGATCATAACATATACTTTTAAAAAAGTTAATAGACTTTATTTTTTAGAGCAATTTTAGGTTCACAGCAAAATTGAGTGGAAAGTACACAGAGCTCCCATACATTCCCAACCTCTCCACACACATTTAACATCTCTTAAACTTGTTAGCTGATAAGTATGTGAGTCTCATAATATTTTAGGTAACAGTCTTTTTCACCCTCAGCAATATTTTTATCTTACTGAGTTTTAGGATGTAAGTATTCTTTATTTTTATTGTCTATGAACTAATTCAGAAACATGTATAACCTTTCTAAAAGTTACAAATCAAAAGGTCAAATGAATGTTCTAATGAAGTCAGTTAGGTCTTATTTCCTAGAATATTTGGGAGTTGGCCAAACTATTTAAACCAAAAAGTTGAAAAGTTAAAAAATGACTGTAAAGTCATGTGCTTCATGTAGAGTAAGTAACAGTTGTTACAGTTCATTTTCTTCAGTTACTGTGTGCCATAGGAACTCACTTAGTCTGGTCACTGAAAAGCTGTTTTAAAATACTTTCTCTCGAATTGATATCAGCTGTCATCTACATCTACAACTTTTATAGGTGCAAGAATTTTGCCTTTTTTAGGGATTTATTTGTATCTGAAAAAAATGATAAGGAGTATATAAATTTTCCAGGCCATTTTTATGGTTTTATGTGATAGCATTTAACTTTTGGTAAACCTTATATTACTTATTGGGAAACCATTTTTTAAAAAAGGTAAGGAGGTTAAGATAAAATACTCTTTGCTTTAGTAGGCAAAATTTGAAATGAGCATTCTGAATTGACATGGATCATAGGAATTTATTTTACCACTACTTCATTGGCTTAGATTTGATTCTTTTTTTTGACAGTTACCTTTATTTGCTTTTTACTGATCAATTTCTCTTACCATACAAAAGCATCTATAAAGTACTGTTCAAGTATACATATTGGAGCCTTGATTTTAATACTATAATATTTCAACATTAGCATACAAAGTAGTGGATTACAAGAAATACTAACAAGCTCTTGTTAAAATACAGTTTCTCACATGAATTCTACAAGTAACATTAATCACAAAGTATTACTGTATTTTTCCCCCTAGTATGATGGTGAAAATAGTTTGTATCATAGTGAAAGAGAATAGACATTTTAGAAATTGTCTTTTAGGACAGTTTCATTTGTGACTTAGAATAATCTTGTATTGTTAAGATGTTAAACGTATTGAGTCCTACTTCCATACAAAGTACCAGCCTTTTAATTTTATTAATATAAATTCCTTTTATATAATTTCATTGAGATGTATCCAGAAGATAGCAAACTTTGTAATTATATGCATAATATTCTTTATTTCAAGGGTTTACAGATTGGTACCCGAGAACTGGAAGAGATGGGAGCAAAATTTTGTGTTGGTCTTTTACGTTTGAAAAGACTGACCTCTCCATTGGAGTATAATCTGCCTTCCAGCCTGCTTGACTTTGAAAATGATTTAATTGAATCAAGCTGCAAAGTAACTAGGTAGGACAAAATTGTTTATTCTTTTATTATATTGTAGTATGTTATTAGACGTCATTAAAATAGCTTAGCATAGAAAAGGCATGGAAATTTTGACAGGTGAGAACATGTTTAGAATTAATATAATTAAGTTAATACATCTAATATTTGTTCCAAATTATTATACTGCTGATTCTTTTAATGTTGATATTTGGATGAGATTTTAATAAAAACATATTTCAAATATTTTTAGTGGTTGTGCTGGTTTACTTTTAACCCCAAAATGAACAATGTGAGAAATATTGTACTTAGCTAATATCTAAGTTAAGAGGGCTTAGACAGCTGAGTGCAGTGGCTCATGCCTGTAATCCCAGCACTACTCGGGAGGCTGAGTCAGGAGAATCACTTGAACCTGGGAGGTGGAGGTTTCAGTGAGCTGAGATTTCACTACTGCACTCTAGCCTGGGCAATAGAGGGAGACTCTATCTTAAAAAAAAAAAAAAAAAGAGAGAGAGAGAGAAAGAAGGCTTAGAGTCAGGAATATTTCAGAAGATTTTGTTGATCTTCTAGTTACATATCCTTCTAGTTACATATAGTAGAAACAGCTAATTTAGCATTCCTTTGAGAATTTAACAACGTCTGCCAAATATACTTCTAAATAGGTAGTATTTTTCTCCTACAATTTAGTATATACAAATTTGATAAGTTATAGGCTCAGATAATTTCATATCATAATTCTTAATCATAATGCCAGAGATTAGCATTTTATAGTTTTGTGTATATGGATAAGAATAGTCTTATTTTATAGAACCTTCATGATTTTTGTTGTTAGGTATTAACTTGTCATCAAATTTGTTAATTTATTGCTCTGCACTGTTATGTCAGTATAGTAGTTTTAGGTGTGACAAACATTACTTGGAACTCAATTCTTCATAAATGTGATAATTTAGACAAATAATCACCTGCATTCTCTACCCTTCAAAGTACCTCCTAAACAAGAATAGAAATGAATATAAAGATTGTCAATTCTCACTGATACTTAAGCCTCCTTTCAAGTTTTAATTCATGTATTCTTAACGTAGTCAACAGACACGTTACCAGTGCTTTAGATATACTTATGCTTACTAATACTTCACAACTATGGTTATGATTAGACCCTCCACTGGTCTTACTGTTTTAAGAGGAGTATATATATTTTGAAAAGCACATATTTTAAAGAAATCACATATACTGCTATATCACAAATGTTTTAACATTTTGATAGTTGTATTTCCATATAATTGATTTCCTTTGTAATCATATTTATTTTGTTTTATATATTTAAAAGTATTATGAGAAGGAGTTTATAGGCCTCATCAGACTCTTTTTTTAAATTTCTTTTTATTATTATTCTTGAAGTTCTGTGGTACATGTGCACAACGTGCAGGTTTGTTACATATGTAGACATGTGTTATGTTGGTGTGCTGCACCTGTTAATTCATCATTTACATTAGGTATATCTACTAATGCTATCCCTCCCCACTCCCCTGACCCCACGACAGGCCCCGGTGTGTGACATTCTCCACCCTGTGTCCAAGTGTCCTCAAGTTCAATTCCTACCTATGAGTGACAACATGTGGTATTTGGTTTTCTTTCCTTGTGATAGTTTGCTTAGAATGATGGTTTCCAGCTACATCCATGTCCCTACAAAGGGCATGAACTCATCCTTTTTTATGGCTGCATAGTAGTCCATGGTGTATATGTGCTACATTTTCTTTATCCAGTCTATCACTGATGGACATTTGGGTTGGTTCCAAGTCTTTGCTATTGTGAACAGTGCTGCAGTAACCATACGTGTGCATGTGTCTTTATAGCAGCATGATTTATAGTCCTTTGGGTATATGCCCACTAATGGGATGGCTGGGTCAAATGGTATTTCTAGTTTTAGATCCTTGAGGAATTGCCACACTGTCTTCCACAATGGTTGAACTAGTTTACAGTCCCACCAACAGTGTAAAAGCATTCCCATTTCTCCACATCCTCTCCAGCACCTGTTGTTTCCTGACTTTTTAATGATTGCCATTGTAACTGGTGTGAGATGGTATCTCATTGTGGTTTTGATTTGCATTTCTCTGATGGCCAGTGATGATGAGCATTTTTTCATGTGTCTGTTGGCTGCATAAATGTCTCCTTTTGAGAAGTGTCTGTTCATATCCTTTGCCCACTTTTTGATGGGGTTGTTTGATTTTTTTCTTGTACATTTGTTTAAGTTCTTTGTAGATTCTGGATATTAGCCCTTTGTCAGATGGATAGATTGTAAAAATTTTCTCCCATTCTGTAGGTTGCCTGTTCATGCTGATGGTAGTTTCTTTTGCTGTGCAGAAGCTCTTTAGTTTAATTAGATCTCATTTGTCAATTTTGGCTTTTGTTGCCATTGCTTTTGGTGTTTTAGTCATGAAGTCCTTGCCCATGCCTATGTCCTGAATGGTATTGCCTAGGTTTTCTTCTAGGGTTTTTATGGTTTTAGGTCTAACATGTAAGTCTTTAATCCATCTTGAATTAATTTTTGTACAAGGTGTAAGGAAGGGATCCAGTTTCAGCTTTCTGCATATGGCTAGCCAGTTTTCCCAACACCATTTATTAAATAGGGAATCCTTTCCCCATTTCATGTTTTTGTCAGGTTTGTCAAAGATCGGATGGTTGTAGATGTGTGGTGTTATTTCCGAGGGCTCTATTCTGTTCCATTGGTCTATATCTCTGTTTTGGTACCAGTACTGTGCTGTTTTGGTTACTGTAGCCTTGTAGTATAGTTTCAAGTCAGGTAGTGTGATGCCTCCAGCTTTGTTCTTTTGGCTTAGGATTGTCTTGGCAGTGCGGGCTCTTTTTTGGTTCCATAAGAACTTTAGTTTTTTCCAATTCTGTGAAGAAAGTCATTGGTAGCTTGATGGGGATGGCATTGAATCTATAAATTACCTTGGGCAGTATGACCATTTTCACAGTATAGATTCTTCCTATCCATGAGCATGGAGTGTTCTTCCATTTGTTTGTATCCTCTTTTATTTCATTGAGCAGTGGTTTGTAGTTCTCTTTGAAGAGGTCCTTCACATCCCTTGTAAGTTGTATTCCTAAGTATTTTATTCTCTTTGAAGCAATTGTGAATGGAAGTTCACTCATGATTTGGCTCTCTGTTTGTCTGTAATTGGTGTATAAGAATGTTTGTGATTTTTGCACGTTGATTTTGTATCCTGAGACTTTGCTGAAGTAGCTTATCAGCTTAAGGAGATTTTGGGCTGAGACGATGGGGTTTTCTAAATACAATCATGTCATCTGCAAACAGGGACAATTTGACTTCCTTTTTCCGTAATTGAATATCCTGTATTTCTTTCTCTTGCCTGATTGCCCTAGCCAGAACTTCCAACACTATGTTGAATAGGAGTGATGAGAGAGGGCACCCCTGTCTTGTGCCAGTTTTCAAAGAGGATGCTTCCAGTTTTTGCCCATTCAGTATGATATTAGCTGTGGGTTTGTGGTAAGTAGCTCTTATGATTTTGAGATATGTCCCACCAATACCGAATTTATTGAGAGTTTTTAGCATGAAGGGCTGTTGAATTTTGTGAAAGGCCTTTTCTGCATCTTTTGGGATAATCATGTGGTTTTTGCCTTTGGTTCTGTTTACATGATGGATTATGTTTATTGATTTGCCTATGTTGGACCAGCCTTGCATCCCGGGGATGAAGCCATCTTGATCATGGTGGATAAGCTTTTTGATGTGCTGCTGGATTTGGTTTGCCAGATTTTATTGAGGATTTTTGCATCGATGTTCTTCAGGGATATTTTTTTTTGTTGTGTCTCTGCCAGGCTTTGGTATCAGGATGATGTTGGCCTCATAAAATGAGTTAGGGAGGATTCCCTCTTTTTCTATTGATTGGAATAGTTTCAGAAGGAATGGTACCAGCTCCTGTTTGTACCTCTGGTAGAATTAGGCTGTGAATCTGCTGGTCCTGGACTTTTTTTGGTTGGTAGGCTATTAATCATTGCCTCAATTTCAGAGCCTGTTATTGGTCTATTCAGGGATTCAACTTCTTCCTGGTTTAATCTTGGGAGGATATATGTGTCCAATAATTTATCCACTTCTTCTGGATTTTCTAGTTTATTTACATAGAGGTGTTTATAGTATTCTCTGATGGTAGTTTGTGTTTCTGTGGGATCGGTGGTGATAACCCCTTTATCATTTTTTTATTGTGTCTATTTGATTCTTCTCTCTTTTCTTCTTTATTAATCTTGCTAGCAGTCTATCAATTTTGTTGATCTCTTCAAAAAACCAGCTCCCGGATTCATTGGTTTTTTTTAAAGGGTTTTTTATGTCTCTGTCTCCTTCAGTTCTACTCTAATCTTAGTTATTTTTTGCCTTCTGCTGGCTTTTGAATGTGTTTGCTCTTGCTTCTCTAGTTCTTTTAATTGTGTTGTTAGGGTGTCAATTTTAAATCTTTCCTGCTTTCTCTTGTGAGCATTTAGTGCTATAAATTTCCCTCTACACACTGCTTTAAATGTGTCCCAGAGATTCTGGTATGTTGTGTCTTTGTTCTCGTTGGTTTCAAAGAACATCTTTATTTCTGCCTTCATTTCGTTATATACCCAGTAGTCATTCAGGAGCAGGTTGTTCAGTTTCCATGTAGTTGAGCAGTTTTGAGTGAGTTTCTTAGTCCTGAGTTCTAGTTTGATTGCACTATGGTCTGAGAGACAGTTTGTTTTAATTTCTGTTCTTTTACATTTGCTGAGGAGTGCTTTACTTCCAACTATGTGGTCAATTTTGGAATAAGTGTGATGTGGTGCTGAGAAGAATGTATATTCTGTTGATTTGGGGTGGAGAGTTCTGTAGATGTCTCTTAGGTCCGCTTGATGCAGAGCTGAGTTCAATTCCTGGATATCCTTGTTAACTTTCTGTCTCGTTGATCTGTCTAATGTTGACAATGAGGTGTTGAAGTCTCCCATTATTATTGTGTGGGAATCTAGGTCCCTTTGTAGGTCTCTAAGGACTTGCTTTATGAATCTGGGTGCTTCTGTATTGAGTGCATACATATTTAAGATAGTTCTTCTTGTTGAATTGACCCCTTTACCATTACGTAATGGCCGTGGTTTCATCTGATCTTTGTTGGTTTAAAGTCTGTTTTATCAGAGACTAGGATTGCAACCCCTGCCTTTTTTTTTTTTTTTTTTGCTTTCCATTTGCTTGGTAGATCTTCCTCCATCCCTTTATTTTGAGCCTTTGTGTGTCTCTGCACATGAGATGGGTCTCCTGAATACAGCACACTGATGGGTCTTGACTCTTTATCCAATTTGCCAGTCTATGTCTTTTAATTGGAGTATTTAGCCCATTTACATTTAAGGTTAATACTGTTATGTGTGAATTTGATCCTGTCATTATGATGTTAGCTGGTTATTTTGCTCGTTAGTTGATGCAGTTTCTTCCTAGCATCGATGGTCTTTACAATTTGGGATGTTTTTGCAGTGGCTGGCACCCAGTTGTTCCTTTTCATGTTTAGTGCTTCCTTCAGGAGCTCTTGTAAGGCAGGCTTGGTGGTGACAAAATCTCTTAGCATTTGTTTGTCTATAAAGGATTTTATTTCTCCTTCACTTATGAAGTTTAGTTTGGCTGGATATGAAATTCTCGGTTGAAAATTCTTTTAAGAATGTTGAATATTGGCCCCCACTCTCTTCCGGCTTGTAAAGTTTCTGCCAAGAGATCCACTGTTAGTCTTATGGGCGTCCCTTTGTGGGTAACCCAACCTTTCTCTCTGGCTGACATTAACATTTTTTCCTTCATTTCAACTTTAGTGAATCTGACAGTTATGTGTATTGGAGTTGCTCTTCTCAAGGAGTATCTTTGTGTTGTTCTCTGTATTTCCTGAGTTTGAATGTTGGCCTGCCTTGCTAGGTTGGGAAGTTCTCCTGGAAAATATCCTGAAGAGTGTTTTCCAACTTGGTTCCATTCTCCCTGTCACTTTCAGGTATACCAATGAGATGTAGATTTGGTCTTTTCACATAATCCCATATTTCTTGGAGGCTTTGTTCATTTCTTTTTACTCTTTTTTCTCTAAGCTTCTCTTCTTGCTTCATTTCATTCATTTGCTCTTCGGTCACTGATACTCTTTCTTCCACTTGATCAAATCGGCTACTGAAGCTTCTGCATATGTCACGTAGTTCTCGTGCTATGGTTTTCCGCTCCATCAGGTCATTTAAGGACTTCTCTAGAGTGGTTATTCTAGTTAGCCATTCGTCTAATCATTTTTCAAGGTTTTTAGCTTCTTTGCAATGGGTTCGAACATCCTCCTTTAGCTTGGAGAAGTTTGTTATTACCGATTGTCTGAAGGCTTCTTCTCTTAACTCATCGAAGTCATTCTCCATCCAGCTTTGTTCCGTTGCTAGCGAGGAGCTGCGTTCCTTTGGAGGAGAAGAGGCGCTCTGATTTTTAGAATTTTCACTTTTTCTGCTCTGGTTTCTCCCCATCTTTGTGGTTTTATTTACCTTTGGTCTTTGATGATGGTGACGTACTGATGGGTTTTTGGTGTGGGTGGCCTGTCGGTTCTCAGATCTCAAACTCGGTGCTGAGAGAACCACTACTCTCTTCAAAGCTGTCAGACAGGGACATTTAAGTCTGCAGAAGTTTCTGCTGCCTTTTGTTCAGCTATGCCCTGCCCCCAGAAGTGAAGTCTACAGAGGCAGGCAGGCCTTCTTGAGCTGTGGTGGGCTCCACCCAGTTTGAGCTTGCCAGCTGCTTTGTTTACCTACTCAAGCCTCAGCAATGGTGGGCATCCCTCCCCCAGCCTCACTGCTGCCTCAGAGTTTGATCTCAGACTGATGTGCTAGCAGTGAGCGAGGCTCCATGGGCGAGGCCTCATCATACTCTTTAAGGGAACTGTGGCATAAAAAAGGTTAAGAGCTCCTCATTCTTATCATTGCAGATATATAAAAATACAAACCAAGCCAGGCACGGTGGCTCACACCTGTAATCCCAGCACTTTGCAAGGCCAAGGTGGGTGGATCACTTGAGGTCAGGTCAGGAGTTCCAGACCAGCTTGGCCAACATGGCGAAACCCCATTTCTACTAAAAATACAAAAATTAGCCCAGCATGGTGGTGTGTGCCTGTAGTCCTAGCTACTCAGGAGGCTGAGGCAGGAGAATCGCTTGAACCCAGGAGGCAGAGATTGTAGTGAGCTGAGATCCTGCCACTGCACTCCAGTCTGGGTGACAGAGTGAAACCATGCCTCAAAAAATAAAATAAAATAAAATAACGACAACAACAACTAATAATGGCCAATTACATATTCAGTTTTCTTTTGAGATTTTACTGTAGCTCTTTCTCCTGTTTATTGATGTAGGAAACAGTCACTTTTTCCTCCATGCTATCATTCCTCTTTATCTATCTCAGATGAATTTTTTACATACTTCTGACTTTTCCTTGACTTCTGTATCCTGACACTTTTGAGGATTAGTGGTTCTCAATCTGCGTTTGTCTGTGTTGCATGATTATATTCAGATTATGCATCTTTGGTGAGACTATCACGGATACTGTGCGCTTCTCATTGCATCTTATCGTAGAACACAGCTTTAATTTATTCCATTACTCAAGATGTTCCCTTTGATCATTTAATTAAGATGGTATCTGCCAAACTTCTCCATTATGAAGTTAGTTTTTTCCTCTTTTATAATTAATAAATATTTTTATGGGCACGTACTTTGAAACTGTCAGTATTCCATTTTATCATCCTACTTTTAATTTATTCATTTATGTATTGGGTTTATGATTTATAATTTTAATTCAGTGAGTTTTAATCTATTGCTGTCATTGTTTATTTTGATGCTTAAAATTTTCCTGATTTGGCCCCTTCAAACTTCTGTATGTTTTTTATATGTCCCCATCATTCTTTGAGGATTCCCTTGCTTTTTGGCAGAACAGGATTTCCCAGGCCGTCATTACATGTTCTTTATCTCAGTGTTGGAATCAGTCGTTTCTTCAATGCTCCCTGATTCCTTTTGGTGGAAAACAGTATTTATATGTAAGCCTCGGTGCTAGTTGTTATTTATTGCTTTTGTGATGTTACTGCTCTGAAGTCCTCTCAGTGGACAGAGCTATAGAATATATTTAAGTATTTACATACATGAATTTATATGTATGTGCACACATGCATATACATGCGTGCTCAAATAAAGACAGACATAACCTGAAAATTCTGAGTTCACAGTGATATGTTCAATTCTGATTCTACACCTAAGGGTTAAGTCTAGTTTTTAAATTTTAAATGTCTAATTCCCTTCCTTAACAGTGAGAAACCTGGCTGTCATTATCTTGAATATTTTTTACTTATTTGATCAACCTGCCTGTGTGTAACTAATCTTCTATCTCACTGCTCTCTCTCACATGCCTTCCTCACCCTGCTTAGGTTCCAACAATCCAAAGGGAGGGAGCTTTTTAAAAATTATTTTTGTAATCTCAGGGTCTGTCATGTAGTAGCTATTCATTGACCAATTATATTCTATTAATGAGTCATTATGTTTAGGTGTTTATTGCAAACCTATTATGGGCAGAGTGTGGAGCTAGAATCTCTGCAAAAGTAGGAGAAATGGGAATGAGAGCTCACTTCCTGAGGGGAGCCGATAGTATAATGGAGAAGGCACAGTTTATGTTTGTGAAGTGGCATGATGGTGTTATAAAAGAGTACAGAAATAACAGTTAAAAATTACATAGACATTTGGAGAAAAAGAGTTACCGAGTGAAGTCTGGGTTTATCTGGGAGAGTTTTTCCCAAGTCATTAGGTTTTAGGGTAGGGCTTGAAAGGTAATAGTAGATGAGGTTTGGTAAAGAAATAGCAGCTGAACGTGAAGGAAACAAAGTTAGCAATGGAAAATACAGTAGCCCCCTTATCCTTGGTTTCACTTTCCATGGTTTCATTTACCTGTGGTCAAATGCAGTCCAAAAACATTAAATGGAAAATTCCAGAAATAAACAGTTCATAAATTTTAAATTGCATGTTGTTCTCAGTAACGTGGTGACGTCTTCTGCCATCCCACTCCATTCCACCTGGGACATGAGTCATTGTTTTTGTCCAGTGTAGCCACACTATAGACACACTCTACCCTCCCCCTGCACCCCTTAGTCACTTAGTAGCTGTCTCAGTTATCAGATGGAAAAAAACAGATATATGGGGTTGGTACCATCCACAGTTTCAGGCATGAACAGAGGGATCTTGATCTTGTCCTCTGCAGGTAATAGGGGACTACTGTAGACTAGGTAGGGTGGAAAGACTTAACTGGAGCTTAGAAAAGTTAAGACTGAAGAAAATATCAGAGGAGCAAGTGTTCAGTTCTTTGCTAATGAGTAGAGATTTTATAGAAGAAGAAATAGTAATTGTATGTGTCTTTAAGTAGGGAATGATAAATGATCCATCCTACATGAAAAATGTATTAATTCAAAACATTTAGAAGCTTATAGTAGGCTGGTACTTCTATGACGTAAGCACCAGCTAATGTGGTACTCTGAGGAGAGTGGCGGCTGCAGAGCGATCTGGAGTTGTTTTTTGAGGTGGATACTTCTGGTGTGATATGACGCACTACTAGCGTACTGCTATTCAGTTTACGCTGCTTCTTAAATGTAAATTTGTTGTTGTTAGTGTTTTGTTTTTCATGTAATACAGATAGAGTAAATAAGGGGGATGAAGGAGCTTCTGACTGTGAGATGAAGACGAAACTAGCCAGCTTTATAATTTCAGATCAGATCTTTGGTATATACTTGTTGCTTTGAAGCCTGCTTTCCCCCACCCAATACAGGTTGGCAAAGCTTTTTTCCTTAGTTACTGCTACTTATTATTTTAATATCTTATTTTATAGTAATTGCTTATTCATTCAGCTATTCTTTTTCTTGCTCTTGGAAACTTTTCAGGAATAAGTGCAAATTCTTGTCATTATTTATATTATTGGTAATGTGATGTGGGGGATGTTGTACATGTTTCTTATCCTTAACTCCTTCTCTTAGCTGTTGATATTCATCCTTCAGTTGTACTCTGCATCAGTGATCACTAATAAAAGTTACTTTGGTAACAACAGCCATAGTTAATTAACACAGGTCACTTGGGTTTATTTGTTGAGTGGGAAACGGGTGGTGTGTTCATAAACTTTCCTTTGAGCATTTTTTCCTTCATCTTCTTTTGCTTTTTCTCCTCTTCCACATCTCAACTTACCTGCTTTCTGTGGGTGATATTCATTCCTGTGACTTCACATTCTACCTGTATGTTGACAACTCCAAAATAGTTACAATCTCCCAGACCTGTGGATCCATCTTTCAACTTGCTTATGTACACCTGGACACAAAATTAACTGGTCTAGAACTCAGCTTGTGACTGCTGCTCCCAGAGCAAACCTGTTCATTCTTAGCCATCCCTGTCCACCCAGATGCTCATGTCTTATTCTTGGCATTTTCCTCTTTCTCTCTTACCCCAACCCAATCCATCACCTAGAACTTTTCGGTTTCTCTTCTGTTTCTCAGAGCATTCATTTCTCTCCATCTCCTTTACCATTACAGTAGTCCAGGCTGCCATTACCCTTTGCCTGGACGACTCCAGTAACCTTCTGACTGCTCTTGCTCCATGAACTTTACTTCTGGTATCCTCCACCTTCTTTGCATGCACTGGTTACTCTCGTGCTTAGAAACCATTATCAGGCCGGGCGCGGTGGCTCAAGCCTGTAATCCCAGCACTTTGGGAGGCCGAGACGAGCGGATCACAAGGTCAAGAGATCGAGACCATCCTGGCTAACACGGTGAAACCCCGTCTCTACTAAAAAATACAAAAAACTAGCCGGGCGAGGTGGCGGGCGCCTGTAGTCCCAGCTACTCGGGAGGCTGAGGCAGGAGAATGGCGTAAACCCGGGAGGCGGAGCTTGCAGTGAGCTGATATCCGGCCACTGCACTCCAGCCTGGGCAACAGAGCGAGACTCCATCTCAAAAAAACAAAAACAAAAACAAAAAAACAAAAACAAAAAGAAACCATTATCAGTGTCCCAGGTGTGTAATGGAATATATCCATTGTCAGAGTCTCTGAGGTCCAGCATAAGCCACCTACACCTTCTTCTTTTCTTTCAGCTTGTCCTACTCTCACTTTGTATCCTTATCATTCTAACTGCACTGACCACCCTTGAATTTTCAGAACAGTGCTTCTAAACCAGCTATGGCAAAGGACCAGTTTCTGTTTTACAACTTTTTCTGTACCAATACTTGAGTAAAAATGCGATGAGAATGAAATACTATGAAAATGGAAGAGAGGACCCCAAAGAATACAAATATGAGCTCTAATTTCTTATTATTAGATTCACCATACCTATAATTTCTGTGTCAAATTGTTGTAAGGGTTTCTGAACACTTCATTTCAGTTTCTGTACTTCTGTCACCATGGGCCAGTAACAAAGAGTTTGTGGACCACACTGGTCAGTGGACCACACCTTGAGTAGCCTTATTTTAGAACAGATCAATCTCTTTGTCACTCTAGGGTCTTTGCATTTTTGGTTTTCTCTACCAAAATGTCTGTGCCTCCACTTCTTTAAGATTGTATTATTATCCTCAGTCTGGTTCAGTTTCAGTACATTGTGTTTAGGAGTAGACTTATTTTTAATATATCTTGCTTGACACGTAATAGGTACTTTTAATTTGAGGACTCTTGACTTCAGTTTTGAAGTTCTCAACCACTTTCTCTTTGAAAATGCTTCTTTATCATTCCCTTTATTCTGTTCTTTTAGAATTCCTGTACTGGAATTTCTCACTCTGTTCTCCATGCATATCTCTTAACCACTTTTTCATGTTTCCTTTTCCTGCTACAGTCTAGGTAAATTCTTCGGTAGCATTTTATAATTCACCAACTAGTTCCAGAATTTATCTCCTGGGAGATTTTTATTTTAATGACTATGTATTTCACATCTAATTTGCTCTGTTTTGTTTCTGCATTTATTTCACATTTTCTTTCTTCTTTTTTTTGAGACAGGGTCTCATTCTGTCACCCAGACTGGAATACAGTGGCACAATCTCGACTCACTGCAACCTCCACCTCCCAGACTCAAACGATTCTTCTGCTTCAGCCTCCTGAGTAGCTGGAATTACAGGCAGGTGCCACGCCTGACTAACTTTTGTATTTTTAGTAGAGACGGGGCTTCACCATGTAGGCCAGACTGGTCTTGAACTCCTGACTTCAAATGATTGACCTGCCTCAGCCTCCCAGAGTGCTGGGATTACAGGCCTGAGCCACCACACCCAGCCCTCGCATTTTCTTGTTTATCTTATGACTGTTATTCTTTCCTTCTTTGAAGACCCTAAGCACTTTCAAAGTCATTTGTAGATTGTGCTGTTTATTTTTATTGTGTTGGTAAATTCATCCACTATTTCTCATGATCCTATAGTTTGCAGGCTCACTTTGAGTAAGAGTCCCCCACTCCCAGGCCTTTCAAGCCTCTCCCCGTAACCTTTTAATGATTTTGTGATTCCTTCTACCTGGCCCTCTCAGGGCTCCAACACAAGTTTATGGTAGCATGATACTGACATTTCAGACTTCCCATCCTGTAGGACTGGGGATTTTCCAGGACAAGTCACTGAGTTCATGAAAGTTCTGGCTGTGATTCCCTCTGTCTTTCTTTCTGACTTTATAATTGCAATGCTATAAAGTCTTTAGCTTTAGGCAGAAGTCTCAGCCTTATTTTCTCAGCCTCCTTTCTAAAGTGGGAAGCCTTACTCCAGCTGCTGCCTTCACAAGTCTGAATTTAGCTGCCTGCCTGTAGGGCACTTTGTCAGCCTCTCTGTTGCCTTGAAGGAGCTACTGCTGCCTGCTTTTGGGCCTGGTGGCACACCCATGACCTGACTTCGTGATTCTGTTCTTTTTCCGGTCCAAGGAGATATATATCTTATTTCTATATGCATATGTGTCATTTTTGTCATCCTATTTTGTATTTTACCTAATCATTGCTCTGTCTTTGGGACAGGGATAACAGGAACCTGAAAGCATGTACTTTTCTCTACCAGTTTTTTTTTCTTTTTTTTTTGAGACAGGGTCTTGCTCTGTTGCCCATGCTGGAATGCAGTGGCATGATCATAGTTCACTGCAGCCTCAACCTCCTGGGCTCAAGCAGTCCTCCCATCTCAGCCTCCTGAGTAGCTGGGACTATAGACACATGCTAATTTTTTTTTTTTTTTTTTTTTTTTTAGTGGAGAGGGAGCCTCCCTATGTTGCCCAGACTGGTTTTGAACTCCTGGGCTCAAGCAGTCTTCCCACCTCGGCCTCCCAAAGTGCTGGGATTACAGGCATGAGCCACTGTGCCTGGCTTCAATACCAACTTTTAAGAGAAGCCTTTTGCTCACACTTTGCCTGGCTAACTCCTAGTTAACCCCAGAGACTGTATCTGTGCTCTTCAGTACTGCATAATGTGCCATTCATGGTACCTTGCAGTGTGTGCCAGTCACATATTGAGTTATTCGAATAAGAGGTAGGTAGCTATGTAAGATTTAAAAATTCAATTGAATTAGATTTCTGGGAATAGCACTGTCTTATATGCCCTAATTAATCATGTAAGCACGTTAGACTTTATCCTTTAGTCATTTGGGAGTTTTAAAGCCACTGACAAAGTATGCCATTTTACCTGAAAGAAGTGGATGCATTTTTCTGAAACTGTGAAGGTGGAGGCAAGAAAATTCTTAAAGTGTTTGGAATCATTTATATTTGAGAGGAGGATGAGTGCTTCAATAAGAATAGTGAGGATGAGGGGCAATGATTGCTTGAGGAGGTAGTATTAGGTAGCATTGGAGGGTCATAATGAGGAATATGGAATCAGAGTAGGGGAAGCCACATTTCCAAGTGTAAGTGAAAAGGGTAAATGACAGTATTAGAGATAGAACTAGGAGACCACTTAACTTTTACTAAGATCACCCCTCTGTCCTTTTCTCTTTATTGTCTGTGCTCTTCTGGGTCCCTTCTTTGTCCTTATAATTTTTAATCTATTTCGTGGTTCTAATGTGAAACTGAGGTATCAAGTTAATGAATATAAGTTCCCCCAACTTTTATTTTAGTTGAGTTCACCCTTTTATAATCTTTCAAATCCATCTTTCTCTGCCAGAATTTTGCTTTATTCAACCTGTATGCAGGGTGGATCGTGTTATTCCACAAATTAGCCCTCAATTCAGTTTTATCCTTCTTGGTTTTAACTATTTCCCGAGATACTGTATCTGTTATAAATTAATTTATTTTCATTTATAGGCAATGTATATCAAATATGCTTGATAATTGCAGCAATAAGAATAAATGTTTACATTAAATGTCTTTTTCAACATAAGTAGTAACTCATTGACAGATGTTATCCTAGTCCGCTCAGACTGCTATAATGAAGTACAATAGGCTGGATGGCTTATAAATGACAGAAATTCATGTCTCACAGTTCTGGAGGTTGTGAAGTCCAAGAGCAAGGCAATAGCAGATTTGGTGTTTGATAAGGGCATGCTTCCTCATAGGTGGCGTTCTTCTCACTGTAACCTCACGTGGCATAAACATTCAGTTCATTACCTTTCATCCCTGTTCTCATCCCAAAATTCATGTCCTTCTCACAAGCAAAATACGTCATTTCCATCTCAATAGCCCCAAAGTGTTCGCTTATTCCAGCATTAACTCAAAAGTTTAAAGTCCAAAGACTCATGTGAGTACAGTCATGAATCATTTAACAATAGGAATACATTCTGAGAAATGTCTTGTTAGGTGATTTCACCATTGTATGACTATCATATAGTGTATTTGCAGTAACCTAGATGGTATAGCCCATCACACACCTCGACTATATGGTCTAGCCTATTGCTCCTAGGCTACAAGCCTGTACAGCATGGGACCGTATGGAATACTATATATAATTGTAACACAATTGGAAGTATTTCTGAATTTGAACATATTTGAATATAGAAAAAGCACAGTAAAAATATGGTATTGTAATTGGGACCACTGTCATGTATGCATGACATCGTTGACTGAAACATCATTGGAGCATATGACTGTGTCATCTAAATCAGATATGGGTGAGATTCAAGATATAATTTGTCCTGAGGCAAATTTTCCTTTAGCTGTGAGCCTGTGGAATCAACCAAGTTAGGTGCTTCTAAAATACAATGGGAGGACAAGAACAGGGCAGACATTTTTATTCCAAAAAGAAAAAGGAGTGACAATTCTTGAGCATGTCCAAAACCTGAAGGCTTGAAAATGATCTTTAGCTGCATTCTCTGCTCTTCAGGCCCACTGGGGCTGCCGTTCCACCTTCTGGACATACTTGAGTGGGGGCTCCATCCCTACAGTTTTGCTGGCCAGTGGTTGGATCCCTAAGCCTCCAGGCAGTCCTGTCCCCACGGCTTTGCTGGGCCTTGCCCTGGTAGTAGCTTTTTGCGGTGACCTTGCCCTTGTGGTTCCTTGCCTGGGTTGTGAGCCTATGGCTCTATCCTTCGATATCTAGGTGGAGGTGGCCATGCTCCCCAGGCTGGTGAATTCTGGGGCTCAGCAGAGACAGCACACATGGATGCTGCCAAATGCCTGCACCCTCTGCAGTGGTGACCACTGCATGTATACCACACCTGGACCTTCCAGAGCCTCACCTTGTGCTGCTGAGGAGCAGGGTGCCAGAATGCAGGGAGTGGAGTCTGTGAGCCTACAGGTACAGGCGGCTCCTCTTTTGAAACCACTCTGATGATTCTGAATTGCCTGTTGGGGAGGGTGGGCATTCTTTTCTTGTCTTGGACAGTAGCTCCTGGCACTGTTTATTTGACTGACTGTATGCCTTATCAGTTGGTCCTTTGGCTACACCCTTGGTATTCTTTCCCAAACTCTCTTTCTCGTTTGTTACAATATAGACAGGGTGAGAGTTTTCCAAATTTTTAAGTTCTGCTTCCTCTCTCATGAACGATTCCATCTTTAATTTCTCTAGTCTTGCATTTTACTATAAGCAATCAAGAGAAGCCAAGCCATACCTTCAACAGTTTGCTTAGAAATTTCCTTGGCCAAATATCCTCATTTTCATCTGAGACCTCATCAGAATGGCCTTTACTGTCATATTTCTACCAACATTCTATCAGGATTATTAAGTATTCTTTAAGAAGTCTGAAGCTTTCTCTGTAGCTTTCCTGTTTTCTTTTTGAGCCTCATCAGAATCACTCTTTATGGGCATTCACAGCCATGTATTCCTTTTGTAGCATGCACCTCCATACTCTTACAGCTTTTACTCACTACCCACTTCCACAACTGCTTCCACGTTTTTCCATGTTTGTGACAATAGCACCCCCAGTTCTTGGTGTCCATTTCTGTCTTGGTTTGTTTGAGCTTGTGTGACAAAATACCATATACTGGGTGCCTTATAAAGAGCGGAAATCTATTTCTCACAGTTCTGGAGACAGAGAATTTCAGGATCAGGGCATCAGCAGATTCAGTGTCTGGGGAGGGCCTGCTTCTTTGATGGACAGTGGTCATCTCACGGTAATCTCATATGGCAGAAGGGGTGAGGGATCTTTATGGGGTCTCTTTCATAAGGGCACTAATCCCATTCAAGAGGGCTCTGCCGTCATGACCTAATCACCCCGCAAAGGCCCACCTCCTAACACCATCACCTTGGGAATTAGGGTTTCAACATATGAATTGGGGTGGGAAGGGGGATGTAAATATTCGCCCAATTTCAGATAGTATGTAATGATTCTTTACAACACTGAACCATCAGGTTTTTGGCATGTAACATTTAAGTTTGTTTAAATAAACTAAGAAAAAGGTAACAGACTTATTCAAAGTGAATCTGTGATAATTATGAAAAATAAGTCACCAGTCATTCCATTTAGTTTCTACACCATTGCTTTATTTGGTGAAAGATAAGTTTAGTCTTTTAAATAACAATGGCGATTTAAAAATTATGTGTAAATTAAACAGAGCTTAAAACTACTAATCTGTAAAATTATTTTAATTGGAAAAGCTTGAAACTTCTGAGTGTGTGAGTTAATATTACAAAGTTGACAGAATCTTAACGCTGCTGGTGTTACTATGTATGTAAGCTATCTTTTTATTATTTGTTTTTAGCCTTTTGTGTCTTTAAATTTAAATATGTCTTGTAAGCAGAATATAGTTATTCGTTATCAATCGGAGCATTTCGTTCACTTACATTTATTGTAATTATTGACATATTTAGGTTTAAATCTACCAGATTATTATTTGCTTTCTATTTGTTCCATCTGTCCTATTTTTTTTTTCTTTCTTTTAGATTGGTTAATTTTAGATTTATGTCGGTTTTATTTTCTTAACTGATTTTAATGGACACTTGACATTACTTCATGCAGCCTCACTTTATCAAACTCTTAACATAAAGTTGTAGTTTTGGGAGGCTGAGGCGGGTGGATCAGGAGGTCAGGAGTTCAAGAGCAGCCTGGCCAAGATGGTGAAACCCCGTCTCTACTAAAAATATGAAAATTAGCTGGCCGTGGTGGCAGGTGCCACCTAGCTACTCGGGAGGCTGAGGCAGAGAATTGCTTGAACCTGGGAGGCTGAGGTTGCAGTGAGCTGAGATTGCACCACTACACTCCAGCTTGGGTGACAGAACGAGACTCCTTCTCAAAAAAAAAGGAAAAAAAAATGTACTTTTATCTTTTTTTGGATAATACAGGATTCTTAGAGCATGTTAAGTCCATTGAACCCCCTCAACATACCTGTTGCTGTTGTTAGATACTTCCAGTTACTGTGAGTATTTTTAACTTTATAGATATTTTTGTTTAATGCAGTCATTAGCTCTCACTACACATTCCACCCCCGATCTTTTTTTTCTTCATTTTTTCCCTACATTTTGAGTTTTATCTGAGATCATTTTTCTTTTTCCCAAAGAACACTGTTATCTCTTCACCTTTACTTGTGAGGGATATTTTCACTGGCTGGAGAATCTAGGTGACATTTACTCTTTTTTTTTGTTTTTTGGAGACGGAGTCTTGCTCGGATCTCAGCTCATCGCAAGCTCCGCCTCCCGGGTTTACGCCATTCTCCTGCCTCAGCCTCCCGAGTAGCTGGGACTACAGGCGCCCGCCACCTCGCCCGGCTAGTTTTTTGTATTTTTTAGTAGAGACGGGGTTTCACCATGTTAGCCAGGATGGTCTCAATCTCCTGACCTCGTGATCTGCCCGTCTCGGCCTCCCAAAGTGCTGGGATTACAGGCCTGAGCCACCGTGCCCGGCCAAGTGACATTTACTCTCTTCAGTACATCAAAGATATGATTCTGTTGTCTTCCATCTCCACTGTTGGGATGTCCAGTTAGCTGTTCATCTTATTGTTGCCCTTTTGAAAATGGTCTTTTTTTTTTGAGATGGAGCCTTGCTCTGTCGCCAGACTGGAGTGCAGTGGCACAATCTCGGCTCACTGCAATCTCTGCCTCCTGGGTTCAAGCAATTCTCCTGCCTCAGCCTCCCAAGTAGCTGGGACTACAGGCGTGCACCACCACACCTGTCTAGTTTTTGTATTTTTAGTAGAGATTGGGTTTCACCAGGTTAGCCACGTTGGTCTTGAACTCCTGACCTCGTGATCTGCCCGCCCCCAGCTCCGAAAGTGCTGGGCATGAGTCACCACGCCCGGCCAAAAATGGTCTGTCTTTTAAGGCTAAGTTGCTTTTATGAATTTCTCTTAGTCTTTCATATTTAGGAGCTTTACATAGATAGGATTTTCTTTTTATTTTTGCTTGAGGTTCCCGAAGTTTCTTAAATTTGGAGCTTCATGTCTTCTATCAGTTTTGGGAAATTCTTAGCTATATTCTCTTAAAACATTGTTCCTGCCTTCATTGCCTCTCCTTCTGGGACTCCGTTTATATTTACATTAGATCTTTTCACTATATCCTCTGTGTCTTTTATTCTCTTATGAATAAGTTTCTGTCCTTTCTATTTATAGAAAATAGATTTCTATCTCTTTGTGCTTTCTTCTGGATGTTTTTCCTAACCCATCTTCTGATTTGCCCATTCTTTGTTTAGCTGGGTGTTATCTGACATTAAATTTATCTTTTTAATACTTGATGTCATTAGTTAAGGAGTTAGGAAAAAAATCAATCTACAAAGACTCGCTGGGGATTTTTTTTTTTTTTTAATTTGAGAAATATTGCCTTAAGGGCATAAGCCAGCATTTGGGGAGCTCAACAGGTTTTACTTTCGAGCAGACTTTGACTTGCGCTCCCCACTTGCACCCCCATTTTCTGGATTGTACTTCTGCTCCTTCTGCCTATTGGCCCTGTGTGCGTGGCCTCTCTGAAGCATCTTTTGAAAGCCAACTTCCCATCTTTGTGAAATGGGAGATGGGCTGAAGAAGAGAATTTGAAGGTCTGACTCCTCTTTATAAATCTTTTAGCTGGTTCTTGTTTTCAATTCCACCCTAAAACCCATTTGTTAGAAATAACCACTGTCTCCAATTGCTGAACTTTTCTAGGGCTTTGTAATGTAAATCAGCATTTTTTCCCCTTGATTCCTCTCCCTACTGTAGGTACTTAGCAAAGTGAAGGAAGTTGGAACTCAAGACCATTAGTTTCATCCATCTGCCTCCACCTGCCTCCATCTTCCAACATTTTGTTGATATCTCTTGTTTGCTTTTGATACTGGTATGCTGGAGGGGGTCTCCAAATGCTGATGGGACCTTGACCCCAGCCAGTGTCTGTGTCCAGGCTGTTGACACCAGCATGCCAAGGAATTGAAGGATGAGTCAGAAAATAGTGAAAATACAGAGATGTATTGCAAAACAAAAGTACACATTCAAGAAAGGGGACTGTAGGCATACTCAAGAGACAGTCCCACAGTGGGGTCAGGGATTTTTATCTTTTATCTTTATGGTTTCTTTAATCAAAAGGTGGAATATTTGTGAAGATAACTGGAAAAAGGTGGAGATTTCTCAGAACTGCTGTGCCTACCCACTTTTACACCAAATATGGGTGTACCTGGAACTGTCATGACACTGGTGGGTGTGTGACTTAGTATGTTAATGAGCATATGATGAGGTCCTAGGTGAAACCTAGGTCAATTCCAGTGTTGTGTTGGGTCCAGTTGGTCTTAGCCAGGTCCACACCCTGGTTTTTCAGGGTCTTATCAGTCCCTAGTTTCTGCAGCCATTTCAGCAGTTTCTTTTTGCTAGTCATGTGAAACTGCTGCCTGGAATTTTCTATTCTCCTGTGATCACCCTGTATTATTCCTGTCTCATTGTTACCTCCTCTTGAATTTATTTTCTCCCTATGAATTTATCCTTAAAAAAAAAAAAAGTTATTATTATTTGTTTTACTGTCATCATAGTAGTAATTAAGAAGGGATCAGAAATAAATGCTTATGTTAGATCCTCTGTGTTGACCAAAAGTTATAGAACTTTCTTTTCAATAATGTTCATTGTTGAATATTCATTACGTTATATATTCCCAGGGCATTTATTGGTAATTACCAAACAAAAGTCATTTTAATTTTACCCATTTGTGTTGTATAATAAAAATTCCATCTGATGCAACACTAAGTCTGCATTACGTTTTTCCTGGGGTAGGTGTTTCTGTTTCAGGTCAAAGCTGGAAATACTGGTAGGACTCATAAAAGCGAATAGCTATAGTATTTTTGTGCTTAGCAAAAGGCATTTTTATTTTATCTATTATCTGAACGATTAAACAGATGTAAATAGCTATCAACTTAGTGATTGTTAGTCTGTAAGACTTAGCTGTATAAGGAATTTGATGATTGTAAAGATTTATGGATATTTATATTTTTGGTAGCCTCTTGGAAGAAGTTATTTCTCTCACAATAAGTGAGACTTCAAAGTAAGAATGTATCAGCATAAGGAAGAATACATAGTGTTATTCATATTAGAAAATAATGTATATTCTTCAATTGTTGCTGATTGTAGCATTCCATATATTCCTGATAAGATCAAGTTTTTAAATCTGTGGTTCAGATTTTTTCACATTGTAATGGTTTTTGGGTCTGTTTGTTCTATTAGGTATTAAGAGAGATGTTTTCAGGTTTCCCCTATGACTGTGAATGTGTCCACTTTTCCTTTTAGTTCTGTCAATTTTTGCTTTATGTATTGTTATAGTAGATGTGTAGAACTTTTGAATCATTACATCATTCTGGTGGATTGATCCCTTTATCATGAAACGTCTCTTCTTTGGTAATGCTTCTTGCTTAAAAGCCTGCTTTGGTTTACATTAGTGTAGCTGTCCTAGTTTTGGTTGGTTAGTTTTTGCATAATGTGTCTTTTCCATCCTTTTAGTCCCAGTTTTCTCTTTATATTTAAGATGGGAGTCTTGTATGTATCATGTCATTGTATTTTATAATCCAGTTAGTCATCTTTGTCTTTTAATTGGAATATTTACTCCATTTCCATTTAATGAATTACTAATACAGTTAAGCTTGTAAGTTACTATATTTGTTTTCTATTGGTTTCACTTGTTTCATGTTTTTTTTCTCGCCTTCTTTGAGATTAATTCAAAACATTTTATTGTTATTCCAGTTTTGTCTCTCTATAAGCTTGTTCCATTCTCTTTTACTATTCTTTTACTGGTGCTCTAGAGATGACAACATGGGTATTTGGTTTATTAGCATATAATAAAAAGTACTCTTCTTGCCTCTTCACAGACAATGCTAGGACCTTGGGATGTATTCTACTCACCTTTTCACCTTTTGTGTTGTTGTCATATATTTTAATTGAACTCTATATATTTTATTTTATTGTTTTTTATTAGTATTTTTTAAACGTTTAGGTTCAGCGGTGCATATGCAGGCGTGTTACGTAGGTAAATGCATGTCACGGGGGTTTGTGGTACGGATTATTTCCTCACCCGGGTACTAAGACTAGTTCCCAATAGTTATTTTTTTCTGATCCTTTCTGTTCTCCCGCTTTCCATGCTCAAGTATGCCCTAGGGTTTGCTAAACTGAACTCCATATATTTTAAATCTAATTACACATTATTAATGTTTTAGTTAGTCATATTCACTTATATTTACTGTTCTGTTGTTCTTCATTTCCTCCTCTATTTCTGTGTTTTGGTTTAAGATTATTTTTCTTTTAGTGCATGTCTGCTTACAACAAATTATTTCCATTTTTATTTATTTGAAAATTTTCTTATTATTTCACCTTCACTTTTGAAGACTGTATCTCCAGTATAGAATTCTAAGTGGGTCTTCCCCCTAGTGCCACCTCGCCCCCCTCACTGGCACTTTAAAGAGACCACTGCACTGAATTTGAGCTTCCATTGTTTATGCTGAGAAATCAACTGTCTTTTTTTGAGATGGAGCCTTGCTCTGTCGCCAGGCTGGAGTGCAGTGGCACGATCTCGGCTCACTGCAATCTCTGCCTCCCGGGTTCAAGTGATTCTCCTGCCTCAGCCTCCCGAGTAGCTGGGATTACAGGCACGCACCACCACACCCAGCTAATTGTTGTATTTTTAGTAGAGATGGGGTTTCACCGTGTTGTGCAGGATGGTCTCAATTTCCTGACCTCAAGATCTGCCTGCTTCAGCCTCCCAAAGTGCTGGGATTACAGTCATGACCTGGCCTACTGTCTTATTTTTTATTCCTTTGAAGGTAATGAGTCTTGTCTGGATGCTTTTAGGTTTTTCTGTCTCTGGTTTTTAGCAATTTTGCTATGAGTGCTAAGAGTTGGTTTTCTTTGTATTTATCCTACTTGGGATTTGTAGCCCCTCCTAAATGTGTGATTTGAGTCTTTCATTGTTTTTGGAAAATTCCCAGCCCTTAGTTCTTCAAATGTTGCATCTGCCGCATTCAGTTCTCCTCAGCAGGTGTAATTTATGTGGAGATTTAAGTTTTCTGTCCTTTTTTGCTTTCTTCCCTTCAGTTTGGACATTTCCTACTTACCTATCTCTTCTTCGCTAATTCTCTTTCCAACTCTGTCCAAAAAACAGTTTTAGACCTATCTTTGAGTTCTTCATTTCAGTTAAATATTTTTCACTTCTAGGCTTTCCATTTGATTCTCTTTAAATAGATAATAGATGGTGAAGTTCTTCATTTCATCGTCTGTTTAGACATATTAATGACAGTTATCATTTAAAGTTGCTGCCTGAGAAACCCCATACTGAACTACCTTTGGGTCTGTTTCTGTTGAAATACTTTTCCTGTTTCTGTTTCTTCATATGGTAATATTTGGTCAAATGCCAGGTCTTACGTATAAAAACTTCAGAGGCTCTAGATATCTTCCCTCACGGAAGATTCATTTTATCTTCTGGTAGGCTTTTAGAGTAGGGCAGATTGCCTCAGTCCAGAGAGCCACTCATTTGCCTTAAGGTAGGGTTGCAAAATGTGTGGAACCTCTTTTAACTCTTGGTTCACCCCTCCTCCATTTGTAAGCTGTAGCCCTCCAGAGGTCACAACTGAAGGCCTAGGCTCCTCCTCTCCCCAGCACCACAGGACTACCAGAAATTTCTGTTGCTCACTTGTTTATTTTTTGTTTTAGTTATTTTGCTGCTTTATGCGTTGGTTTTTAGCCTCTTCTACTATGTAATTTAAAAATTTGTCAAATGTCTTTAAGGGAAAACTGTCAAGTGTTGAGGTCACATCTCTGCACCTCCCTTCTTTCAGGAACCTTGGCAGCTCTGAACTTCAGTTTTTGCCTCCAATCCTTTGAAATTGCTGAAAGCTCTGATGACTTCTCTGCCTCTAACAGCTGCCCTTGCTTGGCCTGGGTTCCACTGGACTTTGCCCCACACACCTTTTTTTCTTTGCTGATTTTGCTTTGTATCCTTTCACTGTAATAAGTCATAACTGAATTCAACTGTGTGCTGAGTCCTGTGAGTCGTCCTAGCAAATCACTAACCCTAAGGTGGTCTTGGGACCCCTGATGAGCATGTTCATTCTCCATTTCTGTAAAGGTTGGTTATCCCAGAGGTTCTAATGTTCTGCTGAGAATGATCAGAGACAGATGGTTTTGTGATCCTTTTATGGATGTGTGCAGCTGAGGCTCAGAGAGAGAAATTTACCTGAGGCCATCCATCTAGAAATTCCTGTCAGAATCAGGAATTGGATTGAGGTCTAACTCTAAAATTCACGTTCCTTTATTGTATCTTGTATCCCCCAAGTTTATAACCAAAATTACTAGAATATAATGGTTTCAATTTTTGAAATGCTCTTGTGTAATTTGGATAATTTAATCATTTAACACTTTCATTATGTGTAAGTAATGTTTTAAATCAATGGCAAAATAAGTTGGAGTTTAGTGACATAGTCTAATTGCCACTTCCCAAAGCCAGGTTAGTGATACAGCTGCTCCTTGACTTACAGTGGGATTATGTCCCGATAAACCCATCGTAAGTTGAAAATACTGGAAGTTAAAGGACCATTTCCTACACCTAACTACCAAACATCATAGCTTAGCCTAGCCTACATTAAACATACTCAGAACACTTAAACAGTAGCCTGCAGTCAGGCAAAATCATCTAAGGCAAAGCCTGTTTTATAATAAACTGTTGGATATCTCAAGTAATTTATTGAGTATTATACAGAAAGTAAAAAAACAGAATGATTTCGCACCATTGTAAAGTCAAAAAAATTTAAGTTGAACTATTACAAGTCAGGGACTGTATTGTTCTTTTCAACAAAAGTACAAATAAATTAGCAATTTTTTTTTTCAAATAGACATATTCTCTCACTGGATATTCTGTACGCTAGTTCTGTGTGTATGCATGTATGTCTATATGCTGTAGCTATTTAAGCCTGACAGAAATTGTTACTTGCATTTTCTATGGATAACTTTGTTCACTTTGTGATATTTTTAGGAGATGCTGTATTTATCTCTCACAAGATAGGAATAAAAGTTTGTAAATTATATAAATGAAACATCCTCTGGTATTTGTGCAAATAGATTTTCTTTCATACTAAATCTGACATTTCAATACAAGAAAATCAGACACAATCAGCAAGTCACAGATGCTGATAATTTAGGCAATGGCATATTTTTCTGCTTGTGCATCATTTTCAAAAATTTTCCCCCACGATATTTTATTATGCTATCTTAAAACAGGTGGGTTATGCTCAAGAGTTCAGAGTGCAGAGTTCTGAGGTGCAAAGGTAGATGGAGTATTTTTCATCCTATTGGCTTGAGACAGGCCATTGCCTGGGTTCTTTAGGAATTGAGAAAGGTTGATTTACTGTTTCTTGAACAAGATAGGTTTTATTATTGCCATATTATGAACTCAGCAACTTTGTAAGATGGGTAGGACTGATATTGTTATCTCTGCTTTACACTGAGAAACCTGTGCCTGGAGAAAGGAAATGGCTTGCTTGGGGTCACACAACTGGTAAATACAGTAGAGGCACAACCCAGAATTTCCAACTCCATGGGCAGTGTTTTGCTTTCGTTGTGCCTGTTGTAGGTGATGGAGCTGAGGATCTACGTTCTGGTGTCTTGGATGTCAAATCAGCTCTTGTGGAAGGAGATGGCGTATATTTGAGGGAGATGGTGAATTTTTTAGGTTTAGTTTTGTGTTACACTTAATAGCTTAACGTGAGGGTAGCCAGAAAACTTTCTGAATCTGCATAAAGTAAACTTTTTTCTGTTCTCTTTAGAAATCAGTTGAAATTATAAACCTTTTCTGCATCATAATGACACCATACAGTGGAGAATTTCAATGCATTCATCCTGTGAGGAAGGCTCTTTGGGTGAAAGTTTCGATGTTTTTCTTGAAGCAGCATGACAGTATTTGGTTTTGGACTAAAATGCTGTTTTCCTTAAGATGAAATATTTCTTAATTGCTTTTGGCTTAGTCTATTCAGAGTAGAAGGATGGATGTTAAGGCAGGTGTACACAGGGCAGCTGTCAGAGAAGGAAGCAGAACAAGCCAAAAGGAGTAAACTTATGTGAAGAAAATGGGGACGTAAGGAAATGGTGGCGTTAAAACAAAGTAATCATGATGGGAAATAATTAAGTACTGGTTAGACTTTTTTTTCTTATGATTGTAAGAATTTTTGGACTCCTATCTGCTTATTTAAAGCGATTATTTTATAAACATAGGGCAAATGACCTTGAAGTCTTTTTCTTAAGTGAAGGTTTTGTGAGAATCATAGGAAATAATGTCTATGAAGGCATTTCCTATGTTGTAAAGTGCTCAAAACATACGTTCAAATTATTAATAAAAGCAAAGATGAATTGTTGTGATTGGTCTTGTGCCTTGAAGTTTGTTCACTAAAGTAAAATCTGTGGGATTAAAATTGAGGATCTTGTCAACCTCAAGGCTTTTCATAAGGAGTTTAGCAGACGTTTATTGAGGTGCCTGCAATGTGTCATGCCCTTCTGGAAGCTGACAGGAGGCACTCAGATGGCTAAGTCACAGTTCTTGATCTTACAGGTGCTTGTGATTTAACACTGAGAAGACAGGCACACAAATGAGTGGTTTCAATTGCATCCATAAAGTGATCAGAAAGAATGTGCAAGGTACAAAGGGGATATAGAGAAAGGACACATATCCCAAGATAAGCTTTAAGGACGAACATCTGCAGATGAGACCGAGCTGTGTTTTGAAAAAATAAGACTATTTGGGGGAAGAAAGATGTGAAGTATACCTGCATTTGTCCATTATAAAGGTGTTCCTTTGTAGCAACTGGGTACTTATAAACTGAGACTGGGTAATTTATGAAGAAAAGAGGTTTAACTGACTCATGGTTCTGCAGGCTGTACTGGAAGCAGGGTGCCACAGTATGCTTGGCTTTTGGGAAGGCCTCAGGGAGCTTTTACTCATGGTGGAAGGCAAAGCAGGAGCAGACATGTCACATGGCAAGAGGGGGAAGTGCCACACTCTTTTAAACAACCAGATGTTGCATGAACACAGAGTGAGAACTCACTCATTACCATGAGAGGCACCAAGCCAGTCATGACCCAAGCACCTCCCACCAGGCCCCACCTCTGACACTGGGCATTACATTTCAACGTGAGATTTGGAGGGGACACACATCCAAACCCTATCAATACCTTATGCAGAGGAAACAGGGCTGGTGAAGGCTTGCAATATGAAATGTGAGGCATGGAGTGGTCAGGATATTGAGTAGCAGGACTTGTTTGTGGCAAACTGGTTTGCATGACTCTCAGAGTGACTGATACCAAGCATACTGGAAGAGGATTGGGCTTGGGGAGAACAGTGAGTTCTCCAGATGCTACATTTGAGGTGCACGTGAGACAGTCATGCAACTGGCAAGTCTATGCATCTACAGAAGTTCAGTGGAGAAGTTGGGGCTAGAAATTTGGATTTGGAAGTAATCAGAATACAGATTAAAATAGATGAACTTGTTCAAAGAGGGGATGCTTATAAGAGCTATTGGCTAAGAAAGCATTTTTATAAATATAGTGCCTAGGTTTGAGGAACACATAGAGGATGAGGAGCACATGATCACCATTGAGAAGGGACAGAAAGGAATTAAGCAAACTAGAATAGAAGGGTATCAGAATTTTCACCACCATGAAGCACAGTGGAAAGAGCTAGTAAAAATGGACTGGAAAATGGTGATTGGAATAGCAGTCTGAATGCTGGTTTTAGTGAAATGTTGGGGGTTGTAATCTTCTGTTTTTCTCTTTCCCCTGTCTCTATTTATTTCCCTAGCTCCTTCGAGATCCCCTGATATCTTCTCTCTCTCTCTCTCTTTCTCTCTCTCTCTCTCTCGCACACACACTCACTCTTACACACACTTGTGCATACCTCTTTCCACCATGAACTTCCTCCTCTTTGCACACTCAGCCTGACTGATGTGCCTGAGCTAGCACTGGTTGGCCCATCACAATAACTCGACATGTGCTGTATACTTCAGCTCTAATGTAGACCTTAATGAAGCTGTGGCTAGGAACATGATTTTATTAGCACCTGGAGAAACAAGAGTCAAATATTAGGGCCATTGTGGGTTATAGGAGTGGAATCAGAGGAATGGACCAGTTTCATACTCTTACGAGAATGGATGATTTCAAGAAATGAATGGAGTTCTTCTCATAGTCAACATGATGGATAAGCCGAGATCAAGAACTGACAGGATCAGATTATTTTCCTGAGCATTTCTTGTGAAGATGCTTCTTTTAATTTTCCAGGTGCTTGCTTTCCAGGTTGTGCTACTTTGTCTTAAAAGTGCACATCAACATCTGATACAAACATTGCTGTAAGATTCCATACTGTCAGGGAGCTTATTTAGCTCCATCCTGGGCATCCTTCTTGCTCCTAAATCATACTTCTGTCATTCTGTTTCCTCATTGACTTCAGCTTATAAGAGTAGGCTTTTTCTGTAAACGCTTTCCTTTTGTTCAAATTGATTAACTCTCTAATACTCAGTTTCCCATGGAGAATGAGATTCTTACTCTGATTCCAGTGCAGTGGCTGGGCTCCCAACAACCAGTTTCACTTATGCCAAGTCTGTTTTCAGATGGGAAAGGTAGGCTGGAATTCCGCTGTCCATAGATCTCTTGAACAATGCGTGCTTCCCTGCCCACCTACCCAACACGTGGATTTTGTGTTCTTCCTACCTGTGGGGAGACGCTGGCCACTTCTTGTCTATCTGAAAGCAGCCTCTGTAGTTCTGGGTGGTTTCCCCAGCCCCTGTGCTGGCACAGTGCATAACTTTTTAGTATGTGTCTCTTCCTCACATTTCCATTATCATTTCTTCTTGTTATGACTGTCTCCAGGAAGAAAATAAGTATGTGGCAAGGGAAGGTTTGTCTTTTCTCCCTTCCCTCTTTTCCCCTTCTTTGCTTCAGTTAGTTTTCCATTTATTCTAAGAATCACCTGGGACTCCTCTGAGAATTTGAAATACAAACTCAAGGAGGAAGAATGAATTATTGTATTCCAAAAGAAACATGGTAAGTCATTTTAAAAGTCCAAATAAGGTCAGGCGCAGTGGCTCACGCCTGTAATCCTAGCACTTTGGGAGGCCAAGGCAGGCAGATCACTTGAGGTCAGGAGTTCGAGACCAGCCTGGCCAACATGGTGAAACCTCATCTCTACTAAAAATACAAAAATTAGCCAGGTGTGGTGGCGGGAGCCTGTAGTCCCAGCTACTTAGGAGGCTGAGGCGGGAGTATTGCTTGAACCCAGAGACAGAGGTTGCAGTGTGTCGAGATTACACCACTGCACTCCAGCCTAGGCAACAGAGAAAGACTCCATCTCAAAAAAAACAAGAACAAAAACAAAAACAAAAAAAAACTCCACAAATAATCATTTCTTTTAATCTAATTTGTTTCTCTAAAGACCTAACAGATCCATACTAAATATTTTAGTTGCAAATTAAAAACTGTGAAATTGTTCTTGTGAGTGTTAGGTATGTTGTTGAGTCTCACACAATCCTCCAAGCCACTCAGCCTGATTTATTTGGACTACTGTATCGTATTGCAAGCTCTGAACTTTTAAGAGGAAGTTTGCTACATTAGATCAAGGTGGTTTTGCAATGTATTTTTCTCTTTAATGAGCAAGATTAAAGCAAGTATAGGAAAAGAGGTACTCTTGCCAGATAAGTCTTGCAGACTTCTCAGGAAATTAGAACCATATAATCTATTAACTTTCCCATCCCACGTTAACTTCCAGATATCTGGACTGAATTTCATACTCAGTTGCATGAATTCTCTCATTTTAGGTGCCTAATGACATCTGCTTCTCTCTTCTTTTAACAGATTACTGTTCCCTTTTCATTGTCTGATCTTATAGGTTTTAATTGTATCAGTTATAGGAAATCCTTTTTGGAAACAGGTGGGAAATAAACAAACATACATCTATATGAAATTAAGGTAGTTTTGGGCACTACCTTAGAGATTTTGAAATGTTTCTGTAGTGTTTCTTTGATATTGTGTGTGTGTGTGGGCGTGTATCTCACAAATGGGGAGATATCAGAATAATGTGATATTTTTCTAGGAAAGAATACGTTACAGAACCTAGTAGAAAAGTTGTCTCAGTCCCAAATGACTTACTTCATGAAATATTTAGAAGCACTTAGTGCTTTTAAGCAAATGTCTTATTCTGTGTCCTTAGGGAAAGTAATTAATCTGGGTATAGAGTGTTCACTTGTTTTTCATTTTTATTCTTGACCTACGGAAACTCGGGGGGTGGGTACATGGGCTGTTTTTATGGCAGCTAATCACTTTATAGACTTAGAGTGAGTGGTTTTAGTGCATTGCTTGAGAAGCCAATTAAATGCTCACAGTTTCTTGTAAGGACTGTTGAAATTATATTTGCCTGATTTACAGTGATTAAAGTAGAATTTAAAAATAAATCTTGGCTTGCAAATTGATGAAGTCTTTCAAAGAAATAACCTGATGAGACAGTTCACTGTTTTTTTAAGCTATCTAACGTTAGGATATATGTTGATACTCTTGTAATATAATTAATAATTCACATTTCACTGCTTATTGTCAATACAAGGAACTTTCACCTATTATAAATCTCAACTTGTTCATTTGAATAAGATTTTTAAAGTTAATGCAGCTTATATTATGTTGGAATCAGAGTCCAGTATGGTGAAATAATCTTACATTAGGACCTTAAGACCTAACAAAGTCTTGTATGTTCTGTGTGTTTTGGCTGCAGCCCTACCACTTACGTTTTGGATGAAGATGAACCTCGGTTCCTTGAAGAAGTTGATTACAGTGCAGAAAGTAATGATGAGTTAGATATTGAGTTGGCTGAAAATGTAGGAGATTATGAATCTTCTGCTCAAGAAGAAGTACTTTCTGACTCTGAATTATCAAGAACATACCTACCTTGAGCCCGCTGCCATCTCTTGTTAACCGCAAAGAAGAAATGGAATATCTTGGTTTTTATTTCACAGGAAACTTGAGAGAAATGACTTTATACCAGAGCTGACTCAAAAAGACAAAAAGTAACTTGGGTCAGTTTGGTTTCAAGACAATAAATATGTTATTAATTAATGATAAAATTGGCACTTGTTTTATTTTAGATATTCAGTGCACTTTATGTAGCATTGAATGATCAAATATTGGATTTACCCTTAAAACAACCTGAGTATCATTGCATGAATTTTTATCTTCCTATGGTTATATCCTGCATCAAATGGATAATTTTGAAGTGTGTTCAAAATATAAAATTGAAATTTTAGAGTTGTTGAAAATCCTGAGTTGTTGAAAACTAATATATATGGATATGGATTTCTATAGATGTGTTTGTTTAGAAGTGGGTAGATATTGGAGATAAGACTGTTCTTCAGAATCATGTTAACTATTGGGTTGTGACTGAAGTAATCCAGGGTTTGCCTTGAAACCATTACATTCTACATTTACCAAATTAAACAAATAAAACTGTATTAAATGTTGCATTCATTTTGTCATCTTCTTTAACCAGCTCAGATTATTTGATGTATAGAACTTTGTGAGAATGTGATAAAAACCCAGAATTGGACACAGTGATAAAAAGTTGCTTTTAAGAAAGTTGGCTGGGCATGGTGGCTCATGCCTGTAATCCCAGCACTTTGGAAGGCTGAGGTGAGTGGGTCACTTGAGATCAGGAGTTTGAGCCTGGTCAACATGGTGAAACCCTTCTACTAAAAATACAAAAATTAGCCAGGTGTGGTGGCACGCGGCTGTAATCCCAGCTACTCGAGAGGCTGAGGCAGGAGAATCACTTGAACCCAGGAGGCGGAGGTTGCAGTGAGTGGAGATAGCGCCACTGGACTCCACCCTGGGCAACAGAGTGAGACTGTCTCATTAAAAGGGAAAAAAAAAAAAAGCTGAATATGCTAGCCTTAAATTTTGTTATGATAGAGGTATACCCACACCTATCATAAGAGATATATCTGAACAGCCCATTTCTCTAATACTTTGCCTCATGGATATACCTAAAGTGTATCACTGCAGTTGGACAGTTTGTTAAGAAGCTTGAAAAATGCAGTGAGGAGATGATCTGATGTTAAATGTGCATTTGTCTGTTGAGCTTATTCAGCATCTCGTGAGCTGTGCAGTATTATTAGACTTACTGAAGTGAATTGATTTAGGGCATGCTGACGCTGGTATCAAAATCCTAGATGACTGCAGTACATTTAAACCCTTTCTTTTTTGTTTTTTGTTTTTGTTTTTGTTTTGTTTTGAGACAGAGTCTCACTGTGTCACCCAGGCTGGAGTGCAATGGCATGATCTCGGCTCACTGCAACCTCTGCCTCTCGGGTTCAAGCGATTCTCCTGTCTCAGCCTCCCAAGTAGCTGGGATTTTGGGCGCCCATCACCACGCCCAGCTTATTTTTGTATTTTTGGTAGAGACAGGGTTTCACCATGTTGGCCAGGATGGTCTTGATCTCTTGACCTCGTGATCCGCCCGCCTTGGCCTCCCAAAGTGCTGGGATTACAGGCGTGCGCCACCATGCCTGGCTAAACCCTTTCTTGTAGTGATACCTACCTGGGTTTTAGCCTTCTTGCTGCAGGAATGACTTTATTTTTAAATAAAATAAAGCAAATCCATTGACTTTGGCTAAGTGTTTTAAGAACTAAGTTTCTGATATAATAAAACAACCTCCAAAAGATACCTCATTGCAGATTTTCACCAGGATTCAGGTGCTTAGGTTTTGGCACATATCCTCCTCACTTTTTCCTAAAGTGTTTTTAACCTGTTACAGTTGAAAAGAAATGATAGAGATGGATTTCAGAGTTTTGCATTTTCCAAATCAATAATTTTTCTTTGTAATATTTAAAGTATTTCATTAACCGTGTCAATGCTTTTTGATGTTTGGGGAGCCATGTTTAAAAACGTAGTATGGAGCAATTGAAAAGGGGTCTTTTTCACTAGCCTAATTCTTACTAATCTCAGAAAACAAAGATCAAATAGACTGTGAAGTAGACCTAGTCCTCTCCGTGTGGTAACCAAATTTAGGAAAGATCAGGATAACTTAGCAAGGAAAGTATTTAATTATTTATAATTATAAAATTATAAACTATTATTTTTTGTTTTGTATATTTTATGTATAAAACAATTACATATTTTATTATAGTTACACTTCTTCAGAGAGTAGATTGTGGAGCCATACAGTAGATTATGTCCATACAGTTAGTTGTTCCTTGGTATTCTTGGATTGGTTCCAAGACCCTGCACAGATACCCAAATCCACAGATGCTGTGGTCTCTGGTATAAAATGGAGTAGTATTTGCATTTAACCCGTAGACATCCTCCTGTATACTTTAAATCATCTCTAGATTACTTCTAATACCTAATACAATATAAATATAAATGCTGTGTAAATAGTTATACTGTATAGTGTGTGTGTTTGTGTGTGTGTTCTAAGAGATGAGGACTCACAATGGGACACTTTGACCAGGATGGTCTCGAACTCCTGGGCTTACACAGTCCTCCCACTTCAGCATCCCGAGTAGCCAGGACTACAGGTACTCACCACTGTGCCTGGCAGTTTTTTAAATTTGCCTTTTCTACCTGAGGTTGGCTTAATCTGTGGATATGGAACCTATAGGTATGGAGGACTGGCTGTATATGAATTTGTTTTTGGCTTTTACAAAATTAGAAATTAAACGCGAAGATAGTCATGTGTAAAAAGTAACTACAGTTACTATAATGTGCAGAATGACTCAAATGTTTCAATTTATTATGTTAGCAGTGTAAAAACTCCTAACCACATATTATTATATTTTATATTAATGAAGTACTTAGCATACATTATGAGCCTGAATAAAACTTTTTATTAAATATTCACAAGATTGAAGGAGAAATTCTTTATAGTTAGGAAATGATTTTTTCATAAACAATCAATAGCTTTGAAAATATAAAAAGATAATTTAGGGCTGGGTGCGGAGGCTCACCCCTGTAATCCCAGCACTCTGAGAGGCTGAGGCAGGTGGATCACTTGAGGTCAGGAGTTCGAGATCCGCGTGGCCAACATGGCAAAGCTCCACCTCCACGAAAAATACAAAAATTAGCCAGGCATGGTGGCATGCACCTGTAATCCTAGCTACTTGAGTGGCTGAGACATAAGACTCACTTGAACCTGGGAGGCAAAGGTTGCAGCAGTGAACCGAGATCCGAGTCACTGCACTCCAGCTGGGGTGACAAAGCAAGACTGTCTCAAAAAAGAATAAATAAAATCCTAACTTGCCTAGTTAGAAATATAATTAAGTTTTATTGACTATTAATAGCTAAAAATGCCCTTATTTTTACTTCTGTGGCCTCATTTTTTTCTCAGATTATTCAGTATTTAAATTGTGGTCTTCAATGCCATAGTCCTGAAAATTAATTATCTACGTTGTGCAGCAGTGATGGGATCTGATAAACTGAGTCTGATGATGGAGTTTAGATTTATTTCCTTTACCTTGCATTTGGAACTTTGAATCTCTTAAATGTAGTTTTGGTCTAGTCCACTGGTTCTCACGTTGTGATGTGCATCAGAATCTTCTGCAAATCTTCTGAAGACACAGATTGCTGATTAGATCCAGGGTGGAGGTCCCAGAATCTGCACTCCTTGCAAATTCCCAGGTGGTGATGCTGCAGAGTCACACTTTGAGAATCACTAGTATAATCCAATATGCTCTTCCAGCCTCACACCCTCCTGAGAGTCATAGGACTTGTGAACTGCAGATTAGCATTGGGGAGAATTTAGATCAAACTAATTTGTAGAATCAAGGAGGTCAAGTAAGGTCACAGGGGCGCTTGGGTTGAGCCAGGGTTTTGGCCCAGGTCTCCTGACAACTGCCTCATGTCCTTACCGCCAAGGAGCTGCCATCCTTTGCCTTTCCCCAAAGAGTGAGAACTGCTTAAAACTCAAAGATCTTTCTTGAATTTACGAAATTTGTGCAGGCAAGGTAGAAAGCAAAATCCTATGGTTCATAATTGACTTTTTGTAGCGATCATTGTCTTTTGAAGACAGGAAGTAGAATCAGTCTCTGCCACTTGTGCTAGTTTTTGTGTGGTGTTTAGAAATGGGCATTTGTCTGAATCCTAATTACAAATAAGTAACCTAGAATTCTCTTCAGATAGTGCACTAACAGCAATGAATCTATTCTAAATTTCAAATATCCAACTTAAAATGACTATATTAGTATAAGTACTGAAATGGATAATACAATAAATGTATTAATAGAATTGTGCATGATACAGTAATAAATGATAGTAATGGAACTATAAGTGTATCCTTATAAATCCTTGTTTTCCTATACATACTTTACAAAATGTTCATTGAAAACTGGTGAATTTTTCTCTTATGTTGGTGAAGGTTTAGCTGTAAGTAAACTCTAGTTCCTTCCATTAGGAAAAACCCATTGAAGCAATGTTTTAATTAGAATGCTATTCTACTTTTACAATAGGATGTTAATATTAAGTATTTCTCCGATTAAACTATATTCAAATTCCTGTGACATAAAGAAAAGGAAACCTAGAAGAAAGTTTAATTTTCTTTATGAAAATGAGTATTTTGAAGGTTTAATCCTCGAGCATCACATCAGTTGTTTTCCACTATTAATAATATTTACGAAGCATTTTTACTTACCTATATTGGGCTGCTACGGGGCAGATGGGAGTCTTTTACCTATGCTCTGCTTCCCACTCTGCTTCACAAGCCTTGTTTACAACTCTTTGAATCTCGGTGCCCTCTATCAAATCCTACCATTTCTTCCAGCTTGGCTGGTTATTGGGAGGCATTGAATAATTACACATTTTCTCAGTTTGAGTTCGCTAACTTTGTAGTGCCAAAATTCATGTGAAAGGCCCTTTTACAGTGGAATACAGACCTCACACAGGCCAGTCAGGGTAATATTTGGAGTCTAAGATGTGGTTGACACTGGAGTCCTACAGCATTCTTCATGTGTGTGCATTTGCATGCATACTTAGATCCCTGTGAAGTGGAAATGGATTTGTGGTATTCTTCTATTTGCAAACCCAGATAACCTTAAAGGGCTAAAGAGATTTTGTTCTGATTATTTAGAAAGATTGACCTTTATAATACCCAATATAGGACTGTCTCTCTCAAAGACATCATTGAGAAGAGTGGGGTAGGCCATAGCAAACATCTGGTCAGTTACGAAGATGCATGATCTCCCGAATGTTCGTGATGTGCTTTTAAACCACATAAAGATCTTTGATAAATGGCGAATGTGAAGAGATTGTAAAAGGCAAAAATGTTTGTTATTGAAAATTAGAAAAGACTAGTGTTTAATAAATTACTGTCTGCACCTTTGAAAGTAGCTTGACTTCTTTGTAGATTTTTCTCTAGCTGAAAGTGTAATCAATAGAGGGTTTTATGACTAGAGACTTGTTTTCATGTTCAACGGTAAATATTTACTAAAGTCAAATTACATACACATTTACAGTGTCATGACTTAAATTATTTATACATTCCCATTTTTCCCTTATGTCATCTGTAGGATTGTTCTTTCTCCTGTTTTCCTCATATTTCTAGAAATGTTTGACATTTCATCTACATTTTTTTCTGTCAGCATGTGGGGCACTTGAAGTAGAGTGGATGAATTGTATAATTTCATGTAAGAAGATAAATTTCAAAATCTGAAAACATCCCCTTTAAAGGAGTCTAATTTTTATTTAATGCAGAGGGAAATGTCCATTGTACACCTACCTTTGCTAGTCTTTCTCCCTCCGAAGAGCCATACGAAATGAAAACATAGGAAAAACTAAACCACCGTCACGATTACATGCCAAAATTAAAATATTTTGGCTAGGCAGGGTGGCTCACACCTGTAATCCCAGCACTTTGGGAGGCTGAGGTGGGTGAATCACCTGAGGTCAGGAGTTCAAGACCAACCTGGCCAATATGGTGAAATCCCGTCTCTACTAAAAATACAAAAAATCTTAGCTGGGCATGGTGGCACGTGCCTGTAATCCCAGCTACTCGGGAGGCTGAGACAGGAGAATGGCTTGAATCCGGGAGGCGGAGGTTGCCGTGAGCCAAGATCGTGCCACTGCACTCCAGCCTGGGTGACAGAGTGAGACTGTGTCTCAAACAAATTAAATAATAAATAAAAATTAAAGTATTTTACCTGACGGAGTGGACCCTTATGTGGTTGCCTACCAAATATCCATTCTTCCCTTTGTTTCACCAGTGTTTTAGATCTCTCACTAATTTCCCAGCAACTTCAGGGGTGAAGAACATGACCTGCGCTGAGCCATCTGGCACATTCCACTGCTGACTGCAGGGACTGAGCTGATGGCGATCTACAATCCTCCTACGGCAAGCCATCCTACTGCAGCCAGAAATCTGTAGTGTCCATTCCAGAGGCATGGCTCCACCCAGAGCTAATGTCCTCAGAAACATTCAAACGAAGAGATGAGTTCTTAAGGGACATTGGGCAGGCAAAAACAGCAAATGTCCACTCCAGCATGTCAGCCAGTCCAGTCCACGCAGTGAGCATCAAGACAATGCTAGAGCAGGCCCCTTCGGTAAGGAAGGATCCAGCTACTGACAGGCACCAGGCAAGTGTGAAAGGAGACATTCCTGAGGCAGGCCAACACCGAAAGAATGGAGCCAAGGCACTGAGAGAAATTGGGTCCTTTATCATTTCAGCCCGGTATTGAACTGTACATGAAACCCTAAACGGTGTCAGTTATATGGACCTATAAGCCACCTTCATTGTTTAAGTTACTTGAATGTTTTGTTACTAGTGAAGGTATGTCTGTTCTACAGGTGTCTGACACCTATCTCAAAAGCCAGCAACCTGTAGTCTCCATTCTAGAACGTGTGGCTCCACCCACAGCTAATGTCCCAAGAGAAGCCAAAGGGAAAAGATGCATTCCTTTACCCGAAAGGACCCTAAGCAGGCAAAAACAGCAGATGTCCGCTCATACATGTCCAACTGACTAATTTTTATCTTGTGTCTACCAGAAAAAAATGTTGAGCTGGAAATGAGCCACATTTTTATCACTGCCGCTCTAAACTCAGGGAATACTTCCTCCAGTGGTGAGACTTGTCATTGTTTTCTTCAGAGATAATATTGTCCTAGGAGCTGGCTTTTCAGCATCTTCAAAGTTCTCTCTAGTAGTAATGATGGACACAAATATTGTTGAATATTCATATTGAAATTGAGTACCTCTTTAATGGTACATCATGATAACAAGATGGACCCAGAGAGCAAGCTGAGAAACAGCAGAGATCCCTTTGCTGAGCCATATCAATTAGACCAAGCATGCAATGACTGAGAGTAAAAGCTGGAAATTTCTAGCATGAACAAATATAACGGGATGAAGTCTTAGCATTATTCATCTACGCATTTCAAAGCTATTTTCATCCACTCGCTGAGTGGAACTGCAACCCCCTGCCTTTTCATCACACAGGATTCATAAAGAGCATATGAACATCCCCTTCAAGTTTAGGAAGTGCTTTCCTAAAAGGTACCTCATTTCAGCATCACGAAAACACTATTGAACAGAGAGCATTAGCATTTCCACTTTACCTGCGAGGGAACTGGGGGCTGAAGAGGCATGTGTCTCACCGGGACCTGTGAGTGCAGAGCGGAGTGGGAACTCAGACCTGAGCCTTGCCGGGGCGGCCAACGACCCATTGCTTCCTCCCACAGTCAGCTAGCCCGTGGCCGGGCCAGGCTTTGCAAGCGAGCCAGCCTAGTCAGCCTTGTATCAATAGTTTGAGGATACTGGAAAAATATGGCAACTGTTTCAGCACTACAAGCCATCGTGTTCCTAAGGAGATTGGAGAGAGCTGAAACTGACAGCATACCTAATGTGGATTAAGCACTCTCCTGGGTGTCTTATGAAAACAATCTCAATGGAAACATTTTCTTTTTTAGCTCATGAGAAGATTCTCATATTTTCCAAATCACTATTTTTATGGGTGATTGGGAAGAATGCGGTACATCCAGTTTGTATTTCTAACCATTTTGTTTTTTTTTTTTTTTCAAAGAAAAGAGACCCTTGGGTCTTTTTTACTTTATGTTTAACAAAATAGGTAATGGTTTAGTACAGGCCTTTCTTCGTCTTTCTGGTTTCTCTTTCTATGATTGTGAGGGAAAAGAACATTGTTTAACCTACCTACCTAATTTTGTAAGGTACCATTTTGTCTAAAATGGTGTCATTTTAGAGGTCTGCGTAGGAAGACAAATGGGTAGAAACCAGATATAATAGACCAAGATTTTACCTTTAGTTCTTTAATATTTAAATAGCCCCCATTCCACATCAAAACTACCTGCCTGGGAGTTTGTAAGGGACAGGTATGACACCTAAAGGTGTAAATTCACCGTAGGTCTTTCAAATGCTTGTTCTAGTCTCTAACCTCTCCGCTTATCAGCACCACCCATATGTTCGCCAGCGTCCACAGCAGGTTTGTTTTATTGTCCCAGCAGGAGGAATTGTGGAATCTTATGAAATGTGGACTCTTTGAATTTATCTAACTGTTCAAAGGGACAGAACATGCTTTTTCACAGGCCTACTTTCTAGTGTGGGATTATTTTGCATTGGGTAGAGCATTCAATGTCCATTTAATCAAATCACCAAATATTACAGTCCCAGCCTATAAGGTTATTGAGACCTCAGTGAATAGCAGCAACCTATTGGCTATAGGAAGGTGGTACAACTCAGGAGTTGAGTCTGTTCTATTCCCACAACGTGCGCTTATAACAAGGAGAGGAAGGAAAGCAAGAGATGTTCTATAGTATCTTGATGAAGATTACCTAGGAATTACTCCTTCATTTTCGATCAATAATGTCCCTAAAACTTCTTCGAAAGCATAGACATTTTAGTCAATGAGCCACCAGAAGGACAACCTCACCAGACTCTTGGGGACTCATTCAGCCTTTGAGTCTTTATCAGTCCCATGTCCTCACTTGGTGATCTTCACTGGTGAAACTGGGTTGTAATATGCTTGAGAAAATGAGTGTGTCCCTTCATCAGGGAGATCACCAAGAGGGGCACAGGGCCTGGCGTGGCCTTGGAGTCACACTGTTGTGTAAGTGGAGCCTATGGGAGCAACCTTTTGAAAAGGTAAAGTTGCAACAATGTTGTAACAGGAGTGCAATATGTGAGACTTTTCCATAATGAATACTTCAGTGCCTTACAAAACAACACAAAACAAAAAAGGGAGTTGCACTTAGTCGAAAGAGCTTGGGTGTTGGATTTAGCAGACCTGAGTTCATCTCCCACTGCCCTGTTACTTAGCCAGCTGGGTGACCTTGGGCAAGACACTGCATCTCCCTGTGCCTGAATTTCCACACCTGTGAAGTGGCAATCATGACGCTGTTTTTGTATTGTGTGTGGATTTAATTACAATTGTAGGATGTCAGGCACAAAGCTCAGCACAAAATAACAGCTCAATAAATAGTGTGTCTCTGTGGCTGGTGGCCCATTTGGCTGTCTCATTTATTCTACTTAATATTTATGGCTGGGCGCTGTGGCTCACGCCTGTAATCTCGGTACTTTGAGGTGCTGAGGCAGGTGGATCACCTGAGGTCAAGAGTTCGAGACCAGCCTGGCCAACACGGTGAAACCCCATTTCTACTAAAAAAAAAATACAAAAAATTAGCCAGGTGTGGTGGCGGTTGTCTATAATCCCAGCTTGGGAGGCTCACACAGAAGAATCACTTGAACCTGGGAGGTGAAGTTTGCAGTGAGCCGAGATCGCACCACTGTACTCCAGCCTGGGTGACAGAGCCAGACTCCATCTCTAAAAAACAAACGAAGAAACAAACAGATGTAGAATTTTCCTGTTCCTCCGTAGAGACTTTCAGTATGAAAAGACCCTCAGAGGTCATTACGTCCCACTGTCTTTGTTAGATGAAGAAATTCAGTCCAAGGAGGTTATGTGACTTGCTCGAGGCCACTCAGTTTTCTGAGCCTGCCCCTCGAACCCCCATCAGTCCTTTTGGATGTGTCTGCTCTGCGGGCGCATCCTTCTAGGCCGAGCAGTGCTGACTCTATTTTCAGACTCGTTTCGTAGTCTGTTGACAATTACATTGTCCATCATGCCGTTTAGAGCTCTGACTTTATAGCTTTGGGAAGCACCTTAAAATATAATTGCAAACACTCTGCCCATCCAAATGTGTACTCCCCACTCCTAATAATGAGGCTCTTAAGTGGTGGCACAGGAGAGCGGCAAGATGATAGCTCATGCGAAATGAGAAATTGGAGCAAATGGGATTTGGTAATGGACTTTGCAGTGACACGAATTGTCTGATAGCAGGTCTGTGGTTATCTTGGTACATTTTGTATTTTGAAAGGCACAAAATGTCAGGTCATTGCCCAAATACTGGTTAAGATTTTGATTATTTTGCAGAATTGTAGCATAGTACCTCAGGATTGACATTTTCCCCCAAAATTTTATGTTCAATGTTCCTGTCCTTTGTTTAGAAGTTACACTTTCTATTGTTTGTAGGTCTATCAAACAAACAAACAAACAAAAAAAAAAAAGAGAAAGTTTTTCTTTCCTGTTGCCTAAATGATTTGATTGTTTAGTTCTTGGAGTAGAAATACCAGCTACCCTTAGCCTAGGCCATACAGAAAACCCACCTGTTAGTTTGGCAGCTCTTCATTTAGGGCATTCATTCACTTATTCATTTTTCAAACTTTTGTGGAGTACTGATGTGCAAGCCAGCAGAGAAGGGGAAAGAAATGCAAGAGTGAGTAAGATGTGGTCCTTATCCTCAAGGAATTCAGAGTTCAATGGGGGAGATAGGCCTGGTTTCCATAAACAATGGTGCAAGACAGAACCTGATGTGCCAGGAGGGACAGAGTGCCAAGGTGGGAACAAAGGAATGACTAGTCCTGAAATGGGCCTGTGGGAAAGGTGTCGTGATGCTGGGAGGCTGGGCTAGATCTTAAAGAAGGTGGGGATTATAACACATAGGGAAAGGGTGGCAGGTGGGGAGATGGGGGCAGAGAGAGAGTAGAAGAAGGGCAGGGATTCCAGGCAAAGAGAATGAGTTGAGCAGAGGGTGGAGGCTGGTAGGCGAGGAGAGGTAAATAGGGTCCCTTCATGAAAGGACTTGGAAGCCACACTATGGTGTTGTGTCCACAGGTCAGTGGGGGGCTATGGATGGGTCTTAAGCAAGTTAAGTAGTGGGATTACATTTATGTTGTAGAAAGACAGGGAATGGATTGGAGTGGTAGAAACCTCTGATTTCACTTCTGATTCAACAATCAGCTGAGTTTCTTAGGTTTGCCTTCAACTCCCCTCCTTGGGGACGAGTTCATATGTGACCCCCATCTCCCTCTGGCTGATAGCTGCCCCTGGACAACACCTCCACCACAAACTCGCAGAAACAGGACCAGCCTCTTGCGGGGCCGGAGCCTGTGGCAGCCTGTTCCCAAAGCCCAGAGGAAGGCAGACAGCTGTAATCATTTGGCAAACTAAGGTTACCACTTCTTCTAAGACATCACATTCTTGAATTTAACAAGCATATGCAAATGATAAATCTTGAAATTTCAACTAAGGATTCCAGGCTGGATCAGTATTGTCACAGAATCACAGTTTGGGGAGGGTAGTTAGGAGATCTTTTATACATCAACGATTAGTTTTCCTTCTCAACAGAACTGCAAGCAAATTCCCAATTAATGAATTTGCTGAGTAGTTCCTTCCCGAGGAGAGTCAGTCTGGAGAGACATTCAGCTCCAGCTGAGGTCAGGCTAGATTGGTTGGACCTGAGTCGACCTGCAGACCCGTGAACATGGGCATGAGTGTTTGCTGAGAGCCAAGGAGTTTTGGTGTGGTTTGCTACAAAGCTTTGTCCAGGCAATAGCTGACTGATTCCTGCCCTGGCAGAAAACTGGAGCACCCATCTCCTTATGTGGAAACGAGGATTCATTGACGTACGAAGTATGTAAAGTGTGCTAAGCAGGACTTTGGCTTATTACTACAATAATTGTTACTGTCATTAATCTCACATTGAACTCTGCTCAGTGCCTCTCTTAACCACACCAAAGTTCTAGAAGCCTCCTAGTGGGATGGGAAAGGAAATGTTGGATCAATACACATGGATTGATTAGATGGGATCAATGAGGCCTTACAGTCTGTTTGAGGAGGGAAAGAGAGAGAGAAGGAGAGAGGGAGGATAAGTCAGGTCCTAGGGGCTCCCATTGTTTCTATTTTAATAATCTACCATTTTCTTTTCAGGCCAGGGTCTACACCCTGCTCACCTTTGGGACATCTGTGAGTCAGGGTGCCTCCTTTCTGTCCCACCAAGAGGACAGTTGGGGGACTTGGCCTCTGGCCCCCTCGAGTTGGGTCAGCACCTGCTGGGCCTCCTCCTGGCTCTTCGTGCACCAATGGGAGCGCACCTGGGTTCTGCTGAGGTGTGAAAACTTCTTCACCGAGGGCTTCAGAAAGGTGTGCTCGTGCCCTGTAGATCTGGATTCAAAGGGAGATGAGAAAAGTAGGAACTGAGCCCGTGGCTTGCCTCACGCACTTCCTGAGCCTGAGCAAGGGGCAAGACTTTCCTGTGTGGCCTTCTCAGGGCAGCCCACAGGGAAGTGGCCTCCTTTTCTGTATCTGTCTTGCCCGGTGCCCCCACTCTCCTGTCCCGGCCCCAGGCCACCCCTTAGCCAGAGTGCAGAAACCCCAGACCCCCAATATTCTCTCATATCCTCAGAATCTTCAGCTTCCATCCAAGGATGTTGGTTGAATCCCGAGTGGGGTAGTAGAAAGATCTAGTCCTGTGAATAGGGGGCTAGGAGGAAGACAGCGACTTCAGCTGGGCTATCTACTCCCTGAGTCTAAAACACCTAAAGACAAGCACAACTTGCCCCCACTAGGACGAATTTCTTGCTCCTGACCACCTCACTGCATCTCTAGGGCCATGTGTATTCCTGCTATTTGGCCACGTTCCTTGAGAAAAAATTGCCTATTAAAAGAATTTCCTTATTCACCAAGTTATTTGAAACAAATGGCCATTTTTTTTCTTATCTTAAAGACTTTAGCTTATCTCCTGTTGTGTACACGAGTTTGTGTGTGTCTGTATCTGCGTGTGTATATGTGTGTGTGTGCATATGTGTGTATGTGTGCATGTGTGAGTGTGTGTGTATGTGTGTGTGGTGTTTATGTGCATGTGTGCATGCATATATGTGAGTGTATGTGTGTATTTGTACATGTGTGAATGTGTATGTGTATGACTGCATGTGTGTGTGTGTGTGTATGAGTATGTCTATGTGTATGAGTGTGTGGGTGTGTAGTGTTGTGATTGTGTATGAGTATGTGCATGTGTGAGTGTATTTGTGTATGTGTGTGTATGTGTGTATGAGTGTGTGCATGTGTGTGTATGAGTATGTGTGAGTGTATGTGTGTGAGTGTATGTGTATATGTGTGTCCATGTGTGTATGAGTGTGTGCATGTGTATGAGTATGTGTATATGTGTGTGAGTGTGTGTATGTGAGACTGTGTGTGTGTGCGCACACACGCTGATGAGGTTTGTTGAGTGGAGGTTAAGTAGATAGAGACTCAAATTTTCACCCCTGGCTGAGGTGGAGAAGCCCTGTTTCTATATATTTGATATTGGAAGTTCTTTACAGGACTTTGCCTTTCTCTTGGAAATAAGTTTGAGTTTCACTGATGAGTGTGAGATACTATCCCCGCACAGCATAGCACTTAGCTGGTAGAGCAGGAAACATTCTCTGCTCTCCTTACAGAATTCTGGTTTTATTTAGGATGGCAATAAATCCTCGGAGAGATCGTAATGGATCCAAACCAAACACTGCCTCCTATTCCCCTTTACCAAATGCTTCCCCAGCCTACCTTAGAGATAGAGGTAAGCAAGGGACCGAGTTCTGGCCAATGGGCCATACAGGGAAGGTTTCTGCAGAGCTTCTGGGAAATATCTCTTCCTGATAAAAAGAAAAAGACACACATAAGGGACACCTTTTCAGCACCCAGCAACGCTATTACTTCCTTCCTTTGAAAGTGGTTGTGATGCCTGGAGTTGCAGCATCCATCTTGAGAACATGAGGACCAACAGGAAACAAGTTGAGAATGGTGGAAGAGAAATAGTCTGAGTCGCTGTTGCCATTGACATTGGTACCAAACCAGCTCTGGACCTCCTATTCTGTACTTTATTGCTTAGGCTACCGTTAGTGGGGATTTCTGTTACTTGCAGCCTAATGCACCCTAACATTTACATTGATTTACTTTTTCCTTAATTTCTGCACGGTTCAAAGAAGCCCTGGGAGACATTTTCCATGTATCTTTTCTGCTCCTGCATATTATGTAAGCAGAGGCACTTGCAGTTTCTGTTCAGGACTATTTTCTCAAGCAAACAGCTTCGGGAACATAAGAATAGTGTCTTCTTTTCAAACAGAGAGCTAATTTGTTTGCTGACCAGTAGAATAAAAACCACATCAATCTCTGAGGAAAAGTTTACGCAGTCTTGATAAAGGACTGGAGTTTCCTCAGTTTGGGATTTGAGTGATCTTTTGGAGGTGGAAACAAGACTTGATTTGTGTATGGTGGCAGAAGAAATAAAGAGAAATCAATCTTTATGCTCAGTTTTGGGGACTTGAAAGTGCAACCTTCAACTGAGGTGGGAAACATTGTGTAGCAGGTGGTAGGAAGGTTAAAAATAAATCTAAAAATAAGTGATGGAGGTGGGATGTGTGTGATCAGCAAAGGGAGACCCAGGAATACCCATCATTAACTTTCTTCCTGGAGAATATTCTAGTTTCCTTCGGGCTGCTTCAAAGCCCATGTCCTTGGCCTTTGATATCTGGCAGAGGCCCAGCACACTGTCAGAGGCGGTTACTAATCAGATGACCTTAGAATACATTGCCCTGGATTATCTGGGTGGGCCCAATGTACTCACAGGAACCCTTCAATGCAGAAGACTCAGCCAGAAAGATTTACAGATGCAAGAGGAGTCCCCAAGCCACAGAAAGCAATTAGAAGTTGAGAATGACCCTGGGCAACAGCCAGCAAGGAAACGGGACTTCAGTCCTACGCGGAAGGCAATTCTGCCAACAACTTGAATGAACTTGGAAGTGAGTTCATCCCCAGAGCCCCCAGAAAGGGGCGCCACCTTGATTCTAGCCTTATGAGACCACACAGAGAACCAGCAGAACCATGCTATGCCCAGACATCTGACTTACAGAAACTGTGAGATAGTACATTTATGGTGCTACATTTGCTAAATCTGCTAAATTTATAGTCATTTTGGGGGCTCAAAAGAGCACAAATACAGTGGAGAGGAAGTGGAGGAAAAAGAAGAGAACAGAAAACAACCAAATGCCAGCCGCCATGCTATCGTGCGATGAGTTCTACACGTTGCTTAAGAAACTGACGTGACTGCTTTCATGAGCAAAACTGACCACCTTTCCTATGGCTTGAGTTAAACATTTGATGTTTGGCTTCAGCTTCAGGGTGATATTTTTCATGTATTTTTTGCAAAGTGTATGAAAAGCTTGTTTCAACTCCCCACTGAGTATGAGAATAGGAAAATGTGAACAATATACCTTCCCCATTTAAAAAAGTCAAATTATTGAGAATGGGTTGAATTTTAAGGCTTTCTATGTGGCTGTTATTCAGTGTGGAGTGATAGTTTGGTTTCAGTTTTGGAGAAAAAGAGATAAAATGTAATAAAATGAGATTGTTAAGCAGTGCAGTGCTGTCCTTGATGACTGCCAGGTGGTCTGGGACGTTGCCTGACCCAAGGGGGACCACTTAGCTCAGCCAGTTTTGGTGCCCATATTTGCACGGAACTATTCACAATATGTGGATGTTCTCACTGCGTAGCACTCCCCGCCACATATTCTCCTTTTCCAACAGTTTTGAATCCACTACAAGGTGCCATTTTTTTGGCATGATTTTGTCCATCTTCACTTTTTAATGTCAGAAAGGTGGAATTTTCAGGCTGTTTTCACCAAGTGTGTTCTCACCTGCACCTTCAGTGGATATGGGATTACTGATGATCAAAATGCCAATGGGCCCTAAAGGAAAGGTGAGGCAGGCAGGAATGCAAGAGTTTCCCTGGGCCCAGGGAGGGCATCTTGTGGAAGGCAGCTGGGATTGAGATGGTTCTCCTGTGTCCCGCTTGAGTTGCTGCTCAATGGATGGGCCAGTGCTCCTGCAAGGCCCTGGGCTTCATGCAGGTGACTCCAGCTGAGGGCACTAGAGGTGGGGGCTGGAGGTGGCAGGGAAGGAGACAGCCGGCTGGTGGTGGTCTGCAGCCACGCTACCTCTTGACTGATGGCCCTGGGGCCTGCCTGCGTATGAAGGTGGGGTGGTGGTAAGGCTACACTCCTCTGGCTGGGGTGTCCACTTGTCCTTGCAAGGAACTGTGCCTTCCAAAGGGCTCTGCAGGGTCTTCTAAGGCTCCGATACACAGCTCCTGAAACACCTGTCCCAGGGGTGCCAACAGCTGTGCCAACCAATAGGGAGGTTTGCAGCTGGGCCAAATCTAGCCCCCAGCTCTTAGCCTGGGAAGCAGAGGCAACCAACAGGGAGAGGACTGTGCTGGGACGCAAGCAGCTAAAGAAACAGTGGTTGGTTTTCCTCTCTCAGTCCCTCACCCTGACATATACTGAAGAGTACTGCCCCGAAGAAGAAGGACTCAGAGATAGACCACAACCCCTCTCCCTGTACACATTTAGGATCACTCTGAAGCAAGTATTAGAGGAAGGAAGAAGATGAGGCTTAAACAGAATTTGAGCTTAAATCTGCAAAATGTCATCAAGGGAAGGAAATGGCAGATCTGACAAGGTAGGATTGAAGAAAATCACTGGAAAAAAAGAAAACTGTTTCATGCTCATATCCATATAGAGTTGAGAGCAGAGCGATTGGTAGGTCCAAGTGTTCAAAGGATTGCACTGGCTCCACATGGCCCTGGAGGTTCTGAAGTATGAGGTCGAGGTAAAGAAATGGCTGGAGGTGGAATAAACTGACCAAGGAAGAGTGAGTTCCCCATCTATGCAAGGATGCAGGCAGCGATTGCAGAGATAGCAGCAGACAGATATTCCTTAAAGTCACTTCAAACACGGGGCTCCTCTTCCTCTCCAGAGGTCCTTGGGAGAGGTGGGGGCTGGAGGTGGCACAGGAGGAGACAGCAGGCTGTCTGTAGCCATGCTGCCTCTTGATTGATGGCCCCAGGGCCTGCCTGCGCATGAAGGTAGGGGTGGTGGTGGGGCTACACTCCTCCGGTTGGGGTGTCCACTTGCCCTTGCACTAGACTAAAGGCAGGCTCATCTGCTGGTCACCAGTTCCTGCTGGTCATAGGCCTGGTGGCGCTTAGAGAAAGTTGAACTAGCTGGTACATTGGGTCTGACCAAGGACGCTGACAGGGAGTGCAGGAGTGACTGCCACCTACAGGGTACACACCTTGAACACTTAGATTCACTGTTGTTGGAGACCTTTAGGCCGCTCTGCTGCTGCTCTGGTGGGCGGACCAGTCATGACTCCACCCTTTCGGTCCTGCCGTCTCTCCTGTGGATACGGGATAGCCATGGACATCCAGATGTGGGAAGGGCTTGGGTGTGGAGCCCTTGCTGGGGGCTGCTGACAGGTGACTATGAGACTTGGTCAAGTGCCTTCATGACCTGGTGACTGTTGATCTGAAGATTTTGGGGGAGGGGTGGAGCAGCTGGTCTTGGCCAGAATATTTCAGTCTAACTGAGAGGCTCTAATACTGTGAGTCTCATGGACACCGGTCTGTTTCCTTTCCCTGCGCTCCCAAAATATGCTGCACAGTGAGTGTCCTCACTTCCTCTCCAGCAACCAGCTCTCCATCTAAAGTGCTACTACAAGGGGGAGCCCTTGTCAAGGCCCCAGGACAGAGAGGCCTACTCGCCTCTCCTTTCCAGAGCCCAGAGAGGTCACCTGAGTGATACAGTCCACAGATGGGATATGCTAAGTCCACCCAGACAGGAAAGCAGTTAGAAAATTTAAGATGGCAGCTTCTTACAATTCTGATCAGGCCTCTTCCTGATCTTCCTGCCTAGGCGAGAGAGAATGGGGGCCTCGTGCTGAGTGTGGGATGGTTGGGCCCCATAAGAGCAGCATCTGTGTGTGTGTTGTGTGTGTGTCTGCTCAGTGTAAGCCTAACAAGTGTACAGGTCCTGCTGTGTGTCAGTCAGGCCGCTGGAACAGCTTGTCAGCATGGCTCATGTCACAAAGTGTTTCTTCAAAGTGGTAAACACACACACAATCCACATTGTGTTTCAGGAAGACAGTGGTTCAAAGGGTCTGCCAGGCTATTTTTATCACGGAAGTCTGGAAGGAAAATGGTGTCACATGCCGAGAAAAGTGTCCAGCTATTCCAACAGACCACAGCTGAAAAATTCTTGTTTTTATTTGTTTCTCTCAGAATTGAGATCATTCAAAAAAGGTGAGTTTAAAACCCTTCGTTCCAGAAAGCTCCGCAGCTCACACTGTGCCCAGAGTGCCTTTCTTTCCTGTGTTTCGTCAAACAGACATGAAAGCTTCTGCAAACTAGGTGCCTGGATCAACCTGGGTGAGCTTGTGATAGGGGAGGTGAGGCCTTCAGACAGCAGATGGACTTGGCAATGGAGAGAGCAGATGGCTGGCCGTGTTAAAGCGATAAAAAAGAAGAGTGATCATACTAGAGTTTTCTACCTCTGCTGTGGATCTTGGACAAATTTCTGAACCTCTCTGATTTTCATTCATCTCATCTGTAAATTAGGGTCATACCTACCTCAGAAGATTGTGGGTAATGATAAGATAAAAACAGCTATCACAATACCATGCATATACTAAGTGTTAAACAAATATTGATTCCCTTCTCTCCTTTCCTTTGACTTTGCTTTTTTATGACCATATTTTGTTTTTCCATATGTTTTACCAGGGAAGAAATGTTACAAGGATTCCCCCAAACAAATTCTTCCCTACTGCTTTCAAGTAAGGAAAAGAACAAAGAAGAAAGAAAGTCACAGGAATGTGTGGTTAAGAAGCAGAAAGAGTATAGTTGTGATTCTTCTTTTCTGTTCCCTTTAGGAATGGGAGTTCTTTCTCTTCAGAAGATGGTGGTGCCACTTGCAGATGAAGGAGACCCTGATGTAGTCCATGCACTGGCGGGGACACTGGGGATTGGGTTTTTCCCTTGGGGTCGTAAATTGTCTCACAGAGGCAGGTCCAACCTTCCTTGGCCAAAAATACTCCCAGAATAACCCAGGCCTGCTTTTGGAATTTCGATTTTCAGACAAAAGTTACCTTTTTTTGTGCTGCTATAATAAAATACCACAGAATGGGCAATTTATAAACAATCGAAATTTATTTCTCATGGTTCTGGAGGCTGGGAAGTCCAAAATCAAGTTTGGCGTGTGGGCTTCTGGTGAGGGCTATGCTCTGCGTCTAAGAGGGCATCCCATTGCGGCATCCTCTGGAAGGGACAAACGCTGTGTCCTCACACAACAGAGGGGACAGAAGGGCAAGAGAGGGCTCCCTCAAACTCCTTTATAAGGGTGCTAATTCCATTCATGAGGGCAAAGCCCTCATAATTTAATATACCATTACACTGGAGATTAAGTCTCAATAGGAATTTTGGAGTGGAAGCCATCATTCAAACCACTGCAACCTGGGAAGCTCTAGGGAATCCACTGGGCTTTTGGTGAGGATTGCATTCTTTAACATCTTATTTCATGTTTGCTCCTTTATCCATGTTTCTTCTTTATTTGTTTATGATAGGGAGGCTGGAGACAGTTGATTATCATTTTAGGATTTTAGGAGGAAAATGATGCTTTCCCAGGAAGCTCCCAAGACAGAAGGAAGAGAGGAAGCACTGAGTGGGAGAGACAAGACCCTGCTTCTAGAACATGGTGCAGGAAGCCACCGCTTCCTGTTCCAGTCAGAGGAAGCATTGGGTCAGCTTTGGGTTGGGGTAGGTGTGAAGGGGTGGATGGTAATTTCTCTATCATTATACAAAACCTGTAGATTGACCAGCTTGCTGCCCTCTTCTGTTCATTGTTCATGTAGAACCCTGGGACTTCTTTTTTTGAAAGAAAGAATCTCAAAAATGGCCAATCCAGTGATCAAGGTGCTTGGGGACAGTTATTTCACAGAAGGTGCTGTGTGGGCATGGGAGGAGTGTCCACCTCTTGCAAGAATGAGATTCCTGCTTACTGCAGTGTTAGTATTCAGACGTGCTTGCTTCATCTGCCAGTCAAGATTTTGTCTGAGGTTATTGGTTTAGGGGCAAGGGGGCAAGTAAACTGGGGTGGACACTGGGAGACCTGGGCAAAGGGCACTCAGAGGATGGGCATCTCACTTGGACTTGAGTGGCTAGGGAAGTCTTTCTGGGGGAAGTTATGTCTGAATTTCAGCCTCTGTAGCCAGAGAAGAGACTTCTGAGCAGTAGGAATAGAATGTGCTAAACGCTAGAGAGTGACAGGCACAAATATTGGATGAGCTACAGATGTTCAGCCTGGTTAGTGCAGAATATGTAAAGGATAAACAAGAAGGCTAGAAAGGGGAGCAGGGTCTGGGCTGTGCTGGGCTTTTACTCAGATGTGGCTGTGCTTTCTGGATTGTAGATGCTCTTTCTGTCAGCACCTGCACACAGAGGCTCTTGCACAGGATGGGGGGAGAAACTAGAAGAACATGGCACCTGCTGGAGGCACCTTGTCTGTATCTTCTTGCTCTTACCTCCTCAGTGCACACAGGCCACCTTTCAACACTGCCAGCACGTATACATTGCTTCACCTGAAGGCTTTCTCTGTCTTACAAACTGACTTTCTTGCTGCCAACACATCAGGCTGGAAATGCTAAAAAATTAGGAGCCACACTCAACCGATGACTCTCAGGATTTGATAAATAAAGACCCCAGCTCCCTTACCATGCTGGGTGGAATAACTGGAGTGTGGGTTTGACACTGGCTTTCAGAGTTTCCCTTGTGAGATTAAACTCTATTTCTTCAAACTTGGACATTCAACTATGCTCAGCACTCAAAGTTCAGGTTTCTGGTGCCCTTTTAATCACCAGGAGCCAGAACACCTTCCAAATTTGATCCCTTAAAAATGATAATATTGGCAAGGAGACAGTTTGGTCGCTAAAGAACCACCAGTGCAGAAGTGATCTTTAGGGACCCAAGATGATTTTAGGGACCCAAGACGCTTCTATCTTGCTGCCTGGTGTATTAGTCAGGAAAGCCTAGCTATGCTGCAGAAACAAACAATCCTAAACATCTAAGTGGCTGAAAACAACAAGGTTTTATTTCTCCCTTGTGCTAGCTGTCTTTACAGATCAACAATGGGGCATTGTCCTTTTCTGAGAGTCATGCTGAAGGAACTGCCACTCTCTGTAACATTTCTGGCAGCCACAGCACACGCCTTACATCAGCAATAGAATGTTGAGCCTGGAAGTGACACATGCAACTCAGTGGCCAGAAATCTTCCTGCAGGTGTTCCCACAGAGCAATGAGAACTGAACATGGCAAGCAGTACCAGTGACTGTCACGCTGTCATTTACAGCAGGCTTGCATCTTGTGGGTCTGCTAGGACTGTTCTGCCTCTGACTGGAACGTTGGCATTTCAGCCAGCAGAAAAGGCAGAAGAGAGATGGAGGCTACACTCCTTCCTGTTAAGGTCCGGGTCCAGACATTGCACACATTACCTCAGTGCATCTCCTATTGGTCCGAATGTGGTGCATGAACAGCTGGGAATTAGAGTTCTTATGCAAACAGCCATATGGCCAGATAAAACTTGTGGGAAAAATTGGAGGAGAGATTTTTGGATATCTTAAAGTCTCTGCCACACAGATGATGAGGAAGACACTCTGGCAGAAATTCTTTTGCTTTGGGTTGACAGTGGAGTATCTGGGAAGGATGTGGTGAGGGCATCTTTTGGGGTAGTTGGCTTTCTAAGACAACACTACCCATTCTATTCTGTTTCTGGCCTTAAAGTACAAACTTGCACAGGGGGAGACCTTCTTTATGGTGTATTTGGTAAAATACTCAAAATACAGAGGCTCGGCAAATACTTATCACAGATAATTTGAGAATTTCCCCAGGATCTAGTTTTGAGTTGAGTGGCCACGGGAGGTTATGGCTGCTTTTATTTGTTATGAATGAATTTTGTATCTATATAGACAATCACATATCCCTATCACATTTGAAATAGGGAGGGATCTTATGAAGTTTTGTGACAAATTATATATTCGATAAGTAGTCCCTCAAACAAACCCTGGAATTTTGACCTAAAGGAGGGTTTTCCCCCTTCTAATTATGATAATATTTGTTTTTATAAGAAAAAAACTACTGTACACCTTTATCAGCAATCATGAAGATTGCGGGGCTGGGGTAGGGGTGGATGGGGAGTAGGTATCAGCTCAGAATCTGCCATTAACAGCGTGAATGACTATGGATAAGACCTTCCTGGGCCTCAGTTTCCTTATTTCTGAAACAAAGTGTGGTAGACTGAAGATGGCCACAAGTTCCCACTGACCAGTGGCATCTAATTCCACTCACTCCTCCTGAAACTGGGCTAGCCTAAGTAACTTGCTTAACCCATATGATGTGGCTGGGACTTTTGCTGAGGCAAGCTCAGAAGCAGCCCTCCAGCATCAGTGTGGGCCTCTTGGAACATTCTCTCTCATGACCCAGCCACCATGCTGTGAAAACCGCAAGCCACATGGGGAAGCCATGTGCAAAGGGACACTTCAGTCTCCAGCCCTGGAGATTTCAGCTGCCAGTCAGCACCCATACCTGCCCTGGGACGGAGCCATCTGCCACGTCGAGGCACCCGAGCCTTCAGACGATGCCCCCCATCTGACCACCGCAACCTCGTGGGAGACTCCGTGAGAACTTCCAGGTAAGGCCAGAAAACCCCTGAATCCTCTATGAGAGAATAAGTGATTGTTTCAAGTTACCGGTTCTGGGTGGTTTGTGATGCGGCGACAATTGACTGGATCAAGAAGGATCTGTACAGACTTCTTTTCTGGGGCTTTTGAGCTTACTAAGCATCAATTCTCAGGAAGTACAACCCGTCCCTCAGGGCGGGTCAGGAGCCTCGGGTCTGCCCAAGCCGAGCCCTGGCGGGCTGAGAGGCCGAGCTGGGGCGCCTGTCACTCCTGCGTGCACAGGGCAATCGCGCAGATCTGTGTGCGTTTCCTGCACACAGAAAAGGAGTGCTCTTGGGGGTAAAGGAAGCTCGCCGCGGGGTAGGGACGTCTTTCTAATGTCAGCAGTGAGAGGCCGATGCGGGGAGAGTTATCCACAGACGCAGGGAGGGAGAGGACACAAGAGGGGGAACCGCCTTCTCCTGGCCTTCCGCAGACGGGGATCCGGGACCCACAGGGTTTCCCTGCGGGAAGCCGCCACCCAGCACCCCGGGCCTGGCCGCGCAGGCGCCGAACGCGCTCTCTTTAGTCCTTTGCTGTAAGACAGTGAGAGAGGAAGGATGAAGTAGGGACAGAAGAGAATGGCGGCAGGCACTCCCACTTCCCTACTCATCAGCCTGCCTGCCTGCCTTTCTTGCTGACAGGACTCTGGTTAATGTGCGTGTTTGTGCGCGCGCGTGTGCATGTGTGTGTGCGCACGTGAGTGTGCGTGTGTGGTGTGTGTGTGTGTGTCCAGAGGGCTGGTGAGATGCTAACAGGCCCAACACAAAAGCTCCATTCCCTAGTCTTTCTTGCAGTGTGTAGCAGCCATATGACACCGTTCTGGCCAAAGAAACCTAAGTAGAGCTCACTGGATGAAACTTCTAGAAAGTGTGTAAACGGGTGTAAATTCACTTGACGTGAGCTCTTCGCCCTTTGCCCATCCCCCTTTAGCAGCTCTGGAGCTGAGCCTAAGTATTTTCATTTTTCCCAAGTTCCCTGACTGATGCTGATGCTGATGCTCCAGGGAGCACACCTTGAGCACCACTGCTCCAGGACTTTGGGGCTATGAAAAACAGTTGTTCAAAGGAATGAGTTGGCAAATCACATGTGAGTGGTTTAAAATTCTTTCCAGTCCACAAAACAACCTAAGGATGTCCAGGAGATGGGACAAGTCTGAAGCATTTGAGTAACGACTGGAAGCACAAAGGGAGCTGGAGGCCACCACTAATTGTCACCCATGGAGTAAACAACATGTGCCTGCGTTCTTCAGGAATGGCGGGGATGCTACCAGAAAAGAGAGTACTCCTTGATGGCACGTCCACACGCGGCTCCCACTCATCTCTCTCGGCCAGCCGCCCGCAGCCTGTTCTCCATCACTGTCCAGCCGTTCCCCACCTGCCTCGAGTCTGTGGCGTGGGCCGTGCAAGTGGTTCTCGATCACAGGCATGTTTTATCCATCATGACTTGGTTGTTACGATACACAGTGTTTATTTTTCTTCATAAAAAGATGCAAGCTGTGCGCCTCCAAATGCTGCAGCTCAGAATATTCCATTTGTTTGTGAAGAGACAGACTGGATGGCACAATTTCAATCAAACTATGAAATGCAGGCTGGCATGCCTGGAAGGAAAGATCGTAACAGTGTGTACTCTTCTTTCTGAGAAGCCGAGGACTGCGCACGTGGTTAACTCATCAGCCCCTGGAAGGCATCCTGGTGGATGTGTTCCATCAGCCGTGGCTAAGGAGGAAGGGGACTCTGTCAAAGCTATCTGTCCTCTCCCTGGGGACAGGCGGGGCCACATGACACATGCTGTGCCACATTGATTCACTCTGGGTGGAAGGGGTTGTGTCCTTTGAATTCCCAAATGGAAATGGCTAGAGTTGTTTTTTCTAATTACAAAAGTAATAAATGGTCATTTAAATGTTTTCCAGGAATGAAAACACTCAAGACTAAACAACACACCAAATAAAAAAGAACTCCATGAGGACTATAATTTCTTCTTGATTTTTATGTATCTGCCTGTCTATAACTGACCTGCCTTTTGCAACCATAGGGTTCTCTCCAAGTACACATATAGAGATCTATACCTTAATTTTTATGGCTGAATATTATTCCACCATGCAGTTGTATCAGCCCCCTATTGAGAGATGGTTGGTTACCGGTTGTTTTTTTCTTTAAAAACTATACTATGTTGAACATCTTCGTGTGTATGTCTTACTCCCTTTGTTTTCCTATTTGTTTTGGGTAAACTTCTAGCAGTGGAATTGCTGGAGAAATGCATTCGATCAACATTCCTGAACTGCCCTCCCCAAAGTCTGTGTGAATGACACCCACCCCTGCCACTTATGAGGCTGACCCCAGCTTCACACCCTCATTATCACCTCAGGGCACAAATCTTTGTCACTTTCTGCAGTGATTTTCTCTTAGATTTCCCAACGATTAGCATAACTTAACATGGAAAACCTTTATATACTAAAGTTTTAATTTTTTCTTATTAACATAAATTGCAGTTATATGAAATATTTTATTGGTTGTCTGCTTTATTTCAGCTTTCCGTTATGACAATGTTTAAATGGTGAAGAAAGTTGAAATAGCAGCACAATAAACATCCATATATCCTCCATCTAGATCAATTATTTACTTTTGCTATATATAATTTAGCTATTCTTTCTAGGCATTTAAATTTTCACTACTCTTACAACACTTTGATTGCACCTGACAGAATTTATCAACAATTGTATAATGTCATCTAATGTCTAGTGCATAGTCAAACTGACCCAGTCTATGTAGAGTAGTATTTCCACAGAACAGCTACTACAGAAGATGTGGAGATTCTATTCAGGGGTCTCCATCTTGGTTTATGCAACAGAACCATCTGGGACTATATTTTTAACAAGTGCTGAGGATTGAAATCAAAATTCTTCAAGGAAACCATTAAAGAAAAAGTTCTTCTGGTGGAGAGGTCATAGATCCCAGGCCCTAGTGGAGGTGGGAATTGGGATTTGGGGACTAGAGGATCAGTTTAATGGCAAAACTGGGCCAATGCAGAGGCCATATTGCTTCAGGGACTGATCATGTGGGGAAAGATGGATGAGGAGAGACTTTTGCCACGAGCATTTGTGTCATGGGATCCAGGGACAAGCCATGCATCTCAGAAGAGAGGGAGAGTGAAGACCCCAGCCCTCCCTCTGATGCCCACTGTTTCCTAGGGTCAGAGGAGAGGAGCGGCATGGCAGCAGGGTGAGAGTTAGATGGCCCCTCCCGGGACTGAGAAGCTTGCCATCCTGGCTCAGCCCAGCCTTTGCTGTATGTAGGATCCTACAGAAAGCAGAGAGCTGGGAGTCAGGGAGGGGGTAGAATGTTTTTGATGGGAAATTTTCCAGCAAGTTAGCAAACGTATCCAGTGACAGGCCCCTGGTACACGAGCAGTGGCAGGGCAGAAAAAGACAGGATTGGTGACTTCCAGCACGGTGTTGTTGTCACAATTTGTCCAGCACAAGGAAAGTGAGTAGTGAGCTAACAGCATTTCAGGAGATGTGATTTGGGTGTTGGGGGCTGGAGAGAGTGCGGTGGTGGAGCACGGGTCCTGCAAGCTCCTGATGAAGCCGTCTCCTGAGTCCAGGATTGTTATGAATTTCCCTCGACCAGGGCCTGGGCATGCTGATCTTACTCCCTGTGCCCTGTCGCCGACGTTTCCAAGGCTTAGTCTTGTTTCTGATGCCCTGCGGAAAAAACAATGGCAGTTTAGTCTGAAGTTACCCGGATCGTTCATTGCCAGCAGAGTTCATTTCATTTAGAACTTGGAACCACCATGGTTTTCAATAGGACGCTTAATGAACTGGGCCCTACAAAATAGGCAATAAACTTCTTGGCCTGCTTACCCGAGTATTGTCTCTCTTGTTCTGACTACAGTCATGTGTTTTATTTTCCCACTTTTTATTAGCTTCCAGCTAAAGACCAAGCTACATGAGCCCCCCGTGGCCTTCCTTTTGGGAATGGTGGAACACGGCTGTACATTCACCTTCTGAGCTCCTCAAATGTCTTCCAACACTGTTCCAATGGTAGACAAAAAAATTATTGAAAATGAGATTTCCATTGTGGCAGTGGTTTGCTGTCTTCCGTTTTAGAATGTAACCTTATTTTTTAAATATCTTTTTGGATTTATATTAATTTTGATTATGTAAGCTACCAGAGTGTTTTTAATGAGGTTGGTGAGGCCAAACCTAAAAGAGTTAAAATCCCCTTGTAATCACATATAACTCAGAGAAAGGTAGGGGTGCCCCACAGAGAGACGGGGGATGTGTTTGATTTTTGGTCTTTTCCAAAGTGTGGCTTCCTTTTGCCTTCGGTTTGAAATCATCAGTCATTTGTTAATCAGTGGCTAAAATTCGGTATTTGTAGCAGAGGGAAGGGTGGGGGGAAGAGAGAGGTGAGGTGGGTGTCAGGCATCAGGGTCTTGGGGTATCAGTGTCAATTTAGCTATTTCTGAAGTCACCCACTCTGAGCCTGGGTTCCCTCAAATGCTCTATTTTTTTCTGACCTTGGACATCTTGCTCCAGATCTGGGACTCCATCAGCACAAATGAGCTCTTCAAAACCAGAATATTGCCTTTTTTATTGCATTTTATGGGATGGTCAATGCAAATTCCATCCTCCCTCCCTAGAACTATAATATGAATTTTGTGTTTAACCCTAATTAGAAGAAAACATTGTGAATAAATGGCACCTGTAAAATACCTCTACCATAGCCAGGCTATGGGAGACAACTCTTGTTATTTCTCAAGTTTGCCTGAGAATTGTCTTATGGACAAATCCCAATTCTCTCATATTTGGAATATGTGAAAAACTAAAGCATGGAAAATTGAAGTGCTTCAGTCACTTCTCTTGATGACCTGAAACTACTAGCATATGAGCTGTCTGTCCATCCATCCATCCATCCATCTGTCCGTCCATTTGGTCATTCTTTCTACTTCATTTGAATAGATGGATAGATGGATGGATGGGTGGACAGACAGTTCACATGCTACTGTAAGCATCTACTCTATTTTTCTTTTTCTTTTTTAGAGATGGAGTCTCGCTCTGTCCCCCAGGCTGGAGTGCAGTGGCACGACCTTGGCTCACTGCAACCTCTGCCTCCCAGGTTTGAGATTCTTCTGCCTCAGCCTCCCGAGTAGCTGGGACTACAGGCATGCGCCATCACGCCTGGCTAATTTTTGTATTTGTAGCACAGACATGGTTTCACCATGTTGGCCAGGCTGGTCTTGAACTCCTGATCTCAGGTGATCTGCCTGCCTTGGCCTCCCAAAGTGCTAGGATTATAGGCATGAGTCACTGCGCCCGGCCAGCATCTACTATATTAATCATACTTCCTGTTTCTGTAAACTCGATGCTTTCACATCTGCCCTGCATTCCCATGCAGTATACAACTTGCTCTGGATAACCCACTAATACACCTGAGTCACCTTGCCTGGGTGACTCCTGCCCCCTTCATTGCCTCCTCTGGGGAGTGTACTTTTAAAACACAAACTGGCCGATCTAGAATCCACACCTCTATCTACCTCCCTTCTTAGGTTTTCACACTCAAAAGAGGAGGCGAGAGCTGGCACAGGTGAACAATTTAGAGGTGGAGGGAGTATTAGAACCAAATGTTTCTCTTTCCTCTGTGAATCAAGAGGCTAGTGGAGGCTGAAGGTGTAAGACAGCAGTGCAGGGCGTGCTGAAGGCCCCATGAAGAGGGGAATACACAGCACACAGCCAAAGGCGTGTGTTTCATCTTATTGAGCATGTGCCGAGTTGCATTTTGTCCTCATGGAGCTGACAGTCCGGCCAGGAGGCAGGCAGACTCACCCCCAGCTATGAGAACAAAGCAGAATGCAGAATGTGCTCCAACAACTAACGGTGAGCATCGCAGTGGGGGACCGGGAGAAGTTTCCCAGAGGACATGGACTTTGAGTTGTCTTAACGGATGTAGGGAGGCCAACAGACTGAGAAAAAAAGGGGACCATCCTTTAGTTGCAAATCTGGTAAGCAGAAACATCAACCCCCCTCAGCAAAAAAATAAAAGTAAATCCAAGGGATGCTGGTAGAGGGTGAGGATGGATTTAAAACGGTGCCTGCTGCTTTTTCTCCATCTTGGAGCGTGGAGAGCCTCGGCAGCGTCTGAACAGTGATGAGCGTGTTTCTAATTATCACATCAAGCCTTTGATCTGCTTTAATTGTTTGTTTCCCCCTGCAAACGCAAATTTGACTCACTGGTGCTGTGTTTAGCCAGCTGCTCCGCTGGGAGGTGCTCGGCACTGGGCCATGTCTGTTTCCCAAATGAGACACAAATGCCCTGGCTTCGGTTCAGCCCTGCACAGATTGAGCTCCTACTATGCGCTTGGTGATGGGGAGTGCAGGAACTGATGGGGTCTCTGTCTGAGGTTGCGTTGCATGGTTCTGAGTCTCACTCTTTCCACCCTGCCCCACTCCCAGCCGCCAGGAGATTCTGGAAGAAGACAGAAGACAGTAGGATAAAATTCTGATCAAATCAGAACCCAATATACAGAAATATGAACATCTTGCAGGTGGGTCAAAACTGGAGACTGCCAATTTTTAAAATAAGTTTTCTGGGTAGGTCTTGTGGGATTTACAGTTTCAGCTCTGCATTTGAAGCGTCCGCATCTCTATTGTAAAACCTTCAGCAGTCATCAGATACAGATGTATGTGGTTCACCTGATTGGCTTACTGAAGCAGGAGACAGTCATGCCAAAACAAAATGGTCTTCAAATACAGGTTTATGAATTGCAGAACTGAAAAATACTTATTCAGGTATATTCTACATATCATATGCTTCATTCATTTCAAGTGTATAGTTCAATGATTTTTTTTTCTTCTTTTTGAGATGGAGTTTTACTCTTGTTGCCCAGGCTGGAGTGCAATGGTGTGATCTCGGCTCACTGCAATCTCCGCCTCCCAGGTTCAAGCAATTCTCCTGCCTCAGCCTCCGAAGTAGCTGGGATTACAGGCACCTGCCAACACGCCCAGCTAATTTTGTATTTTTAGTAGAGACAAGGTTTCACCAGGTTGGCCAGGCTGGTCTCGAATTTCTGAGCTCAGGTGATCCACCTGCCTCTGCCTCCCAAAGTGTTGGGATTACAGGTGTGATCCACCTTGCCTGGCCTAAATGCCTTTTCTTAAAAGGTGAAATCCAGTTCTGTTTTTTGTTTTGTTTTGTTTTGTTTTGAGACAGAGTCTTGCTCTGTCACCCAGGCTGGAGTGCAGTGGCACTGTATTGGTTCACTGCAACCTCCGCCTGCTGGGTTCAAGCAGTTCTCTTGCCTCAGCCTCCCAAGTAGCTGGGACTACAGGCACGCACCACCATGCCCAGCTAATTTTTTGTATTTCTAGTACAGACAGGGTTTCAGCATGTTGGCTAGGCTGGTCTTGAACTCCTGACCTCTTGATCTGCCTGCCTCAGGCTCCCAAAGTGCTGGGATTACAGGCATGAGCCACCGCACCTGGCCCCAGTTCAATGATTTTTAAAGTGAATTTATCAATTTGTGCAACCATGACCACAAACCAGCTTTCAAACATTTCTATCACCCTGATAAAATCTCTCATGTACATTTACTCTTAATCCCTATTTCTCCCTCTCTGCACCCAGACAACCACTAATCTACTTTATCTTCATAGATTTACCTCTTCTGGATATTTTATGTAAATGGAATCACGCAATGTGCAGTCCCTTGTGTCTGCTTCTTTTACTTAGTGAATGTCTTTGAGGTGCATCCGTGTCTCATGGTATATCTGTAGTCTGTTTCCTTTCGTTGTTGAATGCTGTTCCGTTGTAGAGATATACCACATTTTTAAACCCATTCACCACTTGCTAGACATTTGAATTGCTTTCAGCTGTGGGCTATTAAGAGCAGTGTAGCTATGGTCATCCCTGTGTAAGACTTTGTGTGGGAGAAAGACTTAAAACATGAAATAGAAGACTCTGCCCTGATTCTTAGTTATTCAGAATGCTACGTCAGCAGAAAAAGGTTTTATTTGCATGCCAGGTTTTTATGTGCAAAGCACAGTGGTTGGTGCCATCAGTGGAATGCAAATGAAAGAAGACTGAGCCTTAGTTTTTTTTTTTTTTTTTTTTGATGGTGTCTCACACTGTCACCCAGGCTGGGGTGTAGTGACGCAATCTCAGCTCACTGCAACCTCCGCCTCCCAGGTTCAATCAAGTCTCCTGCCTCTGCCTCCTGAGTAGCTGGGATTCCAGGCACTCGCCACCATGCCCGGCTAATTTTGCATTTTTAGTAGAGACGGGGTTTCACCATGTGAGTGAGGCTGGTCTTGAACTCCTGACCTCGTGATCCATCCTCCTCAGCCTCCCAAAGTGCTGAGATTACAGGCATGAGCCACTGCGCCCAGCCCGAGACTTAGTTTTCAAAGAAACTCAAATAGGCCCTGGAGGCAGAGTATGACTGTTTAGGCGAGGTTGTTTCCAAATGTCAGGTGCTTGATTCCTGGGTATCTGATCAATCTGGATCTTTAGTTGGCGAGTGATGAAAACCCGACTTGGCTAAACCTCAGTAAAAGAACCACAATAAAGAAGGAAATTTGTTGGCTTACATAATGAAATTCCCATGGGGTAAGGCTAGCTTCAGGTGTGGCTTGATCCAGCAGCTCAAGTGATATTGTTAGTTCTTGGTTTCTTCCCAATTTGTGTGTTAATTCAAAGGTTCTATGTGCCGGTGAGATGGCTGGAAGCCCCTCTTCTTGGGTTCAAGTTCATTTGCTAAATGTCTCTTTCACATCTGTGTTTATGTGTGTGTTGTGTTTGTGTGTTTTGTGTGTATGCATAAGAGTATATGTATTTGTGTATGAGTTTGTGACTGCGTGTTTGTGTTATATGTATTTATGAGTGGGTGTGTGACTGTGTATGGGTTTGTGACTTAGTAAGTTAATGTGTGGGTTTTGTGTTCATGTGTTGGGTGTGTTTATGCAGGTATATGTTTATAACTCTGTGTGTTGTATGCATGAGTGTGTGTTTGTGTGTGTGTGTGTGGCGGGGAAGGCATCTGTGGCATAGAAATGATGCTGGGAAGCTCTGGCTGAGTCTTTGAATGCCATGGTGCTGTAGACTGAATTTCAAGTGACCAGTAGGAATTTTTAAACAGGGTGACCAGGTCATTTACGCAATTCAGAGCTCATCGCTGAGCAGTGTGGAAGGTTGATGGGAGCAGGCAGGGGCTGCAGGGAGGACCGAGAGGAGAGGGTCATGGAGTTTTAGACTTGGCCTCTCTGCAGGGAGCCAGCTGCAGTCTTGGAAACAGTGACTAGAGGGGGTGGGGCCTTGAGTCCTAAGCCTGGCATTCAGGTTCCAGTCTGGCCTGTCCCATACAGCAGGAAGGATGAGCCATACAGCAGGGAGGGCAGTAGAAGCCCTGGACAGCCATGAGGCTGCTCACCACCCTGGCAGGGCTCTCCTGCCGCCATGACCTGCTGGAGGGATGACTGGGCAGGGTGGCACTCTGTGGCCTGATACTGCTCTGAAGAGTAAGTGATGCTTTTGGCCTGGACCTACTGATTGGTGACTGGGGCCTAATCCTGCCTATTCCAGTGGTTTCTGGAAGTTTCCATAAATGACTTTTGGGATGCCATGGGAATAATACTTATTTATTTTGCTACTTCCTTATGGAAACCAAATGCACATACACGTATCCATTAGCCACATGTAAGATTGGCTCCATGGCAGACAGATGACCACCCCTGAGAGTCCCAATTCTTGGAGTATGTTGCAAAGAAACCTGATGCCCACGGATGAATTACTTCAGATAATCAGCGATTTTTTTTTCAGATTATTTAAAACTATTTTCTTTGGAAGGATGACTGAGAGTGAATTTGCAGGGAATTATACATGGCTAGTGGGTACAGCAGTAAGGAGGAGAACTGACATACAAATAAATCAGATTAAAAATTGGTTTCTGATGCCTGGGAGCCTGCCAACTCTGACTCACCAATGGCAAATTGACTCCAACTAAAAAGATCCTTTAGGTCCTTCTGTCTCAACCCTTTTCTCATATCATATATCCCATAATACAGCCAGGCATAATAGAATCGTGTCTAAATCCCTTATTGTTGCAGATGGGAAAACTGAGATCTATACAGGTCACATGCCTCTAAAGCTTACACAGTATTTATGGCAAAGCAAAGGTTTGAGTCTGGTGGTTACCTACTGAGTCCCAGTATTTAAACCTTTTTATTTCGTTACCTCCTTATGCAAACCAGGAGCACACAGATATGTTTATGGGGTGTATGTAAATTTCGCTCTGTAGATGAAGGCTGGTTTGGTTTGAGGTAAGAAAGACAGAAAGCAGGAATATGGGATTGTCCTGCCAAATTTTGTATTTCAAAATAAGTAAATGTAAGTTCAATTTACAAGTATGCCTTCTTACTCTTGATTGCCTTGACAATGGAATAGAAAGGGGAAGACATTTATATGAAGATAAATAAGGGTAAATTGAGTGAGAGAGGATAAAGGGGAGAAAAATAGGTCTATTCCCAAGGGGTTCTGTGAGAGAATGAGACTTCCTTTGCCACATGTGCGATCATTGTTCATTTGTTCAAAGCCCTTATTTATCCTGTGCTCCAGTCACCATAGTAAGGGCCTCATATATATCCTTTAACCATGTGAGGTTGGGGTTATTATCCCATTTTAAAAAAAGACAGCTGGGCTGGGTGCAGTGGCTCACACCTGTAATCCCAGCACTTTGAGAGGCTGAGGCAGGTGGATCACTTGAGCCCAACCTGGGCAACAGGGCAAAACCCCATCTCTACAAAAAACACAAAAATTAGCCAGGCGTGGTGGTGCGTGCCTCCCGGCTACTTGGGAGGCTGAGGCAGGAGGGCTGCTTGAGCCCAGGAGGTCGAGGCTGCAGTGAGCCATGATCACACCACTGCACTCCAACCTGGGTAATGGAGGGAGACCCTGTCTCAAAAAACAAACAAATAAATAAAATAAAATAAAATAAAAAAAACAAAGGCTTAGAAGATTTCAGTAATTTGCTCGAGTTTACAAAGCTGGCAAGTGATAGATTCACTCTTGTAACTCCTCACGTTGAAAGTCTTATGAATTAGAATTCTGCAAGCTTCTTTCCTTAAGGACAGGGCTACACACTGGTCACCTGAGAAGGAAAAGCGTCTGTCCATTCTATGCTTGGGGTAGGGTCCACATTTCTTTCCTGCAGATGAGTGAGAAGAGAGGTGTCCCTCTGCAGAGTCACCTAGAAGGTGGTTCACTGGGGGAAATGAGTTTACAGGTTCCCACCCGTCAAGGGCGTCAGCAGTGATCTGAGGTGAGAAAGGATCCCAGAGAGCAAAAACCTTGTATGGTGGCCCCGAATCTCATGCTGGGACCCAGCTTTTGGGCCAGCCAGTGACGGTGCCCCAGCCTAACTAAGGGGAGGCTGCAGGGCTATGAGCCTGAGGCAGTTCTTGTGGGAAGACTGGAGTTGCGCTCTCCTTACGGCAGCAGCGTTGCTCTCCGTGTGGAAATGAGGCCATTCCTGAGCTTCTTGATGTCCTCTCCCTTTTGTTTGTCTGGGTCTTCCTTGAATATAATACCAATCCCAGCTCTTAGTGGAGGCAGAAGAAAGGACCTTGCCCAGGAGGAGACTGGAGAAGCAGCGGCGGGGGTGGCCTGGGGGACCCAGGAGGATTCTTGCTTCCTTCTGGATGTGCCTTTGACCCATTGTAACATGGGCCTCTCTCGTAGCTCTTTCCTCCCTTGCTTGTCTTCCTGGGCTGTCTCAGACTGAATGGGCAGGAGGTGGGACATGCCAATAGGGAATGTCTTTCTTCCCTAAAGCCCATCTCTGCACTGTGGAACAGTGAGGTCATTTGCAAGTGTGTAGGGCGGGGGAGGGGCCAGATAGCAAATGCTTTAGGCTTTGCAGGTGGTATGATTTCTCTGTCACACTACTGAACTCTGCCATGGTAGAGTGAAAGCAGACATAGACAGTACATAATGAATGGGTGAGGTTGTGTTCCAATCAAACTTTATCAAGACAGGCAGGGGGCTGGATTGGGTTCCCTGAACCGTAGTTTGTTGAACTGGGTCAAGAAGGTGGAGCAGCCACATTTGGCAGGTGAATGCCGTTGCTCACGGGGAAAAGATGTCTCAACAGACCCTGGACTCCACAGGACCCCCAGGCAGAATTTGTACAGCCAAGAGCTGTGTGTGCCAGCCTGTCCGTCAGCCCCACACAGCCCCACAGGTGATGTCTGTCTGGACTAGAAGGCTGAGGAACCTTGTTTTAGGGCATCATATTTAAGAAGCCACAGTGGAAATGTGGGCTTGGACAGTATTAGTGATGGTGTCAGCTCATCCAGCTCATCCTCCAGAGCTTGCCAGCTGGGGCTGGGCCAGGACCCGGGGCCATGTTCAAAGGCTGATAAACCTTCTGGAGATGCATTTCACTGACAGAAACATCCCCAGCACGTGCTGTTCCGATTCTGCCGGCCTCTCATGGTGCGCTGAGGGAAATGTGTGGGGTTTGAGTATATTATGTGGCAGGGCAGTTTGAAGACACAGTGGGGCCACAGGGAGGTTTGGGGCATGTGTCCTTGTGACTGGAAGGACCCAGGGCAGGCCAGATGCCCTAGGATGCAAGATGGAAGAGGGTAGGTGCCGGAAAGAGCAGCTGCAGTATGGTGAGTGGGCAGAGGAGGAAGAGCTTGCTTTTGGCTGGGATGCTGGCCTCCTGAAGGAGGTGGCAATTGTGGTGGCCTGAAGGATGGGTCACAGGTGGGCGTAATGAACATGGCCGGGAGAGTGGGGCATGCCTAGGTAGAGCCAGTGCTTTATTTGGCTTTGAGCTATGGGGCAGATTCTATTTTCCAAAGATGATCCCAACAATGTCTCCCACGCCACACACTTTTCTCCCTATCAAGAGGTGGAGTTGAATTCCCCTCCCTCTGAATCGCGCAGTTGGTGACTTATATGTTGCCAATGGAGTCCAGTGGAAGTGACGCTGCGGGACTTGCAAGGTGGGAGCAGTGAAGGAGTTGCAGTTTCCGCCTTAAGAGTGAGAATGCTCGCACAGAGCCCTGAGCCCCCACGTGAGAATCCCACCACCCTGCGCTGGCCATGCCCTAGGGAAGCCACACTGAGGAGCAGCCACATTAAGGGGCTCTGGAGGGCGGTCCTAGTCCTAGTCATCCTTCCAGCCCAGGAGACTCCAGCAGCGGGAACCCACTAGAAGGTCTGCTGGAGGAAATGTTTTACTTCAGGCTGTGCTTTCAGAAGAGGGATCGGCAGCAAAATGCACCAACAAAGTGGTGGCTGGTGGCTGGAGGGTGGGATGGGGAGACTGATGAAAGGCATTTTGGGCTGCTTTCCATGAGAAGCGATCTCAGGTGAGCTGTGGCTGCAGGTATGGAAAGGAAGGGCCATTGCAAGTGATGCTGCTGTGCCAGAACAGACAGGGCTCCCTCCTCACCTCTGCCGCTCCCAGCCCAAATCCCACACCCATATCACATGATGTTCTTTGAAACCTGCCTGGCACAGGCTGTAAAAAGCAGGGCTTTCAGCTTCATTTAAGCCTGTAGTTCATCACGGACCATTAGTTATGCATGTGTGAGTGAATGGAGCCCTCAGGAGCAGCTGAGTGGATAGCAAAGGTGGTCATCAGACTTCGACATGTGAGGGACACAAGGACCAACTGCTGTGACACATCTGGGAGGACAGGCAGGCAGCAGTCTCCCTAAAAGCACTGGAGTAAGATGGGCTGCTTTATAGCCTACCCATGTGGGCTGCTACGGTGGACTTATTTCAGGGGCAAAGACCCATCCCTATTGTGGATGTGTCTTTTCATTGGGCTTCTGCCTTTTTTCAACAGTCAGATACGAAGTTTACTCTTTAGATGCTTTAGGGTCTTGAATTTATACTATAGTGTAAATGACTGATACACAAGCCTTTGTGAGAATTCTGAAGCCAAGCAGACTGGGCCACATGAAGGTTTTGGGTTGCTGAAAGAAATATAACAGGAGGGAGAGGAAAGGATACAGAGGTGGAGGCTGGAAGCTGAAGTCCAGGCTCACTGACTGCAAGTCTGTGCTTAGGCCTGGGTTTACCCCCAGCTAGAGCTATTCGGTCCGTACAATCAGCAGAACCCATTGTTAATGGCCAACGTGGGTTCTGATTGGCTGAGGATCAGTTCTAACTTGTCGGGAATCTATTCTGATTGGTTGAAGGTCCGCTATAATTGGCTGGGCATTTGTTCTGATTGGCAGTTGTGAAGTGCATGTAAGGAGACTAGACTCCAGCTCCAGGAGTAATTTGTGGGCCCCAGGTGTGGAAGCAAACACTGGGTGGCCAGTCCAGTCCTGTCACTTCCATGAAGTCCACAGAAGGCATGAGTCTTAGGTCTTAACAATCCTACTTTCAAAACCTGTGAGCTTGTCATCACCCTTTCATTTTTGGAATTCTCCTCCTCTTTCTCATGGTCCTAGAAGGCATTTTCCCCACCCTTCTCTTAGCATAACCACTGTGGCAGAGACTATGGTGCTCCACCTATGCCTTCTCAAGCCCTCATCCTTCCCAAGCCCATTGACTCAAAGTCCATTGACTCAAAGCCCACTGGAAGTCCACGTCCACCTGCAAGACCATGTGGGCTCTTTGCCCTCCTCTGGCCACTGCAGCCCTGTGGCCTGCTCAGCCAGGCTGAAGGACGGGGCAGTCGATGTCCTGCCAGGAGCAATCTCAACAAATGCTATGTGGGATTTGATGGATAAATACCCCAGATTCTTTGCTTCTTGATTGGGATCACTCATAGGCATCATCTACACTGTCTCCCAGAATTCCCAACAGGCTTGAGCCCCAGTTGCCCACATTGATAACCTGCTGTCTCCCTCTAGTGGGATCTTTCCTCATATTGCTTCACTTCCCTACCTGCCCCAGTGCTGGTCCTGACTTCACCTCCCAGATAAACTCTATGCACTGACGTCCTTGTCCAGGGGGCTGTTTTGGAGGTTCCCAAACTCAGAGACACCTCTTCAAGGACACCATGTTTCAGGGACACAAGAAGCAAATGGCATGCAGGCAGCCCCTGCTGTCTGCCCTATAACACAACCTTTTTCTAAAGTCAGGGACCAAGAAAAAGCTTGAATGTTTTTCTGGTTCTCAGAGGGGGGAAATACAACGAAAACAAAACAAATTAATAATGCAGTTGACGGCCCTGTTCCATCTGTTATTTCAGAATCACTCACGAAAGGTTAAAGAAAATCTGCCCTTCCCCAGCTCTAACAACTTTCCTCTGTGGTCACCAATTTATCCCATCTTTCAAAACATTGCTTTCTCAGCTGCTAGTGTGAGATTCTCAGTTCTTTGCATCCTTGGACAGAAACTCTTTCAAGCTCTGCTCCCTCTAAAGATCAGATGACATTAAAACAAGATCTAAGCATCTGCTGTAAACACACCTTGGCAGGTGCTGCTGCCCCCCAGCGTGGACCCCTCCCCAGTTGACAAGCCTTTCACTGCGAGAAAAATGGTAAAACACTGAACGATCGACAGGCCCTGTGGGGAGTGCCGCTCCCTGCTTTGTGGCATCTGCTTTTGATGGAGACAAAGGAGCTTATCTTCCCTTCAGTTCACCTCCCTGGCCCTTTGAAGGCAGAACTAGAAGCAGCGAGGGTGGAAAAACTCCAAGGTCTGGAAAAACATGCAGATCACAACCACTTCCTCACTATTCATCTGGAAACCTTTTAAAAAACTGAACCCAACCATTTAGTAGGAATCGAATAGGATTTCCTTTGGACAGTTCCCTTGAGGCGGTAACATGTTACATTAAGAATGTAGGCGCTGGTAACACAAAGGTTGTTCCTTGTTGGGAGTCAGAGGCTGCCCTGGAGGGATGACGGTGGGTGTGTGGGTAGAGCTTGTGTCTATGTGCAGCTCACTGGAGAGGCATCCCTGACAATGGTTCTAAGAAGTTTTCTCAAAGTTTTGTTCACTGTTGTATTCCTTTCACTCATTCATATAGGCAAGCTCCTCCCCAAATCCCAAGGTAAATTGAGATTGAATACTTCTCTTCTCACCTCCTCCTTCTCCTCTTATTTTTCTTTCCCTCCTCTGCCTTCTTTCCTTTTCCATTTCCCTGTATGTTAGTTCCTGATGGCTGCCAGGACAAAGTGCTGCAGACTTGAACAACAGAAATGACTTGTCTCTCAGTTCTGGAGGCTGGAAGACCATAATCAAGGTGCCGCAAATTCAGTTGCGGGTGAGGGCTCTCTTTCTGCCTTGCACACGGCGGCCATCTTGCTGTGTCCTCACATGGCCTTTCCACTATGCCTGTGTAGCTCTGGTGTCTCTCTGTCCAAATATCCTCTTCCTATGAGGACAACAGTCAAATTGTATTAGGGTCCACCCATATGATCTCATTTCACTTAAATTACCTCTTCAAAGGTCCTCTCTATAAACACAGTCACATTCTAGGTACATGGGGTGGTGGTGGGGGGTGATAATATACACATTTTGGGAACAGGACACAGTTTAGCCATAATATTCTCTTCTGCATGCCTGTGCCCAGAAAGGGTCTTGTTGACTCAAGTTGCATGCATTCCAATCTTGGTTTTTACCACTTATAAGCTAAATGACCTGGATAATTTGCTTTACCTCTTTGAGCTTCAGTTTTAGTAGTTGTAAAACAGGAATACTCATGCTTGATGGTGTTGTAAGGATGATAGGGGATAATATATGTAGAGCCTGGTGCAGCAGTGAGTGTGTGAGACGTGTGTGTGAAATGTCAGTTCCTTCTGTTCTCCTCCTTCCCTCTTGATGCATCCTGCTATTGTACAATTTTGTATAAAAATTACTCCCCACACTCTTTAAATACTTGATTTATTCTTTACTCTTTCTAAGAATTAATGCACCATTGCCATTATAATCTAAGTTTTATTGACTAAAAATACTTTCATTTTTATAATTTTAGTTTCGGTTTTCCAGATAATCTCCTAATCACCATTTACTGTGAAATCTTAATCTCTGTTTTAAATGGATTCACTTTAATTGGCTTTTTTTTCCAGTGCCAATTTTTCTTGGATAATGAGGACCTATTCTCTGAAGTATATTATTTAGAAGGATGATTGTAACGATTGTAACCAACAGTTTAAAACAGAAACAGTTGCAAGAATGGACACGTCTGTGGAATGGGTAGAGGGAGGAAGACATGATAGTACTTTCACTGATTGATTGATTGATTGATTGATTAGACAGGGTCTTGTTCTGTTGCCCAGGCTGAAGTGCAGGGGTGTGATCTCTGCTCACTGCAACCTCCACCTCCCAGCCTCAAGTGATCTTCACGCCTCATCCTCTCGACTAGCTGGGACTGGAGACTTGTGTCACCAAGCCTGGCTAATCTTTGTGGGTTTTTTTGTACAGACGGGGTCTCACTTTGTTGCTCAGGCTGGTCTCAGACTCCTGGGCTCAAGTGATCCTTCCACCTCGGCCTCTCAAAGTGCTGGGATTATAGGCATGAGCCACTGCGCCCTGATTACACACATTTCTGTACTGTTTGAATTTACTTCATTGTATTTTATTTGCTGAGCATCCATGCTACATTCATATTTTGATTATTTGATAAAAATGTCTCAGTGGTGCAACTGGTGAAAATGGCCATGATGTGAGGTCCAACGTGGGTGCCCTGATATGAGTTTCTAGCACACGCTGTTGGGGCCTCATCTGGATCCCCTGAATACCTGCCATTCCTGCCCTTCTACTGTGAGCATCTGTAACTCTCTGCCTGAGCTTTCTCTGGCTGCTATGAACCATGCATGGAGCAGGCTCGATGTACAAGGCAGTCCGTGCCCTGGGAACAACCCTCAGCCATGGTGGAGAGGGGCTGCAAGGCCAAGATCCCACTTCCACCCTATGGATGGGCCAACTCAGCGCTGTGCTCTACAGCAGCCCTCAAAAGCCCCCAGCCAGAGTGAGCCCCAGTGCTCACATAGGCAGTCTCCTCACTGGCACATCCTCTTGGCATCCTTCCCTTCCCGGTCTCACTTCACCATTCCACTAGTGGTGTTTCACACTCACATAGACTCGTGTGGAACAGGTGGCAATTCTTTCTCACTCACTGCCTGGAGGGGCCGGCACAGTGCACTGTTTCCCTCGCTTCTTTGTTGGAGGGGGCCAGTAGAATGACAGCACAAGAGAAAAGGGCCAGCAGTCAGTCCCTTTGCATTCTTTCCACTCCTGGGAGGGTTTAGAACCTACTACTGCTGGTTGCGCCCAAACGCACGGAAGCGCATGCTGGGAGACCCTGGGTCACGGTGCAGTGCATGGGCATTTTGGCTTGTCCTCTAGAATGTGAATCTACAGCAAGACTGAGAATGGGTGACCAAATCTGCCTTCCACATCAGATGCTGTTCTGGGTGGAAAGTTATTACCTAGCTTCGAAATGTTGCCCTTGTTCTTTCAAAGCCCTTTTTAAATATGTGAAGAAAAGATAACATGTAAATTCAGCTACTCACACCCTGCCTTCCCAAGGAAGCATGGCTTTTAGACATGAATAGCTTGATCTTGCATGTTACTATTTTGACCAACACAATGCAGTTGAATTAACTCTGTGCCAGTTTCTGAGTCCAGTCATTAAGAGACTGCAAGTTGATCCAGGCATGGTGGCACATGCCTTTAGTCCCAGCTACTCAGGAAGCTAAGGCAGGAGGATGACTTGAGCCCAGGAGTTTGAGGCTGTCGTGTGCTATGATTGTACCTGTGAATAACCACTGAGCTCTGGTCTGGGCAACATGCAGAGATCCTGTCTCTCTTAAAAAAAAAAAAAAAAGAAAAAGAAAAAGAATAAAGGCCAGGTGCGGCGGTTCATGCCTGTAATCCCAGTGCTTTGGGAGGTCGAGGCAGGTGGATCTCCTGAGGTCAGGAGTTTGAGAAAAGCCTGGCCAACATGGCGAAACCCTGTCTCTACTAAAAATACAAAAATTAGCCAGGCATGATGGTGGGCGCATGTAATCCCAGCTACTCAGGAGGCTGAAGCAGGAGAATCACTTGAACCTGAGAGGCAGAGGTTGCAGTGAGCTGAGATCATGCCACTGCACTTCAGCCTGGTCTACAGAGCGAGACTCCATCTCAAAAAAAAAAAGACTGCATGTTCCCACATTCTCGCTCTTAGAGAACTCTCTAGTGCCTAGCTTAGTCCAGTCCAAATTCCTTACCCACAAAATTGTGAGATCTAATAAAATGGTTGTTTAAGCCACAAAGTTTTGAGACACTTTGCAATAGATAACTGAAATCAGTATGTTGGATCAGAGCCACGACATTTAGAATCCACTTCTAATAATCTTCTTTAAATCCATGTTCTGTGTCACAAGACACCTATCTGGAACTATAATTTCCTTAAATGCAATTTTCATCATTATATTCCTCAGCTAAAAATCTGCAGGCTTCCCATCATTTAATGAATATAAATCAAAATTCTTAATTCTTCGTTAGCACATTGATGACCTTACTGGTGCCAAATTTTTCATTTCTCTTAGGCTCCATGCCCCTTGGCGTTCTTCTCCCTTAATGACTCTGAACTTGGCCATAGGCTGTGGGCTGAACTGTGTCCTCCCTCCCCCAAATTCGTGTAGAAGTTCTAACCACAGGTATCCCAGAGTGTGACTGAATTTGGAGATAGGGTCTTTAAAAAGGTAACCAAGTTAAAATGAGGTTATTAGGGTGGGTCCCAATCTAATATGACTGCTGTCCTTAGAAAGAGAAGTTAAGAGGCCGGGTGGGCTGGCTCATGCCTGTAATCTCAGCGCTTTGGGAAGCCGAGGTGGGCAGATCACCTGAGGTCAGGAGTTCAAGACCAGCCTGACCAACATGGAGAAACCCAATACAAAAAAATTAGCCAGGCATGGTGGTGCAGGCCTGTAATCCCAGCTACTCAGGGGGCTGAGGTAGGAGAATCGCCTGAACCCAGGAGGCAGAGGTTGCAGTGAGCTGAGATTGCGCCATTGCACCCCAGCCTGGGCAACAAGAGTGAAACTCCGTCTCAAAAAAAAAAAAAAAAAAAAAAGGAAAAAAAAGAAGGAAAGAGAAGTTAGGACACAGACAGATGGAGGAAAGGCCATCTGAAGACACAGGGAGAAGACAGCTATCTACAAGCCAAGGAGAGAGGCCTCAGAAGAAACCAATCCTGTCGACACCTTGATCTCAGACTTCCAGCCTCCAGAAGGGTGAGAAAATACATGTCTGTTGTTTTAGCCACCATCTGTGGTACTTTGTTCTGACAGCTCTAGCAAACCAACACACTATGTGACTTACTTTTGCCAGTGAGAGTGTGGCAAACTTTATGCAAGAAAATTGAAAGAGTGCTTGTGAACGTCTGCTCTTCTCTTTCCATCCCTGCTACCACCAAGAGATCAAACCCAGGGTAGCCCATTAAAAGAATGTGAGAGAGACAGGGAAGAGAGCCACAGGCCTCCCAGCTGAGGCCAACCCAGACCAACCAGCCCACATGCTCCTAACCACAGATGGGTGTGCAGGCCCAGCCACACCGGTGTGTCGACTCAGAACAGCGGAACCACCCAGCTGACCACTGGTTTGTGCGAAGTAATAGTGGTTGATGTGTGAAGCCACAGGTTTCGGGATGGTTTGTTACACAGCATTATTGTGGCTGTAGCTGATATTCCCCACTTAAGGCCTTGCACAGTCCACTCATCCTCCTCCTCTCCACTACTCTCTACGTCTGAACAAAAGACAAAGGAAAGCAGAGCTTCTGCAGTGCTGCAGGATGTGCACCCTCCGTCCACTGCTTGCATGGTCCCCGCGCCCGGGTGCTCCCGCCTGTCACCCCTGTGTTGGCCTCCTGAAACTTCCTACTTAGTTTTCAAAGCCTAAATCTCATCTCTACGGGTAATCTCTTCCTAACCCGTGTGAGTTTCCTCTTGCTGCCGTACCAGTTTCCCAAAGTTTAGTGCTTAAACAACACAACTGTATTCTCTTCCAGTTCTGGAGGTCAGAGCATAACATGGAGGTGTTGGCAGGGCCAGTTTCTAGGCTCTAGGGGAGAATCATTTCCTTGCCTTTTCCACCTTCTACAGTCCTCCTGCTTTCTTGGCTTGTGGTCCCTTCCTCCATCCTCAAAACACATCACTCCAACCTCTGCTTCCATCATCACATTTTGTTTTTCTGGCTTGTATCCTCTTGCCTCCTTCTTCTAGGACCCTTGTGATTGCCTTGGGCCTACCTGGATAATCCAGGATAACCTTCCTTTGTCAAGGTTCTTAATTTAATCCCATCTGCACAGTCTCTTTGCCATGCAAGATGACAGTCACAGGCTTTGGGATTGTGACATGGACATCTTTGGGGACCAGTATCCAGCCTCCTATACTTTCTGCCAGAAAGTGATGTTCTGTCTGTCCTCTGAAATTCTTCAAATCTGAGAAAATGCCAGTTGTTTTACTTGATAGGCAGGCTGAGATTGTCTAGAAGTCTGTGTCCACTACTAGCCAGCAAGCTCCGCAAGGAAAGGTATTTTGTGCATTATTCATTTTCACATCCATAGCACTTAGCATAGACCTTGGCACATGGTAGGAGTTCTGAGAAGATTTGTACATGTGTACTATACATACAACCTACAGCCTCCTTATGTGTAACTGTGTAGAAGAAGTATGTGTGTGTCTATGTAATAGAGGCACATAGATTCATGCAACATATTTATGAGAATGTTTTTGAGGGAGTAGGAAACACTTGTTATTGTGTCAATGATACAGATTTATTTAATCATCAAATGAGGTCAAAGGAGCCTCTTTCCTAAAGCAAGGATTTCATATTTTCTATACTTCCATTATTATATTTTCCATTTTAGAGTAACTCAGACCACACAGCCACACACAGTGGATTCTTACATACTCTTTCCACAACATCCTTAGGGAGGGAATGAATGCTTTCATCTTCTTCACTGGAAAGATGGAAGATGAAGGCCAAGGCAGCTGAAAGGCTGGACAAGTTGTGGAGGTGTGGATGAAGTGCAGGTGGCTAGCCTTGCACCGCCAGCACTTGCCCCCGGGTGATAGTGAGGAGCGGTCAGCATTGCGTCCAGGGGACATCGTCATCACCCCCTCTTTATTTACATCATAGACTTGGGAGGGATTATTCCTTTGAAAATTTTCCATGTTTGTTCTGCGTTCAAAAGGGGGGGAAAGATACAATTCAATGAAAAAATGTTTTCTGTTTTGCTGCTAGATGGAAGGATGGTTGTGTGTGTCTGTGTGTGTGTGTGTGTGTGTGTGTGTGTGTAACATGCAGAAAAGAAAAGAAGAATTTATCTTACTCATAGATAACAGAAGAACATCTGGGAATTACAAAGTGAAATCTTCCATATGTGAAATTCTACATGAAGAAAAATGTGCCTGTACAGTTCGAGAAAAGGAGGCACTGGTGTTTCTCAAACTTCTCAGGCCAACTGCCCAAGGGTTTCATGAGCATCTCAACAACAGAGTGGGCTCTTCTGTGCTATGTATTTTGATGAAGTGGTGACGGGCTTCACAATAACAACGGGCAGGATGGGGAAGAAGACCAGGTCATTTTTGGTTGTCTCAGGGTCTTTGAAATGAGGCTAAGGCTTAGGAGAACCAGCCTGTCCTGGAGGTTGGGGTGGAGGCTTCAGCAACCTTTCCAGTGTCACTGGAGAGCTTTCCTACATCAGGAATTCCTCATCAACCTCCTTACCTCTGAGAAGAAGGAATAGTGGGGTGGTGTTTGCAACTTAGAATCCTTGAAATGGGAACAGAGCTCTGTCCTCTCCTCCATGAATCCTACTGGAGACCCTACATGGTAGACTGGGGGGAATCATTGCTCTAACTTTCTAAATGAGGAGCCAGACTGTCTCTAGACCCTCTTCTCTTCTCTAGACTCATTTCCTAGTTAATCCAGTCCAATCCTGAACACTGCAAGGAACCAAAGGCTTCTAAGTTCAACTACCAACTTCTTATATTCATTTGGATATGTCACCAGCAGCTCAAACTTGCCTCAGACAACATCAAATCCTTCCATCTGTTTGTTTCTCCTTTGACCTCCTCACTTCAGTTAATGGCACCTTGTTGTTTAAGTAAACATGCAAGAGGTTACTCATGATTTCTGTCTTTCCTTTATCCCTACCGTCATGCTGATAGTCACATACCCAATTCATCAGCAAGGTCACTCAGAACCCCATTTTCCTGCATGCTCACCACTTCTGCCCATCACCGGGCCACCACTCTCTCGCTGCAGTAGTACAGCTGGATTCCTGGAGCTGGACTTAATGCTTTCACTCCATTCTCCACGTTAAAGTCACGGGGGTCTTAAAAAAATATAAATCAGGTGGTATCACTTCCCCTATGGCTTCCCCCACCATCCTTTAGGATACAGTCCCACCTGGGCCCACGCAGCCCTGATGGATGAGGACGCATCACTTACGTCCTGTGCCCCTTCACATCACTCCAGCAATTGTTCTGCTCCTTGATCCCCTCATTCACTCCTTGCCCACCCCAATACTCTTTGCTCTTATTTATTTATTTATTATACTGCACTCTTGCTCCCTCTCACCCTGTGAAGTGCCTGCTTCCCCTCCACTATCTTCCATGAGTCAAGACTTCCTTCTCACGAGAAGCTGAGGAGATGGTGGTGCCATGCTTGTACAGCCTGCAGTAGCATAAGCCAAATAAACCTCTTTTCTTTATAAATTAAAACATTATTATTGTAAGGATATTTAACATGAGATCCATCCTCTTCACACATTTTTAAGTGTATAATACATTATTGTTGACTGCAGGTACAACGTTGCACTTGTTTTTGTTGCCTGTGCTGTTGGTTTCATATTCATAAAATCATCGCTAAGACCAGTGTCATAAAGCTTCCCCCCTGTTTTTTCATAGGAATTCTGTGGTTTCAGGTCTTATGTCTTTAATCCATTTTGAATTGATCTTTTTTTTTTTCCTTGAATAAACAGTGTCTCTCTCTGTCACCCAGGCTGATGTGCAATGGTGCAATCATAACTCACTGTAATCTCAACTTCTGGGCTCAAGCAATCCTCCCAACTCAGCCTCCTAAGTAGCCAGGGCTATAGGTGTGCATCATCATGCCTGGCTAAATTTTAAATATTTTGTAGAGACGGGGTCTTGCTATGCTGCCTAGGCTGACCTCGAACTTCTTGGGCCCAAATGATCCTCCTGCCTTAGCCTCCCAAAGCTCTGAAATTACAGGCATGAACCATCATGCCTGCCCCAATCTTTGAATGTAAGGTCTTTGTGGATGGAACGATTTCATTTTTTTTTTTTTTTTTTTTTGCATTGGACGTTCAGTTTTGTTGAAGAGACTATTCTTTTCCCATTTTCTAATCTTGGTACCGTTGTCAAAGGGTATTTACCCAAAGGTTAGTCGACCATATATGCATGGACTTATTTCTGGGCTTTATTCTGTCATACTGGTTTATGTCTGCCTTATGGTAGTACCATGCTGTTTTGATTACTATACCTTTGTAATACTGTTTGGGATCAGGAAGTGTGGTGCCTCCAATTTTGTTCTTCTTTCTCAAGATTAATTTGGCTATTTGTGGTCTTTCCTGGCTCCATATACATTGTAAAATTGTTTTCTCTATTTTTGTAAAAAAATACCATTGATATTTTGATAGGGATTTCATTGAATCTGTAAGTTGCTTTGGGTAGTATGGATATTTTGACAATAGTAAGTCTTCCAATCTATGAACACAAGATGTATTTCCATTTGTTTGTGTTTTCGTTTCTTTCATCAACGTTTTATAGTTTCTAGTGTAAGTCTTCCATCTCTTTAAGTTTACTTCTACGTATTTTTGTTCTCTTTGTTGATATTGTAAATTGGATTGTTTTCCTAATTTCCTTTTCAGGTAGTTTGTTAGTGTATAGAAATAGAACTGATTTTTGTATGTTGATTTTATATCCTGTAACTTTACTGAATTTATATATGAGTTCCAACAGTTTTTTATGAAGGCTTGAGGGTTTTCTATACATAAGATCCTGTAATCTGCAAACAGGGATAATTTTACTTCTTCCTTTCTGATTTGGAAGCCTTTTATTTCTTTTTCTTGCCTAATTGGTCTGGCTAGGACTTCCAGTATTATGTTGAATAGAAGTAGTGGAGACTGGGCATTCTTGCTTTTTTCCTTATCTTAAATTGAATGTGATATTAGCTGTGGAATTTTCAAATATGGCTTTTATTATGTTGACATACCTTCCTTCTATTCTTAATTTGTTGAGAGATTTTACTGAGTGTTGAATAATGTCAAATGCTTTTTCTGCATCTATTGAGATGATTATGCAAATTTTGTCATTATTCTGTTAATGTGGTATATCACATAATTGATTTTCATATGTTAAACCATCCTTGCATATCCGGGGAAATTTCCACTTGAGGTATGAACCTTTTAATGTGTTGCTGGATTTGGTTTGCTAGTATTTTGTTGAGGATTTTTGCATGTATGTTCTTCAGAGATATTGGTTTGTAGTTTTCTTGTGGTATCTTTGCTGGCTTTGATTTCAGGGTAATGCTGACTTCAAAAAATGAAATTGGAAGTGTTCCTTCCTCTTCAATTATTTGAAAGAGTTTGAGAAAAATTGGCATCAGTTCTTATTTAAATGTTTGGTAGAATTAACCAGTGAAAGCCTCTGGTTTGGGTTTTTCTTTGTTGAGAGGCTTTTGATTATTGATTCAATCTTCATACTAGATATAGTTCTGTTCACACTCTCTGTTCACTATTTCTTCATGGGGTATTCTTGGTGGGCAGTATGTTTTTAGGAATGTATTCATTTCTTCTAGGTTATCCAGTTTGTTGGTGTGTATTTGTTCATAGTAGTCTCTTATTATTCTTCTTATTTCTGTTGTATTAGTTGTAATGTCTCCTCTTTCATTTCTAATTTTATTTACTCCTCTCTCTTTTTTCTGAATTAGTTTAGCTAAGGGTTTGTCAATTTTATTTTTTCAAAACTCAGTTTTGTTTATCTTTTCTATTTTTTGTTTTCTATTTTGTTTATTCTGACCTAATATTTTGTAATTTCTTGCCTTCTACTTGCTTTGAGCTTTGGTTCTTCTTTTTATAGTTCTTTAAGATATAAAATTAGGTTGCTTATTTGAGATCTTCTCTTTTAATGTAGGCATGTATTGCAATAAACTTCCCACTTAGTACTGCTTTTGCTGTATCCTAGGTATTTTGCATCTTTGTCTTCATTTTTCTCAATATATTTTCTAATTTCCTTTTTGATTTCTTCATTGACCCAATGGTTATTAAATAGTGATTTGTTTAATTTCTATGTATTTATCAATTTTTCAGTTTTTTCTTTTTCTGCCATTGATTTCTGGTTTCCTCCATTATGCTCAGTAAAGATACTTGGTATGATTTCAGTCTTCTCCTTCTCCTTCTTCTTCTCCTTCCTCCTCCTTCCTCTCTTCTTTTTCTTCTTCCTCCTCCTCCTCTTCTTCTTCTTCCTCTTCCCCTTTTCCCTCCCCCTCATCCCCCTCCCCCCTCCTCCTCCTCCCCCTCCTCTTCCCTCTCCCTCTCCTCTTCCCTCTTCTTCTTCTTCCTCTTCTTCTTCTATCTTTGTCTTCTTCTTCATCTTCCCCCTCCCCCTTCTCCTCCTCCCCTCCTCCTCCTCTCCCTCCCCTCCCCCTCCTCCCCTTCCCTCTCCTCCCTTTCACCTTCCTCCTCCTCCTCCTCTTCCTCCTCCTCCTCCTTCTTCTTCTTCCTCCTCCTCCTCCTCTCCCTCTTCTCCCTCTTCTTCTTTCTTTTTGTAGAGAGGGGTTCTCACTACGTTGTTCATGCTGGTCTCCAACTCGTGGCCTCAAGTGATTCTCCTGCCTTGGCCTCCCAGAGTGCTGGGATTGCTGAGATTACAGGCATGAGCCACCATGCCTCGCTTCCACTTTCTTAAATTTGTGAAGATTTGTTTTGTGATCTACCATGTCATCTATCCTGGAGAAAATTCTGCATGAGCTGGAAAAATGTATATTCAGCTGGTTTTGGGTGGAATATTCTGGATGTTTTTTAGGTCCATTTGGTCTGTAGTGTTCAGGTCTGCTGTTTTCTTATTGATGTTCTGACTTGCTGTTCTATCAAAAATATCATTGAAAGTAGGATATTTAAATCTCCTACTATTATTGTATCTATTTCTCCATTTAGTTCTGTCAGTGTTTGCTTTATATATTTATGTGTTCTGATGTTGTATTGATTTTTTATCATTGTATCTTTATCTCTTGTGCCAATTTTTGACTTAAAGTCTGTTTTGTTTGACATAAATATAGCTACCCTGCTCTTTTTTGTTTATTTGCAGCATAGAATTTCTATTTTTATCTCTTCACATTCAGTCTGTGTGTCCTTACATCCAAAGTGAATTTCTTGTAGACAACAAATAGTTGGGTCTTTAAAAAAATTCATTCAGCCACTGTGTCTTTTGATTGGAGAGTTTAATCCATTTAGATTTAAAGTAATTATTGATAAGGATGAATTTACTATTGCCATTTTGTGATTTGTTTACTGTCCGTCTTGTAGTTCTTTTGTCTTTCAATTAGCTTCTGGGTTTCTCATGAAGGGAACTTGTCTGTGAATTTTGTTGAGTCAGTGTGTTAGTAGGGGGACGGAGGCTCCAGGGCTTCCTACTTCACAATCTTGATGTCATCCAATGCTCTTTTCTCTTTCTGCTTTTCTGCCTAGACCCTCTGACCCCCAAAGCTGAGTTCTTTGCAGGGTTGGCACTACCAGGTCTTATTTCCAATATGATGTCCTTGGATCTTCTGGCCAACCAATTCTTGTGCTTACCTCATTACATTCACTTATTCACCTCAAGCGGGCTTCTTAACTAAAACATAAGTCAATGTCATGAGCAGGGGTTTGCTTGGTGACCTCTGCATTCCTAGACCCTATCATGGAGCCTGCACATTGAAGATGCTCAATGAATACCTGTTGAAAGATGAATGAAAAGAGTCCACTGCCCTTTCTGTGATGCCATACAGAGACATCTGTAGGCTCTACTTGATTTTGGTCAGAGAGTACTTGGGTCAGAGGTGGAGCCAGGAGTTCCCCTGGGGTAGCATGTTGGAAGAAAGACCATAGATGCTTCTTAGAGCCAGAAGATCTTGGTTTAAATGCTGGCTCTACCTCTGAGCCCTTGCACAAGCCACTTATTTTCTCTGAGCTGCAGTTTCTTCATCTATCCAGTGGAGTTAATAATGCTTTATTTTAGCCAGTTGTTGTGTAGATTAAGGAAAGTCACACATGGGACAGTCCTGGGTCCACAACAAATGGCCATGGTACATTTTCTGTATTCTGCTTAGCTTCTTTGGTCAGAACATACATGAAACCACATAAAAACATCATGAATTTAATGTCTGATAAGGTGATTGCAATTGGGTTCTTGGTCTCAGACTTACCCTGGTTATCATCCTTGTTTAAAAGCCATGTGGGCCGGGTGTGGTGGCTCACGCCTGTAATCCCAGCACTTTGGGAGGCCAAGGCGGGCGGATCACAAGGTCAGGAGATCGAGACCACGGTGAAACCCCGTCTCTACTAAAAATACAAAAAATTAGCCGGGCGCGGTGGCGGGCGCCTGTAGTCCCAGCTACTTGGGAGGCTGAGGCAGGAGAATGGCAGGAACCTGGGAGGCGGAGCTTGCAGTGAGCCGAGATCGTGCCACTGCACTCCAGCCAGGGTGACAAAGCGAGACTCCATCTCAAAAAAAAAAAAAAAAAAAGAAAAAGAAAAAAAGCCATGTGGAAGTGCATTTTGCAAGATAACGGCTCTAAATAATAACATAGGTAACCATGGTATTAACCATGCTGTTGTTTGGATAGTGAACAAGATGGGGTTTTACCAGAGGAAAGAGAGAAATGGAAGTGGCATTTATTTATTAAGCAACTGTAGCTTTCAGATGACCCGAATACAGAATTTCAGCTGTCATACAGAGGTATCATTGTCCTCATTTTACAGATGAGAAGACTGAGGCTAAGGATGACTGCACCAAGAATATGCATGCCCTAAAGGCTTTTGCTATAACTGCATTACTTTTAAGAAAATTTGTTCTGATTGACATTACCATGAGCAGTGAATCTCACCACATTCTTGTAGAATTCATTTTGTGTGTATGTGTGTGTGGTGGGTGGGGGAGGTCAGGGAATGAAGGTCAGGGTTAATATCTGTTTTTAACTGGATATATAGAAGTAATTTAGTAACCTCACAGACACACCCAGAAATAATATTTAAGCTGACCACTTCATGGTCAATGACCATTCAAGTTGACGCATAAACTTAGCTGTCACAGTCAGGAAAACTGAGCAAGTATAACTCAGAGTCTTCTCAGCTGGTCCTATGGCTTTGAGGGCATCTGTCCATTAGACAACTTTGGCTTGTGATTGGTCTTGAGTTGATTCTGGCTCTAGCCTGTTATCAGGTCCATTGGTGACTGTGCTGTAACACCACATACAGTTCATGCTGCTTTGCAGATAAAGAGCTTCCATTTTATTTTATTTTTAACATTAACTTTAATTAATTACTTTTTTTTTTTTTTTTTTGAGGTAGAGTTTTGCTCTGTCACCTAAGTTGGAGAGCAGTGGCGTGATCTCGGCTCACTGTAGCCTCCACCTCCCAGATTCAAGCGATTCTTCTGCTTCAGACTCCCAAGTAGCTGGGACTACAGGTGCCCTGCTAAATTTTTGTATTTTTAGTAAAGACAATGTTACTTTAGTAAAGACAATGTTCACCATGTTAGCCAGGATGATCTCGGGCTCTTGACCTCGTGACCCGCTCGCCTCAGCCTCCCAAAGTGCTGTGCTGGGATTACAGGCACCAGCCGCGGTGCCCAGCCGTAGCTTTCATTTTAAATGGATGCAAACAGCTACAGGGCTCAGTGGAGCTGACAGGCTCAGAATAGTCCTGTTCTTTCTCCCTCTCATCCTCTCATTTTAGCACAAGGAAGAATAGCTTGTCCTTGTACTGTGCAGCCTTGGAGGAAACCTTGAACTTTCCTTATTTGATTCTACACAGGGCATTGCAGTTGATTTAATAATGCATTTGGTTGTTATTCTCTGTCTTGAAGTCACGAGGGTTTCTCTATGTCTCCACTGAGCCCAACAGAAAGTGGTTGCTACATGTGTTCCTTATTTGCTTGTCCATATTTACCTTCTTACTGGCCACAGAAGGTATCTTTTCATAAGAGGGCTGCTTTTGCTCTTCCTCAATTGAAGTCTTAGGACATCAGTGGCGTTTCCCCGGGTTGGTAGCTTCTCAACCATCTTTGAATGGAGCAGTCGCTCTTCTTTTGACCTGCTGTGTTTTCCTCATTGGTTCCTGGGTTGTCTTTCCATTCTTAAATCATTTCTGTCACATTGGTTGATCTCGCCAAAGGAAGTGGATGGCCTGCTGGCCGCTGGGCATCGAGCAGTTCCTTAGCTGTGATTCTGGGAGCAGGATCCACTTTGATAAGTCATTTCAAAATGCTTTTAGTGCAATCACTTACAGAATCCCAAAGTGGATCTTCAAAATGTAGTTCTCTCTTTTTGTTAATTCAAAAATGTCTCTTCTGAACTTGCCATAAAGGGGGTTCCCACATAATGATATGTCCTTGTGACCTGATGGCCCCAATGTCACATTGCTGGCTATAGCTATGGGCATTGATAACTTCAGGGGTCGGGCAGACGGGAGCCCCACATGTGGTGCGCAGCATGGCTTCCTCCCTGCTAAGCCAAAATTACCTTTATGTTGAAGTTCAGTTTGTTGTTAGCATCAATAAAGCTGCTTTGAACCATTATGCTCTCCAGTTTCAGATTTCTATGTACTTTATTGTGAAGATACGCTACAGCAGATGTGAGGCTTAGGATGACCTACCTTGACTCATTCTTTGGATGTGCCCTCTCCTATTCAGAATTTCTTCAAATTCTCCCTGTTCACAAAGCCCCATCACAAGGTACATTCACTTAGGGGTCTCAAACACTTGCTCCAGATGTGTGATGTGTTCCATTTTTTAGCAAGTCCAACTCCTGTCCAAGTAACTTCATAGTGGAGCTTCCAGCCTTATCTTTTTTTTTTTTTTTTGGTAGACGGAGTCTCGCTCTGTCGGCCAGGCTGGAGTGCAGTGGCGCGATCTCGGCTCACTGCAAACTCTGCCTCCCGGGTTCAAGCAATTCTCCTGCCTCAGTCTCCTGAGTGGCTGGGACTACAGATGCACGCCACCACGCCCGGCTAATTATTTTGTATTTTTAGTAGAGACAGGGTTTCACTGTGTTGCCCAGGCTAGTTTCGAACTCCGGAGTTCAGGCAATCCTCCCGCCCAGCATCCCAAAGTGCTGGGATTACAGGCGTGAGCCACCGCGCCTGGCCCCAGCCTTATCTTTATTTGCCCACTGGTTTCTGTTTCCTTCTCTGCAGCCTTGGGTACCATTCAAATGTTCTTTGTCCCAGTGTTCTTCCAAAGGCACAGATTTCTGAAGAGCAGCTCCATTGCCCATCTTATTTTTTACAAGTAAATACAAATACACTTTTTTGTTTTTATATTTGGAAGAATATACAAACATACCATTTTGAAATATAGTATACATTGTTCTCATTTTTTTTTTTTTTTTTTGAGACAGGATCTCACTCTGTTGCCCAAGCTGGAGTGCAGTGGTGTGATCTCAGCTCACTGCAACCTCCACCTCCCGAGTTCAACTATTCTCCTGCCTCAGCTTCCCTAGTAGCTGGGATTGCAGGTGCCCACCACTTAGCCTGGCTAATTTTTGTATTTTTAGTAGAGATGGGGTTTCACCATGCTGGCCAGGCTGGCCTCGAACTCCTGACCTCAAGTGATCCACCCATCTTGGCCTCCCAAAGTGCTGGGATTATAGGCATGAGCCACCATGCCTGGACTGTTCTCAATTTTTGAAATGGCTGTACTTTACTTTTTATGGCTAAAAAAAGTAGTATCAGTGAAAAGTGAATATAATATTTTCAAATTATCTTAACCCTAAATAGCTTAGAATTCAGCAGTATCTGACAAACACAACTATAATTCCAGTGGAGTTTCTCTATATCTTTAAGTATATTTTCCCATAATATAGCATATGCTTGAAGTTCGAGTTTTATCTGGTAAAAAGTATTACAAAGATCCTAATGAAAGTGGATTTGTTTCTTGCATAAACTTTTCCTCTGTAAACTTCCTCTAAAATCATTGTTGTTGAGATGTTTTTCTCCATATTTGAGGTTTCTGAGGGCTCTTCTGTGAGGAAGAAGTGTTTCCTCTGGTTGTTGGGAGGGCAACATATTAGCTGACAAAGTCCCACAGGATGTGTGTGAAGTTAAGGATGGGGTATCAACTTGCGCCAAGACTAGAATCTTTGATATTTGCCAAATATTTCCCAGAGACAATATCTCCGCTAATAATTTTTTCTTTCTTTCTTTTTCTCTCTCTCTGGTGAAACTGTAACTTCTGAGGTAGCAATACTTGATATATCTGGCCTTTCCACTCCTGAAATGGAAGAAAGAGTTGCGTGTTTTTTTAAGACTTAGATTTCTCCACATGCTTCCTGACCCCACATATGCACAGCTTCCCCCTTTATGAATGCCCCTCACCAGAGTGTACATTTGTTACAAATGAGGAACCTACGTTAATTCATCATTATCATCCAGAGTCCATAGATAACATTAGACCTCACTCTTGGTGCGGTACATTCTACACGTTTGAATGCATGTGTAACGACATGTAGCCACCATTATAGTGAAAGGGTAAACGTTCCCTTGTCCCCCTGGCAGGGCATGTGACGGGGGTGTGGCTCACTTCTTCAGTTCCCTCCTGTTCAAACCTCTAAGGGGAGCATGCAGATGGGGAGGCTGTGGGGCTCCGACCCCATGGCAGAGTCTAGGGGTGAAGATGTAAACTCCCCATTCAGTTTACAGCTGAAGCCCCAGTGGTCATGTGCTACCCTGTGCTCTTTTAGTTTTGCCATCTGTAGGCGGCTTGTGTGAATCGTCCAATTAGACCCTCTGCCTTATTGCAAGGACAGAAGGCTTTCTGTATCCCAGGGTTCTTGCCTTGGCATACTAGAAAAAATCATATCCCAGGTGGGCTTGGAGAATGAGTGCAAGGTTTTATTGAATGGTGGAAGCAGCTCTCAGCAGATGGATGGGGAGCTGGGAGGAGGATGGAGTGGGAAGGTGGTTTTTCCCTGGAGTCAGGCGGCTCAGAAGCTGGACTCTCCTCTGACCGCCCCCGCCAAATTCCCCTTGGTGCCCACGTCACTCTGCCCATGGTGTCTGCCCGGGCCTGCGGCTGTGTTCTTCTGCTGGTGTGTTCCTCTCCATGTCCAGCCGCTTGTGTGCATGCCCGTTAGGGTCTCGAGGTTTTTACAGGCACAGGGTGAGGGTGTGGTGGGCCAGGGTGGTCTTAGAAAACGTAACATTGGCCGGGTGTGGTGGCTCAAGCCTGTAATCCCAGCACTTTGGGAGGCCGAGACGGGCGGATCACGAGGTCAGGAGATCGAGACCATCCTGGCTAACACGGTGAAACCCCGTCTCTATTAAAAAATAAAAAACTAGCCGGGCGAGGTGGCGGGTGCCTGTAGTCCCAGCTACTCGGGAGGCTGAGGCAGGAGAATGGCATAAACCCGGGGGGCGGAGCTTGCAGTGAGCGGAGATCCGGCCACTGCACTCCAGCCTGGGCGATAGAGCGAGACTCTGTCTCAAAAAAAAAAAAAAAAAAAAAAAAAAAGAAAAGAAAACATAACATTGGGGTGCGAAAACAGAAAAGCCTGTCCTCACCTAGGTGTGTGGGCCCAGGCTCAAGGGTGGAACTCTCGCCAGGAACCGGCCCTTCTCTACCCAGCATTTCCCTGCCGGACTCCTATATTGTTAGTATCACACAGAGTGCTTTCACTGCCCCGAAAATCCTGTCATCTGCCTATTCATCCCTCCTTTTCCCCTCACCCCTGGGAACTACTGAACATTTTTACTGAGTGCATAATTTTGCTGTTTGCATAATGTCATATGGTTGGAATTATAGAGTATGTAGCTTTCTTATATTGGCTTCTTTCATTTAGTAATATGCATTTAAGTTTCCTTCATATCTTTTAATGACTTGATAGCTCATTTCTTTTTAGCACTGAATAATAATCCATTGTCTGGATGTGCTGTAGTTTGTCAGAAACTCTTGTTTTGGCCGGGCGCGGTGGCTCACGCCTGTAATTCCAGCACTTTGGGAGGTCAGGGTGGGCGGATTATCTGAGGTCAGGAGTTTGAGACCAGCCTGGTCAACATGGTGAAACCCTGTCTCTACTGAAAATACAAAAATCAGCCGGGTGTGCTGGTGCATGCTTGTAATCCTAGCTACTCAGGAGGCTGAGGCAGGAGAATCGTTTGAACGTGGGAGGCGGAGGCTGCAGTGAGCTGAGATTGCGCCATTGCACTCCAGCCCCTGGGCAACAGAGCAAGACTCTTGTCTTAAAAACAAAAAGCAAAAATACAAAAAAACCTCTTGTTTTATAAGAACAGAAACCAAGCCCATTTTCATAAGCTTTAGTGACACTTGGGGCATTTTGTGAATCTTCTAACCAAGCCACTATCAGGCATTTGCTTAAGTCTGAGACAAATGCAGAAAAGAAACGTTCAACCAGAGAAGCAGGAAAACTAGGACATATGCATGCACTTGATTTGTTACTGGATCTGCCCTTATGCAGTGGTGGCTGCTGTTTAATCAGGCTCTGTAGGGTTGCTGTCTTTGCTTCTGATGCTGGGGCTTTGAGTCCAGTAGGTGGTTGGGAAGGAAAGATGACTGTGTTGTGGGGAAGACCAGCGACAATCTGGAACGCCCCAGTAGAAGTGGGAGCCCATGAGGACAGACAGGAGTCTGTGTTAGTTCCCTTTGCCTTTGATGTTAGTGGCATGGGCCCTTTGTCTTGAAGCTAAACACACACCCCTGGTCCAGGAGTCAGAGAAGCTGAAGGAGGGTCCAGAGGCAGATGGAGCAGTTGCAGGCCATAGAGGTTACCCAGCAGGTGAGTGAGAGGCAGGGGAGCTGCAACATGGCAGCTGCTGCTTTTGGCCTTCCAAAGCTCCGTAAGTGTGTCACTTGTTGCCTACCCTAACCGGAAATACGGAAGGAAGGGAATCCTGGGATGTGTGGTCCAGCCAAGCCAAGCGGACGTATTGCAAAGCCACCACAGCTGGTGTGAATTTGTTTCTCAGATTCTTGTGTGAACAGGCCTAAGGTTACAGAGTCTCAGGGAGAGACAGGTAGGTTTCGTTGTGGGTCCTTTTCGATTCTGGCCGATGTCCTGCCCATCCACCCTTTCAATGAATATGTAGCCACTTTGGGTGTCCTGGCTTTCTTTTAGGGTCTCACAGCCCCCTCCCTCGTTTTCAGTGTCTCAAGGCCCAGTATCTTGTTGCCTGGGACATGGCCATTCATCCCAGAGGCTTGTGTTTGCTCCCACTCCAGTGTAGCCCAGCTTCCTGCCCTCATGGAGATTATAATCCACTATGGGATGAAGGGAGAAGAAAACAATTGTTAGAAAAGGGAAATAATTTCTGATGGGATATGCATTATGAAGAAATTGAATAAGGGCTGAGTTAGCAAATCAGAGACACATAAATAAAGATGTGTGGGAATATGTACAAAGATACATAGCTGTAAATATATGTGCAATCCTTCCTTTACACAAACACACACACACGCACATACACACATATAATCCTTCCTTTCTTCCTTCTAATGAGGGGATGGAGTAGAAAAAAGTAGCATACAAGAGAGGTTAAAGATGAAAACAGTTTGGAAGAATAGATTAGGTCACTTGTGCCTTAATACCTGTATTATAATGAGTCTGAGTCCTAACCTAGTGTGGCAGGGAGACCAATCTTTTCCTGAGGCCACTTCTACCCTGATATTCTCATAATCCTCCATCATATCCTCTGTCCCCTAATTTTCTAAGAGTCACATTTGCTAGTGGATCCAATACCCCAGTGTTCCTCTGGTGGCCTGGGGCTTGATGCTAGCTGTTAGGATGTTTGATGTGGCAGCCCTGACCAGCTGGTGTAACAGAGGATCGGCAGGCCCAGAAGCATGGGATTAAACAGTTGTGGCTGCGCCCCAGATCTGCTCTCACACAGTAAGAAGGATATGGTTCCTTCGGCAGTCCATTCAGTCTTTAAAAGGTATTGTAATGTGCTCCAAGGCAGAGTGGCCCAGGGCCCCACCATTCTGACATTCAGCTTATGCCTTCACCACCATGGCTCTGTGCTTCACTTGGGTTTCTGGGAGTCGGATTCTCTGCAGGCTCAGTCTTGCTGATGACATACATGTCTTTGTGACTGTGGTCGGGAGAATGAGAGGCTGGGCTCAGGGCGGGAGTTGCTGATGCCCTGGCAGTGCTGCTGGTTCCTCAGCCTCTCTTAGAAGACGCTGCTCTGTCGCACTTGCCGATGTCTAACCAGCCTTGGTTATTTCCACAGAGCAACAGGAGAACACTCCTTCCTTGTATGTTATGCTCAAGGGAAAGTGGTCCAGGTCCCCAGGATTTTAGCCCCATAGATTTAATATTGTTTTCTACAGATGCTACAAGCTCATTATAAAAAACTAACTTTTTTTTTTTTTGAGATGGGGTCTTGCTCTGTTGCCCAGACTGGAGTGCAATGGAACGATCTTGGCTCACTGCAACCTTCTTCTCCTAGATTCAAGTGATTCTCCTGCCTCAGCCTCCCAAGTCTCTAGGATTACAAGTGCTTGCCACCACACCCAGCTAACTTTTGTATTTTTAGTAGAGAAGGAGTTTCACCATGTTGGCTAGGCTTGTCTCGAGTGCCTGACTTCAGGCGATCTGCCCACCTTGGCCTCCCACAGTGCTGGGATTACAGGAATGAGCCACCATGCCCAGCCAACATGGTTTTTTTAAGGTACAAAAAGAAGGCAACAAACCACACTAAACCTAATTATCCTGAAAAACACCTGTGTTAATATTTTCTGAACATTAAAATAGACACATTTCAGCATACACATCCTTACAGAAATAACTTCAGAAGAAGAGGGTTATACCATACACAGAGCTTTTAAAAAACAAAATTTATGGAATTTATTTGAAATCGTTGGAAAAGGAAGCTGAAGTGAAACTGAAGGAAATACTGGACTTCAGATAAATGTTTCTCTGCTACAAGATAGTGTTATAATTCTTAAAAAATCATTATAAAGTATTTTACACATTCAAGGAATAGAAAAAACGTAGCAAAAGCCATGTTTCTGCTACCAGGAACTTCCTTTCTAGGAAACTAGAAAGTTGAATGTTACGGTTGTTTAATTCCACCCTCAGCTCCTGCTGCTGTGCTCCCTAGTTTGGGACACTTTCTCATGTCAGCGATTTGCGAACCTGGAGCCCATATCTCCCTTCAAAGTGTCCCCAGTGGGGTCCCAGAGCCCTCAGCTGTCACGGTGAGCTTCTTCTCTTGGCCAAGGCCATGGTGAGGCAGGTATGCTGGTCGTCTTCTGGGTTACAAGGCTCTACCTGTCTCTTGTAACAGTCAGCTTTGGTGACCCCCAGCAACCACCCCAGGTTGCTGCCACATCAGAAGGGCAATTTTAGAAATCAAAGCCAATTGTCAGCATGTAGCAAGCTAAAGGCTCCTCCTCCAGGCCTTTGTTGCTGATGTGGGATTACTCAGAGGTTCTGAAGGATGAACCTCACAAGTTTTGGATATCCCTGTTGACTTAGGGTTGACGGGTTCCTTGAGTCTGTTGAGTTTGGCATCCATTGCTCCCCTCTGCTTTATCTCCACATGGATCATTATCTTGTCTTCTGGTGGCACCCCCTGGCTGGTGGGAATTGCTATGAATTTGTTTTCATAATATGTATGTCTTTTATTTCATTGGGATGTGGTAGAAAGAAAAGGTAATTATTTGTATTCAGCTGGTGATCTCTAATGGCAGGTCTTGTCCTATTGTTATAGAATATCTTCTGTATCTATGAAAATAATACATAGGTATTTTATACCTAAAATATATAACAATGAGAAGAAAAGCAAGCAAGCAATATTTAAACAGTAGTGGATGATTGTGAATTTTTATTGATGCTCCAGTTCCCATTCATGAATCATACTTCTGACGCTACATCTTAATTGCATTTACTAAATTGTTACCCATATTTTTATCTTATTAGATGGTTTATTAAGGATGTCAATTGGCATCTGATGATACAGGGCTAGGAAAAAAGAGCACAGCAGCTGGGTAGGTCAGGAGGATGGTCCAATTTGGACTAAGAATTGGCTACATCTGTTTTCTAATTATCTTGGGTCTACTGAGTTCATTTTGAAGTCGTTTTGGGGTCTCTAGGGAAGTGGATGTTGGTCCTGAGCCTCGGGCTCTGGGCTGGATGTTTTCTTTGCACTCTCATCTCTACTTTACCCTTCTCTTTACCCAGGGGCGATGGCTGAACCAAGCTAGGGGACATGGGCTTTCATGTCCTCTCACTTTCACTTGGCCTTAGCCAATGGGAAGGAGGGAGGAGAATGGGAAGGAGGGAGGAAAATGAGGCTGGGGTGTGTTTTCTCCTGGTCTTCTCCCTGCAGGCTTGTGTTGTTGGACCACGGTGCCCTCTGACAGATCGCAATGCCTCTCACATAACTTTCTCCCTCTGGTCATAAGCACTCCTTCCTGTCCACCTGTGAGTCTCCAGTGTCTAGTGTCAATGACACTAGCCCCAGGGACCACACAATTTTTTGTGGTTTCCCCATGCAATCTTAAAGGGTTCTTTTACTTATATTTCTTGAATTATCCTGAGTGTGTTGTCTCTTTCCTGCTGAAACCCTGACTGGTACAGATTTTAAAAATTGTCATTAATTAATTATGATATTAATGTTTTTAATTCTAAGAGGACAAAGAAGGACAGATAATATATGATGCATTTCCACATTTTAATGTATGCAGTCTGGATTTTCAGAATCAGAAGCTCTGATTTCTTACAAATCTTGTGTTCCTGAACAGTCACACACAGTCTCGACTGAAGCTGCAGAACAGAGAGATCAGCATTACATTTTCCAATATGAGGTTGGAATTTCTTCTCTACATTATTCCTAAATCATCCCTAGTATATAATGTAATTGCAGGTACTTCTAGGACACTTAAAAAATCCTCTTTCCTTTCACTCTGGCTGGTTAACAGAGAGCCAATGGGTCTTCTCAGGGAGGGGGACAGATTTCTGGTGTTCAATGATTTGGGCTGAATCTAATGCCACTCACATTTTCACACTGGCAGGTGAGTCTGAGAGAATCTCAGATCAGCAGGAATTTAGCTTAAGGGACTGACTTTCCCTTACCTGTTGGATAAACTAAGCTATAGCAGAAATGCATTGCACAACCTGGATTTCACCAGCAGATGGTGAGCTCCTTAGGGGCAAGGATTCTAGTTGATATTAGTACTGTTAATACCTCACGGGTGTCTGACAAACAGGAAAGCCCAATTAGTGCTTGTTGGATGAGTAGTGTAGAATCTTTTGGCTCTAGGGAGATCAGCAGCCTATATCTTCATTCTCCTGCCTCTAGTAGGCTTGCAACAAAGTAAAAACGTTCCTTAGTGTGAGTAAGGATGACCTTCCAAAGTTTATTCATCCATACATTTAAATTCTTTCACTAACTAAATGCTATATAATTGTAGGTTAAGCTAATTTTATTGGATACAAATTATGGCATGACCCTTTTAATAATCCTTTTGCATTTTAACACATTGCTACCTTCTTTAGCTTCTTTCTGGATTAAAATATCAGAATTCCTTAAAATTTTCCCAGGACTCAAACCCAACAGAATATGATGAAACTGGCTAAGGACATTTGAATTTATACTGCATTTGGTTTCAAAACAACGTTTCCTAGAGTGATTTTGTCTAATAGTTTAGCATGTGTAAGAATCAAAATGATTCAGAGGCTAGTCATTGACAGTGGGTTGCCTGCTTGAAAGCACCTCATTTCCCTCTAGTAGTGTTAGGGGAGGTGGATGGAAAGAAAAGGATTCATTGAAGATAAATCTTTTAATCCAACTCCGGATTATGGGTTTTAGAAAGTAATCCAGAGAATTGGTGTATCGAACCACGCATGTAGGCAAAGGGGATCATATTCTCAAATCATAGACTGGTTTGTTCAATTTCCCACAAAGGGCAAAAGAGGAAAGAGGCGCAGAGAGAATAAAGTATTGAAGTTTTTCTGTTTTGTTTTGTTTTGTTTTTTTCCTTTTCCAGATGTGTATGAGGCAATCCTTTGAGTAAATCAGAACAGGAAGGGTCAGAGGAAAAGTAGGCAAGGCTTCTCTTTTAATCAACTCAGCTGAATCAGGGGCTCTGAACCACCATCAGCAAAAGAAGCCCAGATTCCCTGCAGAAGGGGTGATGAAAGCACACCCCATGATTTTCTGGCACCTGGTTGAGTCAAGGGCTTGAACATGATCTTAATGGGCATGGCAAGTATCAGCTCCAAGCAAGGAGAGTTCATTCCAGGTGGGGTGCTCATGGTGGAGCCACAAGTCTCAGGGCGAGATTCTCTTTTGAGCACCCCTCAGAGTACCACTCACCTGTTGTATGGTGTAGGCCTTACACTAAAAGTCATACCGAATTGTGGCCTACATTTAGATTGAGGTGGAAAGTAGTTTATTAATTATTAACAACAGGCTCTGCAATTATGTCTTAATTTTGGATAGAGCCCTGGGTAGAAGGTGAAGCTCTTAGGATTTAGGTGTCTGCTGAAACTGCGGCTTTTGCTCTGCACAAGAAGGGGATAATTTTTTTGAGAGGAGAGGCACTCTTAAACAGGAAGGCTAAAGAGAAAGAAAAGGAGAAGAAGGAGAAGGTGCAAGGAAAGAGCTAGCAAGACCGAATAAATTGAGAGGCTAAGATCTACAAGGCCACGGCTGTCAACAGACATTTTAGGAATGATGATGCTTAAAACGTGAGTTGAGCATGAAACAAATCGCACATCTAATGGGGGCAAGTCACCTTGCAGGTATGAATATTTGCACTTGAATATCCACCAGATGTCAGCAAAGGGTCTTAGTCTAGCAAGATAAATATATTAAAGACATTTTCCAATGGATGAAAGTATTTCAAGGAAGGGTGCTTTAAAAAAATTTGCACAATGGAAGAGGATGTGCTAGCAGAGCTCTGATGTTTGGCCTTCTTCCATTTACTATTTAAAACATCTTCCTCTTATATCTCTCAAAAAAAAAAAAAAAAAAAAAAAGAAAAAAAACCAGAAAGAAAGGAAATGAAAAAAGTCAAAGAAAGGAAGAAAAGAAGGAAAGAAAATGTTCCTGTGATGTCTGTTCTCTGTGAGCCATCATACCCCAAATCTACCTGCAACAATGGAAGCAAATTGAATGCAACTTTTATTGTACTCAAATGTATTTGATCTGTTTGAAGAACTTCTGTGGTTCACGCATAATACAACATCAAGCTTTACTTTGGGTATTTATATTATGTGTTCTGTAATTATCTATGGTCATATTTGCATTTCCTAGAAGCCTGTCTCTTTTAAATCAATAACTTTTTTTTTTTTTTTTTTTTTTTTGAGGTGGAGTCTCGCTCTGTCGCCCGGACTGGAGTGCAGTGGCCAGATCTCAGCTCACTGCAAGCTCCGCCTCCCGGGTTTACGCCATTCTCCTGCCTCAGCCTCCCGAGTAGCTGGGACTACAGGTGCCCGCCACCTCGTCCAGCTAGTTTTTGTATTTTTAGTAGAGACGGGGTTTCACTGTGTTAGCCAGGATGGTCTCGATCTCCTGACCTCGTGATCCGCCCGTCTCGGCCTCCCAAAGTGCTGGGATTACAGGCTTGAGCCACCGCGCCCGGCCAATAACTTATATTTTTATTTAAATTATGCAACATATAATTGAAAGTTAAGTGTTGCCATTAGGCTTATAAAGAAAAACGTTCCTTAGTTATTCATCCATACATTTAAGTAGTCAACTACTTCATCCCATTCTCTTCTCCCAGTTCCACTTCTCTAATGCACTACTTTGAACTCTTTTACATGTTTCATATGTGTGTGTGTGTCTGTGTCTATACATACATATATACACATACATACATATATATTTCTAAATAATTTGCTTCAACATCTATTTCTTGATTTGTTAATTTCAGATTTTTCATTGTCTCCCTATTACAAGTGGTTGAGTATATTCGTCAGGATAAGTCATGCTAGCTGCTATAATGAACAACCTTTCCAAAATGGTAGCTTATCACAATAAAGTTTTCTTTCTCTCTCAGTATAGGTCATTGAGGTAGGGTACAAAGTTGTTCTCCCCACATTCAGGGACTCAGGCTCTTGCCATCCTTTGATGCTACCATCTTCAACACATGACCTCCAAGTTTTCTCTGGAACAGGAAGAGTGAACAGAAGATTTAATGTGAGAGATGTTATGACCAAGGGGTGGCACATCATCACTTCTGTCCACTTTCCCTTGTTCAGAACTCAACCACAAGATGCCAAGCTATTTGCTGAGGATCTGGACATTTAGCTGTGTGTCCAGTGAGGAAGGAAACTGGGTTTGGTGAACACATACCATTGTCTCTGCCACAGTGAGTTCCTGCTCTTTCCTGTATCCTTCCCCTATCCTAAAATCATAACTCAGTTTTAGGTTGAGCTAGTATTCTACGTTTGCATCTCAGTGATTATTGAACTGTTTTTCCCTGCTGAGCCAACTAGTGTACTAAGATTATGTCCCTTTTTTGTACATCTATTTTTTGAAAATCTTCTTTTGCTTTTACACAACAGTTTAAAATTCTTCCCCAAACACTCAACCATTGCTGTAAAGTGCCTATCAATAGCACCTCCACACAACACAGGACAGCAGATAACCCATCAGTTCCATCTCCACCTTCCTAAGGAGTCTCCCACTTGTTTTCTAGCTTGATCTATCCATAGTGCCCCGCTGTTGCCCTAGCTACTCACTCTGTAGTAATAATCCAGGAACTTCCCTTTATCTTCCAGGATTTTCCTGAGAAATGGTACATGGGAGACAAGTTTTGAGTTATTGTATGCTTGATTTTCTTATTCTACTGTCATACTTCATAAATATTGGCTTGTTTCAAATCTAGGTTGAAGATAATTTTCCCTCAGGATTCTTTAGGCATTGCTCCCTTGTCCAGTTTACTGCTTTTCTATTAAGACGTCTGAGATATGTGACACTCACTAAACCCTCCCCCCAGCTTTAATAGCCTTTAAAATCCTCTCATCCTTGAGAATTTGAAATTATCCTAAGATTGTTTCCCTCAGCATGGATCATTTAAACATCCATTGTTTTTCTGATTATTTGGTGAGTCCCTTCCATGTGGAAATTTTTCCATGGAAGAAACCTCCAATTCCTGGAAGGTGGAGGAGTCCACCTGCCCGTGGCTGCTGTAGGGAAAGGGATGATGGTGGAGGGAGCAAGCCCACTCACCCTGCCCCCCGCCCTGCCTATGTCCCCCAGCTTGTGGTCACTCTCATTCATTTTATTTCCAGAGAGAAACCTCCTGTATTATGCAGCATGGAAGGGCTGCAGGGTGGTGTTGTCACTGGACTGTTGGGACCAGGAGGTGATCAAGTGATTGAACTCTTCTGTAAACAGTGAATGCCTCAGAAGTACTTGAAGTGCTAACCTCTGAAACTTTCTGGGGGCTGATGAAGTGAACTCGTTCCGTCCTTTTCACTATAGCATTCTGCAGGCACTTCAACTGCATAGCTCCTCATTCTTCATTCCTTTGTCTACTTTCTACTCCAAAAATGTGTTGATATCTCTGTCCTGTCCCATTTTCCCCTTTCTCCCTCACTGCATTCTTTCCTTCCTTCTGATCTCAGTTATTTGTGGAAGGAAGGGAGAAAGGAAGAAAGAGAAAAAAGAAAGGTAATTGTATGTTAGAATATAGATTGATGCGATAGGAAAATAGAGCATGCAGTCAATATGGACTAGGAAGGCTGTGAAGGTGGAGTTCTAATGTAGGGGTCTGAGAGCCTCGTTATGAAGGTGAATCTGAGCAACGTTCAGAGGAGGAGACGGAGCAAACCTTGGGAACATTGGGAGGAAGTGCAGTTGGGACAGAAGGGGCAGCCAGTGCAGAGGCCCTGATGTGAGGGCGGTGCCCATCAAGGCACAGTGAGGAGGCCCACGAGGGGCACAGAGGAGCCAGGCAAGAGGAGGAGGAGATGAGGCCAGCTAGGCGGCCCAGGTGAGATAGGGCCTTGAAGGCATTGTAAGGACTTCGTCTTTGACTATGGGAGAAATGGAGGAGCCGTTGGCAGATTCCTGAGCAGAGTGGGGACAGGACGGGACTTGGACTTTAGCACAGTCCTGCTGGCTGCTCAACAGAACAGGGATGGAAGCAGGGAGAGTGGTTGGGAAGTGATCACAACAATCCAGGCAAGAGAGGGCATGGCTGAACCGAGGTGGGACAGTGGAGTGCTGGGAAGCAGTGGATTCTGTGTCTGTGTTAAAGGTAGAGCCACTGGGTTTTCCTGAACAACTGGCTGTGAGTATGAGAAACGGGGAATTTGAAGATGACATCAATGTTGTTGACCTCAGCATCTGGAAGGATGGAGTTGTCATCAGTTTGATGGAAAGGCTGTGGAAGAACAAGTTCTGTGGGGGAAGATCAGGGGTTCAGGTCTGGACACATTAAGTGTGTGATGTCTGTCTGACATCTGAGTGAAGCTGTCAAAAGAAGCAGTTGGCTATCAGTTTGGAGCTTAGAGGAAAGGCCTATGGTAGAGATAAATGTGGAAGTTTTGAACACAGGAAAGGCATTGGAAGCCACGGGACTAGATGAGAGCCCTGAAAGGTTGATGTGGATAGAGGAGTGAAGAGGCACAAGACTGCTCTCTAGGGGATGGGGAGGAGAAACCTGCAAAGGAGATGGAGAAAGAAGTGGTCAGTGAGGTGGGGAACTCCCAGTGTGGTGTTAGAGAAGTAGAGGAAGGCAAATGCATTCAGCTGGAGGCAGTCATATACTGTGTCAGGTAAGTAGGGCATTGGTTGCTGGATTGAGCACAGGGATGGCACTACTCACCATGCTAAGACTGTGGGCTGAAAACCTTGAATGGAGTGGGTTTAAAAGAGAAGGGGAGGGAGAGGAATTGGAATAAAATAAGGTATCAGATAGTTTTGCAGTGCTTTTGCATAAAGAAATGGGACAGTGGCTGAAGGAGGAAGGAGACAAACAGTTTGTTTGTATGCTGATGGGATGACCCAGTAGAGGGGGAGATGAGGAAGCAGGAGCTGGGAGAACTGTCTGCATTCCCTGGAGTAGCTCCCAGCATGGGGAGATACAATTGGGGGTGACCTTAGGTAATGAAGCTCAGCTCATTTTTGTAATAGCAAGGGAGGAAGGAACGGAGGGAGGGAAGGAGGGAGAGAGGGAGGGAAGGGAGGATGGGCACATACACATGTTGGGTGGGAGAACTGTAGATGGGGTGACTGGGGGAGTCTTTTTCTGACGGCTTCAGGGTTCTCATGGAGTGTGACGTGAGGTCGTTTGCTGAAAGAGAGGATGATGGAGAGCTGAGAAGGGTGAATTTAAGCTTACTTTATTCCTCCTGTTTGAAAAATTCTTTTTATAGTCACTTTAGAGGGATTCAGGGAGAAAACACAGTTGTTCAGCCTTCCATGTTTTTGGGGAAGTTCAATGACAAACTACTTAAAACCCCAGCCCCACTCTCCTTTGCATCCGCCAGGCCCTGAACAAGTATATGCTCAATCAATATTTGCTCTTCGGAAGTGGATTTTCCTTGTGGTCACATTCAGCTTTTCTGATGCTGTTCTGTTGTTTCTTCCTTATCACCTTCACGAACGAGCACATTAAACTTTTTCATGTCAAAGACAAGCTTTTCGGTCCTTTCTCATTAGAAATGTTTGCTTTTGGATTGACCACATTTTCAGACATGTGCTCCGTTGATCCACACCTTTGCAGAATATGGGGGGGATCTGAAGCAATTAGGAAGCTGGTGGTTTTAGAACCTTGTAATCCAGGTGTCTCAGGGATGTGTCCACAGCATCCCAGCTCAGTTTCAGAACCAGGCCTCTGGGCACTGCAGCTTCCTGCAGCATATACAAGTGATGTACTTCAGGGTATTGGGTGCCAAGTAAGCATACTTGTTCTATGATTTGGTTGAAGCAGACTGAAGTGTCACTCATATGACTGCCTTTGACTTCAGATAGAAAGCATTTACAAGATAGCAAATTCAGAAGCTGGGGAGATGAGAAGAATCTACATTTATTGAGGCTTATTTAATCCTGATGACTTCTCTTCTTGGATTATAATCCCCATTTTACAGAAAAAGACACTGAGGCACAGAGAAACCTAGTGATTTGCCAAGGCCTCTTACCTTGTTAGAAGGAAGAGGAAGGATTTCACGCAAGGCATGCTGTCTCCAGAGCCCGAGCTCCTAAGCTCTGTACTAACTCCCAGAACCTTTATTTTCTTATCTTTCAAATGGGAATATGAGTGTATCTTCCAGGGTCATGGTGAGGATTAAATGAGATAGTGTATATAAAGTACTTGGTATGTCACAGGAACGCCATAAGAGTTTTACTAGTATTTAAAATTATTTTGCTTTTCTTTTTAACAAGAACTACAAAGATGTTAATATTATTTTAGCCATTTGGTGAGAAATATATGAGAAAAGCCTACTGATTTGCATAGTGATTTTTCTTATGGTTCTTGCCATTATATAGTTTCAAGATTGCTTTTGGGGTATAAAGTAAAATTTCAATTTATCTTGCACATTTTATTATTTGAATGAAAGCTCATAATTCAAGTTTTTAAAGGAAACAAAAATTAATGAATTAATAATATTCAGAAAAAAGTACCCACTCATTGTTTTTTCAGTTTTCATGCAGGCACTTTATTATTATTATTTTTATAAATAGCTTGTTTTTTCTTTAATAATCTAGAATATTGGCAAGACCAGACCCATTTTCAGTTGAAAAATGAAAGATCCCAAAACAAGGAAAATGTATTTTAAATAGCGATTCATAGGTTTCTTTTCAGTGGGATATTTTATTATTAATAGTAAAGCAGGTGAGAGGGACAAGCTATCACAGGAAGGCATGGGATGTGGGTCAGAAGACTGGGTACCTATTCCAGTTGTGCCTCCTGCCGCTGTGAAATCTTGGGTACATTACCCAGCTTCTCTAATGGTCAATTTCCTTATTTGAAGTTGGACATAAAGCTTCCTTAAGTATAGTCCCAGGAACACTAGTTCCATAAGATATTAGTAGATGGCAAAGGAAAAAGGGTTTCACGGTCAAATATATTTGGGAAATTCCAACAAATTCTAGGATAGGCAAAGCATATTTACTATAGGACTTCTCAGAGCCTTTTATTTGTTAAAGATGTCATCTGCCTCCAAGAAGGGGATACAGCATTTCTTAAACTTACCTCATCACTGCTTGGTCAAAGAGTATCTCTCACATTTATAGAAACACTGGGTTTATATATATAAAACAGAAACCATTTTACAAATGTTTAATAAATCATATTCATTAATTATTTAGTCACTCATGTAAGATTTAAAGTAAAAGATCTCCTAACTAGAAGACTTTCCCCCAGAGTTTCTGCATATTAGCTGCTTCTGGGAAAGACACTATTGTTAAGTTACTGATGCAGTTCTTATTGATCATTTATCTTTGCCCATAGTCACATCTCGGTTCAAATGTTCTTACTATAGAATACAGAACTCACATATTAGCATCTATCTATCATCTATCTATACACTATATATAATATATACCTACACACTATATATACACACAATATATCTATTATATATTTTTTATAATTGCACAATTGCTTTTGTTTGTCTCAAATCCTAGATACTTACTGTGAGAAAAACTGAAGCATTTGTAACTATAGAAGACATGAGCAGACACAAATAAAGACTCAAAACAGTGTGTCAGGCTAGGAATTACGAAGATAACCTCTTATGCTTTTTTTTGAAAGCAATGGGGAGCCCATAATGTAAAGAAATGATTTATCATGTACCAAAATGCTACCTGATTTAATCATCTAATAGGAATATGGTCTGTCCTGCTCTCTTCTAAGACTGTCAGGAGAATCATAAGGTGGCATGTATTGATGAACAGCTGGCCAGGACCACTTTCCATCACTGCTTTCCACCACCTCTCCATTTTTAATAGGAAAGTGGCACATTAAAATATGAATATTAAATACAAATATAAATGGTAACTTGCTGAACCAAAGAAATTCACAAGATGATCCATGTATTAGCCCATTCTCATGCTGCTATAAAGAGCTGCTTGAGACTGGGTAATTTATAAAGGAAAGAGGTTTAATTGACTCACAGTTCTGGATGGCTGGGGAGGCCTCAGGAAACTCACAATCATGGCAGAAGGGGAAGCAAACATGTCCTTTACATGATGGCAGGAAAGAGAAGTGCCAAGCAAAAGGGGGAAAGGCCCCTAATAAAACTGTCAGATCTTGTGAGAACTCACAGTCATGAGAACAGTAGCATGGGGGTAACAGCCCCCATGATCTGATCACCTCCCACTGGATCTCTCCTATGACACATGGGGATAATGGGAACTACAATTCAAGATGAGATTTGGGTGGGGACACAGCCAAATCATATCACTCTGTCCCTGCCCCTCTCAAAGCTCATGTCCTTACATTTCAAAGCACAGTCATGCCTTCCCAACAGTCCCCCAGTTTAAACTCATTCCAGCATTAACCCAAAAGTCCAAGTCTAAAGTCTCATTTGAGACAAGTTTCTTCTGCTCCTGAGCCTGTAAAATTAAAAGCAAGTTAGCTATTTCCTAGATACAATGGGGGTACATACTGGCATTAGGTAAATATACTTGTTCCAAATGGGAGAAATTGGCCAACATGAAGAGTTTACAGGCCCCATGCAAGTCCAAAATCCAGCAGGGCAGTCAAATTTTAAAGCTCTGAGATGATCTCCTTTGACTCCATGTCTCATATTCAGGTCACTACAATGCAAGAGGTGGGCTCCCATGGCCTTGGGCAGCTCCCCCACTGGGGCTTTGCAGGTTACAGTCCCCCTCCTGGCTGCTTTTACAGCTGGTGTTGACTGTCTGCAGCTTTTCTGGGTGCATGGTGTAAGTTGTCAATGGATTTACCATTCTGGGATATGGTGGATGTTGACCCTCTTCTACAACTTCACTAGGCAGTGCCCCAGTGGGGACTCTGTGTGTGGGCTCCAACCCCATGTTTTCTTTCCACATTGCCCTAGCAGAAATTTTCCATGAGGGCTCCACCCCTGGAGCAGACTTCTGTCTGGACATCCAGGTATTTCCATAAATCCTCTGAAATCCAGATGGAGGCTCCCAAACCACACGTCTTGACTTCTGTGCACCTACAGGCTCAACACTACATGGAAGCTGCCAAGGGTGGCGCTTGCACCCTCTGAAGTAATGGCCCAAGCTGTATGTTGGCTCATTTTAGCCATGGATGGAGCTGAAGCAGCTGGGACACAGGATACCGTGTCCCAAGGCTGCATAGATCAGGGGACCCTGGGATCAGCCCACGAAACTATTTTTTCCTCCTACGCCTCTGGGCCTGTGATGGGAGGGGCTGCCATGAAGGTCTCTGCCATGCCCTGGAGAGACATTTTCTCCATTGTCTTGGTGATTAACATTTGGCTCCTTGTTACTTATGCAAATTTCTGCATTGGACTTGAATTTCTCCCCAGAAAATAGGTTTTTCTTTTCTATAGTGTTGTTAGGCTACAAAATTTTCAAGCTTTTATGCTTTGTTTCCTCTTGAATGCTTTGTCACTTAGAAATTCCTTCTGCCAGATACCCTAAATCATCTCTCTCAAGTTTAAAGTTCCACAGATTTCTGGGGCAGGGGCAAAATGCCACCAGTCTCTTTGTATAGCAAGAGTGACCTTTACTCCAGCTCCCAACATGTTCCCATCTCCATTTGAGACCACCTTAGCCTGGACCTTATTGTCCATATCACTATCAGCATTTTGGTTAAAGCCATTTAACAAGTTTCAAACTTTCCCACATCTTCCTGTCTTCTGAGCCCTCCAAGTCTTTAGGAAGTTGCAAAGTTTCCCACATTTTCCTGTCTTCTTCTAAGCCCTCCAAATGATTCCAGCTTCTGCCTGTTACCCAGTTCCAAAATCACTTCCACATTTTTGGGTATTTTTATAGCAGCATCCCACTCATGGTACCAATTTACTGTATTAGTCTGTTCTCACACTGCTATAAGGAACTGCCCAAGACTGGGTAATTTATAAAGGAAAGAGGTTTAATTAACTCACAGTTGCACATGGCTGGGGAGGCTTCAGGAAATGTACAACCATGGTGGAAGGGGAAGCAAACACATCCTTCACATGATGGCAGGAAGGAGAAGTGCCAAGCAAAAGGGGGAAAAGCTTCTTATAAAATCATCAGACCTTGTGAGAACTCACTCACTATCATGAGAATAGCAGCACGGGGGTAACTACCACTATGATCTAATCACCCCCCGCTGGGTACCTCCCATGACACGTGGGGATTATGGGAACTACATTTCAAGATGAGATTTCAGCAGGGACACAGCCAAACCGTATCAATACATTTGGGGTACAAAATGCTATTTTGAACTTTGATTCTTTGAAAAATTATATTTTTGTATATGTTACTATATATGATTATGGTAGTATAATATTAATCAATAAAAATGAATATTTTTCTGTAGTTATTTCTCACTTAACAATGGGGATACATTCTGAGAAATGCATTATTGTGTGAACATTGTAGAGTATACTTACACAAACCTATACAGTGTAGCTAACCACAGGGCACTTCTACATGGTATGGCTTATTGCTCCTACACTACAAAACTGTACAGCCTGTGACTGTACTGAATACTGTAGACAGTTGTAACACAATGGTAGGTATTTGTGAATCTAAACATAGAAAAGGTATAGTAAAAACATGGTATAATCATCTTATGGGACTACGGTCATATATATGGTCTGTCATTGACCAAAATATTATTATGTGGCACATGAGAGTAATGTGAACACTCTTTGGTCTTACTTTTGTAACTTTGCTCATTTTTCTGAAATTTTAGATCTTGAGAGTTTTCTACACAGGAGTGCTGTGTAGAGAAGTTTTTAATAACTTGAATCACATTCTGGATATGGATTGCTTGAAATCCATGTTGCCCTCAGGTCTGTAGGTTTCCATGTCCTACTACTAAAGGTCCCCAGATTATTCCAGTGCCTGGTATGACTGTTTTTCTCTGCCTTCTTCCTCACTTTTACATTACCTGTTGTGTCTCTTGAACTGCTTTCCTCTGCTTGTCTCCATCAGTACTTTTATTTATGGCAAGAAAACTAGATGAACATGGGGCTAAGGTTAGCACTAAGTGGACTCAATAGGCTCTTGCCCTCCTTCAATTGTGGTGAGCACCGAGGCGCCTACTTAGGGTCTCTGACTTCCTGTGTTTCATTTTAGAATTAGTATTTTGTTTTGGTGAGAATGTTTGACCTCTGGATAAGTAACTGCAGTATTTTAAAAAATAATTTTTCCTAAAAATTATGGAAGTAAAATGTACTCATTTTAGATAATTTAGAATATACCAAAAGATATAAGAAGACAATTTTTTAAAATTACAAGTTTACATTTAGAAATAAACACTATAAACATCTTTTTTTCTTTGCATGCATGTTTCATATATTTGTTTTATTTGTACTTTACAAAATTTGATTTATATTGCATTTAGAGTTTGTATTATGTTTTTTCATTTAACAGTGTTAATATGCATCTCCTGTCATCACATTTTCTTAACAATCCACACTGATTTTAGTGACTATGTTCATCCCATGAATGTGTGAAAATTTATCTACCTCTCCCCATGTTATTGGAAGGGTTTGAGAGTTTATAAAATGCTATGATGGAAAACCTTATAAATAAATATCTAGCTACAGCACAGTCTGCATTAGGGTTCACTGTGTGTTTTTAAAATGAGAGTAAGTCTTTATGTCTTTTTCTTCTGACCATAAAATAAATCACATACTCACCATAAAAAATATTCAGACATAGAAAAGCATAAAGAAGAAAGTAAAAGTCACCTGTCTTTCCATAATTACTGTTGACATTGTGGATTCTTTGCCTATGTACCCAAATAGGGGCACAAAGATGAGAAGCATGCACACCTACACACAGTTACCCAAATTGGGTCTATACCATACAAATTGCATGGAATACTGATATTTTATAAAAACTTTCGTTAAAGCAAAAGTCCCCAACCTTTTCAGCACCAGGAACGGGTTTCATAGAAGACAATTTTTCCACAGACCAGGGCAGGGGGGTGGTTTTGGGATGATTCAAGTGCATTACATTTATTGTGTATTTTATTTCTATTATAATGACATTATAATATATAATACCATAATTATACAACTTGCCATAATGTAAAATCAGTGGGAGCCCTGAGTTTGTTTTCCTGCAACTAGACATTCTCATCTGGGGATGATGGGAGACAGTGACAGATCATCAGGCAGTAGCTTTTCATAAGGAGCGTACAACCTAGATCCCTCCCATATTCGGTTCATAGCAGGGTTCATGCTTCTGCGAAAATCTAATGCTGCCTCTGATCTGACAGGAGGCAGAGCTCAGGCAGTAATGCTCGCCTGCTGCTCACCTCCTGCCATACGGCCAGGTTCCTAACAGGTCACAGATCAGTACTGGTTCTTGGCCCGTGGTTGGGGATTCCTGTGTTAAAGCATGATACACTTAGAGAAATGTGTACATGAATTTCCCAAAGATAAGCACCCAGAAAGAAATAGAAACAATGTAGAACACTTGACAAGGTCGCTTGTTATCCTTAACCAGGGACCATTCCAATTTTAGTATACGTTGCCGATGAAAGGAACACAAAATCTTTCAAGGATATCTTTCCAAACTAACAAAGAAGATATATTGCATTGAGTATAAGACATCATGAATTGTTTGTGTCCCATTATAAGAAGAGAAAGACAGAAAGAAAAAGAAAGAACTATCAATTAAACAATAGCACAATACCTCATTGGCAGTCTTGTGCGACACGTGAATTGTCATAATCAGCTTCTTGGTACTATGAAGTTTCTTTCATCTATTCTGAGATGTGCCAGTTTCTCCACCCTCCAGTCGCATTGCATGGTGTGTGAAGGCAATCTTTTTGCATTTTTTAATTTTCACTCACTTCCAGGTATCTTCTTTCTTGAGTCCCATAAAAAACTTGATATTTTTAAGAAAATCTGGAATTGTAGTCATTCTTTCGTTGAAGATTATTTGCTTCAGTAATATTAAATTTGTGCTCTGCTGTTCTGTTTCCATATCTTTCTGTATACATTATATTATTTTGTTTTAATGCTGGTTGTAGTGAAATCTTTTGGAAGATATTTTAAGTAAGAATCTCAATGTGCTTAGTACCAACAAAGTGCACAACTCTATTTGAAATTACAACATTTCAACATTGAAGGAGTTCATTCATGCCCCAGTGTGTCCGGAATTGATGAGTTCTTGGTCTCACTGACTTCAGGGATGAAGACAGGGACCCTCGCAGTGAGTGGTACAGTTCTTAAAGATGGCGCCTCTGGAGTTGTTTGTTTCTCCCAGCGGTACATGGTCTCACTGGCTTCAGGAGTGAAGCAGCAGACCTTTGCAGTGAGTGTTAGAGCTCATGAAGGCAGCGTGGACCCAAACAGTGAGCAGCAGCAAGATTTATTGTAAAGACCTAAAGAACAAAGCTTCCACAAGGTGGAAAGGGATCCCAGCAGTTGACAATGCTGTGGCAGCAGTCCGCTTTTATTCCCCACCCACATCCTGCTGATTGGTCCATTTTACAGAGCGCTGAATGGTCTATTTTACAGAGAGCTGATTGGTCCGTTTTACAGAGAGCTGATTGGTCCATTTTGACAGAGTGCTGATTGGTGCGTTTACAATCCCTGAGCTAGACACAGAGTGATGATCGGTGTATTTACAAACCCTGAGCTAGACAGAGTGCTGATTGGTGCGTTTACAATCCTTTAGCTAGACACAGAGGGCTAGACAGAAAAGTTCTCCAAGTCCCCACTAGGTTAGCTAGATGCAGAGTACTGATTGGTGTATTTACAAACCTTGAGCTAGACAGAGCACTGATTGGTGTATTTACAAAGCTTGAGCTAGACACAGGGTGCTGATTGGTGTATTTACAATCCCTTAGCTAGATATAAAGGTTCTCCAAGTCCCCACTAGACTGAGGAGCCCAGCTGGCTTCACCTAGTGGATCCTGCACCAGGACTGCAGCCGGAGCTGCCCTCCAGTCCCGTGTGGTGCACCCGCACTCCTCAGCCTTTGGGTGGTTGATGGGACCAGGAGCTGCAGTGCAGGGGGCAGCACTAGTTAGCGAGGCTCGGGCCACGCAGGAGCCCACAGAAGAGGGGGCAGGCTCAGGCATGGCCTGCGGGGAGACACCTGAGGCCTGGAGAGAATTTGAGCACAGCGCCAGCAGGCTGGCACTGCTGGGGGACCCAGCGCACCCTCTGCAGCTGCTGGCCTGGGTGCTAAGCCCCTCACTGCCCAGGGCCAGCCATTCCTAGTGTGGGGCCCGCCGAGCCCATGCCCACCCAGAGCTCGTGCTGGCCTGTGAGCACTGGATGCAGCCCTGGTTCCCACTTACACCTCTTCCTCCGTACCTCCCTGCAAGCAGAGGGACCTGGCTCTGGCCTTGGCCAGCCCAGAGAGGGGCTCCCACAGTGCCTTGGCAGGCTGAAGGGCTCCTCAAGTGCTGACAGAGTGGACATAGAGGCTGAGGAGGCGCGAAGTGCAGGACTGCTAGCATGTTGTCACCTCTCACCAGCAGTTAGAAGGACAACAGAGCCCATGTGAAAAAATGTCTTGGTTTTTGTTGGATCTGATCACGAGTACTGTAAGCAATCTTATGCAAGTATTAACTGAAAATGTATACAATCTTATGCAAGTATTAAGTGAGAATGTATACAATTCTTATGCAAGTATTAATTGAAAAAAAGGTAGTTGTAGTCCTTTTCTAAAAAATTACCCAGTCTCTTTCGTTAAAATTTGGAAGCATGGCTGGGCACAGTGGCTCAGGCCTATAATCCTAGCAATTTGGGAAGCTGAGGCAGGCAGATCTCTTGAGTCCAGGAGTTCGAGACCAGCTTGGGCAACATAGTAAAACCCCATCTCTACAAAACATACAAAAATTATCCAGATGTGGTGGTGTGTACCTATGGTCCCAACTACTCAGGAAGCCACGGTGGAAGAATCTCCTGAGCCTGGGAGGTTGGGGCTACAGTGAGCTGAGATCGCACCACTACACTCCAGCCTGGGTGACAGAGTGAGAATGAGACCCTGTCTCAAAAAAAAAAAAAAAAAAAGCAAATTGTCCTTAAAAAGAGGATATCAAATAGCAATATGAATGATAAAATATTGGGAAGCTATTAGAGCCAAAATGCCATTGATTCATGATTTAATATCTTACAACATTCTAAAAAATTCCAATCTTTCATAGCATATTAGCAAAGTTGCAGAATAGGTTACCATTACCAAAAATGTCACATAAAAGCTCTCAAATCTGACTGGGAGAGCTAAGAGTTTTTTTTGTTTGTTTTTAAACTATCCTGCCAAAGAATAATATGGGTATAGAAGATAAGCAGTTTAAAATGTTTGAGACACTCTAAGTGCATGATTATGACTGTAAATTGCATTTAATTATGCTGCATATTACAGGATATTCCCCCCAACCTATGGAATATTACATTGGCACACAAGGCATCAAAGTCTTCTGTAATTCGATATTCCTCTAATTCCCAGTTGTGCAGAAAAATAAACAACATTACTGGATTTTACCTTTTAAGAAAAGGCATTTAAACTTATCTAAATATGTTAAACACAAAACAAAATGGAATGAATCAGGTTTTCTTTCTTCTTATTTCTAGAGCTTGTAAGAAACTTGCTTTTACAAAATAGTTGACCGATAGGGAGATATGAGGACCCTGGAGAAAACTTGGTATAGTGTATGATACTCATGATCAGACCTGGTTTCTTGCTTTCCTGCTTCATCATTCTGCAGAGAAATCTTCAGTTTCTTTGCTACCCGTTGACCTCTTCCTTTTGCTCCTATTTCACTTTTGTTTATTCGCATTGTGAAGATTTATCCATTTATCCTTCTCTATTTTTTTATTTTTTGACTTTGTTACTTTTGTAGGAACAGGTCTGCTGGACCACTTTGCTGGTTCCTTGAGGGCTTCTTTACTGACCCTTAGGCTGAATCCGCCTTGCTCTTGCACAGTTTGGTGGTGCCTGTGGTGGGGAAGGGGCCCCTGGCTGCCTCTGGGCCATCACCCAGCAAGTGCTTTTGCATGGGTTGCCTGCTGCTGCCGCTCCTGCCACTGACCTGCTGGGGCCCGCAGCATCATTTTTCATGACTGCATAATAGCCCATCGCCTGATTGTGCTGGACATAACATTTTACCAATCCTGTAGAGATGATGGACAGTTAAGCCTTTTCTAGATTTTTGTTGTTCATAAAAGTGAAGCCAAAACTATTTTTGTTCATATAATTACACTTTTTGTAGAACAATTTCCTTCAAATAAATTCCTGGAAGGGCTGTTAAGTCAAATATGCATATTTTATAGATTTTATGTGTATTGCCAAATCACTTTTAAAAGGTACAGGTTTACAGCTACTCATGGTGTATGAGAATGTGCAAATCCTGAATCCTTGAGAATACCTGAAAAAGGAAATCTTGGCCAAATGATTAGGGACAATTATATCTTATTTCTAAAATGCTTGCATTCTCTGTTACTGTTGAAGTTGGACAATAGTTTATGTTTTTATTAGCCATTTGTGACCTGTGCATGTTCCTTATTCATTTATTTAATATCAGTTAGTTATTAATTTATTAATTAAAAACACTTCTTCCAATATATCAACGTTTTTGTTCTGCTTTGTGTATTGTAAATATATTTTAGTTTGTCATTTACCATTCTACTTTCTTACATTTTCAGTAACTTTTTTGGTGTAAAGAGGATAGTTCTTGGGAGGTCGGATTTGTGGCAGGGCTGAATCTTGCATGGAGTTTGGCATGAAACAAAAGGAGGATTGACATGTGGGCACAATAGTATCTGTACCTCATTTTCTTTTTCTTGGTGCACAGACTAGAAATTGCAGAACTAGTATGAATAAAAGAGGTGGAAGTAGGCTGTCTCTTCTTTTTTTTTTTTTTTTTAAATTATACTTTAAGTTCTATGGTACATGTGCATAATGTGCAGGTTTGTTACATATGTATACATGTGCCATGTTGGTGTGCTGCACCCATCCACTCGTCAGCACCCATCAATTCGTCATTTATATCAGGTATAACTCCCAATGCAATCCCTCCCTCCTCCCCCCTCCCCATGATAGGCCCCGATGTGTGATGTTCCCCTTCCCGAGTCCAAGTGATGTCATTGTTCAGTTCCCACCTATGAGTGAGGACATGCGGTGTTTGGTTTTCTGTTCTTGTGATAGTTTGCTAAGAATGATGGTTTCCAGCTGCATCCATGTCCCTACAAAGGACGCAAATTCATCCTTTTTCATGGCTGCATAATATTCCATGGTGTATATGTGCCACATTTTCTGAATCCAGTCTGTCACAGATGGACATTTGGGTTGATTCCAAGTCTTTGCTATTGTGAATAGTGCCGCAATAAACATACGTGTGCATGTGTCTTTATAGCAGCATGATTTATAATCCTTTGGGTATATACCCAGTAGTGGGATGGCTGGGTCATATGGTACATCTAGATCTAGATCCTTGAGGAATCGCCATACTGTTTTCCATAATGGTTGAACTAGTTTACAATCCCACCAACAGTGTAAAAGTGTTCCTATTTCTCCACATCCTCTCCAGCACCTGTTGTTTCCTGACTTTTTAATGATTGCCATTCTAACTGGTGTGAGATGGTATTTCATTGTGGTTTTGATTTGCATTTCTCTGATGGCCAGTGATGATGAGCATTTTTTCATGTGTCTGTTGGCTGTATGAATGTCTTCTTTTGAGAAATGTCTGTTCATATCCTTTCCCCACTTTTTGATGGGGTTGTTTGTTTTTTTCTTGTAAATTTGTTTGAGTTCTTTGTAGATTCTGGATATTAGCCCTTTGTCAGATGAGTAGATTGCAAAAATTTTCTCCCATTCTGTAGGTTGCCTGTTCACTCTGATGGTAGTTTCTTTTGCTGTGCAGAAGCTCTTTAGTTTAATTAGATCCCATTTGTCAATTTTGGCTTTTGTTGCCGTTGCTTTTGGTGTTTTAGACATGAAGTCCTTGCCCATGCCTATGTCCTGAATGGTACTACCTAGGTTTTCTTCTAGGGTTTTTATGGTATTAGGTCTAACATTTAAGTCTCTAATCCATCTTGAATTCATTTTCGTATAAGGAGTAAGGAAAGGATCCAGTTTGAGCTTTCTACTTATGGCTAGCCAATTTTCCCAGCACCATTTATTAAATAGGGAATCCTTTCCCCATTTCTTGTTTCTCTCAGGTTTGTCAAAGATCAGATGGCTGTAGATGTGTGGTATTATTTCTGAGGACTCTGTTCTGTTCCATTGGTCTATATCTCTGTTTTGGTACCAGTACCATGCTGTTTTGGTTACTGTAGCCTTGTAGTATAGTTTGAAGTCAGGTAGCGTGATGCCTCCACCTTTGTTCTTTTGACTTAGGATTGTCTTGGCAATGCGGGCTCTTTTTTGGTTCCATATGAACTTTAAAGCAGTTTTTTCCAATTCTGTGAAGAAACTCATTGGTAGCTTGATGGGGATGGCATTGAATCTATAAATAACCTTGGGCAGTATGGCCATTTTCACGATATTGATTCTTCCTATCCATGAGCATGGTATGTTCTTCCATTTGTTTGTGTCCTCTTTTATTTCGTGGAGCAGTGGTTTGTAGTTCTCCTTGAAGAGGTCCTTTACATCCCTTGTAAGTTGGATTCCTAGGTATTTGATTCTCTTTGAAGCAATTGTGAATGGAAGTTCATTCATGATTTGGCTCTCTGTTTGTCTGTTACTGGTGTATAAGAATGCCTGTGATTTTTGCACGTTAATTTTGTCTCCTGAGACTTTGCTGAAGTTGCTTATCAGCTTAAGGAGATTTTGGGCTGAGACGATGGGGTTTTCTAAATATACAATCATGTCATCTGCAAACAGGGACAATTTGACTTCTTCTTTTCCTAACTGGATACCCTTGATTTCTTTCTCTTGCCTGATTGCCCTAGCCAGAACTTCCAACACTATGTTGAATAGGAGTGGTGAGAGAGGGCATCCCTGTCTTGTGCCAGTTTTCAAAGGGAATTTTTCCAGTTTTTGCCCATTCAGTATGATATTGGCTGTGGGTCTGTCATAAATAGCTCTTATTATTTTGAGGTACGTTCCATCAATACCGAATTTCTTGAGCGTTTTTAGCATGAAGGGCTGTTGAATTTTGTCAAAAGCCTTTTCTGCATCTATTGAGATAATCATGTGGTTCTTATCTTTGGTTCTGTTTATATGCTGGATTACATTTATTGATTTGCGAATGTTGAACCAGCCTTGCATCCCAGGGATGAAGCCCACTTGATCATGGTGGATAAGCTTTTTGATGTGCTGCTGAATCCGGTTTGCCAGTATTTTATTGAGGATTTTTGCATCGATGTTCATCAGGGATATTGGTCTAAAATTCTCTTTTTTTGTTGCGTCCCTGCCAGGCTTTGGTATCAGGATGATGTTGGCCTCATAAAATGAGTTAGAGAGGATTCCCTCTTTTTCTATTGATTGGAATAGTTTCAGAAGGAATGGTACCAGCTCCTCCTTGTACCTCTGGTAGAATTCAGCTGTGAATCCATCTGGTCCTGGACTTTTTTTGGTTGGTAGACTATTAATTATTGCCTCAATTTCAGAGCCTGCTATTGGTCTATTCAGGGATTCACTTCTTCCTGGTTTAGTCTTGGAGAGTGTAAGTGTCCAGGAAATTATCCATTCTTCTAGATTTTCTAGTTTATTTGCATAGAGGTGTTTATAGTATTCTCTGATGGTAGTTTGTATTTCTGTGGGGTCGGTGGTGATATCCCCTTTATCATTTTTTATTGCATCTATTTGATTCTTCTCTCTTTTTTTCTTTATTAGTCTTGCTAGCTGTCTGTCAATTTTGTTGATCTTTTCAAAAAACCACCTCCTGGATTCATTGATTTTTTGGAGGGTTTTTTTGTGTCTCTATCTCCTTCAGTTCTGCTCTGATCTTAGTTATTTCTTGCCTTCTGCTAGCTTTTGAATGTGTTTGCTCTTGCTTCTCCAGTTCTTTTAATTGTGATGTTAGAGTGTCAATTTTAGATCTTTCCAGCTTTCTCTTGTGGGCATTTAGTGCTATAAATTTCCTTCTACACACTGCTTTAAATGTGTCCCAGAGATTCTGGTATGTTGTATCTTTGTTCTCATTGGTTTCAAAGAACATCTTTATTTCTGCCTTCATTTCGTTATGTACCCAGTAGTCATTCAGGAGCAGGTTGTTCAGTTTCCATGTAGTTGAGCGGTTTTGATTGAGTTTCTTAGTCCTGAGTTCTGGTTTGATTGCACTGTGGTCTGAGAGACAGTTTGTTATAATTTCTGTTCTTGTACATTTGCTGAAGAGTGCTTTACTTCCAATTATGTGGTCAATTTTGGAATAAGTGCGATGTGGTGCTGAGAAGAATGTATATTCTGTTGATTTGGGGTGGAGAGTTCTACAGATGTCTATTAGGTCTGCTTGGTGCAGAGATGAGTTCATTTCCTGGATATCCTTGTTAACTTTCTGTCTCGTTGATCTGTCTAATGTTGACAGTGGAGTGTTGAAGTCTCCCATTATTATTGTATGAGAGTCTAAGTCTCTTTATAAGTCTCTAAGGACTTGCTTTATGAATTTGGGTGCTCCTGTATTGGGTGCATATATATTTAGGATAGTTAGCTCTTCCTGTTGAATTGATCCCTTTACCATTATGTAATGGCCTTCTTTGTCTCTTTTGATCTTTGATGGTTTAAAGTCTGTTTTATCAGAGACTAGGATTGCAACCCCTGCTTTTTTTTGTTCTCCATTTGCTTGGTAGATCTTCCTCCATCCCTTTATTTTGAGCCTATGTATGTCTCTGCATGTGAGATGGGTCTCCTGAATACAGCAGACTGATGGGTCTTGACTCTTTATCCAGTTTGCCAGTCTGTGTCTTTTAATTGGAGCATTTAGTCCATTTACATTTAAGGTTAATATTGTTATGTGTGAACTTGATCCTGTCATTATGATATTAACTGGTTATTTTGCTCGTTATTTGATGCAGTTTCTTCCTAGCCTCGATGGTCTTTACATTTTGGCATGTTTTTGCAATGGCTGGTACCGGTTGTTCCTTTCCATGTTTAGGGCTTCCTTCAGGGTCTCTTGTAAGGCAGGCCTGGTGGTGACAAAATCTCTAAGCATTTGCTTATCTGTAAAGGATTTTATTTCTCCTTCACTGATGAAACTTAGTTTGGCTGGATATGAAATTCTGGGTTGAAAATTCTTTTCTTTAAGAACGTTGAATATTGGCCCCCACTCTCTTCTGGCTTGTAGAGTTTCTGCCGAGAGGTCTGCTGTTATTCTGATGGGCTTCCCTTTGTGGGTAACCCGACCTTTCTCTCTGGCTGCCCTTAAGATTTTTTCCTTCATTTCAACTTTGGTGAATCTGGCAATTATGTGTCTTGGAGTTGCTCTTCTCGAGGAGTATCTTTGTGGTGTTCTGTGTATTTCCTGAATTTGAATGTTGGCCTGCCCTACTAGGTTGGGGAAGTTCTCCTGGATGATATCCTGAAGAGTGTTTTCCAACTTGGTTCCATTTTCCCCCTCACTTTCAGGCACCCCATCAGACGTAGATTTGGTCTTTTTACATAATCCCATACTTCTTGCAGGCTTTGTTCATTTCTTTTTCTTCTTTTTTCTTTTGGTTTCTCTTCTCGCTTCATTTCATTCATTTGATCCTCAATCGCTGATACTCTTTCTTCCAGTTGATCGAGTCGGTTACTGAAGCTTGTGCATTTGTCACGTATTTCTCGTGTCATGGTTTTCATCTCTGTCATTTCGTTTATGATCTTCTCTGCATTAATTAGTCTAGCTGTCAATTCTTCCACTCTTTTTTCAAGATTTTTAGTTTCTTTGCGCTGGGTACGTAATTCCTCCTTTAGCTCTGAGAAGTTTGATGGGCTGAAGCCTTCTTCTCTCATCTGTCAAAGTCATTCTCTGACCAGCTTTGATCCGTTGCTGGCGATGGGCTGCGCTCCTTTGCAGGGGGAGATGCGCTCTTATTTTTTGAATTTCCAGCTTTTCTGCCCTGCTTCTTCCCCATCTTTGTGGTTTTATCTGTCTCTGGTCTTTGATGACGGTGACGTACTGATGGGGTTTTGGTGTAGGTGTCCTTCCTGTTTGATAGTTTTCCGTCTGACAGTCAGAAGGACTGTCTGTTGGTCTGTTGGAGATTGCTTGAGGTCCACTCCAGACCCTGTTTGCCTGGGTATCAGCAGCAGAGGTTGCAGAAGATAGAATATTGCTGAACAGCGAGTGTACCTGTCTGATTCTTACTTTGGAAGCTTCCTCTCAGGGGTGTACTCCTCCCTGTGAGGTGTGGGGTGTCAGACTGCCCCTAGTGGGGGATGTCTCCCAGTTAGGCTACTCAGGGGTCAGGGACCCACTTGAGCAGGCAGTCTGTCCGTTCTCAGATCTCAACCTCCATGTTGGGAGATCCACTGCTCTCTGCAAAGCTGTCAGACAGAGTCGTTTGCATCTGCACAGGTTTCTGCTGCTTTTTTTGTTGTTGTTATTTAGCTGTGCCCTGTCCCCAGAGGTGGAGTCTACAGAGACAGGCAGGTTTCCTTGAGCTGCTGTGAGCTCCACCCAGTTCGAGCTTCCCAGCGGCTTTGTTTACCTACTAAAGCCTCAGCAATGGTGGGCGCCCCTCCCCCAGCCTCGCTGCTGCCTTGCGGTTAGATTGCAGACTGCTGTGCTAGCAATGAGGGAGGCTCCGTGGCTGTGGGACCCTCCCGGCCAGGTGTGGGTATAATCTCCTGTTGTGCCCGTTTGCTTAAAGTGCAGTATTGGGGTGGGAATTACCCGATTTTCCAGGTGTTGTGTGTCTCAGTTCCTCTGGCTAGGAAAAGGGATTCCCTTCCCCCTTGCGCTTCTCAGGTGAGGCGATGCCTCGCCCTGCTTCAGCTCTCGCTGGTCAGGCTGCAGCAGCTGACCAGCACCGATTGTCCGGCACTCCCTAGTGAGATGACCCCAGTACCTAAGTTGAAAATGCAGAAATCACCGGTCTTCTGTGTCGCTCGCGCTGGGAGTTGGAGACTGGAGCTGTTCCTATTCGGCCATCTTGCTCCCCGGCTGTCTCTTCTTGTTCTCAATTTAATGTGGATATTTTTCATCATGCTAAAAATCTGTTTTTCTAGTGTTGATTCATAAAGAGGTTTTTCAATGAAAGATTCTGAATATTTTCAAATATCTTTTCAGTACTGATTGAGATAATGGCATATTTCTGTGATTTGACCCATTTTTCTTAATATTTAATCATGCTTGCATTCCTGGACTAAAATCAACTTGGTAGTAAGTATTTTTAATATATATTTTACATTTGAATTACTACTGTGTTATGTATGATTTTCGCATTTATATTCTTAAGTGAGGTTAGTCTGTTTCTTTTTCTGTCCTTGTCAGATTTTGGGTTATTAACTGATTGTGTTTTGTTTGATCTTTTCTGTCTTATTTCATGGAGTCTGTGTTTTCAACATCTAAAAAGCTCCTCTTAATTTTTTATAATATTTTAAAAGTACACTCTTTATAAAGTTATAAAGTATAAACATAAACATAACCTGTAACTCAGCAATTCTACTATTAGGTAGAAACTCAATTTCAGTTCTTAGCTGATTGCAATTCAGGTTGTTATAGCCTCATAATGAGGCACATGTGTATTAGAAGACATATACAAGAATGTTCATGACTGCTAATAGCAAAATATTGGGAACTACTTTAATGTTATTAGTCATAAAAGGAATCGATATATTGTATATGCAGTACTATATATCACCACAAATTAATCTCAAAAACAAAATAGTATGTAAACAAACACATAAAGAACAATATATAAAGTATCACCCAGTTTATATAAAAGCTCAAAGCAAGCAAAACTAAACACTATGTTGTTTGGAAATGTATTCATATGCGTGTGTAAGGAAATTACAAAGAAAAAGAAAGGAATACTTAATGTAAAATTCTAGACAGTAGAGATGAAGGGAGGTGGTGTGACTAGGGAGGGGCACAGGGAGGAGCTTCGAAGTTCTCAGTAACTTTTCTTCCTTAAGTTAGGTCATGGATAAACTGGTGTTTAGCTCATTGTTATTCTGAACTGTTCATTTCTGTTACATATTCTCTTTCATGTCTTATTGTATTTGTTTCCCAGGGCTACCATAACAAATTATCACAAACTGGGTGGTTTAAAACCACAGAAATTTATTCTCAAATTCTGGAGGCTAAATCAAAGTGCTGGCAGGACCTGGCTCCCTCCGAGGGCTCTAGAAACATGCTTCCCTGCCTCTTCCAGCTGCTGGTGGCTCCGAGCAATCCTTGCCTGTGTCTGCACCCCTCCAGTCTTGGCCTCCCTCACGGCCTCTCCTCCATGTCAGTCTCTGTGTGTCTCTTCTGAGGAAGACACCAGTCACTGGGTTTAGGGTCCATCCTAACCGTCTATGACACCATCTTCATTTAATTATCCAAGTAAGGTCACATTCTGAGGTTCCTGGTAAATATACATTTATAAGGACATTATTTAACCCACCACACTATTTCATTTTTTAAGTAAGTATTTTTTTAAAGAGATGCATAAAGATGTACAGAGTTTATAGAGTTTAAAGATTTAAAGAGATATATAGATATAAAGATTTTGTAGGTTAGGGATATAAGTTTTGGGAACAAATTTTCTGAAGTTTTTGGAATGTTTCTCATTCTTCTTAAAAATATGTATATGTATATGTGTGTGTGTGTGTATATATACATATACATATATATATATGATCTTTGTTTTTTTAGAAAAGCAGGTTTTTCCTCTGCATCTTGAGTGTACTCTTTCCTTTTTCTCTGCTCCTACAATGTTTCCCCAGGTTCCAAGCTGCTTTTCTTCTGTTCATTTGGCATGGAAGCATTGGAGAGCTGGTCAGGCCTGGCTTACCTGGGCACAGGTGTGGACTGGCTGTGGTTTCCCTCACTGTCTACCTGAATGCTGTCAGCATCCTCCCCTCAGATCTTAAGCGCAGAGAATGAGTACCTGTGCACCTCACTTGGCTGATAGGGTGGCCCCATGTGAACTATACTCGAATCTTCTCTCACTACGAGGATGGCTGAATAACTACATACAGTTATAGCGTTGGGTCATACCAATGAATCTGTCATTCTTCTTGTGTCAGCAATAGTAAATATACAATTGCAGTCTTCGCAGCACCCTTCTGCAATGGTTACTCCTGGCTCAGTCTCATTTCCAAATCTCTCCTCTAGGAAGTGATAATTTACACTCGAGCTGGGGACCCATCCATCCTGGGTCCCTGAGAACGCCGGGACCCAGGATGGAAATGAGGTAGTCTAGATTTTTACATTTTGCCTATTAAAAATTTTAAAAATATTCAAATAAGAGTTATGTAAATATTTGTCTTCATCATTTCAAAATTTCTTGACCTCAGTTTTCAGAAGGCTTCATGGTTGAAGTTGGAACATAATAGCAATTCTAAAATTGCTCTAAAGAGCATTTTTAGGTATGAGGATGTGAAAGCTTATTATTGCATTTAATTTTTGTCTTTATTTACTTTGGATATATATATTCTAACACACACATGTTCTTTTCTAGCTATTGAATTTAAAAATTTTCAATCTATGTCATACAGCAGTAGTTTCTCATTTTCATTGCAGTATATTTTGTATATTATTGTAGTATGGTTTGAATGTGTCCCCAAGGTTCATGCCTTGGAACTAATTCTTTTGGTGTTCCATACAAATGTATTGAATGAATACATAAATGGTCCAGCTGGAACATGATTTTGAAATCACGGTGGATGCCTCATCTAACCCCACCCACTCCCATTTAGCATGCAGTACTTACACTCCCAACAGCTTACGGTTTTCATGGACTTCCCGTTTCCAGGGATTGCCCATACTTGAAGAGGGATGCTTCCCCACCAAGGTCACACTCCCTATTCAGGGCCCACATCTCAATGACTGACCAATGCAGAGGTATAAACTGTGGCCCCTTCCCCCGAAAAGGGACAATTCAGCAGAGTTATCATAGCTCGGAAGCCCTCAGTGGGATTGGCGGAGGCCTTTGTTGTGACTGCCTCAGAGCTCACTTCTCTTGCTGCTCAATCATGTTCCTTTTACCCACTCTGAGGTGTTATTCCCAAGAGCCCCAACATGAAATTCACTGAACACAACTCTCCATCTCAGAGTCTTGTCTCCAGAAACTCAACCTGCCACAGGGGTGCATAGCTTCCAGACTTAACGTGATTTTTCATCTAGTTTCTAGGACAAAGGTCAGACTATGAGGTAGAATTACAAAGTAGAAGAAAGTGTCCAGGCCGGGCGCAGTGGCTCATGCCTGTAATCCCAGAACTCTGCGAGGCTGAGGCAGGTGGATTATCTGAGGTCAAGAGTTCAAGACAAGCCTGGCCAATATGGAGAAACCCCATCTCTACTAAAAATACAAAAATTAGCCGGGTGTGGTGATGGGCACTTGTAATCCTAGCTACTCAGGAGGCTGAGGCAGGAATTCAGTCTGAGGGGTTCAATTTCTTGAACCCCAGAGGTGGAGGTTGCAATGAGCCAAGAGCAAAACTCTGTCTCAAAAAAAAAAAGGGGGTCCATTGATTGGTACCATTCTGTTTTTGTGCTTCTCATCCATCTACTGTCATTTTTTCACCCAACCTAGAATACCAACATCTTTCTACCATCCAGATAGCCCCAGTCCATCAAGGCACCTAGAGTCAGTTTTCCCACAATGCCACAGACTCCTATGTTACAAGTGTTAAAAAGGCAATCAGAATCAACTCCTTCATGCTAACATGCTAGTGAAAACCCACTCCCTTTCATTTTCCCATGGAATCTAAGGAAGTAGGAATTGAATGAGTTCAGTAGAAAGTGGAATGTCTTTCCTAATCCCATGATAGAAACAAAGATGTTGGGTCACCTAGAATCAGGAAGATTTTAAAAGAACCTCACTATGGCCTTTCTTCCCCAACCTTATGTGACACTGACCAACCCATTCCTTATCTCAGCTTCTCTACTTCAGTTCTGTTCTTTTGGGTTTGGAATGATGGTAGAAACAGTGACAAGGGCAAATGTGTTCTCCAAGGTAAGACCAAACCATTTATTCCAGAAATACTTGGGTGTATACTATGTGTCAGTCTCCATCCTAAGTACTCGTGAGGATATCACAGTGGCAACAATAAACAAAGCCCTAAGGAAGAGCTAGAATGTGGTTGAGGACAGAATTAAGGCTGTGAGCCTCAGGAGTCATGTCCTGAAATGGGCTACTGAAGTGATAGCAGGTGCTACAGGATCAGCCAGCAGGGTCACCTAATCCAGCTTTGGGTAAGAGAAGTTTCTCAATTAAAAAAAAAAAGTTCGGCCGGGCGCGGTGGCTCAAGCCTGTAACCCCAGCACTTTGGGAGGCCGAGACGGGCAGATCACGAGGTCAGGAGATCGAGACCATCCTGGCTAACACGGTGAAACCCCGTCTCTACTAAAAAAATACAAAAAATTAGCCGGGCGAGATGGCGGGCGCCTGTAGTCCCAGCTACTCGGGAGGCTGAGGCGAGAGAATGGCGTAAACCCGGGAGGCGGAGCTTGCAGTGAGCTGAGATCCGGCCACTGCACTCCAGCCTGGGCGACAGAGCGAGACTCCGTCTCAAAAAAAAAAAAAAAAAAAAAAAAAGTTCTTTTTTTCATCACAATTCAGTCTTTTTTTTTCTCATATATATTTGCAAAATAATATTTACCTTTTTATGTGTGATATATGCTAATGCTTTCTATTTTTTATTTAACATATATTGGTTGTGGCCAGGCACGGTGGCTCACGCCTGTAATCCCAGCACTTTGGGAGGCCGAGGCAGGCAGATCACCTGAGGTCAGGAATTTGAGACCAGCTTGGCCAACATGACACAACCCTATTTCTAATAAAAATACAAAAAAATATTAGCTGGGCGTGGTGTTGCGCTCCTGTAATCACAGCTACTTGAGAGGCTGAGGCAGGAGAATTGCTTTAACCCAGGAGGCGGAGGTTGCAGTGAGCAGAGATCACACCACTACACTCCAGCCTGGGTGACAGTGACAAAATAAGACTCTGTCTCCAAATATATATATATATTTGAATCAAAAAATTAAGTAAATCTCAACATATATATGTTGAGATTTATATACATATATATGTGTGTGTGTCTGTGTGTTGAGATTTACTGAATTTTGTGATTCATTAAAGGATTGTAATCCATAGTTTGAAATAGTCTTTCCTCTGTTCTAGCCTTTGGACTGGGAAAAGGCCCTACAGGTAACAATTCAATAAAATGTAGAGAATTGTTGATGGAACATTCATTTGTTCTTCAGAATACTATCCTACTACACCGTTTAACGTTTAGAAAAGGATGAGAAATTTTTGAAAATGATTTCCATAAAATGATGTAGCTTAATCACACTCGATGCCTCAGTTTATTAGAAGAGGTGAGACATTTTTACTGAACTGATGATGGTTTACAAACAATACTTTCTCACATGGCAGTGTGAAAAATATTTTCTGAAAATGAAGAAAAAATGGTAAAAGTTATATTAGTCAACTGTTGCTGTGATAATACTGTGTGACAACTCTGGAATCTTAGTGACTTACAACAACAAACATTAGTTTTCCTCCTCAGTAAATCTGCAGGGTGACTGGAATGGTTTGGCTTTAGGCTATGGCTTAGGCTTTCTGGTGAGGTCATGAAAGGCCTCTGCTCTGTAGTAGCACACTCTTACTTCATCTGCATCCCAATGGCCATGGCAAGTCCTGTGTCTGAGTACAGCATCAATGGGTGGGAACCAAACTGCTGAGAACAATAGGAAGGGTGAGGAAGGAAGAATCCTGAGCCAATAATACATTCTATTGCACCAGCCGGTAGTTCCAGAACCCTGTCTCTGTTTCATTCACTCATTTCTGAATTATGACAGTCACTGCTCAAAATAAGAAACTGGCTTTTTCTTTCATTACAAAACATTGTTCCCTGGTAAAAATAATTCTTTTTTTTTTTTAAAGGGTTGCATTTGCACTGTACAACATATTGAGTTGAAAATTGTACAAAAAGAAACGTTAAATATTTAGTCAAGCTACCTAGGGAAATGTATCCTTTTGATAATTTTGTATATTGCATTCTGTAGCATCAGTGTGTGCTTCACATCTTATAGTAAATAACCAGCTGTGGATGAACTCAGAAAGACATGACAGCACTCACTTAGGAAAAAAGCACCTCTTTCTTAATTCCTTTATGATGAAGTTCTTGCTTTGACGATATCATTTCTTTCCCCTTGGAGTCAGCCGTTATTTAATTCATAGAAGCTCCAAAATTGCTGAAATTATTTTATTCTCATGTTTTGATTCCTGTTCTGAATGCAGCTGTAGAAAAATGTTTCAGAGTAATGAACAATGTGTAAGTGAATAAATGAAGCTGCCTGGTGAGGGAAATCAGTACAAAGCCAATTTTGTTTCCTCTTCAGTGCTCTATACCAGGGTTTGGCAAACCATGGCCCATGGCCCAAGTGTGGCCCATCACTTAGTTTTGTAAATAAAGTTTATATATTATCTATGATTGCTTTTGTGCTATAACAGCAGGATGGAGTGCTTTTGACAAAGATCATATGGTCTAGAAAGGCTAAAATATTTACTATGTGGTCCTTTATAGAAAAATTTGTTGTCTTGGATTCAGAGGAACGTGGCAGATGGGAGGCAGGACTAGACTGCATCTCTGGACAGAGGAGTGGGCGGGGACTCGCATTGTGAATTTTAGGTCCAGATCACTGCAAGAACAAACCAGCAATCCAGAGAGGACCCACAGACCCTCTGAAGGAAGCGGACTGCTCCTGCAGGACCGGGGAGATACCCCAAATACTGTGAGTGCCCCAAATGCAGAAGTGGGAAAGGGAAACCCTCCTCTTCTGAACACACATCCCAACTGGAGAAGCTGAAGGTCTGTTTGAGGGAGAAGTTTCTGACTTTACCTGGAGCTGTGTCGTTAGAGAACCCACCAAAATACAGGGGTGGAGGAAGCAGCAGAAAGGCCCTGGGAGCTCACTGGGTCCCCAGGAAGCCCAATCCTGCTGGCACCAGAGGGATCCATTGGGTGGGTGGCCAGAGGAGCAGGGGGTACAACTCTACAGGGAGAAGGAATTCCTTAGCTGAACTTTGTAACAATTTCAATGGAATAAGAAGCCTCCAGGCCAGAACCTGGGGGAGGGAGCCAGTCGGTATGCAGATTTCACAGGAAGGGGAAGAAGCCCCCTTCTTTTGCAGCTGGGAGGTGAATAGCCTCAGGCAAGTTCTCAAGCCCATCTCATCCTCCACGTGGAAACAGACTCGGGGCTATTGGGGCGGTGGGGGGCGGGGTGCACTTGGTGTTGAGGCATGGAGGAAGTGAGACAGGTCCTTCAGTTTGCATGGGAGCTGGGTGAGGCCTGTGGCTGCCGGCTTTCCCACTTTCCTGACAATCTGCATGACTCAGCAACAGCAGTCAAAATCCTCCTAGCTACACAACTCCAGTGACCTGCGAATCTCACCCTCATCTCCCACAGCAGCTGCAGTAAGACCTGCCCAAGGAGAGTCTGAGCTCAGACACGCCTAGCCCCACTCCCACCTGATGGTCCTTCCCTACCCAGACTGGTAGTGGAAGACAAAGGACATATAATCTTGGGAGTTCTAGGGCCCCACCTACCGCTGGTCCCTCTCCACACTACTACAGCTGATGCTTTCTGGAGAGTGCCACCTTTTGGCAGGAGGCCAACCAGCACAAAAACAGGGCATTAAACCACCAAAGCTAAGGACCCTCATGGAGTCCATTGCACCCTACACCACCTCCACCAGAACAGGTACGTGTATCCATGGCTGAGAGACCCATAGATGGTTCACATCACAGGACTCTGCAGACATCCCCCAGTACCGGCCCAGAGCCAGGTAGTCTTGTTGGGTAGCTAGACCCAGAAGAGAGACAACAATCACTGCAGTTCAGCTTACAGGAAGCCACATCCATAAGAAAAGGGGGAGAGTAATAAATCAAGGGAACACCCCATGGGACAGAAGAATCTGAACAACAGCCTTCAGCCCTAGACCTTCCCTCTAACAGAGCTTACCCAAATGAGAAGTAACCAGAAAACCAACTCCGGTAATATGATAAAACAAGGCTCTTCAACATTCAAACAGGGAGAAGGAATTCTTTAGCTGAACTTTGTAACAATTTGAAGGGGGTCAGAAGCCTCCAGGCCAGAACTTGTGGGAGGAAGCCAGTTGGTAGAGCAGACTTCACAGGAAGGGGAAGAACTAAAGCCCCTTTCTTTTGCAGCTGGGAGGTGAATAGCATGGAAACAAAAAATCACACTAGTTCACCAGCAACAGATCAAAACCAAAAAGGACTCCCTGATTTGCCTGTAAAAGAATTCAGGAGGTTAGTTATTAAACTTATCAGGGAGGGACCAGAGAAAGGCAAAGCCCAATGCAAGGAAATAAAAAAAATAATATAAGAAGTGAAGGGAGAAATATTCAGTGAAATAGATAGCTTAAAGAAAAAACAATATAAAATTCAGGAAACTTTGGACACACTTTTAGAAATGTGAAATACTCTGGGAAGTCTCAGCAATAGAATTGAACAAGTAAAAGAAAGAAATTCAGAGTGTGAAGACAAGGTCTTTGAATTAACCCAATCCAACAAAAGAAAAAAGAATAAGAAAATATGAACAAAGCCTCCAAAAAGACTGTGATTATGTTAAATGACTAAACCTAAGAATAATCAGTGTACCTGAAAAAGAAGAGAATTCTAAAATCCTGGAAAACATATTTGGGGGAATAATGGAGGAAAACTTCCCCAGTCTTGTGAGAGACCTAGACATCCAAATGCAAGAAGCACAAAGAACACTTGGAAAATTCATCGTAAAAGATCTTCACATGGGCACATTGTCTTTAGGTTATCCAAAGTTAAGACAAAGGAAAGAAGAGCTGCGAGACAGAAGCACCAGGTAACCTATAAAGGAAAACCTACCAGATTAACAACAGATTTCTCAGCAGAAACTCTATAAGCTAGAAAGGATTGGGAACCTGTCTTCAGCCTCCTCAAACAAAACAATTATCAGCCAAGAAGCTTGTATCCAGTGAAACTAAGCATCATATATGAAGTAAAGGTACAGTCATTTTCAGACAAACAAATGCAGAGAGACTTTGCCATTAACTAAACAACCACTATAAGAACTGCTAAAAGGAGCTCTAAATCTTGAAACAAGTCTTGAAAACACATCAAAACAGAACCTCTTCAAAGCATGAATCCCACAGGACCTATACAACAAGCATACAAGTTAAAAAGCAAAAACAAAAAACAAAACTCAAAGTACACAGGCAACAAAGAGCATGACAAAAGCAGCAGTACCTCAAATTTCAATACTAACATTGAATGTAAATGGCCTAAATGCTCCACTTAAAAGATACAGAACCACAGAATGGATAAGAACTCACCAACCAACTATCTGCTGCCTTCAGGAGATTCAACTAACACATAAGGACTCACATAAACTTAAAGTAAAGAGGTGAAAAAGGCATTTCATGCAAATGGACACCAAAAGCGAGCAGGGGTAGCTATTCTTATATCAGACAAAACAAAGTTTAAAGCAACAGCTGTTAAAAGAGATAAGGAGGGACAATATATAATGGTAAAAGGCCTTGTCCAACAGGAAAATAGCACAATCCTAAACATATATTCACCTAACACTGGAGCTCCCAAATTTATAAAACAATTGCTAATAGAGCTCAGAAATGAGATAGACAGCAACGTAATAAGAATGGAGGGCTTCAATACTCCATGACAGCACTAGACAGGTCATCAAGACAGAAAGTCAACAAAGAAACAATGGATTTAAACCATACCTTGGAACAAATAGACTTAACATATATATACAGAACATTTCATCCAACAACTGCAGAATACACATTCTATTCAACAGCACATAGAACTTTCTCCAAGATAGACCATATGATAGACCATAAAATGAGCCTTAGTAAATTTAAGAAAATTAAAATTATATCAAGCACTCTCTCAGACCACAGTAGAATAAAATTGGAAATTAACTCCAAAAGGAACCTTTGAAACCATGCAAATACATGGAAATTAAATAACCTGCTCCTGAATGAACATTGGGTCAAAAACAAAATCAAGATGGAAATTAAAAAATTCTTTGAACTGAATGACAATAATGACACAGCCTATCAAAACCTCTGGGATACAGCAAAGGTGGTGGTAAGAGGAAAGTTCACAGCCCTAAACGCCTACATCAAAAAGTCTGAAAGAGCACAAAGAATCTAAGGTCACACCTCAAGGACCTAGAGAAACAAGAACAAACCAAATCCAAACCTAGCAGAAGAAAGGAAATAACCAGGATCAGAGCAGAACTAAATGAAATGGAAACAAACAAACAAAAGATACAAACGATAAATGAAACAAAAAGCTGGTTCTTTGGAGAGATAAATAAAATTGATAAACCATTAGCAAGATTAACCAAGAAAAGAAGAGAGAAAATCCAAATAACCTCACCAAGAAACTAAACAGGAGATATTACAACTGACACCACTGAAATACAAAAGATCACTCAAAGCTACTAGGGACACCTTTATGCACATAAACTAGAAAACCTAGAAGAGACGGATAAATTCCTGGAAAAATACAACCCTCCTAGCTTGAATCAGGAAGAATTAGATACCCTGAACAGACCAATAACAAGCAGAGAGATTGAAATGGTTATTAAAACAGTACCAACAAAGAAGTCAAGGACCAGATGGACTCACAGCAGAACTCTACCAGACATTCAGTGAAGAATTGGCACCAATCCTTTTGACACTATTTCACAAGATAGAGAAGGAACCCTCCCTAATTCATTCTGTGAAGCCCGCATCACCCTAATACCAAAAGCAGGAAAGAACATAACCAAAAAAGAAGACTACAGACTGATATCTTTTATGAACATAGATGCTAAAATCCTTAACAAAATACTAGCTAACCAAATCCAACAACATATCAAAAAGATAATTCCCCATGATCAAGTGGGTTTCATACCAGGGATGTAGGGATGGTTTAACAAATGCAAATCAATAAATGTAATACACCACATAAACAGAATTAAAAACAAAAATCACATGATCATTTCAATAGATGCAGAAAAAGCATTTGACAAAATCCGGCATCCCTTTATGATTAAAACTTTCAGCAAAATTGGCATACAAGGGATACATACCTTAACGTAATGAAAGCCATCTGTGACCAACCCACAGCCAACATAATACTGAATGGGGAAAAGTTGAAAACATTCCCTCTGAGAACTGGAACAAGACAAGGATGCCCACTCTTACCACTCCTCTTCAACACAGTACTGGAAGACCTAGCCAGGGCAATCAGACAAGAGAATGAAATAAAGGGCATCCAAATCAGTAAACAGGAAGTCAAACTGTCCCCGTTTGCTGACAATATGATTGTTTACCCTGAAAACCATAAGGACTCCTCTAGAAAGCTCCTAGAACTGGTAAAAGAATTCAACAAAGTTTCCAGATACAAGATTAATGTACATAAATCACTAGCTCTTCTATACATCAACAGTGACCAAGTAGAAAATCAAATCAAGAACTCAACCTCTTTTACAATAGCTGCCAAAAAAACTAAAATACTTCGGAATATACCTAACAAAGGAATTGAAAGACCTCTACAAGGAAAACTACAAAACGATGCTGAAAGAAATCATAGATGACACAAACAAATGGAACATGCTCATGGATGGGTAAAATCAATGTTATGAAAATGACCATACTGCCAAATGCAATCTATAAATTCAGTGCAATCCCCATCAGAACACCACTATCGTTCTTCACAGGATTAGAAAAAAAATTATAAAATGTATATGGAACAAAAAAAAAAAAAAGAGCCTTGAGCCTGCATAGCCAAAGCAAGACTAAGCAAAAAGAACAAATCTGGAGGCATCTCACTACCTGATTTCAAACTATACTATAAGGCCATAGTCATCAAAATAGCATGGTACTGGTATAAAAAGAGGCACATAGACCAATGGAACAGAATAGGGAACCCAGAAATAAACTCAAATACTTACAGCCAACTGATCTTTGACAAAGCAAAGGAAAACATAAAGTGGGGAAAGGACACCCTTTTCAACAAATGGTGCTGGGATAATTGGCTAGCCACATGCGGGAGAATGAAACTGGATCCTCATCTCTCACCTTATACAAAGATCAACTGAAGATGGATTAAAGACTTAAACCTGAGACCTGAAACTATAAAAATTCTAGAAGATAACCTTGGAAAAACCTTTCTAGACATTGGCTTAGGCAAGGATTTCATGACCAAGAACCCAAAGGCAAATGGATTAAAAACAACAATAAATAGCTGGGACCTAATTAAACTAAAGAGTTTTTGCATGGCAAAAAGAACAGTCAGCAGGGTAAGCAGACAACCCACAGAGTGGGAGAAAAATCTTCACAATCTATACATCTGACAAAGGACTAAAATCCAGAATCTACGGCAAACTCAAACATATCAGTAACAAAAAACAAGCCCATCAAAAAGTGGGCTAAGGACGTGAATAGACAGTTCTCAAGAGAAGATATGCAAATGGCCAACAAACATATGAAAAAATGCTCAACATCACTAATGATCAGGGAAATGCAAATCAAAACCACAATGCGACACCACCTTACTCCTGCAAGAATGGCAATAATAATAATAATAATAATAAAACAGTAGATGTTGGTGTGAATGCAGTGAACAGGGAACACTTCTACACTGCTGGTGGGATTGTAACCTAGTACAGCCACTATGGAAAACAGTGTGGAGATTCCTTAAAGAACTAAAAGTAGAACTACCGTTTGATCCAGCAATGCCACTACTGAGTATCTACCCAGAGGAAAAGAAGTCATTATTCAAAAAACATACTTGCACACACATGTTTATAGTAGCACAATTCACAATTGCAAAATCGTGGAATCAACCCACATGCTCATCAATCAATGAGTGGATAAACTGTGGTATATATATATGATGGAATACTACACAGCCATAAAAAGGAATGAACAGAATTTGCAGTGACCTGGATGAGATTGGAGACTATTACTCTAAGTGATATAACTCAGGAATGGAAAAACCAAACATAGTATGTTCCCACTGATATGTGGGGGCTGAGCTATGAGGATACAAAGGCAGAAGAACGACACAATGGACTTTGGGGACTTGAGGGAAAGAGTGGGAGGTGAGTGAAGGATAAAAGACAATATCTATGGTGCAGTGTATGCTGTTCAGGTGATGGGTGCACCAAAATCTCACAAATCACTTCTAAAGAACTTAGTCATGTAACTAAATACCACCTGTACCCCAATAACTTATGGAAAAAGAAAAAAAGAAAAAATTACCATCTCTTGCTCTATGTAGTTATTATTTAACAAAAGAATTGTTTCAAAAACGCAAATGTTATCAAATGTGAATACTTATAATTTCTTAAAAAGTGAAATGCATATTTTCTATCCTCACATCCACTGGGAGATTATATTTTGATTGAGGAAGATCTGGCAACCCTAGCTTAGGAGATATGAATGCAAGTTCGCATGGGCTAGGTTATGCTGCAGTAACAAACAACCCCAGCTCTCAGTGCCTTAACACAATAGGTTTATTTCTCACTCCTGCTGAGTGTCCATCATAGGTGAGCAGGGTCACTCCAAGACCCAGGTGGTTGGAGCAGCTGCAATCTGGAGAGCATCTGACCACCTTAGCAGAGGGAAAAGAGTGAAGGTACTCATGCGCTGGTGTTAAAGCTTCTTTCCAGAAGTGACACATACCACTTTTCTTTGGCCAAAGCAAGGTATATGGTTATACTTAATCTTAAGGTGGTGAGAAATTTAATTCTGTCATATGCTCAAGGGGGAGAGAGAGAGAGAGAGAGAGAGAGAGATTTGGTAGATAGCACTAATTACTACTAAAGTAAGAAACAAACAATGGCCATTTCAGAAAGTGACTTCATTACAGCAGGAGAGTGGCCACAGCTTTACAGGCAGCAAAGCCTGTAATGTCTCTGAGATGGAGATTTGCAGTGATGGGAAGTGGTACAGAAATCCCTTTTAACTTCCTTTCTCTGCTTCTGTTCCAGGGCTTCGTCTGCAACAAATGCTCTGGTTGGTATAAATTCCTCCTGGAGAATGTTAGATTATTAATTTTCTGTTTCCAGTGTTACTGTAACTTTGGATCTTTCGGCTTTCATAGGTATTTGATTTATTGGTTGGGACCGTTAGGTCTAATCACTAGCTGGTTTCCAACCTAACTTGGAAATTCTGCTACTTCTTTTTTTTAAGTGAACATTATGCCAAACTAAAAATATTTTAAAGTGCGTTAAAAAAGCAAACCAACAAAATCTACTACCTAGTGGCTAATTTTCAAGCTGGTACCACAAATGAAGCTTTTTACTTATTTTTTTTAATCCCTAACTATCATTTATGGATAGAGACAGTGCATCAAAACTGCTGGAAATGGAAACTAAACACAAGTCAATCTGCTTTTTCAATTACTTAGAACCTCTGCTTTTGGCCGGGCGCGGTGGCTCAAGCCTGTAATCCCAGCACTTTGGGAGGCCGAGACGGGCGGATCACGAGGTCAGGAGATCCAGACCATCCTGGCTAACATGGTGAAACCCCGTCTCTACTAAAAATACAAAAAAAAAAAATTAGCCGGGCGAGGTGGTGGGCGCCTGTAGTCCCAGCTACTTGGGAGACTGAGGCAGGAGAATGGCGTGAACCCGGGAGGCGGAGCTTGCAGTGAGCTGAGATCCGGCCACTGCACTCCAGCTCGGGCGACAGAGCGAGACTCCGTCTCAAAAAAAAAAAAAAAAAAAAAAAAAAAAAAAAGAACCTCTGCTTTAAAAGCATTTTGTTTTGTTTTTTTGCCTCTAACCTTCTAAATGGTTCTGGAGGGAGCACAGCCATGATGGACATAATGGGTGCATCCAAGATCACCACAGAGGGAAGGGGACTTAGGTGGGGTTTCAGCCTAGAGGAAGGGATGGAAAGTTGTTGACGTTACCTTAACCATTTTTGATGATGGGAGCCAATAAGAGTCCATGGAAAGAGGCTGTGACAACTGAAATGCCTATATTTTTTGTATTTCTGTGCCTACTTGTCATTTACTGTTTTTTTTTAACCTGATTGATTTCTAGAAAATTCCATGGGTATTTATGTGCAAATCTCCTTTTCTTTTCCTCCTTTTTTTTTTTTTTTTCTTGAGGCAGAATCTCTGCTACCCAGGCTGGAGTGCAGTGGCTGATGTCACTGCAACTTCCGTCTCCCAGATTTAAGTGATTCTCGTGCCTCAGCCTCATGAGTAGCTGGTATTACAGGCACACACCACCACACCCAGCTAATTTTTTGTATTTTTAGTAGAGAACAGGGTTTCACCATGTTGGCCAGGCTCGCCTTTAACTCCTTCTTGATGATGGAATTGACAATTGAGGCTCAAACACAAAATCATGTCAGCACCAGGCCAGTCAGAACCCACCTGAGAAAAGCCAAGCTTCTAACATCAGGAAATCAGGAGTAAACCACACGATGAGCTGGGGGGCGGGGACAGAAATTTTTGATGGTTGTGCCTGGCACATAACAGACACTCAAAAAATATCTTCTGAATAGACAAGCATCAAAGTGCAAGGTGGGAGTGAAGTTGGAATGGAAGAGCAAGGAGATCTAGGAAAAGAGTTGGGGCGTGAAGAAGGACTCCGGAGTGTTTACTGTCAATATAGAGTATTGAAAAGAAGTCCAGAGAGGAGGTGTCTGCAGCTAGCCTGTGTGTCTTGGACTCAGAGAGTGTCAGGTGGGCTTCAAAGGCCAGAGGCAAGGCAGATAAAACAGATTTTTAAAAATTGAAGTGAAAAGAAACAGATTTTATTTTGAGAATTTATACACTGGGAGTAGGCAGCACTGATGTGAAGTGAAAAAGGATTTTTTTTTTTTTTTTATGTCATGCCTTCATTTGTACACCACCTACAGCTTCAAAATCCTTTTATATGTATCCATCTAATCCTTAAGGTGGGCATGAACCTCTTTTGGCGGTCGGCAAGGATGGGAAAGATTACATGATTTCAGGTCTCACAGAGAAAGTGCTGGAGCTGTAGCTTGAATTCTAAGTTTTTACTTCAAATCCACAATGCCATGCCTCACTCCAGTGAAGGACAGACTCCTGTTCTGTCTCCTAAAACCCACACAGCTCGCCTGGGTAAGTCTCTAGTGAAGTGTGCCGAAGTGAGTTCCTCGTTAGTGAGCTCTGTTTTTCTCCTGGGGCTCCGTCGATAAAGGAGCAGTTCGGGGACTGCTGTTCTGTGATCTGAGGAATAACAGCAAGGATGTTCTGGTTTTTCTAAAGGGAGCCACTTATGGGAAAGTAGAGATGGTTTAGCAACAGCTGTGAAATATGGTTTCATAATGAATACTTCGGGATGGAATGAATATGTTTAGTATTTTTGTTTTTCTCACTCTTGAGAAGAGGTGAAGAAAGATGGTGGGAGGTGAGGTCCTAGGTGTACAGGGGATGTTGAGAACTGATCTAAAATCCATCCTGGCCAATATGACCTTGGTGGCAATTTGAGTGCAGTATAATCGAGACAGTAGCTACAGGGCTGGTGTTTCCTGGCAGGGGATGCATTTTTAAATTATTGTGGGTGACTGATTTGACCTGCCTTTGCTGGTCCTTAGTTGTTGAACAGTGAGAGTGGAGATGAGGATTTTCATCAAACCTTCAGGGACTTACCTGTTCTGAAATGTGTGAGCACTCAGGTACTCTCTCCTCCTGGAGCGATGTGACTGAATTTGGGCTCAATTATTAAGAGGCCTCTTTCTTGTGTCTGTTTTAAAATTTATGGGGGGAGATAAAACAGGGAAAAACACCCCATTTTTGGTATAAAGGCTTTTCTTTATATCCCGCTTTCAATTTCCCTGCCCTCTGAATCATCTAGAAGACAAGACTTTCGAGCCTCATGAAGCTAGCTTTGAGAGCACAGACAGGGAAAGGCCCTGGGAATGTTTGAGGGGATAAGGCCACAAGAGGATGGCAGCTGGTGCTTTTTTCACAATTTTGCTTGTATCCTCTGGTCATTTTTATTCACTTGTGTTATTTTGTCATTTTTGCACAGTGATGAGTGTAGGACCAGCAAGGAGGTGTTGCAGTCGTGTGGGTTCTGGCTGGAGTTCCCCACCAGGAGTGGAGTGTTCTACTTGAAGATTAGGGAGAGGCAGGTTTCTTCTCAAGTGAGAGTCCCTTGGTCAACAGGTCCTAGAAAATAAGGACCAATTAGGTAAGCCTGCAGGTGTGCTTCTGCGACACTGATACACTATCTGTAAAACACTGACAGTTACACAGGGCAAGATAAACTTTTAAAAATACAAATTGAGGTCAGGTGCAGTGGTTCACGCCTGTAATTCCAGTACTTTGGGAGGCTGAGGCAGGCAGATCACCTGAGGTCGGAAGTTCGAGACCAGCCTGGCTAACATGGTGAAACCCCATCTCTACTAAAAATACAAAAATTAGCCAGGCATAGTGGTGTGTGCCTGTAGTCCCAACTACTTGGAGTGCTGAGGCACAAAAATCACTTCAACCCGGGAGGCAGAGGTTGCAAGTGAGCTGAGATCATGCCACTGCATGCCAGCATGGGTGGCAGAGGAAGACTATATCTCAAAAAAAAAAAAAAGTGTAAGTTCTTCCATATTTTATGGGCCTACAGAGTGCATGCCATGAAACTCACTCAGGTGGAACGGATTCTGCTCAGGAAAACAGAGAGTTTTTATTTCAATTAGGATATGATGTAAAAATCGCACAGATAGTAGAAAATGCAATTACACACATATATGCTTCCATTGAAGACTTTCTTTCCCAAATGTAAAGGTCATAATTAACTCACTTTATGTGTTATTTTCCTATGTTCCCTCCCCCTTCCACACTTATATATGGGTGACCTGAATTTTATCTGGATATTTCTGATGACAACATCGTCTCTTCCTGTTCAACCCATATTATTGCTTCTGGTATCCACTATGCTTTGCATGTGTCCTAAGACATAGGGAATTTTCTTTGTAATGAATGATTAACTTTTGTTCATTGTTTTCTGTTCATTGGAATTACATGTGGAGTATTCATAAATGAAGATCACCTCTGTTTCTCTAGGATAACATGTGGGTCAGAGATCTTAGCTGAAAGCCCTAGAAGCCATCTCTGGCTGATGTAAGCAGAGGGATATTGGGCAGATCACAGAATTGTCTTAACTAGAGTGGGTCCATGAGCCTGACCTGAAAAAATTTAGACAGCAAGTCGAAGGGAAAGCAAAAGCTTCAAAGAGGTACCACCTGCTTTGTTTTGTTTTGTTTTGTTTTATTTTGTCTCATCTCATCTCATCTCATCTCATCTCATCCTTTTTGGAATGGGGCCTCACTCTGTTGCGTAGGCTGGAGTGCAGTAGAGTGATCATGGCTCACTGTAGCCTTGACTTCCCAGGCTCAAGTGATCTTCCCTGCTCACCCTCCTGAGTAGCTGGGACTATAGGTGCACACCACCATGCCCGGCTAATTTTTGCATTTTTGTATTTTTTGTAGAGATGGGGTTTAGCCACGTTGGCCAGGCTGGTCAGGAACTCTTAAGTTCAAGCGATCCACCCACCTCAGCCTCCCAAAGTGCTGGGATTACAGGCATGAGCACCATGCCTGGCCCTGTGTTTTTTTTTTGCAGGAGTTTTCCTTCTCTCATTGGTTTAGTGAGTGATTAATTTTTTAGGCATGATTTTGTACTTGCTGGGAATCTATGTTCTCCAGAAAGTGTGGGATAAATTCATTTCTGCTTGACACCTTTGGCTTCTCTTAGTCTAATAATGAAGGGATGAAGCTAGCTAGGGCTCCCATAATTGGTGCTCTGTGAATATTAAACTCTTCCTGATGACGTGTACCTTTTTGTTCTTGTCCTCGAGTGTGTATAGGAAAGGTGAAGACTCTGCATTCATTTTTCATTGCAGCTGTAACAAATCACCAATAATTTAGCAGCTTAAACACAAATTATCTTACAATTCTGTAGGCCAAAAGTCTGACACAGATCTCAGCAGGCTACAATCAGGTGTCACAGGGCTGCGTTCCTTTCTGTTGGCTTCAGGAGAGCCTGGATCTCTGTTCCCCTGCTGGCTATCAGTTGAAGGCTACTCCCAGCTTCTAGAAGCTACTTGAATTCCATGGCTTGTAGCCTTTTCCTCCATTTTCAAAGTCGGCATTGGTGGGCTGACTCCCTCTCATGCTTTGAATCTGTCTTGATTATTTACTCTTGTCTCTGACCAAAGCCAGGAAAGATTCTCCAATTTTAAGGACTCCTGTGATTAGATTGGGCCCACCTGGATCATCTAGGATGATCTCCCACCCCAAGATTTATGCCTTCAATTATATCTGCAAAGTCCCTCTTGCCCCAGGTTCCAGAGATCAGGGTGTGACATCCTTGGGAGGGGGAAGATTATTCTGCTGGCCAAAGACTCTACTGGGGTTAATTCTGAAAATCAAATTTTCTTCACCCTCGAGCAGGCAGATGTGCTGCCTTCAAAAGTGCTTAGGTGTTATAGTCACCTGTCCTGAGCCCCGAGCTCTCAGGAGCCGGCCTGTGCACAGCACGTGGAGCCAGCCTGTTCTTAAGGTCTGCTCTTGTTATCTATTAAGCAAAGGAGCCAATAACCAGGACAGTTAGGGTGGAATCTCACTCTGGTCCATAGAGTCCTCTTTATTTCTACATAAAATCCTATGAAATACTTTCTTGAGTGTTTGATGCTTTGCTGATTTGAAGATGCAACCTTCTTGGGGCAAGGCCAGCATTTCTTGGACGGGACTCACATGTCTGTTCTTTGGAGCTGTGGGCAAAGAGCCTATCCCTTCAGGGAACGTAAGCAGGTAGAGATGTTTGCTGGGGCTCCGAAAATTGAGTGAGCAGAGCCACGTGAGTGAGTGCTCAGTGACAGCTGATCTTTGGCTGTTTCCCAGAATATTTCTACCTGTTGTGAAAACCAGTCATTGGTGTTTGGAGAATGACTGTTGCCATGGATACCTGGTTGTTCTAATTGGTCCCACAAGCTACGTGTTTGTAGGAATAGGTCTTCTCCTGCCCCAGCCCTATGGCTCTGCTGCCCTGCCCATGTGGGCACACCTGATTATCAGAGCATAAGCAGCTGATGAAGCTGGACTAATGCATCTGTTCCTGGGTGTCTCCTGACTTTGCACCAGTGACACCATTTGGCCAGTGTCTCTCTTCAGTGCTGAAGCAGTCAGATAGAAAGCCCAGAAGCTGATGGCAGTCACCTTCTATGGAAAAAGCCTGCCACAGCAAGAAGGATGCACACACAGAGAGAGAGTTTACCTGGCTTCGTGGGGTCAGATCCTAGTCCTCCTGGGACCTAGACACATTTTCTTGTCTTACTTTTTTTTTTTTTCTTTTGTTTTATTATACTTTAAGTTCCGGGATACATGTGCAGAACGTACAGGTTTGTTACATAGGTATACACGTGTCATGCTGGTTTGTTGCACCCATCAACCCATTGTCTACATTAGGTATTTCTCCTAATGCTATCCCTCAATTAGCCCCCCACCCCCTGACAGGCCCCAGTGTGTGATGTTCCCCTCCCTATGTTCATGTGTTCTCATTGTTCAATTCTCACTTATGAGTGAGAATATGTGGTGTTTGATTTTCTGTTCCTGTGTTAGTTTGCTGAGAATGATGGTTTCCAGCTTCATCTATGTCCCTGCAAAGGACATGAACTCATACTTTTTTATGGCTGCATTGTATTCCATAGTGTATATGTGCCATATTTTCTTTATCTAGTCTATCATTGATGGGCATTTGGGTTGGTTCCAGGTCATTGCTATTGTGAATAGTGCTGCAATAAACATATGTGTGCATGTGTCTTTATAGTAGAATGATTTGTAATCCTTTGGGTATATACCCAGTTATGGGATTGCTGGGTCACATGGTATTTCTGGTTCTAGATTCTTGAGGAATCACCACACTGTCTTCCACAATGGTTGAACTAATTTACACTCCCATGAACAGTGTAAAAGTGTTCCTATTTCTCCACATCCTCTCCAGCATCTGTTGTTTCCTGACTTTTTAATGATTGCCATTCTAACTAGAGTGAGATGGTATCTCACTGTGGTTTTGATTTGCATTTCTCTAATGACCAGTGATGATGAGTATTTTTTAACATGTTTGTTTGGCCGCATAAATGTCTTCTTTTGAAAAGTGTCTATTCATATCCTATGCCCACTTTTTGATGGAATTTTTTTTTTTTTTTTTAGTAAATTTGTTTAAGTTCCTTGTAGATTCTGGATATTAGCCCTTTGTCAGATGGATAGCTTGCAAAAATTTTCTCCCATTCTCTAGGTCGCCTGTTCACTCTGATGATAGTTTGTTTTGCTGTGCAGAAGCTCTTTAGTTTAGTTAAATCTCATTTGTCAATTTTGGCTTTTGTTGTCATTGCTTTTGGTCTTTTAGTCATGAAGTCTTTGCCCATGCCTATGTCCTGAATGGTATTGCCTAGGTTTTCTTCTAGGGTTTTTATGGTTTTAGGTCTTACGTTTAAGTCTTTAATCCATCTGGAGTTAATTTTTGTGTAAGGTGTAAGGAAGGGGTCCAGTTTCAGTTTTCTGCATATGGCTAGCCAGTTTTCCCAGCAACATTTATTAAATAGAGGCTCCTTTCCCCATTTCTTGTTTTTGTCAGGTTTGTCAAAAATCAGATGGTTGTAGATGCGTGGTGTTATTTCTGAGGCCTCTGTTCTGCTCCTTTGGTCTATATATATGTTTTGGTACCAGTACCATGCTGTTTTGGTCACTATAGCTTTGTAGTATAGTTTGAAGTCAGGTAGCATGATGACTCCAGCTTTGTTCTTTTGCTTAGGATTGTCTTGGCTATACAAGCTCTTTTTTGGTTCCATATGAAATTTAAGGTAGTTTTTTCTAATTCTGTGAAGAAAGTCAGTGATAGCTTGATGGGGATAGCATTGAATCTATAAATTACTTTGGGCAGTATGGCCATTTTCATGATATTGATTCTTTATATCCATGAGCATGGAATGTCTTTCCATTTGTTTGTCCTCTCTTATTTCTTTGAGCAGTGGTTTGTAGTTCTCCTTGAAGAGGTCCTTCACATCCCTTGTAAGTTGTATTCTTAGGTATTTTATTCTCTTTGTAGCAATTGTGAATGGAAGTTCACTCATGATTTGCTTCTCTGTTTGTCCGTTATTGGTGTATAGAAACACTTGTGATTTTGGACATTGATTTTGTATCCTGAGACTTTGCTTATCAGCTTAAGGAGATTTTGGGTTGAGACAATGGGGTTCTCTAAATATACAATCATGTCATCTGCAAACAGAGACAATTTGACTTCCTCTCTTCCTATTCAAATATGCTTTATTTCTTTCTCTTGCCTGATTGCCCTGGCAGAAAATTCCAATACTATGTTGAATAGGAGTGGTGAGAAAGGGCATCCTTGTGTGGTGCCAGTTTTCAAAGGGAATGCTTCCCGTTTTTGCCCATTCAGTATAATATTGACTGTGGGTTTGTCATGAAAAGCTCTTATGATTTTGAGATACATTCCATCAGTACCTAGTTTATTGAGAGTTTTTAGCATGAAGAGGGGTGGAATTTCATTGAAGGTCTTTTCTCCATCTATTGAGATAATCATGTGGTTTTTGTCATTGGTACTGTTTATGTGATGGATTACATTTATTGATTTGCATATGTGGAACCAGCCTTGCATCCGAGGGATGAAGCCGACCTGATCATGGTGGATAAGCTTTTTTTTTTTTTTTTTTTTTGAGGCGGAGTCTCGCTCTGTCGCCCGGACTGGAGTGCAGTGGCCGGATCTCAGCTCACTGCAAGCTCCGCCTCCCGGGTTTACGCCATTCTCCTGCCTCAGCCTCCCGAGTAGCTGGGACTACAGGCGCCCGCCACCTCGCCCGACTAGTTTTTTTTTTTGTATTTTTTAGTAGAGACGACGTTTCACCGTGTTCGCCAGGATGGTCTCGATCTCCTGACCTCATGATCCGCCCGTCTCGGCCTCCCAAAGTGCTGGGATTACAGGCTTGAGCCACCACGCCCGGCCTGGATAAGCTTTTTGATGTGTTGCTGGATTTGGTTTGCCAGTATTTTATTGAGGATTTTCGCATCGATGTTCTTCAGGGATATTGGCCTGAAATTTTCTTTTTTTTGTTGTGTCTCTGCTGGGTTTTGTTATCAGGATGATGCTAGCCCCATAAAATGAGTTAGGGAGGAGTCCCTCTTTTTCTATTGTTTGGAATAGATTCAGAAGGAATGGTACCAGCTCCTCTTTGTACCTCTGGTAGAATTTGGCTGTGAATCCGTCTGGTCCTGGGCTTTTTTTTTTTTGGTTGGTAGGCTATTACTTACTGCCTCAACTTCAGAACTTGTTATTGGTCTATTCGGGGATTCAATTTCTTTCTGGTTTAGTCTTGGGAGGGTGTATGTGTCCAGGAATTTATCCATTTCTTCTAGATTTTCTAATTTATTTGCATAGAGTGGTTTATAGTATCCTCTGATGGTAGTTTGTATGTCTGTGGGATCAGTGGTGATATCCCCTTTATCATTTTTTATTGTGTCTATTTGATGCTTCTCACTTTTCTTCTTTGGTCTGGCTAGCGGTCTATCTATTTCGTTAATCTTTTCAAAAAAGCAGCTCCTGGATTCATTGATTTATTTCAAGGCTTTTTCATGTCTCTGTCTCCTTTAGTTCTGCTCTGATTGTAGATATTTCTTTTCTTCTGCTAGCTTTTGAAATTGTTTGCTCTTGCTTCTCTAGTTCTTTTAATTGTGATGTTAGGGTGTCAATTTTAGATCTTCCCTGCTTTCTCCTGTAGGCATTTAGTGCTATAAACTTCCCTCTAAACACTGCTTTATCTGTGTTCCAGAGAATCTGGTATGTTGCATTCTTATCGGTTTCAAAGAGCTTATTTATTTCTGCCTTAATTTCATTATTTACCCAGTAGCCATTCAGATGCAGGTTGTTCAGTTTCTATATTGTTGTATGGTTTTGAATAAGTTTCTTAATCCTGAGTTCTAATGTTATTGCATTGTGGTCTGAGAGACTGTCTGTTATGATTTCTGTTCTTTTGCATTTGCTGAGGGGTGTTTTACTTCCAATTATGTGGTCAATTTTAGAATAAATGTGATGTGGTGCTGAGAAAAACGTATATTCTGTTAATTTGGGGTGGAGAGTTCTGTATGTTAGGTATGCTTGGTCCAGAGCTGAGTTCAAGTCCTGAATATCTTTGTTAATTTTCTGTCTTGCTGATCTGTCAATATTGACAGTGGGGTGTTAAAGACTCCCGCTACTATTATGTGAGAGTCTAATGCTCTTTGTAGGTCTCTAAGAATTTGCTTTATGAATCTGGGTGCTCCTGTGTTGCGTCCCTACATATTTAGGATAGTTAGCTCTTCTTGTTGCATTGATTCGTTTACCATTGTGTAATGCCCTTCTTTGTCTCTTTTGATCTTTGTTGGTTTAAAGCCTGTTTTATCAGAGACTGGGATTGCAACCCCTGCTTTTTTGTTTGTTTGTTTTTGTTTTTGTTTTTTTTTTTGCTTTCCATTTGCTTGGTAAATATTCTTCCATCCCTTTGTTTTGAGCCTAAGTGTGTCTTTGCACATGAGATGGGTCTCTTGGATACAGCACAGCGATGGGTCTTGACTCTTTATCCAATTTGCCAGTCTGTGTCTTTTAATTGAGGGATGTAGCCCATTTACATTTAAGGTTAACATTGTTATGTGTGAATCTGATTCTGTCAATATTATGCTAGCTGGTTATTTTGCTTGTTAGTTGATGCAGTTTCTTCATAGTGTCGATGATCTTTACAATTTGGTATGTTTCTGCAGTGGCTGGTGCCGATTTTTCCTTTCCATATTTAGTGCTTCCTTTAGGAGCTCTTGTAGGGCAGGCCTGCTGGTGACAAAATCTCTCAACATTTTCTTGTCTGCAAAGGATTTTATTTTTCCTTTGCTTATGAAGCTTAGTTCGGCTGGTTATGAAATTCTGGGTTGAAAATTCTTTTCTTTTAGAATGTTGAATATTGGCCCCCACTCTCTTCTGGCTTGTAGAGTTTCTGCAGAGAGACCTGCTGTTAGTCTGATGGGCTTCCCTTTGTAGGTAACCTGACCTTTCTCTCTGGCTTCCCTTAAAAATTTTTCCTTTATTTCAACCTTGGTGAATCTGGCAATTATGTGTCTTTGGGTTGCTCTTCTTGAGGAGTATCTTTGTGGTACTCTCTGTATTTCCTGAATTTGAATGTTGGCCTGTCTTGCTAGGTTTGGGAAGTTCTCCTGGATAATATCCTGCAGAGTGTTTTCCAACTTGGTTCCATTTTCCCTGTCACTTACAGGCACACCAATCAAATGTTGGTTTGGTCTTTTCTCATAGTCCCATATTTCTTGGAGGCTTTGTTCATTCCTTTTCATTCTTTTTTCTGTAATCTTGTCTTCATGCTTTATTTCATTAAGTTGATCTTTAATCTCAGATATCCTTTCTTCCACTTGATTCATTCAGATATTGGTACTTGGATGTGCTTCAAGAAGATCTTGTGTTGTGTTTTTCAGCTCCACCGGGTCATTTATGTTCTTCGTTAAACTGGTTATTCTAGTTAGCAATTCCTCTAACCTTTTTTCAAGGTTCTTAGCTTCCTTGCATTGGGTTAGAACATGCTCCTTGAGCTCAGAGGAGTTTGTTATTACCCACCTTCTGAATCCTACTTCTGTCAATTCGTCAAACTCATTCTCTGTCCAGTTTTGTTCCCTTGCTGGTGAGGAGTTGTGATCCTTTGGACAAGAGGTGTTCTGGTTTTTGGCATTTTCAGCCTTTTTGCTCTGGTTTTTCCTCATCTGTGTGGGTTTATCTACTTTTGGTCTTTGATGCTGGTGACCTTCAGATGGGGTTTTTGTGTGGACATCCTTTCTGTTGATGTTGATGCTATTCCTTTCTGTTTGTTAGTTTCCTTTCTAACAGTCAGGCCCCTCTGCTGCAGGTCTGCTGGAGTTTGCTGGAGGTCCATTCCAGTCCCTGTTTTTCTGGGTATCACCAGCAGAGGCTGCAGAATAGCAAAGATTGATGCCTGTTCATTCCTCTGGAAGCTTCATCCCAGAGGGGCACCCACCAGATGCCAGCTGGAGCTCTCCTGTATAAGGTGTCTGTCAATCCCTGCTGGGGAGTATCTCCCTGTCAGGAGGCATGAGGTTAGGGCCCCATTTGAGGAGGCAGTCTGTGTCTTAGCAGAGCTCAAGCACTGTGTTGGGAGATCCACTGCTCTTTTCAGAGCCAATAGACAGGAACGTTTAAGTTTGCTGAAGGTGTGCCCATAGCCACCCCTTCCTCCAGGTGCTCTGTCCCGGGGAGATGGGAGTTTTATCTACAAGTCCCTGACTAGGGCTGCTGCCTTTCTTTCAGAGATGTCCTGCCCAGAGAGGAGGAGGAATCTAGAGAGGCAGTCTGCTTACAGTGGCTTTGTGGTGTTCCAGTCGGGTCTGCCCAGTTTGGACTTCTTGGTGCCTTTGTTCACCCTGTGAGGGGAAAACCGCCTACTCAAGCCTCAGCAATGGCAGATGCCCCTGCCCCCATCAAGCTCAAGTGTCCCAGGTTGACTTCAGACTGCTGTGCCTGCACTGAGAATTTCAAACCAGTGGATCTTAGCTTGCTGGGCTTCATAGGGGTTGGATCCACTGAGCTAGACCACTTGGCTCCCTGGCTTCAGCCCCCTTTCCAGAGGAGTGAATGGTTCTGTCATGCTGGCATTCCAGGCACCACTGGGATATGAAAAAAAAACAAAAAACAAAAAAACAAAACTCCTGTAAGTAGCCTGGTGTCTGCCCAAATGGCTGCCCAGTCTTGTGCTTGAAACCCAGGGTCCTGGTGGTGTAGGCACTAGAGGGAATCTCCTGGGCTGTGGGCTGTGAAGACTGGGAAAAGTGTAGTATCTGGGCCGGAATGCACTGTTCCTCATGGCACAGTTCCTCATGGCTTCCCTTGGCTAGGGGAGGGAGATCCCCATCCCCTTCTGCTTCCCAGGTGAGGTGATGCCCCACCCTGCTTCGGCTTGTCCTCTGTGAGCTGCACCCATTGTCTGACCAGTTCCAATGAGATGAGCTAGTACCTCAGTTGGAGATGCAGAAATCACCCGCCTTCTGCATTGATTTCACTGGGAGCTGCAGATGGGAGCTGTTCCTATTCAGCCATCTTGCCAGCCATTCCTCTTGTCTTACATTTCTAAGATAACCCGTTAACTCTCTAGTAAGTCTCTCTTTTTGGCCTGCTTCCTCATTTTGTTTGGGTTGGGTTTCTGGCTGTTGTCAGCCCTGAGCTTTGAGCTGGTGGTGTCTTCTCATGATAAATTGAGAAGGACCATAGTAGGAGGTCAGCTCCTTGAGTGTAAGGGTGGGGTTCTAACTGCTCTGTCATTCCCTTAACACTGCTGTGTGTTCCATGCATGTGAGGTGGTGCTTTTTTGGGTGGCACAGTCCAAGGTCCTCCGAATAGCTCAGGCCACAAAGAAACTTCCTCATTCCATGTAGTTGAACCAAGACTTGGAGATGACTTCATTTGTGTCACCCGGCAAAAAGGGTTGTGAAAGCAAAGTCAAAGTATGAAAGACATGGGTGGAGACTGCTGGTTGCTCCCTAGTTTTCACTTTACCTTCTTCTAGAACCCCTGACTTTAAGCTGGGAACATGGTTGCCCATTATGAAGACTTCATTTTCCAGTCTCCCTTATTGCTAAGTTGGTCACGTTACTATGTTCAGGTCCATGGGATATAAACAGGATTGTTGTATGGAAGCTCCTAAGAGCATTCTTTGAAAGGCAGGAAGCTTGCACTCTCCACCGTCCCCACCTCCTTGCCTTTGTGCCTTCTCCATTGTACTTGCTGGAATGCAGTTGTGAGAGCCAGTGCTCTAGCTGCTGTGGTGGACCATGAGGTTGAGCCCAGGCATGAAGGTGTCAGAGTGGTGCTGTCTACCTCTAGAATGTTACTTGATAGAGAAACATGTTTTAATTTCATTTTAGCCATTGGTTTTTCAGGTTTCTATTGCCGCCATACCTAATCTTAACTGATAGCAGACACTGAGCAGAGAACACGCTCCTGCTTCCAGAGGCTATGGACATTCCATGGGAGCGGTAGCAGGGGAAGAAGGTAAAGGTAATATTCTTCCCCAGATGTGTCTTTGGCTTTTAAAGATTATTAACTCTGGACAACAGGTTGACTATGGTCATGGATTAAACAAAACATTCCCTATTCTTCTCACTCACTTCCTGCTTTTAGAGGGCAACTGGATGACCTTTCCAGATATTTGAATAGCTTTGGTGATTTTGTTGACTCAGTACCCTTAACACACACGGCCACACTCCATGCTGCTTCCGTTTTAATGACCATGACTCATTTTAAAAACGGAAAGCTCTTTAGAAAAGAGGCTCCCGAACTGCCCAGGCTTCCTTATAAGTGAATCAACACAGAAAAGGCTCAGTCCATCAAAATAATGTACAACCACAATAAAATGCAGTGAAAACAAACACTGTAAAATTCCACACATGAAAGATATTATTATTGTTGTTATTATTATAATAATGACAGGACATTCCTGTTCTTTTAATGTCTACTATGGGGTTACTGATAAAATCACTCAACCTGAAAATGGGTGGTTTGATTTTTAAATGAAGGGTGATTGATTTTCTCCCAAAGGTAGTTTGGCTCAGTTCCTCAGATAGTCCAGCTGTGCGCAACAAACCTTACAGTTTGCCAAAGACGCGTTCCCTTCATCTTTGTTACTTTTGTTTAATCCTCACAGCAATCTTTAATCACAAAAGAACGGAGGTTCAGAAAGCTTAAGAAACCTGCTCCAAGTCCTGTGGCTGAGATGGCCGGGATTCCATCCAGACTTTGAATCTGGGAATGTCAGGGAAGGAAGGAGAGGGATGGAGAAGACCTTGCGAATTTCCCTGGGGTTGGGCACTTGTGCAGCCCACCTTGGACGATGGATTCAGTCCATTGGGGGCTGGGAAACAAGGACAAGCCCATTTCAGTCTGAAGCTGTGCTTGTGCCTTACTTGCCTGGACACACCCTCCCCTGTCAGGGTCGCAGTCCTGACACACCTCTGACATCCTGGCACATCTGTAGAACTTGCAGGAAAAGCCCCTTCAGGCAGCTGAAGTGCAGCCGCCTCTTAGCAGATGGTGGTTAATAATAGGCTTTGTTCTCTAGGTTCTTCTATTTTCAGCTACCGAATACAATTTATAAAGAAAAAAATACACACCACCATCCCCCCACCCCTTATCAGATCTCTTATAATTATAGAATAAGGTGCCTGCGAACTCCCAGGGAGCTGGTTTCCATGGCAATGACAAGCTATTATATTCTAAAGGCCAAGCTAGAACTCCACCCCCTCGTCCTCACCACTGCTGTGCGTCTTGTTATTGCAGTGTTCCAAAATAAACTTGCTGCCTAATCGTAAATCCCATATAATTAGAGATGAGCTAATCGTTACCCCGCTACCTTTGTGCGGCCCACTCATCATGCTAGCAATTTCTAGAACAGCGATGCTGACGGACTGTTTGATGTCAGAATAGACCTTCTTCCTCCAGGAACTGGGTGCAGCATCAATCCATGTATGGCTCAGGACCTTTACACCGGAAAAGGCCTGACTTATGGGACCTGCCCAGGGTGCTTCAGCAAAGGAGAGGGGCGGGTTAGGTAGCGACTGACCACCAGATCTGTGGCTCTCTCCGGCTCTTCTTTAAAGATGGGCAGAGAAATCTCCCTGGAGTTGCACAGAGCTCTCCCTCTCACACTTTGTGGTTATCTGCTGGGACCAGCATCAGGGCAGCAGATGTGATACTGGGAGGAAAGGCGTTTGTCACCTCCCTTCTCATTTCTTTTTTACTTATTTATTAATTTTGAGACAGAGTCTCACTCTGTTGCTCAGGCTGGAGTGCAGTGGCACAATCTCGGCTCACTGCAACCTCCCCTTCTAGGACCCAAGCGATTCTCCTGCCTTAGCCTCCCGAGTAGCTGGGATTACGGGCGCCCGCCACCACGCCTGGCTAATTTTTTGTATTTTTAGTAGAGACAGGGTTTCACCACGTTGGCCAGGCTGATCTCGAACTCCTGACCTCATGATTTGCCCACCTCCGCCTCCCAAAGTGCTGGGATTACAGGCGTGAGCTACTGCACCCGGCCTCTTCCTCCCATTTCTTGCTCTGCCCCCTGCTCCTCCTTTGGAGACTGGAGATGGGTTTTTGCACATGTTGTGTCTGGCTCATGTAGTTTTTATCCATGAGGGATCATTGTCTTGTTTTCAGCAGGTAGAGACCCCAGCAGGCTTTGCATTCAGTGCAGGGGTCCTCAGGAAATTCTCTCCTCCTGGAAACAGATGATCTGTGAAAAAGGCAACAGGATCATTTCAGATAAGTGCTGGAGAGAACCCAAATGGGGTGATACGTAGAATGTGTTTGGCATGTAAGGGGCTTGCTTCCTCTGATATCTGAGCAGAGACCTGGAAGACGAAAAGGCTGATTATAGCTTAACTGTTCAGGAGTCCCGTTTGCTTCATTTCACTGAAATGCTCCTCATGCGCAACCGGGTTTGCAATGGGATTTTAATGGTGCCCGGGCTCTGGTTAATTTAATCTGTGCTGGGTCCCTTCCCGTGGTTCCTCCAGGTCCACTCTGGGCCATTCTCCTTCTGGGTCTCTACCTCAGCCCTTTAGGAGCACCAGCGGATCCTCTGCTATCTGCTTGGTGTTAGCTGGTGCAAGGCACTAGCAGGAGACTGGAGAATGGTGGAGAGTGTCAAGCAGTCAGCTTATGCCTTGACTTGGCTCACTTCCTGTGGGCTCTCTGTGGAGAGGCTGCTGCCCTCTACAAAGCCCACGGGGGCTACCAGGTGGCCCTCTCTAGAGACCTACCCTCTCTGAGTCCTGGTACTCGCTCTCTCCCCTTGTCCCTTCAGGCTTCGGGGGGACGACAGTTTCGGACTGTTGCTAGCCCAAGGATGCTTCGCCATCCCGTGTGGGTGTGGTTTCGTTCCGCCTGCCATCACTCCTGCAGACAGCGCCTTTATTAAACCCTGCGCTCACCCCAGGTCAAAGGCGCTCTCCTCTTCCTTCCCAGGCCCTGACTGAGTCGGTTTCTCTCCCCCACTGACACCCGCTTCCTCTGTGTCTTTTCTGTCACTGTGCACCCTCTTCGCTTTCCTTTCCCCGCTCTGCCTCATTTAATCCGACTCATTCAATGTCCAGCTTCAGTCTCATGTCCTCTCAGCCACTCCCTGTCTCCACACTCCTGCTTTCCTAAGAATCAGCCCCTATAGCTTAGCAGTCACTTCCCTCTTATCCTGTAGGCTCCTGTCTGTTGATTTAATTTCCCCAGCTAGACTTTCACCTTCTGCAAGGACGAGGAACACAACAAGATGCTCTTCTGTCTGTGACTCAAGAAGTACTGGGGGCATCTTCCCTGCTGGAGAAGGTCTCCCTCGTTGGCCGTGTGTCTGCTGCTGTCTGGGCCGAGTCTCAGACTGCATGGGCTGCCAGGCTGTGAATATCAGGACAGGGGAACACATTTCGTTGTTTCATCTAGGTGTCCTGATGGGTGGGGTCTTGGCAAAATAGCACTACACGGGGATCATGTATTTTTTTCTTGTTCCCTAAGTCATGGTAGGTAATTCCAAAGACCTTGTTCACTTTCCTTCTCAGCATAGTAATGGTAACAAAAGCATAAAAGCTGTTTAGGAAAATACATGGCAGATCTTGTCCACACAGAAAGGAGCAATGGATAGAGAGGAGAATGGGGAACCTGGAAATCCCTACAATGAAAGTTTGTTTAGGAACTAGATACTAAGTGCCACAGGGGCATGAAAGTGAATAAATGCTTCCCCAAGAGATCCTAGTAACCAGCAGCAGGATCACAGGAAGGGCCAACATCCTAGATTTTTAGACTCTTTAGAATCCCGGGAGGCATAAATCAAACAAGCAGATTTATTGCTTCTTTCAACTGAGAAAAAAAGTGTGGTTGATTTTTTAAAGTGCTGCTAGAGAATGATGTATTGAAAAAGCAAGAATCGTCGTGTTGCCTGGGAGATTAAAATCAGGGAGGAAAAACAAAAGGCAAAAACCCCAACATTCAACCAGATCAACAAGGAGTGTAGCTTCCCAACATGCAGATCCAGACCGAGTTTTAAAAATTAATCGGCACAATTGTCTGTTAATTGTACCTTTGCCAGTTGATTACGGTATTTCTTAAACAACATCCTAAGCAACTTGGCAACACTTGGTCCTCTTCTGATACCTGTTCTGTGCTTAGGATATGGAAAGCGAAGTGGGATTAATTCTGGCCTCTGGCAGCTGGGGTAATTTAAGGCTTCACTGGAGTGGGACAGGTCACCACAGGTTGAGCTATAAAAGCTGCCTCCAGTGTAACTTTGTTCGGCGTAACACACTGCAAAGGATGCTTGGATGGTTTTTTTAATCGAGATTAAAAATGATCTTTTGCTAATATTTTCATTTATTATAGGAAGGCAATTTGTTAGGTGGGCTTTCAGAGGAGAAGATGTTCCAGTAACATTTCTGGATTGACTTCCATGGGGGTGGCGGAGAGGAAGCAGAACTGATGTGGGACCTTCCTGATAGAGTGCAGCAACTCTGCCACTTCAGAGTAGACCAGCACTCGGTTCTGGCCTCCAGAGTCTCTCCTGTGCCGAAAGAGGTCTTGGGTGGGCATGCAGCCATGGAAGGAGCCATCAGGAGCAGAACATGGGCCAGCGAAGGATGGCGCACAGTGGGCTGGTGGTCTTAGCTAAAATGGTGCTTATGTCTCAAAACTGTAGTGTATCCACTGGAGGGAGTTGGAGCAGAGGAAGAGGTAAAAATGGCGAATGATGTGGGTCAGCCTCAGACAATCAGAGAGCTGATAGGACATTGTCTCTGGGGATCGCTGGAAGGACTTGGAGTTGGGGTACGTTATGTGTTGGCTGAGGCCCTTGTTAGCAGATGGGGCAAGAGCCAGAGAAACATGGGTGGCAACCAGAGTTAGGGATCTTAGAATGGGGAGACAACTTGGCTAGTGGGGCAGCGCGGGATGTGGTAATAATGAGTTTCATTTTGCTTGTTGATTTTGAAGTCACTTGGACATCCAGGTGACATGTTCTTTGTGTTCCTCATCAGGAAGGGGATAGTTGAATATTTGGAGTTTTAAGATGACATAATTCCTTTGAAAGGGGGGCTGTTTAAACACTAATCAGTCCTTTACATATTAGTATAAATAAAAAGTCTGCAAATAAGTTTTGTTAGAAAGGGAAAAATAAGGAGCCACTGTCAATGCTGATGGGAAAGTGATTATTGCAGAGGAAGAAATTCAGCCACGGCAGGAGCCTGAGGGGTCCAGAGTCGGCCCTGTGATACAGCTTGGGCCTGCCCTGTGGTGTCCTCTCTCCATCAGATCTATCCCTAATTTCATTCCCAAGCTGATGACGAAACAAATCTACCCAAATCTATCTCCCTTAGACTCTTATATATCACTAGAGTTCTTATTATTCCTTTTGTTTAAATATGTGATTTCTTACATTGTATTTTTATTTTCTTTATTGAGATATGCTTTACATGTCATAAACTTTACCCATTTTAAATGTACAGCTCAACAATTTTAGGTAACTTTATTGAATTGTACAGGCATTACCACAATCCAGTTTTAGAACATTTTTATTACCTCAGTAAGATCCCTCATCCCCCCATCCCCCCCTTTTTTTTGGTTTAAGACAGAGTCTCACTCTGTCACCCATGCTGGAGTGCAGTGGTGCAATCTCAGCTAGCTGCAACCTCTGCCTCCTGGGTTCAAGTGATTCATCTGCCTCAGGCTTTCAAGTAGCTGGGACTACCGGTGTATACCACCACGCCCAGCTAATTATGGTATTTTTACTAGAGACAAGTTTTCACCATATTGGCCAGGCTGCACTTGAACTCCTGACCTCATGATCTGCCCGCCTCGGCCTCCCAGAGTGCTGGGATTACAGGCGTGAGCCACCGCACCCAGCCCCTCCTACCCTTTTAATGTTCATCGTCATTCCTGGCAGTACGTCTGTTGTGGAAAATGGGATTACAAGACATGTTCCAGTTTCTTCAGAGGTGAGTATTGGAGAAGATTGTCCTTGAGTTCTGGCACTGGGAGGCTATGAGTTCTAATCCCAGCTCTACTTAGTATTAGTGAGTTTATTCAATCACTCCGGACTTCAGTTGTTCACTTGAAAAATGTGATCAATAATACCTACCCTGCAGGGTTGTTCAGATGATTAGAGATAAAGTATGTGATGAGCCTGCCACATAGTAGATGTTCAGTGAAATTATGAAATTATTTCATTACAAATACACAGATGCTTGTAAACAATAGGAATTGACTGGATGCAGAGACTGAATTTTGAGGTCTATTATTTTACTATTTTGTAATTTAATCAGTGGAATGGGGTAGGAAGAAGGAGAAAATACAATTTATTTGTAATAGATATTGGCTGCTTTAAAAAATCAAATGCATTTAAAAAACAATTCCTTTTGATTTACACTGCTCAATTTTCCCCTCTTAAAACTACACAGAGATTTTCTTTCCAAAGAGCTTTTCCAAATGGCTTGACTCCCCTGACCTCCCCCCACCTCAACCCTGTCTTCTACAGTTTTTTTCTTGCTTTCTTCTGAAATGGATTTGAAAAAAGAAGACCCTGACTTCAGCTTTTCAGAGCCCGGTAGTGATTTTCTCTTCTGGTATGAAATTTAAGACCCATAAAATGCAGTTGCCATTTCCTGTGGATGTTCCGCTTCTGTGTTCCGATTTCATATTTATTGCCATATGAGTCAAGATCACAATAAGTTGCTCCATTGCCCTGTGTTATTGATGTAGTGCCACTCGTTTAGGTGGGGGAGTTCAGCTGCTGGCCGGGTGCCTGCTGCTAAGTACCTGAAAAACTAAACGTGGCCACTAGGGGGTGCCGCTCTCCCAAAGTCCTGACCCGGGTCCCCATTCCGGAAGGGGGAGAGAGCTCCGGGAAGGGCTGCTCCAGCGCTCCCCATCTTCCTCCCGAGGGTCCCCGCAGGTGAGGAGGCCCAACTCTTCCATCTTAGCCAATCCCCACGCTAGGACAGCTTCCAAGTGGCCAGGGAATGAATGGGAGCTCTCTGCCGCTTGGAATTTTGGGATCCCTCCATGGCTGCTTCTGGGGAAAGGCGTTTTAATCGGCTTTGCCAGAATCACTAAACGGGGCTTGCTAAAGATATAGATGCTTTAATTTCATTCTCTAGACAAAGTGAACCAGAATCTCTGACGATGAGGTTCAGAAATCTCCATTCCCAACACTTGTTGCAGATGACTTCAGTGCCCACCAAAGTTACGACCCTGAAAAGGCAGGCCATTTCGAAAACGCAGGCCGTTTCTGAAAACGCTCCTTTTAAATCAGCTGTTGCCTTCTAAACCCGATCCAAAACCAACCAGACGTCTTCGGAGCTACCGGAATACACCCTCCCCGGAGGTCTCTAAGTTCACTGTGAACCAATCGGTGGGGAGAGTGATGCCTCCATCTCTGCCAGCCAGCGTTCTGGGACCGTCAAGGACTACTTTGAATTTCAGAAGTGGGACTTCAGAAAAGCAGTGTTGAAAGAATCATCAATGTTAATCAGAAGATGTAAATAATCTCTTTTAAAGAAATGGACTTGGCCGGGTGTGGTGGCTCATGCCTGTAATCCCAGCACTTTGGGAGGTTGAGGCGGGCGGATCACGAGGTCAGGAGATCGAGACCATCCTGGCTAACACAGTGAAACTTGGTCTCTACTAAAAATACAAAAAATTAGCCAGGCGTGGTGGCAGGTTCCTGTAGTCCCAGCTACTTGGGAGACTGAGGCAGGAGAATGGCGTGGACCCTGGAGGCAGATCTTGCAGTGAGCCGAGATCACTGCACTCCAGCGTGGGCGACAGAGAGAGACTCCACCTCACACACACAAACCAACCAAACAAAAAAACTTTGTGTTGGTTTCCTAGCACTCCTGTAACAAATGCTGGCAAACTGGGTGGCCTAGAACAGCATTCGTTCTCTTGCAGTTGTGGAGGCCAGAAGTTGGAAATCAAGGTGAGACCATGGGTGTCTCCATGTTCTCTTGAAGGCACTCAAGGTGAGACCATGTTCTCTTGAAGGAAATCAAGGTGAGACCATGGGTGAGACTATGTTCTCTTGAAGGCACTGGGAAAGGGTCTGTTTCATGTTTGTCTCTTAGCTTCTGGGGTTGCCTGCAATCTTGGCCTTCCTTAGTCCATGGCCACATTTCTCTAATCTCTGTCTCCGTTGACACATGACATTCTTCTCCTGGGTGTCATTTTCTTCTTCTCTTTTTGTAACACAGCCATAATCACCTAATAACTCACCTTAATGACTCATCTTAGCGCCATTACCTCTGCAAAGACCTTATTTCCAAATAAGGTGGGTGGCATATCTTCTTGGGGGACAGCATTGAAGCCATAACAGCCCTATCATTTCCTACAAGTGATCTATCATCCTTTTAAGTCTCCAAACCCACTGAATAGCAAGGAAAAACTAAATTTAGTCCAGTCCAATAAACTCAGCCCAATCCAATAATTTAAATAGTCTATTCATTCTCTACAGGCATGACTCAGATACACGCTCAGTCTTTCTTCTTTCCTCCCCCTTTTCTTTATATCTCCACAAAATGAGAGCTAGAGGTTTGGGGGGCTGGGCTTTTATGACTTCATGGTTGTAGAGGAAGGGGTGACTCACGCTGTCCCTGAATCCTGGCTGGTCTCTGCTGCAGGATGACAGTCCCAGTCTGTTCTGGAAATTATTTCCACTGAAGAAAGACTGGTCCCATTTAACATTTAGGGATTATACATAACTTCTGAAATCTGAGGTGGTTTAAGGAGTCCTTAAGAGGTGACCCCCAATACCCACCCACCTCCTCCCCCATGAAGTTGTTGTTGGCATCTCTTCTCAGGAAATTTGGTTTCTTTTTTTAACTTCCACATTGGTGCCCAGGAGAACCATCTCAAATTTCATCCCAGCCAACTTCAAGATGAATTTGCCACCTAACTTCCCTTCACCCAGTCTCCAAATCCTGTGATTCATCTTTCCCTTTGTTGGGAGCCCTATGACTTTTGCTTGATGCTGTTTTAAGAGAGGGAAATGAAAGCAAACCACAAACATCCAAATCATTGACTCTTGGAGCCTGAAGGAACGTCCAGCGTTTCTCTGATACATTGCACTCTATTGTCTTTAAGAAGTGACTGGCCAACCTCTTCCTGGCCGTCTCCCATGTCAAGGAGCTCACTACCTATGAAAGAAGACAGTTTTGACCAACGTAGACTCTGTGTATAGCTCCAAGATTACCCTAAGAAATATCCAGGCCATAGTAGCCACAGATTTTTACAGCATGACTTAGGTGCCAGCGTCTAGTTGTCAAAATAAGAAAACAAAGCAAATTCAGGGGCTGCTGAGGGACTGGTGGCTGGTCCTCACTCTGGGGTCCTCACTCTGGGGCTCTCACTCTGGGGCCCTCACTCTGGGGCTCTCACTCTGGGGCTCTCACTCTGGGGCCTCCACTCTGGGGCTCTCACTCTGGGGCCCTCACTCTGGGGCTCTCACTCTGGGGCCCTCACTCTGGGGCTCTCACTCTGGGGCTCTCACTCTGGGGCTCTCACTCTGTTGGAAACGTGCTGTGTCCTTGGGCATTCTTTCCAAATTCCAGTTGTAAAAATCAAGCCCTTTTCAAAGCTCTAAAAACAAGGCCTGGAATATAAATTCCTTGGTGGTTTCCTTAAAGGGCTAGTGGCTGGTGGAAGGAAGTGGGTATGCTGAGGACAGACACCTGTGTTTGTTTAGTCTCCTGTATTCTGTGGTGGGGGGCAGGAGGGAGAGGCTGGGGCTGGGGGAAGGAGAAAGCTTTGTTCGTTGAGAAGAAGCCTGTGTACATGGAGTGGGCTACCCAAAATTGTGTGGGGCCTGGTGGGTGTGAAAAATGTTTTTCAGGGTGGTTATATGTAACAAATTGCATATTACCAATCCAACTTGCCAATGTCCAATCTCCCTTTCTTCTTTATGAACAGAACCCCATTTTGTTGGGGGAAGCTCTGGACCTAGCTAAGCATGATTGCTGGCTCAGACTCCCTCACAGCTGCTGGTGGTCATGTAATACAGCTCAGGCTGATGAGACTTGAGAGGACGTCTGCTAGGAATTTGGGGGAAAGCTTTTGCTTTCTTCTTACGGGTTCTGCTCCTTTTTCCTTTCCTCTTACTTCTTTCTGCCTGTCATGTGAATGTGAGGCCATGGGATGCAGCGTCTCCTTCTCTATGGCAACTGCAAAGAAACAGGCTTGGATGGAAGTCCACACCCTTGGGATTTACCCCCTGGGAAGCTGCACCAGCTCAGGACTGCATTCCTGGGCTTCTGTTGTGTGAAAAAAAAACCCCAGTGTTTAAGAAACATTGATTGACTTCTTCTGTTACTTTTGGCCCAGCATCGTTCTTACTGATTGTCCTAGTCTGTTTTGTGTTGCTATAGCAGATTATCTAAGACTGCATAATTTTTAATAAATAGAAATTGATTTACTCACAGTTCTGGAGGCTGGGAAGTTCAATATCAAGGTGCTGGCATCTGGCGAGGGCCTTCTTGTCTCATGGCAGAAGGTGGGAGAGCAAAGAGAGAGAGAGCTGCTCTAAAAAGCCTTTTAATTAAGGTATTAAACCCATGCTGAGGGTGGAACCCTCATGGCCTAATCAATTCTTTTTTTTTTCTTTTTTCTTTTTTTTTTTGAGACAGAGTCCTGCTCTATCACTCAGGCTGGCTCACTGCAACCTCCACCTCCCAGGTTCAAGCAATTCTCCTGCCTCGGCCTCCAGAGTAGCTGGGACTACAGGTGCACACTGCCACACCTGGCTAATTTTTTGTATTTTAGTAGAGATGGGGTTTCACTGTGTTGCCCGGGCTAGTCGTGAACTCATGAGCTCAGGCAATCTGCCCACCTTGGCCTCCCAGAGTGCTAGGATTACAGGCGTGAGCTACCACACTTGGCCCTAATCACTTCTTAAAGACCCCACGTCCCAGTACTCTTACACTGGTAATTAAATTTCAGCATGAGTTTTGGAGGGGTCAAATATTCAAACCATAACACTGATGTAGAGCACACACTATGCAACATGGCTTCTGATTTTTTTTTCTTTTTGAGATAGGGTCTCACTGTGTTGCGCAGGCTGGAGTGCAGTGGTATAATAATAGATCACTGCAGCCTCAAACTCCAAGGCTGATCCTCCCCACTCAGCCTATGTAGCTGGGACTACAGGCAAGTACCACCTTATCCAGCTATTTGTTGTTGTTGTTGTAGAGACAGCATCTCTGTATGTTGCCCAGGCTGGTCTCAAATTCCTGGGCTCAAGTGATTCTCCCATCTTGGCCTCCCAAAGTGCCGGGATTACGAACATGAGCCACTGCATCTGACCCAACGTTGCTTCTTGAATGCTCTTGCCTCTTAGCTTGATACCTGAGACAAAGTGTTAGCATCAGGCCTGGGTGACTTGAGAGGCAGACCTTTTCCCCCAGTATTGTTCTGTGGAAACGGCAGTGAAAACAAATGAGGGATGCTGTGTCTGTGAAGTCTGTGCCCTGGGAGACTTCATCCGCGCTGGGTGAGCTCTGAGTTGGCGCGTGGGCCTGGGGCCTGCTGATCAGCGTGGTATGAAAGATTGGCGGGAAGTTGGGGTGGTCTGTGCTGCTCTGTGTCAGATGACCCCCACCCCTTGGCTCTCATCCACACCAGCTGTTCATGTCCCATGTGGGCGAAGAGGTAAAAGAAGCTGCATCCTTGGGTAGCCGCTGGGCTTCTTATGAACTGGAAATGCTGCATCTGCTGTGTCTCCGGTTCTGTGACCTTCCATAAGGCTAAGCCAACACGGGGGAAGATGAAAGCTTATTTGCATCGTGTGAGCCTGCTTGCCAACTCAGACCTTAACAACTTCTGTGCCAGACCCAAAAGATGTTATCCACACTACTTAGCAATATTTTAATCCCCCATCTGCAATAATTATTTTCTTACCTGTGTATATGGTCTCTTCGTGTTGCCTCAAATACATATACATTTTATATACATATACATTACGGGTTCAGATGTAAATAATTTCAGTAAATACAACTAAAAAGCCTTCTCATCAATGCAATAACTGCCCCTTAGAACCTCAAATGCCTTTCTCCAGGAGGAGTTGATGGTCACTCTCTCTGCGGTGGGCTGAGAGGTAGCTCTGAGGAATGAAAAGAGTATGGGCTTTGAAACCAGGGAAACCTGAAGTGAAATCCAGATGCTACTGCTAGGCCGTGAGGTCTTGGGGGATTTGTTTACCTTCCTGAGCCTCAGTTCCCTTATTTGTATATTGGGAATAAGTCTCTGTGCAGAATACGTGAGATAAGATAGATACGATGTCAAACCTCATTCTGACCCAGGCCCAGCGGCAGCCTCCCCACGTCGTTAGTTTCCTTCCTTCTTTCGAGCCTGTAACAACAGCAGTAACAACATCTGTGTCATGCTTTTCCACATACAGGGCAGTGGGGTTAAGTGCATGGGCTCTGAAGTCAGACCACCGGGTTCAAATCCTTGTTCTGCACCTCGGGAGCTGAGTGACTTTAGGCAATTGCTTGACCTTCATGACTCGTGGGCTTCATTTGTAGATGGGCATGGTAACGGTGATGCTTCAGAGGGTTGTGAAGGTTACAGAAGGTGAAGGTACAGTGGTTTGCATAGTGCCTGGCACATAATTGGGGCTCAGGTTTTGTCCCCTGGCGAGCAGCACCGGTGGTTGGAAGAGCTGGGGCTCAAAGCCAGGCCTCCAGGCATGGAGCTATTTCTATGCTTGGCACCTTGCTTGGCACTAGGAATATGAAGCATGAGTGAGACGCAGCTTCCGTTAATGATTTCGAGGAGCTCAGGTTCTGCCATGGGTGTTCAGGAAATGAGAATATTGAGGTAGATTTGTAGTTCTTTAACGAGCCACCCTTCTCCCCCATCCACTTGGATTTTACTTTCCCTAACAGCAGGGAAGGTGGCCCTGAACCTGAGTAGATTGCTGCCTATGGCCAGGTGGTAGAAGCCAGAGGCAAATCCCACAGATCCGACTTGCTGTTTTCCATCTCTGTCACATCCATTGTGTTTTTGTGAGGTTCTTTCCCTCACAGATTTATGTAACTTATCACCACAGTCACGTCTGTGTGTTTTGTTGATGCCATTTAAATTCTGTTACTATTTAATACCAAGAACATCTAAAAAGAACATTTTGAGGGACTTGAAAAATCCAATTGGTCTCTTGGTAATTTGATTTGTAGGAAATAGGAGAAGATAGTATTCTGAATAGAGTGCTTTTAAATGAATCATCATTGCTTTCTTGTACAGGCAATGGATGGGCTGAGATTGGGAGCCCTGTTAATCTTTCATTAGGTGGGAGATGCAGTCTGTGCTGGTTAGGAAAGACTCAGCTGTGTGGCAGAAAATCCAAAATAACAGTGGCTTAAGCAAGATGGATGCTGTTTGTTTTCTCAGGGGAAAGAAGTGTAGAGGAGAGAGTTCGTAGCTGACAGGTGGCTTTGCAGAATCTCCAGGAGCCAGTCTCCTTCCCTCTCCTTGTTCTGCCATCCTTAGAACATGGTTTCCTCCTTATGGGCCAACAAGCCACCCAAATGTCACCATACACCTGCACCACAACTGCAAGAAGGAGGGGGTGATGAGAGCATTCTTCTTTCAAGGCATTTCCCAGGAGTCCCACATCACACGTGTGCTTTCATACTATTGGCCAGCACTTAGTCACATGGCCACATTTAGCTGCAAGGCAGGCTGGGAAATTTGTTCTTTATTCCAGTTACCTGGGTACACAGTTTAAACAGGGTTCTGTTAGCAGGGAAGGAGGTGAGAATGGATACTGGAACATTATTTTGTGTTGCAGGCTTTGCAACACATTTTTTGGAGACCCAACTACATCCCCTTCTCTGCCAGGGAAAGTTGATTTGTTTGGAGGTCATGTCAGCGACCAGCAGCCGGGAAATCCCTGCTGTAGATGGGACTGTACAATAAGACACACGAGACTAGGAAAAAACCCCACAGGATTGTGAAGCACGCTTAAAGACAGAGTTGAAGAAACCTTGGAAATCATGTAGGGCTGTAGGTCAACTCTCTCATTTTATATAAGAAGCTCCTGGGGGATACTGACTACCTTGCTGTGCCAAGATACTCAAATCCATACTTAGGTTTGATGATTCAATCGAATGATTCATAGAACTCAGAACAAATGTTATACTCCTGGTTACAGTTTACTGGAGTGAAAGGATGCAGGTTAAAATCAGCACAAGAAAAGTGCTCATAGGGCAAAGTGCAGAAAAGAACCAAGTCTGAGCTTTTAGTTGGTCTCTCCTTGTGCAGTCGGCTGACAGTGTTGAATTCACCCAGCTACAATGTGTGACAACACACACTAACTAGGGAACTTCACCTGAACCTTGGTGTCCAGGGCTTTCTTGGAGGTCAGGGGGCAGTCACATAAGCATGAAGTGCCCAGTGTCTCTCACTTGCTCCCCAGAAGTCAAACTGATATAGCATGGCCCAAGAGTCCATCCATAAATCACGTTGTTAGCATAAACTGGCTGGTGCAGCCCAAGGCCCCAGGCATACAGAGACACTCTTATCAAGCAGGATATTCCAAGGGCTCAGAAATGATCTCCCAGGAGCTGGTCAAGGGCCAGTCCTGAAGATCTTTAGAATGTGTGGGATTTGGGCAGCACAGGCCTGCTGAGGCAACTCTTGACTGCACGCTTGTCCAAAGCCACACCTCTGTGGCAGAGCAGGTCCAGAACGTCCATCTCCCTAGAAGGACATCTAGGACAACGGGAATGAGTCATCTCGCCATGGCAGAGTAAGCTCATCTCCTGACCCTCATCCAGGACAGCAATGGGGTTAAGAGCATGATTTGAGACATACTCCTGCATTCAAATGGGCTCTGACACTGAGGGCTGGCTGCCCCACTTCAAAAGGCTTCATAACCTCTCAGCGTCTCAGGTCACTCATCTGTAACCATGACGAAGACAATGTTATCATGTACTCACAGCATTGCCGTGAGGGCTAAATAAGTTATAAACATAAGGCTGTTAGAACAGTGCCTGGTATATGTGCTCAGTAAGTGAAAACTTACTTAGTGTTATGCTTCACATGATGTTGCTGTTCCTCAAGCCTTTTCTTATGGCTCCTGGGGAAGGTCAGCTCCCAGCAGCGAGCTGCTGAGGAAATTCTAGGACCCTCTGCATCGCTGAACGCCGAAGTCTGATCTATACTTGGCATCGCCCGTATGCAAAGTTCCCCCAGCCATTCACTCTAAGCTGGTTTTCTGTAAGGCAAAGCTGCCCTGTATAAATTTCTTTTCATCTGTTCTTAAAGTAGGTGCTCTCTGATCTTTTCTCATTTTCAAAATAATCTCAGATAAGTCTTTCCTCTGGAGTGATTCTCTGCAGTGCTTCAGAGTTCTCTGTGTTCTTACAAAGAAAGAATTGCCAATTAGTTTTTGTTGCTTGTTTGGTGAAATTCAGGCCTAAAAGGCAGGAATGAAGGATTCCAGGATCCCTTTCCCTTATTTGTCGCTATCAAGCTGTGCAGTTTTAGAAAAGTCACTTAATTTATCTGGGCTTCAATATCCTCATCTCCAAATTGAGAGAAAAGGGAGAGAGAGCTGCTGAGATTCTTCCCATCTCTATGCTTGGATGCTGAATGTGGATGTTTGATCTGTGTCTCAGGCCATTTAGTTGTTGCAATTTTACATCCATCATATGTGTGTGTGTGTGTGTTCCTGTATGTGGGCTTGGGGTAGCTGGAAGATGGGAAAGCAGCAGGAATTCAGTTAATGCATTTTTTCCCCAGGTTTTATGTTGCTGAGCAATCCTGAATCATAAGCCTGTCAAAGAGGAGGCTCTTTGTGTTTGGGGTAAAAAACCTTCAGTTCCGTGCCGTCCCCTCTCACCACGCTGTAAATGCCAATGCACTTGGAAGGGCTGAAGGAGAAAACCTCTAATATTCTGGAAGCTTTGGAGTTGCCTTGGTTCAAAGATCTTAAAGCTGATCTCTACCAGTCTGCTCTTCTGAGAATGTAAGACTGAGTTTTAACCAAGGGCTGGGACTCTGGACTTATGAAGAATATGCTGGGTGATGTTTATGAAGAGGCAGACTCCAGGAAGGGGAAGGCTTTACCTGCCTGTGTCCCTTCCCTTCTCCTTCCTCTCTCTCAAGGCTGTTCTCTATGGAATTTCGTCCCCCATCCTCACCCTGATGGCTTCCTGCTGTCTCTGGTCCTAACATTCTAGAGGCAGTGTCACCCAGCACTACTGAGCGGGCAAGAAGAGCCAGCAAAAGAACATGCTGTCTTAGTCATCCTGCTCTGCCCGCCAAGCAGGTATCTTCTCTCAATCTTCTTTTTAAAGCGATTTAAAAAAGGAAACAGACGCTCCCTATGAAGCCTGAATAGCAGCATTTCTATCATCTGTCGTCATGACATGGGCTGACAGTTTGATGGGTTTAATTTCAGTGCAAGGAAACTCTGCAAAGAGGCAGCTGCCAGGAGTACGCCACTGGTGGCTGGGGAGGGTGAAGGGGAAACAGGCAAGAGGAAGTGACCTAATGATGCAGCCAGTCATGACAACAGCCCAACGTGGCTGTCATGATGAGTGCTTTGCGCAGCGTTATTGTCACTGAGCTCAGGCTGTCCATGGACTTACTCATTCCAGCATCCGCCTAGCTCATTCCTCTCCCTCTAGAGGAGGCCAGTCTTTGGTCTCTGTCAGCAAAATGGAGGCAGAAATCAAATAAATTGCAGTGAGATGAGGAAGTTGATCAAGTTGGTAAAGGATCCTGCAATCACTGTTCTTGGTCCTGGGTGGAAATTGCTCTATGAATCAGAGTGAGATGGATATTCTTTTCTTTTTTTTTTTTTTTTTTTTTTTTTTTTTGGAGAAGGAGTCTTGCTCTGTCACCCAGGCTGGAGTGCAATGGTGGGATCTCGGCTCACTGCAAGCTCCGCCTCCCAGGTTCACGCCATTCTCCTGCCTCAGCCTCCCGAGTAGCTGGGACTACAGGCGCCCGCCACCACGCCTGGCTAATTTTTTGTATTTTTTAGTAGAGATGGGGTTTCACCATGTTAGCCAGGATGGTCTTGATCTCCTGACTTAGTGATCCACCCGCCTTGGCCTCTCAAAGTGCTGGGATTATAGGCTTGAGCCACCGCACCCAGCCTGAGATGGACATTCTTTTGCATCATTTTCCCCTCCACCCTTAACCCCATTTGATGTTCTTATGAGAGCTTCCAGTGCAAACAACAGAGAATTATTGCCAAGAGAAATACAAAAACAAGACACGAGTCCTTCCTCCAGGCTCTATTTTTCTGTGCCCCTGTACCTCTCCCCACAGGGGCACGTGAGATCTAACTTGCAAGAGATGGGTTCATCCAACACCCCACCTGCCCTTCTCTGCTTGCACAGGCAAGGTTCCTATTTTGTTCCCTTCTGAGCCCTGTGAATTGAGAGGCCTGTGAACGAGCATCGTTTTTTCATTCCACCGACATTAGGTGGTGCTGCATGCTGGACATGTGCTAAGTGTGTGTGTGTGTGTGGTGTGTGTGTGTGTTCCCATGTGTGGGCTTGGGGTAGCTGGAAGATGGGGAAACAGCAGGGATTCAGCTAAAGCATTTATCCCCTGGTTTTATGTTGCTGAGCAATCCTGAATCGTAAGCCCTTCAGAACTGGAATGTGATAAGAAAGACTAATAGGCAAAGAGGTGATCTTTGGAAAGGGAAATTAAAGACCATCTTGTGATGCCATTTTGCACACCCAAGATTGATTTTAAAAAGACTGAACATATTAAGTGTTGAGGATATAAAGCAACCAGATCTCTTATATACCTGCTGTCTCTGGTCCTAACAGAGGAAAAATTGATACAAGTACTTGGAAAATCATTTTGCATTATTTAATACAGAGGAATATGCATATATGCTATGACAGGGCAATTCTATCATTAGGTTTACACCTAGGAGTCCTTCTTTCACATACACTCACAACAGCAATGTTTAAACAGTAAAACACTGGAAACAATACAAATGTTCACGAAGAATAGAACAAACATTTTAGAATACTACACAGCAGTGAAAATGAATGCACTACTATTACTACTACACACATTGGCATGCATGAATATCACTAACAAATTATAGAACAAGAGAAGCAAGCCACAGAAGAATATGTTGAGCATTATTTTCTTATATAAAGGTCAGAACTGACAAAATTAAGCTAAATAGTAAAAATTAAGCTAAACAAGCAAAATAGTAAACTTTCTGTGTGTGTGTGTTTGTGTGTGTGTGTAAGATGGAGTCTTGCTCTGTCGCCCAGGCTGAAATGCAGTGGTATGATCTCGGCTCACTGTAACCTCTACCTACTGGGTTCAAATGATTCTCCTGCCTCTGCCTCCTGAGTAGCTGGGATTACGGGCACACACCACCATGCCTGGCTAATTTTTGTATTTTTAGCAGAGGTGGGATTTCACCATGTTGGCCAGGTAGGTCTTAAACTCCTGGACTCAAGTGATCCTCCCGTCTCAGCCTCCCAAAGTGCTAAGTGTTTTACACGGATCACTAGGTCAGGAGATCGAGACTATCCTGGCTAACATGGTGAAACCCCATCTCTACTAAAAAATACAAAAAATTAGCCGGGCGTGGTGGCAGGCATGAGTCACTGCGCCCATCAGTAAACATAGTTTTAAAAACATTGAGAGAATGTCAGCCACAAAACACAGGATAGTACTTACTTCTAGGGGTAGCGGGGCTTCAGGAGGAGCACAGTCAGAAAGGTTCTATGGCTTAGCCTCGAACCTGCTGATTCCTACTTATGGAAGGCTCATGGTATTCAGATGTTTTCCCCTTCATTAAAAAATTATTGATATAAAATTGAAATAAAATAAGCTGCATATACTTAGAGCACAATTTGGTAAGTTTTGACATATGCACATAATCAAGATGCTGTACAGGTCACTCACAAAAATTTCTTCCTGCCTTTTGTAATCTCTTCTCTCATCCCTTCCTTGTCACCTGCACCCTTCCCAAAGGTGCCCACTACATTGATCTAACTTCTTTCTCTAACTATAAGTTTGCATTTTCAGGAATTGTATATAAATGGCAACATACAATATTTCCTTTTATCTGTTTCTTTTCGTTCAGCATAGTTACTGTGAGAATTCATTCATGTTGCAGCGTGTATCAATAGTTCATTTGTTTTATGTTTGAGGACTATTCTAGTGTATGTTATAACACAATTTGTTTACCCATTCACTTGCTGATGGACACATATGGGTTGTTACTAGTTTGTGGCTATTACAGTAAAGCTGCTGTGAATTTCACATACAAGGCTTTGCACTGACATACGCTTTCATTTCTCCTGGGTAAATACATAGCAATAGAATGGCTGGATCCTATGTTGAAATTTTTAAGCTGCTCCCTAACTTTTCCAAAATGATTGTACCATTTTTATATTCCTACAAATGGTGTATGGGAATTCTGGTTCTTTCTACATCCTTCCTAATACTTGGTATGATCAGACGTGTCAATTTTTAGCTATTATAATGGATGTGTAGTGGTATTTCATTATAGTTTTGATTTGTGTTTCCTAAATGAGTATTAATCTTGAGCATCTTTTATGTCTGGTTTTTTTTTTTTTTTTTTTTTTTTTTTTGAGACAAAGTCTCACTCCATCGCTCTGTCACCCAGGCTAGAGTGCAATGGCGTGATCTTGGCTCACTGCAACCTCTGCCTCCTGGGTTCAAGTGATTCTTGTGCCTCAGCCCCCCGAGTAGCTGGGATTACAGGGATGTGCCAACATACCCGGCTGATTTTTGTATATTTAGTAGAGATGGGGTTTCACCACGTTGGCCAGGCTAGTCTTGAATCCCGGACCTCAGATGATCTACCTGCCTTGGCCTCCCAAGTTGTCTGTCTTCTTTGTTGAAGCATATATTCAAATCTTCACTCAATTTTTTGTTGTTTTATTATTATTGAGTTTTGAGAGTTCTTAAGTACTCTAAATTTTTACATACTGTGATTTGCAAATATTTTCTCTTCACTGTGTTTTATGAAGAACAGGAGTTTTAAATTATGGTGATGATCAATTTATCAATTTATTCTTTTGTAGAGCATGTTTTTGGATGCTTATCTAAGAAAAGTTAACTGAAAATGCATCACAGGCCTATGTAAAATTTAAATACGAGGGTTTTAAAACATTTATTTCTATTTCGTTTTGTTTGTTTTTGCTCATATGCATCCAATTATTCTAGGACCATTTGTTGAAAAGACTTCTTTTCCCACTTTTGCAACTCTGCTGCAAATCAATTGACTATATATGTGTGAGTTTACTTCTGGATTCGATACTACTCCATTGATTTCTTTGTCTATCATGATGTCAGTACTACATTATGTTGTTGTCTATGGCTATAATAAGTCTTGAAATCAGGCAGTGTTATTTCTCCAACTTTGTTGTTCTTTTTCAAGCTTCTTTTAGCTATTCTAGATCTTTTGTGTTCCCATATGAATTTTAGGTTTACTTACTTAAGGGTTGAGTACAAAATGTCAAACTTTCTTTTACAATGGTCTTCTAAGGATACTGGTTAGTGAGTGAGTGCGGAGATGGAGCGAAGGGAGTGGTGGAGACAGAAAGATTTCCAGCACCAAGTAGGTACGAGGTACAATGGCACCAGCATCTGGGACAGCCTGATTCTGTCAACTTTTGATACACTGGGGGAGGGCCAAACCCACTGCCAACCTAGGCCAGCACAGCCAGTGGTGTTCACCCGTGAAATGCTGGGAAGGTCCCCATGTGTCTGGTAACCCAGGTACTGCACGGCACCTTGTCCTGAATACTGCCCTAAATATTTTCTCTGCTGGCCCTCTGAGAGCGGGGTGGTGACAAAACACTGAGAGTCAGATAGATCCAGAAAGGGGATCCCAGTCTCCACCTCCAGATTCTTGAGGGCCTTCTTCCTGGCCACGTCTCATGTGAGAACATTATGAAAAGTGAAGTGGAAAGCAATCTGTCCCCAAAGCACAGGAGACCCCTCAGGGGCACCTTCTCTCTGCCTCTGTCAGCATCTTTAGAGAGCTGGATGAAGCTTAAAGCTCTTCTCTTCCCCTCAGGGGCACAGGTGTGGTCACACATTGGCACTGAGTGTCAGAGAGCTCAAGGAGGCAGATGTGGATGACACCTGTCCTCTTTTGGCTGTCTCACATTCAAATCCCCCTCTTCCTTGTGTGGCCTCATCTCCTGTTGGAGCAATTTGCTATTGTGCATCTTCTTGGTGGGTGGGTAGTTCCCAGTGGTAGCCACCCTCTGCTGCCCGCCGCCACGAAAGCTGATGGAGGCCAGATCCTTTTTCCATCTATCTTGTTGGACATGTAGGCACATGTCCTAAGCTTGGCCTGGTGGACACTGGCTCTTGGGACATTGGGCCTGAAGTAAATGAAGCCAAGATGAAGGGAATAGTGGAGGTGAGAATCAGGGCAGTGGCAGAGCCTGTAGCAGGCTATCTATTCACGCATGGTGACATTTTGGTATCCCTTGCTCAGTGCTTGCTACATAGAGGATGCTTAGGGAATGTTCAGTGAATCAGTGCACGGATGATAATACTATCAACAGATCTCCTTTCTGCTAAACAAAAACATTATCTAGAATCACAGACTTGTCAAGTTGGAACAGAGCTTGCCTTCCTGTCTTATCTGATTCAAGCCTTTTATTTTGCTTCTAAGTAAACTGAGACCCAGGAAGTCTGAGGAATTTGACCGAAGTTGCCTCCCTGCCTCTCGCTGCTCCCCAGGTACAGGTAGAAATATTCAGACATTCAGTTCACTTTCTTTCAGCTGCTCCATTCACCTGCTTATAGAAGTATATTTAGATATTAGCCTGTTTAAGTAGACACACATAGACATATTTATAGCAGAACCATTGAAAATGATGACAGTAGAGAGCTGCCTTACCACCAGCCAAAACTGAGGCAAGAGTGATTCAAAGTATTAATTAACAGGGCTGCAGCTGGTTAGTAATCTAGGTGGGTTATATGTACAGTATTTGTGGGATGCAAAACCCACAAATGAGGAGGGCTGGCTTTTCCTATATGAGGGCTCTACAGGGCTAACTGCAGGACTTGACTATGTGTGGATTTTGGTGTACGAGGGGGTCCTGGAACTAATTTCCCAAGTATACCTAAAGATGACTGCATTTAGAATTTTTTCGGTTCTCAAAACATTCTTTTACTTTCTTCATTTTTCTGAGCAGAGTTTGCTTTATTTTGCCTTTCCCAAGTCATCTTGGAAACCGACCAACACCTCAGCTCTCTGGATGGGTCTACGGGGTTTGCAGGATGGGCTCCTTCTAGAAACTAGAACTGGAACACAAGTGTGTCAGTTTTCTGAAAAAGTATACACTGAATGCAGACTTGCTTCAGTGAATGGAACCTATTAGAAAAAGTCTTCATAGTAAGTTTTTGTTTGTTTGTTTGTTTTGTTTTTTTGAGACACAGTTTCGCTCTTGTCACCCAGGCTGGAGTGCAATGATGCGATCTCAGCTCACTGCAACCTCCACCTTCTGGGTTCAAGCGATTTTCCTGCCTCAGCCTCCCGAGTAGCTGGGATTACAGGCAAGCGCCACCACGTCCAGCTAATTTTGTACTTTTAGTAGAGTTGGGATTTCTCCATGTTGGTCAGGCTGGTCTCGAACTTCTGACCTCAGGTGATCTGCCCGCCTTGGCCTCCCAAAGTGCTGGGATTATAGGCGTGAGTCACCACACCCAGCCTATACCTATAGTTAGTTATTAAACAAACAGCCTAATGGCCCTCGTCCATGTTTGTTACCAGGTAAACAGAGACCCTTCACTCATGCCAAGGCCTGTATTTACCCGAGGGCATTGTGGTCAGTGTTAAATAAACAAATCAGATTTTGTTACATCTCCATGAGGTTTGTTGCAGTTTCTTTGAGTTCGGTAATGATTAGGAAAAGCAGAAGCTCAGTTGTTAAAGATCAGGAACTTGGAATCGGTACCTAGGAATCTTCAGTGTAAGAATCTTTATTTGGATCCTTCCAAGAGTAGACCCTGAGACAAGGAACTGGTTTTAAGTGGTTGGTTTGAGAGATGGAATGAGGGAGAGGGTGATAGGAAAGCAGGAAGAGGTGCGATTGTGGGCAGTAACCTGGGGAGGGCAGCTGGGGTTCAACCTGTGGGGGACCTTTGAGAGATGGTGGAGAGCATACCTCGAGGCACCCCTGGTGGGGGAGGAAGGTACAGCATCGCTCACCAACCCCTGTCCATCATTGCTCGAGGGTTGCTCCTGAAGTCTCAACTCCCTGTCATTTTTGTCTGCAGGTGACCGCCGAGGTGGGCCAAGCCATGTGGGTGGGAAACCAGTGGCAGATGCTATGCTAAGGAAATGCTATTCCAGCTCTCTGGAGAAAATAGGATCCTTTGTATAGCACTGTACAGTTCTCCCTCTTTAAATATCACCATGACAACCACCACAAAATAGAACACCTAAAGTTAGGAATAATGTAAAATTTCAGGAAATGTGGACTGCGAAGATTTGCATTTCCATTTGATAAGAACATTTTACAGGAAAATTTCAATCCTCAGGTTCATTCTCTAGCTCTTCATTGTCCATGTACTTGCTGTTACTATCTCTCTCTCTTCCATCTTCCTCTCTCTCTCAACATCTTGTGAAATTATAACATAATATCAAAACCAGAAAATTCAGATTGATGCAATCCAGTCACCTTATTTGAATTTTACGGTTTTACACGTGCTCATTTGTGTGTATGTGTATATTTAGTTCCAATAATTTTATCACCTGTGTAGACTTCTGTGACCACCGCCACAGTGAAGATACTGGACATTTTCACAACAAGGATCCCTTCTGCTACCCTTTAATAGCTACAGACAACCCTTCCCCTCATGCCCACTCCCAGCAACCATTCATCTATTATCTATTATAATTTTGCCATTTCAAGAATGTTGTGTAAATGTAATCATACAGGGGCAACCTTTTGATTTTTTTTTTTTTCCTACTCAGCATAACCCTTTGAGATCCGTTCAAGTTATTGTGTGTAATCAATAGTTTGTTCCTTTTTACTGTTGAATAGTCTTTCATGGTTCGAATGCATTACAGTTTGTTCAACCATTCACTCACTGAAGGACATTTTAGTTGGACATTTCTTTATTTTATTTTTGAGACAAGGTCTTGCTCTGTCACCCGGGCTGGAGTGCAGTGGTGCAATCAGGGCTCACTGCAGTCTAGACCTCCAGGTCAAGTGATCCTTCTGCCTCAGCCCCCCAAGTAGCTGGGATCACAGGTACATGCCACCACGCCCAGCTAATTTTCATATTTTTTTGTAGAGACGGGGTTTCACTATATTGCCTAGTCTGGTCTTGAACTCCCGGGCTTAAGCAATCTTCCCACCCCGGCCTTCTAAAGTGCTTGGATTACAGGCATGAGTCACTGCGTCCAGCTGGTTTCTGTTTGGGGTTATTATGAATAAAACTGTGATGAACACCTGTGCACAGATTTTTGTGTGGATGTAAGTTTCCATTTCTCTGGCATAAATGTCCAAAAGTGTAATTGTTAGGTCATATGGTAAGTGCATATTTAGTTTTATGAGAAGCTGTTACACTCTTCATCAGAGTGGCTATGCCATTGTATTCTCCCACTAGTAAATTACCCTACGAGGGATCCGGTTCTTCTGTATCCTCATCAGCATTTTGAGATAGTAATGACCTCTTTTGTCTTGGATGACGGGGGTCAGGAAGATTGTCTTTGCTTTGGATTGAGAATAGTTCTTTTGTTTGCAAACTTTACAGAAAGTTAGCCCTATTCTGGGCCACCTAAAGGATATCTTTTATAATCTTTACTCTTCTGTTTTCTGACTGTCTCTTTTTTAAACTTAAAATAACAATATATGTGATAAGTTTTAATAGATGAAAACATTTCCCATGAGGAGCTTCCCTCAGGTTAAAAAACAAAGGCTCAGTCCCCAGTCTGTAGAGATAAATAAATGACTCACATGTAGTCTGAATCAACGTGGGAAGATGGAATAGGGGAGAAAATGAAGGATGGAGACAACCTGAGGAAAATGATAAAAGAAGTCCATTTTTCATAAGATGTGATGAACATTGGAACAATTTGTGAAATATGAAATACCCTCAGAATACATGGTAGCAAAAGGAAATGCATTTGTAATGATACTGGGCTATGACCTGCTTCAAAGGGTGTGTTAGAGTAACATAATTTGGGTTGAAAAGGACGTAAGCTACCATCGATTTAGATGTCATTCATAGTTTTAGAAATGAGGTAACTGAGGCCCAGATTAATTAAACTGCTTGTCCAAAGCCACTCTGGGGTCCGACTGCAGACAGGGGCCAGAGCCCCTGCATTGCACAGTCTGGACATTAAAAAAAAAGATTTTCAGCTTGACCTGTGCCAGGCATTCTCCTGTCATACTATGTCTTGCTTTCCTGGACGTGCCACATGGTTCCAAGCTGGAAGCTTCTACGTTGTTCCACTGTGCTGTCCACACCTATGCATCTTTACAGTGGACACTGGAAGGTGAGTGAAGCATCTCTATGCAGACCCACCAGGTTCCTTGTTTCCAAATGTCCTCCGATGCTCAGCCACTTACAAAGACTCAGAGGTAAAAAGAAGAACTAGCCATTTAAAAAAACAGATTAACCAGAGCAAGTTTTAAAATAGCAAGACTGAAAGTGATTCAATGTTAATTGAATATTGAGTAAGGAAGAGGTAGGGAGTTAATTGAATGAGTGAGCTTGGGGTTTCGAATAATTTTTTCATGATGTGAAGGAAATTATTACAGAGTTGGATGCAGATCAGGGGAGAGAGAGGCTGCATAATCCTTGGAAGCAGTAAATGAAAGTCATTTAGTTTGGTGGGAAAAACACAAGCCTGTTGGTTTGTTTGTTTTTCCTGTAACCTTGTAAAATTCTATTTAAAAAAAAAAACCCCAGAATTTGAAAAAATTGTTGCAGAAGTTGCATGTTTTATAAAAAATTTAGAAACTATTGATAAGCAATAAAAATAAAATAAATATCATCCATGATCTCATTATAGATACCGCTGACATTTTAGCTTACTTCCTTTTTGTTTTTTTCTGAGAATAGTCATGCATCACTTAACGATAGGAATCCATTCTGAGAAATGCGTTGTTAGACCGTGTCATTACTGTGTGAACATTGCAGAGTGGACTTGCACCAACCTAGATAGAAGAGCTTGCCACACACCTAGGTTGTGTGGGACAGCCTAGTGCCCCAGGCTGCAAACCTGTACAGCATGTTACATACTGAATACTGTAGGCAAATGTAACACAATGGTAAGTATTGTTGTATTTAAACATATCTACACATAGAAAAGGTACAGTAAAAATATGATATGGTACACCTGCATAGGTCACTGACACTGAATGGAGTTTGTGGACTGGAGGTTGCTCTGGGTGAGTCAGTGAGTGAGTGAGTGGTGAGTGAATGTGAAGGCCTAGGGCATGACTGTACACTACTGTAGACTTCATGAACACTGGACACCTAGACTACACTAAATTTATTAAAATATTCTTTTCAGTAATAAACCTTAGCTTACTGCAACTTTCTAGCTTTATAAATGTTTTAATTTTTGTTTTAGAAAACTTTTGGCTGTTTTGTAATAACACTTAGCTTAAAACACAGATGCATTATACAGCTGTACACAGATTTTTTTCTCCAGATCCTTATTCTATAAAGCTTTCTCCTATTTTAAAAATTTTTTGTTTTTAGAGCTTTTTTTGTTGAAAACTAAAACACAAACATGTGAGTAGCCTAGGTGAAGATCATCAATATCACTGTCTTCCACTACGATATCTTATCCCACTGGAAGGTCTCCAAGGGCAGTAACACATATGGAACCATCATCTCCCATGATTTCAATGCCTTCTTCTGGAATACCTCCTGGAGAACCTGTCTCAGGCAATTTTATAGTTAACATTTTATTTTTATGAGTAGGAGTAGGCTCTAAAACAATAATAAAAAATCTAGTATAGTAAATACATAAACCAGTAACATGGTTGTTTATTATCATTATCAAGTTGTTTTTTTTTTTTTGAGACAGAGTCTCGCTCTGTCGCCCAGGCTGGAGTGCAGTGGCCGGATTTCAGCTCATTGCAAGCTCCGCCTCCCGGGTTTACGCCATTCTCCTGCCTCAGCCTCCTGAGTAGCTGGGACTACAGGCGCCCGCCACCACTCCCAGCTGTTTTTTTTTTTTTTTTTAATTTTTTAAAAATTTATGTATTTATTTAATTTTTAGTAGAAACGGGGTTTCCTCGTGTTAGCCAGGATGGTCTCGATCTCCTGACCTCGTGATCCGCCTGTCTTGGCCTCCCGAAGTGCTGGGATTACAGGCTTGAGCCACTGCACCCGGCCCATTATTATCAAGTATTATGTAGGGTCCGTAAGTTGCATGTTCTCGAATTTTACGCAACTGGCAGTGCAGTAAGTTTGCTTATGTCAGCATCACCACACATACATGAGAAATGTGATGTGCAATGACATTAGGAAGGCTATGCCATTGCTAGGTGATGGGAATTTTTCAGCTCCATCATAATCTTAGGGACTACAGTCAAATGTGTGGTCCATCATTGACTGAAACATCATTACGTGGTGCATAAGTATACATGGCTTTCATATAGAGATATATATGTGGTGTGTGCTCATATGTATATAATGTCTATAAATATGAGATCATATTATTTTGTAACCAACCTTAAAATTTAACAATGATTGCCTTTCCAATACAATTTTAACCTGTCTAATGTTCTATTTTATAGATGTTCTTTAGTTGCTTTACCCCATACAATTTCCCTTCTATAAAGGCCCTGTGATAAATGTTATAGTTTCATTGTTGTGCTTATACACTATTGTTTCATTAGATTAAATTTGAAATTCCAATGTCAAATGAAATGTAGATTGTAGGGCTTCTGACCCTCCTAGTGCTGTAGGATGAACCTGGGGAAGTGTGTCTCGATCACCATTCCCACCTGCAATCAGCAGGGTTTCCCAGGTCCTTCCCAACAGTAGCCTTCAGTATTTCTTTTTAAAAATCACCAATTGGATAAATAAATAAAAAAATCTATATTTAACATTTTTATATTTTGATTATTGAGGACATTATACTTAAAAAAATAGTTTATTGGTTAATTGGGCTTCTGTATTTGTAAATGGCCAGACCATGTCCTTTGACTGTTTTTTTTTTTTTTTTTTTGATGAGGTGCTCATCTTCTTCTTAATGATTTTTTAATTCCTTTGTATATATTAAGTTTACTCTTTGTTTTCTATGTTGTCAAGAATTTTTTCCTGTTGGTTGCAGACTTTCATTTTTATGTACTCTCCTATGTTAGTAATGTTTTATTGCTGTTACTGTTTTTTGGATTTTTTTCCTTTTATTTATCTGACAGCTTTTCATTTTCAGGCAGTCAGATCCATCACTGTTGTGATTTCTGTCATTGGTCTCATACTTAGAAGGATGAACCCATTCTTAGATTACGGAACTACTTGCCCACATTTTCTTCTAGTTCTTTTATCATTTTATCTCAAATCTGCAATTTACTTTGGTGATAGGTTTTATTTCAGGATACAATTGCAAAATATTATATTCTAATTTATATTTGTAAAACAACTATTAGGATGGTTAATGACCAATTCTGCTGTACATTTGCAATCATCCTGTCTATACCAGCTAAACACTGTTATCTACATGTGGGCCTGGGGCCCTCTGTGATCATTACTATTTAATTGCTTAAAAATCAGAGTAGGCCTTGGGGTTCACATTTATTAAGAATGAGGACCATCACTGTAATGCTGGCTGGCACGTTCAGATTTCTTTCTTTTTTGGTTTGGATTCGCAAACACTTGAAAGTACACTCGTGTTTTGTTTTGCTGGAGTCCTGTGAGAGTTAGTGTATGTGTTCCAGTCACCGGCCAAAGTCTGTAGTTTGTGAGAAAAGCTGTCCTGGGGGAATGGTGAGAAGGAGGGGGTGAGTGACTCTCCAGACAGTACCTTTCAGCCTCTATTCCAAGATGCTCGCAGCTGGGTGGATTGCTGAGTCCGATACACCTCAGAGCACAAACTGCACTTCCCGCGCATTGAATGCCCCTGAATGCCATCAGCTGCACAACAGGTTGCTTCCTACGTTTGAGTGAAACTTCAACTTTTCTTTTTCTTTCTTTTGCAGAGCTTCAAACGTGAGAACACATTCCAGTTGCAGGATCAGAGGACTTTTCCTACAGCACGTAAGTGCCTGCAGTTCTATTGGATTTGCAAATCTACAAAAGAGAGCACATCCTATTGTTCCCGGTTTTGAGGTTTTTTAATAGTGTGTCTTGTAAAATGCTGATTGCTGGTGGACAGAGGTGTTTTACAGATAGGTGTGACTCAGCAGGGGAAATGGGTGGACAGAGACAGCCACAAGGAATTCCACACATGAAGGAAATGCTCCCACTTGTGTTTTCTATTTGTGTTTTAAATTTGGGGAGCGACTCACAGGCACTTAGCAAAAGTAACTCATTATATTAACCTTATTGGTAATGAGGTTTCCTGGCTTCTCATCAGACACTCAGCTCACTGGCTGGTATTTAATTGGGAGCCTGGTGGCCAGTGAAAACAGTGGGATGAGTCACACTTTAACAAGTTTTTATAGTACAGCAACCTTGCTGTATAATAGCCAGACGTTATTAAAATTCAGATATGGTACACTGACTTGTTTGTTTTCCTTATTCACACGAAACAGATGCTCAGGACTCATTCTCCTTAGACACAGTAAATGAGGGTCAGCTGTATTGAGGGAAGTGAGTACTTTGTCTGTTCTGGAAGGATAGATGTTGTAGCAATTGTCTTGCTCTGACTGTATTTGAAAGGAATGAATGTTCTTAATACAATTTGATAGTCTTCCAATGCCTAGTTGGAGTTCAAGGGTTATAAAACTGGGCTCTTGAGGAGTGGTATGGAAAAGGATGGAGATGGAAGGTCAAATATGGCTTCGAAGGGGACCAGCAGAAGCCAGAGGCTGCAGTGGTGAGCACTCTTTGTGAATGGCCCTTTGCACCCACAGCTTGGTGGACCCAGCATGGACCATGGAGAGAGGACCTGCCTAAAAACCAGAGACTGGGTTTGCCTCTCCGCACTGCCACTAGCTTGCTGCATCATCTTATTCTGCCTTTCAGATTCTTCACCTGTAACAAGGAATGATTGGAATAGCTGGTTTTATTTATTTATTTTTTGAGTCCATTCTGGCAGTTTGTAAAGTCCAAGAGGGTGTTGTATTGTAATTCTTGGAATAATACAGTGAACATCAGACGCTTTGAGCTTTTCCCATGGGTGGATTCTGGGATTCTTTTCTGCACGAGTGATACTAGCCAACAGAAATCTCATGGTTCAAACTCCAACTCAAACGTTATTTTGGGGATGGGAAATGGTAAGATTGGGGAAAATCCTTCCACCTTCACCCCTGTGAATTAGGAATCTTGTTAATTAGTACATATTATTAAATATTGAGATTTATAGGCATCAACCTGTGTGACCTGTGACAGTTGGGTATCAAAACACATCTTTATCTGCATTTCCACTATCCCTTCACAATTTATTCAGTGGAGCTGTCCAATGATGACAACTGTTATCCTTTCTCCAAAAGGTAGCAAATGTCAATATTTTTTTTTCATAAACTGCCTTTATTTGAATCCCTCTCCCTCTCTCTCACTGCTTCAGGGTCAGGGACTCATATAGCTTTTTAAAATCACCTCATGGGCAAATGTGGACGCTCTTGTACACTATCCGTGAGTTATGAGGTTGGTGGTGGTGAGGATGTGAGGCTGGGTCTGGGAACATGAGACTGTCTCCACACATGGTACAGGGTCACGTGAAGGAAGGGAGCCAATGGAGGAAAGGATGGAGTTTCAGAAATGCTGGCCAGGGCTCACAGTGTAGCCCTTGGGAGAACTGCCTTTCTTCATCAGCAGTGACATCCACACGTATCTGTATGGCCTATAAATACAATAAAGGAGGGTCTGTGGAGTGAGAAGTCCAGTGAACTAACTCATGTGGATGTAAGCTTTGTAATGCATGCAAGGTGTTTGCATGTGTGATCTCACTGACTCTCAGCACAGTTAGACTTGCGTTCCACCATGATTTACAACCTAGTTTCCATCTACTATTTGGCAATTAAGAAAAAGTGAATCAGAGAAGTTAAATGACCTGCCTTGGTCACTAAGCTCATAAGTGGCAGAGTGGAGACTTGAACCCAGGGCTTCTGACCCCTAAAATTTCTACAATTTCTTTCTTTATTATTATGTATATTTTTTGAGACAGAGTTTTTGCTCTTGTTGCCCAGGCTGGAGTGCAGTGGCAGATCTCACCTCACTGCAACCTCTGCCTTCCGGGTTCAAGCGATTTTCCTGTCTCAGCCTCCTGAGTAGCTGGGATTACAGGCACCCGCCACCACGCCTGGCTAATTTTTTTTGTGTGTTTTCAGTAGAGATGGCATTTCACCATGTTGGTCAGGCTGGTCTTGAATTCCTGACCTCAGGTGATCCACCCACCTTGGCCTCCCAATGTGCTGGGATTACAGGTGTGAGCCACTGCACCCGGCTGATTAAAATTCCCTCCTCTTGTAAGGGCTAGGATAAGAAGTTCAGTGGGTTTGGATGGGGGTGGAGAAGCATGTTACATATTATTTACTTGATTTCTCTGTACTTCATTCTGATCCCTCTCATCAAGTGACTAGGGCAAGACTACCTTATGAGCATCTTTTTATTCTCTGACTCCCACAAAACAGCCTTTCTCCTCACTCCCTGCCACCTTTGTGAGACATGACTTGGCTGTGAAGGTGGGAGCAGGGCAATCCTGGTGATCCAATGACTGAAAGAACCATTAAGAAAGGAAGAGCATCTTCTTCTTGACAAAAAATTTGATCTTTTCAAAACCAAGACCCTCTTGACTCAAAACAGTTTTTCATCTTTCCTGCCAACCCTTCTTTCTTCTCAGTTCTCCCATTGACCATTTTTCTGAGTCATCCAATGAGGGATCTGAACTGCAAAAACAAGTTCCTGCATAGCTTTTCTCAGTCAGTAGCCACCCCGTGTTTAGGGAGTGATTGTTGGAAATTTTCAGGTAGAAGCTTGTTTGGGATAAAGGAGAAAGGCCTCTTCTGCAGCTTCTTTCTCTAAGTTGATCATGTTTCCAGCACTAGCTGAAAATCTGAATTAAGCCCTAGTGATGACTCCCATCATCATAACTTGGCTTCAGCTGTCCAGAGCATGTGTTTGCTCCATGCCACTGTCTGACCCAGTCCATCCATGCCTTAGGAAGACATGGGGCCTGAAACAGATATTGTTGGTGAGATAGCAAAATTCAGTGATTCATCAAATATTCATGGCTCAGTAGCCAGGCATGGTGGCTCACACCTGTAATCCCAGAACTTTGGGAGGCCGAGGAGAGTGGATCATGAGGTCAGGAGATCGAGACCATCCTGGCCAACACGGTCAAATCTTGTCTCTCTAAAAATACAAAAATTAGCTGGGCGTGGTGGCTCATGCCTGTAATCCCAGCTACTCGGGAGGCTGATGCCGGAGAATCATTTGAACCAGGGAGTTGGAGGTTGCAATGAGCTGAGATGGTGCTACTGCACTCCAGCCTAGTGACAGAGCGAGACTCCATCTAAAAACAACAACAACAACAAACAAATTCATGGCTCAGTAAAGCTTAGTATCTTGTCTATATTATCTTGATCATATTGTTATTTAGTTTCTTTTTTTTTAATTATACTTTAAGTTCTAGGGTACATGTGCACAACATGCACGTTTGTTACATATGTATACATGTGCCATGTTGGAGTGCTGCACCCATTAACCTATCATTTACATTAGGTATATCTCCTAATGCTATCCTCCCCGCTTCCCCCACCCCACGACAGGCCCTGGTTTGTGATATTCCTCTTCCTGTGTCCAAGTGTTCTCATTGTTCAGTTCCTACCTATAAGTGAGAACATGCAGTGTTTGGTTTTCTGTTCTTGTGGTAGTTTGCTGAGAATGATGGTTTCCAGCTGCATCCATGTCCCTACAAAGGACATGAACTCATCCTTTTTTATGGCTGCATAGTATTCCATGGTATATATGTGCCACGTTTTCTAAATCCAGTCTGTCTTTGATGGACATTTGGGTTGGTTCCAAGTCTTTGCTATTGTGAATAGTGCTGCAGTAAACATATGCGTGCATGTGTCTTTGTAGCAGCATGATTTATATCCTTTGGGTATATACCCAGTAATGGGAGGGCTGGGTCAAATGGTATTTCTAGTTCTAGATTCTTGAGGAATCGCCACACTGTCTTCCACAATGGTTGAACTAGTTTACAGTCCCACCAACAGTGTAAAAGTGTTCCTATTTCTCCACATCCTCTCCAGCACCTGTTGTTTCCTGACATTTTAATGATTGCCATTCTAACTGCTATGAGATGGTAGCTCATGGTGGTTTTGATTTGCATTTCTCTGATGGCCAGAGATGATGAGCATTTTTTCATGTGTCTGTTGGATGCATAAATGTCTTCTTTTGAGAAGTGTCTGTTCATATCCTTCGCCCACTTTTTGATGGGGTTGTTTATTTTTTTCTTGTAAATTTGTTTGAGTTCTTTGTAGGTTCTGGATATTAGCCCTTTGTCAGATGAGTAGCTTGCAAAAATTTTCTCCCATTCTGTAGGTTGCCTGTTCACTCTAATGGTAGTTTCTTTTGCTGTGCAGAAACTCTTTAATGTAATTAGATCCCATTTGTCAATTTTGGCTTTTGTTGCCATTGCTTTTGGTGTTTTAAACATGAAGTACTTGCCCATGCCTATGTCCTGAATGGTATTGCCTAGGTTTTTTTCTAGGGTTTTTATGGTTTTAGGTCTAACATTTAAGTCTCTAATCCATCTTGAATTAATTTTTGTATAAGGTGTAAGGAAGGGATCCAGGGTTTCAGCTTTCTACATATGGCTAGCCAGTTTTCCCAGCACCATTTATTAAATAGGGAATCCTTTCCCCATTTCTTGTTTCTCTCAGGTTTGTCAAAGATCAGATGGTTGTAGATGTGTGGTATTATTTCTGAGGGCCCTGTTCTGTTCCATTGGTCTGTATCTCTGTTTTGGTTACTGTAGCCTTGTAGTATAGTTTGAAGTCAGGTAGCCTGATGCCTCCAGCTTTGTTCTTTTGGCTTAGGATCATCTTGGCAATGCAGGCTCTTTTTTGCTTCCAAAAGAAATTTAAAGTAGTTTTTTTTCCAATTCTGTGAAGAAAGTCATTGGTAGCTTAATGGGAATGACATTGAATCTACAAATTACCTTGGGCAGTATGGCCATTTTCACAATATTGATTCTTCTTACCCATGAGCATGGAATGTTCTTCCATTTGTTTGTTTCCTCTTTTATTTCATTGAGCAGTGGTTTGTAGTTCTCCTTGAAGAGGTCCTTCACATCCCTTGTAAGTTGGATTTCTAGGTATTTTATTCTATTTGAAGCAATTGTGAATGCGAGTTCACTCATGATTTGGCTCTTTGTCTTTTATTGGTGTATGAGAATGCTTGTGATTTTTGCACATTGATTTGGTATCCTGAGACTTTGCTGAACTTGTTTATCAGCTTAAGGAGATTTTGGACTGAAACGATGGGGTTTTCTAAATATACAATCGTGTCATCTGCAAACAGGGACAATTTGACTTCCTCTTTCCGTAATTGAATACCTTTATTTCTTTCTCTTGCCTGATTTCCCTGGCCAGAACTTCCAACACTATGTTGAATAGGAGTGGTGAGAAAGGGCATCCCTGTCTTGTGCCAGTTTTCAAAGGGAATGCTTCCAGTTTTTGCCCATTCAGTATGATATTAGCTGTGGGTTTGTCATAAATAGCTCTTATTGTTTTGAGATACGTTCCATCAGTAGAGAATATAATTAATCAATTAGAGAATATAATGTTAATCAATTAGAGAATATAATGTTAGTCATCAATTAGTTAAACGTTGGTTGAATGGGCCAGTTGTCTTTCTTCCATTCAATCTTTGTTTAACAAATATTTATTGAGCACCCACTAAGTGCTGGCATCACATAGGCATGGTGGATGCCATGCGAAAACAAAACAAAACAAAATCAGACAGAAATTCTGCTCTCAACAATTTACCATTAGACAAATAATCCCATTAAGGATGAGTAATTACAACCAGAAATTCCAAAAAGAGGGAAGGCATTTCTGGGGCAATGTTAAACAAAGGATTCTGTACTCCTGAGCTGAGTCATGGAAAAGTTCTCTGAGGCCGTGGTGCCAAGGCTGTCTTCTGAATGAAGAAGAACTGACCAGGAGTCAGCCAGTGAATGGTAGGGATGAGTAAGAGCTTACCAGCCAGAGGGAGGAGTCCGTGCAAAGACCTCATGGAGGGAAGAAGTAAGGTGCTTTCTCAGAAGTGAAGGTGGGGGCAGCTGAAACTCAGAGGAAAGCTAGTGCAAACTAAGGCTGGAGATGGGCTCGGGATGGGCCCCATGGGCCTTTTAGGCCATGTTAAATATTTAGATCATGATCACAGAGCATATGGACAGCCACAGAAGGCTTTTAAGCAGGAATGTGTGTGTGTGTGTGTGTGTGTGTGTGTGTGTGTGTTGGGGGGCAGGTTGTAATGGTTAGATTTGAAAAGGAAGCCAGCTACAGTGAGGACCTCGCCTGGTTAGCAAGACAAGCAAGGAGGCTGTCCTAATCCCCCTAATGAGGAACAGTGATGTGTCTGCAGTGAGGAGTTAAGATGACCAGTAGAGAGGCATTTAGGCAGTGATGAGTTGGATGTGGAAGTGAAGGAGGGGACAGTGTCAAGGATAATTCCCAGATTCTGGCCTGTATGCGTGGAAGAATGGAGATGTCATTTACTAAGATAGTGGCACTGGAAGAGGGCAGGTGAGAGGAGGTTTCATGAGTTCATTCTTTGTCTCTATATTAGTGGTCAGCTGCAAAGAACAGAAGGCCCTATTGGAGTGGTTGAAACAGTTACCAGTGTCTGTGATTCACAACACAGGAAGTCCAGGGCTATGCAATCTAGACCTTTCAGGGCAGCTTAACAATTCAGGGATGCTGCAGGCTCTTTTCAGCCTCCTGGTCTACCTACCTCAGTGTGTGGACCTTCACCTTTTTGCTCATCTCCTTTTGGTTCAAGATGGTTGCTGTGTGCCTAGTACCTGTGCTCCAAAATTGGAGGGAGGGCCAAGGGGTGAAGACTTTATCCTTGTTAAATTTTTCCTTTTAATTTAAGAAGGGACCTTTCCTCAGGAACTTTGCCTATGTTGTATATGCCTGAGCTAAGTTTTATGGCCACCCCTGGTTAAATGGAGGCTTGGAAATATAGTTTTTTAGCTTTCTTCCCTCTACAGGTGGAGGACAACAAAGGAGAAGGGACACGTGAATAACTTTTAGGACTAGAATATGTCTACCACAGTCATGTGGAATTTGAGACGCTCTCTGTCGTCCAAGTAGAGATGTCGGCAGATAGATACATTGACCCAGGGCTACTCTTCCTCTTGAGGGGAAAGGGGTAGTTTGGCAGTAATTTTAAAGCATGACAACTAAGACATATCTCTCAAGTCTTCTCTATTTCCTCAAACAAGAGGAAAGCAGAAACGCGCCAGCCAAAAGAATGACTCCTTAACTGCTGGGTTATTGAAGGTGGCTGGCCAAGGCGACTTTAAAATAAGGACACAATAACTCTGTGTAGGTTGTGCTTAAAAGTGGCAGGGAATGGGCTTCCTGACCTTGCAGTGACCCAGCCAGCCTTTCTGATGGTGCATGAACCTGTAGCATCGGCTCTTATTAATGTGGCTACTCTGGAGCACATCATAAGCTTTAATGCACCAATTATAATGATGGTAATAACTTTTTGTTTCATGGGCTGAATCTCATTCCTCCCTGTCCATTCTCTCCTGGAGAGGAGGCGGTGAGAACAAGGGAGCTGCCATTTCAAAAGAGATTGTTACTGGTGAGGTGACAGCTGAGCTGAGACTCAAAGGAGGGGAGGGAGGTGCCACAAGAGCCTGTGCCCAGAAAACCCGGTGGTGGAGCAGTTCAGGCAGGGGTGAGAGCAGCCCTAAAGCCTGACCAGTTGGCACTGCACAGAGTGGGTTTATAGGGAAGAGAACCTATGCATTTAGGAGAAAATGGAATATTAACTCCAGAGCTTTTCATTTTAAAAGTTTTGTGTGAATTATAAAAATGATACCCACTTGAAATAAAATCCCATCTAATCTTCAAAACCTCATCCTCTGGGAAACAAGTAGTGATTCCAGAAAAAGGCTACAAGAAACTCTCAACACAGCGGTAACTTACGTCATGCAGATAATGATAGCATAGTGATTAAGGGCACATGCTCTGGAACATTGGAAATCCCAGTTTCCTAGTTCCACCACTTAGCAGCTGTGTGAGCTTGGGTAAGTTACTCAATCTCTCTGGGCTTTAAATGGGGATAGTACAGTACCTACTTTTTAGGATTGTTGCAGAGCTTGAATGATCAACAGATGAGTTAATATGTGTAAGGTGCTCAGAATGGTTCACATAAAGTATGCTATCTGTGTTAGCCATTATTGTTCTTTTAAGGACATTTCGAGGTGTCAGAAGTCAGAAACTGTTGGAAGCTGGAACAGGAGGATGTTGGGGTTTTGAAGGAAAGGGAGGTCAAATAGGCCATGAAGGCATTTCAGAGGGTGGACCATGGCTTTGCTTTTTTTAAAGAAGAGGTTAAATGCTCATGATAAGTTTGATAAAGTATAGCTAACAGTTCTTGACTTTTTCAGGCTACCACTCTTCTATTTTCATGTACTTATTGATTTATTTTTTTTCTCCATCTCTTATTTTGTCCACCATTTCTGTTTCAAAGATATCAGTATTATCTCCATTATCCAAGCCGGAAGCCTTGGCATGACCATTGTTTTCAATGGGCGCAGTTGGCCAAGTGTTCACTTCTTCCTCCTTCCCTCACTTTTCTACCTCCATACCCCACTACCATTTTCTTCCTTTGGGTCTTATCTCTAAGGAATCATGCAGTCTGACTAGAGCCCACCTGTGGTCTCCTTCTCTGCCATTTGGAGGTCTCGTTAACCTCTCCCCATTTCCCCATCACTCTGTAATCTACAGCTAAGAGCATTCCTTAATCCTTCTTAGCACTTCTTCAGCAGGCCTCAAGTCACCCACCTTCGATCTGAGGCCATGTCTTAAGGAACACCCTCTCAGCTATTCTTTAGTGCATTTGTTCATTTATTTAACAAGCATGTATCTGGCATCATGGGAGGTAGCAAGAAAAAAATATCACATCCAGCCAAAAGCTTTCATCTCTGTCCTCATGGAGCTTACACATTGGCAGGGAGAAGAACACAAGTAAATGTATAGTCATCACTGTGATGGACATTCTGAAGGAAAAGTATGAAGGAAAATATATTATGAAGCTTTCTCTTTCCACTGCTACATTTGAGCCCTGTCCCCTGCATACCATTCGTCCTCATTCAGTTGGCTTCCAGAATCCCATCTGTATCAATGAGGATAAATTGAGTGCAGGTAACAGAAACCTTGACTAATGTTTATGTTATATGAAGTGAGATCTGGAGAAGGAGGGTCAGGGTTGCTTGAGGAACTCAATGATCTTTCCTTCATGGTGATGACTACAGCAGCCCCAAACATCACTCAGTGGTGCCCCAAGAAGGCAGCAAGGAGGAGGTCAGAAAATATGCCCTTTGCTTTTCCAGCTGTCTTTGTTTATCCATGAGAAAAAGAGCTCCTCACCTCCTCCACTTTTCTCATGGGCTGGTACCCAGTCACATGCCCACTCCTAATGATTATCAGTAAATGGGAATGGGGTGGTTTTGCTTGACTTGCATGTACTTGATTCATCCCAGAGCCTGCAGGAGGGGCTTAGCTACCCCAAGTATGTTGCCCCCAAACCAAATGGGTTTCCATTGACTGTGGAAGAAGGAATAATTGCTCTGAGATTGATGAGCGATAGTGCCAGTCCCATGAGCCTATCTTTGAGTCCTCCCAAGACTGGTCCTAGAAGAGATGACTGTTTTCCTCTCTTTATTTTGTCTGGACATGAGTCCTCAATGATGCATTTCCTAATCACATCTGGAGGTTGACTTGCCCTGTCCTCATTTGGGTATCTTCAGAAGCTGACCCTGACACAAAGATTCATGTGCAAGGAGTTTCTTTGGGAGGTTTAGGGAACATTGGCAGGGATGGGAAGTCAGTCAATACAGGTGAATTAGTAAAGGAGGTACTGCAGTGAGTGGCTGGAGCTTAAGCCCAGGGGGAAACTGGGAAGTAGTGGAAAGCACACGCCTCAGCATTATTCTACTCAAGAGATGAAGGAGCTGGAGTGTTTATATCCTAACTCCTACGGGCCACTGGGTGAGGGCTGCTCGCCAGGTGTGTGGATTCCCAGCACTCCTCAGCTGCATGTGTGGACAGAATGGCCTTCTATGGCTTTGAAAAAGCTGTCAATCCCAGAGATGCAGGTATTCCTAGTAGAAGTCATCCAAAGCACAAAGAGGTTATGAGAGGGGCACTGACCACATTTGCTACACATCCTGCCTCTAACACACATGAGCCCTTCTTTGATGGAATGCTTCTAACTCAAATGTGTAACTTTATCAGTGTTCGCCATCAACCGTATGCTTCTCAAAATAAGGGTGGATCAGACTTGTGTAATTTAATTGGCACAGAATCCTGCACAGTACTGTATATAAATAACCACTTTCTCACATGCATTTGATGGTGTCACATTGAGGATAAGAATAACTTCTACCATGCCACAACATTTGGGCCAGTAGTTATCATCATGACGAATTTATAACTTTGATACAACTTTCCTAGTCAAGCCAGTGGGTTAAGTGGTAAAGTCTGTATGGAACATAGCTCTTGTAACACGAGGGCAATCTACACTACACCAACGGGAGTGGAGATTTGGCAGATCCCTATTAATTTGATTTGAGTAGTCAACCCAGTGAAAAAATTCAGTACTTCAAATTCTAGAACCTAATCACATGTTAGGTCTAGATATTTTCTTCCGTCTCCTTTGAATCTAAGTGAAAAGAAGCATAACAATTTTTAGTCTTTTATAATGGAGCATAAGCTGTTTTTATAAATGTGGAATAATTCATTGAGTATATAAGTAATGTTGAGGAAGCATCCTGAGAAAACCCTGCTTTTGATGTAATATAGTCAAATGGATTATTTTCTTTCTTCCTGCTCCTCCGCCCCCCCACCCCACCCGCCCCATTCATTTTTGTCAAAGTGAGTTTCCATATGTTTCATCTAAATGAGTCACATTCAGAGAAATCATTCAAATTATCTGTGGGCACAGATACTTCTCTTTCATTTGTGGCTGTAAGGTGGGTGGTTATAAGGAGTGGAAATGATGGTGGGCTCTTCTCCAAACCCCAGATCCTTTGGCTTGCTCTGATTCTCTGAGCTCTCTGCATCTCCAACTTTATTCTATACCACAGGGAAATAGCCATAGTAAATTGCAGAGATTATTCAATTTCAGTCCACTTTAAGTGCCCTTAAAGGGAGACTGCACTCATGACTTCTCAGGGGATAGGCGATGCATCTTGCCACAGATAAAGTGCTGGTTGAGAGGTTTTAAATCACATTTGTAGCTTGGGAGAATAATACTGGAGGCAGTCCTCTTCCTAAAAAGTAATGTCATCTGTGTCTCAGAAGGTACAGAGCACAAGCCGGGGAGATCAGAGCCAACTTATTTAAAGAATGATAGAACCATTTAAAGGGTGTCTTTCAAGGGACATAAACCCTTTCCCCAGGTTAATAAAGACTGTCACTGCATTTCACACTTTCAGCATGAGGGATGCAATTGCTTTTCGCATTTCCCTAGGCTACCTTATATTGTTCACACAATATAACAATATACACAAATCTGAATTCAAATGAGGCAATGCACTTGATCCACACCAGAAACAGAAATCTCCATTGACTGAGTTTAATGTTTTAGTTGATCTTCACCCTTCTAATCAAAGGCTATGTTTGTAAGTGAACATTTACAGAACACTCACATCTGAAAGGTCTAGCTATGGAAGGTTTGCTATTGACTTTTCTCCCCATTTGGCTGATGTTTTCAAATGAATGGGTACATTGTGGATTGTTTTGTGGATGTTATTTCTACTTGGGTTCAATACTCTCTATTGTTGGAAAAGACCCACTCAATTGATTTCCACACACCCTTATTGAGCACCAATGCTGGCCTGACTCTGGGATAATGAACTCTCCAGCCTATCTGGAATCCTGAACAACTGCTGGGCTCTCATGAAGACCACCCACAGCTGCATCTCACTGATGTCTGGCTCTATCTTAAGAAAGGGAGAGAGGGTGAAGGGAAGGAAGGAAAGAAAAAAAAAAAAAAAAAAAGGAAGGAAGGAAGAAGGAAGGAAGCAGGGCTCTAAAATTTTTAGATCATTTCAAGAGGAAATATGTCTGTGAAAAGAATGCAATTGAAGAGGAAAATATCTTTCCTTTTTGCATCTGTGAACATCACTCTGTTGGACACATTCCATGTTGTGGGCAGTGTGATACACCCAGACTCCGTCAACCTCAGCTCTTTAAATGTTTCTAAAGTCAGTGAATCTGAAGTTCTTCTATGCAGATGAGGTGGCTCCTGTCCAACCCTGGCTGTTGCCTTTCTGCTTAAACAACCACGTGGGCTCGGGTGGGAGTCTGTGTATTTCTCCCACTTCCTTCTCACTCATTTCCCTTGTGTCTGGGCAGGATTCCCACAGCAACCAACCAGCTAGACCATTAGGTTGACTTACTACGTGAGACCGGGTGTGTAGCAGTTGGTTATGATTTGCATCAACAGCAAAGTTGGGAAATAATGCAGGGTCAATGTGTTTGTCATTATTTGTTTTTTAAAAATGTATTTATGACTTAGTTCCTACCTATTTCTAAGGCATCTTTGAAATGGCTTAAAAGAAATGTAAGTCATTAGACTACTTATGGGATAGAAAGTTAAAGCTCATGTAATGTATGAAGTGATAAGCCTAGGCTAATAATAGCTAATATAGTTTCACACTAATTTTAGTAGTGGGTTCCTAAGCAATCAAAATTTAAAAATGTAATGAGGAGCTTAATTTTGCTTACCTGACAAAAGGATATGTACTTGTTCATCCATAGATGAAATTTCCTCGTAGCTCACTAACTGTTAATTGAAACTTACTATGTAAATCCTGTATACAGGCAAAGAGTAACTAATGACCACATTTAATGATATTTATAAAAATATTCTTCATGTGTCTGTTTCTCACAGTGTGAAAAGAAGTTGGCTGCTTTGTATAAAAGAAATAAAGTACTTTTTAGCTTTTGAGTTTTTCTTTATCTGAACACCATCTTATCCGTGTCAGAGACACGGACATGAGCTTTTTGGCAGGAAGTGTGATCACTGGCCTCTCTGTCTTTGGCCAAAGGGGTTTATATCCCAGGCTCTTAAAGGGTTCACCATGTGCTTTTCCCTCAAGGATATGTTGCCAAACTTCCAAAGCTTTGTGGTTCCAGGGTTCAGCCTGCATTAGGCACTCTTAAAAGTTTTCTCTTGGCACACCCTCAGAGGTCCTTCGAATAGAAACTGGCAGACCCTTTAGTGCTTAGTTCTGTCCCCAAAAATCTTGGGTTATTTTCAGGGAAGATTCCAGGCCTGCTGAACATCTTTTGCATTCTGTTAGATGCATGGTCCTTGGTCTGAGAGGTCTTTTGTGATGTACCCTAAGGCTGAGCTCTGGTGCTGTAGTTGCTCAGGCGTTGAGACTCAAGCTTTTGGAGAACCCCTCAGAACTAGGCATCATCTGATTTCAGCACTCAGTGCCACAATTAATTTCAGTAATCTTCAGTGTTTGACAAAAGTGCTCCTCATGATTAATATTTAGGGCATTTTGTTTCTAAAATTCTGCCTAGTGCGATGACATCATACATGAGTAATACTGTATATCCCAACTTCAAAGGCTGACAAATAGTTTGATGAAAGCAGCAAATCGAGTCTGGCTCAGAGCCATCCATGCAGCAGGCATAGAACCCAGATGTCAAATGTCAAATATCATTTGCCACTAGAAGAGCACTAAAGCAATGGAAAATTTTACCTGGATAGGCGATACTGTCCCAGTAAACAGGCAACACAAGAAGGAAATGATATCAGGGATAAAAACACATGAGAAACATTTAATAACCCTAAGAACATATGGAAATTAATGATATTCAGAGCTTGTAGAATACCGAAATTTTTCAGCTTAAAATAATCTTCCTGCTGATGCACAGTTCCTGGAGGGCTCCCAAAATGCCACAGAGAAAATTAGATGCAAGAAAAAAAAAAAAAAAAAAGCAAAGCTCTGAGATTCAGGACATGGAGTAGAAATAAAGTGTAATTATTTGTGAAGAATTGAAGAGATGGTGACATGGAGAGGACCCTAGATTGAGACTTGGGTTCATGCCCCAGTTTTCTCCTTACCCATCCTAATTGGACACAATTCTTGTTCTTAATTTCTTATTTATAAGGGGGGAGGTTTACTTTGTTATCTTTCAAGGTACTTTATATTTTAAAAACGGTATGTTCTATGCATATGATGACAAAGGTCTAGTAGCCAGAATGACTTCTATCAGAAGAATCTGTACTGAAGTTCGTAGGGTTACACCCCAGAACCCCCAGTGTTGGTAAATCCAATAAGAACTCATAGCAGAAAGAAGTTCTTCTCAACTTCCACCCTCAACTACCATGACACCGTAACTGCCTCAAGAACAGAGTATAGCTTGGGGAAAAGATGGAAGAAGAAAACAGATAGTTAATCCACCGCAGCCTGTATTTGACCACATTAGTCATATATTCTCACTTGTTTCTGCTTGAAATGGTGGTTAAATTGGGTAAAAAAATTTAGCGCAACTCAAAATCCCAAGGGTGAGATTTTTCCAATGACAGGGTTCTCTAGTTTAAAAAAAAGAAAAAAGATGTCCCTAAGGTCTGGGTGAATGCACTCAACAATGACATATCTGATTCTCTTATACCCATTTAGTATAATTGAATCAGAGTTTCAAAATCCTTGAACTCTGTCTTCCATTTAACCCCAAGACCTTGCTGGCAAGCAGGATGCCTTCTAGAGAGAGGACAAAACCAGAAAGCTTTTAGTCAATGCTAGACTCAAGAGTGACAGACTTTCTTCAAAGAGCTCTGAGGCCTGCAAAACTCACAGGAGTGTTGGGAGGTCACCAGTAGATTTTTGAATTATTAACACATGTTTAACAATTAAAGAAAAGAATATTGATAGGCTATCTAGGCAATTAATTATTTAGCTGTACAAAGTAAAGAGTGGGAAAAAAAAGATTAAGTGCAGTGGGTATGAATCTCAGGCCGCAAAGACAGGTATGCATGGAAAGCCTGTCATAAAACTTTGTTTACCTGATATCACATCAAATCTAGTAGCTTCAAGCCCCATTCTGTGGGGCTGGTGCAAAATTTAATCTCAGGGTTTTTTAGCATTCTTTTTTCACCCTCCTCCAGAGTCATACAAAAGTCCTCATTGAAAAGGGATAGATCCTTCATAAACTGTTGCCTGGGATGTCTTTCTCTGATACTTGAGTGCAGGTTGAGGTTCTAGGGTCTCTGAAATTCTGAGATATGTCTGGGGGCAGGACAAACTGTATTTAAGGACTGGACTTCTTGGGTGTATCCCTGCCCTCAGCTGCCTCTCCAGGCATGTGAAGGAGCCAGCTGTGGGTGTAGCCCCAGCGACCCTCCACTGCTTTAGCAAACTCAGGCCATAGCATTTCCCCTCTGCCGTCCCTCTTTTCTGGCAACTTCTTCACCATTCCCGTTGGAATGCCTGCCACTATCCCCTCTGAACTGCGTATGTCAGTCTCCTCAAGGACTCAAGATTTAATGAAAGAGAGGAGGAGAGGCTGTCTTTAGGAAGCTTCTTTTTTTTTCTGCCTAGCAATACAAATTTCTTTCGACACAGGAAGCCCCAAACCTCAGCTACCTGCATGGAAGTGGAGGTGGGAGTTGGAGAGGGAATGAATGGTCACTGCAAGTACAAACTCCAACTAACACCTCAACTCATCATTCCACCCCATTCTCCTATTCTCCCCTGAGTGAATCTCTGGGTTCCTGTAGCTGAGATATTTGGGGCTTTATCCTAAGTAATTCCCACACACAAAGCTGGCTGAATGGATGATATTTACCCCTGAATTCTCAGGGTCTGAGTATGCAAGCCCAGGTGCCAGGCAATGTTTTTGCTTTCTGGAGTGAGGAGGCAGGTCTATGTAACAACTCAGAACAGAAGTATTGATTGGGTTTCAGCGCAGATAGGTATTAATGTGTACAATATGATGAGAAGAAGGAAGGTATAGTTTAGGCTCTCATTGGCAAGGAGGAATCTTCATAAAATAATTCGGAAATAGCACACAGTATGAATTGATGTAGAATATTGTGGTGCCATAGTAGTCGTCTTGGTAGTAACTGATGGCTCCCCTGGCTATTGCATTACTGAAAAGTCTGAAGAAAGCTTCAGAAAGTTCACGTGGTTATGATAATTGAAGCACAAGAAAAACTGCTTAACTAAATTCGTATGCTAGGAAACCTGCTAGGAAACCTCCTCTCCACCCCTGTAACAAAATTCTCCTGGTCTTGGAGATTTTTTTTTTTTTTTTAATGTGTAGCCCATAGCAAAATAGAATTTCAATATTATTGCAATTATTTATTTAAGGTTTGCCTTCCCTGCTATCTCCATGAGTATAAGGACCAATATTTGAGTTTTTCATCCCTGTATTCTCAGAACCCAGTAGAAAGCCTAATGCATAGTAGATAATAATTTGGTTGAATGAACGATGATCCAATTAAAGTTGCATTTTTATTCTAAAGATATTCCTAGCCGTGGAACCATAAGAACACCCGCTTTCCTCCTTTAAATGCCAGGAGCACTGATCACTCACATCTCTCAGTTGTCACTGAACATAAAATGCATCATATTGCCCAGTTTTTTAGGACAAATATTCCGCATGCCTGCATTGGCAGTTTGTAAAGTCTTAGAAAGGAGAGATGAAACTCACACTCTGATTCTCTCTAGCAGTAGCACGAGCTTTGGTCTTAGTAGGAACCTGATATATGGTATTTATAGATAACTGCTTTGTTTAGAAATAAATGTTTAGCACTCAGCCTTCTCTTGCAGATGATGTGCTATTCATGTAATGAAAATCCCTTAGCTGGAAGACAGCTGTAGGCACTTCTGCTATTAAAACACTACATGCATTTCTGGAAAAAGAGCATTTTGCTAAACTGTGCGTCGAACATAACAGGGCTTATGAAAAAATTAGAATTAGGTGCAGGCCACTCAAAACCTCTGAAACTCTTGCACCTATAGCCCTTATGAAAAAACAGTTGGTACCTGGGGAGAGAACTGAGGCAAAGAGGTGACTGCGGACGGCCTCAGGGGATACCAAAATGCGTAAAATCACTAGAGTAGAGATGCTGGTCTGTGGACACTGAGGCCATGCAGATGGAAGAGCAGGTGCAGACTGTCACAGCAGAGAGTGTTGCAAAGCTGGTTGTGGTGGTGGTGGTGGTGGTGGTGGCAGTGGGAGGTGGGGTTGGCTGGCTGTAGCCACTGATTTTATTACTAAATTTTCTTAAAATTGAACTAAAAGGACTCCTGCCTACACAGCAGCCAAGCTGAGGGCTCTTTTTCTTTGCTGCTGGAGGTTCTTTCTGTTCTGTTCCCCTTGCCTGGGAAAATCTCACCTACGAGCCAACAGAACTGGCTCCTCACATGGATAGCATTCCCTCCTTTAACAGTCGTGTGTGAGCTACCCATTGGTGCACAGATGGTGGTAGATAGATTGTACTTGTTTCAATCTCGATTTACTTGTCTTCCAATATTCCAGAATGTCGTTCCACTCAACGATTGGCTTAGGTGTTTTATTTTCGCACCCTTTACTAAAAATATTAATGATGACAATAGCAATAGCAATCATTCTTTCATACCTGCAGCTACTGTGATAAGCATGTTACAGATTCTATTTAGTAGCCAGAGCAACCCTGCAATGAAGATATTCGTGTGCTTTTGTTACTGATGAGTAAAATTCCCCTTGGAGCAGAGCATGCTCTCTACGAGGGTCCGTGGTCATGCCTGGATGCTAAGCTGGTTTGATTGTGCCTTCTAAAGCATGATGGGTAGTGAGGAAGATCTGGAAAACACTCTATAAATTGACCTTTCTCCACTCTTGGCCTCAATGAGGTTATACTAAGTTTCACAGTAAAGAGTGGCTGATTGTCTTTTTGTTCATCACCTACAGGTAAATGGTTTAGCACAGTACTGTACCTTAACAGGCAAATAGTCAAAGTGTCTTCAGATTGGTAAGGTGGATCATGAGTTTCCAAGCTGACATTTCTTCTCCTTCAAGCTTTTCAATATATATGTACTGCCAAAGCGAGCACCTCCTTGAAGCTTTTTGAACCCTTGTTTTATAGTCAGTCAATTCTGTTGAGAATTTTCAGTAAAGATTTCTTCCTTTATTTATTCTGAAAACGCTGTTATCAGTCTCTTTCCCCAAGCAATTCTGAACTCACCAGGGGCTGACAGAAATTAAACTTCTTGAAGGCAAAGTTAATTAAGTTTCTCCTTTAATGCCAAAAATATATTGGAGGATTTTAGACAGTGACTTACAGCTTTCTTTTTGGTCTACCTATCTACCTACAGTGTCTATATGAACATACCTTGTTTTGAATTAGATTATCACATGTCAGCCTTCACTTCTAATACTTTAATGGGAAAACTTTGTAAATTAATATGAGATTGTCAGCTATCCTGGCATTTACTGAAGGGTGCATTGACAGAATAAATGTGTAAGTCAATAGCATTAATCAGAAGTAAGAAACAGTAATTTGTAAAAATCTAATGACATTTTATGGTTTGAATGTTTGCATCCCTCCAAAACTTATTTGTTGAAACCTAACCACTTAGCTGATAGCATTAAGAGGTGGAGCCTTCAGGAAGTGATTAGTTCACCCTTATATCCCATAAGTCACTATGGGATTAGTGCTATGTAAAAGAAGATTAAGCCTGGGTGTGGTGGTGCATACCTGTAATCCCAGCACTTTGGGAGGCCAAGGCAGGTGGATCACCTGAGGTCAGGAGTTTGACACCAGCCTGGCCAACATGGTGAAACCCCATCTCCACTAAAAATACAAAAATTAGCTGGGCATGGTGGTGCGTGCCTGTAATCCTAACTACTTGGGAGGCTGAGGCAGGAGAATCACTTGGACCCTCGAGGTGGAGGTTGCAGTGAGCCAAGATCGCATCACTGTACTCCAGCCTGGGTGACAGAGTGAGACTCTTTTCTCGAAAAAAAAAAAAAAGGAGATTCTTTTCTCTAAAAAAAAAAAAAGAGGCTTGAGAGAACTTGTTTGTCTCTTCTGCCATGTGAGAACACATAGAAGTCACCATCTATCAGGAATGGGCTCTCACCAGAAGTGGAATCTCCTGGAACCTTGACCTAGGACTGCCCAGCCTCCAGGACTGTGAGCAATAAATTTCTGTTGTTTATAAATTACCTAGGCTAAGATGTTTTGTGTGACAACCCTGAATTGACTAAGACATGGAGCTGTTATGCATATGTCAGAGATTGGAGCAGGGGTCTCAGGAAGGAGCTCTCAAAATTACTTAAAATCAGTCTTTTGCCACTAATCTAAATCAAAATACAATAGAGAAAGAGAAGGTTGAGTTCAAGTATCATCCAATTCCTTATAACATTCTGATCCAGTAAAAGGAGATAATTGTAGTTTCTTGCCGAATAAAAAGAAGAAATTGGGGACACAGCAAAGCTGAGCAATGTAAGCTTAGTAAATCAGTGAGGTAAGAGACCAGGAGCAGAGACATGGCATGAATTTTCCTAAGTTAGTCAGCTAGCACTGGAACAAGCTAATGTTATGCACTGACATGCTTGTAGTGCACACTGGGAATCTCTGTTTCTTTGGTCCATTCTCTGAGTCCCAACAAAGATTTTGTTGGTTTAAACTTGAAGCTGTAGTCTTCCTTTGTGTCTTTTTGTCCTAGGAGGGTAAAAATAGTTCTTATGGACAAAGAAAAGTCTATAAGTAACCCTTCAAAAGCTCAGAATTTATGTCATCCGTTCTCTTTTCAGACTGAATTTGACTCCTACTGCTCTTTTTCCATGGGTCTTTTTGGTGTTTATGATGAGGAACAGTGCACATCACCTTCTAGGCTTTCTCAGTAGAGCTGGGATGTATATTGCAGTACAGGCAGGAAGATAAAATACATTTTATGGTGCCAATATGGTGCCCTTTTGGTCTGGCTTTTGGGACAAATCAGGACACATATATGTGACTTTATCTCTGAAAGACACCTTTAATTAGTTATATGAATTGATAAATCGTTATTTAACTTACAACATGAACCAACTACTATCAATTTTTATGGCTAAATGAGAAGCTCTGGAGTGACATATGTCTCAAGTCTGAAAAACTGGAAGTCATTAGCTGTCAACCTGAAAATTGTAAACACGAATTCTCGGCCCCAACAGAGCCTGAACCCAGCATAAGCTGTAAAGTTACTTTGCTCTCCTCGACATTTGGTGTGGTAAAGGAAAATGACACACATAATTCATGCCACACTGTCAAAAATTCCACCTTATTGTTAAGAAGGCATACTTCAAGTCAGTTTTCTCAGGGATTGAAAAAAGTTGATCACTAGTGCAATTCTCCTTTGTAACTGAGTAAAATATACCAAGATTTGGTCTTCCACAAGTGACAAGATAGCTAATGGTTAAGGATGGATTCTGGAATCAGCAAGCTAGGGTTCAAATTCCAGTTCCACCAGTTTCTAGCTCTGTGACTTTGGGCAAGTTAGTTTACTTCTCTGTGTCTCAGGTTAAATGAGTTAATATAGAGATACACTTAAAACAAAATTTAGTGCATGGTAAAACTAGATGGTTGCTATTTATCTCAGAAGCAGAAGTAAAATTTTGCATATTTACCCAGGAATTTTGGAAACTAGCTTTCAATGACTGTAAATAAATTTTTGAGGAATATCAATGATTATAAATTAAACACAAGTGACACCTTACACAGAAGCTAAACAATCATTGCAGATAGACTTTCCATGCCTTATTTAAGTCGGCAGTTCACTTCTGATCCCTTAAGAGATTTGTTTATTCAAGATACATTTATCTTTAGGGGGAGTTAGATCTTTTCTAATTGTGGATTCATTGAAATACACTATAAAGTTGTACAAACTTTGCTATAATAAACAAATTTATCCTCTTCTCTTCCAATTGCTGCTCATATTTTCCCCCGCTTCAGCAAATTCGCAGATGTTAAAATTTCATCTTGTCACTCTAACTTTGCAAACCAATAATCACTAAAAAATAAAACCATAAAACAAAAACAAAGAAAAGGTCTTTTTTTCCTAGTGCTTTCCATTCACAAAGCTAATTTTTTTCTTTCTCTATTCACTTCCTTTGTTGCGTTGAACACCTAGTATATTGCAATGTTGACCAAAAAGCCATTACAAGTGTTCCTTGTGAGGCTCCTAATTTAGCTCTCAAACTATAAGATCACCTTAGGAAAAGAAATATGGAATTTGATTTCCTCAAGAAGCCACCATTTCGGGAGCATATGGTAAGACACAAAACAAACAAACACAAAGCCCCTGTAGCGGCAAGACAGTATCCAGGAAAGAGTTCTTTGTTTCTTCTTGTAACATAGCACACAAAATCCAGTGCTCTTGGTGCAACAGGAACTCAGGACTGATGAAAGACCTATGAAAACAAGAAATCAATATATTTTGGATAGTTTTTAGTATTACTGTCAAACATATGTCCAAACCAATTTATGAAGTATTGACAGTTCAGTGAGATTCCGCAGAGGACAACAAGCCAAGACTGAGGTCTGGGATTTCGTCACCTGAGAAAACATGGCAGGAAGTGGAGACATTTGGAGGAGGGGGAAGTCAACGATCTCTCCCTATATTTGAAGTGATGATTTGTAAAAGAGGGATTTGTTTTGTTACCTGGGAGGGCATAATTATCATATAAGTGAAAGTTAGAGCAATTTACATTTCAACTCCATATAAGGAAGAACCAAGTAATAATTGGAAGCATCCAGGAAGTAGATTGGGTTGTTTTAGGATATAGTTAATGTTTTTGTCAAATTAGCTCTTCTGACAGACACCATTTAATCATCTATCAGGTATTCTTTAGAAGATCACACTGAATGGAAGGTGGGTCTTGCTAATCTCTCAAGTTCCTTGCAACTGTAACATTCTGAAGAGACTTTAAAAATCATATTTAAAAAATCAGCATTCTATGTCAGGAACAAATGAATTGTAGCACAAGTTCCATAAGGAAAAAAATGAATGTGACTGTCCAAAAGTAGAATAGAAAGAAATAAATGGACTATATTCTCCCAGTCATCAATGGGATGTGTAGACATCCTCCATGAGCATTTATTAGGCACCTATTACATGCATAGTGATGCTAGACTATGTACACAAAACACTAGCAGTGGACAAATGTTATGCTTTTTCGGCTACCCAACATCTGAGCTCTCTTCCTCTGTTTTTAGAAGTTCCCTCACATTACAAGTCTTGAAGAGAGGTAGGCACCACCTTCTTTAGCAGAAACTGTTTTTAAGTAGTTAAGGCTTACCTGCAACAAATTCATGGGAATATAATCAGGAATCTACACGTGAGAGCCGTCCATTGGAGACTCGCTCCAATGATGAAGGTTGTGAGTGATGGTTTCTAGAAGAGTTCCAGGAACAGCAAGAGCTGTGGTGCTCAGGGTGGCATTGAGGATCCAGGCTGGCGATCTCTGTGGGAGATGATGTAGTGTAGAATCTTGGGGAGTGTGGCTGGGGGCATCCTCATCAGCAGTTTTGCAACATGATTTTAGGCCTTGTTTCTAATGATATATCCCTAAACTTTGTTCTCCAGCCTTTTAAAAAATTCTGTGAGACATGCAGTATCTTTTAATAGTTTTCTTTTCTGCCCGTATCAGTCAGAGTTAACACTGTGGCTTTCTTATCAGAATCCTGAATGATACCTAAAATGATACCAGGAATGGTTGCAAGCAATGGGCTTTCAAAGACATAAGGGAATCTGTAATTTTTATATACCCTGGTTGGGGCTAAAGTTCTTGCAGCTAATGATGCATAGTTGCAAAACAGCTGCAAATCATGAAATATCTATGAAAGGCACTGAAAGACCTTGCCAAATTATAGGTATTCAAAGTCTGCAAATTTGTGTTGGAGTGTATTCTAAGGTAGCTAGATTAAGGAAGAAACAATACAATATTAAGTAAAGTTATATTTATATTTTATTTTTTGTTTTTGAGACGGAGTCTTGCTCTTGGCTCACTGCAAGCTCCACCTCTCAGGTTCATGCCATTCTCCTGCCTCAGCCTCCTGAGTAGCTGGCGCTAATTTATTAATATGGGTACTCTTAGCAAGGATTCTGGATTGAATGTACTAGCGCAAGTGATGAAGAAGTGGTTTCAATTGGTTGCTTGCGTTAGTGTCTGAAATTTGAATTAAATGGTGCCCATATTAAGTGAAGTTAAGACGCTAGGATTCCCTTAGTATTCTACAGAGGAAGAAATCCAAAGTCTTTGAAGACGAGAATGTTGGACTGGATTTATCATGTGTAATCTGCATATACTAACTATATCCTATTAATAAATAGATTGGTATGAGAAGCAGCAACACTTTTGTAAAGTCTCGTGTGTCTGCTCTCCATAGGCTGAGGATTTAGTGCAACATGTTGAAGTGTAAATGGGTTCTCTATTTTTAATGTGGAAAGCAGAATGTGGTTATGCAGTTACTACACTAGACAACAAATCTGGCATCAGAAACAGAATTTTCTGATCCACAGGAATCTTTGTTGATGGTTAATTGGTCATGGGACTGTAGGGTGGAAATGGATGGACAATCCCTTGAGATATTATTTAATTTGTGTTACTGTCAAAACAGTGAACTTGGCTAATAGAGGCCTGATTTGAGTTACTAGAATGGAAGCACATCCCTGTTTTGTGCCTACATCTTAATTTATAAAGGAGACATTAGAGAGGCCAATGGCATTGGAAGTAGATTTTTATTACTTATATTAATACTTCCTGAGAGAGGGGAGCATGCTGTTCCTCTCAGGACATAGGGGAAGCAATGGGATTAGTCAAGAGGCAAAAGCTGGAGAAAGGGGAGAGCTCAGGCCAAAGCCGTTACTGGAGGTTCTTTAGGAAATGTGAGATAGGAGAAACAGTTTAAATAATATCAGCAGACTCTGGCCTGCAGGAGTGGGCCTAGTTGTCTGGAACTTGGTCCTGATTTAGGGCAGTGGAAATATTGGTTTGGTGTGTGAAGGGGTGGATGAACTGGGTGATTGGGGGGTGGAAACTCCCCAGATTATTGATTTGCATATGAAAAGCATATCAAAGGGCTGAGCCCTTGGCAATTTCTAAGGGCTGGTTAGCCCTGGGAAGGACAGTCTTTCCTAGCCAGCAATGTTTTTAAGACATCAAAATATTATAAGACACAGGAAATAAAAACATGAGTAATGCATAGCTTCCATCCATGTGCAGACACAGAATCTGCTGGGTAAAGGGAAGTCAGCCCTTGAGGAAGGATTGCTACAACATAGCGCCATGATCCTTTCCCCTAGACTTCTCCAAAGAGACTGAAAGATATGTATCAGGGTAAACAGACGGTGGAAAAGAATATCCAAACATTCTGAGTATTTTCTGGATAAAGGCAATACTAATTCTTGGAACTCAGAATGCCTTTGTCAGATTGCAGCCTGTGGTGGTTGAAAAGTAAGCAGAGTTTTAATTGCAGGCTCATTAAGACCTTAAATACATTCTGTGGTTATTTCTGCAGTTTGTAAGAGCATGCTTTTGATAAATACACGTATCAGTTGGTAGAATCCCTACAAAGACCTTCTGTCCTGGAGTAGTGGCTGTTTATGATAGGAAGGACTAAATGGAAATCCTTAGGACTCTCTCTCTCTCTACCAAAATGGTAAATAGTCTACCACTAGGAGAAATGCAGAGTTAAAGGTCACCATCAAAAACTCTGAAATGTGCAGGGATGCTGATCCCACTACATACCCACCTAACTCACCAGTTTGACTGATGCTGGAGATGGTTTGCTTGAATAGGAAGAATATCTACTTGCAGCTACTGTTTCAGATGAGTTCTTCTTACTGAAGAAAATCAATGTATTCTCTAGCAAGAGGCATACAACTATTAACACAATGAAATCCCTTTTCTCCCAGGAGTCAGCAAACTTTTCTTTGAAGAGCTAGATTGTAAATATTTCAGGCTTGTGGAGCCACATGACCTCAACTGCAACTACTCAACTTTGACACTGTAGTGAAAAAGCAATTGTAGTCAGCATGTGATTGAATGAGTAGAGCTGTGCTCCAATAAAAGTTTATTTACAAAGAGGGGTGGCCACCTTCTAGAGGCCAATTTTGGGAGAATCTATAAACAGGTAAAGATGCCTTTTAATTCAGCCTTCCAGGTCTATGGAAACCTTCCTGAAAATTCTGGCACAGAGATATATGCACAAAGATAAGCCTAAGTGTGCTACTAACTGTTACACTTTTTAAAGTTTGGCCCTAGTATAGGAAGAACCAATAAGATCCATGGAATAGAACTGAATCCATAAATGGACCCAAATGTATTTGGGGATTTAGTACATAATAATAATGTTGGAGTTTGAATGAAAAGTTTCCTCCCTTAAAAAAGAAGAGGAGTTATTTACATAATGGGAAACCACATCAAAAGCAATAAAAATAAATGGTGAGGATAATTTTGGTAATAAAAAAAGAAGGGTGAATACATGGGACTGGAAGGAGAGGTGGGTTGGAGCAAGTTTGCCTTTTTCTGTCTCTCTTGGTGAGCAAACTCTCTAGCCAAATCCAGCCTACAACATGTTTTCCTACTGTCTCATGAGCTCAGATTGGTTTTACATGTTTGTAATGATTAGAAAATATCAAAAGAAGAGTAATGTTTCATGATATGCAAAATTTAGATAAAATTCAAATTTTAATACCCATAAACAAAGTTTTATTGGAACACACACAGACACAAAACAGGTGGCCAGCCCCTGGGTACAGTTTACCAACCTCTGCTTTATCTTGATAACCAGAAAGCACCACAAATAATTTGTTTTAACCAGCATAGAACAATCACACAGTTTTACCAGTGAGGCTAGGACAAGAAGCATTCTGGCAATAGATACATGCCAGGACCGGAACAAGTTTCTCCCGAGATAATTTTGGTCCCAAGTTTCCATGGCTATCGTGTACATATTTTCATTTCTTTTTCATCATATTCCAAGGGTGCAAAAAGAGACGCTATGACACCCCATTTGCCTATTAAGTCAGAATCTCAAGCTTCCACAACCAACTATAAAAGTCTAATTATACTCCTCTCTCAGAATATTGGGTGGAATTTCCATCACATCCATATAATTAAAAGGTTTCGTTTTGGTGACTTTCCAAACAAAAAATAATCTGATATAAGGCGACTCAGTAAATTTACCATTGGAAACAAATGTCCAGCAACGTGTCCCCCTAAAAGTAGAATGATACAATTCTGCACCTTCTAGTGCCCTCTCATGTCCACAATTCCTTTCCAATCGTGTAAACTATTTGCTACTAAGGGAATGCCCAGGCTATCACCCCATTCCTAACTCAAATTTCATCCTTTGAAATCTGATCTCTCCCCAGTAGAAAGGCACCACAGGTTCTAAATGACTATGTGGCAATCGTGTCAGTCACTGGAAAGCTGCTAATGTGTCCCATTTAAACAGGCACATTGGATCTGAGACCAGCACAGAGATAGAAGGCAGAGCTGACAGCTGCTCTGTCAATCGTTTTTCTAGGCTGTGCCCTGCAGCTGTTTAGTATGATCGCTTATTTACTGTTTAAAATAGGCATTTTATAACAATAACTCAAAGCCAACTTGGCCACAAAGGAGAGAAAACTGGCCCTTGGGGTCTGGGGAAACTTTGTGGTCAGATATATATTTAAGCTTATGTTGTTTGAATACATCTCATTACTCACTTTGAGTGACCCCATATCCTGCCACATTAAAGTGATCAAGCTCACCGCAAAGTGACTAAGTGGAAAGACACAGCCCATGTTGTCTTTAAGCCCTCCTTATGAAACTAAAGTGCTTAAATACCTACGAGAGGTTTCCCTGATTCCAGAACTCAATGGCTATGGCTTAACTGCCTTGCCTTTCAATCTTGGTTTCTATAGCCTAATTAAGTTTGCCGAAAGTTCAAAGCTTCCATAAGAAGTGCTGTGTCGATCCAGTAAATTTTTCTCTTAAACCAATTTGTGGCAAAATGCACGAAGTAAATTATGACAGAGAGAGGGAGAGGTAAAGACAGAGTGAAGGAGAGATAAAGAGTGGAAGATGAAGACAGTGATGTAGGCTCTGTTTATACACAGTTGTCTTTAAAAATATGAGCATTTCTATCATTGTCATGAATGCTGTAAATCATCAGGGTTGAATAGGCTTTGGTGAGATCCATTTTGCTTATTTAAACGGCTGTGCCGTAGTCCAGCATCTCATGGATGTAAACCGGTCCTCAGGTATGAATTGCTTTGAAAAGCAAATCTGCTAGCAATGTGGACCACAACTGGGCTATGGACCCTCAAAGGTGGTGATTCCCACCACATCCCTGTTCAGCTCTCCTATTTGGCCTGTGCAGAAGAAAGATGGATCTTGGAGAATGGCCAGTGGATTATCGTAAGCTTAACCAAGGGGTGACACCAATTGCAGCTGCTGTACCAAATGTGATTTCATTGCTTGAACAAATTAACACATCTCCTGGTACTTGGTATGCAGCCATTGACTTGGTAAATGTCTTTTTCTCCATTCCTGTCCATCAAGCCCTCAAGAAACAATTTGCCTTCAGCTAGCAAGGTCAGCCATATACCTTTACTGTCCTACCTCAGGAGTATATCAACTCTCTTGCTTTGTGTTATAATCTCATTTGGAGAAAACTTGATCACTTTTCCCTTCCATAACATATCACACTGGCTCATTACATGGATGACATTATGCTGATTGGATCCAGTGAGCAAGAAGTAGCAAACACACTGGACTTACTGGTGAGACATTTGCATGCCAGAGGATGGGAAATAAATCCTACTAAAATTCAGGGACGTTCTACCTCAGTAAAATTTCTAGGGGTCCAGCATGTGGGGCCTGTCGAGATATTCTTTGTAAGGTGAAGGATAAGTTTCTGCACATGACCCCTCCTAAACCAAGAAAGAGGTACAACGCCTAGTGAGTCTATTTGGATATTGAAGGCAGCACATTCCTCATTTGGGTGTGTTACTCCAACCCATTTATTGAGTGACCTGAAAGGCTGCCAGTTTTGAATGGTGTCCAGAAGAGGAGAAGGCTCTGCAATAGGTCCAGGCTGCTGTGCAAGCTCTCTGCCACTTGGGCCATATGACCCAGCAGATCCAATGGTGCTTTGGGTGTCAGTGGCACACAGGGATGCTGTTTGGAGCCTCTGGCAGGTCCCCATAGGTGAATCACAGCAGAGGCTTCTAGGATTTTGGAGCAAGGCCCTGCCATCTTCTGCAGATAACTAATCTCCTTTTAAGAGACAGCTCTTGGCCTGTTACTGGGCTTTGGTGGAAACTGAATATTTGACTATGGGTCATCAAGTCACCATGTGACCTGAACTGCCCATCATGAATGGGGTGCTTTCTGACCCATCTAGCCATAAAGTGGGTTGTGCACAGCAGCATTTCATCATCAAATGGAAATGCTATATATGTGATCAGGCTCAAGCAGGTCCTGAAGGCACAAGTAAGTTACATGAGGAAGTGGCTCAAATGCCCATGGTCTCCACTCCTGCCACCTGCCTTCCCTTCCCCAGCCTGCACCAATGACCTCATGGGGAGTTCCCTATGATCACTTGACAGAGGAAGAGAAGACTAGGGCCTGGTTCACAGATGGTTCTGCACGATATGCAGGCACCACCTGAAAGTGGACAGCTGTGGCACTGCAGCCACTTTCTAGGATATCCCTGAAGGACAGCAAAAGGAAATCTTCCTAGTGGGCAGAACTTCGAGCAGTGCACCTGGTTGTGCACTTTGTATGGAAGGAGAAATGGCCAGATGTGCGATTATATACTGACTCATGGGCCGTAGCCAATGGTTTGGCTAGATGGTCAGGGACTTGGAAGAAGCATGATTGGAGAATTGGTGACAAAGAATGTTGGGGAAGGGGTACACGGATGGACCTCTCTGAGTTGTTAAAAGATGAGCTCAGCAGAGGAGGATTTTAATAATCAAGTGGATAGGATGACCCATTTTGTGGATACCACTCAGCCTCTTTCCCCAGCTACTCCTGTCATCGCCCAATGGGCCTATGAATAAAGTGGCCATGGTGGCAGAGATGGAGATTACGCATGGGCTCAGCAACATGGACACCCTCTCACCAAGGCTGACCTGGCTGCGGTCACTGCTGAGTGCCCAATTTGCCAGCAGCAGAGACCAACACTGAGCCCTCCATATGGCACCATTCCTCAGGGTGATCAGCCAGATACCTGGTGGCAGGTTGATTACATTGGACCTCTTCCGTCATGGAAAGGGCAGAGGTTTGTACTCACTGCAGTAGATACTTACTCCAGGTATGGGTTTACCTATCCTGCATGCAATGCTTTTGCCAAGACTACCATCCATGGACTCACAGAATGCCTTATCTACCATCATGGTATTCCACACAGCACTGCCTCTGATCAAGAAACTCACTTTACAGCTGAAAAAGTGTGACGGTGAGTTCATGCTCATGGAAGTCGCTAATCTTACCATGTTCCCCATCATCCTGAAGCAGCTGGATTGATAGAACGGTTGAGTGACCGTTTGAAGTCACAATTACAATGCTAACTAGATGACAATACTTTGCAGGGCTGGGGCAAAGTTCTCCTGAAGGTTGTGTATACTCTGAATCAATGTCCAATATATAGTACTGAATCTCCCATAGCCAGAATTCACAGGTCCAGGAATCAAGGGGTGGAAGTGGCACCACTCACCATCACCTCTAGTGATCCATTAGCAAACTTTTTGCTTCCCGTTCCCTCTATATTACATTCTGCTGGCCTAGAGGTCTTAGTTCTAGAGGGGGGAACCCTACCACCAGGAGACATGACAGCAATTCCGTCAAACTGGAAGTTAAGATTGCCACCTGGTCACTTTGGGCTCCTCCTACCTTTAAGTCAACAGGCTAAGATGGGAGTTACAGTGTTGGCTGTGGTGATTGACCCGGACTATGAAGATGAAATCAGTCTACTACTTTACAACGGAGGTAAGGAAGACTATGCATGGAATACAGGAGATCCATTAGGGTGTCTCTTAGTGTTACCATGCTCTGTGATTAAGGTCAATGGGAAACTACAACAGCCCAATCTAGTCAGGACTGCAAATAACCCAGACCCTTCAGGAATGAAGGTTTGAGTCACTCCACCAGGAAAAAAAACATGACCTGCTGAAGTGCTTGCTGAAGGCAAAGGGAATAAAGAATGGATAGTAGAAGAAGGTGGTCATTAATACCAGCTACAACCAGGGTACCCGTTGCAGAAATGAGGACTGTAATTGTCATGAGTATTTCTTCCTTCTTTTTTTAAAAACATGCTTGTGCATATATACACTTGTACTAAGAAAACATCTTTATTTTATTTCCTTTTTCCTTTATCACGTGACATAAAATTTATTGACTTCACATCAGCATTTAAGTATTGCTAACTTTCTGTAATGGCATGTGGATTGGGCATTGGTGCATTTCCAGTTGTACAAGGGATAGTTGTATTATGTTAGGTGTAATTATGACCTTATTATTGTCTTTATTTGAAGATTATGTATGATCTCAGGAGATGTGTATGGGTTCAAGTAGACAAGGGGCAGACTTGGGATGGTTAATACTGAGTGTCAACTTGATTGGATTGAAGGATGCAAACTATTGATCCTGGGTGTGTCTGTGAGGGTGTGGCCAAAGGAGATTAACATCTGAGTCAGTGGGCTGGGGAAGGCAGGCCTACCCTTAATCTGGGTGGGCACCATCTAATCAGCTGCCAGAGAATCAGCTGCAGGCAGGAAAATGTGAAAAGGCTACACTGGCCTAGCCTCCCAGCCTACATCTTTCTCCTGTGCTGAATGCTTCCTGTCCTTAAACATCAAACTCCAAGTTCTTCATCTTTGGCACTTGGACTGGCTTCCCTGCGCCTCAGCTTGCAGATGGCCTATTGTAGGATCTTGTGATTGTGTGAGCTAATACTACTTAATAAACTCCCTTTTAAATATATATCTATCCTATTAGTTCTGTCCCTCTAGAGAACCCTGACTAACACAGAGATAAACAATGAGAACACGTGGACACACTAAGGGTAACAATGGCCACTGGGGCCTACTTGAGGGTTGAGAGTGGGAGGAGAGAGAGGAGCAGACAGAACACCTATCAGCCACTTTGCTTATTACCTGGGTGATGAAGTAATCTGTATACCAAAACTCCATGACACACGGTTTACCAACACAGCAAACTTGCACATGTACCCCTGAACCTAAAATAAAAGTCAAAGAAAATTTGCTCCAGGACCAAAGAGCTTTCCCTGGTTTCTCTCAATGTCAGCACTAGAAACTAAAGTGCACAAAAATCATGGGAAATTCCATTGGCTTTATCAGGCAGTCAACTTCGATCAATCTATGTGAACTATAAGAATAAAATAGGAATTTGGTGGTTTTATGCATAAAAATCAGCTGTTCATTATCTGAAAAAATATTTGTTAGTGGATCAGACAAAGATTTATGGTATCTATTATCTGCGAAAATGTTTCAAATTGCCTTCTTGAATGAGATAATTGTCTCATTCCCTCCTCGCCCCAGTGGATTTAGTTGCTGTCAGATAGTTTGCTTTTTCACTTTGTGAAACTGGAACTTTAAAATAATCAAAGTTTCTCAAGGAATCTTTCCAAGGTTGCATATTTTGTTTTTCAAATTAAATTCATGAATATTTTCAGAAATGGGAAATAATATTTTGAAAAGCTCCAAATGAAATAGGTGTGTTTAAATTATACAGGGTTTGAAAACACAATTTCATTAGATGACAATCTAACATATGATTAGATAAATATTCAAACTCTTTTGAGTGGGGACATTGGGAGACTGGAGGTGAGAGGGGGTCCCAGTGAGTGGTGGAAAGTGATACACCTCACTTTCCCCAACTTTGCCAATCTTTCCCTCACATGCTTCCCGTTGTCTCAGGAGTAGAACCGTCAGTGGATGAGGAAGAGCATATGGTTGGCAACCCTGCACTGAACGCCACCCTAAAAGTGTGGGAAAGAGTGGTTAGGATTCTTGAGGGTGAGATGGGTGTTGTGTGGGAGGAAGAGAATTGCAAAATGAACGAGTACTGGAGTTAGGTAAATAAGGGAAGTCTCTGCTCCCAAATTCAGTCTTTCCAGGGACCAAGGCCCTCACACGTGAGAAGCATAGCCTTAGTGCTCCAGTTAGCACTGGAGGATCACATCACACATTCAGGCTTCATGGATGTCAGAGCTGAGAGTCACCTGTGGCCATGTGATCTGTGCTCACTCTGAATACAGGGCCAGGACTGCTCCGGAGTCCATCTGCCTGCCTCTTCATGGACAGGTTTTTTGTTAGGGCTGCACAAATGGGCCCAGGAACATGTCTTTGTCCTTGAGTACATTTGGAAAGAAGCAGGATTGTCCTCATTCATAGAAATTAAGATTCAGCAAAATGCATGCAACTTGGCTTGGATTGTGGAGGTGCATGGAGAAGACTATTTGGGGAACCTGGTTCCTAACTAGAGGTGGATGGCCAGGGTGCAGGGGCACATGGGGCGGCCCAGGCTGTCTGTCGCCCCTGTATTGGTTTAGATCCTTCCTTCCATGAACCTCAGTTTCCCTCTGTGCTGGTTGATGGGTCTGGGGGCTTTCCAAGAGCTTGTCATTCCAAGAGGTCCAAAGGAAATCATCTTAGACAAAGCCTTGGGTAAGGATCGGGTCAGCAAAGACCAGGGTTCAAATTGGCTAGCATTTTACCTCCAGATCCAACCCCAGATCTCTCCCTCCAAGCTTCTAGAAGTGACTTTGACTGCAAATGGATCTTCTGAGGTGCAAGGATGTGTGTAGTTTCCTATAGAATATACCTTTGGCTTGGGGCACACCCTAATATTTGTGAGGTTCAAGGCAAAAGTGTATGGTGGCACAACAACCAAACATCTGAATGCTTACAATATAAACACCAAGCTACAAACTTTTAAGGAAAAGATGCTCTATCCTCAAATTTAAAATAAAAGAGGATGAGGAGAAGATTTGGCTTGGTCTGTCGCTCACTGGTGCTGTGCTCCTGGGAAAGACAGATCACCCGTCATTCCTGAAGTTCGTATATTAGAGCTTCTCCACCCTGATTGCAAGCAAGAATTACCTTACGGTACTTACGCAAAGTACTGTTGCCTGGGCCCCAATCTAGAATAATTAAATATAAATATTGTGGTTGGGGTTGGTGTAAGGCATTTAAACAAAATATTTAGCTTTTAACTTTTTTAACTTAAAAAAAAAAAATTTTTTTTTGAGGTGGAGTCTCACTTACTCTGCTGCCCAGGCTGGAATGCAGTGGCATGAACTCTGCTCACTGCAATTTCTGCCTCCCAGATTCAAGCAATTCTCCTGCCTCAGCCTCCTGAGTAGCTGGGATTACAGGTGCGCACCACCACGCCTGTCTACTTTTTGTATTCTTTTGTGGAGGCAGGGCTTCACTATGTTGGCCAGGCTGGTCTTGAACTCCACACCTCAAGTGATCTGCCTGCCTCAGCCTCCCAAAGTGCTGGAATTACAGGTGTGAAACACTGTGCCTGTCCAGGTGACAACTTTTGATCTGTAAAAGATTGGACTTATTCTCTTAGAACCCTTTGGCTCTTAGTATGTCTGATTCTAAAATAAAAATTCATTTCAGAGCTCAAAAGCTTTCTTTTTTCATATGCTTTTCCTAAATGCTAAATCATTCTATTTTTATTGGACTACATGGCCTTTGCCTGAAAAATAAAATCCTGAGCTCTTGAGAGCCGAATGTTTCTGATTAATTTTGATATTCTTGAAGGCTGGCACCTGAGTGGCATCATTAAGGTCTCAATTCATTCGATATGGACCAGGTACTGGATGACTCACCAAGCATATCAAGAAGCAGTCTATCAATTTCATCAAGAGGGAAATATGTGACTATTTGGAGGCTGCTGTCTTTCTCCAGAGTAAGTTGATAGGATTTCCCACAGTTGCCTTGCCTTGCCTTCTCTAGAATGATTTTAATACATGAATTTCCTTCTTCAAACATGTGGGACCTGAAGGCCTTTAAAGGCAGTAGGATCATTAGGGCTTATTAGTTACTTCTAGATTCTAGTGTTCAGAGCATTGCTTTATTTTCATCATTGCTGTAAAGTTATGACTTTAATATTGAGAATAAATAAAACACAAATCTGGTTTTTAGAAGACAGGGTTTTATTTGAAATAAAAGGACTGTCATTCTCCCATGTCCCATTATTCTCCCTTCTTGCTAACCTCTAAGCCCTTCTTGGTATATTACAGTTAAGAAGAAAATCTTTCTCTTCTCTCTCTTTGGAAGAAATATATATAGATTTATTATATTTTATTCTATCTGGTTCTTGACTTCTTCACTTACTTGGAGTCCTAGGCAAATACTCCTAGCGGTGAGTGAGGGGATAGATGCATAAAGGAAGAGACTTATTCTTTTCAGACCTATTTGCTTCTTCATATGTCATATTCTATGAAAATGCCCTTTCACTGTTCCAAAGTTTGTTTTGTTCATATTCTTTCCCTCATCATTAATTCATTTTGTATTTCCAGTCCATCTTCATACTCCAAAGTCCTACAACTCTTTTGAAAGAAATACTGCAGCCTAATGCTCTGTTAGTTTAGTTTCACAGTCTCTGTATATCATTTTCCTGTCAAAATTCACTGCATCTACTGAATGGATGTTAAGCTGCTCCTAAAACAATCAATATAAGTTTTCTTTGCAATGTTTTTTCTCATTCTACCCTAACATGCATCTTTCCCTCCTGTCTGGCCAGCCTCCTCCCTGTTGAACTATTAGTCAATAAGATTAATACATTTATCTGGTTGTTTATTGAACAGATACTTATATTGGGTCCCATGTATGTTTGTGTTTGTCTCTGAGGGTGGTTCGGATAGTTGGTACACATATACACACATTTCATACCTGTCATTGTAGTAGCCAGGGATGTTAGTTTGCCAACCTCTGTAAGCAGGAAAATGGCTGTTATTGTCATCCCAGAGATGTAAAGGAGGTGTTTTGGCAAAAGAGTGAGAGCAGAGAAATATTATTCTTTTGGACTCTTCTGTGCTTTGGGTTAATGAAAGTTAACTTTCTAACTTTTATTCTCCTGGCTAACAATTGGAGGAACCATTTATCACAGGGCCATACAGATGAATAAGTATAAAGTCCAGGTGTCTTTGGGAGGGCAGTCTTCTGGCTCATCTGAAACCACAAAAACTGCTCTTTCCAAAGAAATGCTTGTAGCTATCAGGTCAAGGGCAAGTCTCTGAATTCCCGTCTTCGTCTCAGCACTCTATTCTGAGATTCTGCTTTGCCTATGCCAAAGAAATGGTAGCTGGAGACAACCACATTGTTGGGGACTTTGTTTCTACACTTCTTGCATCAAAAAAACTCAAGAGCAGATGCACTTTTGGGATGAAAACTTGTACTCTCCATATACACTATGGAACACTATGCAGCCATAAAAAGGAATGAGATCGGCTGGGCGCGGTGGCTCAAGCCTGTAATCCCAGCACTTTGGGAGGCCGAGACAGGTGGATCACGAGGTCAGGAGATCGAGACCATCCTGGCTAACACGGTGAAACCCCGTCTCTACTAAAAACTACAAAAAACTAGCCGGGCGAGGTGGCGGCGCCTGTAGTCCCAGCTACCCGGGAGGCTGAGACAGGAGAATGGCGTGAACCCGGGAGGTGGAGCTTGCAGTGAGCTGAGATCCGGCCACAGCACTCCAGCCTGGGTAACAGAGCGAGACTCAGTCTCAAAAAAAAAAAAAAAAAAAAAAAAAAAAAAGGAATGAGATCATGTCCTTTGCAGGGACATGGATGAAGCTGTAAGCTCTCATCCCCAGCAAACTAACACAGGAACAGAAAACCAAGCACCGCTCATAAGTGGTAGTTCACTCATAAGTGGGAGTTGCACAATGAGGACACATGGTCACAGGGAGGGGAAAAACACACACCAGGGCCTGTTGGGGGGTGGAGGGTGAGGGGAGGGAACTTAGAGGATGGGTCAATAGGTGCAGCAAACCACCATGGCACGCGTATACCTACGTAACAAACCTGCACATTCTGCACACGGATCCTGGAAGTGAAAGTAAAAGTAGAAACAATAAAAAAAGAAAAGTTGGAAAAAGAAAAAAGAAAACTTGTACTCTCTTGGTTTATAGAGAGAGAAGTTAACTTGGTGCTGGGAACTATCAAATCATTTACTCTGGATTACTCTTTTCTTTTCCCCTTCAAATCTTTCTAGTTTTAAATTTTTATAGAAATGCCAGAAAATATTTAACATAGGTAAGTAAATATGGATTGGAAGTAGTTTTGCTATATCACTCAAATCTAAACTCCTTCTGGGTTATACGATAAAAAATGCACAATGATTTATTATCGAAAATATTTGTTATGGTCAGCTGACAACTGATTGATCTTCAATCAGTGTTGCTGAAAAAAAAAGGAGAAAACTTTTGATTTGTAAAATAAAATATTAGTCCAATTATTGAAGTCAATTCACTTTCTCAACATCAATATCAATATTCTGAATTGCTTTGCTTATTGTCTCTGTGTTTTTCTTCTTTATTTTTGTAAAATTGAGGTTTAATTTACATACAGTGAAATGTGCAGATCTTGAGTTCACTGGTTGATGAATTCTGACAAGTGTAAACACCTTTATAACCCACACTATTTCAAGTTATAGCATATTTTCATCATCTTGACCTTTCTTTTTGTCTCTTTCCAGTCAATCCCCACATCCTTCATCAGGCAACCTTTCTTTTTTTCTTTTCTCTTTTTTGAGACTGAGTTTGGCTCTATGTCCCAAGCTGGAGTGCAGTGGCACAATCTCGACTCATGGCAACCTCCGCCTCCCAGGTTCAAGTGATTCTCGTACCTCAGCCTCCCAAGTAGCTGGGATTACAGGCACCCACAACCATGCCCAGCCAATATTTGTATTTTTGGTAGAGACAGGGCTTTCACCATGTTGGCCAGGGTGGTCTCGAACTCCTGACCTCAGGCGATCTGCCCAGCTTGGCCTCCCAAAGTGCTGAGATTACAGGTGTGAGCCACTGCACCTGGCCCATTGTTCTGATTTTTATAACCTTGTATTAGTTTTTCCTCTTTTAGAACTTCTATTAGGTTGATGCAAAAGTAATTGTGGTTTTGCTATTACTTTTGCAGCAACCTAATAATAATTGGAAGCATACAGTATGTAATCTTTTGTGTCTTGGATCTCTTGCTTAGCCTAATGCTTTTGAAATTCAACTGTGTTTTAGCTTGTATAAACAGCTCATTCTTTTAAAAATTTTAATTTTTTTATTGATATGTAATAGTTGTACATATTTTTGGGGTACACGTGATATTTTTATACATGTGTAAAAGCTGTAATGATTAAATCAGGGTAATTGGAGTACCCATCACTTCAAACATTTATCTTTCCTTTGTGTTGGAAACATTACAATTCTTCTAGCTATTTTGAAATGTGAAATAAATAGTTCATTCTTTATTGCTGAATAGAATTCCTTTGTAAGAAGAGGCTATAATTTCTTTATTTATACTCCTGTTGCTGGAGACTTGGGTTGTTTTCAGTTTAACAAAGCTGCCATGAAAATTCTTGTGCATATCTTTAGTGGACATATGTATATGTTCCTCTTCAATAACAACCTAGCAATGAAACTGCATAATTATAAAGTAGATGTATATGTAACTTTTAGAAATCACAAATATTTTTAAAATGATTGTACAATTTTAGACTCTCAACAATAATGTATGTAAATTCGCAACAAAAATGTCTGAAAGCTCTGTTTATTAACAGAGTAATGCTTTTATTTTTATCAGTCTAATAAGTATGTAGAGGTATCTTATGGATTTCATTTGTATTTACCTGACGACTAATGATGTTGAACATTTTTTCATCTGTCTATTGACCATTTGTGAATATTCCTTTTGAAATGTCTGAGCCTTTTGCCATAAAAAAATTGTGTTGTCTCTGTTTTTGAGTTAGAGTAGTTCTTTATACAGTAGGTATACATGTACGGATACATGTTCATGTGTGTGTGTGTGTGTGTGTGTGTGTGTGTGTATAAAGATAGTTTGTATCCTTCCATTCTATGATTTGTCTGATTTTTCCTTCCTTCCTTCCTTCCTTCCTTCCTTCCTTCCTTCCTTCCTCCCTCCCTCCCTCCTCCCTCCCTCCCTCCCTCTCTCTCTCTCTTTCTTTCTTTCTCTCTTTCTTTCTTTCTTTTTTTTTGACAGAGTCTCGCTCTGTCACCCAGGCTGGAGTGCAGTGGTGCAATCTTTGCTCACTGCAACCTCTGCCTCCTGGGTTCAAGCAATTCTCCTGCCTTAGCCTTCCAAATAGCTGGGATTATAGTTGCGGCCACCACACCTGGCTAATTTTTTGTATTTTTAGTACATATGGGGTTTCACCATGTTGGCCAGGCTGGTCTTGAACTCCTGGCCTCAAGTGATCTTCCCACCTCGGCCTCCCAATATTCTGGGACTACAGATGCGAGCCATTGCACCCAGCCACATCTGATGATTTTCTTGATGGCGTGTTTTGAAGAGCAAAATATTTTCATTTTGGTGAATTTTAATTTATACTTTTTTTGAATAATTAAGACATGTGTTCTGCCTAAGAATTCTTTGCCTATCCCAAGATTGAGAAAATAGTATCCATCTTTCTAGAATCTTTCTAGAATCATTTGGTGTAAACGTTCACATTTAAGCCAATAATCCCTCTGAAATAAACTTTTGTGCACAGAAAGACATAGGGGAGTTGAAGGTCTTTGTTTCCCATGTGGTTATTTAGTTATTCAGTATTGTTTGTTGAAAAGACACTCTTTTTCCTATCCCATTAAATTGCTTGTGTTGATACCTTTATGGAAAACCAATTGGCTATATAAGCATGTATTTATTTCTTGATTCTCTATCCTATTCCATTGCTCTATAAATCTAAACTTACTTCAGTGTCAGAATGTCTTAACTACTGTAGGTTTCGTAGTAAGTTTTGAAATCAGTTAGTATACGTCTTCCAACTTGTTCTTTTCTAAAATTGTTTTGGCCATTCTAGGTGCTTTTTTTTGATATAAAATTTAAAGTCAGGTTATCAGTTTCTATAAAAACAGTCTTCTGGAAATTTGATTGGGATTGTGTTTAATCTATGAATCAACTTGTAGAGAACTGATTTCTTAACAATATTGAAGCTTTTAATCTATGAACATGGCATATCTCTCACTTTATTTAGGTCTTCTTTAATTTATGTCCATAATGTTTTGTGTTTTTCAGCTCAAAAGTGTTATACATATTTTGCTAAATTTATTTCTAATTATTTTTCTTTGCGATACTATTGCTGTTTTTTTTTTTTTTTCTTTATGATGGAGTCTCACTGTGTTGCCCAGGCTGGAGTGCAGTGGTGCAATCTCAGGTCACTGCAACCTCTGCCTTCCAGATTCAAGCAATTCTCCTGCCTCAGCCTCTGGAATTGCTGGGATCCAGACTTGTGCCACTATGTCCAAAGAAATTTTGTATTTTTAGTAGAGGTGATCTCAGCCCAGTGAGACTCATGTCACACTTCTAACCTACAAAACTGGAAGGCAATAGATTTGTGTTGTTCTGATCCTCCAAGTTGGTCATAATTGTCACAGCAGCAAAATAAAGCTAATACAATTCCTTAGGATTTTCTGTGTAAACAATTGTGTTGTCTCTGCATAAACACAGTTTTACATTTTCCTTTCTAATCTTTATGACTATTACTTCTTTGATTTCCTTTTTTGTTATTTTTTTATTTTCATTTTTTATTATACTTTAAGTTTTAGGGTATATGTGCACAACGTTTGTTACATATGTATACTTGTGCCATGTTGGTGTGCAGCACCCATCAACTTGTCAGCACCCATCAACTCATCATTTACATCAGGTATAACTCCTAATGCCATCCCTCCCCTCTCCCCCTCCCCATAATAGGCCCCAGTGTGTGCTGGAAACCATCATTCTCAGCAAACTATCACAAGAACAGAAAACCAAACACCGCATGTTCTCACTCATAGGTGGGAATTGAACAATGAGATCACTTGGACTCTGGAAGCGTATCATATATTTTGAACCTGTATCTTAGGTACATACACATTTAGGATTGTTATGTCTTCTTAAGGAATTGTTTATTGCATCATTATGAAATATCATTGTCTCTATTCATGTCCTAGGGATCTTTGGAAGTTTGAACTTAACAGTGAAGACTTAGGGTATCTGGCAGAAGAAATTTCTAAGCAGTAAAGCATTCAAGAGTAGCCTGGATGATTCCAACAGCCTATGGTCAGATGTTGGAGAAAAGAAATGACTTAACATTGGAAATTATATTTAAAAGAAAAGAAAAGCATAAAAGTTTGGAAAATTTGAAACCTAGCCATGTGGTAGAAAATAATGCCCATTTTCACAAGAAGAATCCAAGCAGGCTGAGGGGCAACTACTTGCTAGAGATATTCACCTAACTTAATGGAGTCAAGTGGTAGTAGCCAAGACAATGGGAAAAAGTCCTTGAAGGATTTTTTTTTTCCCAAGATGGTAGGTGGGGGCAGGGTTAGCATGCCTCTCCCACTTGGAAGAACAGAATAGTGTAGGGAGATTCACACTGTGAACTTTTTCAAAGAATCACCACAGGAAGTTACCAGGAAAACTGAAAGAATTCACAGATCCTTTGAAAGAGGCCACAGCATACTCCGTAAGACAGGTGAAAAGCTGTGAGTTTTGGAGTGTAGGAGGGGAAGAGCCTGCCTCCAAACACACATATCTCCACTGGGGAATCTGAAATCCAGATCACAGGAGAAGGCTTTAACCCTATTTAAAGTTGGAATGGATTTAGGGAGTCATGTGAAATAGAAAAGTAGAGGAGACAGTGGGAAGAGCCTTGTAGGCATTCCCAGTCTCCAGAACGAGCCCAGGAAGCCATCCCTGACCATATCTCACAGGGTCCCATGGGGAAGCCAGACCGTGAACTCAGGGACGGGTTGCAGGGAGAAAGAAGCACTCAACTGAGTTTTGTGATATAATTTCAAGTGGGCATGAACTTCCTTGAACAGAATTCAGGGGCAAGTGGAAACTGTGCTGCAGATATGAGTGCAGAAGTTGGGCACCTGGCCTTGCAGGCAGATGGAGAGGTGTGTGGCTTGAAAGCTATACATGCTTTCTCAGTGGCAAAGCTTATGGCCTTGGGCAGTACTGACCTGTGTGCACAGGCTGCCTGGATCTAAACCCAGTGAGTGCTGTTAGCAGGGCACTGTGGGAGTGAGACTGACCTCACCAACTGCATGGGAGCTGGGCGAGGCCTACCACTGCCAGCTATTCCCAACTCCCCTTGTGAACTCTACTGCACAGCAGAGGCAGTTATACTCCCCGCTGAAACATAGCCCTACTGGCCTGAGAACCATCCCCCAACCCCTACAGTGGCCATGGCTGTCCCCACCCAAGAAAAGTCTGAGCTCAGACCTGCCTAACTCTCTTCCACTTGATAGTATTTCTCTACCCACCATGACAGCTTAATACAAAGGTTATAAACTCCTGGGAGTTTTATGCCCCTCCCCCCCCATCACTTGAGAAACACCAGAATATTTCCCCTGGCCAACTTAGGGCAAACTCAAATTCCACTGCTACTACTGCAGCTGGTGCTCAGTCTTTCTAAATTAACTCAGACACTCTCAGATATTCAGGGTTCACATAACCTATGAAGGAAAACCTATCAGATTAACAGCAGATTTATCAGCAGAAACCTTATAAGTCAGAAGGGATTGGGGTCTATCTTTAGCCTCCTTAAACAAAATAATTATCAGCCAAAAAATTTGTATCCAGCAAAACTAAGCTTCATAAATGAAGGAGAGAGAAAATATTTTTCGGGCAAACAAATGCTGAAAGAATTTGCTACTAGCGAACCCGCACTACAAGAAATGCTAAAAAGAGTTCTAAATTTTGAAACAAAACCTCAATATATACACCAAAATAGAACTTCCTTAAAGCATAAATCTCACAAGTCCTTAACTGTGTTAAAGAAAACAAAGCATTAGGCAACAACTAACATGATGAATAGAATGGTACCTTACATCTCAGTACTAACATTAACCATAAATGCCCCAAATGCTCCACTTAAAAGACACAGAATGGCAGAATGGATTTAAAAACCCCACAAACCAAGTATCTGCTATCTTCAAGAGACTCACCTAACACACAAGGACTCACATAAACTTAACATAAAGGACTGATAAAAGATATTCCACACAAATGGAAACCAAAAGTGAGCAGGAATAGTTATTCTTACATCAGACAAAGCAGATCTTAAAGCAACAACAGTAAAAATAGACAAAAAAGGACATTATATAATGATAAAAGGATTAGTCCAACAGGAAGATATTACAATCCTAAATATATATGCAGTTAACACTGGAGCTTCCAAATTTATAAAACAATTACTAATAGATCTAAGAAATGAGATAGGCAGCAACACAACAATAATTGGAGACTTCAATACTGCACTGACAGCACTAGACAGGTCATCAAGACAGAAAGTCAAACAAAGAAACAGTGGACTTAAACTATACCCTAGAACTAATGAACTTAACAGATATTTACAGAACATTCTTCCAAACAACCGCAGACTATACATTCTTCTCATCAGTACATAGAACAATCTATAACATAGACCATATGACAGGCCACAAAGCAAATCTCAATACATTTAAGAAGATCAAAATCATATCAAGCATCTTTTCAGACCACAATAGAATAAAACTGAAAATCAACTTCAAAAAGAACCCTCAAACTTTACAAACACATGGGAATTAAATAGCCTGTTCTTGAATAATATTTTAGTAAACAATGAAATCAAGATGGAAATTTAAAAATTATTTGAAATGAATGATATTGACACAACTTATCGAAACCTCTGGGATACAGCAAAAATGGTGCTCAGAGGAAAGTTCATAGCACTGAATGCCTACATCAAAAAACCTGAAAAAGCACAAATAGAGACAGTCTAATGTCACACCTCAAGGAACTAGAGAAACAAGAACAAACTAAACCCAAGCCCAGCAGAAGAAAAGAAATAACAAAGATCAGAACAGAATTAAATGAAATGGAAACAAAAATTTACAAAAGATAAACAACAATCTGCTTCTTTGAAAAGATAAACAAAATTGATAGAACATTAGTGAGATTAACCAAGAAAAGAAGAGAAATCCAAATAAGCTAAATTAGAAACAAAACTGGAGATATTACAACCAATACCATGGAAACACAGAAGATCATACAAGGCTACTATGAACACCTTTACACACAGACTAGAAAATCTAGAGGAGATGGATAAATTCCTCAGAATATACAACCCTCCTAGATTAAATCAGGAAGAAATAGAAACTCTGAACAGACTAATAACAAGCAGTAAGATTGAATCAGTAAAAAAGAAATTGCCAACAAGAACAAAAAAGACCAGGACTGAAGGGACTCAGAGCTGAAATCTATCAGACTTTCAAAGAAGAATTGGTAACAATCCTACTGAAAGTATTCCAACAGACAGAGAAAGAGGGAATCCTCCCTAAATCATTCTATGAAGCCAGTATGACCCTAATACCAAAACAAGGGAACAAAGAAAGAAAACTACAGACCAATATCCCTGATGAACATAGATGCAAAAACCCTCAATGAAATACTAGCTAACTGAATTCAATAGCACATCAAAAAGAGAATACACCATGATCAAGTGGTTTTCATACCAGAGATGCAGGGATGGTTTAACATATGCATATCAATATATATGATATATCACACAAACAAAATTAAAAACAAATATCTCATGATCATCTCAATAGACACAGAAAAAGCATTTGATAAAATCCAGCATCCCTTTATGATAAAAACCCTCAACAAAATTGTCATAAAAGAGACATACTTCAAAGTAATACAAACCATTTATGACAAACCCACAGCCAATACCATACTCAATGGGGAAAAGTCGAAAGCATTCCCTATGCGAACTGGAACACGACAAAGATGCTCACTTTCACCACTTCTATTCTACCTAGTACTGGAAGTCCTAGGCAAGCAATCAGACGACAGAAAGAAATAAAGGACATCCAAATCAGTAAAGAGGAAGTCAAACTGTAACTGTTCACTGAAGATATGATTCTATACCTAGAAAACCCTAAGGACTCATCCAGAAAGCTCCTAGGTCTGATAAGTGAATTCAATAAAGTCTCAGGATACAAAATCAGCATACACAAATCAGTAGCACTGCTATACACCAACAACCACCAAGCTGAGAATCAAATCAAGAACTGTATCTCTTACAACAGCTGCAAAAAACTTAAATATTTAGGAATATACTTAACCAAGGAGATGAAAGACCTCTACAAGGAAAACTACAAAACACTACTGAAGCAAATCACAGATGACACAAACAAATGGAAACCCATCTCATGCTCATAGTTGGGTAGAATCAATATTATGAAAATGATCATACTGCTTAAAACAATCTATGTATTCAATACAATTCCCATCAAAATAACATCATCATTCTTCACAGAGGTAGAAAAACAATTCTAATATTCATATGGAACCAAAAAGGAGCCCAGATAGCCAAAACAATACAAAACAAAAAGAACAAATCTGGAGGCATCACATTACCCGACTTCAAATTAGAACACAAGGATATAGTCACCCAAACAGTATGGTACTGGTGTAAAAATAGGTACACAGACCTGTGGGAAAAAATGGCCTAGAAATAAAGCCAAATACATCCAACTGATCTTCAAGAAAGTATACAAAAACATAAAGTGGGGGAAAAGATGCCCTATTCAATAAATGGTACAGGGAAAACTGGCTATCTACAAGTAGAAGAATAAAAATGGATCCTCATCTCTCGCCTTATACAAAAATCAGCTCAAGATGAATCAAAGACTTAAATCTAAGACCTATAACCATAAAAACTTCAGAAGATAACATCAGTAAAACTCTTCTAGATATCGGCTTAGGCAAGGAATTCATGACTAAGAACCCAAAAAGCAAATGCAACAAGAACAAAAAGAAATAAGTGGGACCAAATTAAACTAAAAAGTTTCTGAATAGCAAAAGAAATAATCAGCAGAAAAAACAGACAACCCAGAGAATGGGAGAAAATCTTAGCAAACTATGCATCCAACAAGGGACTAATATCCAGAATCTATAAGAAACTCAAATCAGTAAGAAAAAAACAATCCCATCAAAGAGTGGGCTAAGGACATTAACTGACAATCCTCAAAAGAAGATATACAAATGACATAACTTATCAAAACCTCTTATAAAACCTTCTTTGAAAGAAAGAAAATGAAAAAAAATGCCCAACATGACTAATTATCAGGGAAATGAAAATTAAAACCACCGTGCAATACCACTTTACTCCTGCAAGAATGACCATAAATAAAAAATCAAAAAACAAAACAAAACAAACAAGCAAAAAAAAAACAGCCGGGTGCAGTGGCTCACGCCTGTAATCTCAGCACTTTGGGAGGCCGAGGCGGGTGGATCATGAGGTCAGGAGATTGAGACCATCCTGGCTACCATGGTGAAACCCCGTCTCTACTTAAAAAAAAAAAAAAAAAAAAGAACAAAATTAATCAGGCGTGGAGGTGGGTGCCTGTAGTCTCAGCTAGTCAGAAGGCTGAGGTGAGAGAATGGCATGAACCCAGGAGGTGGAGCTTGCAGTGAGCCTAGGTCATGCCACTGCACTCCAGCCTGGGTGACAGAGCAAGACTCTGTCTCAAAAAAAATAAAAATAAAAAAATACAATAGATTTTGGCATGGATATAGTGAAAGGGATGACTTTTACACTGCTGGGGGGAATGTAAACTAGTACAATCACTATGACAAACAGTATGAAGATTCCTTAAAGAACTAAAAGCAGAATTGGCATTTGATTCAGCAACCCCACTGCTGGATATCTACCCAAAGCAAAAGAAGTCATTATATGGAAGAGACACATGCACACGCATGTTTACAGCAGCACAATTCACAAGAGCAAAAACATGGAACCAATATAAATGCCCATCAACATACAAATGGATAAAAAAATTTACATATATACACCATGGAATACTACTTAGCCATAAAACAGAATGAAATAATGGCCTTTACATCAACTTGGATGGAGCTGGAGGCCATTATTCTAAGTGAAGTAACTCAGGAATAGAAAACCAAATATCGTGCATTCTCACTTATAAGTGAGAGCTAAGCTATGAGGATGCAAAGGTATAAGAATGATATAATGGACTTTGGGAACTCGGGGAAAGAGTGTTGTGGGGAGGAATAAGACTCCATATTGGGTACAGTGTACACCGCTCGGGTGATGGGTGCACCAAAATCTCAGAAATCACCACTAAAGAACTTATCTATGTAACCAAAACCACCTGTACCCCAAAAACTATTGAAATAATAAAATAAAATAAAAATTTATAAAACAGTCCTTGAAGGCATTTCAAAGACCTGCATGGCAGCCCCTCCTATCAAAGGCCCAGAAGGACTGAATGGTTTGGGTGCCAACCCCAGAATGCCGCTGTCCTGTGCCACCCCAGGAAGCTGCTCCTTATATTCCGACCACTCTAGCTCTGGGCTCAGCTCAGAGGGTCCCAGATATTGCTTGGGCCTCGACTCTTGGAACTTCCATGGGGTGTTAAGCTAGTAGGTACGCAGACTGCAGGTATGAAGGAGGCTTGGCAGCCTCTGCCTAGATTTCAGAGGATGGGTGAGAAAGCCTGAGCACCCAGCAGAAGCCTGATCTTTCACAGAGAACCTCTACTAGGGCAGTGCAGCGGGAGAACGTGGGGTTACAGCCCCCACACAGATTGCACACTGGGGTACTGTCTAGTGGAGCTACAGGAAAGAGCTGCTGTTCCCCAGACTCTAGAATGGTAGAGCCATAGGCAGCTTGCATCCTGTGCCTGGAAAGCTGCACACACTCAACTCCAACCTGTGAGAGCAGCCACTGGGGCTGTACCATGCAAAGCCACAGCTTGGAGCTGCCCAAGGTCTTGAGGGCTCACCCCTTGCACCAGTGAGCCGTTGATGTGAGACATGGAGTCAAAGGAAATTATTTTGGAGTTTTAAGATTTAGTCTGTCCTGCTGGGTTTCAGACTTGTGTGGGGCCTGTAACCCTTTTCTTTTGGCCATTTCTCCTCTTTGAGAACAGAAATGTTTACCCAATGCCTGTACCTTCATTGTGTCTTGGAAATATATAAATTGTTTGGATCTCACAGGCTCATGGGGGAAGGAACTCATTGCCAGATGAAACTTTGAACTTGGACTTGGACTTCAGACATTGAGTAAAGCTGAAATAACCTAAGACTTTGGAGGACTATTGGGAAGGCACGATTCTATTTTGCAGTGTGAGAAGGACAAGAGATTTGGGTGGCCAGAGGTGGGATGATATAGTATGGATATATGCCACCACCAAATCTCCTGTTGAAGTGTAATCCCTAGTGTTGGAGATGGGGCCTGAGGGGAGGTGTTTGAGTCATAGGAGCAGATCCCTAGCAACTTGCCGCTGTCCTCGCGATGGTGAGTGGGTACTCACAAGATGTGGTTGTTTAAAAGTGTGTGGCACCTCCTTGCTTCCCTGCTTTTACCATGTGATGTGCCTACTCCTCCTTCATCTTCTGCCGTGAGTAAAAGCTCTCTGAGGTCTCCCCAGAAGCTGAGCAGATACTAGTGCCATGCTTGTACAGCCTTAAGAACTGTGAGCCAATTAGACCTTTTTTTTTTGAGACGGAGTGTCACTCTGTTGCCAGGTTGGAGCCCAGTGGTGCGATTTCGGCTCACTGCAACCTCTGCCTCCTGGGTTCAAGTGATTCTCCTGCCTCAGCCTCCCGAGTAGCTGGGACTACAGGCACGTGGTGCCATGCCCAGCTAATTTTTGCATTTTCAGTAGAGATGGGGTTTCACCATATTGGCCAGGGTGGTCTCGATTTCTTGACCTCGTGTTCTGCCTGCCTTGGCCTCCCAAAGTGCTGGGATTACAGGCTTGAGCCCACCGCACCCAGCTAGACCTCTTTTCTTTAATAATTACCCGGTCTCAGTCACTTCTTTATAGCAAAGCAAGAATGGCGTAACATGAACTGATTCTCTGATTTCTTGCATCAGAGGGTGATCCACCCCTCTGTCAAGTCTCCTGCCTGGACTTTAAAAATTTGTGAATGACCTGCAGCAAGTCATGCGGCAATAACCTTTAGAGTTAAACTATGTGCAGCATGATTTTATCTTTGTTTTCTCCTTGGCAGTTCCTTTTTACTTTCTGGCCTTTTCCTTTTCAAACTAGACCTTGGGGGCATCTTACCTTGGATACAGGTTATTATAAGCAGAAGGAGGAAACAAAGTAGACAATTTCTTGGCTTTTCAAGTTCAAAAGCTTGTTGTGATTTTTTAAGAACATGGACTTTTGAGCTATAAAGTCTGAACCCAGATGGACTCTTGGAAGAATTCTTTTTCCAATAAAAGTCAATTATTTTTTAGATCTCCAACTCACCAGGAAAAGCTAAAGATTCCCAAGGATGTGTGGTGGAGAAGAATGTCAGAAAAGCTAATGAGAGCTAGATGCTCATGAGATTCTGCCAGAAGGGGCCATGCGCCCTTCCACGTCCTGGCTGAGCCCTGATGAGGGGGCAGGGGATTTGAGAGCAGAGAGGACTTATGCTAGCTTCTCTGTCAATAGTTTCTAGTTCCTTAGAATGGCAAATGCCAAAGTATAAATTTTTTTAATTAAAAAACACGACTTGCATAGAACTCGACAGTGAGCACATAACAATGGTGGATTTAAATCATTAATGAGGGAACCACTGAACTGTAGAGCTATATGAAGGGGAATACAAGAACGTGATGCATAACAGATAGATGTATTCTTATAGGCAATACAACCAGACATTACAAGATTATCTGTCCTACTGGTTATAAATAAATTGCAAGTTTACTGACCAAAATAATTTGCAACTTATTGATTTTTTTATAGGAAGAGTTTGGTCCTTAATTAACAGTAACAAGTCGAACAAAGTTGTTTCCCTTAGACTATGATGGCTCAATTAAGGAATGATATTGCCCCTGGTATTAAAAAAATTGGTTTTTGGTGGGTAAGAAAAAATCTTAGATATTACAATGTTGTGGCCCTCCACAGTTCAACACTACCAGAAAAGTCTTATTCCTGACTATCTACTTTATCTTACTATGGGTAAATTAAGCCAATTAATCAGTCAATTGATTTTTTTTTAACTTTAAATGGCATTTTCTTCCAAATTTGTATTGTGGTAAAATATACATAACAAAAAAATTACCATCTTAACCATTTTTAGGTGTACAGTTCAGTGGTATTAAATACATTCCTAACATTGTACAATCATTACCATTGTCTGTCTCCATAACTCTCTTCATCACATAAAACTGAAACCCCATACCCATTAAATGATAACTCTCCATTTCCCCCTTTCTGCAGCCTCTGGCAACCACCATCCTATCTTTTGTCCCTATGATTTTGATACTCTAAGTATCTCGTATAAATGGAATGATACAGTCTTTGTATTTTGGTGCCTTATTTCACTTAGCACAATGTTCTCAAGGTGTATGCATGTTGTAGCATGTGTCAAAATTCCCTTCCTTTCTAAGGCTGCAAGATATTCCATTGTCTATATGCACCACATGTTGCTTATCAATTCATCCACCGATGGCCACTTGGGTGGCTTCCATGTTTGGCTATGGTGAATGATACTACTATGGACATGGGTGTGCAACCAACCAATTGACTGTTCATGACACGAAGTGGCTGAAATCAATTAACATTAAATTGGAATACAATTAAATTTTTCTCCTGGGCAGGTTAATAATGAAAACGACAGTTGGGGACTGCTACTCTAGAGCCCCAGTGACCCCAAGAGGCCTTGTTACATGATGCTCCACACTTAATTTTAAAGAACACCCAGACATGTTTTGTCTTATTTCTAAATTGTGGATAATTCTCTTGAAACTAAGGGAGACATAGAGTACAAATGGTTGTATGGGGCATCTAGGCAAAGTGGGCCAAAGACATGTAGCTTCAGAGAGTTCCCCTCAAAGGCATGAGAACAGAAAAATATCTGCTTGGGATCCAAAGTCCTCAAGATTCAGCTCGTTGAGAATAGACCTGGTGTGGACCAGAGCTGGAAGAGTGACTCAGAAGATGCCACAGCAGTTGGATGACGTCAGGCAGCAGCCACACACTGTTCCCTGGCAATCTCGCATCCTTCTGGATTGTACCTGTTCCCACCGGGGTAGGGAGAAAGTTGGCCCTGAATTCAATCAGATTACCTTTCCAATAGCCATCACAATGGGGACTCAAAATGGAAACTAAGCTTATGCAAAGAAAAACACAGCACATCGTATTTCTTACGCCCCCCACATGTGTGGCATGGAATTTGGCTTCCTTACATGTTTGGAAGGAAAAGGAGGTGAGGAGCACCCAGTAATGCAGTGGATAGGATGACGAATTCCCAAATACTTCTTGAGAATCTGCAATAGGCACTGAGCAGAGCCAATGAAGGTCCTGCCCTGGGTCTCGCTGAGCTTTTCCTGCAGGAATCTTTACCAGTGATGGGATATGGGGGCATAGGGATTGTTAACTTTGTCAATGAAAGGTCAAACATCCAGGATTGAATTAATTAGAAGAGATGACAGTCTTTCTCCAGAAAATTTGACTTCCAGCTCTTCCCTTTTGCCCACTGGGCTATGACGTCTTTCTAGGTGGTAAAATCATGCCTGAATTGAAGTGCTGAGCACTTTTCTTCCTGAGCTGCTTGAAGCCTAAGGAAAGAGCCCTGAGCGCTGTGAAGTGAAGTTCCCATGAATAATTACGATGAGATTTTATTGCCAAATAAAGCATTCAGTTCCATGGGCTAAGGTAACCGACTCCGCATAAATGAGGAGAATGGCCCAGGGCCTATGTTAGCCACAGCTGCGCTCAGCTTCTAGGCCAGAGGAAGCTCCATCGGAACCTCTGTAGTGTAAAGGATATTTCTGAGAAAGTTGAAACCCTCATTCTCATAGACATATAGAATGAACTTGTGTTGGAGATATATTCAACTGATTAATGAGGAAGTCAGTAAGACGGTAAGGCTGGTTTAAGGAGGATTTGAGGAACTGAGTATCGATAAGCATTTAAAAATACATATTGAAATTATTTGCCAAGTTAGATGCAAAACTTCTTAATGCCTACATGGAAAACCGAAAACTTTGGAGTTATTTTATGTGCTAGAGAGAAATCGTTTGTGTGTCTCCTGCACAGAAGTCTATGTTATAAAACATCACAGAATCTAATTACTAGTCAGCAAAGTCAAACACAGGTATCTTCTCCCGATTTAATACTCTCTGGGCAGGCCTATTAAGCCATGCCTGTTGAAAGAACCTCATTCTTCCCTTTGCCTTATTTTCAAGTCTTGGAAAATATATCTTAATAGTAACTCTTTGAAAAACTGCTGACAGTGTCTAGAGCTTATCAAAGAGCTATAAACTCTGTTAAATCAGTGCTTTGGGGCCTGAATATATATGCACCATAATTGAAAAAAACACACAGCCCATTGCAGAAGAGCTCTGGCTGGAGGAAGGGACTGGCTGGGAGATGCAGGGAGCTAACAGCATTTTGTGTCATTGAGCATCATGTGATTATTACTTTGGACTCAAATAGGGATTTTGGCTCAGCTTAGGTAAAAAAAGAAAATGGAGCAAAGAAAACAGGTCATTTGATTTCTGGTTCAGCCACTGACTGAATGGGTGACCTGGGCAGCTCACAGAAGATCTCTGTAGGTGGTGGTTTGTCTTCAAAGAGGGCCTCCAACAAAGAAATCTGCCTCTAATTTTAACACCATCGTGCAGATCCCCCATTGTGATGCGGGCTGCCCCCGTGACTCAAATTTTCCAGTGGAATGTTGGGAATTAATGCTACCTGTGCCTCAGGAAGGGTTACAGCCCGTGTGTTTTGTTTTTGGAAGCAGTTAGGCACATAACTGTGACTGTCCTGCTGGAGAGGGAGGCCACAAGCAGGGGCCCTGGAGGATAAGGGGCCACATGGAGAGTGAGGCCTCAGAGAGGAGTGCGGAGGTTCTGGACATGTGAGTGAAGGTGCCACCTTGGACATTCCAGCCCCGTCAAGGCTCCAAGGACACCAGACCCATCCATCGTGTGATAACAGCCAACAAGAGCCCCCGGATGAGTGCAGCAGGACTGCCCTGCCAAGCCCCTCAGCCCACAGAATTGTGAGAACGATTAAACTGTTGTACTCCACTAAGGTTTGGGTTATGATGGATAACTGAGATGCTGCTCCCAGCAACCACTTCTAGGATCCCTTCCAGAATGACTATGCCTTGATTCTCAGTCTGATGGACAAGGTTGTGTGTGCCTCACACCTATGAAAGCAGCACTATTCTGTAATGACAGGCACACAATGCTCATTTGAGAAAGGAAGGCTTTGTTGCATCTGAGAGGGGTGGAAATGCTACTCTGCTGAAGCGAGCATCTGGACAGCAAAATGAAGGATTTTGGGAAGTTTCTCTTGACCCAAAAGGAAGATTGCAGCCCAGCTATAAAGGAACCCATGTCTGCTAAGTACCCTATTATATTTTCCTCACGTTTCTCACCTTGATGTTTTTGTTCCACTCAGGTCTTTGTTCAGACTTCACCTCCTCATAGGGAACTCCCCTGGGCCCCTCTCTAGATTGGCCCCTCTGACACCCCAGGTTCCTTCCTGTGCTTTATCCTGCTCTCCACCTGATGTCATATAACTCTTTTTTTTTTTTTTTTTTTTTTGAGATGGAGTCTCCCTCTGCCACCAGGCTGGAGTACAATGGTGCGATCTCGGCTGACTTCTACCTTCGCCTACCAGGTTCAAGTGATTCTCCTGCGTCAGCCTCCCGAGTAGCTGGGACTATGGGTGTGTGCCACCATGCCGGCTAATTTTTTTTTTTGTACTTTTAGTAGAGACAGGGTTTTGCCATGTTGACCAGACTGGTCTTGAACTCCTAACCTCAAGTGATCCACCCACCTTGGCCTCCCAAAGTACTGGGATTACAGGCGTGAGCCACCGCACCCAGCCATGATGTCATATAACTTTTTGTGTGCCATTGTCTCTCCCTAGACTGCTAGCTTCCTGAGGGCAGGTACTTTGTCTTTTTATCTCCAGCCTCCCAAACATATTTTCCAGTCAAGGAATATTTGTTGAGTGAATGACTAGTGTTTCCTAAGTTGGGAAAGAAAGACTAGAAATATTAAAGAACTTGAGGATCCCAAGAGGAAAATCGGATGATGTCCCAAGGAAAGAGCTGTGTGCCTGTATTTGGCAGCACTGACTGAGGCATTGGGAGGGAAACATTCTTTTTTTCTTCTGTATTAATTTGGTTCAATAAAGAAGAAATGCCAGGAAGCTATGGACATGTAGAGGAATTTGGGATGGACCTCTACCATAGTGAAAATGCTGAAGCTAAATGCCTTAAAAACACACCAATGAAAGCCATTTAAAAGAACTAAAGATGTCATTGCCAAGCAAAGCCAGACTGTGTGAGAGACTCCCTAGGGTACAGTTGAACCTGATGAGAAAACGGAATTTTTTGGGGGCAAAATTAAGCTTCATTGCAATGATGAAAAGTTGCCGCATCTTCTGTTGAAAGAAGCCAAGGTGCACCATTTCTTGCTATTGCAAAGTTGTACAAATCACTGGAGAAGAGGCTTTAGAGAAGAATCCTGGAGCAACCCCGGGTGAGAGAAAGAGAAGCCTTGGATGACCAAATAGGTCTATTCTATCTCTATGTGGATGGTTTTATTGCTGCATAGCTGGGAGCTCTGAGCAAACCTGAAAAAGGAAGAATTACTTGAGGATGAGATTTACTATAGCAACAAAATAGTTGTCTCCTAAGGAAACCTGGTTGAAAAACACAGTTTACAAGATTTTAAACAGAAACATACTTTATTTAGAAAATACAATAGCATCATGATTGTCTTAAACTATTTGAGCCTACCCTAAAATAAACCTTACCCTTCATAAATCTTGTCTGGGGAGTAATTTTTGAATTCAGAATAACTAACATTTGAAATTGCGTGATTCGATGTAAAATAAAACTAAGCTCCCTTTCCTTTGAACTATTTAAAATAGTGAATTTCAGTATTTTCTGAAGATGTAAATACTGAAGGTTTTCAAATTCCCCAATATGATATCAATAAAGAAACACCAGTATCAAATGAACCTCAGATGTGGTTCTGGTTTTTTCTTAAAAAATTCTAAAACATCCAACCTCAAGCTGCTCCTTTCTGTCCACTGCTTGTTCTGTGTTAGTGACTCAGTTTATGTTGTCCGAGTCACCTGCAGATCCCACAGTGCTGTGTTGTGTCTCTCCTTAGAGTCTTTTCTTGAGATCTGGGAGTGGATTGCACCAGGTCTTGCCATGGAGACTATTTTTGGGTCACAAGGATATCAGAGATGGGAAGGGAAGGTCAAGGAATCACACATGTGTGATAACGTGTACAGAATAGGTGTTGCAAAGAGATGCAAACACAAAATTGGATTCTGAGCTGCGCCTTGTACTCAGCTCCCAGCATTTTTCACTTGAAAGAGGCTTCAGAAATCGTTCAGTCACCATTTTCACAGTCAATTACTGAGATGGAAATAATGTCAGACTTTAAAAGAAACCTTTTTAAATGGTCTAATTCTATAGATAAAGAAACTAAGGCCCAGCAACTTGTCTAACAGCCCAGAAAGAATGAAAGGTAGAATTTGGAGAAGGAATCCCAGCACTTTGGGAGGCCGAGACGGGCGGATCACGAGGTCAGGAGATCGAGACCATCCTGGCTAACACGGTGAAACCCCGTCTCTACTAAAAATACAAAAACTAGCCGGGCGAGGCGGCGGGCGCCTGTAGTCCCGGCTACTCGGGAGGCTGAGGCAGGAGAATGGCGGGAACCCGGGAGGCGGAGCTTGCAGTGAGCTGAGATCCGGCCACTGCACTCCAGCCCGGGCGACAGAGTGAGACTCCGCCTCAAAAAAAAAAAAAAAAAAAAAAAAAGAATTTGGAGAAGGGTGTGAGTAATATTTGATTAACACTTAGAAAATTATATTAGGGCAGGAAAGTCACAGGCAATCTTTTTATGTCATGGCTTATGTTTCTGCATGTTTGCCTAACTGCAAAGTGTTTTGTACAAAGAAACATTTAGGGACTCCTGAACTATTAAGATTTTTTGTGACTCTGCATCAGATACTAAAGAAACTTGAATGTAAATGGAAACTAGTATATGGATATTTTGCTTACAGTTAATTTAGTTAATGTGATGTATGCACATAGTTTAAAAGACATAGTAAAACCTGTCCTTTGTCTTACTTGATTATCATCATGCTATTTTTCTTCCTAAAGGAGCCAATTTTCTTCTATTTATTCTGGCATTTACAGCTATATTTCTATATAATATGCTATTTTATAGAAATAGTTATATAGACTAATTCTCAATAATTTGAGACAGTAGTGATTAAGTTCTATGATGAGCTTCAATGAGCTTAAGTCTGAGGTTATAGAATGTGGAATTGGCATAGCCGGGATTTAAAGTCAGATCCTTTGACACCAAAGACCAATTTTTTTCTTCAATTTTTCATACAACCTGTGTAACAAATTTTCATACAAAGAAAACTGTATACTTTTTGGGCATAACTAGATGTTGCACCTGCTGCTACGTTCTTCTTGCATGAAGGAAAACCGTTGAAAAGAGTTCTGTCGGTCTTGCGGTGAAATGTAGTGTCATCTGTGTAACTTATTGCATGAAGATGTGTGAGTGCAGTAAAGGAGACACCTGGCATCTGGTGGTGTGAGGAAGAAGGCCAGGCTTCCAAGTTCATTTTGTGAGAGTATGAGGACAAAGCTGAGTCCAGCAGGTAGCAGGACTGAAACGTTTGTTCCTGAGGTTGATGCCCTCACAAAGATCCTTTGAATTCAGGCATACAGATGGTAGAGAGAAGCTTGGGCTGGCTATGGAGTGTTTCTCCAACACAGGAGTGAGAATTCTTCTCATGCTGTATTTACCTTGGGCAGGCAAGTTGTCTCCATTCATGAGATCTGCCATGGTATAGCTGAATGTAACAGGAAGAGTGAAAATGACTTCTACTCTTCTCTCACGGACTGGGGAGGAAGATGGTTTTTGCCTAAGAACATGATTAGATTCTTAAAAGGTGTTACTAAAAGATTTTGACAGTATCTTTAATCAGCTAAGGAAATGGCCATCAGGAGGTATCTCGCTCTGTGACGGCTGTGTCCTGCACTAGCAGGTCTGGAATTGTGTGTGGTGTGGTGACAGTGGAGGGCCAAGGAATTGAGATAAATTCCTCGGTGTAGCAAAGCAAAGGGGAAACTCCACTGTGACACAGGTGGCCTTGCAAATCACAGTGTGGGACGACAATGCTCCTGTTCTTTCTGTTGTTTTTAAATTCGACTGTCTCTTAGAATTAGTATTTGTCCTTGGAAGTGGCGTATGTGTGTGTTTGTGTGTGTGTGTGTGTGTGGTGTGTGTGTGTGTATTTTGGTCTGTTTGATTGACTTTAGAGTTACTTCTTGGGCAATGAAAAGAATAAAGCAGCAAAGTCACAGCTTATTCTGGTGGAGAGACCTCACAAGAATGGGACTTGGGAACCTCTCCTCCCCCAAAGACCAAATGCAGACTTGATCTCTGTTCTGCTGGAACTCAAAGAGCTATGCTAGCATAACTGTTTGCACATTGAGGAAATGCAGCACCATAAAGACACCGAAGAGACTAATCTCTGTGAGCAGAGCATGGGATTTTCTAGAAAGGTGGCAGAAATTCACATGGGGATGAGAATTAGATAAAAGCGCTTTTGCAAAAAAGGTACATAACAGCAAAGTTAGGAACTAGGAGCATTCACGAAATCTCTCTTTGTGAAGTTTTAACTTCTTAGTTGCTGTTTTCTTTTGGATCAATAGAGAAGCCTTAATTAGGATATAGAAAAATATAGATGTTTGTCCCTTTTGTTCTTGTTAGTTTCAATCTTCAGTAAGGTTTTGTGTGTGATGTGGTGAGGACAAGAGGACCGGACAGTGAAGGTGGGTGTGTCTTACCCCTCATTAAACCCTTTGGGGGAATCTGTGCAAAGGAAGGTGTCCTGGGAATTGATCAGCTATGAAGTTGGAGGAAGCATGATAAGAGACAATGAGGACTGGCTGGGTGTGAGTCAAACCCTTTGGGAGGCCAAAGTGGGTGGATCATGAGGTCAGGAGTTTGAGACCAGACTGGCCAACATGGTGAAACCTCATTTCTACTAAAAATATAAAAATTAGCCAGGCGTGGTGGCGTGCTCCTGTAATGCCAACTACTCAGGAGAATCGCTTGAACCCGGGAGGCAGAGGTTGCAGTGAGCTGAGATCGCACCACTGCACTCCAGAGCAAGACTCCATCTGGAAAAAAAAAAAAAAAAAAAGAGAGAGAGAGAGAATGACAATGAAGACCAATTGCCAAGCGAATAGATCAAGCGAGAGTCACATGAATCTCTTGCCTCTCCTTTCTTACACTGTGTTAAAGGAAGGTGAAAGGTGAAAGTAGTACATGAGTGTAACTTTGGTTACAGTAGCTTATTTAAGGAATAGCGTAATTCTACAACAAAGACTATCTGGGCTGTGAAAATCAGAGCTCATTTGTCTTGAAAATGTCACTAGCTGCCTCGCTTTTTCATTTTACTTGTTTGTGTTTTTACGGTATCAAGGAACAACTGATGTGAACACAGGCGAACATCAGAACATACAAACGTGTGAAAACATCTGTGACCGAAAACTGTAAATTAAAATACATACTCTAGGAAAACACATACAGCTCTGGAAAAATGTTGTTGGTGGTAATAATATAGTTTTTGGAACTTCTCAAACTGCCTGCAACAAGAGGTAGGGCAACTAGACAGCAAAACTCAAACCCATGCAGAACATTAACAAAATTAGGAAACAAAATATCCCCAGGAATTTCAAAATACAAATGGGTGAGGGTAAACCACCAATAGCCACAAGAGCTATGAGCTATTGGCTTCCGCATGGGAGAAGTGAGAGGGGACATGAACATATGTGATAGATCTGAGAATAGGAGAACCGCCACATGGCCAAACAGGGATGCACCAGGGAGCAAAGCAAGTGAGAGCAGTGTCTGAAGCTGAGAGAGCTTTTCCCACTCCTATTGCAGTTATGTGAGAGGGACGGCAGCAAGGTCTGAAGGCCCAACTCCTATGAACTCTCAAAGCAGAGCAGCATGGCTTCCCTCCACGCCAGGGCCCACACTGGGGAGGGCCTGCTGGATGGGAGTGAGGTTAGCAAGACAGGCTTAAGACAGATGAAGAAAAGAAAAGGCCCAGACACAAGTGAGGAGGAAACAAAGGGAGGGCATGTGAGACACCGAACACCATATGTCTTAACTCCTCATGGGAATAGCCGAAGAGGGAACTCTGTGAAGTTAGACAAGCTGCCAAAACCCAGACTTCTTCTCAAGGTTTAGGAAAATGAAATTCACATCAGAATGAGCAGTAGAACAATAATTAGGGAAAATTCCATGCATAATTACTAAGGAATAAAAGATAATGGAGAATATAATAATATCCTTGCAGATAATGAAAAACTGACAGAAAGATGCACTGCCTTGTGTTGTTTAACCTCTTCACTTTAAAGGTGAGGACAGTGAGAACTGGAGAAGTTTGGTAAACGGCTATGCTATCATAAAATCAAATGGAGACAGAGCTAAGGCTGCTGGGCCATAAACAGTTAGACAACCTTGTGAGCTTTAAATCGGATCCTCTGCTCCTCTGATGTATCACAGATAGCTTTTAATCCTTTTAAGCAATTATTCCTTATCATTCTGTGATATGTTAAGTGTGACTGGGGTATAAATTCCCTTTGGAAGTGTTACATGGCACCAACAACTGGCAAAGGAAATCGGAATACAATCCATGTCTTCCATGCTCACTTTATCTGTTGGTGATTTTTATAAAATTACAAGCTAGAGAAACGAATCTTTTATAAAAGAAACTCATAATCTTTTATTGACAATTTAATGAATATGTATTAAGTACACATATTGATATTTAATCCTGATCCCCTTCAAGATAGGTGGATTTGAGATGTTAAATGGGACTGAAGAAAACTGACTTAAGAATAATTGAAGGTTATTTGCTCTCAGAAATTTGTGTGAGTTCGAACGTGTGTCCAAAGCGTGGGGTGGAGAGAGGAAAGGAGAGGGAAGAAGGGAAAAGGGAGGGGAGAAGAGAGGAGAAGGTAATAATGAGCAATGGCTTTCCCCAAAGAGCTGGAATTAGGCAAGTCTCCTTGTTCATGGTTTGCTAATGTTGAAAGAAAGTGTGTTTTCTCTTGGTCTCAGCTCAGTGGGGATCTTCAAATTGCTTCCTGATCATGCTGACTAGGTGCACTAGCTAGTCTTCCCTGCATGTCAGCATCACCGCCATGATCTTCATTCCCATAGTTGCCCTACTCAGATGGAGGAGGGAGCTCCCTGGGCAGGGTTTCCTACAGCCCAGACATGCTTCATGCCCACTGGACCCTCAGTGGGGATAGGGGGCTGGCCCTGGATGGACAGCTAGGGCTGAATATATTTCCACATGGCTCCTTACTCTGCTCCAGAAAAGCATTTTCCTTAAGAATCCGAGTTTCATCATTTCCATTTTCCCTGTTACTGGGGCTCTGCCCACTTCTTCTCTCTCCTTTTTTAGCTTTTGATGTCTTTATAGACTCTGTGAGTGAAACACCAGCGCTGGACTCTTGCTGTCTCTCATATTATCCCTGACCATTATTTATGTCTTCCCAATGGGTGACTCACCTCTATTTAGTTATAGGGATGAGTGAATTTCTTAGTGTACAATTGAAAAAAACTTGAGGGGTATAAAATGAGGTAGAAAAACAAATTAGCATTTAGAAGTATGACCTCACCACCCTGACATACAGACATCAAGGATATGGCTCTTTGTTACCTCATTTCTTTTAAGTGGGCACCATATACAATTCCCAGTGGCCATCTCTAAGAGAAGGTGATGGCGTTACCATGATAGAACTGAAAATGCACACAAAACACAAAAGAAGCCAAAAAACATATAACGAGAAAGCATGTGTGGGAAAATAAGTTTGCTATATGTACACGCAAGAGGGATCTGAATTTACAATGTTGACAGAACCCATATCTTGACCTCTGAGGCTAACTTGTTTGGGTAACTACAGAGTTTGCAAATCTAAGTCATTCTAAGTTGGTACCCTCTGGCTATTGGCCAAGATAAGGTCTGAAGTCCAGACCTCCCAGTGACTGAGTACAGAAAAATGTTAATGCTTTGGAAGTGTTTCAAATCTTTCAAGCCATTAGGAGACCATTTTGTGTTCTAAGAAAGATAATTTACTAAAACAAATTGTTATCATATGAAATAGCCAATGCAACTCTTTGAGTCAGTTGTTTATTTCTTATTTCCTAGCAGGCTAAAGGCACCCCAGTTGTCATTCATCTCTTCCCACCAATTCTCACATTGCCCTTTGAGTGTTACCTTATTACGTTATAACCCTTGGACCAATCTGCCTTGTGTTAAAGTTGTTTGGTACTAAAGTAAAACAAAACTGTGTCATAAGAGTATCATATGGAGACAGATTGACTTGGAGGAACAGGTGGGCCCAAGTCCAATAGAGAACACAGGGGGCCAATAAGGGACTCCCTGGTCAAGGCAGGAAGAACAATAGAGAGAAGGCAAATTAGGCAGTGACTGCTGACTGAAACATTTCACCTGTTTTTTTTTCTAGCAACATCTGACAAAGTTTTGCACCACGTATACACTGGGTAGCAAATAACTTAGACAAGCAAGAGGTGCCACCTGATACTGGGATTTCAGGAGGGAGGGCGATGAAGAAAATCCAGCCTTGGTGAGTAGGGAAAGGGGCAGAGAGGAGAGAGGATGATTTGACTGGAGTTGACTTAAGAAAGAATTCTCAAAGGTTCAAGACTCATTGCACACAGTGGAGTCCCAAGACGACAGAGAATCGAACTGAAAACATATCCCAGGGTATCCCATGTCTGTTCTAGGAAACTATGAAGAGCTTTCCTTAGCATAGACATTCACCTCTGGCACTTTAGGAAAGTTGGCCCCAAAATGTTTCTGGATTGATTTATGGTAAGTTCCCCACCTCGTCGCTGTTTACATTTTGAGTTAAAACTTTCTTTCTTGTTATGGGGCTGATCTGAGCACTATAGGATGCTAAGCAGCATCCCTAGCCTCTACTCACTAGATGCCAGCAGCACCTCCTCATTGAGCTGGGCGATAGCTGCTCTCTCCTCCTGGGAGCCCTTGAGATATCTGTGTGATTTTGAGATCTCTGGGACATGACATGTGGAAGCCACACTTTTTCAGGCAAGGTGGAGAGGCTCCTCCTTCTTTTTTACACCTTATCATCTGAGGAATAAAACATGTTTTGGTCTCCTATATTCTTCTGACATGTTTAAGGAACACCGCACAAAGTCAAATAACTTCATCTTTCCTTTTTGGTCTGGGATAAAATTTGAACCCATGGGGGCCATCCCATAGGACCACTCAGTGACAGACACCATCTTGTTCTTTGCATCCCTATGCCCTCTGACAATGCTCTTTTTGCTATTTCTCCCCTTCTCCATCTCAAGAAGCCAGACCTTGATATTCCCAGATCTTGGAGGTTGCAGAGCAGAAAGATATGTTTTCCCAGAAAAATTATCTGCCTGGTTTTCATTTGCAAAAATTTCAACTCATGGAAGAGACTATGCTGTGTAGTGAGGGAAGGGAGAAATATTTCTTAAGTCAGAAGGGCAGCAGATACCTATGGGCTCCAGGGAGATTATTTTCCTTGGCAATGCCCTCGGTGGGGTTGGAGACTCTCAGAAAGGAGACATACCTGGTCTACCTAAGGGTTTTTATGTTCTTCCCACCAGAACTTCTGCCTGGACAGCAATTCCCACGCCTATGCTTAACTCAGAAGCATAAAGTTACCTGCCTCTTCATCTTTGAGGGTGAACCCTAAAAAATAACTACTGTGTTGCAAGACCATGTGATCCTCAGGGGCAGATTCCAAAGATGGCCATGGTATCTCCTATCTTGAAAGCTGTTTTGCAATGCAACCTTGCCTCTTCTATCAAAATATGAGGTCTATTTTCCCTGCCCTTGAATCCTGGTTGGCTATATAACTCTTGAAACCAACAAAATGCTGCGTAAGAAGCTGCATGACATTCAGGGTTAGGGCTGTGCAGCTTCTGCCTGGTTCTCTTGAGACGCACAATCAGTGGGAAGCCACAGGTAGGAAGTCCAATCATCCTGAGACTGCCATCCTGGAAAAGACACATGTAGTTGTTTAGGGTCGAGAGCCCCAGCTGAGCTCCCAGCAAGCATCTAGCCTCATCAGCCCGCCATGTGCTGACGCATCTTGGGCATCCCGCCCAGTGGAGTGTTTGGCTGCCTGAAGCCGAAGTCAACATCTGACTGCAGCCACATGAGAGACTGAGCAAGAATCATCCAATCCAGTCGTCCCTAAATTCCTGAATCACAAAACCATGAGCAAAAGAAAAGGGTTGTTTTAAGCCATTATGTTTTTGGTATAAGCAATAATAGATGGAATAAACTCTCTGAATTTTCTGTTCTCTTCCAAAACCCTAGGACTTCCACATGACCCTGGGGTGGCCAGAGCCACATTATAATTTAGTGGATTTTCTCACCAGCCCTGCAAGATAGAGGTCCTGAGTCAGATTGATCAAATTTTACTTTTGATTTAATAATATGACTTTTCCTGCAAACATGAGCTTATGAAGGAGAATTAATTCTTGCCATACTTATCTACCTGACTGTCTTTTCCTTTAGAATGAATTCTTTCCTAGCAGCTCTTCAATCCTTTCTGTGACTAGGTTCCTGAGAGGCCCACCCAGAGCCTCATCAGAAATAGCAGACACGCCTGAAATTTGTGGTCAACACTGAGACTCAAGCAAGAACCTCGGCTGCTCTTTCCACAGATGATTGTGAATGAGCAAACAGGCACTGTTAGTCCAGCTTGTGATGCCACCAGAACCTGAGTTTCCTTTGGATCACTGACCCAGGCCACAACATGAGCCCTGGCCACCATTGCCGTGTCCACTGCTGCATCCCTAGCTCCTGGTCTGTTGCTTAGCACATAGTAACTACTCAGTAAATATTGGTTTCATGCATAAACTAAGGTTGAGAAAGAGGGCTGAAACAATGGAATAAGGGATTTAGGTTAAATTTAGGATTTACAAGTGAGGCAGGAGAGTTAACAAATGCTATATTTTTTCTTGCCGTTGCTTTAGCACGAAAAACCTTTTTATCTTTGTGTTTTCAACCTAGAGAAACTTCAGTCTTTATCTGAAAGGGAAAAATGAATTCAGCCCCTAGGATTAGTTCCTCAGTTTAGTGATGCATAGGTAACCTTCAGGTTTCTATTTCTTTTATTTTCTTTTTTCTTTTTCTTTTTTTTTTGAGACAGAGTCTTGCTCTGTTGCTCAGGCTGGAGTGCAGTGGCGCAATCTTGGCTCACTGCAAGCTCCACCTCCCAGGTTCACGACATTCTCCTGCCTCAGCCTCCCAAGTAGCTGGGACTACAGGCGCCCACCACCATACCCGGCTAATTTTTTTGTATTTTTAGTAGAGACAGGGTTTCACTGTGTTAGCCAGGATGGTCTCGATCTCCTGACCTCGTGATCCACCCGCCTCGGCCTCCCAAAGTGCTGGGATTACAGGCGTGAGCCACCGTGCCCCGCCTCAACTTTCTATTTCTATTCCTCCCTCTGTAAAGCTGATTTCTTTCAAAGTTCCTTTCAAATGAGAGATCACATTTCCCTTTAGACGTTACTCTAGGTCTCTATATTTATTATCAAGCTTAATTAAAAAATAACACCCCAGGCTCCTGAAGTGTTCTAGTTCCTACTTGTATGGAGTTTAAATAAAATATTTGATTTTTCTCTCTTTGATTCCTTCGTATCTAATAAGTGAGTGTTAGTCATAACACTGCATGCAAATCAGGTCCCTTCCAAGTGTTAATTCTAGCTCTGGAAACAAGAGTAAATACGTGTACTATGGCATATTGTCAACCAGGTTGTCTAGAGCTTTCTAGATAATTCTGTACAAACTTTTTACAACATGACATTCATCACTTCTGATATTGTCAAGAATAGTTCAGTTTGAATTCCTATTACTGACTCTTTATTCTCCCTTTTAAAGTATATAAAGTAAAAGACAGTTTTCAAGATAATCATGACAGGAACTGCCCTCTGTATTAATAGCATTTACACGACAGTATTTGCATTATTGATATTTTGGGTATATTCTGTGTATCAAGAATGAGGGTGAAGGGTGCTGATAGCTGAGGACAGAATTTCTTGGTGTTCTCTGGCCAGTGTGCCAGACAAATCATGTTTGTCTTTGAACTTTGCTGTCCTCATTGGCCTTATTCTATGCATTTATAGCAGCATCACACAATTAAATACTATTTTGTACACTAAATTTTGTACACTTAATTAAATACTATTTTGTACTGTTCGTTTTCATTTTAACTTTGTTAGCCTTGTTTAGAACTCAGAATGGCTAGAGCTGTGGCGACTCACTGTTAGGCCCCAATAAATACTTGCTGCCTTGTTTCCCTTCTTTATTTTCAAATCTATGGGCTTGAAATAAAAAAACATTTCTGAATTAACAAAAGAATGATTAATTCTGACCTTCTTCATTTTGATAAGCTTGGGCTAGGGTGTGCCTTGTCTCATGTCTCTTCGATACATATTAAAGAGAGGACATTTTCCAGTGGAACTGTTGTTACGCTTCACAAAGCAAACAGAATTTTTATTTTACAGGGTGTTTATTAAACAAACATGTCCCCAAGTTTTGAAGAAAGCTGGGGAGGACTGGGAGCTAATTTTTCTCATTATTAACAGGACCTCTGATCCCTGAAGGGAGGACCCAGAGTCACCAGCCTGCCAAGAAGCACCGAGCATCTGCTCTGGAGAAGGGAGTTAGGAAGGAAACGTGTGAACCACGCAACCAGACGGGTCTCCAGATGGTGAGACCTCTGAGGAATTCGTCTGTGGTCAATGTGAGCACATCCTCCAATAATTGGTTTCAAGAGATGGAACTCCCGCTTGCTGTCTGGTGGCAGGCACTGTCTCAGGAGGAATGGTTTTGGGCACAGGGTAGCAAATGGTGCAGTGTCTTTTTTTGCATCTTAGCATGGGCTCTTGTCTTGGACACCCTAGTGGTGGCTGCGATACAGCAGGATGGTCACACCATGGCGTTTGGAGTCATACCAACTTGGGTTAGAAATTCTGTTCGTCTTTTGATTGCAGTTGATAATAGCTGCTTCAGAGAGCTGTTGGGATGATTACATGCAGTCATGTTTAGAAAACCTCCCTGGTGCTTCTTGACAATAAATGGTAGCTAATGGAATTCTTATGTCTGCTTAGAGGAGCCTGGGAAGGAAGACCTGCTGAGACCAAAGGGAACAAGTTGTCTCTCTGGAGGACAGAGAGATTTTCCTTCTTTGTAATAAAACGTGGCTTCTATGGACCTCCCCAAATAAACCATGGTACAAAGAGGCGTCAGACTGCAAGATGTCATTAAGTGACTGCCCTGCCTGCTTTTCCATAGGGAATGGCTCTTTTATGGAAAGAGTTGAAAAGCCTTCAATTTACCATGATAAACTGTTTTCAGATATGTTTTTATTTCAATTTGTCTTTTAAACTTTATTACTCAGAGCACGTGCATGGAAATAAGCATTTGGGTTTTAAAAGATAGGAGTATTTAGTCATTGAAACATTTGGCCAGTCCCACTCAGACTCTGTGGAACCACAGCTATGACTCCTTGGAGAGAAATCTTGTCTCTTCTTCTTTTTAAGGTAGTTTAAGCAAGGCAAGATGGTCCCATTCTTTGCTTTGAGTTTCAAAGAAAAACTCATTTATTCACCCTTCACGTTGATTCCTGAGCACCTGGGCACACAGGGTGCAGGACACACTTTGCTGGGGAGATAGCATTGGTCTGGGTGGCAGGCAGAATAAACCCCAGCAGACCCAGGCACTTTCCATGGATTTATGCAGGACACTGGGAAGGAGGAAAAACAGAACCTTTGCATTCATGCAGACTCCCTGTCTCTGGTGGATATCCCCTATGGAGTTTCAGGAAAGGAAAAAGCCACTAGGATATTCCAGACATTAGCATCCTTAGAAAATGAGAATTCCATTAAAGCAGGGTGACTCCAGGGTGAGAGCTGCAGAAGGCAATAGGCCTTCTGTGTGTGCTCCGGAGGCCTGCTCAAAGCATTTCTGGACAACGCTTCATCATGCTTCGTGAAAGCATCATCAGTTATTGATTTCTGCTTTCTCTTGGGTGGAGAAACCCCCCGACTCTGCTTACATTATTCTCTTTTCAGCCTTTGCTCAAGTGCAAAGTGCCCCAGATGTCTCATTGCTCTTCTGTCTCCTTCTTACTGACTGCACAAACCTGGGAGGCTCCTTAGACTCCTGTGATCCATGAGGCATTAGGGTGTCAGGTGAGACGTATTAATTGGGTGCATGGTCACCAAGCAAACCTTGGAAAGAAAGCACTAATGAAGAAGCAGAACCTCCCCAGGACAAGGCAGGAGGTACCTGGGCTACCATGCCTGGGACATGGAGGGCTTCATCTGACCCCCCGAAGATGCTCTTCTATTCCAGACATAGTCACAGACCTATTGATTGCTGAGATGTGTTTTAAAAAGCATCTGGAATCAGGCAATTAGTTTCTGTTTAATGCAGAATGTCAAAACAGGGCCACCGATTCTCTAATTGATCAATTGGTTCCCTTGAATGGTAAGATATGGACTTAGCCAATGGGAGTAATAAAGTAGAATAAAAAGTTGAGAAAGTGGAGCCAAAGATTTATTAGTCTTCCAAAGAAATACATTGTTTATCCTCTCATTTCCCAGTAATTGCTTGTTTATTAAGGTAGCCACTCAAAAGAGAAAGCCAACAGCAGAGACTGTCAATAGTAAAGAGGGGTTTTGTGTTTACCGTAAGTAGATGGTATTGTGTTTCAGCTATTAGAGCTCTCAGACCATAAAGAAGCACAGAGAAAGTGCCTAGGCTGTACAAGTAAATATGGGGCATTGTCCATTGCAAATGGGAATTTTGCTAGAGCCAATGGGCTTTAAGAGAAAGCTGCTTCAGAGTAAAGGGAGCTACTGGATGTGATAAAGTTAATCTTTAGAGCTGTGTGCTTGGGAGATAGCAGGTTACCTGGCAGAGTTCAGGCATTTGGCTCTGTTGATCATGGTTTCAAACACAAGTTTGTCATGTATGAACTGCATTAATAGCTGTGTGACCTTGGATCTGTTACTTAACGTGTTTGATCATCCTTATCTAAGAGGTAAAATAGTTAAAATGTGGAGTAAGGATGTTGAGTGGAAATCCCAGCTCTGCCACTTTTTAAGCTGTGGGATCTTGAGCAAGTTACTTCTACTCTCTATGCCTCTGTTCTCTGGTCAAATGAAGGGAGTAATGTGTAGCAGCACTGATGTTTAGACCTAGATGGGTCTGGCCTACCTGAATGTACTTGCAGGTGAGCTGCTGGTGTTGACAGCTTCCCATCCCACACACCTAAATTGTCTTCTCTAGAAGTCTGAGGGCTTTTTCCTGGCACCAGGAAGCTGGCTTCACTGCACAGGCATAGCCTGGATGCTGGCGTTGGTGTCTCTGGGGGCAACCCTGAAGCAATGGGGATGGGAGTCCTGGGTAAATATTCTAGCTTCCCCACTTTCTAGTGGAACAATTCTGAAAAGCATCCTACCAGGTTCCTCTGAGAGTCCCCAGTGGGATTGGGCCCATTTGCCCACACTAGTGACATCGCCATTATCGTGCTTTCTCCCTTTAGAATCTCACTCACATCGCACCCTCATTCATTAGTCCATACTCACTTCCCTACATCAACTTCCTGCATGCAAAATCCTTGCCTCGGGCTGATTTGAGGAGAACCCAAATTAAGATATTTACTCTAAACAAGTTAAGGCACTTACAGCAGTGTGTGTGTGGCACATAGTAAAATTACCTGTTAGTAATTTTATCAGCTCTACTTTGAAGATTTGGAAGAGTAAATCAATGGATAATACTTGCTACAGTGTCTGACACATCATAGGCAATAAATAAACATCAATTTTCCTCCCTGTTACATCTCTTACCCTCACATCCTACCGTGCACCTAGTTCCTTGGGCAGTGCTAGGGGAACCTAATATTGAGCAACTATGGGTTCCAACATTGTTCTAGTAGCTTTATGCTTGACAAAAAAAAAACACTATCAAACACTGACAATGGTAAAGTACAAAATGTACTAGCAAGGACAGAAAGGATGCATAGGTATTGAACTTTAATTGCCCTGAGTGCAAACAAGACAGAATCACTTACAGCAAAAGATAAAGATCTGCATTTATACTTTGACTCCTAATGCCAGATCATGAGCTCAATAGCATTCACCCTTGATGCTTTGCTCTCATGCCTGGGCCTCTAAACTTCTCTCTCTGACAATGTCCAACTCTCCCTTGCTTCCCCAAAACTCATCAGTACTCTTGCTTACCTCTGCAAAGCACTGGAATCACCCATGAGTCCAAGATGGAAGGCTGATGAAGAGAAGGAACAGGGAGAGGGAATTAACTTTCCTGAGCTCAGTAAGTGCTTTGATCACATGACTTTAAAAACTGCTTTTTGCATCATGGCACTCCACTGTGGTATTATCTCTAATTCTCATGGACCCTAAACAATAGACAGTTTCTACTCCATTTTACACGTGAGCAATTCAGGGCTCGGTGAAGTGAAGTGACTTGCCTAGGTCATCCAGCAAGAATGATAGGAGCTGGAATTTGAGTTCAGCATTGTCAGTCAGTGCTCATTTTACTCATTCGACTCTAGTCAATGAAATCTCAGTGTATTGATTGTTTTATTTTGGCAAAGAATGGATTGTGTCTGAGGGTTTACTGTTCACAATCGTTCTATGAGTATTTTTGGTTATTCCCTTTTCATATGTCAGGAAACTGAGTCTGAATAAGATTGGATGATATCTCTGAAGCCATAATGCTAGCAGTGGCAGATGTAGAATTAGTTGATCTTTGTGTCTAACTCCTGTTCTTTCCACTCTACCATGCTATTGTAGTGGAAAAAAAATAGACCCTGAGAAGTGGAGTCTAATTCTCCTCCTCTGTGAATCTGGCCTTGCTTTAGTGACTTGCTTGACTAATAGTATATGATGGAAGTGATGTCCAGAGATTCCTGAAGCTGAACCATGAGAAGGCTTGTGTCTTCTGCATGAGCACCTTGGAACACTGCCTCTGGAGCTCTGAATTACCTTGCAAGAACCTGGACAACCCTGATACCACCATGTTGGAAAGGCTGCGTGTGGTCATTCTGGTCAACAGTCCCAGCTGATTCCAGCTTCCTAGCTGCCCTGAAAAGTCACCAAACATGTGAGCGGAGCTGTCTTGGAGCTTCCAGAAAACCCAGATGCTAATGAATAGGGTGCCTGTCCTTTGTCAATGCTGCTGGAATAGAAACATAGTGCAGCTGAGCTTTGCCTGAATTCCTAAACCAAAAACTCATGAGAGGTAATAAAATAACTGTTGTTTCAAGCCATTGTATTTTTTTTTTTATTATACTTTAAGTTCTAGGGTACATGTGCATAACGTGCAGGTTTGTTACATATGTATACTTATACCATGTTGGTGTGCTGCACCCATCAACTCGTCAGCACCCATCAATTCATCATTTATATCATGTATAACTCCCCAATGCAATCCCTCCCTCCTCCTCCCTCCCCATGATAGGCCCCAGTGTGTGATGTTCCCCTTCCCGAGTCCAAGTGATCTCATTGTTCAGTTCCCACCTATGAGTGAGAACATGTGGTGTTTGGTTTTCTGTTCTTGTGATAGTTTGCTAAGAATGATGGTTTCCAGCTGCATCCATGTCCCTACAAAGGATGCAAACTCATCCTTTTTTATGGCTGCATAGTATTCCATGGTGTATATGTGCCACATTTTCTGAATCCAGTCTGTCACAGATGGACATTTGGGTTGATTCCAAGTCTTTGCTATTGTGAATAGTGCCGCAATAAACATACGTGTGCATGTGTCTTTGTAGTAGAATAATTTATAATCCTTTGGGTATATACCCAGTAGTGGGATGGCTGGGTCATATGGTACATTTAGTTCTAGATCCTTGAGGAATTGCCATACTGTTTTCCATAATGTTTGAACTAGTTTACAATCCCACCAACAGTGTAAAAGTGTTCCTATTTCTCCACATCCTCTCCAAACAAATGGAAGAACATACCATGCTCATGGATAGGAAGAATCAATATCGTGAAAATGGCCATACTGCCCAAGGTGATTTATAGATTCAATGCCATCCCCATCAAGCTACCAATGACTTTCTTCACAGAATTGGAAAAAACTGCTTTAAAGTTCATATGGAACCAAAAAAGAGCCCGCATTGCCAAGACAATCCTAAGTCAAAAGGACAAAGCTGGAGGCGTCACGCTACCTGACTTCAAACTATAATACAAGGCTACAGTAACCAAAACAGCATGGTACTGGTACCAAAACAGAGATATAGACCAATGGAACAGAACAGAGTCCTCAGAAATAATACCACACATCTACAGCCATCTGATCTTTGACAAACCTGAGAGAAACAAGAAATGGGGAAAGGATTCCCTATTCAATAAATGGTGCTGGGAAAATTGGCTAGCCATAAGTAGAAAGCTGAAACTGGATCCTTTCCTTACCCCTTATACGAAGATTAATTCAAGATGGATTAGAGACTTAAATGTTAGACCTAATAGCATAAAAACCCGAGAAGAAAATCTAGGTAGTACCATTCAGGACATAGGCATGGGCAAGGACTTCATGTCTAAAACGCCATTGTATTTTTAAGGACTTATTGAGGTGTACTTAGTATAATGACTGCACATACTTAATGTGTATGATTTGACAAGATTTGGCATATATATATATACCTATGAAACCATCACTATGATCAAGAAAGCAAGAATATTTATTAGCCCCAAATTTCCTCACACATCTTCAAAATTCCACCTCCTGCTCCTCTTCTCCCACCAAGGCAATCAATCATCTGCTTTCTGTCACTAGAGATTAGTTTGCATTTTCTGAAGTTTTACGTAAATGGACACAAAGAGCAAATGCACTCTTTTTATGCCTGGCTGTTTTGCCCCAGCATATTTGCTTGAGATTCATTCATGTTCTAAGGTGTGTCAGTAGATTATTGCTTTTTATTATTGAGTTGTTTTTTACTGTGCAGGTATATCGCAGTTTGTTCATTCGCCTGTTGATGGACATTTAGGTTGTTTCCATATTTTGGCTATTACAAATAAAGGTGCTATCGTCATTTCTGTTCCAATTTTTGTAAGAACATGTGTTTTCCTATCTCTTGGGTAAATACCTACAGTGGAATAGCTGGATCACATGATAGGTGTGTGTTTAACTTTTTAAAGAAACTATTAAACTATTTTATTTTATTTTTATTTCAATAGTTTTTGGGGAACAGGTGATGTCTGGTTACATGGATAAGTTCTTTAGGTGTGATATCCAATACTTTGGTGCACCTATCACCTAAGCAGTATACACTGTACCAAATGTGTAGTCTTTTATCCCTCACCCCCTTCCCACTCTTCCCCCCAAATCCCCAGAGTCCATTATATCATTCTTACCCTTTTGTGTCCTCATAGCTTAGCTTCCACCTGTAAATGAGAACATACAATATTTGGTTTTGCATTCCTGAGTTATTTCACTTAAAATAATGGTCTCCAACTCCATCCAGGTTCCTGTGAATGCCATTATTTCATTCCATTTTATGGCTGAGTAGTATTCCATGGTGCATATATCCTGCATTTTTTTATCCACTCATTGGTTGATGGACATTTAGGCTGGTTTCATATTTTTGCAATTATGAATTGTGCTGCTATAAACATGCATGTGCAAGTGTCTTTTTCATATAATGACTTCTTTTCCTCTGGGCAGATACCCAGTAGCTGGGTTGCTGGATCAAATGACATTTCTACTTTTAGTTCTTTAAGGAATCTCCGTACTGTATTCCATAGTGGTTGTACTAGTTTACATTCCCACCAGCAGTGTGAAAGTGTTCCCTTTTCACCACATCCATGCCTAGTGTATTATTTTTTGACTTTTAGATTATGGTCATTCTTGCAGGAGGAAGGTGGTATGGCATATTTGTTTTAATTTGCATTTCCCTGATAATTAGTGATGTTGAGTGTTTTTTTCATATGTTTGTTGGCCATTTATGTATCTTCTTTTGAGAATTGTCTATTCATGTCCTTAGCCCGCTTTTTGATGGGATTATTTGTTTTTTCCTTGCTGATTTATTTGAGTTCCTTATAGATTCTGGATATTAGTCCTTGTCAGATGCATAGTTTGTGAAGATACTCTCCCACTCTGTGTGTTGTCTGTTTGCTGATTATTTCTTTTGCTGTTCAGAAGCTTTGTAGTTTAAGACCCACCCATTTATACTTCTTTTTCTTGCATTTGCTTTTGGGTTCTTGGTCCTAAACTCTTTGCCTAAGGCTGTATGTTCTCACTTATAAGTGGAAGCCAATTAGAAGAGTTTTTCCAATGTCATCTTCTAAAGTTTTTATGGTTTTAGGTCTTGGATCCACCTTGAGTTCATTTTTGTATAAGGTGAGAGGTGAGGATCCAATTTAATTCTTCTACATGTGGCTTGCCAATTATTCCAGCACAATTTGTTGAACAGGGTGTCCTTTCCTTACTTTATATTTTTGTTTGTTTTGTCAAAGATCAGTTGGCTGTAAGTATATAACCTTATTTCTGGGCGGTCTATTTTATTCCACTGGTCTGTGCACCTATTTTTATACCAATACCATGGTGTTTTGGTGACTATAACCTTGTAGTATAATTTGAAGTCAGGTAATGTGATGCCTCCAGATTTGTTCTTTTTGCTTTGTATTGCTTTGGCTATGTGGGTTCTTTTCTGGTTCTATGTGAACTTTAGGATTGTTTTCTCTAGTTTTGTGAGGAATGATGATGGTATTTTCATTGGGAATTGCACTGAATTTATAGATTGCTTTTGGCAGTATGGTCAATTTCACAATATTGATTGTAACCATCCATGAGCATGGCATGTGTCTCCATTTGCTTATGTCATCTATGATTCTTTCAGCAGTCTTGTGTAGTTTTCCTTGTAGAGATCTTTCACCTCTTTGGTTAGGTATATTCCTAGTTATTTTATTTTTATTTTTTGCAGCTATTGTAAAGGGGGTTCAGTTCTTTATTTGATTCTCAGTTTGGTCGCTGTTGGGATATAGCACTGCTACTGATTTATGTACATTGATTTTGTATCTGGAGACTTTACTGAATTCTTTTTTCAGATCTAGGAGCTTTTTGGATGAGTTTTTAGGATTGTCTAGGTATATGATCACATCAGCAAACAGCGACAGTTTGACTTCCTCTTTACTGTTTTGTATGCCCTTTATTTCTTTCTGGTTGTCTGATTGCTCTGGCTAGGACTTCCAGTATTATGTTGAATAGAAGTGGTGAAAGTGCATATCCTTCTCTTGTTCCACTTCTCAGTGGAAGTGCTTTCAACTATTCCCTGTTCAGTATATTAATATTGGCTGTGGATTTGACATAGATGGTTTTTATTACATTGAGGTATGTCCCTTCTATGCCAGTTTTGCTGAGGGTTTTAAGCAAAAAGTGATACTGGATTTTGTCAGATGAGTTTTCTGCATCTATTGAGATGATCACTTGATTTAAAAAAATCTGTTTTTGTGGTGTATCACATTTATTGACTTGTGTATGTTAATCCAACCCTGCATCCCTGGTATAAAACCCATTTGATTGTGGCATATTATTTTTTTCTATATGCTTTTGGATTTGGTTAGCTAGTATTTTGTTGAGGACCATTGCATCTACGTTCAGCAGGGATATTGGTCTGTATTTTCTTGTTGTTGTTGTTACGTCCTTTCCTAGTTTTGTATTAGTGTAATATTGGCTTCACAGAATGATTTAGGGAGGATTCCTTTATCATTTGGAATAGTTTCAGCAGGATTGGTACCAATTCTTCTTTGAATATCTGACAAAATTTAGCTCTGAATCCATCTTGTCCAGGACTTTTTTTGTTGGCAATTTTTAAATTATTCTTTTAATCTCACTACTTGTTATTGTTTCTATTTCTTCCTGATTTAATCTGGGAGCATTGTATATTTCCAGGAATTTATCCTTCTACTCGAGGTTTTCTAGTTTGTGTGCATAGAGGTGTTCATAGCTGCCTTGAATGATCTTTGTATTTCTGTGGTATTGGCTGTAACATCTGCAGTTTCAATTGGGCACATTTGAATCTTCTCTCTTCTTTGCTTGGTTACTCTTCCTAATGGTCTATGAATTTCGTTTATCATTTCAAAGAGCCAGATTTTTGTTTCATTAATCTTTTGTGTGGTTTTTTTGTTTGTTTCAATTTCATTTAATTTTACTCTGATCTTTGTTATTTCTTTTATTCTGCTAGGTTTGTGTTTGGTTTGTTCTTGTTTCTGTAGTTCCTTGAGGTGTGAGCTTGTTTATTTGTGTTCCTTCAGACTTTTTGATGTAGGCATTTAATGCTGTGAACTTTCCTCTCAGCACCACTTTTGCTGTATCCCAGAGGTTTTGAAAGGTTTTGTCAGAATTATTTATTTCAAATAATTTTTAAATTTCCATCTTGATTTTATTGTTGACTTAAGGATCATTCAGGAGAAAATTATGGAATTTCCATGTATTTGTATGGTTTTGAGGGGCCCTTTTGGAGTTAATTTTCAATATTATCCACTGTGGTCTGTGAGAGTACTTGATATAATTTTAATTTTCTTAAATTTATTGATACTTGTTTTGTGGCCTATCATACAGTCTATGTTGTAGAATGTTCTACATACTGAAGAGAAGAATGTATAGTCTGCAGTTGTTAGGTAGAATGTTGTATAAATATCTGTTAAGTCCATTTATTGTAAGGTGTAGTTTAAGGTCATTGTTTCTTTGTTGACTTTCTGTCTTGACATGTGTAGTGCTGTCAGTGGAGTACTGAAGTCCCCCACTACTATCGTGTTGCCATCTATCTCATTTCTTAGTTCTAATCGTAATTGGTTTATGGATTTGGAAGCTCCAGTGTTGGGTGCATATATATTTGGATTGTGATATTTTCCTTTTGTACAACTCCTTTTATCATTATATAATGTCCCTCTTTGTCTTTTTTAACCATTGTTGCTTTAAAGTTTGTTTTGTCTGATATAAGAATAGCTATTCCTGCTCACTTTTGGTTATCATTTGCATGGAATATTTTTTCCACTGCTTTACCTTAAGTTTATGTGAGTCCTTATGTGTTAGGGTGAGTCTTTTGAAGACAGTAGATATTTGGTTAGTGTTTTTCTTTTTTTTTTTTTTAAATTCATTCTGCCATTCTGTATCTTTTAAGTGGAATATTTAGGCCATTTTACATTTAACATTAGTATTGAGATGCAAGGTATGGTTACATTCATCCTGTTAGTTGTTGCCTGAATACCTTTTTTTTTTTTTTTCCTTTCACTGTGTTATTGTTTTGTAGGTCCTGTGACATTTATGCTTTAAGGGGTTTCTACTTAGGTGTATTTTGAGGTTTTGTTTCAATATTTAGGATTTAGCATTTCTTGTAGCATTGGCTTGTTAGTGGCGAATTCTCTCAGCGTTTGTTTGTCTGAAAAAGACTTTATCTCTCCTTCATTTATGAAGCTTAGTTTTGCTGGATACAAAATTCTTGACTGATAATTATTTTACTTAAGGAGGCTAAAGACAAAACCCCAATCTCTTCTGGCTTACAGGGTTTCTGCTGAGACATTTGCTGTTAATCTGATATATTTTCCTTTACAGGTTACCTGATGCTTTTGCCTCATAGCTCTTAAGATTCTTTCCTTCATCTTGACTTTAAGTAACCTGATGACTATGTGCCTATGTAATGATCTTTTCGTGATGAGTTTCCTGGGTGCTCTTTCAGCTTCTTGTATTTGAATGTCTAAATCTCTAGCGAGACCAGGGAAGTTTTCTTCAATTATTCCTTCAAAGAAGTTTTCCAAACTTTTAGATTTCTCTTCTTCCTCAGGAACACAAATTATTCTTATGTTTGGTTGTTTAACATAATCTCAAATTTCTTGGAGGCTTTGTTCATTTTTTAAAATTCTTTTTTCCTTGTCTTTGTCAGATTGGGTTAATTCAAAGACCTTGTTTTCAAACTCTGAAATTCTTTCTTCTACTTGTTCAATTCTATTGTTGAAAATTTCCAGTGTATTTTGCATTTCTCTAAGTGTGTCTTTCATTTTCAGAAGTGATTGTCTTTTTTTTATAATGTGTATTTCTCTGGAGACCTTTTCTTTCATATCTTGTTTTGTTTTTTTTTTAATTTATTTAAGTTGATTTTCACCTTTCTCTGGTGCCTTGAATAGCTTAAAAATCAACCTTCTGAATTGTTTATTTGGCAATATGGAGATTTCTTCTTGGTTTGGGTTCATTGCTGGAGAGCTAGTGTGGTCTTTTGGGGGTGTTATAGAACCTTGTTTTGTTATATTACTAGAATTACTTTTCCAGTTCCTTCTCATTTGGGTAGACTGTTTCAGTGGAAAGATCTGAAACTCAAGGGTTGCTGTTCAGATTATTTTGTCCCATGGAGTGACCCCTTGATGTGATGCTCTCCCCACTTCTCTAGGGATAGGGCTTCATGAGAGCCAGATGGCAGTGATTGTTATTGCCCTTCTGGGTCTATCCACCCAGCAGGTATACTGGGCTCCAGGCTGGTGCTGGGGAATGTCAGCAGAGTCCTGTGATGTGATTCATCTTCAAGTCTCTCAGTCATGGATACCAGCACCTGTTCTGGTGGAGGTGGCAGGGGAGTGAAGTGGACTCTGTGGGAGTCCTTGGTTGTAGTTTTGTTTAGTGCACTAGTTTTCTGAAATACTGGTTATGCTAGCAGTGAAGTTGTCATATGGACAGACTCAGGACCTCTGGTTAGCCAAGGTGTTGCAGGCAGAGAAATTAGCTGTTGTTTTCTCCTTCTTTGTAACAGGGTTGTTCTGTTATGAGTTGCTGTAATCTCAAACTTTTTATGTGAAGTGGTTGTACCATTTTATATTCTCACTAACAGTTTTAAGACTTCCAGTTTCTCTACTTTCTAGCTAACAACTGGCATGCCCAGTCTTTTCAGTCTTAGCCATTCTAATAGGTGTGTAGTGGTATCCCATTGTGGTATTAATTTGCAATTTTCTAGTGACTAATGATGTTGAGCATATGTACCAGTGATTATTTACCTTTCATATGTTCTTTCTGGGGAAGTGTCTGTTTAAACATTTGCCCACTTCCATTTGGGCTGTTATCTTATTTTTGAGAATTTTTTTGAGAGTTTTGCCCTGTACTTTGAGAGGCAGGTGGATTGCTTGAGTCCAGGAGTTCGAGACCAGCCTGGGCAACACAGAAAGACCCCATCTCTACCAACAATAAAAAAAATTAGCCCAATGTGATGGCATATTCCCGTATTCTCAGGTATTCTGGAGGCTGAGGTGGGAGGGTAGCTTGAGCCCAGGACGTCGAGGCTGCAGTGAGCTGTGATGGCACCACTGCACAGCCTGGGTGACAGAACCAGATCCTGCCTCAAAAACAAACAAACAAAAATAAAATACATACAGAACTTTTGTCCTTAAGACTAAAAAGTTAAATACTCCAAGTTTAACAAATAGGCAAAAGACTTGAACAGATCCTTCACAAAAAATATATATAAATGACCAATAAATGAATAAAAATGTGCTCAACATACTTAGTCACTAGGAAAACTGTTGTAAAATACCACTTCACATCTAGAGTGGCTAACAAAACAAAACAAAGCAAAGAAAACAAACAAACAAACAAACAACAACAACTAATAACAGCAACTTTCAGTGAGCGTGTAGAGAAATTAGAATTCTCATACGTGGCTGATCAGGGCATTAAAATGTACATTCATGTTGGAAAGCTGGCATTTACTTAGACAATTAAACATTTGCCCTACTACATAACAATTCTAGATTTTTGTGTGAGACATGAAAATATAGATTCACAAATGTCCATAGTAGCTTTATTCGTAATTGCTAGAAAGTGTGAACAGCTCAAGTATCCTTCTTTAGTAGAATAGATAAACCATTTGTGTATCTATATAATGAGATACTAGAGTTATTAAAATGAAAGGAACTACCAATACATGCAACTGTATAAATGAATCACAAAGATGATATACTTAGCAAAATGATAGAAGCACAGATTATGTTATCTATGAATCCATTTATATCGAGTTAATGAATGGCCAAAACAAACCTATATTGATAGACAACAGAATAGTGATTGCTTCTGGAAATGGGGATTGAATAGAAAAGGGCATAGGATAATTTTCTGGGATTACGGAAAATTGTAAAAAAATTTCTATGTCCTCCTTAGGCAGTAGATTATATTGTACTAGTCCATTCTTACACTGCTTATAAAGACGTACCAGAGACTGGGTAATTTATGAAGGAAAGAGGTTTAATTGGCTCACAGTTCATCATGGCTGTGGAGGCCTCAGGAAATTTATAATCATGGCAGAAGAGGAAGCAAGCATGTCCTTCTTCACATGGTGGCAGCAAGGAGAAGTGCAGGGCAAAAGGGGTAACCTCCCCCATAATTAAATTACTTCCACCTGGTCCCTCCCACAACACATAGGAATTGTAGGAACTACAATTCAAGATGAGATTTGGGTGGGGACACAGCCAAACTGTATTATTATAATGGTGTACACATTTGTAAATAGCAGGGTAATTTCCTGATTTCAGTGAAGAGGTAGGCTTGTGCTACACGAGGGTGGCAGGAAAGAGTATACCCAGAACCCAAAGGACTCACAGAATCTTTCATGCTTAGTGAAAATGGTGAATGGGCAGTTGCACCAAACTCAGCCTAACAAGAGAAAGTCAACTCATGGCTCATATGCTTCAGGCCTGAAGGTCTGGCTCATCTATTAGGTATGCAATCCAGATCGGGTGAAGGGCTGCAGAGGGAAATCTAATACACATAGTGGAGGAAGGTGACAATGAATATCAGCTCTAGCCTTGGGACAAGTTGCAGCACTGGAATCAACAGTTCTAGTCTTACTACATTTAGAGGCCTCTTGGATCATGTTTTTTCGGATATTGCATTCGCCAGTAGTACCTTGATGGCTACTCTGACTGTTTTAAGCTTCCTTCTTCCTCTCATAAAAGAAGTGAGGTCCTCTTGTTCCGTAAAAATGGAAAACCATACTGTAATTTTGGAAGATATGCATGGATTTGTGGTGCAAGGGATAGAATGTGTCAGGCTGGTTGTCTGCACCATTTAGATCCTCTTGGTATCCTCTCTCTCTAGTTTCAGCCACTGATGTGGTGATCACTTCTACATAGGCTCCTATGATCTACATGCAAACGTAGCCTGAAGTTGTCTGCCTTGCCCACAAGCTCTCTCTTTCCTTCTTTGCTAGTACTTCTCTGACATTTTTCTTTTCTCTACTTTGAAATCATTTCCAATTGAAGTTTTTATTCCAGAAAGTCCCTAATGTGTGTGTGTATGTGTAGTTGTGTATCAAATACTCTTTTGTATATTATTATTTGCAAAAAAATTAAAATCTTTCAGAAAAGTTCTAAGAAGTAAATAACCTCTAATCCTGTGGCTCAGAGATAGATATGATTTACATTTTGTTGAACATTCTTCCAGATATCATCTTTCTTTCTGTATCTGGATGTGTGTGTGTGTGTGTGTGTGTGTATGAAATTTTATGTAAATGAGGTCATATTGCATGCTGCTTTCTCAACTGATTGTTTTAAACATGAAATCATGACTATCTTTTCAAGTCAATAATTTGGTCTATATCCAACATCGTAATTTTATTGATTACTTATTTCACTGCATGTACATGCAACAATTTATATCAGTTTTTTCCAATCAGTGACTATATAAGTTATTTCCATTTGTTAAATTATTATAAACAATGCTTCAACAAACAAACTTGCATATTATTCTCTTCAGAACAAATTCCTAGCAGTGAATTTGAACTTTCTGGGTCAAAGAATGTACAGACTTAACAATTTTATTATTTGATATAATTGGCCAACCCTTCTGAAGAATTGCAGCATTCTCCCTTTCCACTTGTCAATGTACCTTCAGTATCATATCTTTATAAGCACTGGATTTTATAACTCTTCTTAAAACTTTGCCAATTTAGTTGGTGGGAAATTCCTTATTAGTTTTTAATTTGCATTTCTCGGATTGCTAGTGACACTGAAGTCACATGATTTTCATTTCCATTGGTTCTTTATTATTTTTTGAGGTGAATTTCTTGTTAATATCATGTAGTTGTTAGATATTTTTATTTTTATGTTTTTTAAATAAAAGAAATATTAAACCTTTGTCATATGAGTTGAAATTTTTCTGTTTTTTCTTCATCCTTGTTTCTGAGTTGTTACTGATTTTTGTTTTGTTGTGTTTATACTATACAGAAATTTAAAGTCTGTACAGACTTTATAATTTATGTAATTTTTTTTTTTTTTTTTTTTTTTTTTGAGACGGAGTCTCGCTGTGTCGCCCAGGCTGGAGTGCAGTAGTGCCATCTTGGCTCACTGCAAGCTCCGCCTCCCAGGTTCATGCCATTCTCCCGCCTCAGCCTCCAAGTAGCTGGGACTACAGGCGCCCGCCACCTCGCCCGGCTAATTTTTTGTATTTTTAGTAGAGACGGGGTTTCACCGTGTTAGCCAGGATGGTCTCGATCTGCTGACCTCGTGATCTGCCCGCCTTGGCCTCCCAAAGTGCTGGGATTACAGGCTTGAGCCACTGCGCCCGACCAATTTATATAATTTTTAATAAGAAGTTAGAAAGACCCAAGGCTATACAGAAGATATTTATTAGTGTTTTCTTCCGCTAATTTTATGGTATATTTTTTAATGTTGAAAATTTTTACATTTGTCTGGAGTCTATGTTGCAGGAGGAATAAGGTAGGGAGGCAGCTCTTCTTCTTCAAAAGGCGAGTCAATTTGCCATTGCTGCCCTTCCTTCCCCACACCTCTCATATACTAAAGTTCTGTACCTATACTTGGGTCTATTTCTGTACTTCTCTCACTGAGACCCCATATTGTGGAATCACTTCCCTCACCATTTCTCCCTAACTGTTAAATACACAATTCGGACAAGATAAGCTTGATCAAGTCTCAAGAATTTTTAGTCTTTTACTTCTCAAACCTGTTGTAGTCAGATTAATAGAAACCTCAGATGGCCATAGGCTCTTTAAAGATCAGAGGTTTTTGACAACGTTCCTGCGACGATGATCTTACTTTTGGACTTTAATGAATCTCTCCTGTGTTTCAAGCTCCCTGTGAAGTCTTGGGAACAACATGTGCATAACTCAGATATTGAGGTGCACAAAGCTTATTAGTATTAGCTAAATAGAGGCTAGAATGAGAGATTTTCCAGAAAAATGTTAAGTAGAAACTGGAGTAAAAGAAATATTTGTAGACTAACGATGAATAGAGCAAAATAAATGTGTTGAGACTTCAGAATGTTAACAGTTCTCAAGGGCTTCTTACTTGTTTCCTTATAAAGATTTAAAAATCTGTTGACTAATGCTTCCAGTCCTCCAGCCCACTCCCCAGCCCTCCCTCCAGCAGAGGCAATGCCTGGGAGAGAGTTTGAGGCTGCCAGGTGTAAGAACCCTGCCTGCATACTTGCCTTCATCTGCATTCATGTTGCCCTCATCCCATCCAGAGGGAGTACCTTTCCTCTCAAAGCCTCCTATCTACTGCATCCTTTCCTGCAGGAAATATTGTCTCTTGTGTGCAAACTAGTGACACACCCTTCCTAGGGTGACACACCCTTCCTCCATCCTCTCTTCTCCAGCTGTGCCGTGTCTTCTTTTTGCCTTTTTAACCGCCTCTTCCTGCTTGCTCTCAGCCCATTGCAGTTTGACTTCCAACCCGCATGCTCCCAAACCATTCATTCTGAAGTCACCAATGGCCACTGCCAGTGGCCACTTCTCAGAGCCCAAGCTGACCTATCAGGCACTTGACTCTACTCACTACTTTCTCTTTTCAAACCAATGTACTTGCTGGATCCCACAGGAGCACCCTTTCCAGTTCTCTGGATGCCCCCTGAGTTCTCCAGCACCATCACTGTCTTCTTTTCCACTGTCTCCAGAAGTCTCTAAAAAATAGATGCTCCTTCCCTTTTCTGTTCCACTTCCCTCTCCCTCTAGCAAGATTCTGTTCCTGGTTCTCGTTTTTTTTCTTCATGTTTGATATGTTGATCAAAGTATCAAAGGCTCAATCCTTCTTAAATTACATGTTAAAATCATAACATTTCAGGTGTATTGAGTTAAATACATTATTAAAATTAATTTTACCTATTTCTTCTTGCTTTTTTAATGTGGTTATTAAATAATTAAAATTATATATGTGACTAGTAGTATTTGTGGCCTGTATTATATTTTTATTGAATTGTGCATAAAGCAGAATTGCTTATTTGGGGAAGTTGTAAGGTTTTGACATGACCGAAGCCCAGGATATGCTAAGGGGACACAGTGCAATATGAGATATGCATGGAACCGTGCAGTCAACAAGGGGCCTATCTCAGAAAGTGGACAGGACTGGAGCTTTCACTTGCTGGGATAAAAGACCACTGAAGGCTTTAGCAGAACACCACCACCCACAGACTTTTGTTTTAAAATCAACCTTCTGAACAATGAACTACACATGGACTACACGCTGAGGCTGCATGCAAGGACACAACTGAGGAGACTGTTCCATGGGTCTTACAAAATAGATAGCCAGGGCCACACTTTTCAGAAGAAAAGCTGGGAGAAAGAGATGGATGGTGGAGATGGGATGAGAAGGAATTCACAGGACTTACTAAGTGCATGGCAATGGGAAGTGAGGGAGGGGAAGTAACCTAGGAATGACAGGTGTAGAGTATTTAAACTGTCAACTGTGACAGGGACACAAATGTGGGGAAAATAATCATCTTAACTGTACCTGTGTTGAGTGTGCGTTCCTGCATTAATCACCTAGAGATGCTCATTAGCAGTAGAATACACTTCTATGGACTGCAGGAACAAGATTCAGGCTGATAACATAGGTTTGGAAGTCAAAATAGTTAGATTGTTTTGAGAGTGGTGGTTTTAAGAGGAATTGATCAAATGATTAGAGCCATGGGATTAGAAGTGACTTACTTCTTAGAACTTTTCTGAATGATTTGAATGTTTTTGCAAGTAATCATATACGAAGGGATATTTGATATACAACTACACATACACACATACATTAGGGACATTTCTGAGAACAAAAGTTCAACTGGAAATGATTTCAAAGTAGAGAAAAGAAAAATGCCAGAGATGTTCTAGCAGAGAAGGAAAGAGACAGCTTGCAGGTAAGACAGACAGTTTCAGTCTGCGTTTGCATGAAGATGATAGGAGCCTGTGTAGAAGTGATCACCACATCAGTGGCTGAAGCTAGAGATAGAGAATGTGAGGATGCCAACAGGATCTAAGCATTATTTTCAATAGTTAATAGTGAGAAAGAGTTCCTGCCATTCCAAGAATAAACTTAAAAAATAAAAAAGTCCATTTCCAGTTAATTATTATAGACCCCTTTGTTCTTAGGCTAAGGAATTTCTTGGTAACTCACATTTATTTCTGGTTTAAGCACACTGCAATAACAGCAGCAGCTTGTTCCTGACCGGAGACCAAATGGCCATGTGGTTGCTAACAGTTGACTCTCAAAGGATAAATATCCAGAGTATGAATAGGGAGGGGGTTATAGAGGACAAAAGGAACTGGCTAAAGCTAATTACAGAGAAAAATTTCATCTGGCTAAGTCACATCTGTCCTTGATGGTTTGTAAGTAAGCTGTGGCTGTATTTGGCCTTGAGTGACACTTCTGCCTTAGTTCCCTTGAGAGCACAGCCCATGTGAATCCAAGGAAGAGATTAGGAGCAAGGATGGCACACAAACATGAAAATAGTTCTGAAGGCCACACGTGCTCTATTTCAGTGCTCTACTCACTCGTCTTGCAACACAGGCATGGTTTCCTGGCTGTTGCTGGAGATGACTAACATGTGGTTTGAGCAGCCCCCCACCCCCATATTCCTTAGAAGGACGCTATTTAACATATGGAAACACTTCCCCCCTTTGACGTTCTATGGGGTTATTGAGTTCAGTTATTTTGAAGGCAAATTACTTCAACCATGGGGTAAAAATAAACGCTTGTCAATAAATAGCTTGTGAGATACCTAATTCTTAAATGGTGTGGCTTTTTTGACAGCATGGATACTTGCAAAATAATCTTACAGTTTTTGACTTAATTATAGATGATTAAGGAAATATTATTCTTAAGGTCAAGAGTTAGTTCTGTAGATAACAGATTATAGTTATTAAAGAGAGAAAAGGTATTTTTATTCTGTGTAGCTGGTTATAATTTATTGTACTTAGGATGACATAATCAACTATTCGGACTAAGTTTACATCTTCACAATGGATTCCATGAAATTGTAGCCATTTAAATATTTATAAGAAAATGATATGATGCAGGGTAGTGTTCCTCAGGTATGTCTATGGTAGGCCATGACAGTCTGCTGGTGAACCATAAAATGAATCAAAGTATTATGTTTCTCATGCAATTCCATTGATATTTCTTCTTTTCAGTAAAAATTGGGAAGGGTTAGGTAAAGTAAGCCAATGAAGTCTTTGTAGTTTCTTTACTATTTTGGCTCTATTGACATGTGTTACCATCAAAATTGTCTAAGGATCACTAGTCTGGGCAGCAATTCCAAGCCAAGATCACATATAAGTTTAGAAAGGCTGACTCTTGTATCCTTACTCGGAGAGGCAAAATGCACTTGAGCATAATGAAGACTCCAAGTGGTTGAGGTAAGTGTTCAACATTGCTTAACCCTTTCCCCCAATTACTTTGAATCAAAGCCACTTTTGTTCCTGCTCATGAAATATATAATAACAACTTGAAGATTATCAGAATTCCAAAAAAAAATTTTGAAAACTGGTAGCTTTGGGGCAATAAAGAAAACACCTTTTAAATCTGTGTATAATTGTAGCCAGTCAGTCACAGACCCACAAACTTGGCTACATTAACTATAAAGTGTCACTGCACCCTTTTCAATTTGTTCTTTGGCTATTTCAAGCTATGATTATTTCGACTGTGATAATTAAAGAATGGGGATTGACAAAACCACAATGAGATACCATTTCACCCCGGTCAGAATGGCTATTATCAAAAAGTCAAAAAAAAAAAAAAAAAAAAATAGGTGCTGGCAACGTTGTGGAGAAAAGGGAATGCTTATACACTGTTGGTGGGAATGTAAATTAGTTTAATCATTGTGGAAATCAGTGTGGCAATTCCTGAAAGAGCTAAAAAGAGAACTACCATTTGATCCAGCAGTCCCATTGCTGGGTATGTACCCAAAGGAATATAAACTGTTAGACCAAAAAGACACATGCACACATATGTTCGTTGCAGCCCTATTGACTATGGCAAAGACACAGGAGCAACTTAAATGCCCATCAATGGTAGACTGGATAAAGAAAATGTGGTTCATAGGTGGGAACTGAACAATGAGAACACCTGGACAGGGGCTGGGGAACATCACACCGGGGTCTGTTGGGGGATGGGAGTTGGAGGAGGGATAGCATTAGGAGAGATACCTAATGTAAATGACGAGTTGATGGGTGCAGCAAACCAATATGGCACATGTATACCTATGTAATAAACCTGCATGTTGTGCACATGTACCCTAGAACTTAAAGTATAATAATAAAAATAATAATAATTTAAAAAAAAAGAAAATGTGGTATACACCATGGATTACTATGTAGCCATAAAAAGAATGAGATCATGTCTTTTGCAGGAACATGGATGTAGCTGGAGGCCATTATCCTATGCAAACTAACACAGGAACAGAAAACCAAATACTGCATGTTCTCACTTTTAAGTGGGAGCTATATGATGAGAACACATGGACACAAAAAGGCAAACAACACACGCTGGGGCCTACTTGAGGGTGAAGGGTTGGAGGAGGGAGACAAACAGAAAAAATAACTATTGGGTACTAAGTTTAGTACCCGAGTGATGCAATAATCTGTACACCAAACCCCCATGAGATGAGTTTATCTATATAACAAACCTGCACAAGTATCCTTGAATCTAAAATAAAAGTTAAAAAAGAGTGTGCATTGAGACTTATGTGAATTGTCGATGAAAGACCTACAAATGACTAAGATGCATATGACAATTTACACATGCACACACACACAACTACAAACACACACGTGATTTCACAAGGGAACAATTCACATCATATTGTATGTGAAGAGCACTCCCTGGAGTAAGCCGTATGTGCAGGTTTGCACAAGTGTATTCACACACGTTCACACATCCAGAATTAGGAAATCAAAGTGAATTCACTAAACTTTTTTTTTTTTTTTTGCAACTGAGTCTCATTCTGTCACCCAGGCTGGAGTGCAATGGTGCAATCTTGGCTCACTGCAATCTCTGCCTCCTGGGTTCACGCAGTTCTCCTGCTTCAGCCTCCCGAGTAGCTGGGGTTACAGGTGTCCACCACTATGCCTGCCTAATTTTTTTGTATATTTAGTAGAGATGGGGTTTTGCCACGTTGGTCAGGCTCACCGAGCACCTTTGACCATTGAAACAGAAGGACAACTTCATGTTAACCTAACAGGTGAGGGCTTAGAAAAAGCAGTTTGTTTCTGCCTCCACCTATTTCAAAGCCATTTTCCATATTAATAACTGTCTTCTTGTATGTAGTGCTGCTTAAGATAATTTAATAGATGTTTTCCCTTTTTTGGGGAACTATGCCTGTAAGGTCCACTCCATTCTCAAGGCAAGGAGAAACTTCTGATAGTAATAATCAAAATTTAAGAGAGACTAGGTAAAAGATAACTTTAAAGACAGGATTTTTGAACTTCAAGGGATCTAAATATTCTTTATACCTAGAGTAACCAATGTCCTTAATTTTTGTACTTACTTTCATGTGTTACTTTTACCTCTTGTTTATGGATCCCTGAAAAATAGAGTTTTGCCTGATTTTTAGCTTCATTTGAATGAAATAATCTTGCATAATTTCTTCATTTTTTGCCTATTGCATGGCATTGTAAGAATCACTTACGCTGTTGTGTGTAGTCCTAATTTGCTCATTTTCTTTGCCATCATTCTAAAATGTAAATATAGAATAATTTATTACTCCATTCTACTATTCATGCATATTTTGTTTTATCCCCTTTTTGGAAGAAATCTGCATCACTGAGTGGCAGCTTCAAGGATAGCCATAAGAAGATCATCCAACCTCCAACCAAGTGTGACATGAGCAGGAAATAAGCCATTTACTACAGAATAATCTATCTTATCTCTAGTAGTATAAATAGCAATAAAAAAAAAATCCTCTAAAAAATTTCCAGGCTCTTGTAGCTTCACTGGTAAGCTTGACCAAATATTCATAGAAGTAAAAAAATTCCAATTTAACGCAAACTATGTCAGGGTCTAGAAAACCTTCGTAAACTCCCTGGTTTACTGGTCATAGTAGGCAGATGATGGCTCCCCAAGGATGTCCACGGCCTAGTTCCTGGAACCTGTGAATGCGTTACCTTCCATGGAAAAAGGGGCTTTGTAGAAGTGTTAAAGTTGTCCTTGATATGGGGAGATTACCCTATTATCCAAGCAAGCCCAACCGAATCACATGAGTTCAGAAAAGCAAATGAACTTTTCTGGCTGCAGTCAGAGCAAGGTATGACTGCGGAAGGAGGATGAGAGAGATGTGACAGGAGAGGGACTCAGATAGGCTGTTGCTGGCTTTGAAAATGGAGGATGGGGTTTTCAAGCAAAAGGTATGAAAGCCTCTCGAAGCTGGTGATGAGCCTCAGTTTACAGCCAGCAAGGAATTAGGAACCAAGGTACTAAAATCTCAAGGAGCTTAATTCTGCCAACAATCTAAATGAGTAGGAAACAGACTCTCCCCTAGAGCCTTGAGATCAGAATGCCGCCCTGTGGCCACCTTGATTTGATTTCAGCCCAGTGAGACCCGTGCCAGATTTCTGACCTCTAGAACTGTAAGGAAATAAATTTGTGTTGTTTAAGTCACTGAGTTTGTGGTAATTTGTTACAGCAGCAATAGAAAACTAGCATGCTGGTATAACCATATCAAACCCTGGTGTGGACAGTAAATGAAAGAAAAATATCAGGCCAAGTTTATTCATAAACATAAATGTTATCCTATACAACATGTAAGTGAACTAAATCCAACAATATATAAAAAGGAAAATACATTGTAACCAAATGTGCTTCTATCAAGAATGTGAGGTTGCCAGAAAATTAATCAATATAATTCACCAAATTGAGAGATTTAAGGGAATGTATTATGTGATGTCCTTAGAAGATGCAAAACAGCACCTGACAAAATTCAATAGTGATTTGTAGTTATTTATTTATTTATTATTTGTAATGATCACATCCATTTATATTTTTATTAATACATAGACTCTAAGAAAATGAGAAATGGAAGGAAACTTCCTAAGCTGGGTAAAAATTATCAATAAAACCATACAGCAAATATTCTACTTAATTGAATCATCCTGAAAATTTCCTTTGAAATTGGAAACAAAACAAAGATGTCTGAGATCACCTCTTATATTTCACATTGTGGTGGAATCCCCAGGCAGTACAGGATTGTAATTTTTAAGTATTGAAAAGGAAGAAACAAGTCATTATTATGTGCAGATGACATGTTTGAGTATGTGGAAAATCCAAAAGAATGCTCAGATCAACTATTAGAATGTTAAGTAAAATTCAGCAAGTTCATTGCATAAAAAGTATAAAAATAAATTGTATTTCTATGTGTCAGGACCATACAAGTGTCTACTAACATCATAAAAGACATGAGGAAAATTACAAAACTTTATTAAGAAACATTAAAAGGCATATCATATTTATCAATTGGAAAATTCATTTTAAAGATGTTAATTTTCTCCAACTTGATTTATAGGTTCACAGTCATCCCAGTCAAAATCTCAATTGAGGATATTTTTGATGGAACTTGAAAAACTGATTCTAAAATTTATATAAAATACAAAAAGCCAATAACTGAAAACTCCTCATGCAAAAAAGTGGGAGACTTGCTCCACCAGAAAAAAAGGACACAATTTATTATAAAGCAATAATACAACAAATTATAACATTAGCATAGGAATAAAAAATAGACTATTGGAACAGAGTAGAGAATCCAGAAACAGATGATTCATATACAGTTAACTTGTGACGAAGTTAGCATAACAGAGCAGGGGGAAACAATGGTATTTTTGGTACACAGTGCTGAGGTAAATCAACATTTCATAAACAGAAAATTGCAATTTCATCCCTACCTCACACTATATACGAATACCAATTCCAGATGGATTGTTCACTTAAATGTGAAACCTTATATCCAGCTTGTAGGAGATAACATAGAAGAATATATTCATGCCTCAGAATAGAAAGGAATTTTAAAGAAGGAAGACCCAACAAGCACTGACCATCAAGAATGTGCTATCTGGCAGTTTGGTGTCTGGTTCATTTCCTGTCCTCTGCTCTGTTCTGTACAGGAGAGGCTGACCCCTGGAATCTGTGGAGTCCATGCTCCCTTGCAGCCGGCATCTGGCTGGGTTGGGTTAACAGGATTCATTGGCTGGTGCTTGGTGGTAGGAGGAAGAAAGAAGCTTGTGAGGTGGCTCCTCTGGCAGTGATTTCATCTCCGCCCAGGCAACTCCAGGTCCTTCCCAGGTCCCAGCTCCCACCAGGTAGCCCACCTCATGGGTTCAGCTCCCACAGGTAGTATCACCTCCATTCTGGTCAATCAACTTCCTCCCTTTGTCCCTGCAGCCCTTGGGAGTGGCAGTCACTTCTGCTATAGCTCCTCTCTGATTGCCTCAGCATCCCCTGTGTGGCTTCTCAGCAAGTCCAACACTTTTGTGATGAGTTCTCCATAGTCAGTTCTCTCTATTGAACCATGTGGTGGTTGTTCTTTTTCCCTTGTTTTTTGGGCTACCTGTTCTCCTGACTTTGAACATACAGAAAAAAAAAATTCAAGTTCCATTAAAATGAAGAATTTCTGTCCACCAAAACCAATATATAGATGGGGAAAAGACTAAACATCTTTACTCAAATTATATAAACAGCCCGAAAAAAATTTTTTAGAAGCTCTGACAAACCAACAGAAAATATGCAAATATCTGGCATCTGCAATCAATAAGATCTTTTGTAACCCAAGATTTTATCCTTTCCAGTAATAGGGAGACAGACCCATCTTCTCTCGTACTTTCTTCCCTGTTGTAGATATTGGCAGGCAAACAGTCTGTAGCTCCACATCAATTTTCTCTTTGTCCACAGTGTGCTTTTGCCATGTCACCTCGGGTGCTGCCACCTGGGGAGAGTATTCCTGGGGCAGCTCACAAACTCGGACCTGGGCTTTGAAGTATGAATGATTTTCTAAACTTTGAAGAATATGAACGTTTTTCTTCATCAGAAATCTTTAGTCAAAAAGTAAAAAGGCATTTTCTTTTTCTAGACGCTTTGAAATGAATCTTTCAAAAGAATGGATATTTGACTTTTTATGATGTTTTTAAATGTTTCTCATCCTCAAATCTATCTATCTATCTATCTATCTATCTATCTATCTATCTAATCTGTGTGTGTGTGTGGTGTGTGTGTGTGTATGTGGAGAGAGAGCGAGAGAATGAGAATAATTCTTTTTTAAACGGAGAAGATATTTTACTTAAATTTTTCTTTGAAAACACTACCCTTTTAAATGGGCTGCCAATAATCTATTAAATGTAATTAAGTGTAACATTTGCTCACTTTTGATAGTTAGGGTTGCTTAAAAATTGTTTAACATGACAAATGCTAAAATGTGTGTAACCCTCCAGTGACTGCATTTGTGCCTAAATCTTTGACAGGTTCCCAGGGACGCTGGTGCTCCTACTTTAGGACCACTCTCTGAGAAACTGGGCCCCAGCAGGTCTAGGAGTGGAAAGGGCTCCTCTCCAGGGAGGCTGCAGTGCCCCTCTCATGCCCCCTTCACCCTGCCCACCCCTTCATATAATAAATGTATAATAATTATGCTATTCTCAGTTACTGTGTTTGGGTGGGCCCCAGTACCTGCTGTGCCTGGCTTATCCTGTGCTTTTAACTCATTACATTTAAGACTTTATACAAATTGCCTTTTAAAACAAGAAAAACACAGATAAAATAAAAACAAAATGCTGGCCCTCCTAACTCCTAGTGACCAAGGTCAACAAGAAGGAACCAGACAACAGCATGACGCTGCTTTCTTCTTGAGAGAAATCAGACGGAAAAAAAAAAAAAAAAAAAAAACCCTACACTTGGGTCTGGCACTGCTCCTGACTCTACAGTCTGATCTATTTTTCGACACTGTGACACTTGGACAAAATTAGAACGCTAAGGCATTCTCCACACCATTTCAACCCAGGCCTTTTCAAGAACTGGTTTTGGGAGACAGGCAGGCCTAGCCTCTCTCAGAGACTTGCACAGCAGGACTCCCTGGCCCTCTAATCTCCTTCCCTTCATCTAATCCTTCCTGTGAATAATAAAGTTCAAGTCACTTCTTGAGAAAAATTTCTGACAGAAAATGAGCATGAGGATGCTACAAAAGCAGGGAAAGTCCGCAGAAAGAAAACCCGTAGAGGTGTGGTCAGATGTCAGGCCCCATTTTACCCCTCAGCTTGTCCAAGGACCATTCAGCGTTAGACCCTCCCCCTGCCTCACACAGCACATGGAAGGCTCCAGTCATTGAGTGACTGGCGGCCAGATGACACATGGTACCTCTCGGGCAGAAAGTTGAAAAGCATGGAAATAAAACTTGCCAATTATTTCCATATGCATTTAGTATTTGGTGTTTGACAATGGAGAAAAAAAGCCCCCAAGTGATGACTGAATACAAACATCCCCAATTCACTCTATGACATTCACTTCCATTGTCCTGGTACATAGTGTATGCTGTAAAGAAAAAATGGTGTTATTAAGAACATATGAAAAATTCTTCTCAGAGAGCTCAGTTTTCAGACACAGATAAATGATGCTTACAGAATGGATGTGCATCTTTCTTCAGAATGGGGTTCCCCTAGGATATTTGATCGAATATGAATAGGCATGTGCTAAACTGAGACGTGGCTTCCCACACAAACGATGTAACAAACACACCCACTATTCATTTCATGCACCAACCAAAGGCATTATTTGTCATAAAAATACAAGGCTTCCAACCAAGCTCTTGGACAGGTAAATCGTCAGTATTCGAATCACACATGCTTGCTACGATAGAAGCCATGCTAGAGTCTGGAATTTGTGTCTGGCTTTTCTTTCTTAAGGCTTGGAACACGACGTATTCACATCCTGATGAATGATTTTATTGAAAAGAAATTTCGGGGAGCAGAGCAGTGTCATGGGGTCATGCTGGCCATGGGACTGATTGGAGGTGCCTGAATCGTCTTCTCCCTGTGTGCAGGATTTTTCTCTTCGTGCCAATTTCCCTCCTCGGGGATCCTGTCTCTCCTTCTTTCAAAGTCTGTTGTCCTCAGAGAAATGATCTGGAACTTCTGAGGTATAATTGATGGGATCTCCTCCTAGAATTGCCTCCCTGCTGAAACAATGAAACTCTAACAATGGAATTTCATGCGGGAGAATGGGGTTATTTGGGGGACAGGGGATTAGGAATTCTTACCGCGGATGCTCTTGAAAGCGTCTACATCAATGACTCAGACCTTTTACGACCGCAAAATTTAAGAATCAGGTCCACTACACAGCTCTCTGTTCTCCACGATTCAAACGCCATTTTGTACCCTGGAACAGACAGGACCTTTTATGAGGGCAATCTGTCGCTGACACAGGCAGCAATGTGGCTTCTACACATCTTGTGGTTTTTTATCTTTCCAGAAGCCTGTGATGTCCAGTTCCAGCTTTGAGTTTCTGATTTAGTCATTGTTGACCCAACACAGTCGTCACGATTAGGAAGAGCGTTAGGACACACCTCCCTCAGACTTCCATGCCGTCTCCCTTGCTTGCCTTACTTAAAACAAAACAAAACGAAAAGAACATTGCCAGCTTTCATCCTGTCCAGGGCCTCCTTCTGACCTGTTTGCATGAGACGATGTGGAGTCTATCTTCCCTTTTTAACGGGCATCACTGTTTCTTTCAGGATGAATAAGCAAGGAGTTGGACATCGAGTTTTTAAAAATTACACTCCATAGGGATTATATGTCATTTTTTGTGTTTATGAAGCTGCCGCTAGGCTCACAAAAATATTTTTTATACTTTACTTTTCATGGCATTGAAGGCTTACAATTCCTAATTCTTTTCTCTCCTCCTTGTTAACAAAATAATTGATACATCACATTTATTCCTCTGTCAAAACCCTGACTAAACAAGATTTAGTGGAATTCAGGAATAATTCCATCTGTTTTTGGAAACATTATGAGGTTTCATAAAGGTTTTTGTCTCCTAGGTATTTCCAATTTTTCTTGCTTAAAATTCCTTTTTTAAAAATTTTGATACAGGGTCTTGCTGGAGTGCAGTGGCAAGATCATAGCTCACTGAAATCTCAAACTCCTGGGCTAAAGCTATCTCCCACCTCAGCCTCCCAAGTAACTGGGGCTAAGGGCACGTGCCACCATGCCCAGCTAATTTTAATTTTTTTTTTCCAGAGATGGGGGTCTTGCTATGTTACCCAGGCTGGTCTTAAACTCCTAGTTTCAAGCCATCCTTCCATCTCACCCTACCAAATTTGTGTAGGAAGCCATGTCTCAGGGTGGGATCACAGGTGTGAGCCACCTTACTTGGCCTGGCCTAAAATTCTAAAGTTACTTATTTCTTGTATCCTTACACTTTTGATAAAAATATACGGTGCTGGGGCCTGGCGTGGTGGAGGCTGAGGAGGGTGGGTCACCTGAGGTCAGGAGTTTAAGACCATCCTGGCCAATGTGGTAAAACCCTGCTTCTACTAAAAATACAAAAATTAACTGGGCATGGTGGCGGGCACCTGCACTTGTAGCTACTCAGGAGGCTGAGGCAGGAGAATCGCTTGAACCCTGGAGGTGGAGGTTGCAGTGAGTCAAGATCGTGCTATTGCACTCCAGCCTGAGCGACAAGAGTGAAACTCTGTCTCAAAAACAAATAAAAAACTATATATATATATATGTATAGGTGTGTATATATATGTGTATATACATATATATAGTGAGAGGAAGAGGGAAGATCCTGGGAGGGAATGGCTAGCTGCCTAACTTTATCCCTTTAGTCATTAGAACTCTAATGGCTTCCTCATGCCTGGAGAGGTGGTGTGAGCGTGTCCATGGTGCTGGTTTTGGAGTGCAGGGGTCAGTCTGGATCCTGTCCCAGATCTTCAGCTTCCTACCTTTGTCACTTTGGGCAGGTACTTCGACTCTGTGATTCCTCAGTTGCACCGCTTTTCAAATGGAGAAAATCCAACCACCTCAGAGGATTGTTGCAAGGAGAATCTGTGCAGTGCCCTGGGTCCAGCGCCTCCATAAGTCTGGTCCTTTTAAATGCTTCCTTTAGTGTCTCTCCTAGGGCTGGAAGTGAGGTCACCCGAATTTCCATCCTGGTGAACTGACCATCCGCCTGGGTATGGTGGATCACTTTATTTCTTCCTGGGGTACATGGAGGGAGGGTTGTGCTCTCAGGAAGCCCCCTTCAACCTTCAGGGCTCCAGGCCATGTTTCCTTCCTTTCCTGCCTGGCTGCATCTCTGACCTGCGAGTCGTTGCCCTGCACCTGCCTGAGCACCTGCTGATCTTCCAGGTAACTTCCCGCCTGCCCTCAGCCCACACTCCTCCTCCTGATGTTCAAACCATCCCCACTGCCTCTTCAACGTCATCTCACCCCTTAAAGCTTTCTCTGTCTCTTTTGATTTCTCTCTTTGGTTGACATGTATACATCAGGCAGAGTTGATAGGACTGGAAAATCGAATTTTCCCCACAATAGAGCATCATATGGGCAGCTGAGACCAACACTGCAGTTTTCACTGTACAGTACTGACTGGAATGGGTCTTCCTTCTTGCCGCCTCCCCCCAGTGCTGGAGGTCGCTGTGGGCTTGGGCTCACCCTCGGCTCTCCCTGTTCCTTGCAGCTGTCATCAGCTGCCAGCTGTTAACTCCCATATTATAGGATACGGCAATTTTGCAGTCTTCTTTAGAGTCCCTATTAAAATCTGGTAAAACTTCTTTTTACTTTGGCTTCTGTCTCTGGATTCTAAGATAAAATCTTGCGGTACCTTACCCTATATGCTGCATGTTTTGACATTTTCCCTCATCTGTTACGCAATTGAAGTTCCTTCCTCTCTCTTGGATATGCAGGAAGAAGTCTCCCATTTCTCACTGGCCATTTTTCCTTTTCTTGTCTTTTTTCCTTGTTTAGATTTATCATAATTACCTGTATTTATGTGCTTGATTTTTAAAAGTTGCGACTTTTCAGCAACATCAAAGCAGGTGGGTAGGAGTCTGTCAAGTCCACAAAAGGAACAGGCATTCCAGTCCCAGACAAAGGGATCCCAGTCAGAATTGGGGGTACATCCCTGCTATTAATTACATATGGTTTCATCCTGGACGAGGGATTTGATTTTGGAGTTGTCATTTCCCATAAAATCTTTTGTGTGTCTATCCTGGGAAGAATAAATGAGATAACATAAAAATACAAGTCTGTAAGCTCAAATATGAATTTGAATGCAGACTATTATAATTATCACGAAGGAAATTGGAGATAGGGTGTTAGGTGCTACAGCAAAGGCTGAGGAGACCCTGAGGAATTCACTTCTAAACAACCAAGTCTGGTTACAACAGGAAACCTCCTTGCCTGAGTCTTTATTCTGGCTGCTGGACTCAGCTGGTGAGTGAGGAACACTGGACTCTAAATGGTCAAAGAGCTCATGCCCTGCAGCTGAGGTGTGGGACTGGCGAGTGACTGTTCCAGCTTTCTCACCCTGGGGCATTTTCTTTATTCTCCTCCTGAGTTCTCCAGGGGATCTGAGCTGGGCTGCGCACCACAGTGGCTGGTTTGATCACACACCTTTGCTTGGTCTCCTTCCTTTCCCTCTCTCATTTCTCCACTTCCCTGCTGGTGTTTCCTGGGATCACCTTGCAAATAAATCCCAGTCAAATCCTTGCCTCCGTGACTACCAAGTCAGGGCTCTGAGTCTCCCTAAAGACATTAATCTCCTAAAAGAAAATAATCCCATGACATCCAGACTGCGAAGTGAGCCAAAGGTTCTTGGTTGCTATTATTTTTCTAAAGAGTGTGAAGGTTCTTTATATTAACGTTTGCCTGTTGTTCTTTTACACAAGAGGAAGGATTAATGGACAACCAGGAGCTCTTAGGCCTGAGAGTGGCCCATCAGAATTCCCAGGCAGTGAGCTGGGAAAGAAAATGTGTAAGCTGAATAATGGTCCCACAAAAGATATCCATGCTTCAATCCCTAGAACCTGTGGAAGTTACCTTATATGGTGGGGTTCCCAACCCCTGGGCCACAGACCAGTGTCAGTCCATGATCTGTTAGGAACCGAGCTGCACAGCATGAGATGAGTGGCTTGCATGAGGTGAGTGAGCATGCATTTCCACCTGAGCTTCGCCTCCTCACACATCAGGGATAGCATTAGATTCTCATAGGAGCCAGAGCCCTGTTGTGAACTGCACATGCCAGGGATCTAGGTTGCATGCTCCTTATGAGAATCTAACTAATGTCTGATGATCTGAGGTGGAACAGTCCCCATCCTCTGGGAAGACTTTAGTGAAAGACAATTTTTTGCATTGTCTTCCATGAAACCAGTCCCTGGTGCCAAAAGGGTTGGGGACCACTGGTATATGGGACAGAGGGGCTTTATAGATGTAATTAATTTAAGGGTTTTGAGATGAGGAGATTATCTTGGATTTATTCAAGTGGACTCTAAATGCAATCACCTAGATCTTTATCAGAGGAAAGCAGAGAAGGCAGCAACATGTCTATAGAGTCAGAGAGTTGGTGGTGGGGCCACAAGCCAAAGAATGCAGGCAGCTCCCAGAAGTGGGAAGAGATAGGGATGGGTTCCTCCCTGGAGCCTCTGGAGGGAGTGCAGCCCTATCAGTACCACATTTCAGCCAAATAGTACTGCTTTCAGAGTTCTGATCTCTATAAATGTAAGAAAACAAATTTCTGTTGTTTAAAGCCACCAAGTTTGTGGGAATTTGTGACAACAGCCACAGGAAACTAATGCAGAGGGTAAGTGAGGACAGAAAGAGGAAAGGAGCATGGGGCTGCAGCCTGACCTAGATGGAGCCTATTTCCTATCTCTGAGCCATGTCAAAAGCCAAGCCTCATCCCACAGCTTGCATGCCTGTAAAAATGGTAGCACACCACCTGATATGAAGCTCATTATTTCTTTGGCCATTTCTGACCATCCCTAATCTTCTCTACATTGAGGTGAAATAGATTTCCTAGAAACTGTTGACCATCAGTTATTATCCCCAGAACTGTCAAAAGTCAGAACTGAAAAGGACTTTCTAGACGTCATCATCTGATGTTTTCCAAATTGCAGAACCATTAGTGGAATATAAAAATCCATTTAGTAGGGTACAACCAACATTTTACCAAAATGAGATAAAAAAGAGTATCAGAATACATAACTTGTAGCAAGGAAGCATTTTGTTTTGTAAAATTTTGTTATATATATATATACCAAAATTGTGTGTGTGTGTGTGCGTGTGTGTGTTGGGTTTCAAGGCAAACTTTATTTTTGCTATGAGTAATTTTAGAAACTGAAAAAACACTGATGTTGTTTACCTCGTTATTTTGCAGATGAGATAAATTAGACCTAGAAAAGTAAAATGACTTGCTTAAGATCCCCCAGCTGGCCAAAGGAAGAGTCCAGCTGGAATTTTCTTGACCTACATTTAGTGCTCTTTGAGGTACAACATTAGCCTTGCCGAAGAAGCCTAATTCTTCTTGCATATTCAGACAGCAAATAGTACTCTTGTATCTCCACTGAGTTTTCTCTTCTTCATGAGTAACATTCCTAGTTTTAAAATAGTGCCTCGAATAAAAGGCTTTCAAAGCTCTTAAGCATCCTCATTTACCCTCTTCTCTATATACTTGAAATTGTTTGTACACATTTATAAATGTTGTACTCAGAGCTCATTTTTGTTCAACGTATTAGTGGGGTCATCATCTCCATTATTCCTGACTTTCTGCCTCTATAAAGATAATCTAAGTTTGCATTACCGTTTTAGGAAGCCATATTATATTATTGAGTCTAATTGAATTTATTTTCAATTGAACTACCTACTTTTTTTACTTGTGGTGGGGAGGAAGCAAGGAGGGAAAGAAGGAAGAAAGGAGGGAAGGCTGGCTAATTTTTGTATTTTTAGTAGAGATGGGGTTTTACCATGTTGCCCAGGCTGATCTCAAACTCCTGGCCTCAGGTGATCTGCCTGCCTCAGCCTCCCAAAATGCTGGGATTACAAGCGTGAGCCACTGCGCCTGGCCTATTGTATAATATTTAAACGGAGACCTTTTCTCCCTCAGTTTTGGCCGAGTCTACAAAAGCTGTGAATAATAAAGGAGGCCTCAAAGGCCCAAATATCCTAGACAGAAGGATGAGAGTGCACATACAGATTGCTGACTACATGAGAAGGTTATAAAAGTGTGGCCAGAACTAGCCTTTCACCCAGCATGAGGTTCTGGAAGAGCCAAGGAGGAGCAGGGTGTTGATGTTATCTTGTATTTACCTCCTGCCCCCAAGGAGAGAGGAGCATTTCTCTCTCATTTCCAACTATGTGAGAAGAGCATTAAGGTGACAATTTAGAGAGTTGTCTTGTGTCCCATGGAGTTTGGGAACATAAGGGCTGGTGTTGGAGTTTTGTCAGGAAAAGTCTAAGGCAGGAGGGTGTGTGCAGATGAATCAGAGGTAGCAAAGTCAGGTCTAGAGAGAGTCCCAGTTTCGCCGAGCAAGGGCAAAGGTCCATGTCTTCCACTGCCTAGGTGTGGACCCTGCAAAATGAAACTGGCCTGGGTTGTCTTAAAAAGTATTTTGTACAAGAAAAATTCTGGAGAGTGGGCTGAGGGACTGATGCCAGAATCCCCCAGCAGTAGGGGAGGAGTCGTAAGTGATTAGCTGTGGAAAAGGCATTTTCCATTTGAGGGACCTGTAGGTGGAATCCCCCAGCAGAGGGTCTCTGAGGGACTGACAAAGGCACCCCACAAAAGAGAATTAATTGTGGACATCCGTTGTTCTCAGAAAGTACCAATGGCAAGTGACCAAGTACCAGTCGGACAGAACTCTTCACATCCCATCTCCCTTCGCATTCTACCTGCTCTATTCCCAGAGAGCAGAGAAACTCCAGGGACTACAGCTAGTGAGTGGGAGTGGACATAGGAAATGGTCACGAAGCCGACCTACTCCACTGTTCTCATTATTGACCTTTGAGTTTGGATATAGCTGTGCTGGGTCAGGGAAAACAGAAGCTTTGATTGGATAAGTTCAAAGTTTTGATGATCAACGTGGAGTGGACTGGGAACTGTGAGATCATCAGAGCGCCTTGGACATTTTAATGCCATAGTGAAGGAACTACTTGATTCTTTTCCAAGAGTGACCCCTGAAATGCTATAGGACAGGTCCAAGATGTCATACAGTGTCAGTAAAGAATGGGTCAATGGCTACCCTGGGCATGGTGGCTCATGGGTATAATTCCAGCACTTTGAGAAGTCAAGGCAGGAGGATTGCTTGAGGCCAGAAGTTCAAGACTAGCCTGGGCAACATAGTGAGACCTTGTCTCTACAATATATATAAAAAAGCTGGGCATTGTGGCATGAGCCTGTATTCATAGCTATTCAGGAAGCTGAGGCAGGAGGATTGCTTGAGCCCAGGAATTCAAGGTTCAGTGAACTATAATGGTGCCATGGCATTCTAGCCTGGGCTATACAGTGAAACTCTGTCTCTCAAAAGAAAAAAGAAAAAGAATGGGTAAATGGAGTAAGTTTAGAAGGAAGTAGTGAGAAAACAACATTTAAATTAAGTTTGCTTTGTTACACATTATCAATGCCAATTGTTCAGTTAGTAATGAACAAAATAGGACAATTGTAATAACCAAGAAAGCTCTTTCCCTCTTTCCACATATTTGCTGTCTCATCCAATTTCTTATCACTCATAGACTTGATAAATCATTTCTATTAAAGTTGCAAGAAGTTATTCCATGAGGCTAACCTTTGACATTGCCATGGCACTGTATTCTGATTGGGTTGTGAGCATAGGCTGCCAGGTGACAATGAATAAATTCCAGGGGACAGATGTTAAATTTGTGTAACATATTGATTACATACAGAAGTTGCTTGTTAGAGAAGGTGCTTGTTGAATTATGAGATACTATAATGAATGTTAGTACTAACATGACTTTTCTTGTCATCATTGCCACCATCTGAATACGGTTTGAAATTAAGTATACAATGATTTCAAATCAGGACGTAGTTTTACAAACTCTCCATATCTTATTGTAAAGTAATATAATAAAGTGACTAAAATATACAATCTTGACTATTATTTCAGCTATTGCTATGGGGAGTACATAGCTATTTTAAATCAATTGCAGTATGAGAATTTGAGTATTATATTTCTATCTCTTAGACAATAACATCTATTGTGGCAAGGATCACAGCTTTTATTTAATTACATGGGCCAAGTGTTCTGGGCATTCTCTGAAGATGTGAACCGGTGTTCTGTGTTTAAATGGAGACCCTCAGCTTCCAGCCTTATTCTGGCTTATCCAGCAAGTCACATGTGCTTGTGTTCCTGTTGTCTTTCAAACATTTCAATATTCCCTTCTAGACAAACTACAATATTTAGTATTGTTTGAAGTCCCATTAAGAAGGGGGAACATTCTTCTCTAAGAAAACATTATTTCTGAATTTCAGAGGGGTGCTATTCAATTTCAAAGACCATTCTTACACAAGTATAATATCAGAAAACACGATCTGAACAAATTGCATTATTTATTTGGAAGTATTTGTATATTTTGTTAATTCTCTAGTGTTTTGTCTCAGTACAAGTTCTCTCAAAAGCAGATACCGCCGGGCGCGGTGGCTCAAGCCTGTAATCCCAGCACTTTGGGAGGCCGAGGCGGGCGGATCACAAGGTCAGGAGATCGAGACCATCCTGGCTAACACGGTGAAACCCCGTCTCTACTAAAAAAATACAAAAAGCTAGCCGGGCGAGGTGGCGGGTGCCTGTAGTCCCAGCTACTCGGGAGGCTGAGGCAGGAGAATGGCGTGAACCGGGAGGCGGAGCTTGCAGTGAGCTGAGATCTGGCCACTGCACTCCAGCTTGGGCGACAGAGTGAGACTCCGTCTCAAAAAAAAAAAAAAAAAAAAGCAGATACCAAGACGAGGACTCACTTGCAAGCAGATTATTTGAAAATCAATCCCAAGAAATGCCAAAAGGGGAGTCAGAGCACCAATAAAGGACGGTAACCAAGTAAGGTTGAGTTTTGGAGCTGGTTACTCCTGTGAGCTGCTGGAGAGCTTAGGAAATCAGTAAAATGCACCCCAGGGTTATGTCAACCAGGGGTGAGGAAGCAGGGTATCCATCCATTAGTCACATTAGGGGCTGCTTCCTGGGGCACTAACTCTCTGTGCAGTTCTGTCCTGTGATGTCCCAGGCTGAGTGGGCTCTCAGTCAGGGCAAAAGAGGCTTGACAGTTGCAGGTGTTTGCTTTAAACTTTAAGATCGTGGAGGATATGACCAGGGGAAATGGGCCAGACAGGGACAGGATCTGCTACACTTGGGCTAACAAAAAATTGGTGAAATGGGGAGTGGTGCCTGCTAGAAATCACAAGACCATGTTAGTTTCAAGTCAATGTATCTTTTCTTGAGATAGGTAGAATAGGCAAAGGTTATCTGCAATGATAAAAATCACTGGGTGGGTATTGGGGGAACCCACCCCCAATATTTCAATGTAGATTCTTTCTATTTTCCGTGAGTGTCGGCCAGCTGATAAATAAAGAGAAAGAGTACAAAGAGAGAATTTTACAGCTGGGCTGCCAGGGGTGACATCACATATTGGTAGGACCATGATGCCCGCCTGAGCCTCAAACCAGTAAGTTTTTATTAAGAGTTTCAAAAAGGGGAGGGGTTGTAAGAACAGGAGTAGGTACAAAGATCACATGCTTCAAAGGGCAAAAAGCAGAACTACTAATAAGGATCTAACAAAGATCACATGCTTTGGAGGGAACAGGACAAAGGGCAAAAGCAGAAGTACTGATAAGGGTTTATGTTCAGTGGTGCATGTATTGTCTTGATAGACATCTTAAACAACAGAAAACAGAGTTTGAGAGCAGAGAACCAGTCTGACCACAAATTTACCAGGGCAGGGTTTCCCAACCATAGTAAGCCTGAGGGTACTGTAGGAGACCAGGGCATATCTCAGTCCTTATCTCAACCGCATAAGACAGACATTCCCAGAGTGGCTGTTAATAGACCTCCCCCAAGGAATGCATTCCTTTCCCAGGGTATTAATATTAATATCCCTTGCCAGGAAGAGAATTCAGCGATATCTCTCCTACTTGCACGTCCATTTATAGGCTCTCTGCAAGAAGAAAAATATGGCTCTTTTTGCCCAACTCCGCAGGCAGTCAGACCTTATGGTTGTCTTCCCTTGTTCCCTAAAAATCGCTGTTATTCTGTTCTTTTTCAAGGTGCAGTGATTTCATATTGTTCAAACACACGTTTTACGATCAATTTGTACATTTAATACAATTATCACAGTGGTCCTGAGGTAACGTACATCCTCAGCTTATGAAGAAAACAGGATTAAGAGATTAAAGACAGGCACAAGAAATCATAAAAGTATTATTTGGTAACTGATAAGTGTCCATGAAATCTTCACAATTTATGTTCCTCTGTCATGGCTCCAGCCGGTCCCTCCATTTGGGGTCCCTGACTTCCTGCAACAAGTGGATAGATCCGATGGATGCTTTGTGAAGGTCATTAAACCTGCCCAGTGAAACATCACACAACACCAAATAAAGGAATGAAAGTGGCTAAGCCAGAATCAGGGCAAAACCAGAGGCAAGGAATGGTCTTATCAATGCCTGAGTGGGTATGTATGTGTGTGCTATTAGCCTTACAAGAGCTTGAAGAGTAGGAGAGTTTTGAAGTCCCGTTTTGAAGAACTTAGTGAAAATACACATCTCCTAATTTTAAATATATATTCAAGAATAGGACAAATCAGAAACACTTTGAAAGTTTTATTTTCCCCTCTATGATGACCTATGAATTTGAATCTTGACCACCTTCACAAGCTAACAATGTCCACAAGCAATTGCTTTACTTCATTGCCAAAGTAACATCTAGAAATCTCCTTTCTGTCCTCTGAACAACTGTAGCGACCCAAGAATCTAATTTGGTGACTCATAAATGATTGTGTTCCATCTCTTGACATTTATTTTTAAATTCTAAAAAAACACCAGCTCACAGGATGTTGGTTTTTTCCTCCAGTATTTCTGCTGTTCCCCAGCTGTTTGAAATACATTGTGGTTTTGACTTCTTCAAACTACCTCCTGTGATGAAGATTACCTTAATTGCTTGTTTGTAGAACATTCAGTCAGAGACATAATATGCTGTAACAATTATTAATAGGTGAAGGCTGACATTTTACATTCCTTGTTATTCTGTTAGCATTTTCTTATGACTACTTTTTGGCTTTTTAAAAAAAATTTGCCTTGAAGACAGAATATCCTTTGAAGATTTGTGATCACAATGCTATCATCCCCTAACGGGCCACAACATGGTCAGAGAAAAGGCTTCTTTTTTTCTTTCAAACAATATTCAACAACCATTTATTGAGCATCTATTATGTGCCAGACACTTGTCCAAGGTGTAGGGGATACCAATGTAAACATATCAGATTAGACTTTATCCCCTTGGTGACTAAATTCTAATGGAGGAAACAGAAAACAAGCATGCAAACAAATCAGTGTGTGAAATAATTTAACATAATGACAATGCTATGAAGAAAATAAAGCAGAAACCATAAGCAACCAATGTTTTTTTGTGTGTGTTTTGTTTTTTTCTCCCCAGAGCCATTGTATGCCCATATAAAAATTCCAAATATATATTCAGTTTTCCCCTTTCTTATGCAAAATTTTTGGCATACTGTACCATATATCCATTTTTACTGCCATCTCTTTTCTGCTTAGCCATATATCTTACAGATCATTCCTTATCACTACTTAATGAACTTCTTCATTATTCTTATATGGCTACAACATATTCCATTGTGCAGGGGTACACAGCTTATTTCACCAGACTTATTTGATAGATATTTAGGTCATTTCTAGTCTTTTGCTCTCTCAGTCAATGCTGTAATGAATATCCTTTTGCATACATCATTTTGCACATGCAAAGGTCTAACTGTCAGAGGTTAAATTGTTAGGTCATAAGTATGTATATTTGTAATGTTTAAGTGAATGAATTTTATGCTATAGCTTTTATTAATAGGTAATATGTACACATAATAAATCTTAGACATAAACAAAATTGCATATAATGAAAATTAGGTCCTCCTCACATCTCTTTTCTGTCAACATCAAATTCCTTTCTCCAAAGGACACAAATGTCACTTACTTTTTGCTTTTTTTCTTGTATATCATTCCAGACACTCTCTGTCTCTCACTACACACATGCACACACATACACACACACACAAACTCACACACACACACATAATATGGATGCATAGACTTTATTGTCTCATCATTGTATTTCTGCCATATGGCATCATTGCCCTGGATGCCATTAATACAAGTACTGGTTCTATTGGCTTCCCCATGCCTTTCATGTAGGGAAGGGCAGCTATGGGTATAGAGTCCTATACTGCCCTTGGCCACAATTTTTTGAACCTGTTCCATAGGTCCTTGCTTCCTTTTGTCTTTGGTGCTTGTCAATCATTCTGAGATCTTCCTTAACCATCATGCTAGAGACTCTGTGTGTGTGTCTGTGTGCGTGTGCATGGGTGTGTGCAGTGGATCTTCTATTGCCCGTGTCCTCGAATTCCTTTAGCAAGTGGCTTACTCTCAACGTTAGGTGAGGTACATCCTTCAATAATGCCCTGAAAGAAAGGTTTGTGGGAGGTAAATTTTCCGAGACCTTGAATGTCTGAAAATATTTTTGTTCCATCTTCTCACATAATAGACTGCCTGACTGGGTATAGAATTTTAAGATAGAAAATAAATTTCTTCAGCATTTTGAAGATATTCTTCAATTATCTGTGAGCTCCCAGTGTTGCTCTTGAATAAGCTGAACAATTCTGATTACAAATCCTTTATAAGGGACCTCCTTTTTCTTCCCTCAGACTCTAAAGATCCTGTTGATGCTGATGTTTTATAATTTCACAATGATGTACTGTATTGTTGATTTATTTTTACACATTTTGTTGGGCACTAAGGGCACCTTCTTAACCTAAAAAAAATATGCTTTTCAGGTCCTAGTAATTTTCTCGAATGATTTCATTGACTGTTTCCTCCCTCTACTTCTTCTATTATGTCTTTTTAGACTTCCTATCATTTATATTTGCAAGTTTTGGAATACTTGTCCTTCGATTTTGTTAATTCATTTCTCTTATTTTTTATCTTTGACTTTTTACTTAAGTTCTGCGAGGTTTTCTCAATTTTACCTTCAAAGCTTTCTAGTGATATTTTTCTCCTCTGCTCTCGTGTTTCATTTCAGAAGCTTTTTTAAATGCCTGAATGTTTCTTTTCTATAGCATTCTGTTCGTGCTTCATAGAAGCAAATATTGATTTATCTCATGATGTGTGCATACATCCAAGTTTTTTTCTCTTTCATTCTATAAAGACTGGGGATTAAAAGACGTGTTAATGTGCTGCCACATCAGGACAGCTATGAAATCCCAGGGTCAGAAACCTAACAGGAGCAATCACTCATAGGCCAAGCTAGCCACAGAGTGACCCCAAATCTGCTTCTCAGCTTCCTGTCTCCACCATATACTGTTGCCTACAAGTGGACAGTGCCACTGTGTCTTTGCCCTCCGACCCTGTGGAGGCAACACAGTATTGTGCATAGAAAAGAAAGCTGAATTGGGGGATTGTGATGGGAGGCTAAAAACTAGGAGGCTTGGAAATCTGATTGGTGACTAAAATTTTAATAACTAGATTAAAAAATGACTATTCCTGATTAAGTTCACTGAACTAGGATAGAGCAAACTGTCTTCTCCAGATGGGTTAGGAGTTCAAAGCCAAGAAAATAGGGGCAATCATGAAAACAAATATCAGCCTCAAGATTATATGTATGTGAAGAGTGATCCTCTAGTTACACCTGTGTTTTCATATTACCTGTCTATTTTTACAGGTGCTTGAGTGAGAGTCAAATGTCCATATACCAATCATGGAGCAGAGGTGCTATGAGAGATTCCTAACTCCTGAACAACTGTAACAAAGATAGGTGTCTGACCACGAAATGTTCCTGTTTTCCCCACAAGTGGCAGCTCCGCCAGGGAATGCATATTTCATCTAGGTAGTGTTATGTGATTAATTCCCCTTAAAGACATGTAAACAACAGCAACAGATGCCATTTCTCACCTGAGGTTGTTGGTATGGGGTGCATGATCCTCTGTGTATTCATTTCCTCCGCCATGGAATCTTAGCATTGGGAGCCACAGGAAAGAAGCCATCTGGATTTCTGAGTCATTACTTGGAGGAAAACCTCATTTTGAACTGAGACATGAGTAAAAGACAAACTTCTGAAATTGTACTAAGCCATTAAGATGTGAGGTTCTTTTGCGTAATGCTCTGCCCTTATGAACACACACAGACACGTTTTGTCGGCTTACTAGGAATGCCCTTTGTGTTACTGAGCTTGCTGCTAGTGACAAGATTACAAATATTCTTACATTTAGGGGCACATTATATTTTGGGGATGCATTTTACATAACAACTATGGTAGAGCTATATTCCATTGTTAAAAACAAAAATCCACAATGTATGAAGGTGCAGGCTCACACCAACAGATAAAACAGGCAACTATCCCCACAGCACAAGAGGATTATTCACTTCACTGAATTATCCATTTTAGCATGAAAAAAAAAAAAAGTATCAGGCTTCCTTAGGAGATATGACTAACCTAATAAGATGGACATTACTTTCATGCAGAGGCCCCTCAGCTCCTGGTTTTCAAAGACCATCCAGTTCACTTGAAATGTGGTGCACCTAGGAAAAGTCATTCCAGGGGCTCAGGCAGGGCCCTTCTTGCTCTCTTGCACATTCCTTCCGACCACTCATTTCATTGGCAGGTAGTACTCCTGAATACACCTCACATGAGAGTAAACTGGGCAAAAATAGTGAGCTTTCTCAGCCACCTGGAGCTCAGAACCCCCGCTTACCTCATGTGGGACTTTTAGCTCTCCATCCCCACTTTGGATTGTTGTTGGAAGCTCCTGGTGCATGTTACTTCTCGATCTCCTAGACCTTCCAGAACATCACAGAATGTCCTCACTTCAGTTCCCTTCAAGAGTCACCCAGGACACAGCATGTTAGCATTCCCGTAGGTTTGCCCCACACACAGGGCACAACCCCTTAGCTTTGGAGATAAGCAAGAAACATCTCTTAGAACCATCCCACCTCTTCTTTCCACTTGTGGACATGCCTATCTTGGGAAAGGCTGATGATATAAAAGAGATTTCCAAATTCCCATGGGTCAGTAGACATTCCAGCTTTCCCAAACCTTAGCAACAAACCAAAGCATTTGTGGTAATTTTTGCATTACATGATATTTATAGAAGTCTACCTATTGTAAAAATGTACAATGGTAATAGTAATAGCTGATATTTTTTGAGCACTTACAGTGTGCTAAATACTCTTCTAATGCTTTACAAGTATTAACTCATCACCAACAAATGTTGACTATTTTCATCCATTCTTCCTATCCAGATGTAGATAAGTAGAATAAGATTCTATTTACCTGTCATTATGATTCTTCCGTACTGGTGGATGCATACCATTTCTGGTTTCCCGGCTCATAGGCCTTGCTCGTCTGACCTCTGACTAAACCAGGTTTTGATAATTAATTGCAGTTGTTTTTATTCCCTGTCTGCAGTCTCTTCCACATTCTCTCCCACAAATACTTCTTTTCCACATATCCTTTCCTTCAGTTGTAATAAAATTATATACCACACACAAGATTTGATATTTGCAGAATGATTTTTACTATCATAGGCTTATATACTTTTGGAAGTAGAAGAAGTGGAACTTCATAAAACTTTTTGATTTTTGAAGATATGAACACTGACCAGCGAGATGAAGCTACTTCCCTAAGATTGCACAGTTGCCCAGCGCGAGCGACACAGAAGACCGGTGATTTCTGCATTTTCAACTGAGGTACTGGGGTCATCTCTCTAGGGAGTGCCGGACAATCGGTGCTGGTCAGCTGCTGCAGCCTGACCAGCGTGAGCTGAAGCAGGGCGAGGCATCGCCTCACCTGGAAGCGCAAGGGGGAAGGGAATCCCTTTTCCTAGCCAGGGGAACTGAGACACACAACACCTGGAAAATTGGGTAACTCCCACCCCAATACTGCACTTTAAGGAAACAGGCACACCAGGAGAATATATCCCACACCTGGCCGGGAGGGTCCCACGCCCACGGAGCCTCCCTCACTGCTAACACAGCCGTCTGCGGCGATCTATCCGCAAGGCAGCAGCGAGGCTGGGGGAGGGGCGCCCGCCATTTCTGAGGCTTAAGTAGGTAAACAAAGCCGCTGGGAAGCTCGAACTGGGTGGAGCTCACAGCAGCTCAAGGAAGCCTGCCTGTCTCTGTAGACTCTACCTCTGCGGACAGCGCACAGCTGCAGTCCAACAGGGGAAAGAGCAGGGGCCGGTGCAGACGCGAACGACTCTGTCTGACAGCTTTGGGGAGAGCCATGGATCTCCTAACGTGGAGGTTGAGATCTGAGAACGGACAGACTGCCTGCTCAGGTGGGTCCCTGACCCCTGAGTAGCCTAGATGGGAGACATCCCCCACTAGGGGCAGTCTGACACCCCACACCTCACAGGGTGGAGTCACCCCTGAGAGGAAACTTCCAAAGAAAGAATCAGACAGGTACACTCGCTGTTCAGCAATATTCTATCTTCGGCAACCTCTGCTGCTGATACCCAGGCAAACAGGGTCTGGAGTGGACCTCAAGCAATCTCCAACAGACCAACAGACAGTCCTTCTGACTGTCAGACAGAAAACTATCAAACAGGAAGGACACCTATACCAAACCCCATCAGTACGTCACCATCATCAAAGACCAGAGACAGATAAAACCACAAAGATGGGCAAGAAGCAGGGCAGAAAAGCTGGAAATTCAAAAAATAAGAGCGCATCTCCCCCTGCAAAGGAGCGCAGCCCATCGCCAGCAACGGATCAAAGCTGGTCAGAGAATGACTTTGACGAGATGAGAGAAGAAGGCTTCAGTCCATCAAACCACTCAGAGCTAAAGGAGGAATTACGTACCCAGCGCAAAGAAACTAAAAATCTTGAAAAAAAAGTGGAAGAATTGACAGCTAGACTAATTAATGCAGAGAAGGTCATAAATGAAATGACAGAGATAAAAACCATGACACGAGAAATACGTGACAAATGCACAAGCTTCAGTACCTGACTCGATCAACTGGAAGAAAGAGTATCAGCGATTGAGGATCAAATGAATGAAATGAAGCGAGAAGAGAAAACCAAAAGAAAAAAGAAGAAAAAGAAATGAACAAAGCCTGCAAGAAGTATGGGATTATGTAAAAAGACCAAATCTACGTCTGATTGGGGTGCCTGAAAGTGAGGGGGAAAATGGAACCAAGTTGGAAAACACTCTTCAGGATATCATCCAGGAGAACTTCCCCAACCTAGAAGGGCAGGCCAACATTCAAATTCAGGAAATACAGAGAACGCCACAAAGATCCTCCTCCAGAAGAGCAACTCCAAGACACATAATTGCCAGATTCACCAAAGTTGAAATGAAGGAAAAAATCTTAAGGGCAGCCAGAGAGAAAGGTCGGGTTACCCACAAAGGGAAGTCCATCAGACTAACAGCAGATCTCTCGGCAGAAACTCTACAAGCCAGAAGAGAGTGGGGGCCAATATTCAACGTTCTTAAAGAAAAGAATTTTAAACCCAGAATTTCATATCCAGCCAAACTAAGCTTCATCAGTGAAGGAGAAATAAAATCCTTTACAGATAAGCAAATGCTTAGAGATTTTGTCACCACCAGGCCTGCCTTACAAGAGACCCTGAAGGAAGCACTAAACATGGAAAGGAACAACCGGTACCAGCCATTGCAAAAACATGCCAAAATGTAAAGACCATCAAGGCTAGGAAGAAACTGCATCAACTAACGAGCAAAATAACCAGTTAATATCATAATGACAGGATCAAGTTCACACATAACAATATTAACCTTAAATGTAAATGGACTAAATGCTCCAATTAAAAGACACAGACTGGCAAACTGGATAAAGAGTCAAGACCCATCAGTCTGCTGTATTCAGGAGACCCATCTCACATGCAGAGACATACATAGGCTCAAAATAAGGGATGGAGGAAGATCTACCAAGCAAATGGAGAACAAAAAAAGCAGGGGTTGCAATCCTAGTCTCTGATAAAACAGACTTTAAACCATCAAAGATCAAAAGAGACAAAGAAGGCCATTACATAATGGTAAAGGGATCAATTCAACAGGAAGAGCTAACTCTCTTAAATATCTATGCACCCAATACAGGAGCACCCAGATTCATAAAGCAAGTCCTTAGAGACCTACAAAGAGACTTAGACTCCCATACAATAATAATGGGAGACTTCAACACTCCACTGTCAACATTAGACAGATCAACGAGACAGAAAGTTAACAAGGATATCCAGGAATTGAACTCATCTCTGCACCAAGCGACCTAATAGACATCTATAGAACTCTCCACCCCAATCAACAGAATATACATTCTTCTCAGCACCACATCGCACTTATTCCAAAATTGACCACATAATTGGAAGTAAAGCACTCCTCAGCAAATGTACAAGAACAGAATTATAACAAACTGTCTTTCAGACCACAGTGCAATCAAACTAGAACTCAGGACTAAGAAACTCAATCAAAACCGCTCAACTACATGGAAACTGAACAACCTGCTCCTGAATGACTACTGGGTACATAACAAAATGAAAGCAGAAATAAAGATGTTCTTTGAAACCAATGAGAACAAAGATACAACATACCAGAATCTCTGGGACACATTTAAAGCAGTGTGTAGAGGGAAATTTATAGCACTAAATGCCCACAAGAGAAAGCAGGAGAGATCTAAAATTGACACTCTAACATCACAATTAAAAGAACTAGAGAGGCAAGAGCAAACACATTCAAAAGCTAGCAGAAGGCAAGAAATAACTAAGATCAGAGCAGAACTGAAGGAGATAGAGACACAAAAAACCCTCCAAAAAATCAATGAATCCAGGAGTTGGTTTTTTGAAAAGATCAACAAAATTGACAGACCGCTAGCTAGACTAATAAAGAAGAAAAGAGAGAGGAATCAAATAGACGCAATAAAAAATGATAAAGGGGATATCACCACCGACCCCACAGAAATACAAACAACCATCAGAGAATACTATAAATGCCTCTATGCAAATCAACTAGAAAATCTAGAAGAAATGGATAATTTCCTGGACACTTACACTCTCCCAAGACTAAACCAGGAAGAAGTTGAATCCCTGAATAGACCAATAGCAGGCTCTGAAATTGAGGCAACAATTAATAGCCTACCCACCAAAAAAAGTCCAGGACCAGATGGATTCACAGCTGAATTCTACCAGAGGTACAAGGAGGAGCTGGTACCATTCCTTCTGAAACTATTTCAATCAATAGAAAAAGAGGGAATCCTCCCTAACTCTTTTTATGAGGCCAACATCATCCTGATACCAAAGCCTGGCAGAGACACAACAAAAAAGAGAATTTTAGACCAATATCCCTGATGAACATCGATGCAAAAATCCTCAATAAAATACTGGCAAACCGGATTCAGCAGCACATCAAAAAGCTTATCCACCATGATCAAGTGGGCTTCATCCCTGGGATGCAAGGCTGGTTCAACATTCGCAAATCAATAAACGTAATCCAGCATATAAACAGAACCAAAGACAAGAACCACATGATTATCTCAATAGATGCAGAAAAGGCTTTTGACAAAATTCAACAGCCCTTTATGCTAAAAACGCTCAATAAATTCCGTATTGATGGAACGTACCTCAAAATAATAAGAGCTATTTATGACAAACCCACAGCTAATATCATACTGAATGGGCAAAAACTGGAAAAATTCCCTTTGAAAACTGGCACAAGACAGGGATGCCCTCTCTCACCACTCCTATTCAACATAGTGTTGGAAGTTCTGGCTAGGGCAATCAGGCAAGAGAAAGAAATCAAGGGTATCCAGTTAGGAAAAGAAGAAGTCAAATTGTCCCTGTTTGCAGATGACATGATTGTATATTTAGAAAACCCCATTGTCTCAGCCCAAAATCTCCTTAAGCTGATAAGCAACTTCAGCAAAGTCTCAGGATACAAAATTAATGTGCAAAAATCACAAGCATTCTTATACACCAGTAACAGACAAGCAGAGAGCCAAATCAGGAATGAACTTCCATTCACAATTGCTTCAAAGAGAATAAAATACCTAGGAATCCAGCTTACAAGGGATGTAAAGGACCTCTTCAAGGAGAACTACAACCACTGCTCAGTGAAATCAAAGAGGACACAAACAAATGGAAGAACATACCATGCTCATGGATAGGAAGAATCAATATCGTGAAAATGGCCATACTGCCCAAGGTTATTTATAGATTCAATGCCATCCCCATCAAGCTACCAATGACTTTCTTCACAGAATTGGAAAAAACTGCTTTAAAGTTCATATGGAACCAAAAAAGAGCCCGCATTGCCAAGACAATCCTAAGTCAAAAGGACAAAGCTGGAGGCGTCACGCTACCTGACTTCAAACTATACTACAAGGCTACAGTAACCAAAACAGCATGGTACTGGTACCACAACAGAGATATAGACCAATGGAACAGAACAGAGTCCTCAGAAATAATACCACACATCTACAGCCATCTGATCTTTGACAACCTGAGAGAAACAAGAAATGGGGAAAGGATTCCCTATTTAATAAATGGTGCTGGGAAAATTGGCTAGCCATAAGTAGAAAGCTGAAACTGGATCCTTTCCTTACCCCTTATACGAAAATTAATTCAAGATGGATTAGAGACTTAAATGTTAGACCTAATACCATAAAAACCCTAGAAGAAAATCTAGGTAGTACCATTCAGGACATAGGCATGGGCAAGGACTTCATGTCTAAAACACCAAAAGCAACGGCAGCAAAAGCAAAAATTGACACATGGGATCTAATTAAACTAAAGAGCTTTTGCACAGCTAAAGAAACTACCATCAGAGTGAACAGGCAACCTACAGAATGGGAGAAAATTTTTGCAACCTACTCATCTGACAAAGGGCTAATATCCAGAATCTACAAAGAACTCAAACAAATATACAAGAAAAAAACAAACAACCCCATCAAAAAGTGGGGAAAGGATATGAACAGACATTTCTCAAAAGAAGACATCCATACCGCCAACAGACACATGAAAAAATGCTCATCATCACTGGCCATCAGAGAAATGCAAATCAAAACCACAATGAGATACCATCTCACACCAGTTAGAATGGCAATCATTAAGAAGTCAGGAAACAACAGGTGTTGGAGAGGATGTGGAGAAATAGGAACACTTTTACACTGTTGGTGGGATTGTAAACTAGTTCAACCATTATGGAAAACAGTATGGCGATTCCTCAAGGATCTAGAACTAGATGTACCATATGACCCAGCCATCCCACTACTGGGTATATACCCAAAGGATTATAAATTACTCTACTACAAAGACACATGCACACGTATGTTTATTGCGGCACTATTCACAATAGCAAAGACTTGGAATCAACCCAAATGTCCATCTGTGACAGACTGGATTAAGAAAATGTGGCACATATACACCATGGAATACTATGCAGCCATAAAAAAGGATGAGTTTGCGTCCTTTGTAGGGACATGGATGCAGCTGGAAACCATCATTCTTAGCAAACTATCACAAGAAGAGAAAACCAAACACCGCATGTTCTCACTCATAGGTGGGAACTGAACAATGCGATCACTTGGACTCGGGAAGGGGAACATCACACACTGGGGCCTATCATGGGGAGGGGGGAGGAGGGAGAGATTGCATTGGGGAGTTATACATGATATAAACGTCATGCACATGTACCCTAGAACTTAAAGTATAATAAAAAAAAAAAAAAGATTGCACAGTTGGTCTGTTTAGCTGGTACTAGACTTCAGAGAGGATTCTTCCAAGTTCCCACTTATCACTCTGTGCTCCGTAAAAGAGAAGATGGCTTTCATCTTAAAGCTCATTTTAAATCATGAAGTGGGTAAAAGGAAAGTTCGTCTGCGTGTGTGTCTTTCTCTCTCCTTTTCTCTCCATTCATTCATCTTACCATCACCTAAATTGCTTAGGTAAGTTTTCTCAAAGTGCACCTGGGCATAAATTTCCTTGGATCATACTAGTCATATTGCCAATTTATATGGAGGTATCCAACCATAATGTGACCACCATGTCTGTTTACTTATAAATGTTATAAATAATGAAAAATGCAGTAACTGCAAGAATTTTACATGCTTCTGTGTATTTTGTTATTTAACCACAGAGTTTTCTGCATTTTTTTTTTGCATTTATTTACCTTTCAAAGGATTGGAAGTTTTAAGATGTGTGAAAATGGTTGAACCATCTACAAGAACTCTAAAAATCCAAAGAAGAAATGTTGATGAGGAAAATCAAATGGACTATTATGCTGAAGTAAGACTATTGATGGTGATAAAGATGGATAAAAAAATGGAATAATGAGAAAAATAACTGGAAACATTAAGGAGCGTAAAATGCAATGGATAATCCAGCAGTACACAAGTTTGGGAGCATGATGTTAGAAATCTGCAAAACCTTGAGAATGGAAGATTTGGGGACAATCTTTAAATATATTAAATAAATTACCTAAATGTTGTCAAGATGGAAAGGTTCCTCTGGGATCACTGTTTGAGACAGCCACTGAATAACAAAATCACTGTGTATACACGTGAAGAAAATAACCTACAGAGTGTATACTAAAGAACAGAGCTTAGCAATGACTTTCACGTCACAGGATACCAAGATAAAGTCACCATCTGGAAATGGTTCAAGCTATTTTCAAATATTTGGCCAGAAAAACAAATGCATCAATATTTTATTAATAGCTATTAAGCTTTGCTTAATGCATATGTTATGTAGCATATGGGCAAAGTTATTATTAATTCCCATATAAAGAAATGAAAACTCTAATAGGTGTTTGGCAGAGCCACTAATCTTCTAGGATCCCACATTCTGGGATCCTGACCTAGCCAGTGGTAGCCTCAGAGTAAGACGAGCAGGAAGAGGAATAGCTGGACTTGCAGCACAAGTCATACAAAATTTTAAATTTTTTTCCTAGGGTTTTTTCCTTCCTCATTTGGCTTCAGAATCAAGGCTGAGTTTGAGCATCCAGTTTTAGCCGGAACATTGAAAAACTTGCAGATATATGAGGCGGTTGGGGAAGCAACAAGGATTGTGGCTAATCTAGTGACTAAGTCATAGAAGGGAAAGTTGAAGAAGCTGGATTCCATACTCAGTGGAGTGATGGTACTCCTCCAATATGCCAGGGACTGAGCCATGCTCTGGGGAGATGGTGGTGAGCAACGCAGTAGAATTCCCTCCTTCACAGAGCCACCATTTAGTGGCAGAGACAGACAAGTGAATAAATGATTTTAATGTAGTGCATTAATATTTATAAAATAGATTAAGAGCAGAATACCATGAGAGGGGCGCCTGATTCTGCTTTGTGATGGGGTTGGTTGGGCGGGAGTTGAAACTATAAGTAGGAGGGATTCATTTGATGGGAAAAGAGGGCATTATAGGCAGAGACTGTATATTAAAGTGCGTGTGGGAGAGAAAAATGGGCTTGGGAACTCAAAGTAGTTGAGAGTTTGATAGATTTTGTGTGAAAGATGAGTGATGGTGTGTCCGGAATTGGTGGGTTCTTGGTCTCGCTGACTTCAAGAATGAAGCTGCGGACCCTCGTGGTGAGTGTTACAGTTCTTAAAGATGGTGTGTCCAGAGTCTGTTCCTTCAGATGTTCATATGTGTTCGGAGTTTCTTCCTTCTGGTGGGTTCCTGGTCTCACTGGCCTCAGGAGTGGAGCTGCAGACCTTCCTGGTGAGTGTTATAGATCTTAGAGACAGCGTGGACCCAAAGAGTGAGCAGCAGCAAGATTTATTGCAAAGAGCAAAAGAACAAAGCTTCCACAGCGCAGAAAGGGACTCAAGCGGGTTGCTGCTGGCTGGCTGAGGCAGCCTGCTTTTATTCCCTTTTCTGGCCCCACACACATCCTGCTGACTGGTCCATTTTACAGAGAGCTGATTGGTCCATTTTACAGAGAGCTGATTGGACCATTTTGACAGGGTGCTGATTGGTGCATTTACAATCCCTGAGCTAGACACACAGCACTGGACAGAAAAGTTCTCCAAGTCCCCACTAGGTTAGCTAGATACAGAGTACTGATTGGTGTATTTACAAACCCTGAGCTAGACACAGAGTGCTGATTGGTGCATTTATTATTCCTTAGCTAGACATAAAGGTTCTCCAAGTCCCCACTAGACTCAGGAGCCCAGCTGGCTTCACCTAGTGGATTCCGCACCGGGGCTGCAGGTGGAGCTGCCCGCCAGTCCTGAGCCACACCTGCACTCCTCAGCCCTTGGGTGGTTGATGGGACCTGGTGCCATGGAGCAGGGGGCTGCGCCTGTCAGGGAGGCTCAGGCTGCGTGAGAGCCCACCACTAGAGGAGCTGGGACATGGCGGGCTGCAGGCCCTGAGCCCTGCCCCACGGGGAGGTGGCTGAGACCCAGTGAGAATTCAAGCGTGGTACATGTGGGCCAGCAGTGCTGGGGGACCTCTGCAGCTGCTGGCCAGGGTGCTAAGCCCCTCACTGCCCTGGGCCGGCAGTGCTGGCTGGCCACTCTGAGTGCGGGGCCCACCGAGCCTGTGGCCACCGGAACTCGGGCTGGCCTGTGAGCACCACGCACAGCCCTGGTTCCCGCTGGCGCCTCTCCCTTCACACCTCCTGGCAAGCTCCTGGCCTTGGCCAGCCCAGAGAGGGGCTCCCACAGTGCGGTGGCGGGTTGAAGGGCTCCTCAAGTGCTGCCAGAGTGGACGCCGAGGCCAAGGAGGTGCCAAGAGTGAGAGCTACTAGCATATTGTCACCTCTCAATGGGCCTGGAGAAAGAAGCCAAGAAACACATAATGAAGGGCTACTGGGGATTAAAAATTGAGCTTTCTTTTGAAGGCAGTAAGAAGCTATCTGGTGTTACTTTTTTAAAGATGTTGATGTTGGAAATATTTTTGAGGCTAATTTACCAGTGGATTGAAGATTAGAAGGGGCAAGACTCAAGGTAGGAAGGTCTCACAGGGCACCAGGAATCATTCAAGGGAGAGGATGTAATGGGCATGAGAATGCAGAAGATCAGATTTTAACTAGGGCATAAATGTACACACATTTTTGATATACCAACAATCTCAATAAAATGGTAATATTCCATGGCAGAAATCTAAACTTAGGGAAATATTACAATCTCTAACAAGTTTTAGGAAACAGTCACTATCTTTACTTTATGCGTCTTCCTAGGAAGAAGAGTTTGCCTTCCTTGCCAGGCACTAAATGCTTTTCTTAGTCTCCTTTGCTGCTAGTATGCAGGCACAGGATCAATTTCACCAATGGAAGGTGCCACGAACTCTGACATGGGAACTAGTAGAGACCAAGAAACACTGTACTTTGGTGGCAAGCCAGGAAGACTGAATTCCCAGGGAAGTGGTGGCAGTGAGGTCATGGTTGATACTCCTGTGAGCAGACTTGTGGGACAAGCTGTGGGAACTAGCTCAAAAACATTAGCAATGGAGACATCACCAGTTCTTTGACCTGATCTAAGGTGTTGTTCTGTATGCATAGTTTGTGAGTCTTGTTGTTATCCTCTTTTGGTGATTATGTGAACTACCCAGTATTCTTATAATATATTCATATTTTGCTTCAAATCAACCAGAGTTTATATTCATTGCTTGCAACTAATAATCTTTATCAAAAGAGGACAATGCAAAGAAATACTGCACTCTAATGACCTGATTCTAGAATGGTAAACATGAAAAGGTTTCATTGATAAATGCTCTCTTTGTTCACTGTTAAACTCTCTCTAATAAAATAATTGCTCACATGATGTATGGGAAACAGGATAAAGAGACTTGAGTACAGCTGAGTTGTTTACTGTTTTGTTATTCTGAGTGGGCAAAGGATTCTGGAAAAAAATTGCATGGTATGGAAACTAATTCGCACTAATGTATACATTACTCTATGACTAATTTGCATTTGAAAATAGAAACTTGTATTTTAACCAAATCTGTAATTAAGGCAGACTGGAAAGATTCTTAGGACAAGTTAATTGGGCACATTGTCTCATTCCATTCCAAATTTCCTTAGTTACCCAGAAAAGTATTCCACATAGGAACAGACATGAAGAAAGAGATGGTGACATAGGGAGGGTTCATTTCATTTCCAGAGTTTCCTTCACTAGAGCGTCCTCCTGAGAGTAGAGTCCTTTGGTCTACTTTAGACTATGGAATCCGAGTCAGGTAATTAAATATTTAAATATCCTAGGGCAAAACCCTGAAATCTCCCTGGCCACAAGGGAACACTGGGAACTTTGACCTTTGTTATGGTTATTCTGTTGACACCTTGACCACTGAACGTGAATTGGGGAGCTAAGGAAATTGTGTGACCACTGTTCTTTTTCAGATGAAGTTGCTAATTTTTCACTGGTTTATTTGTTTAATTAAAATTGTCAGCATTTACTGGAAAATAATATAAGAATCCTTGTCATATGTTCCTAGTTAGTCTTCTAATCACAGGTGCATTATCTGTTTCACAGGGGTTTTTGTCTTCACTGGACTGGCAGAATGGGATTCCTGGAATGAGACAAATACATTTTCAGAGTTTAATGATTCAAGTCAAGGCAGAAACCCTTAAACAAAGTGTTAGTCTCGAATAGAACAAATTTAATAATTATGTTTCTCTTATAGGAGTCATTAACCAACATTTGGTCTTTAGTTTCTTCTAGTGAAATAACTGAAAAGAAAATGTTGATTTCATTCATTCATTCATTCACTTATTCAACAAAATACATGCACTGACGTCTGTCAATATGCCACATTCTGTGCTAGACCTTAAGGATTCAAAGATAAGATAAAATGCATCTCACATTTCCAGGAGCTCACAGCCTAATTCTGGAAAGATGTTTAGGCTCAAGTATGCTACATGGTAGTTGGTAATTTTTAGCTGCATGCACTAAAATAGCTTTACATTCTTGCTACCACTTTAGAATAGCACTGAAAGGACTTCAGGGTTTGTGTTCTCTGTGGGGGAATTACTCATCTAATTCTCATTAGTGCAAATGGGAAAGAGGTGTAAATCCACAGTGATCTAGCTGAGAAAACAAATACTCCTTATTTGACTTCTGTTGTTTGTTTATATTTGTTCCGGGTTGACTCAGGGAAACAATCAGGAAAATTGCCCATGTTCAATTGCCCGGTTGCTCCAGAACTCTTGGAGTGCCTAATCACAGTTAATAATTAAAACAAAGCAAGAAGACTCAAATGTTGGATTTAAGTATTATCAAGAGAGAAAGAAACCATTTGAGGGGGAAAATATGAGGAGTGTTTTGCGGTAGATAGACTTTTATGGACAGAAACATGGGCTCTAAAGAGAGAATGATTTTTTTTTTTTTTTTGTCTGAGACGGATTCTCACTCTGTTGCCCAGGCTGGAGTACAGTGGCATGATCTTGGCTCACTGCAACCTCCATCTCCCAGGTTCAAGCAATTCTCCTGCCTCAGCCTCCTGAGTAGAGGAGAGTGATCTTTTGAAATGGGTGTCGATTATGGTAGATGGATAACTTAGTATCTGTGAAGCTCCTACAGTGTCCCCAGCTCTGTGTTAGACCATTTGGGGGACACAGGATACAACTAGCAAATTATATGTGACTGAAACAAAAACTGGCATCTGCAGTTTAAAATGGTATGGAATATTTGAATAAGAACATTGACAGAAATTTAAGACACAGTCATAGTTTTAAGTAATATGAGTTAGGATGGGCTGAGTTATGCTGCAGCAACAAATAGCCCCCAAATCATAGTGGTTTATACCAACAAGTCCTTTTCTAGATCTTCTTGCTCTGGGACCCAGACTGATGGAGCAGTCACTACAGGTTAGGACTCTCTAATCCTAAGTGCTTGGAACCAGAAGTGTTCATGGATTTTGGAATATTTGCATATATATAATGAGATGTCTTGGGGATGGGACTCAAGTCTAAACATGAAATTTATTTTTGTTTCATATACACCTTATACACATAGCTTGAAGGTAGTTTTATTTTTCCCTTGGGAACACTGAATAAACTGCCTGTTGTGTGCCTGCGTTCTGACTGAGACCTGTCACATGAGGTCAACTATGACATTTTTCACTTGGGGCTGAAGAAATTTTGGATTTTGGAGCATTTTGGGTTTTAGACTTTTCAGATTAGGAATGCTCAGCCTTTATCTCAAACCTTAGTATAAAACTCTGTAAAGTCATGTGCTAACAATCAAATGCTTCCTTTTATGAATCATTGGCAAGAACCAGTCTTGTGGTCCCATTTAACCAGAAAAGGAGTTACAAATATCATCCTACTCTATGCCTAGAGAGCAGATAGCTGAAAATATTATGTGAATACTACTAATGACTCTAACTCAGACTTCACTAATGTGGTCTGCTCAAATGCAGTCACATTAAATTTAAATTCTACTTGATACCTCTCACCTGTGTGAGATTTTACCATCAGCCTAGTTGCCCTCAACTTGAGTGTGCATTAAAATCACCAGAAGGGCTTATTAAACCGTAGATCCCTGTGCCCCACCTCCAGAGTTCTTGGTCCAGTAAGTGGGAGGTGGGAGACCCCAAAAGTTACATTCGTAACAAGTTCTCAGAGGATTCTGATGCTGCTTATCTGGGAACTCCACTTTGAAAATCACTTGTCTTGGAAAATCCAATGGCAGTTTCCTGTCTTTGTCCATCTAAGCCTTCACTAAAATCATAGTAAATGCCAGATCATGGCTTGTTCTGGGGAATGGATGGAAGGACTACACACTCCAGCCAGGGGGATGGTTGCTTTCGGAACTCACAGGGTCAGGACCAGCCTCACCATGTAACTTCAGGGCCTCTCTTCTTCACCTTTTGGTTGCTTCCTTACGTCAGAGGCCACATTCCTTTTACTGGCTGAAAGATTCTTGAAACATGTTTCTAGATTTCATGATAAAGATAGTAAGGCCCAGAGAGAATTTGTTCTTCCTTCTAAGATCAGTTTTCTAAGTCCTCGTTTCCTCCCTTGGGATCCTCTTCTTCCTAGATCATTGAAAATTAAATAATATCCATTTCCTTATTGGGACACGCTGACCCAAACCCACAAATGTGTGGTCCTGCAGCACAATTACAGCAGAAAGTACTAATGCCACATCCTTAAAAAAGAAACAAAAAGAAAGGCAGGAATGGGTGCAATGCTATTTCCTTTGCATCTGTCCCTCTGTGTTGCAAAGAAGTGTGCTCCTTTCATTTAAAATATTCTCTTGGATCTGGGATGTTTGAACTTAAGTAAAACCACATGTGGGTCATTAGCCCTTCACTCCAGGTTGAGTTCTACTAAGCCCACCCAAGTTTCTTTTTGTGGTCTTCCCTTGAGATCATCCTCCATGTCCTTCCTGCAGGTTTCTGATGTTCAAGCTTGTGATTTTCTAGCGAGCATCTATTTCAATGGAGCATATGTCAATCTCAGGAGCAAGTGAGGTGCAGGTATGGCACCACCTAAGAGACATTAGATGGTCTGTAGAGATGTAGCTGCTTACAACACACACAATCACACAGGGCACTCAACTCTGTGGAGCCACTGCTTGACTTGTGCACGGAAACGTGGTCTATTTGCTTTGACTTTCAGAAAAAGGAATAGCCTGCAATGGAAATACATTCAAAACTCTACCTCTTGCAATTAAGAAGCCTGCAGCTTTGACATGGCCATTTCCCCATCTTCTACCATACTAAAGTTTCAAAATTTTCAGCCTCTTTTAAGCAAGAGCTCGTGCTTTCCATTTCTCAATAGTCTTTCCAAGTAAAATAAAAACAAAAACAGCTTTTCGTCTAAACATAAGTTAGAAATACAAGCTCATTCCTGTGGTGTCAGCAGGAAAAGGACCACTTTTATTTTCTATCACATGACCTATTGTTTCCCCCAGGATATTTGCGTTTTTAGAGAAATATTTCTACAGGGAAATCTTCAAGGCAAGTCTTTAATAGAGCCTCGTGTTTGTTACTATTCTAATTTTTAAAACCAGACATTCTAATAGTTTGTTGTTGATATATAAAAATGCAATTTTCTTTCATCATTGAACTTACCTCCAGAAACCTTGCCCAATTCTCTAGCTAATTCTAATATATTTCTCTGTAGGCTTTTTTTTTTTTTGAGTTTTGTATGTAGACGATTATATGTAAATAATGACGGTTTTGTTTGTTCCGCTCCAATTAGTATATGTTTATATTTTTCTCTTTTCCTGCTGTGCTGGCTAGGGCCTCTAAGACAATATTGAAGAGGAAACAGCAGCCATCTTTGTCCTGTTTCGGATAGAAAACAGAAAGATTTGGTAGATACACTGTATCAGATTAAGGATGTTTCCCTCTCTTCCCAGTTTACCATTTCTTTCAAGAGTGAATGTTAATTTTTGAATTTTTTTTTTGGCATCTATTGAGGTCATACTTTAAAAAATGTTAGTGTGGACCATTACAGTAATGATGTGTATGATTTATTATTTTATAAATTGTGAGGTTTAGCTTGTTAATACTTTTGTTTAGAATTTCGTATCTTTGTTCTTAAGTAGGATTGACTCATGTTGCCCCTTCTTATATTATGCATGTTTTGTTTTGATGATAGACTATAGCATGTGTCTGCGTGTTTACACAAGATATACGCTGACTACCAACAGTGATTATGACTGATTGACTACATTAAAGGTGATTTTGCTTTCTGTATAATTTTCTGCATTTCCTTTTTTCTTTCTTTCTTTTTCGAGACAGAGTCTCGCTCTGTCACCCAGGCTGTAGTGCAGTGGTGCGATCTCGGCTCACTGCAACCTCTGCCTCCGGGTTCAAGCGATTCTCCTGTCTCAGTCTCCCAAGTAGCTGGCATTACAGACATCTGTTACCACGCTCAGCTAATTTTTTTTTTTTTTGTATTTTGAGTAGAGATAGAGTTTCACCACGTTAGCCAGGCTGGTTTTGAACTCCTGACCTCATGTGATCCACCTGCCTTGGCCTCCCAAAGTGCTAAGATTACAGGCGTGAGCCACGGCGCCTGGCCAGTTTTCTGCATTTTCTGTTTCCCCACAATAAGATAGTATTATACACAATCATAAATCATTCACTCAAGCATCGACATACCATGAATACATGCATATAGCCTAACATAGGGTCTGACTGTTGATTCTAAGACACTGGATCATTTGCTTTAGTTCTGGATTTTAGGGTGCTCTCTGGTACCAGAGATAAAGAATGGCAAGCAGAATCACTAGGGAAGTCTCAAAATGAACATGGAATACCATGATGTAATACAGCAAAAACCAGGGGATTTGGGGACCCAGGTATGAATATGTAGTAACCAGCTGTGTAAACTTGAGCCAGTTCACCTAACTCCTCTGAGCTTTAATTTTTCTCACTTGTAAAATGAGGAACATAATTCAAATTGGTGCTTACCTCATAGGATTGCTGGCTCTTTTAAAAGTATAGAGAGTGTGAAAGTGCATTATAACTTAATTTATCGTAACACACACATCATATATATATGTGTATATACACTTCTTATTATACTTCATATATCTCTAGTGTGTCTGCATGCAGAGTGAAAAGAAAATGATTTTAAGGGACTCAAACAGAGACTGATCAAAACCAGTCTCTACTTAGCTGATTCCTTTATTCAGGGACCATCTGAGGATCTGGTGACTCCTCCGTTGAATCAGAGTTGGAGTTTTTGGAGGAGAGGGACAGCTGAGTACCTATCTTTGCAGTTTGGGCTTAGACAGCAGTTTGCCACTTTAACTGAAACTCACGGTTGGGAGTCATCCCTGTTTTGTGCTCCTTGCTCAGTAACCTTCAGAACAGTATTTTCCAATAACTTTTTATGCAAGTCTTATAGTTTATTGGCTAGTCAATGTTCACGAGGTGGAAGAGGTAGTTAGTTGGCAGACAGAAAGAAAAGGAGTCAGAAGTAGAAAGCAACAGGAAACTGGGGATCTCTGTATAATGTTTGGTTTAGTTCTTTTCCAATAGATAGAATGATATAGACTGATGGATAGATATAAAAAGTAAAACAAAAACAAAATTATTAATATAGGCATCAGTATTCACAAGCTTCCTCTCTTCATATAACCCACTCTCTTCTCTCCTCCCAGCACACACACATCTCATTATGCCTCCCAAAGTGTAGTGTATATTTCTGTGTAGCACTTGAAGAGATGATGTGCAATGGAAAAATGAAGATAATAAAATATCTTAGTTGATTTGTTTTTATTTTTAAGGGAGAGAGACAGGGAGACAGAGAAAAGCTATGAGAATTAGAGTTGGGAGGGTTTTGATGTATAGAAGTAAACAGTGGGGAAGTTTAGGAGAACAGTTATTATTCCTGTGAATGAGATTGAGAAGGCAGAAATTGGGAGAGAAAATTATAAAAATGGTTTTCTGGTCATAAAGCCTTAATAGACTGAGTAAAGATTTGAATTACTTTTTGTCAATTGGAACCAGCTATGTTTCTCTTAGTATGACAGCATCCTGAACCTGCACCAAAAGGTTCCCCAGTTACATTTAGGTTATTCATAAAAATAAAAATTTGCCCTACAAATAAAAGACTTCAACTGTTTTGTTTTCTGAACTTACTGAATTTTTTTTTTTTTTTTTGAGATGGAGTCTCGCTCTGTCACCCAGGCTGGAGTGCAGTGGCGTGATCTCGGCTCACTGCAAGCTCTGCCTCCCGGGTTCATGCCATTTTCCCACCTCAGCCTCCCAAGTAGTTGGGACTACAGGCACCCGCCACCACGCCTGGCTAATTTTTTTATTTTTAGTAAAGACAGTGTTTCACCATTCACGGGATGGTCTTGATCTCCTGACCTTGTGATCCGCCTGCCTCAGCCCCCCAGAGTGCTGGGATTACAGGCGTGAGCCACCACGCCTGGCCCTGATTTTTTTTTTAACCTGGGACAGTAGGCAGATACTGGTTTGTGATACAAAGAGACAAGGAGAGACAAGTCTTACTGAATTATTCCCATAAGTCATTATTATTAATCAAAGCAGAGCTATTTCGTACAAATACAAGACAAGAATTTCCCCCTAAACTCCCATTAGTTCTGCAATAACTCTCCCCTGTGGCCCAAACTTCATAAAAATAATACTTGTTCAGTTTTTTTAAAATCACCACATGCTCAAGGGCTCCCCTTTTACTCAACTTTTTCCCCACTTTCCCCCCTGTAGAGGAACAGACCTCTAACTTTAAAGTGCTGAGGGAAGGAGAGAAATATGTGAAAAGAACAGGCTTTGAAAATGTTGAGTAAGACCGGGCATGGTGGCTCACACCTGTAATCCCTGCACTTTGGGAGGCTGAGGCGGCTGGATCACCTTAGGTTGGGAGTTCAAGACCAGCCTGACCAACATGAGGATCCCCGTCTCTACTAAAAATACAAAATTAGCCAGGCATGGTGGCGCATGCCTGTGATCCCAGCTACTAGGGAGGCTGAGGCAGGAGAATTGGTTGAACCCGGGCAGCAGAGGTTGCAGTGAGCCAAGACTGCACCATTGCACTCCAGCTTTGGCAATAAGATTGAGACTCTGTCTAAAAAAGAAAAGGAAAAAAAAGAAAGGAAGAAAGGAAGGAAGGAAGGAAGGAAGGAAGAAAAAGAAAGAAAGAAAGGAAAGAAAGAAAGAAAGAAAGAAAGAGAAAATGCTGAGTAAATAAAAGATAAGGTGGTATAGTAGTCAGTGTTGATGTTCTGCTCATGCAACATTGGCCAGCGCCATTCTAGTGCATACTCATGTCCTCCTACTTCAGGTACCTCCAACTCTCCACATGTGGGCTTTCTCTTGGCTTTGTATGGGGAGGGTCAGAAGCACTGGGCAATTCATGCCTCTGGAAACAGCTTGAAATCAATGATGGGTGGGGATTGGTGGATGAATACCCTAGCTTTCTCATTTCTTGCTGGGAATAACTGGAAAGGTTTTGTACTCTCTATCAGAGTCATTGGAGTTGAACACCAGTGGTCCTAGTAGTAATTTACTTGATAATACATCCTTTATTGGTTTCCTTCCTTTCCCCTTTTTATTGTCCTATTCCCTTATCAGAGCTTTCTGAGTTTTTTTTTTTTTTAATTGAAAATTACTTACACTGATATTCTTATCTTAGGATCTGTTTCTGGGGGCCGTCATCCTGAGACAGGTGGCTATGGAAGGCATTTGAAAGGGGAGTAAGAACATCAGAAACAAACTTTCCCTACTTTGTTGTGACTTGGTTCAGATCTTCCCCTTCTCCTCTATTCTTTTCCTGTGGTAAGGCTTTGCAAGAACAGCATTGTTCTAGCTAAGCTAGTTAAAATAAAAAGACAAAATAGCCGTATGATGAGCATCTAATGGATGGGATATCACATTTAAAAGACAAAGACTTAGGGGGAAGTTCATGCTTTGTATGCTACTCTGAGAACAAAAATCTATTTCTGATCGATTTCTTCCTTAACATTCTACTCACCCCCCAAACCCTCACTTCATAAATCCAGACAACTATACCTCAGGTTTCAGACAATTTGCCTTTGACCTGGGTTGTCTTCAAGATGTCCTTGACAAGAGATGAATTCTTAAAGATTTTCTTCAGTGTTCTATATTTATATTTAATGTTCTGATCGAGTGTCAAACATTCTTCTACAGCACTGAAGATAGTAAGTAGTCAGAAAACAAATAGTGAAGGGACTTCCCATGACAGTGAATGGTCAATACTTGTTGAGACCCCAGAGAAAGTAAAAAATGATTCCTAATGGTTGCTGGAAGTTGTGGCACTAATGGAATATATTTATATGCATAATTAAAAATGATATCCTTTTGAACTTCACTGATTTTTGGATGTGTGATGGTTTAGAGATACATTAGGCTTAAGTTTACCTTCCTTACATCTTCTAAAAAAGTAGGGGAAGTGTGTAACTATATTTCAGAGTGCACTATTAATTCTGCCGCCAGGTGGAATCTGAAAGTGGCGCCATAATCATCATTTTCCACCTTGAAATTGAGGTTATCCACAGGTGTCCTTTGAGTCTTCCTCTCTCTACCAGCCCCACAATCACTACCTTGTATCTTCATTTATGTTTCTATCTCCTGCTTTGGATAGCGGGCTCCTCTAAGGACATAGCTATATCTTAGCCATCTTTAGATTCCAGGCAACAATGAACACGTACTGAATGCTCAGTAAATGGTTGTTGAGTTGAATTTTTAAGAATTTCATGCATCCATTAAATGGAAATAATTGACTCGCTAATTAAAATTGACCTTCACCTTTTATGAAAGGAATTGGTCATAGACCTTGACTTTTCCAAACTTTAGTTATTAGTTTGTGCAGTTGGAAAAACAAAAACAAAACAAACTCCCCCAAAAAACCCAAAAAATAAAACAAACACAAAAAGTTCTTCAGTTCTTAGTAATTATCCTATAATGTGGACTTGTCACTATTTTATATTGTCTCCCCATATTGCTTTTCATGTTTAATGATATTTCCTGTATTTCCGAAGGAAAAAAGGGGTTTGGAAGGCCAAAAGGAATTAAAATGTAGAATAAAGTGGTATTGAAAGTTTCAGAAAAGGAAGAAGAAAATTTCAAAGGCAAGATAATGTACTCTTGTGAAAATTTGCGTGAAGTCAGTCTTATTTAGCCAAAATCAATTTAGCACTTCCTGTTAGCCAAGAACCGTGACAAGTAATCTGAGGGATGTAAAGGTTAATGATAGTTCTCAAAAAGCAACCAAAAACTAAAGTGATCATATTTGCTTAGCACAAGGATTGATGGAAGTAAGTGGGGGTGACTTTGAAAAACCCATATTTTAAAAATTACATATACATATTAGATTTGGAAAAACACAGTATACATGTATTGATGTGATATAAAAATGAAATGGGGAAAAAGAAGCTGAAGAAGAGCCCAGAAATGGGAGGTGGGACTGGGTAGGAATTTTATTTTTTTTTATTTTTTATTTTTTTGGGATGGAGTCTCGCTCTGTCACCCAGGCTGGAGTGCAGTGGTGTGGTGCGATCTTGGCTCACTGCAACCTCCACCTCCCAGGTTCAATCGATTCTCCTGCCTCAGTGTTCTGAGTAGCTGGGATTACAGATGCCTGCCACCACGCCTGGCTAATTTTTGTATTTTAGTAGAGCCAGGGTTTCACCATGTTGGCCAGGCTGGTCTCAAACTCCTGACCTCAAGTGATCCATGCAACTTGGCCTCCCAGAGTGCTGGGATTATAGGCGTGAGCCACCACTCTCAACTGGAATTTTACTTTTTAATAAATAATTTGACTTACTATCCCATACAGATATCGTTTGTAAGTTTTTCTGAGTGTATGCATTATTTTTATAATAAAAATGATTTTTAAATTAAAATAAATAATTCTCAGTCCTCAGAGAGCTTAATGTACCCTCTTAGAGCATTACTGCATGTTACCTACTGTGGAGGATCATGTGCAGAGATGGTGGCCACTCCTTTCCCCTCTTCCTATGAGTGCACATTGCTCCACCCACCAAGACTGGAGCCCACTTGCCCTACCCTTGTGGCAATCCATATGATACTGTGCCAGCTCTGAACCCAGCATTTACAAAGCCTGGCAGCTTTTGCTTTAGCTCAAGGGAAACCAAAAGCCATGCAACACATGTAACTAATCCTGCTGTGGGAAGACCACTTGCTGAGGGAAAGCCCAAGCTAGTCACATGGACCAACCAAAAGGAAAATGCATTTGTTTCCTGTGACTTGACTTCTGTAACAAATTGTCACACACTTCGTGACTTCAAAATGACAGAAATTTATTCTGTCCTGGTTCTGGAGGTCAGAAGTCTGAAATCAAGATGTTAGTAGGCCAGTCTCCCTCTGCATCCTCCTCAGCAGAGAAACTGTTTCTTACCTCTTCCAGCTGCTGCCAGCATTCCTTGACTTGTAGTCACATCACTCCAGTCTCTGCCTGTGTCTTCACAACTCCTTCTCCTCTGTCCCTGTGTCTGTGTGAAAACCCTTTCTGATCTTCTCTTACAGGGGTCCATGTGATTGCATTACAGACCCACCGGAATAATTCAGGATAAGCTCCTTTCTCAGGATCCTTAATTACATTTTTTGCCATACAAGGTTGTAGCAACAAATTCTGAGGATTAGAAAGTAAATACGTTTTGGACAGAATCATTTTTAAATTTTTTTCAGTCTACCGCAAAAGAGCACGGAGATATCAACTGGTGGGTAAAATCGTCCTGAGGTTTTTCAATTCAGCTAAACTTTTAGCTGAATGCAGCCAACCAGGCAATCCTAGCTGCTAGAGGCAGGTACATGAACCCGCCAGCTGCACCCCATTAACACATAATATCAGGAGAAAGCGTAACTCATTATTTTCAGTCACTCATAAATTTTGTGGTAGTTTGTTATGCAGGAATAGAGAAATGAGAAATATAATCATAAGACATATTAAAGAAAACTAATTTTCCCTCTTTGGCAGTGTATTTCAACTCTTATTCCTGTTTTTTAAATTTTTCTCTCACATTTAGGTTTAATAGTAAAGTTGAAGAATAAAGATTTCTTTTTCTCCTGTTTTTGTTTGTTTGTTCCCACATCTGCTAGCTCCTTCTTTCCCTCTTTGGCCAGAAAGTAGCCAAAGAATTCCAAGAGTCTTATTTCAGCCCACTGTTCCACTTGTAAGTTTCTCAGGTTCTGTTTAAACAACATCGACCATAGCGTGAATCATTCTGGGCTGAATAAGACTGGCCTTGTTTTGACCATTTTTAAGGTTGGGTTATGGATACATGGGAGTTTTATATTATTGTCTCCACTTCTGTGTATGCTTAAACTTTTTTTTTATAATAACAAAGAGAGAAAGAAAGAATAACATGACCCTGTTTAAAAAAAGAAAAGGACCTCCGTCTCTACTAAAAATACAAAAATTAAGCCTGTGCGGTGGCTCATGCCTGTAATCCCAGCACTTTGGGAGGCCAAGGGGGCAGATCACGAGGTCAGGAGATCGAGACCATCCTGGCTAACATGATGAAACCCCGTCTCTACTAAAAATACAAAAAAATTAGCCAGGCGTGGTGGCGGACGCCTGTAGTCCCAGCTACTCTGGAGGCTGAGGCAGGAGAATGGCATGAACCCAGGAGGCGGAGCTTGCAGTGAGCCAAGATAGCACCACTGCGCTCCAGCTTGGGTGACAAAGCGAGACTCCGTCTTAAAAAAAAAAATTAGCCATGGTGGCAGACGCCTGTAATCCCAGCTACTCGGGAGGCTGAGGCAGGAGAATCACTTGAACCCCGGAGGCGGAGGTTGCAGTGAGCTGAGATGGTGCCACTGCACTCCAGCCTGGGTGACAGAGTGACACTCTGTCCCCCACCTGAAAGAAAGAAAGAAAGAAAGAAAGAAAGAAAGAAAGAAAGAAAGGAGGAAGGGAGGAAGGGAGGAAGGGAGGAAGGAAGGAAGGAAGGAAGGAAGGAAGGAAGGAAGGAAGGAAGGAAAGAAGGAAAGAAGGAAAGAAAGAAGGAAGGAAGGAAGGAAGGAAGGAAAGAAGGAATGAAAGAAGGAAAGAAGGAAAGAGACAAAGGAAAGGAAAAAGTAACCATTCTGGGTTGAATTAGAATTCTCAGTCAGATGCCTTCTGGCTGTGTGGTCTCTTTTCTAAGCCTCCATGAAACTGGGACAATAATATCCAATTCACAGGAGGCTGGCAGAGGTTGAATGCATGTAGGCAATGCTTAGCACATAGTAGGGTCTTAGTAAATATTAATTCTCACTACTCCTCTACCTATGCCTTGTGTTAGTAGGAACAGAGTAGCCTTCCTATCATGCCAGGAAACAGTATGAATAGAAGGAAGGAGAACTGGCTGGAAAGAGAGGAGACCCAGAGGTCTGCTTCTGAAAATCTCACACCAGAGAACAAAGTAGAGAGGAGACCCAGAGGTCTGTTTCTGAAAATCTCACACCAGAGAACAAAGTGAAGACGCATCTATGTATAGAACCCGGAAATGTTGGTCTGGGGCACTCCTAGACCCTACTTAGATTTCGTGCATCTTCCCTAACACTTCTGCCCAGGATCATGCTTTTCTTCAGCTCCAAATACTTAATATTCTCCTCACCACCCCCTCCTACATCTCTCCTTCTTGAATTTGTTTCTTGTCTATTCCCAGCCACCCCGGATGTGGATGTGTGAGAGGCCAGCCCGCTTCATGGATGAGCGTAGGTGTCTGCCTTCCAGAGACCGGGGCTGCAGGCCGAAACGCCCGAACTACCGCCAGAAGACATAATCGTGTTTGTGAATGATGGCTTCTGCATCACTTAGCTTTGTTGGGGGTAAAGGGAGATCCTAGTATAAGATCTGTTGATTTTCTCAGAGTATAGTTGATGACAAAGGCCTGTAAATTCCCAAACTCTTGCCTTTCAACGTGAGGAACCTTCTGCAGTATCTCCAGTGAGACATTGCCCAGGAGAGTCATGCACAAGTGGGCAGTCTCTTATTCTGACCAGAAATGAGGTACATAACCATACATTCATAGATATTGCTCAGGAACCCAGGCAAAAATTATAATCCCCCTTGTCATGTTAGACACTGCAAAAGCTGGGTTAGAGTTCCGAATCTGCCCTTTTGAAGCTCTATAACCCCACTCAAAGTATTTGATTTTTGAACCTTGATTTCCTTATCTGCAGAATGGAGATAATACCTACCTCACAGCACTATTGTGAGTGTTAAATGAAAAAAATGTATGGAAATTTGCCGCCAGTAACAAAAGAACGTGGGGACAAGTGACTATTGCAAAGTTAAAGTATGTGCAGTGCCTGGAAAGTATGGAAAGTACCTGGCACAAGGTTGGTACTCTGCAAACATTTGTAAGATGAAATGACGTGTGGGTGATACTCTGTAAATACTGTCCCCCAACTCACATGACCAGAAAACAGAGAGCAGGCAGGAGAGGGAAAGGGGAAAATCCACTTCTGCCAATATTCATTCAGGCCCTGGAGACACACACACAAAAGTTTACAGGAATTAAGCAGGTCAAGTAAGTGAGACTCAAATTATTTGACACATCTCACATGGAGAGGTGGTGTCTCTATCCCTTCCACTTGCAACTGGGTGGCTCATAAACGCTTCAGCCAACAGAGTTTAACTTTTGACGCTAGATTATAAAAGACGACTCAGCTCTTTCTAGTTTTCTCAGGATGCCGTTATGGAGGAAGCCAGCCACCATGTAAGAAGTCTCTCCGAGATGAAGACCCTCTCAGCTGTCATGCTACACAGGCCACAAATACATGCTCCAATATACAGCCCCAGCTAATCCCCCAGCCAACATCAGCCACCTCCACCACAGCTGTGCAGGTGTGGGCTCCCCAGCCCAAATCAAAGGTCAGATGATCGCCGGCCAGCCAATATCTGATTGTAACTACAAAATCATGAGCAAAGTAAGAGAGCTGTTTTAAACTGTTGATTTTTGGAGTGATTTGTTATGTAGCAATAGACGCCACCAGAGCAGCCAGGTCCCTGGGACCTTGTGGAATCAGAGAGTGTGCTTTATCTAAAGCGGGCAGCCCCTCCTCAGACAAGTGTTGCTTTGGAGGTATGCAGGTCTTGGTTGGCCAGATGTACGACTAAAATTGCCAGTTCCAGAATTTTGTGAAATCTCCAAATTTTTTAGATATCGGTTACTAATTAAAAGCTTTTGAAAACCAGTATGCATCACAGCAGAGCTGCCAGTAAGGTCTGTGAGCTGCCAATTTGCCACATCTGTTGTCCATAGAAGAGAGGGCGGGCCTGCTTACTCCTACCCTATCCAACCTATCCAATGCCTTCCTGCAAACTGGGGCTATCAGCCCTAACTGGCCTCCAGCCCTGCAGGAATGCTTCCTGTATAACGTATTAGCATCTGAAAACCAGCATTAAGCAAGCATTTCTACAATCCCACATCCAAGCCAAGCAAACTGCTTCTTATTTTACTAGTGGCTGGAGCTTTGACCCATTTAAGCCTGACAGCAAAATAGTGATTAGGGGGGTGTTGTTCCTGGTGTTTTGATTGGGAGGAAATGAAAGGAGTTGAAGGGAGCAGGATGGGAGGAGGAGTGATACAGGGGAACTTCGTGGAGGACAAAAGTTCACCAGTTTTCCCTTGAAGTCAGTTTAAGAGCAACAGAATGACATCAACACATATTTCAGTGAGTTAAAAAAAATTTTTTTTTTAAACAGTCCCTCATTATTTTCAGCTTTCGTTGAGAATGTTTTGCTCTCGGCCTTAATGAATTCACCTTTAAAACTGTAGAGGAAAAAGTTGCATATCATTCTGTATCATTTTCTTGTGTACTTTCTTCAGTGTGTGAATGAGGCAGAAAACAGAGCTGCTGATCCCACCACTGAAGACCAAGCAGCCACTGCAACCTCTGAGTGTGGGATGCAGAAGGGCAGAGTGTTACAGTGGGTAGCTAGTCAGGCATGAGCAGGGCAGGAGAGGGCTCCTCCAACCCCACCAGGGATGTCGGGCAACCATCGGGTGACGGTCAGGCAGTTGTCACACTATCTCTTTAAAATAATAATTGATCGCAGCCCACGCCAAGGGTAGGCAGTCTCCAGTAGTTACAAACACCTGAAACTGGTGATCAGCAGCTTCTCGATAAGATCTCAGGAGCTGGGCCAATGGGCTCAAGCATGAGCATTAGGGGGCAAAATGGCAGAGTTTTACTGGTATATGACTTGCAGGGACATTTGAGTGGTAAGAGAAGAACGCCTCAAATGAGCATGTGCACAACTCCAGTAAACACACTGCGCACGCTCACCTCCCAAGTGCTGGCAGGACATTGAACATGCGGACAGGCCACGCTAAGGGAAGAAGCAGAGGAGAAGGGATGCAAGACCATGGAAGTATGCTGACATATAAAACTCAAAGATCAAACGGGGCACTTGTCTTTCAAGTCATTTGCTTGGGCATCTTCCAAGTATACTTTCCTGCTCTAAAGCTTTTGAATAAGCTTTCACTCCTGCTCTAAAACTTGCCTCTCACTCTGCCTTATGCCTCCTCGGTCAGATTCTTTCTTCTGAGGAGGCAAGAACTGAGGTTGCTCCAAACCCATAAGGATTTGCCGCCAGTAACAAAAGAACGAGGGGACAGGTGACTACTGCAAAGTTAAAGTATGTGCAGTCATAGAGGGAGAAGGGGACAACTTTGCAAAGAATGACAGAAGTGTCCTTGACCACAAGCCAGGCATTAGGAGTGTCTGTGAACACAGTCTTTTTGCTACATCAACAGAATGAATAAATATGTGAATATTCACTGAGGTATTCCTCAAACAAGTTTTCTGTAAAGTGTGTTTAAAGATTGTTAATGTTTTCATCTTTTATATTGAAATTATTTTTGAAATGATACAAAGGGAAAATGATGAAATGTCTCCTCCTAACCCAGTACCCTCACGCTACCTTATTCCCGCATGTCACCAATATAATCCAATTCTTGTGCATTTTCTAGAGATATGTATGCATGTACAAAATATATGAATTCTTGTTTTCTTACTCAAGTGGAGGCATGCTATACAGAATGCCCTGTGCTTATCTATTCTCATGTGACTATATAACCCAAAGAATGTTCCAGATTTCCATAGCTACTCATGTGTGAGCCCTCATTCTTTCCTAAAGCTATGTAGTATTTTGTTTTATTGGTACATCGTAATTTATTTAACTAGTCTCCAATTGATGGACAAGTTTATTGCCTCCATAGTAATTTTTTTTTGAAATAATTTCGAGTACATTCTGTGATATGTGTCTGAGTGAAATTTGATCTGGGCCTTGGGAGTGATTAAGCAGCATTTGAAGTAGTCTGATCAACAATCAACACTTTAAGGATGATTACTTAGACTTCAAGTATCCTCATTGAAATCTACATCAGAAGCTTTGTTAATTAGCATAAGGATGAAATGAGTAGAGGTCAAAATAGGTGGTTGGTTAAGAAGATTATATATACCTCATAGTCTTTGAATGAACAGAGTAAAGAAATCTCTTGAGTAAGCCATCCATTGCCAACAGTATAACTCTCCAGGTACCGAGGTGGCCCACAGATTCTGTGTCCTTCACCCCACAGAGCACCTTGTTGCCTAACCTAATCGGTATGCTGGCCAGGCCTTCTCTCTGAATATCTTGGCTTCTGTTGTTCAAAGTACCTACAGCAGAAAACAAACATCACCAGCTATAGAACATATCATGTGTCTGCATTTTGACTTGCTTACTAGTAAATGTTTGTATGCTTGGCAAAATTTGGTCTGATAGTTGCTTTCACAGCACCTGGAATTTGGTCTGGAGTTGCAACATAGCCCTTGAAAGAGAAATTCTAAGGTAGAGGACATGTAAGCCCCATCCACCTCTAATAACCAGAGACTATAAACAGTTATCTAAAAAAGCTAATATTTCCTGAAGACCCAAATTGCCTTAGGATAATTTGAAACAGGGACGTTTAGATTGTTTCTAATCTTATACTATTATAAGTAATGCTGTAATGAATAACCATGTACATAAATTACTGTGCATGTGTGAATAATTTAAATTGATGATATTAATTTGTGAAGCCTTCCTTTTGTTGGACAAAGGGAGTCTCAAATTGAGTCATCACATATATTCTCTTATGTATGCCATTGTTAATGTTGAAGAAAAAAAGAGAAATTTGAAGAAAAAAGAACGATTTTATCTTTTTAACTGATCCAAATTGTATTATTTGTGCTTATTGTACACAGTCCTCAAACTTGTTTTGCGGCCGTTCTAGGGGAAAATTCATCTGAGAAAAGGCTATGTTGGATGCCTTCACTTTATAAGTCCTTTTACTTTTTCAGACCAATTAACTCCTCTGAAAAACAAAATAAAACAAACAAAATACCCTGTCTTAGTCTGCTCTGACTGCTATAACAAAACACCATAAACTGGCTGGCTTATGAACACAGAAATTAATTTCTCACAGTTCTGGAGGCTGGGAAGGGGAAAACATATAAACTATAGTAGCATCCTGATATAAAATATAAGCATAATCTTAAATGTTCAACTGACTGACTGACTGACTGACTATCTGACTAAAGGGCTGACTGGTTGACTGACTGGCTGACTGGCTGTCTGTCTGACTATCTTACTGACTGACTGACTGTCTTATTGACTGGTTGACTGACTGACTGGCTGACTGACTGACTGACTTACTGACTGGCTGATGGACTATCTGACTGACTGGCTGGCTGACTGACTGACTGTCTTACTGACTGGCTGACTGACTGACTGACTGACTGACTATTTGAGTGACTGACTGACTGGCTGGCTGACTGACTGACTATCTGGCTGACTGACTATTTGAGTGACTGACTGACTGATTAACTGACTGGCTGACTGACTCACTAACTGACTATCTGACTGGCTGACTATCTGTATGACTGACTGACTCTCTGACTGGCTGGCTGGCTGGCTGGCTGACTGAGTGACTGACTATCTGACTGACCAATTGACTGACTGACTGACAAGTGACTAACTATCTGACTGACTGACTATCTTACTGACTGTCTGACTGACTGACTGGCTGACCAAATGACTCACTGGCTGACTGACTGGCTGATGGACTGGCTGATGGGCCTGGATCACCCTGGAAGAAATATATTAAAGTGGGAGTTGTGGCATCTGATGCAGGTTGGACTCTGCCTTTCAGCACCCAAGTTATCAAAAGAAGCTTTTTTTTTTCAATAAGAAGCCAACCATCCCCATGAAAAATAAATAACACCAAAGGAAAAGCAACTTATGAATTATTGATAACAGATTTATGGTATTTACAGAGGCCTGATTAAACAAAAACTAAAAGAAAACAAAAGATTTTAAAAAACTTGAAAACTTTCCCAAACCAAATCTCTGAGTTTAGGCAGCTTCTGTTGCACCCTCTCAGCTGCAAACAGGACCTACCTGAGGTGAACCTGTGACATAAACTAACTTTTTTCCTGTAAATTTTCCATCTGGTGGTGACCCTTTCTCTTCTTTCAGGTATCTGGGACCTTGCCCTCTTCACCTCTTTCTTCTACCAAAACAGAGAGAGAGATCTGATAACCAGTCATTGACATTTGTGGACTGATGTTGACTGATTGTATTTTGACTGGAACGCAAATTCATCAGCACCCTGTCTGAAACAGACTTGTGAAGTTTAAGCCTTTTAGCTATAATTATGGGATGAAAGGTGTTTCATTCTGTTAAAAGAATTTCAGGCATCAGCAGATGGGAAGGTAGAGGTGAAGGTCCACTCAGCCACCTCTGAATGTGATCCTGACTTTTTTGTGGGGGGTATTTTTTCCTACAATAAATCCATAGCTCCAGTGTGGAGAATAATGCAGGGGCTGGCAGAGATAAAGCCAGCCCAAGGATTATTTAGATTAGAATAGGCAGTGACTTCTAGAACCTTCTAGATCTTGCTCCCACCTTCCCTGCTTCACCATAATCAAATCTTGTTCCTCACTACCTCAATGAAATCCCTGACTTGAACTCATTCATTTCAAGTTTTCATGACACATAATTTACCCATTCTGAGGGTATTCTGGTAGTGTAGTGATTACTTAATACTTTTTTCCTATCTTAAGCTCCTGCTTCTGTCATACTGAAAGCACATTTGGCCATTATCTCTACCTCAGGTGAAGTAAAAACAACAGAAAATATGTCATTAATACATAGCTCATTATTTAGAGTTTAAAGGCATGGTTACCAAGAAAGCTTGGGAATGAAGAATCTGGGTTTTCAGTGTCCCTTTGGGATATATATGTTTGAAAGAAGTGTTTTCTTTTGAGTCCTAATATCCAAAGTGAGTGTTATCCCTGTCTCACCAATGAGGAAATTCATACTTGGCTGTCTAGTCATTTCCCTCAGAACACCTAGCTGGTAAGTTGTGGAATGAAGATTTGAGCTCAGTTATGCCCTGCTTCCAAGTCAGCTCTTCCCACTATGGCACAACAGTAAAAAATGGTTTTATTCCCCCAGGCTTCTGTATCTTTAGCTGTGCCAAGAAAGAGATAATCATTATTTCTAACACTGGGCTGAAATCTGCAGGACTTACTTAAAGGTAGCCAATTAGTATCACTATTTTTAATATCTGATTGTTGTCTTCCAAATTTTTCGGTCCAAAATTTTCTGAGAGAAGGAGTTTCATTAATTTCCTGATTCTAATGGTCCTGATTCTTGCCAGAAGCTGGCAAAAATAAATGCAAAGCAGACAGAGTAGGCTGTATTACTTTTAAAGTAATAATTATTAATGTAAAAACAAATGAGAGAGAGTCTTTTATGAGACAAAAAGCATGAACTCTTGTTTCTGTCTCAGTGGACATATGTCTTAGTGAGTAGGTTAAAAGTTTACCCAAATACATTTTGGTTATCTGTACAATTTCAAACCCAAAATCGATAAGTCTTATCAGAACATTTTTATGACTTCAGGGAGGTTATCACCATCTTAATATAGTGATGAAGACAAAAGCCAGACCTCAGGAGAGGTCAGAACTGAGTAATCAAATTAACATCTGTTAGGACTGACTTAGTCTAGTCTTCAAGGTCAACATATTCACAAATGTCAAAGTGTCTGAACGAAGAGATGGTAATCATTGACCCTGAAACCTTCTGGGGCTTGGCAGGAAGCTGTGGGGGAGATGAATAGCTTTTTGTTGAGATAGCAAATGCATGTTTGGATATGTACTTCCTTATTTCTCTCTTTTGAAATAAGTGGAAATGCCAAAGCCAAGGCTCCATTTACCACGGTCCTACTGGATGGTGACAAACAGATCCTTGAGGTCCTGCTTTCCCACAACCATCTTCTCCAGAATTATAATTCAGAGCTCTTGACAGATATGATTTGCCTGTTTGTTCTTTTACTTATTAACCCTGAAGAGAAATGGGAAAGGGGTGGGCGTTCTGAAAAAGAAAAGGGGAGAGAGGCATGGCTACTCAATGGAGGGATACAGGTCCAATTTTGCACGGAAAAGCTTTACATTTCATACAGTTTTGCTATACCATCGTTAAACTGTTAATCTCTTAACAAGGTCTATAAACTGAAAGCTATTTCCACTGTAGATTAGAAATTGAATTTCTACTTGTAATAGAAATCTAGACTTGGATTTTTATTTTTTTAAACCCAAAACCTTAGTAGAACTGACAAGGGTACTCTTTACAGTCTACAATTTGGGGGCCTAAATGAATATTGAGGTAGTGTAAATTCCTGAGGATGGAAGCTTTGTTTTTTTTTTTTTTTCCAGAATGTATTGCTAATGCCCAGAGAAGTGGAGAGGTAGGTCATCTCTGTTGCCAGCTTAAAGTCTCCTGGTGCATTTTCTCTCGAAAAGTGAAGCAAACCCATTCACTGGAATGTGATGAACATAGTGATGGTAAGCGTACTGTGATAATGGAGATAAACTGGGCTGGAGGTTTGGGTTCTCGTGTTAAATCTTTTAAAGAAGCTCTGATTTATTGGGGGTGAAAATTAGGGCCTATGAAACTTTTTTTTTTTAATGGAAGAATCAACAAGTACCTTGCTCATTTGCGAAATATTGATGCCAATCATGGCTGACTGGCAACTTGTTTTTGTGCCCATTGAGATTGACTGACTTTTAACTGGGATATATGGGCAAAGATCATGTGGTGATGGCCACTTCTCTATACTGGTCACAAAACTGACAATTATGGAATATAGTTAAACAGGACATTATAGCTCAGCTACATGGATGATAGGAGAAAAGTTTTGCTGCTGCCTACAGTTTAAAAGGACCTATAGAAAAGCACACAAAATAATTGTAATCAGCAAATAGTAATTGGCTATGTCCATGAGACTTGGCCATAGTCTAGCTGGTTTACCTGGGTATGTAGCATGCAGTAGTGAAAAAAGCACTAGGACTGGGATGAGAAACCTGAATTTAAGTGCTAACTCTGTCACTTATTAGCTGGATTTAACCTTGAGGAACTTGCTTGACTTGTCTGACTCCTGGTTATTTATCTCCTGAACAACATTATCAGGGCTCCTATAGGATTTTTCTGAAGGAAAATCTTGCCCTTCACAATAAGACCCTTAAAGAAAAGATGCATCGCTCAGATTTCATCCTATAAATTATCCATAAGGTAGATTTCTTACTATGCTTTTCAATCCTAAATTGGCTTCTGCTGCTATTGGGACATTTCCAAGCAAACTCCCCCTGCCAAACAGCCAGTATGTTTATGGGAATAAATAGCTAAATTCTCATGCTCTCACTGTTCAAGGAGAAAAAGCACACCTTCCAAGCTATATGTGGAGCAAAACCTCCAGTGGCCTCTCTTATCTTATCCTGATGTTAAACATTCCTGGTCCTACATAAATCCCTTAAAGGCCTCCTCCTGCCAACACGTATCATCACAGCCTCCAACAATATCGAGGGTAATAATAACGGTGTTAATAATAACAAGTGTGACATGGCCTTTGACACTCCAGCAACCTCAGATTCTTGATTTTATATGGAGATGCTGGATTCCCTTAACCCCATTTTTAAAGATTGTATGCAAGGTATGAGCTGCTGGATTAATGAGATGGATGTCTGTTTCACGATGGGGTTAGGAAGTCACCTAAATTTTGATAAAAGTGAGCAATGTTGTTAGCAAACGTGCTTATAAGAAAAGTCTCTTATATATATATATATTTATATATATATTATATATTTTTACAATATACATATATTGTAAAAAATTAGCCAGGCACAGTATATGCCCAAGGTCCTAGCTACTCTGGTGGCGGAGGTGGGAGGATTGCATTGAGCCCAGGAAATCTAGGCTGCAGTGAGCTGTGATTGTATCACTGCCCTCCAGCTGGGGTGACAGAGCAAAACCCTGTCTCCAAAAAAAAAAAAAAAGAAAGAAAGGAAAGAAAGAAAGAAAGGAAAGAAAGAGAAAGAAAGAAATAATTTTGTAAACTTTCACTTCCAGAAAAATATGATGATTCTTGGTGTAGATGTCTTTTGTTTAGAAATCTATGACTTTTTTCTTAAATTGTCAATTAAAGAGAAGTGGCATAAAAATCATATTAAACTCAGGAAATGGTAGTATTTGGCTATATTTTCCTTTCTACTTTTCCCATCATGCATTACCATATCAGTAGGCATTAAAAGACAGTGACCACATTTCTGCAGATTTCCTCTTAGAACAGCAGCTGCACTGTGTGAACTAGCAGAGTAAAGAAGGGACTAATGCATTGAACTTCAGCCGTATGCCAAGTTCTGTGGTGTCAGACTTGATTTCCTCATCTGTAAAACGTATCAGGATAATAATAATGCATGCATTTTTGAGTCATTGGGAGTATTGATGAGGAAAATATAGATGAGTCTAGTAAGACAAGATTGTCTTTGGGGCAGGTTCTCACTTCTTGAACCATCTCGGTATTCTGAGTAGTGTCCCTGAAGTCCTTGGGTCAAAGTTTTCTATTAAGGAAGAACTACATAACCGTGCTTGCTAACTGGTAGATGACTCATAACTTCTGAAAGTGAATTATCCTAAGAAGATGTATGTTTGGTTGAGATGGAAGCTTAAGAAACGATCCTTAAAGATGATGGATCCAGAAGTGAGACACCGGCAGGGGCAGATTCTTTTGGGGTGTGGGTGACAATGGAGAGAGTGGGCAGAGCCAACTTCCGACAGCACACCACGATCTTCTGCATCCCTGGCGGGTGGCAGTGGCTGAGAGGTGTTGTGTGTTTCTAGCTCCGTCATGGAGCCAGCTGGGATATGCATGTTCCCTTGAAGATGCTTCATGGCTTGTCCATGAGAGGGCACTGGTGCTCCAGCTTGCCCTTGCCAGAATCTGAAGATAGATCAGGAGTGCTTGGCCACTTGTACCACAGATGCGGCTGTGTGCAATGGAAATTACATAGAGGGAACCTCAGGGGCTCTGTCCTTCTGCCCATTAGTAGATCTGTGGTCTTCAGACTCTGGCTGCCAACTGATAAACTCTTACTGCCCATATGTGGAAGAGCAAGTGCTGGGTGTAATGGGTTTTTATACAATTAGTGCAACAAGTCTGTAATTCAGTATGATAGTTGAAAGAGGCACCAGGACCCCCCATCCAGCCCCCTGCAGAAGCCCTCCAAAGGAAGGAAAAGGGACTCTCGGGTGGCTGGTAAGATGGCCAAATAAGAACAGCTCCAGTCTGCAGTTCCCAGCAAAATCAACACAGAAGGTGAGTGATTTCTACATTTCCAACTGAGGTACCTGGCTCATCTCACTGGGACTGGCTAGACAGTGGGTGCAGCCCACACAGGGCGAGCAGAAGCAGGGTGGGGTGTCGCCTCATCCAGGAAGTGCAAGGAGTCAGGGAACCTCTTCCCCAGTCAAGGGAAGCCATAAGGGACTGTGGCATGAGGAACAGTGCATTCTGGCACAGATATGACACTTTTCCCAAGGTCTTCGCAAACCACAGGCCAGCAGATTCCTCAGGTGCCTACACCACCAGGGCCTTGGGTTTCAAGCACAAAACTGGGCGGCTGTTGGGGCAGACACCGAGCTAGCTGCAGGAGTTTTTTTTTTCTTCATACTCCAGTGGTGCCTGGAAAACCAGTGAGACAGAACCTTTCACTCCTCTGGAATGGGGACTGAGGCCAGGGAGCCAAGTGGTCTAGCTCAGCAGATCCCACCCCCATGGAGCCCAGAAAGTTAAGATCCACTGGCTTGAAATTCTCGCTGCCAACACAGAAGTCTGAAGTCGACCTGGGGCACTGGAGCTTGGTGGCGGGAGGGGCATCCACCATTACTAAGGCTTGAATAAGCCATTTTCCCCTCACAGTGTAAACAAAGCTGCCAGGAAGTTCAAACTGGGCAGAGCCCAGTGCAGCTTGGCAAAGCCACTGTAGCCAGCCTGCCTCTCTAGATTCCTCCTCTAGGCAGGGCATCTCTGAAAGAAAGGCAGCAGCCCCAGTCAGAGGCTTATAGATAAAACTCCCGTCTCCCTGAGACAGAGCACCTGGGGGAAGGGGCAGCTGTCTTGAGTCATTGGGAGCATTAATGAGGAAAGAAGCAGACTTAAACATTCCTGCGTGTCAGTTCTGAAGACAGCAGTGGATCTCCCAGCCCAGCGCTCAAGTTCTGCTAAGGGACAGGCTGCCTCTTCAAGTGGGTCCCTGACCCTTGTGCCTCCTGACTGGGAGACATCACCCAGCAGGGGTCGACAGACACATCATACAGGAGAGCTCTGGCTGACATCTGGTGGGTCCCTCTCTGGGACGAAGCTTCCAGAGGAATGAACAGGCAGCAATCTTTGCTGTTTTGCAGCCTCCGCTGGTGATATTCAGGCAAACGGGGTCTGGAGTGAACCTCCAGCAAACTCCAGCAGACCTGCAGCATAGGGGCCTGACTGTTAGAAGGAAAACTAACAAACAGAAAGGAATAGCATCAACATCAACAAAAAGGACGTCCACACAAAAACCCAATCCAAAGGTCACCAACACCAAAGACCGAAGGTAGATAAATCCACGAAGATGAGAAAAAACCAGCACAGAAGGGCTGAAAATTCCAAAAACAAGAACATCTCTTCTCCTTCAAAGGATCACAACTTCTCACCAGCAAGGGAACAAAACTGGACAGAGAATGAGTTTGACGAATTGACAGAAGTAGGATTCAGAAGGTGGGTAATAACAAACTCCTCTGAGCTAAAGGAGCATGTTCTAACTTATTGCAAGGAAGCTAAGAACCTTGAAAAAAGGTTAGAGGAATTGCTTTCTAGAATAATCAGTTTAGAGAAGAACATAAATGACCTGATAGAGCTGAAAAACACAGCACAAGAACCTAGTGAAGCCTACACAAGTATCAGTAGCCAAATCAATCAAGCAGAAGAAAGGATATCAGAGATTAAAGATCAACTTAATGAAATAAAGTGGGAAGACAAGATTGGAGAGAAAATAATGAAAAGGAATGAACAAAGCCTTCAAGAAATATGGGACTATGTGAAAAGACCAAACCTATGTTTGATTGGTGTACATGAAAGTGATGAGGAGAATGGAACCAAGTTGGAAAAACTCTTCAGGATATTATCCAGCAGAACTTCCCCAACCTAGCAAGGCAGGTCAATATTCCATTTCAAGAAATACAGAGAACACCACAGATACTTCTCAAGAAGAGCAACCCCAAGACACATAATCATCAGATTCACCAAGGTTGAAATGAAGGAAAAAATGTTAAGGAAAGCCAGAGAGACAGGTTGGGTTACCCACAAAGGGAAGCCCATCAGACTAACAGCAGATCTCTTGGCAGAACCCCACAAGCCAGAAGAGAGTGGGGGCCAATATTCAACATTCTTAAAGAAAGAATTTTCAACCCAGAATTTCATATCCAGCCAAACCAACCTTCATAAGGGAAGGAGAAAGAAAATCCTTTATAGACAAACAAATGCTAAGAGATTTTGTCACCACCAGGCCTGCCTTACAAGAGCTCCTGAAAGAAGCACTAAATATGAAAAGGAAAAAGCATTACCAGACATTGCAATAACGTACCAAATTGTAAAGACCATCGACACTATGAAGAAACTACATCAACTAATGGGCAAAATAACAAGCTAGCATCATAATGACAGGATCAAATTCATACATAACAATATTAACCTTAAATGTAAATGAGCTAAATGCCCCAATTAAAAGACCCAGACTGGCAAATTGGATAAAGAGTCAAGACCCATCGCTGTGCTGTATTCAGGGGACCCATCTCATGGGCAAAGACACACATAAACTCAAAATAAAGGGATGGAAGAATATTTACCAAGCAAATGGAAAGCACAAAAAAGCAAGGGTTGCCATCCTAGTCTCTGATAAAACAGACTTTAAACCAACAAATATCAAAAAAGACAAAGAAGGGCATTATATAATGGTAAAGGGATCAATGCAATAAGAGGAGCTAACTATCCTAAGTATATATGCACCCAATACAGGAGCACTCAGATTCACAAAGCAAGTTCTTAGAGACCTACAAAGAGACTTAGACTCCCACAAAATAATAGTGGAAGATTTTAACACTCCACTGTCCATATTAGATAGATCAACAAGACAGAAAATTAACAAGGATACTCAGGACTTGAACTCAGCTCTGGACCGAGTGGACCTAATAGACATCTACAAAACTCTCCACCCCAAATCAACAGGATATACATTCTTCTCAGCACCACATCACAATTCTAAAATTGGCTACATAATTGGAAGTAAAATACTCCTCAGCAAATGCAGAATAAGGGAAATCATAATAAACGGTCTCTCAGACCACAGTGCAAACAAATTAGAGCTCAGGATTAAGAAACTCGCTCAAAATAACTCAACTATGTGGAAACTGAACAACCTGCTCCTGAATGACTACTGGGTAAATAACAAAATTAAGGCAGAAATAAAGAAGTTCTTTGAAACCAATGAGAACAAAGACACAAAGTAACAGAATCTCTGGGACACATTTAAAGCAGCATGTAGAGGGAAATTTATAGCACTAAATGCCCACAGGAGAAAGCAGGAAACATCTAAAATCGACACCCTAATGTCACAATTAAAAGAACTAGAGAAGCAAGAGCAAACACATTCAAAAGCTAGCAGAAGGCAAGAAACAACTAAGATCAGATCAGAACTGAAGGAGATAGAGGCATGAAAAACTTTTCAAAGAACCAGTGAATCCAGGAGCTGGTTTGTTTGAAAAGATTAACAAAATAGGTAGACTGCTAGCCATACTAATAAAGAATAAAAGAGAGAAGAATCAAATAGACACAATAAAAAATGTTAAAGGGCATATCACCACTGATCCCATTGGAGAATACTATAAACCCTCTACGCAAATCAAGTAGACAATCTAAAATAAATGGATTAATTCCTGGACACATACACCCTCCCAAGACTAAACCAGAAAGAACCTGAATCCCTGAATAGACCAATAACAAGTTCTGAAATTGAGGCAGTAATAAATAGCCTACCAACCAAACGAGGCCCAGGACCAGATGGATTCACAGCCGAATTCTACTAGAGGTGCAAAGAGGGGCTGGTACCATTCCTTCTGAAACTATTCCAAACAACAGAAAAAGAGGGACTCCTCCCTAACTCATTTTATGAGGCAAGCATCATCCTGATACCAAAACCTGGCAGAGACACAACAAAAAAAGAAAATTTCAGGCCAGTATCCCTGATGACTATCAATGTGAAAATCCTCAATAAAATACTGGCAAGTTGAATCCAGCAGCACATCAAAAGCTTATCCACCATGATCAAGTCGGCTTCATCCCTGGGATGCAAGGCTGGCTCAACATACACAAATCAATAAACATAAACCATCGCATCAACAGAACCAATGGCAAAAACCACATGATTATCTCAATAGATGCTGAAAAGGCCTTCAATAAAATTCAACAGCCCTTCATGCTAAAAACTCTCAATAAACTAGATATTGATGGAACATATCTCAAAATAATAGAGCTATTTATGACAAACCCACGGCAAATATCATACTGAATGGGCAAAAGCTGGAAGCATTCCCTTTGAAAACCAGTACAAGACAAGGATGCCCTCTCTCACCACTTGTATTCAACATAGTATTGGAAGTTCTGGCCAGGGCCATCAGGCAAGACAAAGAAATAAAGCATACACAAATAGGAAGGGAGGAATTCAAATTGTCTCTGTTTGCAGGTGACATGATGGTATATTTGGAAAACCCCATCGTCTCAGCCCAAAATCTCCTTAAGCTGATAAGCAGCTTCAGCAAAGTCTCAGGATACAAAATCAATGTGCAAAAATCACAAGCATTCTTATATACCAATAATAGAGAGCCAAATCATGAGTGAACTCCCATTCACAATTGCTACAAATAGAATAAAATACCTAGGAATACAACTTACAAGGGATGTGAAGAACCTCTTCAAGGAGAACTACAAACCACTGCTCAAGGAAATAGGAGAGGACACAAACAAATGGGAAAACATTCCATATTCATGGATAGGAAGAATCAATATCGTGAAAATAGCCATATTGCCCAAAGTAATTTATAGATTCCATGCCATCCCCATCAAGCTACCAATGACTTTCCTCATAAAATTAGAAAAAACTACTTTAAATTTCATATGAAAACAAAAAAGAGTCCATATAGCCAAGATAATCCTAAGCAAAAAGAACAAAGCTGGAGGTATCCTGACTTCAAACTGTACTATAAGGCTACAGTAACCAAAACAGCATGGTACTGGTACCAAAACAGATACATAGGCCAATGGAACAGAACAGAGGCCTCAGAAATAATATCACACATCTACAACCATCTGATCTTTGACAAACCTGACAAAAACAAGCAATGGGGAAAGGATTCCCTATTTAATAAATGGTGTTGGGAAAACTGGCTAGCCATATGTAGAAAGCTGAAACTGGACCTTTTCCTTATACCTTATACAAAAATTAACTCAAGATGGATTAAAGACTTAAATGTAAGACCTAAAACCATAAAAACCCTAGAAGGAAACCTAGGCAATACCATTCAGGACAAAGGCATGGGCAAGGACTTCATGAGTAAAACACCAAAAGCAATTGCAACAAAAGCCAGAATTGACAAGTGGGACCTAATTAAACTAAAGAGCTCCTGCACAGCAAAAGAAACTACCATCAGAGTGAACAGGCAACCTACAGAATGGGAGAAAATATTTGCAATCTATTCATCTGACAAAGGGCTAATATCCAGAATCTACAAGGAACTTCAACAAATTTACAAGAAAACGAAAACAACCCCATTAAAAAGTGGGCAAAGGATATGAACAGACACTTTTCAAAAGAAGACATTTATGTGGCCAACAAACATATGAAAAAATGCTCATCATCACTGGTCATTAGGGAAATGCAAATCAAAACCACAAAGAGATACCATCTCATGCCAGTTAGTATGGCAATCATTAAAAAGTCAGGAAACAACAGGTGCTGGAGAGGATGTGGAGAAATAGGAACACTTTTACACTGTTGGTGGGAGTGTAAATTAGTTCAACCATTGTGGAAGACAGTGTGGCAATTCCTCAAGGATCCAGAACAAGAAATACCATTTGATTCAGCAATCCCATTACTGGGTATATACCCAAAGGATTATAAATCTTTCTACTATAAAGACACATGTACACGTATGATTATTTCAGCACTGTTCACAATAGAAAAGACTTGGAACCAACCCAAATGCCCATCAATGATAGACTGGATAAAGAAAATATGGCACATATACACCATGGAATACTGTGCAGCCATAAAAAAGGATGAGTTCACGTCCTTTGCAGGGACATGGATGAAGCTGGAAACCATCATTCTCAGCAAACTAATACAGGAACAGAAAACCAAACACCGCATGTTCTCACTCATAAGTGGGAGTTGAACACTGAGAACACTTGGACACAGGGAGGGGAACATCACACATTGGGACCTGTCAGGGTTTGGGGGACTAGGGAAAGGATAGCATTAGGAGAAATACCTAATGTAGGTGAGGGGTTGATGGGTGCAACAAACCACCATGGCACATTCTGCACATGTATCCCAGAACGTAAAGTATAGTAAAAAAACAAACAACAATAACAACAACAAAAAACAGAAAAGGGACTCTGCCAGTGGAGGGAAGGTGTAGAAAGAAAAGCAAAAAGGAGAGAGCAGACACTTTCCAGTGAAATGGATGTTCTTGTGTACCTTTCACCCTAAGTCGGGAAAGGTCTTTTGACGTGAAGTCAAAGAAAAGACAGCCAAGCCCTCTATGTATATAGATTTTCAAGCAGGAGTCAACAGCATAATAGTGTAGTTCAAAATGGATTACCTAGTGAAACTCTCCACACTTGTCAGTCACCCTCCTTCATATCATTCTGTTTTATTTTTCTCATAATATTTACCACTATCTGAAGTGATCATAATCATTTAGTTGCTTATTTATTGCCTACTACTTTTGTTGCAATATAAACTCAGTGAGGACTGGGACCTTGGCTACCTTTTTCACCGCTATAGCCTCTGCTCCTGGAAACACTGCCTGAAACAGCAGTCACCAACAAACATCGAATGGGTGAAGAATAATGCCTGAAGGAGTCAACATTTTACAAAGAGAGCCAAAGTGACATTTTACAAAGATGGCCCAAGTGAGGATATTCAATGAAGGGCTGTGGCTTCCGACAAACTGAAAAACAACTGGTAATGCAGCAGGCTCCAGTGGGTTTTGAATATGGGCAAAGTGAATGGGTTGTTTTTCTGATTAAGGAGACCCTGTGGTCATCTCAGTGGCCATCTACCATCTACACAAACACACACACACACACATCATAATTATATACACACACACATATGTATATATAATATAATTATATATAAATAGTTTTATATAAATATAATCTTAAAATTATAAATAAATATTTATTAATTCCTTAATTTATAATTGTAGAAAGAGTGCTTGTATGTATATTGAATTGTCCTAGAATTTGGAGTAAATGCATTATTCTATGGGGCAACATTTAATGAAACACATTATCTGGTGAAATTCATGGGAATTTGGGTATACAACTGTCCCACCTGTCAAAAGAAGGGATTATAGGGCCAGAATTATTTAGGAAACCCCATGTGTCTTTATTTTGGGGTTCAGAAGATTCGACTGCTATACATATAAAGAAAATATTAAAGTGACTTCAAAAGAGAAATATGATCATTTGTTTATGTCAATCTCAATTTGGATTGTGAGTTTTGAATAACATGGTAATGAGGTAGGAGTGGCCAGCATCAGGTGGGATGTTGAGAATTCAGAATCGGTGCCTGACTTGGGGAGCACCAGACTTACTGGAGCCACAAAGTGGGTTTGCCATGGGCATTATACATTTATGCCTGCTTTCTAGTTTCAGTACTAAATGGAATAGAACAATCCAGAAGACAGATGAAGCAACACATTTTTGAGTAACTACCATGTACTTTGTATCAGACTAAGGCTATTGGAGAGCACTTAACAGGGGTCTGTCTTTGAGGAGGTTAAAATACGCTGAGAAAACATGGCACACACATTTCAGTGGGATGCTTCAATTCCGACAAAAGAAAATTCAGCTAGATTTGGCTTAGGCAGAACATAGGAATTGACTGTCTCTTAACTTCTGTTAAAGTTTCAAGCTAACTTCAGGCCTGAAAATAAGCGCCTGACAATAAACCAACAGACCGAAGCCCTGCAGTGAACCCTGAGAGGGCTGATGAGCAGGGCTTGCCCAAATGAGAACTGGAGGCTGATACCTGAAGCCCTGTGAGTGGATGTGGGTGACCAGGAGATGACAAATGACCACACATGCACAAGCACAATGAACAGGGTAAAGCAGGTAAATGCAAATATCTCAGGTCCAAAGTGATTTGAGGGTTTCGGGAGAGAGAGATTGATGTGATTGAAGTCACGAAGATAGACTTTAAAGGATAAAGAAAGGCTTGGTAAACACCTTGCAGGACGATTTTTTGGCATCTTCTGTGCCTCGACATTTTCTGGAGAGCTTAGGATGTATGAAGATATGAAAGAGCTTCATGGACAGCACGCCAATGTCACAGCTAGTGTCCAACACATGGTTTGTCCCCTTCAAAGTGATACGAACAGAAGACAGGGAACTACTGGGTAGAAGAGGGTCATTCCCTGGCGAAGGCCCCACCCTCAAGCCTGGATATCCATGGCTCTAAATGAGAAGAGGCATTCCTGTTTTCAGGCCAAAATCATTGCCTTTTGACCTGCCATGCCCCCTTTCCTGTACCTATATAAAACCCGAACCCCAGGCTCCAGAGGAGACCAGCAGAAAAGGAGATGAGACAAGCAGACAAACAGTGGAACAACACAGCAGAGAAAGATAGGAGAGGAGAAATGTCTGAATGCTGAGAGGAGTTTGGCCAGGGGTGGTTGGAGAGGAATTCAGCCACTGGATGACCCAACACCAGGGGAAGATCACCTTCCCACTCCATCTCTCCCTTCTGGCTAAGAGCCTCCTCCACCACTCAATAAAACCTTGCATTCGTCCCTCAAGCCCGTGCGTGACCCAATTCTTCTGGGACCTTGGGCAAGAGGTCGGGATACAGAAACTGTCACACTGGCCTTCTGCTCTTGCAAAAAAGTCATCTACGGACGGCAAGGCTAAGAGAGCATTGTAATGCTGAGGTTGCAGGCTCCCATGCCTAGACGCTACCGTGGGGCCGGAGACCAAAGCGCTCACCCTGGCCTCTGCACCTGCCCATCTGCATGCTCCCCGTCCCACAAGGGGTTTGAGCAACTGAACAGGCAAGCCATAACCCTGTTGCACATCCAGCGAGAGGGATCAGGAAACTCTCCCATTTGAAAGCGCAGTGAGAAATTTGCTGCGTTTGTAAATACTCTAGGTGCAGGGCCATTTACTGAGTCCCAAGGTGCTTAGTTGACACATGTTTTGCTTCATGGTGATGGGGCACGTTTCATTTCAGTTTTTGGCCTACTGCTACTTGTTTTACACCTTGCCTAGCAGATGATCTGCTATCTTATCAAACACATTCCCCAAGCCAGTTTGGAAACTGCAGGGCCTGGGAAGCATTCTTTCACAAGAGCAAGCTCCCCTGCAGGGCAGACAGGGCTCCCTCAGTGTGCGAGAGACCTGAGGGATTCAGCCCTGAGTTGAGTGGCAGACATTAAACCTTTTGTGGAATATTATTTCTGAAAGGAAGATCTCATATCCTTAGCTAATTTATTTTTATCCTGCTTTTTATATTGACCTGCCACATGAGAAAACAGTGATAAAAGCATTTATTAATAAACAGTGCTTCTCTGATTGCATCCTGATGATTCTAGTTTGTTGGAGTGCCACTAGGAAAAGATGTGGTTTGTTGTGGTGTCAGACTTGGATATAACCTACCTTTATCTTTTCTGTTGGAGCTCAGCAACAGCATATGTCAATGTTGACCTCGGATCTAGGGTTCAATGTTAGGTTTATCTGGAGGCTATGAAATTTGGACTCTCACAGAACTTTCCAATGCATCAAAATTGTGTTTCTGTACAAAGTTTAAAAGGAAGATAATCTAAAAACACAAGATACACACACACACACACACACACACATACACATACTCCTATGGGCTAGAAGGGTTGATTAACTGGAAGGGTTGATTAACTGGACTCCCTGAAATAGTGTAAGACACTAAATATGCATTAGCTGGTATCTTCTGGGAGAGGTAGATGACAGTGAATTTCTCTTGTCCTCACATTTCACTACTAGTATAGTGGGATCAAATCCATTGGTCTATTTCACTTTATATTGGTAAAACCATGTAGTTCCTGCTTTATCTTTCTGAATAAGTTGTCATTTTTTTTTAAGCCTCAAAGTAGTTCTCAAGAATATCTGAACATCTTTTTTTCCAGAAAGTTTTGTCTCTTTCCAGTGTTTTAGACCTATTTTTACTGGCACATCAGAAGCTGTAGGATATGTTACATATAATTGATGCATTATCAGTCACAACTAAAAGCCCAGTGACTCAATGCAAGTTAAAGTTTTACAAATTAGAATCCTATTTTTAATCAGAAGGGATGCTCGGCAAGTTTATTTGTTCCACAAATACTTAAGAGTATTTACAGGTCAAACACTCTGCTTAAATATTACTAATATTATTAGTACAAGATATTTTTGTGCCTAAATGTAAAGGCATTTGTATTTCAAATATTGGCCAATTTTCTGTTCTAGATGTGAAAATACTATTTCTATATACATATATACATACATATTTCTATATACATACATATTTATATATCCATATGCATACACATAAACTTATACTTAGAAAAATGTGAAGTCCATTATCACTTACTGGAAACCCTGCTGATTTTAATGAAGGTAGAGGATCTTGGTTAGATAATTAACTTCACAAGAAATGGAAAATGTTCAAAATGAATGACTTCGTGAAATATTAATAGCTAAGGAAAAACAAGTAGATGATAAAGAGAATTTTTATTCTTAATGAATTAGGATTATCCAGTAATTGTATTTTGATTGTTTCTGGCTTACACTTACACACACCCCAATTGACCCTCTTAAGTCTTTAGATATTTTCATTTCATGAAATCAGGTGAGAGTTTGTTCAGGGACATAGAGCAGTCTTGAGACAGGAGATCTGAATGGAGTCATACTTTGCCAGCCATGAGCTATTTAACTTTAGCTAGTTAAAACTCCTCTTGACAAGTGAAGATCACATGGTTCTAATGGTCCTTCGGAGTTCCAGGGGTCTATGAAATATAAGAGGAAACAGAGTATAGCTTAAACTTCAGAGGGACCTGGTTCAACTTCCAGCACTTCCTAGCTCTGTAACCTTGGGCTTAATTATTTAAACTTCTTAATTCTCAGTTTTCTCATTGTATGATGTGCTAGTAACAGTACCTAACTCACTGGGTTGGAGTGGAGGACAGATTAAATGGGAAAGCCCAGATGAGGTGTTTGGCACGTTGTGTGTGGATGGGATGTAGTCAACTGATGGAAATCACCTGGAAGAATGATGGAACACACCTAGTTTGCTCTCTGTTTAGGAAAATTGAGTAAGTAAGGATATCAGAGGCTCAGACAAATGGGAAAGATGGTGACAAAAGGCAAATTGGAGGAGTGCCTCCTGTCTCAGTAGATCTCAAAGCAGCCCAGCATCACCCTGGGTTGGTGGGGGCTAGCTTGCTGTTTATGGTCGTCAAGCATCTGAGTACCCTGAAGGGATATTGGCTATGCTGTCTACACAACTTAAAAAGCACTTAGAGGAATGCAGTTCCATTAGACCAGGCATAATGGACGCACTCAGGGCATACTTTGTAAATACACGGCTAATGTCATTCTGACGTGTTTACAGGCCAGGAAAAGCTTCACACAGGTCAGGACCTTCGGATGAATCTGCTGGCTCTCGGGAGCCAGGCCCCTTCTCTCTCACACCCAGGACTCCATCTTAATACTTGAACATGGAAAAACTTTTTAAATGACAGTAAATAAATGACTTTTCTGAAAGACTGCAGAATGACCTTGAAGATACACGTGTCAGACCAGCACAAGGCAATTGCCTGGGGGTTAAGAAAAGCCATTATCCTACTTTGTGGCTGGTTAATTAAAGGCTATTTTTGTCCTCTTCAATTCTGAGAAAATCAAGAGAGCTACAGCCACACTTTCACAAGAGAAATTCCTATAATAATAGGGTGGAAGAGGCAAAATGATCACACGCTTTTTCTCTTTTGAATAAGAGTTAGGCATTTGTCCTTCTCACATCCTCCAGAATTTGCTTGGTGCAGCGTAAATCAAGATTTGAAGGCTTCCCGGAGTCCAAATCACTTGTAGCTGATCCTCCAGGAGGATCTTCCTGTTGTGGCTTATCTGATACCTTTTTCCATCCTGCAAAGTCAGTGGCGCAACTAATGATAGAATGTGATAGGTCTTATATTATGCATTAAAAGCTGATGAAGGTGTTTTTTTAGAATTCCTCCCTTTATATTCTGGAGACAAATTCTTTCTCTCTTTTTTTGTTTTTCAGCTACATCAGTAGCTCCTAGCTCAGAGCAGTTTTGAATTAATGCCTAATATTTTAAAGTTAGTAGACTTCTAAAAAGTCATTTTTCTGGAGTTGGCACATTTTTGGGACTTATTTTCAAGACTATACAATTTGATTGCAATAAAAATTTATACAATTCAAAATTCCATCAAACAAAAAACATCAGCTCAAGTCAATGACTTCTAATGGCCACGGAGCTTCAGAAAACTTGAGTACTTACTATCTTCACTGCATTCACCTCTGTTTTTTTTTTTTTTTGACATAGAGTTTTGCTCTTGTCACTGAGGCTGGAGTGCAATGGTTTGATCACAGCTCACTGCAACCTCTGCCTCCCAGGTTTAAAGTGATTCCTGCCTCAGCCTCCTGAGTAGCTGGGATTACAGGCGTGTACCATCACGCCTGGCTAATTTTGTATTTTTAGTAGAGACGGGGTCTCTTCATGTTGGTCAGGCTGGTCTCGAACTCCTGACCTCAGGTGATCTACCCGGCTTGGCCTCCCAAAGTGCTGGGATTACACGCATGAACCACCACACCCAGCCTGCATTCACCTCTTACATCCCCTTTAAGGACATTGGGTCTCCTTAGCAATAAAATGGGTGATAGGTTTTTCTTACTCTTTGCTTTTCTCTTCATTGGTATAAATTTAGAATTATGCACTTCAAAGTAAATACTCAATTTAATTTTCAATTAAGTGATACAATTAAGTTTACAAATCAGATGTTTACACTGAATTTCCAAGTGGTGAATATTTATAAATCTATTTCCAGTGCAAAACTGATGTGTGGAGATGACTTTTGATCTTCAAATCTAAGATTCTAGGAATGGAACAAATCCTGCCAATCACACCGTTGGGACAGAACAAATTCTACCAGTCACACAAATCCTACTGTGTTATGTCAAAGGAGAGGGATCAGGCTCATGAGGAGGAGGATGGAAGGAGTTAGCAATCAATAAAAGAACAAAGGGCTTCTTTGGATTCCTGACCTGTAGCTCTGCCCACTGAGCCCTACATCGTTATTATCCCAAGTCAGCCATTGGTCCTCGCCCTGGGATCATGGAATTATTTTCTGATAGGGATGTGGTAACATTTTCCATCTTAGAAGAAACTGACATAGATTATGCTTTTGTGGTCATCAAACTAATTTGCGGCAGGTCCTATATAGAATTACAGGTTTGTCCACTTGCATACTTCAAGATCTTTGTGCATGTTTCTCTGTGTGTATATTGCTCCTCTCTGACTGTTAAATTCCTGTCTGTCCTTTCGGCACCAACTCCAGTGGCATTTCTCCTGCTCCAGCCCACAGATTAGGAAGGTTTGAGCATCTCTTGCCCTTTACCCGTTGCACATTGTACAGTCTTGATTGCAGCACGTGCTATATTGTCTCACAGTTGTTTGTGCTGCTTTCCCTCCATCTAGAATTTGAACTCCACAAGGACAGAATCAAATTATATTCACTGATTTATTCCCAGCACCTGAACAAGAGCTGGACAAGTTACACAATCCACATAAAAAGTCTTTGAATGATGGACAAAGAACCCCCATCTTCAAGCCTCTGTGCTCCCCACCCATCCTCCTGCCCTCTAGTCCTATTTCCTTATCACCCCTCACCCCACTCTGGCTCTGTGCTCGGCCCCCAGGTTCCCCAAGTCAGGAGTCAGTGGTACTGTGATACTCTCTGAGAGGCAATGCAGGGGATTGGGTTTCCCATTTGGAAAGCACCATCGATGCTAACTAAATCATACCATCATGTGTCAGGTTGCTCTCCATGGCTCCAGGTCAATGTCCTGGGTGGAGCCAGGATCTTTGTGAATAAAATTCGTTAATCTGGTTGTTAACATTTGGTGGTCCTGGGATTTAGCAGTGACTAAATGCCACACAGTATGCTGCTTCCACATGTAGCTTCAGAGAAGCCCCCTGCTTTTAATGATCAACAGATCATGTTTGTTTTCTTTCATGGTCTCAGAGCATCTCCCCAATCACTGCAGTGTGGAGGCAGTGCCTGTTGTGGTAATTCTCAAATTGCTTCTAAATCTACACCTGTCCTGTGGGTCCAAATAATTAGAGACAAGGACTGGCCCCTTAGAATTGACTACTGTGGTTCTTTTCTATCTTGGAGCATGCTTTGTCAACATGAGGCTACAGACAATTCACTGGGGTTGAGAACTGACTGAAAGAAAAGTAACCCATTGTCGTTTTTGGCAACTGAATGAATAAGTGAATGTATAAAGATCATTTACCTAAAATAGGTAAACCAAGAGATATTTATCTATTACTTGGCTTTGAAATACAGTACAGAATTGTTGTTAATATGCTAGTTGATTTGTATCCATTTTGGTGTTAAATTAGTTTCTATTTCACACTGAATCACGGGAGGCCTCATGTGTTACCCACCTTGTCCCAAATTACTACACAGGTGCTGATCAATGATAGCTAAGAACTTCTTAAGAACTTTTTTTTTTTGTAATTATACTTTATGTTCTAGGGTACACGTGTACAACGTGCAGGTTTGTTACATGTGTATACGTGTGCCATGTTGGTGTGCTGCTCCCATTAACTCGTCATTTACATTAGGTATATCTCCTAATGCTATCCCTCCCTCCCCTCCGACCCCACAACAGGCCCCAGTGTGTGATGTTCCCCTTCCTGTGTCCAAGTGTTCTCATTGTAGAACTTCTTAAGAACTTTCTATATGCCATGCACTTTTGTTTTGTGTTTGTTGTTTTTGTTTTTGAGACAGAGTCTCCCTCTTGTCACCTAGGCTGGAGTGCAATGGCACAATCTCAGCTCACAGCAACCTCCACCTCCCGGGCTCAAGTGATTCTCCTGCCTCAGCCTCCCGAGTAGCTGGGATTACAGACTCACGCCACCAGGCGTACCAAGCACTTTGGTGGGGAGCTTGCCTGCATTAAATTATTTAATGCTCATAGCTAGGCTTCAAGTTAGGAACTATTGTTATTCTTATTTTCCAGTGCTGAGAATTAACTTGCCCAAAGTTGCATTCCTTGTGAGAAGTGGAGCCATGATTTGAAGCCAGTGGGTGTGGTTTCTGACTCCAGGCTCGTGGTCACCATTGCTTTTCCACAGGTGTGTTTAAAATCTGTCTTGACTGACATATGGAAAGAAAGACCCCAAACTGACTGAGAGGCTAGCTCCTCTTTCAGGAACTTACAGGTTAGCTGTATGGCAATTCTCCCTCCACAGTTTCTAAATTCATGCAGGCCCTGTGACCTCCATGCTTAGACCCTTAAGGGCAGAGGTCTGCTCACTTCGCATACCTGTGCTTGTGTTCGAACTTGGATTTTCACATGTGTGTGATCTCCCCAGTCGGGTTATTTATTCCTTCCATTCCAAACATCCTTCATTTTTCATCACTCTTAGCAGAATCTCTTGTACATAAAAAACACTCACTGAAGCAATGGTTATTTTTGTTGATGGACTCTACAATTTTTTATTGAAGGACAGCATTCATATATAAAGACACACAGATTGTGAGTGCACAGCTCAATACATTTTGGAAAGGACAACATACCCATTTAACCACCACCCAAACAGAAATATACAATGTTGCCAGCACCCAAGAGGCCTCCTTCATGACGTCCCCCTAAAATCACCACTCCCAAACGTAATCACTATTCTGACTTCATCATCATAGATTTGTTTTGCCTTTTTTTGAACTGTATACAAATGGAATCGTAGAATATGTGCTTTTAGTGTGTGGCTTCTGTCCATTCAGCATTATATTGGTCACATTCGTCCTTATAGACGTGGCTGATTTATTCTCATGGCTGTATAACAACAACCCATTGTATCAAAGCACCATAATTTTTATTCATTATATTATTGATAGGCAAATGGTTTGTTCCAGTTTTTGACTATTTCAAGTGATTCTGTTATGAGCATTTTTTTTTTTTTTTTTTTTTGCAGGGATACAAGTATGTATGTATTTCTACTGTGTATACATTTAGGAGTGAAATTTCTGGTTCATTGGGTACAAATATGTTACGCTTTATTAGATGCTACTAAAGTGGTTTTTCAAAGTAGTTGTATAAATTTAGACTCCCACAGCAGTGTATGAGAATTCCTGCTGCTTCATATCATTGCCAACATTTTACATGCTCATTTTTGTTCCGTTTTAGCAATTCTGATGGATATTTAATGCTATTTTATTGTTATTTTAACTTGTATTTCACACTTGATTTTTGTATAGTGATCAGGATATCTTGCATAGTATATTTTGTGTAGTATACTGTATTGTACAGTATATTTTAGTAAACTTACTAAATTTACTTATTAATTCTCATAGTTTATATGTGGATTCTTTTGTGTTTTTTTCCTACATATGCAAATATATTATCTGAAAATAATTATAGTTTTATTTCTTCCATTTAATACCGTATGCCTATATTTAGTTTTCTTTCTGGGACCCTCAGTACCATCTTAAATGGAAGTTGTGATAGCTACCATCCTTGTTTCATTCCTTATTGCAGAAGGAAAGCTTTCAATACTTCACCATAAAACATAATGTAAACTGTGGACTTTATGTAGACAATTTTGTTGAGATTAAGATAGTTTTATTGTATTCCTTAGTTTCCAGTAATTTGTTTTAAATCACAAATAGGTATTAAATGCTACCGAATGTGCTTTGTATGACTACAAATTTTCTCCCCTTTCCCCCCTTTCTGTTAATGTGGGAATTGCATTGAGTGATTTTTGAAATGTTAACCACCCTTGAATTCCTGGAATAAAACCCATTTAAGCGTGCTGTGTTACCCTTTTTATGCATAGCTGAGCATGCTATTATTTTGTTAAGAATTTTTGCATGTGTGTTCACAGGAATGATTGGTAATAATTTTCCTTTCAGGTAATACTTTTATCTGGTTTTGGAATCAACTTAATGGTGTCTTTTGCTTCAGTTTTATTCTATTTTCCCCTCTTTATTAATTTGTTAGTGATATATCCTTTTACCATTACTTAGTGGTTACCCTAGACATTACAACATGCTCACTTGGCTTATCATCATGCTACCTTCTCCCTAATAATGCTGAAACTTCAAATGCTTTAACTTCACCTCTCCCATCTTTTGCACTATTATTGTCATATTGTTAGTGTTACATATATTTTAATTCTAATATATAGTATTGATTTTACTGTTAATAATTATTTTTACTTTACTGAATTTTTACCTTTCTGATTTTCTTTATTCCTTCCTGCATTATTGCCTTATTTCCATCTAGGAATATATTTTTTTTTCTGCTTGAAGAATTTTTTTAGTTTATCTTTCAATGTCAGCCTACTGGTGATTAATAGTCTCAATTTTTGTTTGTCTGAAAAATGTTTTACTTCATCTTTATTCTTGAAGGATATTTTTCCTCCATGTGGGAGTCTAGATTGTCAGTTGTTTCCTGTTAGAGCTTTCATGATGGTATTCCATTATTTTCTGGTTTCTACAGTTTTCAACTGAAAACTCAATTATTAGTCTTATTGTTGCTCATTTGAAGATAATTTGTCTTTTTTCTTCTGGCTCTTCTCAAGATTCTTCTTTGCCTTTGCTTTTCATTGATTTTACTATGATGCTTTAAATTTTGATTTTATCATATTAATCACGAACTTCTTGAAACTATGTTTGCTATATTTCAGAAATACTGGAACATTCTCAGCTATTATTCATTCAAATATTTTTTCTGTTCCAATCTAACTCTCATACCCTTCTGGGACTCATTTATGATGTGTCAGAGCTTTTCACAGGGTACTATATTTCACTAATGCTCTTTTCTGTATTTTCCACTCATTTTGCTCTCTGTGATTGAGCCTGGATATTTTATACTCACTTGTATTCCAGTTCACCAATTCCACTTTCACTGTATTTAATCTTCTATGAAACCAACATTTTGAGTTTGTAATTTCAATTTTTATAATTTTTAATTCCAGAATTTCCATTTGATTCTTTTTCTATTTGATATTACAGGTCTCTGGTGAAATACTCACATTTTTAAATAAAGCATTAGTCATAGTTGCTTAAAAATCTGTGTCTAGTAAGTCAAATGACTGGGTCATCTATAGATTTGTTTCTTTTGTCTGTTCATTCTCTTGTTTCTCTTATCTGGCATGTCTGATGGTTTTTTACTGAATGCCAGACATGGTGTATGAAAACTGTGGAAACTCAGGACAATCTCAACTTCTTCTAGAAAGGGTTCACCACATCCTCTGGTAGGCAGGTTGAGTCTTTATCTAATCAGGTACAGAGCTGACTCAGGGCTGGATTTCAGGTTTGTTAAGGCTCCATCTACCCCTTGTTTATCCATGCTCTTACGGTAGAGCTTACTGGTTTTATTGAAGGCCTGTGGTGCTCATGAGGGCCCTTTTATTTTGGCTGCTACTAAACTGAAACTTTTGTCTTCTCATCAACACATCAGATTGTTAACAACTCTGATGTATTCTGTTTCCTGTTGAACTTTTTAGGCTCGTGCTCTGAGCAGATTGATGATTTGCTCCTGTGCTCCCTTTGCTACAGGTTCTTGGTCACTCCAATATGGCCTGCCAGGCTGCTGTGCTATGGTCTGAATGTTCCTGTCTCCTCCAAAATTTACACTGAACTTAATCCCCAATGCAACAGTACTAAGAGGTGGCACCATTAGGAGGTATAGGGTCCATAGGGCTCTGCCCTCATGGATGGGATTAATCCCTTATTAAAAGACTTGAGGGAATAGGTCCACTCTCTTCTACTCTTCTGCCATGTGAGGATACTTAGATGGCGCCATCTGGGAGGAATGGGCCTTCACCAGACACTGAACCTGCCCATGCCTTGATCTTGGACTTTCCAGCCTCCAGGACTGTGAGAAATAAATTTCTGTTGTTTATTAATTACCCAGTCTCAAGTATTTTGTTATAATTGAACAAATGGACTAAGACAAGCTCAAAATCCTATTTTTTCTCTCTATTTCTGAGATTTGCAAAAGTTCTAGTGGCTTCTTTATCTCTTAGCCATAGCTCTCTGCCCAGTTTTTCAGAATCTAGCACATGATAAAAGTAAGAGTCAGCAGGTGTCTTGATGGGAAAGGCAGAAGGTCAGCTCACCTCCCTACAGTTCTCTTTTCTTTAGGCTCTTGCACCCTTGAGTCCTTGTTACCTTGGCAGCCCTTCAATACCTTCAAGTAAATGTTTTAGTATTTTATCTGATTTCCTCGTTAGTTTTGGAACTATGCCATCATCATCTAAAGCAGATATCAGTAGATTTATTTTAGTGAAAGCCTGGTTACTAGCATGTGGAGTATACTTTAACTGTGGATGTTAAAATATTTTTTGGTAAAGAAAGGTAGTTACAAAGTAAGGTGGAAAAATGGGCTTCTGAAATAGAGTTACACTGTTCTTATATCTAATCCTAATGCAAATTAGAGAACACAGAGTGTTGAGTAGGCAAACAATGCTCTTATTCTATGCTTTGACCATGAAATCCATAACTCCCTTTAAAATATATAGTTTAGAGTTAAATAGGTGGCGATGGAGCAAAGAATAGATTAAAATGTGTTTATCGTATGCTCATACATCACATTCAGAAATAACATGAGATAAAGAGCAAACATTCTGATCTAAGCCATAGACCTTGAAATATACTCAATAGTCATAAGTTGCTGAAAGTGATTTTTCTGATTTTGCATATAAGGATATTTCATGTTGCTGTGTCTCTACTTGAGTGCCGCATAATCTGCATTAAATGATGTCTTTCCTTGGAAATAAGTTATTTTCACAAAGTATATGGGTTAAGGTTAGATTATTTCCAGTTTAGGACTCAAGATGACCCACTGAAAAAGTTTATCCTGTTGTTATTTTCTGTTTCTGGAAATTATTGACCATGCTTTGCACTGTGTAATGAAATAAAGAGCTAATGAGAGGAACAATGCCATTTTCATTTTTTTTCTAAAATATTAAAAAGTATTGTCTCTTCTGCAGACTTGGTATCGAAATTTGTGTAATAAGCCATGGGACAGACATCAGGCAATAACAATGGGTATCTTGGATGCTCACTGAAATTCCTACTGACTGAAATAAAATTCTGACATTGGTGAAGTGATCTTACCCTGCAAGAAAAAGTTTAAAGACCAGCAGTCAAACTCAGCAGAAGTTAAGCCACTGCTTCAGAACTGAAAGTGGGGAACAAATAACATCAGACCACCAGTGCCCAGAGAGCCTGGAGCATCTCCAATGAAGTTCGGCAATAGGGATGGTGTCTGGGGAAGTGAGGCTTCTGTAAATGGGGCCTCTGGGGAGGTGTGACATTCTTTTTGATGTCATTAAAGGTAAGGATGAAGGAAGGATTTATCTGTTGTTTAATCATTTCTAAACTTTGGATAGTAAGCACTAGAAAGTGCCTCAGGCATTTAGAAAAACATAAGGTCCTAGAAGATGGAAAAATCCTCTTTCCACTTTTAAAAGAGAATAAGAATCCTTTGGGAATCTTTGCTGTCATCCACCTGTTCTTTGTTCTATATCTCTGCCCCTGGTCTGCCAATCTTTCCACCTCTAATGCTCCTTTCCCAATTCCATTTCTTTAAATATTTGAATTTGGCCAGCTTTCAAACCCAATTCAAACCACACTTTCTCCATGGAGCCATCTCAGGCACAGAATTGGTGCTCAGGGAGAGAAAGGAGCTCAGCAGGTGGCTCTGGGAATCTTTCTTACAGCGTTGACAGCTGGTGCAGGAAGAGGTGGATTCATCCCTACAGGAAAGAGGTAGAGAGACAGAAAGAGAAAAAAAGTGTGTACTTGAAGGGGATTTGCACATTTAGTAGCAAGAGCAGGCTGAGGGAGATATGAAGAGACTAGAAAAGTCTCCAAAGCCAGTGGGGAACAGGCCTAGAGGGGTCCACAGCATCAGAAAATTCTCGGAGGTCCAGAGAACCAGAGAAGGGGCCGTTAGGTTTGGCCATTGTGGCATTACTCAAGCTTTCAAGATATCCCTTGTAAATTTATGATAAAAGTAAAATAAAAGTCAAGACTTTGGGTATTAAAAGATGAAAAGTTGCTCTACTATGTGCAGTTATAGAGTCATCATCATTATTATTATAGTTATGTATAGAATGGTCTACATAGTTTTCTCCTACTTGCATGATTTCTTTGGTTCAGTACTGAGACTGCTTCCAAGAGGATTTTGGATAAACATTTCTCTGCTTTCTTCTCTGTCTCTTTTTCTCATTAGCTGCCTCCAAACACATTGCACATGGCAGATTGTATTCTTGAACTGTTTTCTTTTCTCTTGAACTGCCATTCTCTCTTATATTGAAAACAAACTCAATCCTTATTGCCTAAATGGTGTTGTCTTCGGAGACTGTCAAGCTCAATTGAAGCTGAACATTTTTCCAGGTGGCATATTAAGGACCAATGTAATAGCCTGCATTTAGGGACAGCACCTAGTCATTTAAGAGGTTCCCTTGGCAGGGAGGTAAAGTTTCTACTTGCGGTTGACATATTGAGATAAATCTTCTCCAACAGATTCAGAGACAATAACTCTCTCTCCTTCACCATCCATCCATCGAACATGCTTCCAGTTAGCTTTCTTGAGGAAGAGAAAAAAATCAATAATATTTATGATTTCTTGAAAAGACATTTCCTTGCTGCAACATTACTCCATTAAGTACAGGCTTTTTCCTAATAATAGAGTTCTGTTGGTTGCAACGGGGACATTAGCCAGGGTTCATTATATCAAGAGGACTGTAAAGACTGTCTTTGCTACTGTCCGACTGAAAATAAACTTCATATTAACTTTCGTGCAGGAATGACATGCTAAGAATAATTTTGTGAAGGTAGTCTTTTATGATAAATGATAACAATAATAACAACAATAACAATAACAACATATGTTTTATTGACTGCTTTCCATGTACTAGAACCTAGGCTGAGTGCTTTGCCTACATGATACCGTGTAATCTTCATAGTAACATTGTGAAGGTGGCAGTCTCAGTTCATTTTCAAATGAGGAATTTGAAGCGCAAGGAGGTATAGTAACTCCATCAAGGTCACATAAAGACTGTATTTTGCAAAATACAAAATACAGGCATGGTGGCGTGTGCCTGTAATCCCAGCTACTTGGGAGGCTGAGGCAGGAGAATAGCTTGAGCCAGGGAATCAGAGGTTGCAGTGAGCTGAGATCGTGCCACTGCACTCCAGGCTGGCAACAGAGTGAGACTCTGTCTCAAAAAAAAAAAAATTCTCTCAACCAGATTATTCTGCCTTTAATAGAGCCAATGATAGATGCCTCTGCAACATATAACATTAACTATACAGCATAAATTTCTCATTTAGAAATATATAACACTCTAGTTTTTGAGAAGTCACAAATATGATTCATTTAATATGTATGCATAAGTGTTCTATTAAGCAATTCTAACTCAGATCTTTTCATGGCTTAATATGGCAGATGAAATTATTTGAAACATGTATTTTTGGAAAACTTTTTGTGCTATTCTTTATAACCACAAGATTAAATTTACAAATTTACCCCACTGATAAATTAGTTATTAATAATATTGCCTATAGCTTTTAGTCTACTTTAGAACATCATAAAACCAGTACTGATACCATCAGTAATACATATTCATCTGCACTGGCTAATAGATTTGAAAAATTAGCTACAGATGGCTTCATGTTTATGGATGTCCATGTGCATTTTCTAGTAGTTAATGAGGATCAATTTTGGATGCTTGAATATGTGCCTGACAGGTAGATGCAATGCAGAAAAGGTATAGAAATCTATGTCTCAGTTTCCATGTGCTCCCTTGTTCCAGTTCCATTATTAATCACTTAATAAATAGTATCACTCAGTAACTCTGGGCTTAGTGCTGTGAAGAGCTTTACTTGAAGGTCAAGCACAGACACAATTCCTACCCTCAAGGGTTTTACAGTACAGTTGGACAGATAATGTGGAGTCCTAGAACCTCACATGGATCATATAGAGAAGATGATGTGTTGTAGGACTTTGAAGTTTGAAGAGATCACCAAGGGCTAAGAAGGTCAGGAAAAGTCTTGTGGACTCAGAGGGTGGGCAGGATTTGGAGATAGAGGAGAAGGGAGTAGGTGTTTTAGGTGCTCACGAGAAGAGATGGAGGCAGGGGCCAGGGATGAGCATGGTGGCCATTGGAACAGTAGGAGATTTGCCCTGCTGCTGCAGATGCCATTTAGGGCATGATGGGGGATACACGCACTGGGTAATATGGGACCATGATATGGAAGCTCTGTAGCAGGTCTGTCCAATATAACACAGAATGGCTAGAATTAAATAAAGAATGCTTCCTGCCCTTCTGTTGATCTTAGGACAGGTAGAATAGGAAGGATGGAGAAACATCATAACAACAAATACAGAAAAAGAAATGCCTTGTGGGGTTGTAGGTGAACTATTATGATCAACTCAAGTTGGACTTCCCAACAATATCTTTTATTGATATTATTTACACACATACTAGTAAAAGCAATATAATGGTGTTAAAAGTTTTTTTTTTTGAAAGAAGTCTGTATTTTCACCACTCTAATGTCAGAGAGAGGAACTAGTCTTATTTTTTGTGTATTCTCTTCCAATCTGGATTCACATAATTGTAATGAGCAGGTAATCGGATTTTGTGTTCTGCTCTTTTTATATAAAAATATATAATTTTTCATGCTTCCACATGGTGTTTATACTAATTATTTTTAATGGACACATAGTATCCCATTGGGTTACTTTGCTCACGCATTAGAGTATTATTGAATACTTACACGGTTTCTTACTTTTTGTTGTTATAGATGATGCTACAAAGAATATTGGCATGTGTATGACTTTTTGTTTTGGTCTTCTATTGAATTGCTGAGCACATTCCTGAGAGTGTGATTACTGATTCACGGAACAGGAACACATTGCAACCCTTTCTGTGTAATATCAGGCTGCCCTGCAAAGGCCCATACTGACTGAAGATGGCACCAACAGGAAATGAGGGTGGCGTTGTCACCTCCAATTTGGGCAGGAAAAAAGCACTGTTGTTGATGGTAAAATCCCGTTTTCTTTGGTGGAATTTCTGTGCAACTATACATTTTGTTTTGTTTACATTTTCTTTTAAAATATTGAGGAGAGAGGAAGCTGAAATGGATCAGGAAGGAAAAGCAGTTGATAGGTGAGGGGGTGAGGGAAAGGAGATGGGAAAAGGAAGGGAGGAGAAAGCAATGGACAGCTGTGATGGAGAGAGGGGAAAAGGGAGAACGTGTTGGAATGATATGATTGTGGTGAAAGAGTGAAGGCTCCTGCCGGAACCCTTTGGTTTCTAGATGCCATCAACCTAATCTCTCCCAAGGCTCTGAGAGTTTCTGGGAGGCTTTGGTTTGAAAATTCCCATTCCATCTCCTCAGCTCTGGTGACCACCTAAGTTTCTGCATTTTTCTTAAAGACCTTTTCCACAAGGCCTCTGATTCTCTTCATGGCCTCTCTCTGCAGGTTGGCTAATGGCTGCCCTCGTGAGCCATCCGGGCATGGAGGTGGACACTCTGAGGAGGGCTGGCTGTAGATCCCAGCGCCTCCTTCCTGCTCTCATGCCCTGGCTTTTGGCCTCTCCTTGGCGAAGTGTTGAGGGGAGACCTTCAGTGTTGAGATCAGTCTCTGAGTTTGCCCTCCCTTTATCTTCCATCCCCGTGAGTCACAGCTGTAGAGACGGAGTGCACAATTTTTTTTTTTTTTGAATATGGTTTCAAAGACTATTTTTTGTTCAGAACTGCAAGTAAGACCTCGTTGTCTACATTGGCTGAGAAAAATTTAGAAACAGAATATGCTAGGGTGGCCTTCCCCTAATATTTGACAAATTTTCTAGTCTAATCATATTTTTGTCCATGTTTTAGTAGCAAAAGCATAAACCTCAAAATGTTTTATGGAATGTTTGAAGAGCAGAAGAAATATGGCAACAAGAAATATATATATATATTTTTCTTCCTTTTTGACCTGTTTCCCGTCCCTGGAATTCTCTTTCCCCGGGCATCTTATTTCCTCTCACGCCTCCTTATTTGTGCTCTCACCTCTTTTAGGTCTTCATTGAAACATCACTTCCTCCGCGAAGCCTTTTCCATCCACCCAAGCTAAAACTGTCTTCTTCCTCACACTCTCTTCCCTTATCTACTTTTTCTTAGAGCAGTTACCTGATATTATCATCATTTACTTAGTTTTTTTTTCTTGTCTCTCTCACTCACTGAAATGAAAGCTCAGAGTGGGCAGGGACTTTGGGTCTCGCTTGCCATTGTAACCCCAGTTCCTAAAACAGTGCCTGACACATGGTAAGTACTCAAAAAATATTTGTGGAATGAATAAAGAAATAAATGAGACAAAGGTATCAGATCTTTGGACTTAAAAAAAAATTAAAGAGACCACACTTGGATCAAAACTTAGGCGTCTAGAAGAAACGCATTGGTCGCAATAGAGAGGGAATATGAAATGAAGATGGCTTACAGGACCACGGCATCTCCAATTCTAGGAATTCAAATGCAGATCCAGCCAGGGTATGTGAAGTGTGGTAGCCTATTATCCTCATGTGCCTGGTTAAGGGAAGGTGCACAGGGAAGCGTGGCTGCACACATAGAAGCTCTAGTTCCTGGGAGAGGTTCATGAGGAGGATGGTGGTGTTGAAAAGGCAGGATACAAGTAAACCACCAGACCTGTGTCAACCAAGATTGGAGTTAGAGTATGGGAAGTGGGTTTTTCCTGTGCCTTCTCCCTCTGTCCTTCCAACACACAGCCATACCATTCTCATGGTAGCCCTCTCCTTCCCCAGAAATTATCCGAGCTGGAAGGGGAAAGGTGACCATGACAGTGACCTCCTCCCCTTCCTCACTAGTCACAGTGATCTCAGCCACCATGGGAACATGGGGAAGTGCAGTGCCTCAGGCCTAGGTGTGGACATTGCAGAGATAGAGCCAGCATTTACTTACTTTATTATTTATTATTATTATTTTTTTGAGATGGAGTCTCGCTCTGTCACCCAAGCTGGAGCACAGTGGAGTGATCTTGGCTCACTGCAACCTCCGTCTCCCAGGTTGAAGCAATTCTGCCCCAGCCTCCGGAGTAGCTGGGGCTACAGGCACGTGCCACCATGCCTGGCTAATTTTTTGTGTGTGTGTGGAGACGAGGTTTCACCATGTTAGTCAGAATGGTCTCAATCTCATGACCTCAGCCTTCCAAAGTGCTGAGATTACAGGCATGAGCCACTGCGCCTGGCCTATTTTTTATTTTTTATTATTTTTTATTTTTTCATAACTTATTGGGGTACATGTGGCATTTGGTTACATGAGTAAGTTCTTCAGTGCAGATTTGTGAGATCCTGATGCACCCATCACCTGAGCGATACACACTGCACTGTATTTGTTGTCTTTAATCCCTCACCCCCCTCCTAGAGTTCCCCTCAAGTCCCCAGAGTCCATTGTATCATTCTTATGCCTTTGTGTCCTCATAGCTTAACTCCCACATATCAGTGAGAACATTCACAGTTGCAAAACTGTGGAACCAACCCAAATGCCCATCAATCAATAAGTGGATAAGGAAACTGGTATATATGTATAATGGGATACTACTCAGCCATAAAAAGGAATGAATCAACAGCATTTGCAATGACCTGGATGAGATTGTAGATATTATTCTAAATGAAGTAACTCAGAAATGGAAAACTAAACATCGTAGAGCCAGCATTTAAAATGTAAATAATGGCCTATGGCTTTTTCTCCCTCCACACTGCTAAGGTGGTAGCCTTTCTCCCACCCTGAACTATTTTGCACCCAAATAAAAGAAGTCACAGGGTCTGAATCATGAGTCATCAGTTCTTCTGAAGGTTCTTGGCATCTGCTTTCAACATGCTTAGGTATCAGAAGATGGAGATTGCTGAAATAAATTTCACTTATTCCTAGGACAAGAAATGGGATCAGATCTTGGGAGAGATAGTTTCCTTTGTACTTGAGAAAGCCTGGATGCCTCATGGGATAGTGTAGTGAATTTTTACAATTTTGTGTTGCCTTGACATCCATTTTGAATACAGGTTTAACTTTCTCAGACCAGAAGCAGGGCTCAGTCACCCTTGACTCAATTCCTACTTCTGGATCACATCCAAATGGCTCAAGCTGGTGGCCAGAGATAAGAACCTAGAAGCATCTTTCCTATTTGGAAGACTGGGCCTCCCGCTCTCACACAGCTTCCCGTACATGGATCATCAGGCATTTGCCTGTGAGCTTAGTGTACCACACCCTAGTCCCTTGTTCATGCTGCGAGTTGCCAGGTGTGCTCTCTGCCTGACTCTTCATTCCTGCCTCTTCATGTCTGCATGACCCAGGGATGAAGGACTGCTCTGCTGACTCAGTATACCCTCCTTGCCCAGTGTCTATAAATAAAACCTTAGAGCTTGTTTCCTACTGTGGTGATGTAATGAATGTGCACCTTCTATCTGAAGAACTAGGGGCTGCCCCAGACTGGGTTTGCTCCAGGGTGCTGGGGAGGAAACAAGGTCAGGCTCCCAGCACCAGAGCAATGGTCAGACAAGTATAAACTGAACATGGGTCAGATGAGAGCCACAAGGGCATCTGCCAGTATAAACAAGTTTCCCATGTGAGGGACTCCTGGGAGCAGATTGGACAACTAGGCATTATACTATCTGTGGAATAATAAAGACACCTCATGGAAGGCACACTGTCAATACCTATGCCCAAGCCTCTCTTGTTTCCTACAAGGGCAGGATTGTAGTCACCCTGGTATTAGAAACCCAACTTAGCTTTGCGCTCTTAAAACAGGTAGATTGTTCACAAAAATGGGAAGACGCTCCACCCACCCCCTGTATGCACACCCTTTACAATGTGATTTTGCATTTTGCTGGCCAGTGGGTGCATTTTATTGCCCTACTCTGAGTGCAGTGGCAAGGGCAGTGTATCAGCCCAAGCCTAGGCTCAGTGGCTTTCAAGAGAAAGCAGTGTTCCATGGCTTTATGGACTGAGAGGTGGAGAAGAGCAGATATGCAAAGAAGAACATCTTTTCTTTATCTGACCATTAAACCTGCTAAAATCAAAAGATTCTGTGGCAGCAAAGAAGAAATGTATTCACACGAGAGAAAAAGTTCCGTTTGTTTTCTTTAGCATGGTTGAATATACGAGCATGAGTCTCAGTGTTTTCTTGCTGGACAGCCAACAACCTCAATACTTTCGTTTACAGCCCTTCTGTACTTGGGCCCAGCTCACTGAGACCTCTGTCATCTGAGCGACTGTGACTTTACTTTGTAGTTAAAACAGCCATATAGGACCAAAGAAGACCAGGCATCTCCCCTCCAGACATTCACAGATCTCCCACCAAATAAGATTGCACTAGGAACCTGAAGGGGACCAGTGTCTCTGTATTTCCTTCTAGATGTGGGTACCCACATAATATATGGAGGTGGGAAGGACTGGGCTTGAAGCCATTTGCACCCTAACCTGGGAAGGGCATGCCTGTTATAGTAATTTTTCCTTATCCCCTTGCTACTTGGAGTCAAACAAAACCTGCTAAACTGAGTTTAAAATTTCTGACTAAGAACCAAGACAAATATATAGAAGCAAATATGTAATGACTTACTCAACTGAGAAAATATTAATATTTTGAGAGAAACTACAATCAAAATTTTAAATATTAGAACATGTAGTTCTTCTCAGGACATATTTCCAAAATATTTGTCTGAAACTCAAACCACAGAGCAAATCAGATATGAGCAAAGCTTCAAGAAAGAGAAAGGATAGGCACTGAAAGTGGACACCGGTCATCTGTTGAATCAGTTAAGAATGCTTTAACCACACACGTGGCAAAGTGCTCTGAGCAAAACTCACTGAGCCTTCAGCATTAGGACCAAAAGACAATAAACAAGGCTGGAAGCAATGCCACACAGTCATCTTCAGAAGCCAGGAAGGGTCTTTTCTATTTTCCAGATATCAGCCAGTCTTTAAAGCTCCTGCATTCTGTGGAACAAGAAAGGGACTGAGACACATCAGCGTTCTAAAATTACCACCCCAGGCTTGTTCCAAATGCATGATTTCCTTTGAATTGTACCACAAAGCCACGCAACCACAGAGAGAGTACTGGTTTTAGTTCCGAGCCTTTATCTCTAAAATGAACTCAAGTCCTAATCCCAGCATTTACCCATGAGAAGTTCTGCGACTGAATGAAGAAGGCCTGAAATTCTTGACCCAGGTCATAAGCAGGAGTGAGATGAGTGTAGAGAGCAGAGTCGGGGTTTTGGGGAAGAGAGGGCCTAAGTAAGTGTGGTGATTGCAGCTTAGGAGCTCCTTATTCCGTTGCTCCTCCAGTGACTTCATCCTCAATTACCACCAAGTGCTGGGCTTGCGCCCTCTCGCTCGTTCTTCTCTCCACCCTATATAACCCTCTAACAATATGGACAACCTGCCACATGTGACCTGGGATTTAGAGCTCAGCAGGGTGTGTGTGGAGGTACACTAAGGTGAAAGTGGTCAAGACCAACAGTCCAGTGTAATCTCATCCACATCACTGGAGTCTCCTGTGTTATAATTGGGAATGCAAACCACACCGCCAGTTGGACACCTTCTGCCTGAATTGGGAAGGGGACTAATCCTCCATAAGGTTGCCTCTCCCCATCCTTCTTACATCAGAGCTGGAGGCAGTGTCCAAAGGGCCAGCCCTGGAGCACTTAGACATGTTCCCATGTGAGGAGCTCTGCAGCAGGGTCTGGAGGCTATCTCTCCCAGTTCTTTGGTTATATGAGTACTTCAGTACAGACACCCACACTGGCCTTTTCTTCTCTGGATGGCTGAGTGGCAAAGGGTTCCCAAACTCAGCCAAATGTTGGACCCCTGGCCATCCTTTCCCTGAGCCTAGATGTATCTATTACCCATTGCTATGTAACAAATCTTCCACCAACTAGTGGGGTAAAGTATGTGAGTCAGCTGTGTGGTCTGCTCATTTGAGCCAAGCTCTGCCCATCTCACTAGGCTCATGCATGTGCCTGCAGTCACCTGGCAGGTTGGCTGGAGGCTGGCTGGTCTAGGGTGGGTGACAATAGCAACCGAGGCACACGTCTTGTGTTATTCAACAGGTCAGCCCACACCTGTGCATACATCATGTGGGTACCCACATCCAGAAGGAAATACAGAGACACTTGTCCCCTTCAGGTTCCTAGTGCAATCTTGTTTGGTTGGAGATCTACGAATGTCTGGAGGGGAGATGCCTGGTCTTCTTTGGTCCTATATGGCTATGTTAACCACAAAGTAAGGTCACAGCTGCTCAGATGACAGAGGCCTCGGTGAGCTGGGCCCAAGTGCAGGAGTCCTTCCCTTCCCCAACAGTCCCAGTGCTCAGGTGGCTGCTCCCTCGTGGTAACTCATCTTCATTAATCAGCTCCCTCTGTCCCGCATCCCTCTTGTGGAAGGATTCTTGGCTGAATTACCAGAAATCTTTAGCTTACAGATCTTCCAAATCTTTATTTCTTGCTGGTGTGAGACTGTGGAGCTCCAGGCTACAGGGCCAGGGCTGCCAAGGAGCCTAAGACCTTATGAGACAAGATGCCTGACCAGTGTGACAGTGGAGAGCCCTGGACTTCCCAGAGGAAGTCCAGAAGCTTCTCAATAGTATGAGAGCAGTGAAGTCTCTCCAGAGGTGGACGCCATGTTCCTCAGGTAAGGAAGCAGTGCTAGGGGTAACTGTACACTTGTTGCACACCTGCATCTGAAACCTAGCATACTTAGCCATTGCTTCTTTCAGTACTCATATACAGATGCTTCTCAGGGAGCAAGCAGGCATGAGGAGTGCTGGATTAAGGGCAGTTCCAGCATCCAGCCATGGGGGCTGGTGTCATGTCCCAGCCACTCACAGCCAGTGCTACCTCTTTGGAGAGGCCACCCCTTCTCCAAGCCCATTAGGCCACAGGCTGTGCACTTGTTCCTTATGCCTCAGTCTGGGCTGCCTCCAAGAGAGACCAGGAGGTAAGACCATGGGTGTCGTTTATTTGAGAGGAGTTCCAGGAAGCAAGGCTGGGAAGTGATTACAGAAGAGAGGAAGGATACTAAAAGGTGTGTTCATGAGCAGGTAATCCACGAGGGCAACTGGTACTCAACCTGCTAAGGACCCTGTAGGAGACCGTGAATCCACCTCAGGGCTGTTACACTGAGACACAAGGAAGCTGGGATATTTATCCATCCACTAGCAACCCTTATCTGTTAAGGATCATGGTAACTCCCTAGCCCTTCTGGCTGGTCCTTTCTGTGGCAGTGCAACCCCTTAAAGACAGAGGATGGGCCATGTATGGTGGCTCACACGTATAATTGTGCAACCCCTTAAAGACAGAGGATGGGCCATGCATGGTGGCTCACACGTATAATCCCAGCACTTTGGGAGGCTGAGCAGGCGGATCACTTGAAGTCATGAGTTCAAAACCAGCCTGCCCAACATGGTGAAACCCTGGCTCTAGTAAAAATACAAAAAAAAATTAGCTGGGCATGGTGGTGGGCACTGGTAATCCCAGCTACTTGGGAAGTTGGGGCAAGACAATTACTTGAACCCAGGAGGTGGAGGTTAAAGTGAACTGAGATCACGCCTCTGCACTTTAGCCTGGGTGACAGAGGGAGACTCTGTCAAAAAAAGAAAAAGACAGAGGATACCCTCAAGCAGAGAGACTCGGGAAGCCCTTGATGTGGTAGGGAAACATTTGCAGTGGATCCTGAAAGGGCTGAGGTGATGGGTGAGACACTGAGAGTATCCACTACACCTTGCCAGGCAGACCATTCTCAGCATCTCCAGGAATAGGCTGTGTCTCTGTCTCCTCTGTGCAGTGGCTAGCAATTTTTCTTATCAAAAAATTTGAATCCTTCCCAGAGAAGCCTACTTACTGCACGAAGGGCAGGAGTTTGTGAAAATGGGGATGAGGACAGATACAGTAACACACACAAGAGCATTGGTTTGTCTTGAGACATGAGTCAACCTTTTGTATTCCTTGGTGTCAGGTCACGGACTAAGGCCTCAGGGAATGGGGTGGGGGCAGGGCATATCATCGGCAACTTCCTGAGAAGGGGCCTCAGGAGGCTCATGGTGGCTGGGAGACAGGTGCGCTGGCAGGTGAAAGGGTGCCGATGGGAAATGACAGCATTTATGACACTCCTCTTTCCTATCACAGTTCCAGTGCTTAATAGCTAGTTAAAATGTTTCTTTGGGTGGCGGTTTTACACACTCAAGACACATTTAATGTCATGTAGGGAGTATCTGACAGCAAATATTATCGCTGTTGTTTTTCATCCTTTCCCTCTCCCTAGACATGATTTTGAATAAGCCAGATATACAAGCCAGGGAGACAGGAAAATTGGGGTAGCTGTGTCCCTGACTGCGGAGACTTATATGTTGACGTGTCACGTGGCATTTCCTCTTCCCTAATGTGTTGTAATTAAATAAAAAGGTCTTCGCCTCATCTTCAGAGGGCTTCAAAATATGTTCCCAAGCAGGTGGTTGCTGTTTTACATAGGATATTACTTGGACAATTTGAGTAACCTTTTCAGCATTCAGCAGTTGATGATGTATGGGTACATCTAGGATTTTGAATGGAATGTAAAATCACTCTTGTTTATGTCCTCCTTTTGGAATTGTAATGAGCAGAAGGTAAAAAAGGTACACCTTCTACCCAGGAGAATAATCTACTAATGGTTGGGGAAGTTATTCTGGGATGGTAGAGATCAACACTAAGGTTTTCAGAATGGAAGGAGTCAGTTGGATTTGTAATTGCCTGAGTCAGAATTTATTACATGCGTCTGTTTGACCTTCAGGCTGATACAAATTGAAATGGCAGAATTGATCTCCTCCTTAATTTATGACATTGCAAAAAAGGACAACAAACCCTTGATTCCCTGCTTCTCAAGGAAACCTTGCCCGGATTCTCCTCCAAGAGGCACTTTTGTATTCTGAAGAAAATTCTCTTGAATGGTAGCATTAATGTTGAAAATCTTGCCTGTGTTTCTAAAGATAATTGTGACTTTTGTTAATTTCCAGGAGAATTTAAAAAAGGCAAGCCTTATTGAAAAAAGAAAAATCTAGAAGTTGATTTATAATGGTTATGAGAGGGGTTATGAGTTTCAAGGAGAAAGGTGATTGAATTTCTTCAGATTGGGCTTTGAGTCATCCTTTCCTACAATTAGAAACAAAAAATGAAGTGGTTATAAAACATGGCTAAGTTAACTACTGGCAGCTTGCAAAGTTGACTTAGTGCTCAGAAATCTTTCATGACTGGCTAAAGGCACAACCCTTGGTAATGCCTAAACCGCAAACTTAGTTACTTCTGTGTTTGTTACTATTGGCATAAAGGGAGTGATCTGAAGAGAGGTCTATTTTCTGAATGTACCAACATATCAAGAAAATGTTTATTTTGGACAGCATGTAAGCAAGATACTTGTAAAACTGAAATTTACTCTACAAATGAGAAGCACCATTATTATGATTGGAGACAGACATGGGAAGTATTTGCTAGGCACAGCTGGCCTTGATGATGAATTTGGAATCGCCTGAGGCCCAGAACATGTCACAGGAGTGGTGGTGCTGGCAGAGACCATGCAGAGAGCATTGGACTTTGCTTTTACTGCCTGATTTAGAGTTGGGGTGCACCCCTAGAACAGCAGCTATCCATGGTTGGGCTCCGTTCTATAGGGAATGCTCCTAGATGATCTGCCCAACCAGATACCAGATTCTTGATCATGAAGTTTGGTCAGCTCCATCTGATAAAAGTACATAGCATATAAATACAGCAAAATAAATAATTGATAATGGCTGAATGCACTCAAGCCATATGATACATGCATTTAACTAATATGAAATCAACCACTCTCATTAAGCAAAATGGAAGATATTTCTATTATTTGCTGTAAAAAAGATACCCCAATCAAATTACGTTTTGGCCTTCATAGTCCCAGAGGAAGGAAGGCCATAGTCAAAATGCAAAGAGAAACAATGTAAGTTACTTCTCGGTTTTTGAACTCCAAGGATCTGTGTCTTGGTGAATTCTAATCTGTTGAATAGATTTTCAAGGATAATTTAGGCCACACTTAATTTTTAGAGTCAACCCTCTATAAATGCACATTGTGAGGAAAACTGTTTATAGCAACAAGGGTTTAAGTAGAAACATATACACACCAGCTACCAACATTCTCATTGTATCTAGTTACACCTGCAGCCCAGCCTCAGAAACCTCAGAGAACGTGTTTCCTCTACATTTTACCAGGCAAAATGCAAGGCTCTGGTGTTAACCACCAATCTCTCCTCATGGGGCCTTTGACAAAGCCCCTGTTGGTCCTGCTCTAATCTGATCCCTCTTCCTCTTTGTTTTTCTGGATGATTCTGTGTTGGTTGAAGCAACCTACATCCCATAGTAAAATTGTGACACTGGTCGCTTCCTCCTGCTTTAGTAAATGTTAAGGTATCTTAGTCATGAATCTGCAATGACTCAATATTCAGCCCTAAAACACAGCCTTCAGTTTTCATACTTCTTTAATGCTATTTTGATTCCTAATTTATCTAACTATACATCCACAAAGTGCTTGAAGGAGGACATTTCTCAGATTCAATTATTCTCTGCAAATATCTCCTGTGAATACTGTTGTGATGAAGTCTTACAACGCTACCTGATTCTTGGTGGGAAGATGATAACTTTTGTGCCAAATGATTGATACCTGAGAACTGAGAACTTCCATTCCCTTCTACTTTCTGGTAGTTTCTTATTTGTTCTGTTATTCTTTCTGGTTTCCCAGTGGCAATTGAAATAAACCTATGCATATCGGCTGGGTGTGGTGGCTCACGCCTGTAATTCCAGTACTTTGGGAGGCTAAGGTGGGCCAGTCAGTTGAGGGCAGGAGTTTGAGAACAGCCTGGCCAACATGGTGGAACCCCATCTCTGCTAAAAATACAAAAATTAGCTGGGCATGGTGGCGCGTGCCTGTAGTCCCAGTTGTTCAGGAGGCTGAATCAGGAGAATCGCTTGAACCTGAGAGGTGGAGGTTGCAGCGAGCCGAGATCACTCCACTGCACTCCAGCCTGGGCAACAGAGTGAGACTCTGTCTCAAAAATAAATAATTAATTAAAAAGAAATCTATGCATGTCACCCTGTGGGTAGGGTGGTTCTGTTTAATTATTCTATTAGGCAGAATAATGCCCCTCAAAGGTGTCCACATCCTAATCACTAGAACCTGTGAATATGTTACTTTAAATGATCAAGCGGGGTTAGGGTTGCAGATTGAATCAAGGTTGCTAATCAGCTGACCTTACAATAGGAAGATTATACCGGGTTACTGAGTGAGCCCCATGTAATCGTAAGGGTTCTGAAAAGTGGAAGGTGGGAGCAGATGCCATGTGAAAGAGGACCTGACCCTCCGTTGATGGAGATGGAGGAAACGAGCTACCAGCTCAGGGATGCTGACAGTCTCTAGAAGATGGAAAAGGCAAGAAATCGATACTTTCCTGGGCCTTCGGGAAGGAACACAGCCCCCATCTGGATTTCAGCTGGAGCGATCCATGTTGGACTGCTAACCTACTGAACAGTAAGATCGTAAATTTGCATTGTTGCGAGCTGTTAAGTGTGTGACAATTTGTTACAGTAGCCAGAGAACATGGATACAATGGTTTTATTTCAAACTGTACTTGGGATTCCTTGGCTGTGGACAATCTGTACTGTAATTTTGTCCTTGTTGTTGCTTGATAATGACTATCATTTATTGAACCTTTACCACGGGTCTAGTCACTGCTCTAGGTGCCCCACAAAGAGCCATTTCTTGAATCAGTACATCAAGGCTATAAGTACCATCAACATCCCTGTTTTACATGAGAAAACCAAGACTCAGAGCAGTGAAGTCACGCACAGCTTGATGGTGGTGGAATTACGATTCACACAAGCCTATTTCAAAAGCCCTTCAGTCCTCCTGACTTTTGTGATAGACTGTGCCTTGCTTTACCCACTTAGAAAGGATGCCTATTTTGCAGATGAGAAAGTTGGAGCCCTGATGAGGTAGTGGTAAAGCAAGAGCATTTGGTTCACAGGGTCGGGGCTTTTCAGTGGGTTATCTGCTGGCTGAGAAACACAAATGCTTCCAGTCTGGAGGGACACAGCTTTCTAGCTGCATGTGATAGAAAGGTTGGGATTGGGAAGCGCGGTGAGATTGGAGGAAGAAGGGCATGCAATGGCACGACAGAAGTCCTAGGCAGCCAGTGGTGAATGGACTTGCTGTCTCTCGTTCTATGACCTATTGACCTATTTTATTTATTTATTATTTATTTATTTATTCCAACTTTTAGGTTCAAGGGGCACATGTGCAGGTTTGTGAAGTGGGTAAATTGCGTGTTGCAGGGGTTTGGTGTACAGATAATGTTATCACCAGGTAATCAGTGCAATACCTGATAGGTAATTTTTCTTCCTTTCTTTTCTTTTTTTTTTTTTTTTGAGATGGAGTTTCACTCTCGTCGCCCAGGCTGGAGTGCAGTGTCACGACGGCGGCTCACTGCAACCTCTGCCTCCCGGGTTCAGTGATTCTCCTGCCTCAGCCTTCCGAGTAGCTGGAATTACATGCACCTGCCACCATGCCGGGCTAATTCTTTGTGTTTTTCGTAGAGACGGGGTTTTGCCATGTTGGGCAGGCTGGTCTCAAACTACTGACCTCAGGGGGTCTCAGCCTCTCAAAGTGCTGGGATTACAGGTGTGAGCCGCGCCCAGCCAATAGGTAGTTTTTCAGTTCTCATCTTCCTCCCGTCCTCCACCCTCAGGTAGACCCCCGTGCCTTTTCCCTTCTCCATGCCTATGACCTACTTTTTTGAGACAGGGTCTTTCTCTGTTGCCCAGGCTGGAGTGCAGTGGGGCAAACACGACTCACTGCAGCCTTGACCTCCCAGGCTTAAGTGATCCTCCAGCCTCAGCCCCCCAAGTAGCTGGGACTAAAGGCATGCACCAACACGCCCAGCTAATTTTTGTATTTTTTAGTAAAGACAAGGTTTCACTGTGTTGCTCCCTGGTCTCAAACTCCTGGGCTCCAGTAATCTGCCTGCCTTGACCTCCCAAAGTGCTGGCATTTCAGGCATGAGCCACTGTGCCTGGCCTCTATGACCTATTTTAATAAAAGCAATGTTTTTATTTCTTGAAGCCAAAAGTATGGCTCAGTATGGTGGGAATGTGCACAGTTTGCCAAAAACTGCCGTGAACATGGAATAAAAGCAGAAAGACAGCCCTGAAGCTTAGTTTCCACAACCATAGTTCCCTTACTTTTCTGGGCTACAGACCATTCATGGGAACCCCTTATCCATCTGTTTCCACTCGGCTTTCTAATTTAACAAAGGAAAACCCAATCACTGCACTGAAATCAGCAAACAAATTGTGCTGCTGTTGATGAGAAACCAGTGAGGTGTTCTCCTTGGCTTTCATTTAAAACTACAAAGTGAAAGCCTTCAATCATTCCTGGAAAAAAATGCAGAGTCATTGTCACAAAAAGAGGAAAAAAATCTTAGTTAAGGTGTCTGTTATTTAAAAGATATTTTTAAAATATCATCTAAAAAGATTTTAAAAATGGGGATATTTTTAGCACCGCATTTGGCCTTCCACCACACTTTAAGAACCTTGCTGTAGGACATCTGGACACCACCAATTTGTGAAATGAATATGTGGAAGGATGAAAATATGTACTCCATTGTCCCAGGTCACTTAACATTTATTTGTTAGCATGCTGAGCTTGCTGAGCTGGGCGTTTTTTTCTTTTCTTTTCTTTCTTTCTTTTTTTTTTTTTACTCTTTAGTCATTCCAAGCTTTAGTATTGTCCAAACAAATTAAAATTCATCTCAATAATTTAGATTAATGTAGGTCTCTTCAATTGATCTATGTATATGTTGCATAACAAATGAGATCATTAAAAGACTGCTCTGGGAGCTTAATACAGAAACACAAACATGCACTATGATAATAATATTAATAATGTTTTATGTGCCTTTTATTCCAAAGGGTTTCAAAGAGCTTTACCAACTTTACAAATAATGTTTGTGTATACAAGTAATGCATATATGCTTTAATCTTCTAGGTAGTTCCTAATATTGTTAGTTCTCCCCCAACCCCCAATGTGGGCCTTAATGTCTTTATGGGTATTCTCCATGTTTATCTGTTGTCTGTCTTCTCCTCTTACCATTTAAGCACTGGGGCCACCAAACTCTTTTTTCTGTGCACTTCCATCAACAAAAAGGGGTGAAACCTGTACCTTTACTATGTGCGTTTGTGTGCATCTGTGTATGTTACATAAAAATTATTCTTCCATACTATGGTACTGATGTATTGTGTGTGTTGTAAAGCATACCTAGAAATATATAAAATTGATTATACGAAGTTGAAATACAAAACATTTTGCAATATTTCTGATGGCTTCTCATCTTCATTAACTAATCTCTCAAGCCACAGTAAATACCTAGAGAAAAATTTAGTGTGAATGATACTGGAGGTAAATAAAATAATGTTCTTGATAATTTCATCACAGTTTTAGCTAACCTAAACTTTTTTAAACTTCTCATTTTGAAAAATTTTAAATACGCACAAAAGAAGAAAAACTAGTATAATGAAACCCCACATTTCATCACTCACCTTCAACATTATCTACACTTTTAATCATCGTAATTAGATCATTATTATTCTTATCTGGTAATGTGTCTAGTAAATAGTTCCTAGTGGAAGTGAGGTCTCAGCTCTGCCATTTTCTTTTTGCTCCAAGATTTCATGGGAGACATCTTTTTTTTTTTTTTTTTTCCCTTCTTTTTGAGACAGAGTCTTGCTCTGTCACCCAGTCACCCAGGCTGGAGTGCAGCGGTGCAATCTCGGCTCACTGCAACCTCCACTGCCTGATTTCAAGCGATTCTCCTGCCTCAGCCTTCTGAGTAACTGGGATTATAGACATGCACCACCATGCCCAGCTAATTTTTGTATCTTCAGTACACATAGTGTTTCGCCATGTTGGCCAGGTTGATCTCAAACTCCTGACCTCAAGTGATCTGTCTGCCTCCCAAAGTGCTAGGATTACAGGCATGAGCCACCGTGCCCAGCCAAGAAGACATCTTTTAAGATACTCTTTGTATTAGTCATTTCAGGCTGCCATAATAAAATACCACAGAGTGGCCGGGCTTAAATAACAGAAATTTATTTCCCATGGTTCTGGAGGCTAGAAGACTAAGATCAGGGTGTCAGCATGGATAAACTCTGGAGAGGGCCCTCTTCCTGGCTCGTAGATGGCTTCCTTCTCACTGTATGCTTGCCTGGTCCTTCTTTAGTTCATGCATGGAGATAGGGAGACTGCGAGCCCCCTGCTGTCTCTTTTCACTATGCCTCACACTTATGACTTTGTCTAACCCGAATTACCTCACCAGGTTCCCATCTCTAAATACCATCATCATATTGGAGATGAGGGCTTCAACATATGAATTTTGGGGTGACTCAGAATTCATATAAATTCAGTCCATAGCGCTGGTCTAATTTTTGATAGTTTATGTAACACTAGAGAAATGAGTGTTAGAGAAATTATACATTCTCTTTGCTGACACACTTAACGACAATAAGTTGCATGTTGAAAATGAGCAAATGAAGGAAGGAACCACCACTGCAAACCCCCCAGTTTTCCCTCAGATGCCTGTAATCCTAGACATGCTCTGAGATACATGATCTGCATGAGACCGTCTGTGTCACCGAGTCAATGAAATATTGAGATAGCCTTTCATTCTTATTTTTTAAGAGAAAAATGTAGAAGTTTTAATATTTCCTATCTGTAACTGTCATATACCATTCTTTTAAGTAATCATATTTCAATAAATTTGTGAAGACCAACCTTTTGTTGGCTGCCAGGTCTTTTGAATAGTATCTGCCTTGGTCAGGTAAACACAGAATTAAAGCATGTTGGCTTTGTCTAATTTACAAAAAATATATAATCTTTGTTTCACTTAAAATGACCATAGTGTTTGGTCTTCTGCCCATAGAACTGAGCCATATAAAAGGTGTGCATTAAACCTATCTGAGTATATGTAACATCTTGCATGAATTGCAATATTCATTCAACTCTCATTCATTCACTTATTGAGCATGTGCTATGTGCCCTGCACTGTTCTTGACGCTTGGGTAATATCAATGAATTACACGTAGAACGTATATTCTAGTGGAGGGAGGTAGAAAAATACATAGATCTGTAAATTATGTAGAATATTAGAAGAGGTAAGTGCTATGAAAGAGTTAAAGCAGGCTAAGGAGGAGTGGGGGTGGGGTGGGAGTGGGGCTGGGTTGCAATTTTAATTACGGTAGTCAGGGTAGGTCTCATTGTGAAGGTGAGCTTTGAGCAAATATTTGAAAGGTGAGACAGTTGGTTATACAGCTAGATTGTTCTGATCAGAGGGAGCAACTCTTGCAAAGGCCTAAGGAAGGAGTGTACATGATGTATGTGACCATTAGCTTGGGGGCCAGAGTGTATGGAGGGTGGGGAGAAAGAGAGAGAGAGTCAGAAAAATAACAGGGACCTAGACTATGGCGTTCCATGTCATTGTAAGACTTTGGCTTTTACTTGGAGGAAAATGGGGAGCCATCGCAGGCTTTTGAAGGGAGGAGGCATATGATCTGACTTATGCTTTAACAGGATTAGTCTGGTTCCCATGTTGAGCCTCAAGAAAGGACAAAAGAGTGCCCAGGAAGACTAGGTAGGAGCCCATTACAGGAATCCAGGTGAGAGATGATGGCAGCTCAGACCTGGGTAGGAGCCATGTGGTGTGAGAAGGGGTCAGATTTTGGATATATATTGAAGGTAGAGAATGCTGTTCTTTGATAAATTAAATGAGAAAAAGGGGTTAGGAATAGCTCCAAAGTTTTTGGCCTGAGTCACTGGAAAAATGGAGTTTGCATCATTTGAGATGGAAAGGTTGCAATTGGAATGGGTTTTGTGGGTAAGAGCCAAAGTTCAGGTTTGGACATGCTCAGTTTGAGGAACCCACCAGGTAATCAAGCAATGGTGTTGAATAGGCTGTTGAATATATCAGTCTCAAGTTCCAAAGAAAGAATGGAGCTGGAAATAAAAATTTGGAAATTGTTAGCATAGAGAGCATGTACTATGCGCCAGATATCATGCTAGGTGCTAGGAATACACGGTGAATAAGATGAACTCAAGATCTTGTGCAAAGTTTTCCAAACTATGCTTTCCAACCATGGTTCTGCATAAATAAATGAGTATTCTGAGGGGGAAAAAAGCTCTATAGTCAAATAAATTGCAGAAACGTTGTGTGTCACTCTTAGGATTCATAATGCATATGAACATTTTAAAGGCTTTGAGAAGTTCTGCACTAAAGAAATCTGTTTAAATGTGTTTAACCCAGATTTCCCCAAATTTATTTTTCATTGCATTTTTAATTCCCTTTTGCAGGCATGCATATTACCCTCTGAAGATAACAAATTTGGAAATCCGAACTGGTGCAACTGATAATGCAAATAACTAATTATATTGTGATGTGACACGGGTTTCAAGTGAGATGTTCACTAAGTTTTATGGAAGACAAACATAATATTTTTCTACCTGGAAAGACAAGGAAAGGCTTTTATCCGTATTTCTTTTTTTTGTGTGTGTGTTTTTTATTGACAGAAGGAACTGTTTAGCATCATTGATTTCTCATTAGCAATCTTTAAAACATAGATTTTTGACACAACACATAGTTACAAATAGACAAAATTTGTCAATACAGCTGTCAGATGAAAAGAACAGACTTTCCTTTTGTAGTACTGCTTTTCTTTTTATTATTATTATTATTATTATTATTATACTTTAAGTTCTAGGGTACATGTGCATAACGTGCAGGTTTGTTACATATGTATACTTGTGCCATGTTGGTGTGCTGCACCCATCACCCATCAACTCATCATTTACATCAGGTATAACTCCCAATGCAATCCCTCCCTCCTCCCCCCTCCCCATGATAGGCCCCAGTGTGTGATGTTCCCCTTCCCGAACCCAAGTGATCTCATTGTTTAGTTCCCACCTATGAGTGAGAACATGCGGTGTTTGGTTTTCTGTTCTTGTGATAGTTTGCTAAGAATGATGGTTTCCAGCTGCATCCATGTCCCTACAAAGGACACAAACATCCTTTTTTATGGCTGCATAGTATTCCATGGTGTATATGTGCCACATTTTCTTAATCCAGTCTGTCACTGATGGACATTTGGGTTGATTCCAAGTCTTTGCTATTGTGAATAGTGCCGCAATAAACATACATGTGCAAGTGTCTTTATAGCAGCATGATTTATAATCCTTTGGGTATATACCCAGTAATGGGATGGCTGAGTCATATGGTACATCTAGTTCTAGATCCTTGAGGAATCGCCATACTGTTTTCCATAATGTTTGAACTAGTTTACAATCCCACCAACAGTGTAAAGGTGTTCCTATTTCTCCACATCCTCTCCAGCACCTGTTGTTTCCTGACTTTTTAGTGATTGCCATTCTAACTGGTGTGAGATGGTAGCTCATTGTGGTTTTGATTTGCATTTCTCTGATGGCCAGTGATGATGAGCATTTTTTCATGTCTGTTGGCTGAATGAATGTCTTCTTTTGAGAAATGTCTGTTCATATGCTTTGCCCACTTTTTGATGGGGTTGTTGTTGTTTCTTGTAAATTTGTTTGAGTTCTTTGTAGGTTCTGGATATTAGCCCTTTGTCAGATGAGTAGATTGCAAAAATTTTCTCCCATTCTGTAGGTGCCTGTTCACTCTGATGGTAGTTTCTTTTGCTGTGCAGAAGCTCTTTAGTTTAATTAGATCCCATATTAATTTTGGCTTTTGCTGCTGTTGCTTTTGGTGTTTTAGACATGAAGTCCTTGCCCATGCCTATGTCCTGAATGGTACTACCTAGGTTTTCTTCTAGGGTTTTTATGGTATTAGGTCTAACATTTAAGTCTCTAATCCTCTTGAATAGTTTTCATATAAGGAGTAAGGAAAGGATCCAGTTTCAGCTTTCTACTTATGGCTAGCCAATTTTCCCAGCACCATTTATTAAATAGGGAATCCTTTCCCCTTTCTTGTTTTTGTCAGGTTGTCAAAGGTCAGATGGCTGTAGCTGTGTGGTATTTCTGAGGACTCTGTTCTTTCCATTGGTCTATATCTCTGTTTTTGGTACCAGTACCATGCTGTTTGGTTACTGTAGCCTTTTAGTATAGTTTGAAGTCAGGTAGCGTGATGCCTCCAGCTTTGTTCTTTTGACTTAGGATTGTCTTGCAATGCGGGCTCTTTTTTGGTTCCATATGAACTTTAAAGCAGTTTTTCCAATTCTGTGAAGAAACTCATTGGTAGCTTGATGGGGATGGCATTGAATCTATAAATAACCTGGGCAGTATGGCCATTTTCACGGTATTGATTCTTCCTATCCATGAGCATGGTATGTTCTTCCATTGTTTGTGTCCTCTTTTATTTCACTGAGCAGTGGTTTGTAGTTCTCCTTGAAGAAAGGGTCCTTTACATCCCTTGTAAGTTGGATTCCTAGATATTTTATTCTCTTTGAAGCAATTGTGAATGGAAGTTCATTCATGATTTGGCTCTCGTTTGTCTGTTACTGGTGTATAAGAATGCTTGTGATTTTTGCACATTAATTGTATCCTGAGACTTTGCTGAAGTTGCTTATCAGCTTAAGGAGATTTTGGGCTGAGACAATGGGGTTTTCTAAATATACAATCATGTCATCTGCAAACAGGGACAATTTGACTTCTTCTTTTCCTAACTGGATACCCTTGATTTCTTTCTCTTGCCTGATTGCCCTAGCCAGAACTTCCAACACTATGTTGAATAGGAGTGGTGAGAGAGGGCATCCATCCCTGCTTGTGCCAGTTTTCAAAGGGAATTTTTCCAGTTTTGCCCACTCAGTAGATATTGGCTGTGGGTTGTCATAAATAGCTCTTATTATTTTGAGGTACGTTCCATCAATACCGAATTTCTTGAGCGTTTTTAGCATGAAGGGGCTGTGAATTTCTCAAAGGCCTTTTCTGCATCTATTGAGATAATCATGTGATTCTTGTCTTTGGTTCTGTTTATATGCTGGATTACGTTATTGATTTGCAAATGTTGAACCAGCCTTGCATCCCAGGGATGAAGCTCACTTGATCATGGTGGATAAGCTTTTTGATGTGCTGCTGAATCCGGTTTGCCAGTATTTTATTGAGGATTTTTGCATGGATGTTCATCAGGGATATTGGTCTAAAATCTCTTTTTTTGTTGCGTCTCTGCCAGGCTTTGGTATCAGGATGATGTTGGCCTCATAAAAAGAGTTAGGGAGGATTCCCTCTTTTTCTATTGATTGGAATAGTTTCAGAAGGAATGGTACCAGCCTCCTTGTACCTCTGGTAGAATTCAGCTGTGAATCCATCTGGTCCTGGATTTTTTTGGTTGGTAGGCTATTAATTATTGCCTCATTTCAGAGCCTGCTATTGGTCTATTCAGGGATTCAACTTCTTCCTGGTTTAGTCTTGGAAGAGTGTAAGTGTCCAGGAAATTATCCATTTCTTCTAGATTTTCTAGTTGATTTGCGTAGAGGTGTTTATAGTATTCTCTGATGGTAGTTTGTATTTCTATGGGGTCGGTGGTGATATCCCCTTATCATTTTTTATTGCGTCTATTTGATTCTCTCTCTTTTCTTCTTTATTAGTCTTGCTAGCGGTCTGTCAATTTTGTTGATCTTTTCAAAAAACCAACTCCTGGATTCATTGATTTTTTGGAGGGTTTTTTGTGTCTCTATCTCCTTCAGTTCTGCTCTGATCTTAGTTATTTCTTGCCTTCTGCTAGCTTTTGAATGTGTTTGCTCTTGCTTCTCTAGTGCTTTTAATTGTGATGTTAGAGTGTCAATTTTAGATCTTTCCAGCTTTCTCTTGTGGGCATTTAGTGCTATAAATTTCCCTCTACACACTGCTTTAAATGGTCCCAGAGATTCTGGTATGTTGTATCTTTGTTCTCATTGGTTTCAAAGAACATCTTTATTTCTGCCTTCATTTCGTTATGTACCCAGTAGTCATTCAGGAGCAGGTTGTTCAGTTTCCATGTAGTTGAGCGGTTTTGATTGAGTTTCTTAGTCCTGAGTTCTAGTTGGATAGCACTGTGGTCTGAGAGACAGTTTGTTATAATTTCTGTTCTTGTACATTTGCTGAGGAGTGCTTTACTTCCAACTACGTGGTCAATTTTGGAATAAGTGTGATGTGGTGCTGAGAAGAATGTATATTCTGGTTGGGTGAAGAGTTCTATAGATGTCTATTAGGTCTGCTTGCTGCAGAGATGAGTTCAATTCCTGGATATCCTTGTTAACTTTCTGTCTCGTTGATCTGTCTAGTGTTGACAGTGGGGTGTTGAAGTCTCCATTATATTGTGTGGAGTCTAAGTCTCTTTGTAAGTCTCTAAGGACTTGCTTTATGAATCTGGGAGCTCCTGTATTGGGTGCATATATATTTAGGATAGTTAGCTCTTCCTGTTGAATTGATCCCTTTACATTATGTAATGGCCTTCTTTGTCTCGTTTAATCTTTGATGGTTTAAAGTCTGTTTTATCAGAGACTAGTATTGCAACCCCTGCTTTTTTTGTTCTCCATTTTCTTGGTAGATCTTCCTCCATCCCTTTATTTTGAGCCTATGTATGTCTCTGCATGTGAGATGGGTCTCCTGAATACAGCGACTGATGGGTCTTGACTCTTTATCCAGTTTGCCAGTCTGTGTCTTTTAATTGGACCATTTAGTCCATTTACATTTAAGGTTAATATTGTTATGTGTGAACTTGATCCTGCCATTATGATATTAACTGATTATTTTTCGTTAGTTGATGCAGTTTCTTCCTAGCCTCGATGGTCTTTACATTTTGGCATGTTTTTGCAATGGCTGGTACCAGTTGTTCCTTCCATGTTTAGTGCTTCCTTCAGGGTCTCTTGTAAGGCAGGCCTGGTGGTGACAAAATCTCTAAGCATTTGCTTATCTGTAAAGGATTTTATTTCTCCTTCACTGATGAAACTTAGTTTGGCTGGATATGAAATTCTGGGTTTAAAATTCTTTTCTTTAAGAATGTTGAATATTGGCCCCCACTCTCTTCTGGCTTGTAGAGTTTCTGCCAGAGATCTGCTGTTATTCTGATGGGCTTCCCTTTGTGGGTAACCCGACCTTCTCTCTGGCTGCCCTTAAGATTTTTTCCTTCATTTCAACTTTGGTGAATCGGCAATTTGTGTCTTGGAGTTGCTCTTCTCGAGGAGTATCTTTGTGGTGTTCTTGTATTTCCTGAATTTGAATGTTGGCCTGCCCTACTAGGTTGGGGAGTTCTCCTGGATGATATCCTGAAGAGTGTTTTCCAACTTGGTTCCATTTTCCCCTCACTTTCAGACACCCCAATCAGATGTAGATTTGGTCTTTTTACATAATCCCATACTTCTTGCAGGCTTTGTTCATTTCTTTTTCTTCTTTTTCTTTTGGTTTCTCTTCTCGCTTCATTTCATTCATTTGATCCTCAATCGCTGATACTCTTTCTTCCAGTTGATCGAGTCAGTTACCGAAGCTTGTGCATTTGTCACATATTTCTCGTGTCATGGTTTTTATCTCTGTCATTTCATTTATGACCTTCTCTGCATTAATTATTCTAGCTATCAATTCTTCCACTCTTTTTTCAAGATTTTTAGTTTATTTGCGCTGGGTACATAATTCCTCCTTTAGCTCTGAGAAGTTTGATGGACTGAAGCCTTCTTCTCTCATCTCGTCAAAGTCATTCTCCATCCAGCTTTGATCTTTTGCTGGCGATGAGCTGTGCTCCTTTGCAGGGGGAGATTTGCTCTTATTTTTTGAATTTCCAGCTTTTCTGCCCTGCTTTTTCCCCATCTTTGTGGTTTTATCTGCCTCTGGTCTTTGATGATGGTGACGTAATGATGGGGTTTTGGTGTAGGTGTCCTTCCTGTTTGATAGTTTTCCTTCTAACAGTCAGGACTCTCAGCTGTAGGTCTGTTGCAGATTGCTTGAGGTCCACTCCAGACCCTGTTTGCCTGGGTATCAGCAGCAGAGGCTGCAGAAGATAGAATATTGCTGAACAGCGAGTGTACCTGTCTGTTTCTTGCTTTGGAAGCTTCCTCTCAGGGGTGTACTCCACCGTGTGAGATGTGGGGTGTCAGTCTGCCCCTAGTGGGGGATGTCTCCCAGTTAGGCTACTCAGGGCTCAGGGACCCACTTGAGCAGGCAGTCTGTCCGTTCTCAGATCTCAACCTCCGTGTTGGGAGATCCACTGCTCTCTTCAAAGCTGTCAGAGTCTTTTGCGTCTGCAGAGGTTTCTGCTGCTTTTTGTTGTTGTTGTTGTTGTTGTTTAGCTGTGCCCTGTCCCCAGAGGTGGAGTCTACAAAGACAGGCAGGCTTCCTTGAGCTGCTGTGAGCTCCACCCAGTTCGAGCTTCCCAGCGGCTTTGTTTACCTACTTAAGCCTCAGCAATGGCGGGTGCCCCTCCCCCAGCCTCGCTGCTGCCTTGCGGTTAGATCGCAGACTGCTGTGCTAGCAATGAGGGAGGCTCCGTGGGCGCGTGACCCTCCCGGCCAGATGTGGGATATAATCTCCTGATGTGCCCGTTTGCTTAAGGCACAGTATTGGGGTGGGAGTTACCCGATTTTCCAGGTGTTGTGTGTCTCAGTTCCCCTGGCTAGGAAAAGGGAATCCCTTCCCCCTTGCGTTTCCCAGGTGAGGCGATGCCTCGCCCTGCTTCAGCTCTCGCTGGTCGGGCTGCAGCAGCTGACCAGCACCGATTGTCCGGCACTCCCTAGTGAGATGAACCCAGTACCTCAGTTGAAAATGCAGAAATCACTGGTCTTCTGTGTCGCTCGCGCTGGGAGTTGGAGACTGGAGCTGTTCCTATTCGGCCATCTTGCTCCGCCCTGTATCTGTATTTCTTAAACCTCAGAATGATAGACTCATGCCTTATGGATGAGGTCCAAATACAGCCCCGACAATAACAAGTTCAGATTCACTGGATGAACCGAAGTAAGTTACATCTCTGTTTCTTTTTCAACTGGAAAATTAAGACAGAAATATTGACCTATACATCAAGGGTATCATAAAAAGCAGTTATCTATTTTGCAAGCATTGTATTTGATTAAATTGCACTCACTTATTGGGAAATACAGTTGTTAAGAGTTAGCTGTCAATTATTGATTAGTAAGCACCCTTTACTTAGCCTAATTACCCCTGCATTCATAGCTTTAATTAGCACCCAAAATGAATTAATTAGAGGATAAGGGTGGTAGAGTTAATGGCAGCCCAGGTTAGTTTGATCAGAGAGTGGTGCTAGCCTGAGAGATTTTAGAAAACTTGTAAGGTTTGAAGGAGTTGAACTGCATAGAATGCATCACAGGTGGGTTGTAATTGCTTCGTCCCTTTGATATTAATGTGTGGAGTACGCACAGAGGGGAGCTGTACTTAGATTCTATTATTGGCATCCTCCTAAACATTCCCACCCACAAACTTGATGAGGGATCCCACAAGACTTTGCTCAATTCTTTCTTCGCAGATGATGTGCTAATTTTTTTTAAAAATTACTTGCTGAGACGTATGACTTCATTACGTTATGTAACATAGGTTCAGTTGCGACTAAAAGTGCTGAATGGAATGGAAGAAATGGGATAATGGAAGAACAGATTTGGGCAATTAATAATGAAATTTGCACCAGCAACCATCAGCTTTCATTTTAGGCTTAGTCTCAAAGGTAGTTGTTTCCACCTGTTTTTTCCCCATTCCTTTTTACCCCAGACTTGCTCCGTGTTTCTCATGTTGAGAAATGCCTGACAATCATGCCTTTTGCTATATAAGCTTATCTCCTATCCTACCAGTGCAAAATCAGAGATACTAGCTTTGATTTGTTGTTCTTTCCATTATTTTAATTAGAATGTGATTTCAAAAAGCATTGTTTGTATTTCCCCATTTTATCTAACACGATATTATTTTTCCTGTTTTGCATGCAGTGCTTGGTGTGCTTGCCTTTATGTCTTCTACAGTTTTGAAACACTTCTAATTTCCTCACTGGGATGGTGATGTGTGCTACAGCTCTTAAAAACATTTCCACACTTGAGAAGTTGGGAAGGAATGTACAGACAATTGAACTGTCATGCCAAGACCTAGTTTAATGAATCAATATCATTCCGATTACGTAATTTCTAATGCAATCTCAAGAAGGAAAAGTGAGAAATTGGAGGCAGAAGATGTCAAGAGGTATCATAATAGAAACTGGAAACTGTCTTCAAGGGAAATTGGTACATGAATATATATTTGGAAGTGATCAAACCTCCTGGCCATTGGGAGTACCCAAAACTGACTTATCTAACAGTAGATTTCTCAAAGTAGCTCAGTGGACTTGCTTTTGAATATACCAATAATTCTCTCTTTAAGCACATAACTCAAGATGACTATGATTGAACTAATAATCACTACCATCATCTCCCATTTTCCTTATCCCTCTTTTCAGTGTTTTTCCCCTTGGTGAATGGAACCAACATCCATTCGGTAGCACAAGACCAAATCCTTTGAGTTACTCTCCAGTGCCCAATGGAAAGACTTACTTCTCCTCTAGATAATATTCCACGACATTTCTTTGTTTCATTGCCACTGTCCTAGTCCAAGCCAACCCCCTCTCTTGTGTGATCCTCTGTGGTAGCCTGCTAATGGTCTCTCTTACATTTTCACCTTCAGTCTGATTCCTATGCTACAGCCAGAATTAGCATATGCATCAAAATGCCAATCTTAGGACATCTTCCCCTCTCCCCTTATAAAACACTGTGATGGCGCCCTATCACTTTAAAATTCAGCAACAAGTCGTTTTAACAACAGTACATCTCCCCCTGCTCTGGCTTCCTCTCATCTCCACTGCTCCTTTCTCTCTGATCTCCAGCCAGGCTGCTTTCTTTCAGGCTCCTGCACCAACCCTGTTCCCTCTTGTCCTGTGCACATGCTCTTGTCTCTGCCTGAAACCTCTTTCCTCATCTTTGCTACAATCCTATGTACCCTTTAGGTTCCAGGTCAATCACCGTGTCCTCGTTGCAGCTTTTTGACCCCCAGACCAGGCCATTCCTCCCTGCCCATTACATGGTCTTACTCATCTTCCCCTCCTTCACAGCACTTCACTTAATTGTGATTTTGTAAGTATTTCTGTGATGACTTAATTCATATTCATCTCTACTACTAGACTATAATTGCCATGAGTCAAGGGCCATCTGTCTATCCATCATCTATCAATCATCTATCTATCCCTCATCTATCTTTAAAATATATGTATTCAAATTCAGAAATACACATTCAAAAATATATATTCAAAATTATACATCCGTTTTTTTTTTAATACACATCCCACAAGGAGGAGCTCAATACATATTTGGGAAATAGATAATTTGTAATTTTCTACCTGGTTTACAAAGTTTCCCCAGAATGAACAACTCCACTGTGTCAAAGCAGGAAGCAAACTGCTTCTCTCCTATCTGCTATTTTCTAAGAATTTTTAGTCTAAAACCTAAGACCATTAGTTGATATTACTTCGACTTTCTTTTGTCTATATTTTCTCTGTGGTCTTTCTTTGTAGTCTCTCCTTTTTTCCTCATTCGTGCCTTCTAAATTATGTTAAAATCTCATAAAAGGTGTGCCTTTGGTTTTATTGGTCTCTTTTTGTAGTGTGTATCAGTGCAGCCTGAGCAGAAAGGTGCTGTTAAGTGATTAAAAAAAAAAAATTATGATGGGAATGACAAAAGCATTGTTCCACCAATGTGTTCCACTCTCAATAACTTTACATCCTCTTGGATACTGAGACAGTATCAGTGGACATATAATTTCTCTACCATGAGATCAGACTCCAACCATTCCCACCCAGTAGCTTCCTTCGTGTACCATAGTGTGTGTGTGCTGGGGGGGTATTACCAGAGTAGCTTGATTGTGGTAATGACTCACAGGCAGAGTCATTCAGCTTCTCATACCTGAAAAATGATCAATGACTTAATTAACACATTGCTCCTCCAAGTTCCCAGGGGTAAATGTATGCAAATGGACAAAATAAACTAATCCATAAAGTCACTGATCATTTCAGTAGATTCATATGGAATTTCACATAATACTTTGAAAATATGCAATGGCTTATAAACAACATTCTCTAATGAAACTTTAAATTTAAGTCAGCAGGATGAAACATAAAGTAACGTTTGTTCAGCTGACTCTTTGAGGCAGTTTGGTAACGCCATGAGCACTAGTCCCTAAGTTAGAACTGGGCGTCATTTTTGGTTCCTTTTTTTCTATGCAGTTGATCTTAGGCGAGGAATCTACCTGAACCTCATTTTCCTCTTTAATAAAATTAGAAGCACAATGCCTCTCACACAGGAATGTTTTTATAAAACACAGAACACCATATTGTGAATGCTGTTATTGCTAATTACCAAGTGAAAGCAGTCTGAAGGTCGTTTGTCAAAATGTGATAGCCTCCAAGTGTGAGGCGGATCTCAGGAATAAAAGGGTCTCAAGAATTTACCTTTCCTTTAATAAGATCCAGTAATGATCATGAGGAGTGGCAAAGTGGGTGCGTGACTCATTCATTCAGACACATCCAGGAAAGAACCAAATCAGCAAACCAGCCTGTGCGTCTGAGTGCATGTGTGTGCATGTAGGTGTGTGTGAGTCTTTGTGTGAAGACTGCTGATTCCTTTGCTTCAATCACTGTCACAAAGTAGGTGTCATAAAAATGAACCCAAATGCTTTTCTGGTTCAGGAAGAAATAAATGCAGGCAGCTAAAATGAGTCCACAAAAAGGCAGTAATATTGCAGTTAAATGTTGGAATGAGCAAGACTTCTGCAATTGATTCCCAGTTAGAGAATGAAGACATTCTTTTCTTTCTCTAAATGTGAAAAGATAATTTTCAAAAATCTAAAAACAGGACTCATTCAAATATAGAATGAACAAATATCAAAATGTATTAATTCATTACTAAAGGTACCAGTAAGATGATAAAACTGCAAGGAACATTTAAGAAACTGGGGTTCTCACAGACCATTAGGGAGGGCACACTGAAAGCTGGATACTATCCTACAGGGCCATGCAACTATAACCTTTGAGGGCATTTTTTTTTTCTACTGAATAGAAGTAATTTGCATTTCCACCAGACTAAAATCTACAATTTAGCATATAACATCACAGTGTCTGGGCTCTAATCAATAGTAAATAGAAATGTCAACAGAGGTACATTCTCCTAGAGATTTAACCCCTACTGGGCCAGTTGAACAATGCTTCAGTGCTTCAGAATGGCATTAAAGAGTTTGCAGCCATGCTCTTGGCCCTGTTTCCAAGTTTGGATACATTTTCTTAAGACAAGTGGCTGATTACATCTAATTTTCCAGTTTTTCCAATGTAGGGGAACAGCTCCAGCAACCTGATAATCCTCTCATATGCTGGCTCTGAGCAGGAATTCAGGATTGCATCAGCAACATGGCTGACATCGAAGCCTTTGGTGATGTGGCTGGCAGTCATTCTGCCCCGAGCAACACAGATACTGGAGAGTATTCAGGTCGATCCCTCATTTTAAAGCTGAGGAAACTGAGGCCAGAGAGGGAAGTGATTGTCTGGCATATCTTTTCCTGCCTTGTTTTTTAAGGTCCAACTCAAGAATGATCTTTCTTTTTAAATCATCTCTGACACCTCATGCCCAAACCCTACCCACCTTAACAGAAGGTAGGGCGTCCCCACCACTGTGATCCCATAGAATTGTATTAGTATCTCTACCATCATGTGTGCCATATTGTTTTATACCCATTTGTTCGTTTGCTTATCTCCCTGGCTAGGCTTGGGGTATTTCAGTGTAGGAAGAGTATCATATTCATTTTTGTATGTTAGTGTTGAGTTCTGTGCCTGACATATAATAAATGCTCACTAAGTGTTTATTGATTTGAATTGAAATTGCCTGAGATTCAACAAGTTTAGTAGCAGAGTTTTGAGAGGACCCACCTCTCCTATATTTCAGACCATCACTCCTTCTGTGACATCTCGGTATCCCTAAAAACTGCAGCACCGTGTTAATCATAAATGGTAGCCTAGTGTCATAGACTGTGTAATAAGTGATATAAACAGGAATCGTGAACAGATGGAATCTTTCTTCAGGCTTTCCATTTGCTTTAGTATTCAGGCAAGCAGCACAGAAATGACAGGAAAGACCTTTCCCCACTTCTCACTGCCCTAGAGTGGGAGCCCCTCCAGCCTTGCAAGTCTCAAGGCCTTGCTAGCATACATGAGCACGCAGCTCCCGCTGCAGGGCTAATGGACTTCAGGGAATATACGTGGTATCTGGTGTCTAGGCATCGCTTCTCAGTGAAAGGCAGCTTTTTATCTTTTCTAGAATTCCCTATTTTCATTACAATTTTATATATTTCATTCAACCTTCTATATCCTGCAGGTTCCTCATCTGTGGATTCAACCAACTGCAGGTCAAAACTATTTAAAAACACACAGTAAAAATAACAATACAACAATAAATAATACAACTTTTAAAATACAATATAACAACTATTTACATAGCATTTACATTGCATTAAGTATAATAAATAATCTAGAGACAATTGAAAATATACAGGAGGATATATGTAGGTTATATGCACATACAATGCCATTTGATATCTAGGGACTTAAGCATCTGAGGATTTTGGTATCCACTGGGGTCCTGGAACAATCCCCCATGGATACCAAGGGAAGACTGTATAATTATCTGATGAATGTGTAGATAATTCTTATTGGAGAAAATCTCAAAACTATTAGAGAAAAGCAGAGCATTAAATCACCTACAATTTCATTTTTAAAAGCTGACTGCTTGTAATACTTTGGTGTAAATTCTTAACGTATTCTTCTATACATCTGTATCTATCTATCTATATGAATTATTTAACCAAATTGTGATCACGCAGCCTGTAGTTCTTATAATTTACATTTTATAACTTAACTATATATACAAGCTTACTGCCCTGTTAGAAAGTAGAGTTGTATATATAATTTGTAATCACTGCATATCATGGCATTGTCTAACTGACCATTATTTAGCCATTTAAAAAATATTGTTGGCCACATTGGTGGTTTCTAATTTATGATAGTTATAAGCAATCTCAAGATAAATATAATTGAGGCTAAATCTTGGCATACAACATTTAAAATAATATTTATTGTATGGGTTTTATTATTATTATTATTATTATTTGTGGGTTTTTTTTTTTTTTTGAGACAGGGTCTTGTTCTGTCATCCAGACTGGAGTGCAGTGTCACAATCGTGGCTCACTGTGTGTGGTCTAGGCCTCCTGGGCTCAAGGGATCCTCCTACCTCAGCCTCCTGAGTAACTGGAACTACAGGCACATGCCACTGTGCCAGAATAATTTTTAAAAATTTTTAGTAGAGATGGGGTCTCACTATGTTGCCCAGGCTAGTCTCCAACTCCTGGGCTCAAGTGATCCTCCTGTCTCAGCCTCCCAAAGTGCTGGGATTACAGGCATGAGCCACTGGATATTTGTTTTCTGTTTACAACATGTAGTTTCCTTATTTCTTGCTTCAGTTATCTCTGCCTTAGTGTCTCGCATTTTTCTTTTTCTGAGTGCCTTGGCCCAGATGGAGTTAAGAGAAGTAATATTCCTCTCTTTGCTTCCCTGGTCCCATTTGCTGGTTCTCTTTATTTGAAAAGAAGTAACATCAAAATGAATAAGGAAAGATGAAGTCTCTGGTTCACCATGGTTCCTCTGTTCTTTCTTATCTACTTTTCACATTCTCTTCACCTCCTTGCCTTTTCTTCAATGTAATTCAGGGCTACCCTTCTGAATGGTCGGAAACCTGGAGGACTAGCAAAGCAACACGATAGCCATGGCCAGCGGACAGGCCACATGCCACTGATGGCCACCATCAAGATATTTCATCTCCATTGACGTTATCTGTGCTTCTTCAGGAAGAAAAAAGACTAAACAATGCAAAATTCCCTAAGAAAGAACCGTATGCTTTTAACTGTTAATGAATCATTGAAAACTATTATTTTAACAATATTCCTGGGAGTGAAATGTTTTCCATGTGTGTGATTGTCCAAAGCATCTTGATAGCTCCTGCCATCTGGAATGGTTATTTGGTATTTCTAGCTATGCAACTTTCCCAACTCTTTGTAACATCTCCAGAAACCATGCTTATCTTGAAATGCTTATTTCTCTGAATTTTAATTAACAATGTAACAGGTGAGAACACAGTTGGTTGGAGAGGAGAGCTGATGAGATTTCTGCTCTGTCTGGGTGTCCTGATGTCAGGCGTGACGGCCAAACCGTCCTGTCACCTTCTTTTCTCCTCTTCTGCTCTGCACGGTTGGTTTGTTGTCTGCACAAGGCCCTCCTCCTTTCAGAAGGCATTGCTCTGACATCCTGTATAGGACCAGCAATGTTAAATTCATGCAGTTGTGAAAGATTAGAACTGAGAGAAGAGTGGGGGTGAAGTGGTGGGGAAACCATCACGCGTGGTTACTAGCTTCCTCATACATATTTCAGTAAACTGCAGGGTGGTGGTCTTCCCTGCTTTTTCGTTCTGCTGACCCTCCTTGGAAGGTGAAGAAAGGTTGTGTGTGTGTGTGTCTGTGTGTGTGTGTGTGTGTGAGAGAGAGAGAGATAGAATTACTACAAAAGGAATTCTGTCTTAGAGTTGGCTGAAGACAGACAACAATTGGTGTCAACACATTCACATTCCAAAGCCAGGTTCTCTCTCAGCCTCCTAAGTTGACATTTAGGTACTGATATAGAGACCACTTACTCCCATCTACAAGAAGCTAGAGATGCCACAAAAGAGGCTGAACATGAGGTCAAGAATTTCTTTGGAGAGAGAACATTGTGTTGGGTCCCATTCCCACCCCTCATGGAGGAGGGCTAGGGGTGTTCCTCTCTTTCCTAGTGACCTGGGCTTCAAGAGACCGTTGGAGACCTTGGTCTGGGGGTGATAGTGTTGATTCAGGATGGCTCATACAGTCTGTGTAAATTAGTCTGTTTTCATGCTGCTGATAAAAACATACCCAAGACTGGGCAATTTACAAAGGAAAGAGGTTTAATTGGACTCACAGTTCCTCGTGACTGGGAAGACCTCACAATCATGGCGGAAGGCAAGGAGGAGCAAGTCACGTCTCACATGGATGGCAGCAGGCAAAAGAGAACGGGTGCGGGAAACTCCCAGTTTTTTTTTTTTTTTTTTTTTTTTGAGACGGAGTCTTGCTCTTTCGTCCGGGCTGGAGTGCAGTGGCCGGATCTCAGCTCACTGCAAGCTCCGCCTCCCGGGTTTTACGCCATTCTCCTGCCTCAGCCTCCGGAGTAGCTGGGACTACAGGCGCCCGCCACCTCGCCCGGCTAGTTTTTTGTATTTTTAGTAGAGACGGGGTTTCACCGTGTTAGCCAGGATGGTCTCGATCTCCTGACCTCGTGATCCGCCCGTCTCGGCCTCCCAAAGTGCTGGGATTACAGGCTTGAGCCACCGCACCCAGCCGAAACTCCCAGTTTTAAAGCCATCAGATCTCATGAGACCCATTCACTATCACAAGAACAGCACAGGAAAGACCCACCTCCATGATTCAATGACCTCCTACTAGGTCCCTCCCACAACGTGTGGGAATTATGCAAGCTACAAATGAGATTTGGGTGGGGACACAGAACCAAACCATATCACTGTGTTAGTAGAGTGGAAGCTCGCATTAAGCAGTGGGACTCCCAGAGTGAGAGGCAGGTGACTGGCAGGGAAAACATGATGTCATCCTGCCAGAGACCTATGGCTAGGGGAGTCCAGTGAATGAGTATCCCCAAACCAGCAAAGCAGCTCATGAGAGGACAATTCCCACAGCCAGAAAATGCTGCCACAAGATCAAAGTCAGTGACATAAGAATTTTTCTCTCTTTACTCTCCCCATCCTCTTCCCACCTTCACCCTCCCCACCCAAAGGGTTAGAAGCAGCTTGGTAGGTGGAGGGTTTGCAGAGATTGTAAGTGAGGGAAATCAAGAAGCTGACTGTGAGCTCCTGCCCCATGAGCTTTCTACCTGAAGCAGGCCTAGACTGGAAAAAGAAGAAGCTTAATTTATAAGTGAAGTTTAGCATTTGATTGTTATGTTGGACTGCATATTTAAATACTGAAATGAGATGGATTGGGAGATTAAAGTGACAGAGGTTGTTTTATTACTCCAGGGGAGCAGATAAGCCCCAATGCCTGCTGGAGATTATTTCTAGGGCAGGAGAAGAAGTAGCCATAGAGCAGGTTTGATCAGGCAGTGAGAAAAATAAAGCTGCCTTGTGATTTGATAATGTGCATCTTACTCTTTCAACATCCAAGTTAACGTTATTTGTCTGAAAAAAATTTTAGCCTTAAATAGACACTAACGTGCTTATTTTTCATTATGAAACGGCTATAACTTTTGTACCTTCCCTGCTACAGAGTCCAAGAATTACTCAGGTTATAATAAATATAAGAAACCTTGACAAAATCTATCAATCACAACACTCTATACACAGAAGAACATACTTGTTTTTATTATTGGGAAACTCCTCCAATATAAAATTAGAGTCCAACCATCCCTGAATGATGAAGCTACTGGATAGGCCTACCTTTTATTATCAAATATTTAATATCAAAATGTTCTTTTCCTTTATAAGGAAATGGCCCAAAGCAATTATTCTTGTGTGAGGCGGTGTATTGATTGGCTAATTACCGTTGCATGACAAACTCAATGACCTAAAGCAACAAGCTTTTATTGTTGGCCAGGGTGAGTGGACCTAGCCTGGCCTTGACTGGGTGGCTGGGTGGCTCTATGCTGGGCTGGCTGTCATGCCTATGGCTTAGTAAGGGGTTGGCTTATCTTGGCAGGGCTCAGCTGGCCAGCTGTGCTTCTCAGGGTGGGTCTAGGGGAGAGATGGCATGGTTCTGCCTCAGGCCACCATGGTAGGGGCAGTTCTGTTCCATTGTTCCATCCTCTTCCTGGGACCAGTGGGCTATCTCAGGCATGTTCTCATGGCAACAGCAAAGGCACCAGATGACACATGGAAAAATGTGCAAGGTCTCTTAAGACCTGGGCTCAAAACTGGTACATTGCCACTTCTGGTCCCATGCCCTTGACCAGAGCTAGACACATACCCAAGTCCAAAGTCAAGGGGCAGGGATAGATGCTTCATCTATGATGGGACCATATATAGAGATGCAGCAAGTAATAAAGAAAGGGGGACCATCGACAGAGCTCTGGGAAACTATGAAGACCAGGGACTCAGCATTGCGTGTGGGAGACAAGCAAACACCTCTTGTTTCTGCGTTGCTTGTCCCTTTAGTGCAGATCTGCCTTGGGTGTAGTAGGTCTCAAAAGCATTGAGGGAGGGAGGAGACTTGCTGAACTGTCCACAGGGTGGGAGTTATCTTGGGGGCATGTTCTTAGCAGGGAGCTGAGGAAACTCTACTAGCTCTTCTGAGGAGAATAACCTTGGAAAACTGAAAGGATCATGTCAGCCAGTAAGGGCCAAGAACAGCTGGTTGAGCCTTGGGGTGTCCACTGAAGGAAAGCAAAAGGGGAAATTGTAATAATAATAATAATTATTGTTGAGACAGAGTCTCACTCTGTCACCAGGCTGGAGTGCTGTGGTGCGATCTCGGCTCACTGCAACCTCCACCTCCTGGGTTCAAGTGATTCTCCTGCCTCAGCTTCCCGAGTAGCTGGAACTGCAAGTGCGTGCCACCACGCCCAGCTAATTTTTGTATTTTTAGAAGAGACGGGGTTTCACCATGTTGGCCAGGATGGTCTCGATCTCCTGACCTCATAATCTGCCCTCCTTGGCCTCCCAAAGTGCTGGGATTACAGGCATGAGCCACTGCACCTGGCCAAGGGAAACTATTATTTATTGAATACCTACTATTTTCCAGGAACTATGGTAGATGTTTTCGTGGAGCATCTGATTTCATCTTCACCGAAACCACACTGTATGGTAGTCACTGATATTCCCATTTAATAAAGGAGGAAACTGATACCAAAAGAAGCGAGTCACCTTCCCAAGGTCACACCATTAGTACATGTCTGAGGCAAATGAAGCTGGTAATCTGTGCTACATCCACTGCTGCAACTGAGGTCTGAGATGAGGGATCTGGTGTAGAAAGGGGTCCTCAGTATCCCCAAAGCTATGCACTCACATTCTTGCACTACTTCCCACATTCTTACTGAGACCCAGGGGGAAAAAATGCACCAAGGGAGACAGGGAAGGCACATGTGTATTGAGTGCCTTCTCAAGATGAGGCATGTGACGGGGGCTGGTTGGATCGTCTAGCTGAGGCTCATATGTAACGTTTCCAGAAATATCTAGCTTCCTAATCGTTATGAAATCTTGCCTCTTAAACTGAGGCTTTCGGTCTCCCTGAATGAAAACTCGAATCTATACCTGGCTTATTTTTCAGGAAGAGAGTAACTTTCCTTTTTCAAAATCCCAGACATCTTGACGTGATTTGTGCCAATGGCCGGACCGGAGGCAGGCTCCCCTTGTGCTACACCCTTCATTATTTTTGAAGAAATAAAAACACGGACTCTGCATCTCACTGTCGTCTTTCATAGGCCCAATGCAGGACACAGTCACCATGGCAACTGCAGCAGAATTTAGGACATAGAGGATATTTAGGCCTTGCTTCATCTTTGACCAAAAGTTATGCCATGTGACTGTTACAGTATTGTCACTGGCTACCTGTCTCCCCCCTCACAGTTAAAAGCATTTGTGTGAATCACTTTCTCTTTTTGGATACTTGCCACTCACTCTTGCTACCTCGTTTCACATTCAACTCACCAATCAGGAAGCAATTTTTCAAATGGTTGATTGCCAGGCCAGTAGCAGAGGACAACATATACGTGTCTTCTATTGTGTGCTATTTTCCATCTCTTCTCACTGACCTCTCCCAGAGTCTTCCCTACCACCTTCTCCAAGACAAACTCTGAAATATCAGTCACACATAGGACTTCAAATGTCAGCGACTGAAATGCGTTATCTTTGAAGGATTTCTCAAAATAATTTTCTTAAGTTATGTTCATTTTATCTTTGGAGCAACCACAGGAAATTTGAATGTGAATTGGGTATTTGATGTGGTGAAAATTAATTGACACAGAAGGTGGTGATTGTTAAGCTCTGGTAGCATATACACTAAAATGTTAGTAGTATTAAGCTCTGGTTATGAGGATATGATGTATTCGTTTTCACATTTTTACTTCATTTCTTTTACAAGGAACATATACTGCTTTTGTAATTATAAAAATTAAAGAAGAAAAAGTCAGTGTCCTTTTTTAACGCTATTAAAATTTCAAACCAGTTAAAGTTTGTGGCAAAAAAAAAAATATCAAAGGAGTGAGTTAAAATTCTGGTTTCTTTTCACACTACACTTGCATCCCCAGAAATTCTGATCTGTAACCACTACAGAATCCCTTTTGAATGTATGAAAAGGGAAAAACAAAGGAGATGGTAGAAATAGATTCTCTTCCAGAGATAGTTATCTTTCCTTCCAGCCAAGAGCCTAAGATACTCTAAGTCCAAGAGAGAATGAACAGTGAGTCCATATCCACATCCTCTAAAGGGCCATGCCTTCCACCAATCTGGTTTATTGCCCAGTTGGGCCCTTAGCAGGAAAAATGTCTTGAAATCTTGCTTCTGAAAGTGTCCTCTGAGAACCAGCAGCCTCAGCATCACCTGGGAGCTTATTAACAAAGCAGAAACTCAGGGCCCACCTAGGCCTGCTAAATCAGACCTCGCATTTGGCAAGATTGAAAGGAGGCTCAAGGAAATATTAAAATTTGAGAAACACTGCTTTCCATACCACCTCTGGGCTCGAGGATGTTTTTTATTTCCCGTTAATTGGGGACCCAGGAATTCTTGACTACAGCTCGTACCTCATCAGATACATAGAATGCCCTATGAATGGGTATGTTTTCAACAAAGTCCAGAACATTGAAAAAATGGTTTGGGCCAGTGTTTTGGTTCTCTGGTTCTGCAACCAGCACTTGTTCTTCTTTAGCGTTGCATTGCTCTGTTGCTTCTGTTGCAAGTACTCCTTTGTACTAGTTATCAGTTGCTACATTCCAAATTACTCCACAATGTAGTGACTAAACACAACAACAATCAATCATTTGTTATCTTGCAGCTTCTGTGGGTCAGGGGAAGCGCAATACAGCTGAACTGACTGGGTGCCTCTGACCCAAGGTCTAGGATTGTCAGATTTAACAAATTAAAATACAGGATACCAAGTTTTGAATTTCAGACCGGGCATGGTGGCTCATGTTTGTAACCCCAGCAATTCGTGAGGCTGAAACAGGAGAATCGCTTGAGCTCAGGAGTTCGAGACCAGCCTGGGCAACAGGGTGAGACCTCTGTCTCTACAAAAATAATAACAATAATAATAATAATAATAATAGTAATTAGCTGGACATGGTGACGCATGCCTGTAGTCCCAGCTACTCTGGAAGCTGAGGCAGGAGTATCCTTTGGGTTCAGGTAGTGTAAACTTCAGTGAGCCATGATCATTCCACTGTACTCCAGCCTGGGTGGCAGTGAGACTCTATTTTTTTTTTTTTTTTGAGATGGAGTCTCGCTGGTCACCCAGGCTGGAGAGTGCGGTGGCCGGATCTCAGCTCACTGCAAGCTCCGCCTCCCGGGTTTACACCATTGGGCAGTGAGACCCTATCTAAAACAAAAATGTGAATTTCGGATAAATAATGGACAATGTTTAAGTCCTATTTAATATTTGAGACATTTCAAACAAAAAGTTATTTGTTGCAGCCCTGTCAAGGTCTCTCATGAGGTTACAGTTAAGCCATTAACCAGGACTCTAGTCATCTCAAAGGTCTATGTGATAGTTAATTTCATGGGTCAACTTGGCCAGAGCATGGAGTACCCAGACATGTGGTCAAACATTATTCTGGATATTCTGTGAGGGTATTTTGGACGGAGATTAACATTGGAATCAGTAGACTGAGTAAAGCAGATTGCACTGTCTAGCATAGATGGCCCTCATCCCATCAGTGGTGACACGGCTTGGCTGTATCCTCACCTAAATCTCATCTTGAATTGTATAGTAGTTCCCAGAATCCCTGTGTGTCATGGGAGGGAAACAGTGGGAGGTAATTGAATCAATCACAGGGGCGGTTACCTTCATGTTGCTCTTGTGATAGTGAGTTCTCACGAGATCTGATGGTTGTATAAGAGGCTTTTTCCCCTTTTGCTCGGCACTTCTTCTTCCTGCCACCATGTGAAAAGGACGTGTTTACTTCCCCTTCCATCATGATTGTAAATTTCTGAGGCCTCCTCTACCCTGTGGAACTGTGAGTCAATTAAACCTCTTTCCTTTCGAGTTACTCAGTCTCAGCCTATTCTGGAAGGGCCATCCATGAAAAGATAAAAGAGAGCAAACACCCAGTATGGAAACCAGTCTTCTTACAACCTAAACTTGGAAGTGATATCCAACACCCCAATTCTTTCCTTTTAAATTACTCAGTCCTAGGCAGTTCTTTATAGCAGTGTGAGAACTGACAAAAACAAGCGGGAAGCCTGAAGAGAACAAAACGGCTGCCCCTCTTGCAATTAGGCAGAACTCCTCCTGACTGACTACCTTGAGCTGGGACATCATATTTTTTCCTGCCTTGGATTTGAACTGAAATACTGACTATTCTTGGGTTTAGAACCTGCTGGCTTTCAGACTAGAACACACCGTTGGCTCTCCTGAGTCTCAGGCCTTAGGACTTGGGCTGGAACTACACAATTGTAGTGTCAGATTTAACAAATTAAAATACAGGATACCAAGTTTTGAATTTCAGACCGGGCATGGTGGCTCATGTTTGTAACCCCAGCAATTCGTGAGGCTGAAACAGGAGAATCGCTTGAGCTCAGGAGTTCGAGACCAGCCTGGGCAACAGGGCGAGACCTCTGTCTCTACAAAAATAATAATAATAATAATAATAATAATAATAATAATAATAGTAATTAGCTGGACATGGTGACGCATGCCTGTAGTCCCAGCTACTCTGGAAGCTGAGGCAGGAGTATCCTTTGGGTTCAGGTGGTGTAAACTTCAGTGAGCCATGATCATTCCACTGTACTCCAGCCTGGGTGGCTGTCCTGGGTCTTAAGCCTTAAGACTTGGACTGGAACTGTACTTCTGGCTCTCCTGGTTCCTGAATCTCTAGCTGGCTGACTGCAGATTTTGGGACTTCTCAGCTTCCATAACTGCATAAGCCAATTCCTTATCATAAATCTGTGTATACACTCTATTGATTCCGTTTCTCTGGAGAACCTGACTCATAGAATCTGGCACATAGTTGTTGACTTTGGGAACTTGCCATGTGTGTCTCTTCCCCAGGAATGCCTCCTGACATGGCAGTTAGCCTATTCTGGAAGGGCCATTCATGAAAAGATAAGACAGAGCATACACCCACTATGGAAACTGGTCTTCTTACAACCTAAACTTGGAAGTGATATCCCACACCCCAATACTTCTGCCATATTCTAATCACAAGGCAGTGTGTCCAGCTCTTACACAAAGGGAGGAGATTACCCAAAGATGTGAAAATCAGGAAGTAGGAATCATTGGAGGCTGTATTTAGAGACTGCCAACCATATCCTTACTTCTTCCCAAAAGCATGGAATTATGGGTTGGAAGGGAACATAGGTACTCTCATTTGTAATGTATATTTGAGCAGCTTATAAAACTTGCAAGAAGGTAGCAGAGAAGTTTGAACCTTGCTCAAAAGATGATCGTCATTCCAATGAAGACAATGCAAAGAACTCTGAAAAGCATGGATTCAGAAATTAAGCTAGTGGGTGGCCCTCTAAGTCCTGTTGGTTCCCTGCCTAGGGACCTGCTGCACTGCCACTCATGTCCTGACTCAACCACCAAGCCTTCTTCTAAGTTTCACTTGGAGGCTGTGATAGACCCCCTGGTCTTCTCAATCCTGGCAAAATTACATGCTAGTGTTGGAAGAGAAATGTCCCAATAGTATTTTATTTCACACTTTGAAAACAAGATGTCTTTAGACAGTGGAGGAAACAGACTACGATTGGGGCAGAAGATGTATTCTAGAAAAATCCATCCAGAAGAATCCTTCTTTTAAACTAGCATCCCAGAGCTCTCTTCCACAGACAGAAAAGGGACTGTTTTTCTTCTACGGTGCCTTTTTTTCTCCCTCTGCTCATAGAGAGAGGGGTCACAGATGTTGCTATGCCATAAGCCAACCTAATTCTGAATCCAATCATGCTTAGAGCATTTTATGGTAGGAGAAAGTGGGATCAAATATAAAGGGAGAAATAAAATGGTAGTAATAAAAGGCTTTGAGCCAAAAGCACCATTAAAATAAGAGCATGAAATAAAGTACATTTAACCATCTTAAGGTCTTTTTGTTTCTGTTGTGGGTGCTTTCTTTTTTTCTTCTTCTTTTTTTTTTTTTAAATCACTATGCTATGTAAACATTAAGAAAATTATTTGCACAGAACTCAGCTTCATCTGAAGCAGCTATGTAGAGCCAACTCCTAATAATTATAAGGCAATCTCACAAAATAAAGCTAATTCCATGGCAGCATATCAATTTAAATTTTTGCAAAACAAAATGTCTTTCCAAAGTTTCCATTAAGCATGCACTGGTCTTGTAAGCATATATGTATTTGATTTAAAAAAAATAGAGTAGAAATTGAATTAAGTGGTTTTTACATTGAATTCACCCAGCATTTTGTACATCGTATAACATCATCTGTATCCCAAAAGTAGGCTACTCATTTAAGTCTCATAGGATGAAATTGGAAACAGGTTCACTGTGGTGATATCCTCAGTGTCCAGAGAATTTTCCTTTTATTTATATTACAAAATTTGGATAACATCCCTTGTTTAAATTTATTACAGAAACAATGCTTACTGAAGATTTCTTTTCTAACCCCTAGTGATTCCTATTAGAAAAAAAAAAAAAAATTCCTTGTGGAGTTTAAGTGCTGTTGCATACTTGGTTAGGCTGGGTACACTGGCCTTGGCATTTTCAAAAGGGGCAAGAAAAGAAACGTGGGTTTTGTTTTTTTAATAGAGTTATATACAATTACTATGTTTTCCTCTCAGGATAGCTTCCACCCAATTTAGCATTTATAAAAAAGATTAAGCATTCAGTTTAACTATATTTAGCATGTTGAAGGCACTGTCTTAGGAAAAACAGAAGAAAGAGGCTGGACACGGTGGCTCACGCCTATAATCCCAGCACTTTGGGAGGCCGAGGCGGGCAGATCACGAGGTTAGGAGTTCAAGACCAGCCTGACCAACATGATGAAGCACCATCTGTACTAGAAATACAAAAATTCACCAGGTGTGGTGCTGTGCACCTGCAGTTCCAGCTAATGGGGAGGCTGAGGCAGGAGAATTACTTGAACCCAGGAGGCAGACGTTGCAGTGAGCCACGATTATGCCACCACATTCCAGCCTGGGTGACAGTGCGAGACTCCATCTCAAAAAGAAAAGAAGAGGAAGAAGAAGAGGAAGAAGAATAAGAGGAGGAGGAGGAGGAAGAAGAGGAAGAAGAAGAAGAATAAGAGGAGGAGGAGGAGGAGGAGGAAGGAGGAAAAGAAAGAGATAGATATGATGCCTTCTCTGCCCTCGAGGAAACCTTCTGCTTGATAGTGGGGACCATGCAATTTCTACAACAGCCATGTGAAGCAAGTTTCATTACCATCCTCATTTTAGGGATAAGGTAACCAAGGCTAACAGAGATGTTAAGAACTCTTCCCAAGAGAAAATACCTAGACGGTGGTATGGACAAGGTCATGGGCTCAACTGTGTCCTTCCTCCTCCCTCTGTATGCATATGCCGAAGTCCTAAACCCAGGACCTTGGAAAATGACTCTGTTTGGATATTGAATCTTTAAAGAGGTAATTAAATTAAAATGAGATCATTAGCATGGGCCCCAATCCAATGACTGGTCTCCTTGTAAGAAGAGGAAATTAGGACACAGGTAGGTACAGAGAGAACATGTGAAGACACAGAAAGATGATGACCTTCTACAAGCCAAGCAGGGAGGCCTCAGAAAAAAAACCAACCCCATTGACACCTTGATATTGGACTTCTAGACTCCAGAATTACTAGGGGCCAGACGTGGTGGCTCATGCCTGTAATTCCAGAACTTTGGGAGGCGGAGGCTGGCAGATCACCTGAGGTCAGGAGTTAGAGACTAGCCTGGCCAACATGGTGAAACCCTATCCCTACTAAAAATACAAGAATTAGCCAGGTATGGTGGTATGTGCCTGTAATCCTAACTACTCAGGACGCTGAAGCAGGAAAGTCGCTAGAACCCAGGAGGTGGAGGTTGCAGTGAGCTGAGATCACGCCATTGCACTCCAGCCTGGGCGACAAGAGTGAAACTCCATCTGAAAAAAAAAAAAAGACAAGGAAATAAGTTTCTGTTGTTGAAGACCCCATCTGTGATACCTTGCTATGTCAGCCTTAGCTAACTCACACAGACAGGATTCAGACCCAGACTGGCTGGTGTGCGAGTTCTTCACCATCCTGTGTTTGACTCTGTTGTCTCCTTTAACTTTAGAGCAACACAGGAGAGATGCAAGCATGTGGCAGTGAAATGCAAAAGATGTAGCAATTGCCTCTTTTGGTTGGGGGGAGAAAAAGGCTCCTATGTGAAGCAGCACTTGATAAAGTCCTTGCAAGTGAGAAGAATTTGGACAGATTCTAACAACTGGGAAAAGGTATTTCACAGGACACAAACAGAAGAAACAACAGTGCTGTGGTTGGAAAGCTTGAGGCAGACTCATCACACCAGGAGCTGACCTGGCCTGGATAGTGTTGAATACATGTAGGTGTCTAGATCAGGGGATCTTAAACGTTTTTGTGTATGTGGCATGTAACTCTTTAGCAATAGGGTGAATTCTATGAATGCTTTTGTAGATTAATGTTTTTAATTACATAAAAATACAAAAAAAATGTTTAATAGCAGTCATCAAAATATTAAAAAATTAGGGTATGTTATAAATAATACATGTGCTTCTTTATTAATGCATTAGAATACTAAATCTAGTGGCAGGTCTAAGAACTCTCATAATTTTGAAGTAATACTTAACACATTTGATCTTTTGAGATGTCTGCCATACCTGTGGTGCAACTGGAAAACATCTTTAATTTCTACCAATAGCAAAAACATAGGCACTACAATTAATTATGTGCTTTGCGGCCTATATTCACAAAGAAAAGAAATGCTAAAATTCAGTTAGAGGTTAGTACAAATAAAGATTCACTTGTTTCCTCTAAATTCACAGACCCCTGGCACAAAGCAATAGTTTTTCATCTCTTTGGGTTTCTTCACTCTTTCTAGAATCTGATGTTAGTTGTAGATTTTCCTACCTCTCACCTATACAAGAAAAAGGAAAGCCCATGTAAGTCCATGGAGAGTTTTCAGAAGAAAAGAATGCAATTGAGGATGTGATCTCAGAAGACTTATAATAAACGATTTCTTTAAAAGTGAAATAGTCTGTTTTTAATGGTTCCTTAATTTAGTTTTTACAAATGTATGAATCTTCTAAATACCTGTAGAATCTGAATAATGCATTTTGCATGTGATTTCTTAGTAATGCAATGTTACTGCTTACAAACTTTGTGAAGGGAATCAATAGTTGAAGAAGCTCTGGCAGGGCCTGCAGCAAAGGCATTGGAGACCATCGTATTTCAGGTGTTGTGTGCATGGCAAGGGCTGAGCATGGAGCCATTGATCAACTGCCAAGCATCCAATCCAATTTATTTGTTGAAATGACCGGAACAACTAGGTAAGTGCCACTACAAATGCTTAACCACAGAGGTGGTGTAACCACTCATCTATCAATTGATTTTTTTTAGCCCTTATGACAGCTGGGAAACATAAGAGTAATCTCCCAACAGTTCATTCACTGCCATTCCTCAGACTTGGCTGCTCCGAGGAGCAGGGGCCCTTCCTTTTCTGCCTGGTGCCAACCGCAGTGGTTCTCAGGACTCAGAGCGACCCTCCTGGAGGCAGCCCGTCACAGTCTCTGAGGGATGTGATGGTCCATAAGATATCTCAGTGCAGCAACCATAACTCCAAACTCAGCCTTCTAGGGCTCGGCCTTCGACAGCACTCATGGTCAAGGCAACAGTCCTGCACAAGTCAGCCAAATCCTTGACTTGCACTCTGAAAAAGCCAAATGGACATCCACTCATGCAGGCAGCCCTGGCTTCCGTTGACTTCCAGCACACCCTGGAGAGGTTCTTTTACATTGTCTTCACTATCACCCACCAAACCTCTCTCAACTTTTAGGCCTGTTCTGCTTCTATCTCCTTCTTCCATTCTCTCCATTTCTTTGTTTTTTGTTTGTTTCTCATGGACACATAATAATAGTACCTATTTATGGGGTACAATGTAATGTTTTGATGCATATATTCATTGTGTAATGATCAAATCAGGGTAATTAGCATATCCATTACCTTGCACACTAGTGATTTCTTTGTGGTAAAAACATTCAAATTTCTCTCTTCTAGCTATTTGGAAGTATACAGTACATTATTCTTGACTGCAGTGACCCTAACGTGCAATGCAACACCAGAAATTATTCCTCCTAACTGTAACTTTGTACCTGTTGACAAACTCTCCCAATCCGCCTCCCCACTACTTTCACCAGCCTCTGGTAACCATTACATGTCCAAAGAAAATGAAATCAGTATGTCAAAGAGATATCTGCACACCTACATTATTGCAGCACTGTTCACAATAGCCAAGATATGGAATCAACCTGAATGTCTATCAAGAGATCAAGAGATAAAGAAAATATGGTATAGATAACACAATGGAATACTATCCAGCCATAAAAAAGAAGGAAATACTATCATTTGTGACAACACAGATGAACCTGGAGGATATTATGATAGGAGAAATAAGCCAGGCACAGCAAAACAAATACTACATGATCTCACTCATACGTGGAATCAAAAACGTTGATCTCAATCTTTACTATGCAGATTGACAGACTTTCTCCAACAGGGAGGGATTCTTCCTCTTTTGAAATGGGGTGGAAGGAGGAGAGAGAAAATCTGTGCTGGCAGTTGCAGTGTTCCCTTTGCCGGGCTGGGTAATGAGGAAGACTGGGAACAATCCCACAGTAGCCATTTTTGCCCTTGTTTCATAGTCAGGGAAAGACCTTCAGTCTCCATGTGGTCAAAGTTGAACAAAGCCTTGGGAGCCATAATTTTAAAGGTGATCATAGAGAGGACTCAAGAGAGGTAAAATGACTTACCCAACTCTTTTGACAGAAGAATGTGAACTGGCTTGAGTCAGAAAAGGGAATGTGTTGGCTTCTGTAACTAAAAGGCCTGGGCATGTCTCCACTTCAGGAATAGCTCTATCTAGGTCTTCACATGATATTATTACAGGATAGTTTGTTTCATTTTTCTGTTCTCTGTTGGCCTTATTTTCTGGGCAGCTTCTTCCTAACTGGTGGCAAAGAGGGTCAGCAACAGCTCCAAGTGACAATCTCCGCAGAAAGAGTGTGCTTACCCCTTCATAGCTCCAGGTAAAGTCTGAGAGCCCAGAGTAGGCCTCACGGCCATCCCTGATGCAATCTCTCTGACTGTCACTGGTGACTAATTCTTACTTTTTTCCCTGGAACTGGGATGGACTGAAAGACTGTGTATTGGGGAGAGAGTGGTGGGTTCCCAAAGAAACCTACATGCTATTGCCAAACAAAGGGTTCAAAGGATGTTTGGCAGTAAGGGAAAGAAAAAAAAAAGTGCCCAACATCCTGCAGGCCAGTTGCTGGCATAGGATTACAACCAGAACAAGATGGTGCCAACACCCCTAAGTGCAGTTTGTTACTGTCCTGCTGTGGTCTCTGATGGATCCCAGTGAGTTGACTCAGGTACCAAGGACTTGCGTGGAACTCAGGATTACTCCTTCCAAATGCTAAACCCTCTGAGTTGTTCAGCCTACTAGCCTGGTGCCTTTTTGCTGAGTTAGCTGGAAACCTGAAGTCCCCCTGTTCCCTACTATAGGACATTGCCATCTGCCTGAGACCTATTTCCTGCCTAATTCTTTCTGGCCCCATCTTCTAGGTCTTAGGCCTTTCTTTGGTGTTTCCTGGATGTGATGCTTGAGCTGTTTGACACCCTGCCTGTTCCACACTGCACTTCTGAAACAGCTTCACCAGGCCTGTTTCATTCATTTTCCTTGCATTTTGATATCTTTCTGCAACTGGATTACTTTTGCTGCACCTTTGCTTGGACCCAAATGTAATTTATCAAGTTTTCATGGTGGCTGCCATTTGTGCTCCCCAAATTGCCCCCGTGTGGTTTTCTACCCCTCTGACTTTATTCCTGTGCACCTAGTGCCTCATGCCAGGGTTCTGATACACATCTGGGAGCCAATGCCAACATTACTCTGCTACAAACAGGACTCATTCATTCAATAAACACAACCAGTTTTGCTTTACAGTTCCATAATTGTGTTGCTTTACAGTTCCATAATTGTGTTATGAACCGCTTATTGTGACTTTCAAGGCCCCTCTTTCATATCTCTCTCATCCCTCAGAATGTTAATCCGTTACTACTGCACACTATACAATCACATTTCAGCAATACACACTAATAAGCATTCACTCCACGCCTGTAGGCTGGCTGGGGCTTGCTTATCCAGGTGGGGCTTGGCTGCCAACTGTAGACTATGTCCTGGTTGAGTCCACATGATTCTTATACTCCTTAAACCATCAGCTCTTCATGGTACACTGTTCTTATGGTAAAATGCAGGAGTAAAAGAGGACAAGCCCATCTTCATAAATTTTAAACCTTTGGCCATATCATGTTGGTTATATACAATTGACCAAAACAAGTCATGTGACAAAGATCTAAATCAAGTATCAGGAAAATACGTTCTATCCATGAAGATGGGGTAGGGAGAATAAATATTTTCTAGACAGTAATCTGATCTTTTTTTTTTTTTTTTGAGACCGAGTTTTGCTCTTGTTGCCCAGGCTTCAGAATGCAGTGGCACGATCTCGGCTCACTGCAATCTCCACCTCCCGGGTTCAAGTGATTCTTTTGCCTCAGCTTCCCAAGTAGCTGGGATTACAAGCATGCACCACCACACCCGCCTAATTTTGTATTTTTAATAGAGACAGGGTTTCACCATGTTGGTCAGGCTGGCCTTGAACTCCTGACTTCAGGTGATCCACCTGCCTCGTCCTTCCAAAGTGCTGGGAGATATTAATCTAATATACTACTCTCCTGTCTTATGACTACACCCACTCTGGAGCTTTTTCTGCTCTTTGAATCCACAAAATTCATTCCTGCGTTGGGGCCTTTGCACTTACACCTTCCTCTGCCTTTTCCAAATTGCTTCTTTCTTTTTATCTAGGACTTGCTTCAGCGCTACCCATCCAAGGAGATCTTTCCTAACTAACCTCCCTCACCCCATTACTTTTTATTAGATCAATTTTGATACTTTTTTCTTAACACTTATTGCATTTGAAATTATATTTTTCTACCCATCTCCCCTTTACCCATGCTCCATGCACAAGAACATCAGCTCCATAAACCTAGCCTTGTTCATGCTGTATTCCCAGTGCTAGAACAGCAGCTGGTCCTCAGACAGCTTGCAGTAAAGCTTTCCTGAATCAAGAAAGGGATTATAAAAAGAATGCGAAGTTTGGTCAAAATGAACAAAAACAAGCCTAAATGCTTCCTTGCCTGTCCTTTATTTTACACACTGAAGTGCTTCTCTCTCTGCTACCTCCTTTGAGCTAGACTATGTTGGCTTCTGCTAGTAGCTCAATTCAAAGCCACCAGAGTTAAGCAGAAGCGCATGGTGACAGTTGAGCAGCAGCTCCTCAAACCAAGAAGCTATAGGCTCTATGATGTCTGAACTACAGCTAAGCCAATGTCTTGGTTTGCAATCAAAATAGCTTTATAATATGGACACTATACAGTGTCCCCATGGAAATAAGAAAAAGTGCCACCTCCAGGCAAGCACAGCCACAATATGGCAAGCTGACCACACATTTATGCGAAGAAAAAAGCGTCCCTTCCTCTGGGCAATACTGCTCTGTTCCAGACCACTCAGCTGGGCAAGTGGAGCATGAACTAAACTTCGGCTCTTCTCACCCCATTCTGCTGAGTACCTTTGTGCTCTGCTCCATCTCAGCAACTGTGCCTAGCTGCCTGGGATCCATGTAAAGCAAATCATATTTCTTAATTAATGGAGTGCATTAAATCCAGACCAGTTTAGGAAATCCCATGCTGTAGGAGAACTGTTTGCATTTACTGGGTTGCCTACCATATGCCAGACACTGTGCTAAACACTATGAATACAGCAGAAAACTGGAAAGATCACAGTACCTGATCTAGAAATGTTAGAGGGTATTGAAGAAAATGTGCAAGAAAATACCTATCATTGATTAGTTATCGTTCTCATAGTATTCTAGGGCCCTATTCATCCAGCCAGGTTCACAGCAGAGTCTCTAGCACTCAGCATCATGGCCTGTGATCTCTAGCCTCCCTGGATGTGCACCTTGAAGGCCAGACCCCACTCCCCTTGCCAGTCCAGTTCATCTCAAACACTGCGCATGAGATCTCTAAGCAGTCAGGTCAGTCTCTGCAGAAAACTGGCTCCCTCTAGCCACACACTTTCTCATGTCCTCTAGCCTGCCTTGTGTGGCGAAATCAATCTGAGTAACGGCGTTGAGGGCACAGGTGTGAAAAGGCAGCATTCCCCACTAGAGCATCAGTCCTCTGAACAGGAGGCAGACATTTCTTTCCTTTGCTTCCCCTGCAGCAGGGTAATTTCAAGTGCTGCACTGCCTGTTGTTTGTGGTTAAGGTCATGCCCAGGGTGCAGGATCTCATGGTGGGCTTGGAGGGCCTGAGGTTCACCGTCTGAAGCAGATCTTAAAAATGTTATTCTAAGAAACCCCTTCTTCAGGTTCCCAGAGTAAGTGTGAAATCTTCCCTGCTAGCTCTTCCTCTAGCTTATTAGTCTTTGCATTTCCAGAATAATGTGTTTAGTAGACAGAGACCTAAGCCCAGAGTTCTGTACTCTGCCCTGTAATCCTGATGTGGGGAGACAGAGGGGTCCTTCTGGCAAGCTCCTCAGTTTTGAACCTCCCATTCCATTGCTTTTGTTCCCTCAATTTCAGAGGTGGTAACTGCATGCTGAAGTTTTTAATATCTGGCTACTCCGGCAACCTCATGTTGCTCTTTCGGTATTCCAACCGTGCAATCCATTCTTTGTTTTAAATCTGCTCTCTGAAACGTCTAGCATGGATTCAGCTTTTCTAATTGGACCCTGACTGATACAAAAAAGTCAATCTAAATGTGTTTCGATCTCAAATGAACTCGATCTCTCTGTGTTTAACAGCTGTTATGTAAGGATATTTTGGGGGAGAAATGGATTCTTGTTGCAGCTCAGCCAATATTTCACAATTTGACCTTAGACCAACCACTTAACCTCTGAGGGTTACCATTTTTTTAATCCAACTCTTTGGTCTTCATTTACAAAATGAAGTTGAATTCTGTCACCTCTCGAGTTCCTTCCACCTTAATATTCTATGATGCTGTGGTTTAATCATTTCAGTTTCATCGCAAATTTCGTGTGAGCAGTCCTCTAGATCTCTAAATTCTCTCTTTAGTGGATCTCTTTATATATTTTAATCATGTTGAAAATTTCTTCTCTTTTACAGACATTGCTTTTATTTCCCAGGGCAGCCTCCCTGTAGCCTAATTCCAGTTAAGTCATTTCTTGGCTAGACTGGTTTTCCCAGGGAGAATTTAACCATTCCAAACAACATTACTTCTTTCTCTCTAAGGCAGCTTAAGAATGGCCTTGCCTCATGTTCTGGCACAAGGAACTCCTAAACTCTCCTCCCAACCGTGTGAGTTTTGTGCTAAACCACTTTCTGTCTTAATATAATGCTGCACGTTTTAGCTATTAATGCTGTCAAGTCAATATTCTATCTACACACTCTTCCTGACATGGAGCGATAATAATAATAAAAAGAATAGACTAAATCTGTAACAGATGCCAAGAGCAACTTGAGGTGAATAATTGTGGATACGAAACTGTCATCACTTACCTCACAAACACCCAACTGGTATCTGAGACATAATTTATATGAAAATGTGGAACACATCGTCAACCAGCCTCAGGTATCAAAATGAAAGAAATATGGTGCCTTAATGTTGGAGAAGCTAACAGTACACTCTGGGTCCCCCACCCCCTGCCAACACACCAGTTTCAAGCACATATTCCTTCTAGAAGTTGGTTCATCTCTATGCCAAATTGGTCCAATTCTTATGTTTTGGAAATAATGGCAGGATTTTGGGCCAGAAAGGCTGAAGCAGTTGGGTCTGGGGTGCTCTTCAATGAGCTGTATCCTTTAATGAGATCACATGGGCCTTCCACTGAAGCCACACCCACAACTAAAAGCTAGAGACTAACATTATTGTTGAGAGGATGAGAAAGAAGAGAAAAACAGAATGCAACCTTGGATAATGCTGGTGATATTTTCTATTTTTAAGCATCATGTAATCACTTTTTTCCATTGATGAATAACTCTTATTTCCAGGAAATAACAGTGGAATAATGTGCTTTTTTGTGGTCCAATTTAGATCTGTCAAACAATGTTTTTGGTGTGCTCCATTCATTGTCCTGAGGTGACAGATGAGGAACCACACACACCCAGTGAGGACCCTCTGCTTCCTCATCTCCTGGGCTGAGCACAACTCCACTGTTAGCCTTTCAGGGGGTTCTTTAAGAGCCACTTGACTGCTTTGCCAGGCTACCAAGGACTGGGGAGAGCATCAAAAGGAGAAGGTACTTGAGTGTGGATGCCAAACACTAAGATAACTTTTCCAGCTTTAGAGTCATGACAAGGGCAATGCTTTATGTGATCATGTCTGCTCTCATTTTGGAGAGCACTCTCACTTCCTTTCATTTGTATCCTCATCTTACAATTCATTTCATTTCCAACCATTCTATTAGGAAATGACTTAGAATTCATTGACATCAAATACCGTGAAACACATTTATGGCATCCGCTCTTGTTTAAATGAGTAACTGTCTTGTGGTCTGTGAGGTGGGTCACGGTACCCCTCAAAAAGAAAGAGACACCATGGTACTAAGCATTGGGTCCCACTTTCAGGTCCAGATCCGGGTAAAATCGTTCTGAGAGTAAAGTTGATTGTCTGCCTATTAGTCTTCTTTTCATTTTTTCCCTTAGAGGACCTCTTATCTCCTTTCCTTCTCTCTTAGGCTGGTATCTTCATTTATGTTCTTCCTTTAAAAATCTCCTTTCAATAGTGGATTTAATAAAGTCATTTACATTGAGTTATGTAGGGCTGATGAGGCTTAATGTGTCCATTATCATAATCAGTTAAGGGAAAAAGATAAGAAAACATGAGGGGGAAATATCCAGAGTAGTTTACATTTAAAAGGAAATAAACCCATAAATGGAAGAAGTGTATATCTAATTGCAGAACTGAAGACGTCAGTGAGGTGGTCAGGAACCTTTTTAAATCCTAGTTGTTCCATCTCCATGACCACCGATTCATGGTTAACCTTGCCCAACTCTGAAGGCCCCAACAACTGACATCAAGATGGACATCTCTAATCTTAGGAGTTTGGCATTTTGAGTGTTCTTCACTCTTGCTTGATATTGTGAGAATTTGCACTCCAGTAGGATAAAGCTGGTCTAATTTTACATGGGAAAGGCATTGGTCTCATTATATACATAACTGACATGCTAAACCAGCACAAATGGTGATGTAATCAAACACAAGTGCATTTTTTTGTCGCCCCCTTCTCCTTTAAAGTATATATTTTGGAGGAATCTTTTATAATGTTCCTGGATGAAAACTTTGCAGGTTCCTGAACTTTTTCAGTCATTCTTAGATAATAGACATCTCTCCGGTAACTTCAAGTCAAGAAAATGATCTCAGTTCAGTAACCAGAATGTCTAGTAGAAGACATTGATATAAACTATGGAGCTGATTTAAAATAAAACTATTTCTGCCTTTGCAACTCTAAGGAAGAGGAAGTTCCCTGAAGGGCTCCAAGTGGTCCCATGAAAGCTTTCCTCACTGGGATTTAGGTAAAGAAGGCAACACTCCTTTCCCACTCCCACAGGGAAATAGAGACTCAGAATGACAATACCTCTTTCCAAAGAAATATCCTTATTCTCTCTCTCTTTTTTTTTTTTTTTTTAAGACGGAGTCTTGCTTTGTCGCCCAGGCTGGAGTGCAGTGGCGCGATCTCGGCTCAGTGCAAGCTCCGCCTCCCGGGCTCACGCCATTCTCCTGCCTCAGCCTCCGAGTAGCTGGGACTACAGGCGCCCGCCACCACGCCCGGCTAATTTTTTGTATTTTTGGTAGAAACGGGGTTTCACCGTGTTAGCCAGGATGGTCTCGATCTCCTGACCTCGTGATCCGCCCGCCTCGGCCTCCCAAAGTGCTGGGATTACAGGCATGAGCCACCACGCCCGGCCCATCCTTATTCTCTTTACATGATGCCCATGTTTATGACCTTGATATTGTTGGAGGGGTCAAGAGTCATGGAACTAGCTCTCCATCATACTTTGTAAATTATGCATTTAAGTATTTGTCTCACATCCACTATGATAAATGGCATGTATTCTAGAGATACTTCAGTTGAAATTAAGACATGAATAGATCCACTCTAAATCCTCTTTTATCAATAAGCTGATATTGCCCTTGGTTTCAATTTGTAAGTTGAGGCTTGGTAGGGCCCCACTGATCAGAAATGTTAGAGAGTCTCTATCCTTTTTTTTTTTTTTTTTTTTTTTTTTGAGACGGAGTCTCGCTCTGCCGCCCAGGCTAGAGTGCAGTGGCCGGATCTCGGCTCACTGCAAGCTCTACCTCCCGGGTTTACGCCATTCTCCTGCCTCAGTCTCCCGAGTAGCTGGGACTACAGGCGCCCGCCACCTCGCCCGGCTAGTTTTTTGTATTTTTTTAGTAGAGACGGGGTTTCACCCTGTTAGCCAGGATGGTCTCGATCTCCTGACCTCGTGATCCGCCCGTCTCGGCCTCCCAAAGTGCTGGGATTACAGGCTTGAGCCACCGCGCCCGGCCTGAGAGTCTCTATCCTGTAGCTGCAAACACAGAATACAGAATTGGTACTTTCTGCCCAAACAATAGATACGTGGATTGAGAAAGGCAGTTATTGATTGGACATCTGTTAGAGATCTATGATTTGTATTTACTACTAATTTAAACTTTCCTTCATCAAAAGGCCCACAGGACAGTCTGTCAAATCTTCATAATCATGTCATGTTTCTATAGTTTTATTCTTACTTTCTCCCTGGAAAACCAAATAGTCAGAGCTATTTTAGTTGTGATCCTACAGACAGAGAGTAAAGCAGGGATGCTCTTTCCACTGTGTGAGGCAATGAAAAAAGTATTAAAACCAACCCACAGTCTCATTCCACCAGTGGTTTATTTCATCAGCCTACACCTCATTACACTCCACGTCAACATAGGCATATTACTATTCTACTTAACAGCTGCAATGCTCTGGGTGGTGGTGAGAGTGCGACAATCACCACAGCCTGTCATGAATGCAAACTAGAATGTAGGAGTATAAGTGCCTCACTCCTTCCTACTAGGTCATTGGTCAACATGAGTGCTTCTCTTTCATTCTGCCCCATCTCATCTTTTACCTTTGCAAAGGACCAGGTTCTAGAATTCTGCAAATATGTGGCATGACTGTCGATTTCCTAAAGTTTATCACAACTCATTTGTGTTATCTTATGTATCTGTTGATAAATCTTTTATTAAACATAGCCTAGAGGGACTGACTAATTCAATGAACCCTCAAAGAGGTTGGGCTTAGTTCTGAAGAAACTGGCATTTGAAATTCTTATTCAGCAGGGCACTTGGTAAAGTCCTTTGTTGATACTAATATTTGGCTTTATAACAGATAAATATAGCCTTTTACCCTTAATATGGCTCTATTTTTATTACTTGCTTTTATGTAATTATGCATACATTATGAAAGATATTCCTCTAGTAATCAAAAGACCTCCAAGGCTGGTGGTGAGGTGATGGGCACCAGGTCAATGCAATCAGTTGAAATTACGAGATGAGAAAACATAATGAACTGACTTACAAGACAGTAAGTCTTTTGATGCAATGAATGCCTGAGCAGTGAATCCACATACTACTAATGATGGCTTTAAAGAATGTTCACAAATTCTATGATACTCCTTCTTTCAAGAAGTGGAGTTTAATTCTGCTCCCTTTGAGTATGGGGAATTAGTGACTCACTTCCAATGAATAGCACATGTTGGACACATGGTGGATAACTTCATAAAAGGCACTGCAACTTCAACCTTTCTTTCTCAGGTCATTCCCCCTGAGGAAGACAGCATAATGGCATCAAGCAGCTGTGGAAGGGCCTGCAGGGTGAGGCACTCCGTCTTTCTGTCAAAAGCCATGTAAGTGAGCCGTCTTGGAAGCAACCTCATTGAAGCATAATTCAGATTACTGCAGTCCCATCCAACACTTTGACTATAATGTCATGAGAGACTCAGAGCCAGAACTCTCCAGCTAAACTTTTCTTGATTTCCTGCCCCACAGAAACTATGAGATAATAATTGTTAAGAAGTCTCTTAAGTTCTGAGGGTAAGCTGTTATGCAGCAATAGATAATTAACACACTTCTGAGCCAAGGGATACTTTCTGGATGTCTCTGAAACATTGAAAATGAGAACCTCTTGATAATATGAAGGAAAAGGTGTTCATTGCAAGCAATAGATAGTTTCATCACTTTAAGAAGAGAAGTGGTTGCATAAAAATGAAGTCCTTGGGGAAGCTGCAAACAGGAGTAAAAAGCATTTGAGAATTTTCCAGTGAAGGTAACTGAAATCAATAAAGAAGGCTACTGTTAACAAGCAGTGTTTGATGTTGATGGAAAAGGAACCAAGGGAAAAACAAGACAATGTGAAAATGTCCCTCCCTAGCGCTTACGAAAAACAGAATCTTGGGGCATTCACACATATGGATTTGGCAGTAAACATTTTCAAAATAGAAAAGCTTAATTCAAACCTAGTTTGATTACCCTAGCAAGAATAAGGAATGCCTATACCTATTGTAAGAAGATTATTCTTCCTTAGCACCTCAGGGTCCTGTACTACCCCTTGAGATTTCTCTTTACTTTGCCTATGCCCTTGTAAATAGGTGCTCTATTCATCTCTCCTTGACCTGCTTAATTTGAGAGTATTACCTCTCTCTCTCTCTTTTTGCTGGCAGCATCCTTCCGGGTCTTCCTGAGACCCCCACAATGTTGGGTCTTTGCTTATAGGGGTCTTGTGAGGGGCAGGGTCACATCATTTTCATTTTTGCTCCCAGCAGAGTGCCTAGACCCATAGTAGGGGTCAACACAGTTTAATGAGTATATGAACAAACAAATCCAAATAAGGGTAAAGGAGGGGTGAGAAAGCCCCTTCATTATATAAACGTATTTTGTATGGATCTAATAAGTTATGTGCTCCAGCTGGGGAATAGGAGGGAAAGTTGCACAGCTTTAGTTTTTTTCGTTGTTTTTTGTTTGTTTGGCTGGTTGGTGGGTTGGTTTGTTGTTGTTTGTTTGTTTGTTTTTTGAGATAGGGTCTTGCTGTGTTGCTGGATTTGAACTTCTAGGCTCATGTGATCCTTTCACCTCAGCCTCCTGAGTAGCTGGGACTACAAGCTTTAGATTCTTTTGAGATGAAATTTGACCTGTAAGACATATGGAGAGAGGGAAAGTTTTGTGTTTAGGGACCAAGGTTTTGAAATCAGGCAGACCTTACTGAATCCTTATTATACCTTCCTAGTTTCAGAAACTTAAGAAAGTCATTTAAATTTGTAATTTCAGTTTTCTTATCTATAAAGTGAGGATAATAATTCTTACCGCTAAGTGTTGTTATAAAAATTAAATGATATCTGAAAAAGAAGAGATCATGTCTTTTATGGGAACATGGATGGAACCTGAGGCTATTATCCTTGGCAAACTAATGCAGGAGCAGAAAATCAAATACCACATGTGCTTACTTGTAAGTGGGAGCTAAATAAGAACTTATGAAGGAAATGTCAGACACTGAAGTCTACTTGAGAGGGGAGGCTGGGAGGAAGAAGAGGAGCAGAAAAGATAACTATTGGGTACTGGGCTTAAGAACAGGGTGATGAAATAATATGTACAACAATCCGTAATCCCAGCACTTTGGGAGGCTGAGGCAGGCAGCTCACTTGAGGTCAGGAGTTTCAGACCAGCTTGGCCAACATGGAGAAACTCCGTCTCTACTACAAATACAAAACTTAGCCAGGCGTGGTGGTGCACCCCTTTAGTCCCAGCTACTTGGGAGGCTGAGGCAGGAGAATCGCTTGAACTTGGGAGGAAGAGGTTGCAGTGAGCTGAGATTGCGCCACTGCACTCCAGCTTGGGAGACAGAGCAAGCCTCTGTCTCAAAAAAGAAAAAAAAAGTACCACAAACCCCTATGACATGTGTTTACCCATGTAACAAACTTTCACATGTTCCCCCAAACCTAAAGTAAAAGTTAAAAATAAATTAATGAGCTAATATCTGTAATGGCCTTAGAGTAGGATCAGACACTGGGACAGAGCTCAATAAATGAAAGCTTTTATGTTTGTTTTTTGAAGGCATTGTTCACCATTGAGTCCCAGTGCATAGAACAGTGCCTGATACCTAATGGGTACTCAATACATTCTTGACGAATGAATAAATGAATGGATGGATAAAATCCTAAGAGTTGCAAGGATAACAGTGTGTGGCATCATACCCTAACTATATATTACAATCTACTTACGTGAACTTGTTTTTTTAATTCTTCCCACCTGGAATATCCTAATGATATTTCTTAATTATATTCATCTTCAACTCCAAGTTCATGCCCCAAATTTTCCAGAAAGATTTATTCCATTAGTGCAACTTACATAAATATATTTCTTCTCTGACATCACTGAGGACAGTTCCTAATTAATGAGAAATGATAGAACAAGAGAACCATATGACTGACTTCTGATGGCAAGGAGGACCATTCGTGCAGCAGAGGCAATATCTATTAAGCTTCTTCAACCTAGTAGCCTTGTGGCGAATAACAAGTGCCCATAAACTCACCTGGTGTTGGCTGCTATGTTTTCCTCTTAGGGGCTTCTGTGCTGGCACATCAGGTGTGGGGTACATGAACCAGCCAAATCAGTTTTAACTGGTACCTGAATCCTGTGGATGTCATTCCAAATGCCTCGTCTGTTCAGTTAACATAGATCTGCCCAGGCTTGGAAGATAAATACGTTTGCTTTCTGATGAGATAGGAAATGAATATTTAAATTGTCACAATGCTATTTTAGACACTGAAGGGTTAGGAAATGACTCAGTCATCATGCAATGAGAGGTGAAGAGGACAGGATGCATTTCCAGGAACCATGTAATAGACAGAAAATTGGCCCTGGAATCAAATAGTCTGGGTTCAAATCCTGCCTTTGTTTCTTACAAACTCTGTGTTCTGGAGAAAATTGTTTAATCTTTCTGAAACTCAGATTTTTTCCTTTGAAAAGGGGAACAATGGTTGGTCAACTTACCATAAGAGGGTGTTCTAAGGAGCAAATGACTTACTCTATGTGAAATGGCTTATCAAGCTATAAAGGACTTTTAAAATTCAGTGAAATATGCCCTAGCTCTTGTGCCCAGCTGCTGTAGTCTTACCAGTTATGGTTCCCTGTGCTTAGGCAATGACTGTCAGTGTGCTTAGTGCTACAAGAGACCTTAAAGCTGATGGATTCATTTAATAGTGCTCTCGTAACGAAGTGCCACAACCCAGTGACTTAAACAACAGAAATTTATTGTCTCAAAGTTCTGGAGGGGAGAAGTCCGAGATCAAGGTGTTTGCAGCCTTGGCTCCTTCTGAGAGCTGCGTAGAGAACCTGCTCCACACCTCTCCCCTGACTCCTGATGGTTTTCTGGCAATCTTTGGTGTTGCTTGGCTTCTTGAAGCATCACCCTGATCTCTGCCTTCATCTTCACGTGCTATTCTTCATGCATGTGTCTCTATGTTCAAATTTCCCCTTTTTTTATAAGAACACCAGTCACAACAGGAATGGAACAACTCTAATGATCTCATCTTAATAAATTACATCTGAAACAACTCAGTTCCAAATAAGGTGATGCTCTGAGATTCTGGAGTTAGAACTTCAACATATTAACTTTGTGGGGGACACAGTTTGACCCGTAACACCGATGTACCCAGAATCCCTTGCCTGATCTGATTAAAGAGAGGCAAAGCATTGTTTCTGGGTTAACCTAACTCATCTTTCCTGAAGGCATTATCTCTCTTCTAGCCCACTGCCAGCAGGCCTCTGTGCCACCTTCCCTTTGGTTCTCAGACATCTCCTCCAATGTGGAATTAGATGGGAGTGTTCTGCCCTAGAAGGGATGAAGATTTTTATCACTCATGTTGTTCAGAACTGCTGGTGCAAGGCAATTATGAAAAGCAGACTAACTTTTACTTGGTTTTATTATTGGTGTTAAATTTTCTACAGATAATACATTGCTTTATTGCCAGCATCCAGGGCAGATTGCTCTCACTGCCCTGACTTTGATAAGCCATTGTCTGACCTACCCCTATAGATCTCAGCCCACAGTGGGAACAGCACACATTATTTCCCAGAAGGTTCCTCAATCCCTATGCAAATAGAATTTCACCAAGCTCATCCACAAATGAGCAAACATGCCCAGATATGCTTGTTAAGAAAAAAATTATTCAAAACTTGCATAAAGGCCAAGAGACTGCAACACAGCCTCTCAAAGACAAGCTAGGGTACGATTTAACAAGCCCACCCAAGGATTACTTAACTGTCTATGGGAGTGTATTGTTTATGGCTCAGCCATTTATTATTAAAGACTCCAACTCCATCATGAGGTTGTAGGTTAACTTGTAGGTTTTGTCCAGAGATGCAAATAGTTTTGTGCACTATAAAAGATAACCCCTTAAGCCATTCACCTTGTATTCTTATTCTCTCTTCCTTAAATGTCTGTAAAGTCCAGTTCTTTGAAATATTATTTTAATCAAATTTACCATCTATGTGGGTCCATCATTAATGAGTTAACATCTTTATCACCCATCAAAATGCACCAATCAGCAGTAGAAGGTTATGGCTCAAGTTACATCCCAATTTTTAGAGTATGTGGCTTATTTCCACTGTAATTCTCAGTGTTCCAAAGTCTGGTTGATAGAGACACTGATATTTCTTGTGTGGACATTATTTCTACCTCTTCTTCCCTTTTCATTCTTGCCCTTGTTAAAGCCTCCTCTACTCACAGCTACACATTTTTTTTCTCAGTTTGAGAAAAAGAACTAGAGGGAGGAGGAGGAAAAGTTTTGTTCAAATATGTACAAGAAGCATTAGAAGTTAACTTTTGAGTAGAAAGTACAGTGAAATGTCTTTCACTTGTACTATATACCTGCAGCACAAGACCACTGTGGGCTGAGATCTGTAGGAGCAGGTCAGACAACGACTTATCAGAGGCAGGGCAGTGAGAGCAATCTGCCATGGATGCTGGCAATAAAGCAATGTATTGTCCGTAGAGAATTTAACACCAATAATAAAACCAAGTAAAAGTTAATCTGCTTTTCATAGTTGCCTTGCAGCAGCAGTTCTGGGCTCTGGGTGCCTGAACAGAGAGGCGTCATGAGCTCTCACTGGTAAAAAAGAAAAAAACAAAAAACGAAACAAAAACAAGCAAACAAACAAAAACTGGGAGGCTCTGTCACTGAAAATTCATTCTGTCTAAGACTTTTTCTAGGATTCCTAAGTATGCAACTTCTTGGTTTTTCAAAATCGAACCAACAAGAGATTATGAGGATGGATGGCAAATTCTCTGTTTCACTAAAATTAAAATTTCTTTTTAAAGCCCCAAAGTTGGTCATTGCTGTGTGCATTTCCAGGTTTTGGTTATGTAAAAAGATGTTAAAATGGAAGATTTGACAGAGACCCTTATGCAAGAGATATTAGATATTTAATTGAGTTGCAAAGCAGATCGCCTTTCTTTTAGAGAAGAGAATCAAAAGTCAATTACTCCCCTAACCTTTATCAGGAATATAAAAGAGACTAGATAGGTAGAAATGAAGCGAGCACCTATGACAAGGATTTCTTTGAAGAGAGCTGTGCTGTGAGTCCCACTCACCATCCCTTTCCCAAAAGGAGGGGCAGGAATGTTCCTTGAAGAGCTTATGTCCTCTGAATTGAGGGAACACAGTGGTTCTTGGATGTAAAAGATTAGATTGTCAAAAAATAATCAGTCCTTCCCTCTCTGTCTCTATGGGAGTAGAGATGCCCTTGACTTGTTACCCTACCGTGCGACTTGATTTGCCAGTGGGATGGTAGTAGATGTGATTCAAGCAGGGGCTTGGAACGTGCTTACATGGTGAGTATGACCTCTGAGTTTGTGCCTCTGCCATTGAAATGTGAAGAAATGCCTAGCTGGACCCCCTGTCCAAGGAGAATAACAGACTCTCAGAATAGATCTGCTGTTCCAACCAGCCCACAGGTATGAGAACAATCTATTATTATTTTAGTCCACTGAGACTTGGGGGGGATTATTATGCAGTATCATTGTGGTCGTCGCTGATGGATATTGTTGGCTAACTGCTTTGATGGCAGAGAAAAGGAGAGTTGCTACTTGCTGTATTGAAATCAGCCCTTTGAGTTTGTCCAGGCAAACACACACCTGAATGTTTCCTGTGGATCAGATGTGTGCTCTGTGCTAGAAAGAGACTTTGCATTGGGGTTATCAAGCATGACTGACAGATTTGGCTGGGAAAGAAACAATAGGCTCTTATTTGATTTAAACAGTTTGTTACTCATATAGACAGCAAAAGCAAGAGTACCAGCCCTTTGGGTCCTTTGTTCCACAGGATAGCACCAGAACAAAAGGGGCAGGATGACTGCAATGTGAGTGGTGGAACATCCTGTTGCTGAAGAGCCCATGCCATGCCGAAGCAAGCAGTTTTCTAGCCTGCAGCTGCACCCTAAGTGGGAGTGCGACAGAGAGCCTCCTGCCTTGTCAGACTCCAGGAGGCAATAACAAACTGTCTCCTGACAGCTTTTTAAGAAGATACGGAGGCAAGTTAGAGATGACCTTGTAGTAAGTAGCTCCTTCCACACTCTATATTATCATTAGTCTTCTGCTCACAAAAGTGTTTGAATGTACTGCTACCACAGTATTTCCAGATTCCAAAATTCCAAGCAAATTTTCAAGTGCCGAGATGAAATCAACCGCAGTAACAAAAATATACTAGCTCCATTTATTATTACCCAGATTATCAAAGATCTTTTTTAAGGAGTAGCCACTGATGCAAGTAATCATGATACAGAAAAAAATATCACTTTGATTGTGCAATTTTTTTTGTTACTTTTAAAAAGCTTGCTTATAAGGCTACTGTGAATAAAAGCCCTTCCAGATGAGAACTCAAAAATAACAGCAAATTTTTTTGCAGAGACTCCCTGGTTGAGTTAGGACTTAATGAGAAAAATTTTACTGCTTTTGGGGAAAGCAATAAGTACAAATTTTAGTGAACTTGCTTATGCACCTTTATAGATATAGACAGTACTTATTAAATGTTGAAGCAAAGTATGAATGATTCTATAGAAAGTGTTGGCTGTCCTGTCCATATTCTGCATAAAGCTGCTCACACAGCGTCTGATGTCCTTTCTATTGACACTGAAGTAACTGTCATGAAATTCTTGTACTTTGGCATTTATATTATTTGTGCAATTAAAGGATTTTTGTAATTGGCATTTGGTATTCTTCAGTTCTCTTGGATTCCAAAGTCCATTGGATCTCTTTAACAAATGCAGTTGAGAGACTCCTTAGCTCATTTGAAACACTGAACTTGTATTTTAATTCTAATGGAAAGGCCCCCAAATTTTAAGTAATCTAATGAATGAAAGCCTACTTCATTTTTTATTTCTTATCACTCATAGTTTTCAATATATCTTCAGCAATATGATTATACAAATTGAAACATAACCCAAAAGTATTATTGAAGACTATTGCTTGAAGAAAGCTGTGGAATGTGTTAGAGAAAGAAATGACAGAAAATGTATTCCTTTAAGTGTCATGTCTGTTCTTCAAAGGACAAATTTACTATGAATGGGAAAATAAATACCAAACTGAAGAGGATAAGTATTACATCACTTGTCATGACTATTTTTCATAAATGGATTTTATCCCTTGAAGAATTTAATTGTTTTATAGGCATGCTACTAAATACTCTTTCAGCATGTGTAGGGCTGAAGAAGGAAGGATTTAAAATTGATGACCATGCTTTCTTTTTTTATGTTTCACAATTTAAAACTTGTTGATCAAGAGAGTTATTGCAATGCTGAAGAATGGAAAAGCAAGTTATGCCATGAAAGATGGCATTTTGTGTGGCAACAAATAAAATTTAAAGAGCAATTTTTAGAGTTGTTAACTTTATGCCAGTATGTGTTCAGTATATCAGCTCATAATGTTAGTACTGAGAGTGGCTTCTCATTAATGAATATTCAGTGAACAAAAGAACAATATAAGTTGGATGTGACCACTGTTGAAGCTATGTTACAATGTAATGGAAACATAGACTATAATTGCAAGAAATTTGGTAAGCAAATTCTGCAAAACAAGCAGCTGCTGGGGACAGCCAAATCATCAAGGGAATACAATTTTTAAGAGGCATGTCATTTAGATTTTTATCAGCTATTTCGGATAAGCATCAGGTAATTTTTAGTATATCATATCATTTCTAATACTTCTTAAAATTTCAATCTGCAATGCATAAGCACTTCAAAATAATTCAAATGTACCTGGGTGTCTTCACATTTTTATTTGTGTAATCTGACAAACCTATCTAGGAGTCAAGTAAAAGATGATCCAGGACCTTCCAAAGCTAACTAATTTACTTAGCGTTTCACGTGTCCGTGTGAATAGATCACCAAACAGGCTTTGTGTGAGCAACAGGGCTGTTTATTTCACTTGGGGGCAGGCGGGCTGAGTCCAAAAAGAGAGTCAGCAAAGGGTGGTGGGATTATCATTAGTTCTTATAGGTTTTGGGATAGGCGGTGGATCTCACAAAGTACCTTCTCAAGGGTGGGGAGAATTACAAAGAAACTTCTTAAGGGTGGAGGAGATGACAAAGAACACTGATCAGTTAGGGTGGGGCAGAAACAAATCACAATGGTGGAATGTCATCAGTTAAGCTACTTTCACTTCCGTGGATCTTCAGTGGCCTCAGGCCCTCTGGATGTACCTGTGCAGGTCCCTGGGGATATGATGGCTCAGCTTGGCCTCAGAAGCCTGACACTTAGGAGCCAGTCTTTCACACAAGCAGACCATAAACTAAAGAGGAAAATATCCGTGGTAAATATAGAGTCCTCAGGTAGATCCTGAAATCCTAGAGATTGCCTAGAGCCAAGAGAAGAAATCCCATCACTAATTCAGTCCTGCGTCAATAGCCTAACAGCTGGAAAGACACACAGAAAGACAGTCAATCCATTTGTTGTACACATCTCTCAATACTTTGCAAGTTGTTATTAAAAATGACCGTTTACATAAAAGTCACTTGTGATTCTTGCCAACTACAGACAAAACTAACACTGACCCCTTGACGATGCTTCCCTCAGAGGAGTTTGGTTGGCTTTGAGCACCACAGAAGGTGTAATCCGTGTGCCCAAGGCCTGCCCATCCCTGGCGGTGCTTAGAAGACTTTGGGTTTCGGGGGCGGAGCAAGATGGCCAAATAGGAACAGCTCCAGTCTCCAACTCCCAGCGCGAGTAACACAGAAGACCGGTGATTTCTGCATTTTCAACTGAGGTACTGGGGTCATCTCTCTAGGGAGTGCCGGACAATCGGTGCTGGTCAGCTGCTGCAGCCTGACCAGCATGAGCTGAAGCAGGGCGAGGCATCGCCTCACCTGGAAGCGCAAGGGGGAAGGAATCCGTTTTCCTAGCCAGGGGAACTGAGACACATAACACCTAGAAAATCGGGTAACTCCCACCCCAATACTGCGCTTTAAGGAAACAGGCACACCAGGAGAATATATCCCACACCTGGCGGGAGGGTCCCACGCCCACGGAGCCTCCCTCACTGCTAACACAGCCGTCTGCGGCGATCTATCCGCAAGGCAGCAGCGAGGCTGGGGGAGGGGCGCCCGCCATTGCTGAGGCTTAAGTAGGTAAACAAAGCCGCTGGGAAGCTCCAACTGGGTGGAGCTCACAGCAGCTCAAGGAAACCTGCCTGTCTCTGTAGACTCCACCTCTGGGGACAGCCCACAGCTGAGGTCCAATAGGGAAAGCAGCGGGGGCGGTGCAGAGGCGAACGACTCTGTCTGACAGCTTTGGGGAGAGCCGTGGATCTCCCAACGGGGAGGTTGAGATCCGAGAACGGACAGACTGCCTGCTCAGGTGGGTCCCTGACCGCTGAGTAGCCTAGCTGGGAGACATCCCCCACTAGGGGCAGTCTGACACCCCACACCTCACAGGGTGGAGTCATCCCTGAGAGGAAACTTCCAAAGGAAGAATCAGACAGGTACACTCGCTGCTCAGCAATATTCTATCTTTGGCAACCTCTGCTGCTGATACCCAGGCAAACAGGGTCTGGAGTGGACCACAAGCAATCTCCAACAGACCAACAGACAGTCCTTCTGACTGTCAGACGGAAAACTATCAAACAGGAAGGACACCTATACCAAAACCCCATCAGTACGTCACCATCATCAAAGACCAGAGACAGATAAAACCACAAAGATGGGGAAAAAGCAGGGCAGAAAAGCCGGAAATTCAAAAAATAAGAGCGCATCTCCCCCTGCAAAGGAGCGCAGCCCATCGCCAGCAACGGATCAAAGCTGGTCAGAGAATGACTTTGACGAGATGAGAGAAGAAGGCTTCAGTCCATCAAACTTCTCAGAGCTAAAGGAGGAATTACGTACCCAGCGCAAAGAAACTAAAAATCTTGAAAAAAAAGTGGAAGAATTGACAGCTAGACTAATTATGCAGAGAAGATCATAAACGAAATGACAGAGATGAAAACCATGACACGAGAAATACGTGACAAATGCACAAGCTTCAGTAACCGACTCGATCAACTGGAAGAAAGAGTATCAGCGATTGAGGATCAAATGAATGAAATGAAGCGAGAAGAGAAACCAAAAGAAAAAAGAAGAAAAAGAAATGAACAAAGCCTGCAAGAAGTATGGGATTATGTAAAAAGACCAAATCTACGTCTGATTGGGGTGCCTGAAAGTGAGGGGGAAAATGGAACCAAGTTGGAAAACACTCTTCAGGATATCATCCAGGAGAACTTCCCCAACCTAGTAGGGCAGGCCAACATTCAAATTCAGGAAATACAGAGAACGCCACAAAGATACTCCTCCAGAAGAGCAACTCCAAGACACATAATTGCCAGATTCACCAAAGTTGAAATGAAGGAAAAAATCTTAAGGGCAGCCAGAGAGAAAGGTCGGGTTACCCACAAAGGGAAGCCCATCAGACTAACAGCAGATCTCTCGGCAGAAACTCTACAAGCCAGAAGAGAGTGGGGGCCAATATTCAACGTTCTTAAAGAAAAGAATTTTCAACCCAGAATTTCATATCCAGCCAAACTAAGTTTCATCAGTGAAGGAGAAATAAAATCCTTTACAGATAAGCAAATGCTTAGAGATTTTGTCACCACCAGGCCTGCCTTACAAGAGACCCTGAAGGAAGCCCTAAACATGGAAAGGAACAACCGGTACCAGCCATTGCAAAAACATGCCAAAATGTAAAGACCATCGAGGCTAGGAAGAAACTGCATCAACTAATGAGCAAAATAACCAGTTAATATCATAATGGCAGGATCAAGTTCACACATAACAATATTAACCTTAAATGTAAATGGACTAAATGCTCCAATTAAAAGACACAGACTGGCAAACTGGATAAAGAGTCAAGACCCATCAGTCTGCTGTATTCAGGAGACCCATCTCACATGCAGAGACATACATAGGCTCAAAATAAAGGGATGGAGAAAGATCTACCAAGCAAATGGAGAACAAAAAAAAGCAGGGGTTGCAATCCTAGTCTCTGATAAAACAGACTTTAAACCATCAAAGATCAAAAGAGACAAAGAAGGCCATTACATAATGGTAAAGGGATCAATTCAACAGGAAGAGCTAACTCTCCTAAATATATATGCACCCAATACAGGAGCACCCAGATTCATAAAGCAAGTCCTTAGAGACCTACAAAGAGACTTAGACTCCCATACAATAATAATGGGAGATTCAACACTCCACTGTCAACATTAGACAGATCAACGAGACAGAAAGTTAACAAGGATATCCAGGAATTGAACTCATCTCTGCACCAAGCGGACCTAATAGACATCTATAGAACTCTCCACCCCAAATCAACAGAATATACATTCTTCTCAGCACCACATCGCACTTATTCCAAAATTGACCACATAATTGGAAGTAAAGCACTCCTCAGCAAATGTACAAGAACAGAAATTATAACAAACTGTCTCTCAGACCACAGTGCAATCAAACTAGAACTCAGGACTAAGAAACTCAATCAAAACCGCTCATCTACATGGAAACTGAATAACCTGCTCCTGAATGACTACTGGGTACATAACGAAATGAAAGCAGAAATAAAGATGTTCTTTGAAACCAATGAGAACAAAGATACAACATACCAGAATCTCTGGGACACATTTAAAGCAGTGTGTAGAGGGAAATTATAGCACTAAATGCCCACAAGAGAAAGCAGGAAAGATCTAAAATTGACACTTAACATCACAATTAAAAGAACTAGAGAGGCAAGAGCAAACACATTCAAAAGCTAGCAGAAGGCAAGAAATAACTAAGATCAGAGCAGAACTGAAGGAGATAGAGTCACAAAAAACCCTCCAAAAAATCAATGAATCCAGGAGTTGGTTTTTTGAAAAGATCAACAAAATTGACAGACCGCTAGCAAGACTAATAAAGAAGAAAAGAGAGAGGAATCAAATAGACGCAATAAAAAATGATAAAGGGGATATCACCACCGACCCCACAGAAATACAAACAACCATCAGAGAATACTATAAATGCCTCTACGCAAATCGACTAGAAAATCTAGAAGAAATGGATAATTTCCTGGACACTTACACTCTCCCAAGTCTGAACCAGGAAGAAGTTGAATCCCTGAATAGACCAATAACAGGCTCTGAAATTGAGGCAACAATTAATAGCCTACCCACGAAAAAAAGTCCAGGACCAGATGGATTCACAGCTGAATTCTACCAGACGTACAAGGAGGAGCTGGTACCATTCCTTCTGAAACTATTCCAATCAATAGAAAAAGAGGGAATCCTCCCTAACTCATTTTATGAGGCCAACATCATCCTGATACCAAAGCCTGGCAGAGACACAACAAAAAAAGAGAATTTTAGACCAATATCCCTGATGAACATCGATGCAAAAATTCTCAATAAAATACTGGCAAACCGGATTCAGCAGCACATCAAAAAGCTTATCCACCATGATCAAGTGGGCTTCATCCCTGGGATGCAAGGCTGGTTCAACATTCGCAAATCAATAAATGTAATCCAGCATATAAACAGAACCAAAGACAAGAACCACATGATTATCTCAATAGATGCAGAAAAGGCTTTTGACAAAATTCAACAGCCCTTTATGCTAAAAACACTCAATAAATTCGGGATTGATGGAACGTACCTCAAAATAATAAGAGCTATTTACGACAAACCCACAGCTAATATCATACTGAATGGGCAAAAACTGGAAAAATTCCCTTTGAAAACTGGCACAAGACAGGGATGCCCTCTCTCACCACTCCTATTCAACATAGTGTTGGAAGTTCTGGCTAGGGCAATCAGGCAAGAGAAAGAAATCAAGGGTATCCAGTTAGGAAAAGAAGAAGTCAAATTGTCCCTGTTTGCAGATGACATGATTGTATATTTAGAAAAACCCATCGTCTCAGCCCAAAATCTCCTTAAGCTGATAAGCAACTTCAGCAAAGTCTCAGGATACAAAATTAATGTGCAAAAATCACAAGCATTCTTATACACCAGTAACAGACAAGCAGAGAGCCAAGTCAGGAATGAACTTCCATTCACAATTGCTTCAAAGAGAATAAAAACCTAGGAATCCAGCTTACAAGGGATGTAAAGGACCTCTTCAAGGAGAACTACAAACCACTGCTCAGTGAAATCAAAGAGGACACAAACAAATGGAAGAACATACCATGCTCATGGATAGGAAGAATCAATATCGTGAAAATGGCCATACTGCCCAAGGTTATTTATAGATTCAATGCCATCCCCATCAAGCTACCAATGAGTTTCTTCACAGAATTGGAAAAAACTGCTTTAAAGTTCATATGGAACCAAAAAAGAGCCCGCATTGCCAAGACAATCCTAGGTCAAAAGGACAAAGCTGGAGGCGTCACGCTACCTGACTTCAAACTATACTACAAGGCTACAGTAACCAAAACAGCATGGTACTGGTACCACAACAGAGAAATAGACCAGTGAACAGAACAGAGTCCTCAGAAATAATACCACACATCTACAGCCATCTGATCTTTGACAAACCTGACAAAAACAAGAAATGGGGAAAGGATTCCCTATTTAATAAATGGTGCTGGGAAAATTGGCTAGCCACAAGTAGAAAGCTGAAACTGGATCCTTCCTTACCCCTTATACGAAAATTAATTCAAGATGGATTAGAGACTTAAATGTTAGACCTAATACCATAAAAACCCTAGAAGAAAATCTAGGTAGTACCATTCAGGACATAGGCATGGGCAAGGACTTCATGTCTAAAACACCAAAAGCAACGGCAGCAAAAGCCAAAATTGACAAATGGGATCTCATTAAACTAAAGAGCTTTTGCACAGCAAAAGAAACTACCATCAGAGTGAACAGGCAACCTACAGAATGGGAGAAAATTTTTGCAACCTACTCATCTGACAAAGGGCTAATATCCAGAATCTACAAAGAACTCAAACAAATATACAAGAAAAAAACAAACAACCCCATCAAAAAGTGGGGAAAGGATATGAACAGACATTTCTCAAAAGAAGACATCCATACAGCCAACAGACACATGAAAAAATGCTCGTCATCACTCGCCATCAGAGAAATGCAAATCAAAACCACAATGAGATACCATCTCACACCAGTTAGAATGGCAATCATTAAGAAGTCAGGAAACAATAGATGTTGGAGAGGATGTGGAGAAATAGGAACACTTTTACACTGTTGGTGGGATTGTAAACTAGTTCAACCATTATGGAAAACAGTATGGCGATTCCTCAAGGATCTAGAACTAGATGTACCATATGACCCAGCCATCCCACTACTGGGTATATACCCAAAGGATTATAAATTACTCTACTACAAAGACACATGCACACGTATGTTTATTGCGGCACTATTCACAATAGCAAAGACTTGGAATCAACCCAAATGTCCATCTGTGACAGACTGGATTCAGAAAATGTGGCACATATACACCATGGAATACTATGCAGCCATCAAAAAGGATGAGTTTGCGTCCTTTGTAGGGACATGGATGCAGCTGGAAACCATCATTCTTAGCAAACTATCACAAGAAGAGAAAACCAAACACCGCATGTTCTCACTCATAGGTGGGAACTGAACAATGAGATCACTTGGACTCGGGAGGGGGAACATCACACACTGGGGCCTATCATGGGGAGGGGGGAGGAGGGAGGGATTACATTGGGGAGTTATACATGATATAAACGTTATGCACATGTACCCTAGAACTTAAAGTATAATAAAAAAAATAAATAAATAAAAAAATAAAAAAATAAAAAAAAAAAAAAGAAGACTGTGGGTTTCATTCTTAGTGTTTCTTAAGTAGCAGCAGCACTTCCATTAACATATTTCCTAGTTAGAAGGTAAACTTCATTCATACAAATATTCTCTGGGGTTTTTCTTTTTTCCTAAAACACTTTTTGTAATGGCCTCTCAAAAAATATTTACATTTTCTGTCATTGTTTTCTTTTTCCTTTTTCTTTTTTTTTTTTATAATTTTATTTTTGAGACGGGAGTATCACTCTGTTGCCTAGACTGGAGAGCAGTGGCGCGATCACGGCTCACGGCAACCTCCGACTCCCCAGTTCAAGGGATTTTCTTTTATTTTTTATTTTTTGTTTATTTATTTATTTATTTTGAGATGGTGTCTCACTGTGTTGCCCGGGCTGCAGGACAGTGGTGTGATCTCAGCTCACTGCAATCTCCGCCTCCCGGGTTCAAGCAATTCTCCTGCCCCAGCCTCCCGAGTTGCTGGGATTACAGGCACACGCCACCAAGCCTGGCTAATTTTTGTATTTTTAGTAGAGAAGGGGTTTCACCATATTGGCCAGGCTGGTCTTGAACTCCTGACCTCAGGTACTCCACCTGCCTTGACCTCCCAAAGTGCTGGGATTACAGGCATGAGCCACCACGCCCAGTCCCTTGTTTTCATTTTACGCCAAGAAGCATGTTGCTGTATCCAGCCCTTTTGTAAGGGCTCTACTTCCATCCATGGTGGCGCATGAGTATAATTAGCTAAATCTGAAGACCGTTCTCTTGCTTACAGGTTACCTTTCGGACAGGTGATGAGGAATAGCAGCAGCCAGTGGGATTGCTGGCAGAACTAGGCGAGCACTCCAGGTAGCAACAGTGTTTCAACAATGGGATGGCTACTGAGGAGGAATCTGAAGTTGCACTAAGTAGGAGTGTAGAAGATGCCCTAGAGGCAACTCACCAACCTGAGTTCAGCTCCCCGAAGTAAAATTCATGATGCACTTCTACTAAAACAACACCACCACAATGGAAGGCTTTGGTGGAAAAAGCAGCAGATTTATACTCTTATAGAATTATGTTATGATAGGTCTGAGTTCAAGTTTTCACCATAAAGAAATCAGTCTTTTAAAACTGGTTTCCTCTTCTGAAAAAAGAGGTGGCTGGGGGAATGCCTTTCTCATAATATTGTTATAAAATATTTAACACACAGCAGGCTCCCAATAAATGTTATTAGTTTCCCCCCTTCATTTATTCATACTTCTCTATAATTATTCAATACACACGTATTTGCTGAGCATCCAGTATGCATCTGTATTCTGGTAGGTGCTAAAGATACAATGAAAAACAAAGCAGAAACAAACCCCCCAACCCCAAGATTCTTGCCCTGATGGCATTTAAATTAGAGGAGGCAGATGTTAATTAGACACGAAATAATTATAACTGCGACAGTGGGTATGTAGGGCTTTTTACGATGCTATACTTATTAGGGGCTTCAGATAAGCTTTCTCTCTGGAAATTAAAATTGAGTGTAGATCCAAAGGCTAAGTAAGAGATAATTGGGACCAGCATGTAGAAAGTTGGGAGGGAGAGTGGGGCATTCTAGGGAAGGAAAAAGGTCACCAAGGTTAGAGCATTTTGGAAAGTGTAAAGAAAAGCAGAGAGAGCTAGCATTTGAACTGCTCTTATGTGTAAGACCGAAGTAGATGACATCACAACTCTCCGCTTAGCCCTAAAATTCAGGGCATATAACTTCATGTTCCACCACACTGGCGATTTGTGGACTGACTCAGTGCATAGCCATTGATCAGATTTTCTTTAATGGCCGTTCAATTCAATTATTCATTGGGCAAAGTAACCAGATCATGAACAATTATTTCAGTCTTCTTAATAACACATTAGCTTGATTACAGCAATAATTGGGAAAGAAGACCCAGTTAATTGGCTTAGGGGAAAATGGGTTTCCCTGTATATACAGGGCTTAATGTAACCTAATATGGTTTGGTTAGAATCTAGTTGGAAATGGAAAGATGTGTTCATGACAAGCTAGTTTAGGCTTTAAAATTATGTCTTTGTTTATGATCTTGTTGTACTGATCTCATGTTGACCTGACATGACCTGATATATTATGCATGGCTTCTAGTAGCCAAGGATATGTCCATATATCTGTCAGAGAACCTTCATCAGCAGCTCAAACCTCAAGTGTTTAACAGAGCAAAATACTGTGCAACGATGTGAGCAAACTAAGACATATAAGAGATCATTTCTGAAGTGTTTCTCCCCAAGTGCAGTTCAGTAGAGCAAGCATGAGATTTGGAATTACTCAATCTAGGGTTTGAAGCCAAGCTTGGCCATAAGCTGTGTGGCTTTGGCCAATGACCTAAGCCATCTGAATCCTCAGGCTCCTCATCTCTAGAATGGGGATTATAGAACCCATTCCTCAAGATCCAATGAGATCTGATACACAGGCTTATATCCAACAAATATCACATTCTTTCCTTCCTTTATAAGTTAGCTGAGGAGGCTGAACATGCGCAATGAGGGAACTTATGGCCCCGAACAGCAGCTCCAAGTGTATAAAGGGGTTCCACAGATAATAGCAGCAGAGTCCAGTGGAGGCGATGTCAGTACAGGACTCTAGAGGGAGAGGGAACAGTCTCTGGGCTTGAAGGATTATGCCATCCAAAGATGAGGATATACATAGGGGTCACTATATGTGTCCATCAGACTCGTCTGCAAAGGGGCTGGTGTGTATGAGAATCATAAAATAATTAAGAATGTGTGTGGCTGCCTTAGCCTGTCCTGCTATAGCAAAATATCACAGACTGTGTAATTTGTAAATAATAGGAATTTATTTCTCCCAGATATGAAGGCTGGGAAGTCCAAGACCAAGGCACTGGCATTCAGTGTCTGGTGAGGACTTTCTTCCCCACATGTGGTAGAAGGGATAAACATTGTGTCCCCACATGGCCAAAGGTGACTGCGTAAAGGGAGATGGAAGGGGAGAGCTCACTCTCTCAATCCCTTTTATAAGGGCTCTACTTCCACCCATGGGGGTGCCACCCTCATGACCTAATCACCTGCTAAAGCCCCACCTCTTAATACTACCACATTGGCAATTAAGTTTCAACAGACGAATTTTGGGGCATATGTTCAGGCCATAGCAGTGATTAAAAAGACCAATGTGCAAATGGCTGTCCTTTGCTTTTAATACACAAAAAGCACTGCTCAACAAATTCTTTCATTTCTTCAGCTCAAAAGACCCCAGCTCCAAAGGCAGGAGGGGACTGGATCTGGCAGAACTGGTTACTGTTGTGCTAAGAGGACCTACGCAGGGGGACTAGTTACCCTTGTTATCCTCATCTCAGAAAGAAACTGAACTCCCATTCTGAGAAGTCCAGTGTCTGTTTTCCAAAGTCCTATGCACCGCTCAGGCTGCAAGAGGATTCTGTCGGTGCCTACTTGGAGCTGGTTGCAATCTCCTGTTAAAATCGTGATCCCATTAGTCGTAGCACTATTAATCTTCTTATAGACTGTGAGACAGAAAAACCACAGGCAGTGAAATAACAGCTGGTTGGGAGTGATGAAACTTTAAAAAGACACGGTGGAGAGGCCTGGTGTGAAACCACACCAAAGCCCAGCCTTCAAACAGCAAACCCGATTACTATCCCCCACAGGCTGGCTGAAACATGTTCAGAACTGAAAAGATCCACTAGGTGGGTGTGAGAAGCCTGACATGCCCGTTACTCATGTCACTCACTGCTTAAGCCCTGGAAGAGGAAGCCAAAAAATACAATCTCTGGGCACACAAATATTCTGACCAGCCCACAACACGTTTCTCTCCCTTCACTTCCCACACTTAGCCATTGTCAGTGGTGACACAGCCATTGGCAAATTGCCTAGAGAAAGATCTGGGTGCAGGACAGAAGGTTTCTTACTCTCTCAAGACTCAAATTTTTCTTGATACCCAGTCTGGGCTTAAGCTATGTGCTAGCTTCAAGAGGTATATTAGTTAAGTGCAAGGAGAATAACAGTAGTCAATCAGGTCGGCCCCAGGGCATGGCGGTGTGAAGGACAGGAGGGTTGCCAAATTTCTCAGTTCCCAAGGAGCCAGGCCTGGATATGAAAGTTGGACTTATTGCAGGTATGAAATCATCCCAGCCTCCTCCCACGAGCCAGGCTGAAAGATCAATGAGAAAAAGCAAGTTCTGATATTCGGCTGGAAATTGTTGTTACATGTGGGGCTGCAGAGTGCAGGCAAAACAGTACTGCTTGAGAAAGTCCCAGCAGAGCCCAGTGTCATTGATGTAGGACAGTGTTTTCTCAGTGACCTATGAGATGTGTGACATGGTAACTACGCTTTGCTTTCACAGATGTTTTCTTTTTACATTTTGCAAACATAAAAACCTCCTTTATAAGGATGAGGGGAAATTGAAACCCTTCTACACGGCTGGTGAAGAAGATACTTTGAAAACATCCCGGCAGTTCCTTAAAAAGTTAAATACAGAGTTACCATATGACCCAGAACTTTACTCCTAGGTATATACACAAGGAAATTGAAAACATATGTCCACAAAAAAACATGTACATGAAAGCTTGTAAAAACCTTATTCATAGTAGCCAAAAAAAAATGGACGGCCCAAAGGTCGAACAGATGAACAGATAAACAAAATGTTTACCCACACAATGAAATATCATTCAGCCATCAAAAGGAATGAAGTTGATACAGGATAAAGCATGAATGAAATGTAGAAACATTACGTGAAGTGATAGAGGCCAAATAAAACAGGCCCCATAGTGTAAGATTCCATTTAAATGAAATGTTCAGAAGAGATAGATATATACAGTCGAAAATTAGAAATTGTTTGCCAAGAAATGGAGGGTGGGAATGTGAGAAAACATTCTAGAAATTTATAGCTAAGGCATAGAATTTAGATTTGTGTTTAGAAATTTATATACTTTGTTTGCACCTTGGCTAGACGTGTTTGATTTCGAGCACTCTATGATGTATATAAAAGGGTACTTTTTGAAAGGGCAAAATTATAAACCTATACAAATATAAAATGAACACATACAGAGGCCTTATTTAATTCATTGATTAATGAGGGAACTAGTAAGACGATACAAGTTCAAAGGGAAAGTCAAAGACTGAGAAATACATGGGGAAAAAGGAATGGTAAAATGAACTTCCAAGTAAACGTAAAACTGCTCTGTCCTCAGGACAATAATCAACCACAATTCACAGGACATAATTTATTTGCATTTCTATGGACAAGAATCATTTGCTTTATCAATTATTGTAAATTCTCCAATTTGCAGCATTGGAAAACAGCTCAGTCTACAAAATGCAGAGAAGACCCCAAAGGGTGTGCTAGAGGAGACATCTAGAAATCCAAACTTTTTTCCCATTTCAAAATTCAAACATTTTCCTGGGTTGTCTGAGATATTGTAAGTACTTTATAAGGTTAAATAAAAGAATGAATGAATGCTACTGTTTTCATCATCAGTATTCAAACTTATAGAGTCCATAACAAATGGCATCATTCAATCATTATCTGGCTGATAAATATTTATTTAGTTGCTACTATGTGCCAGGTCAGGAGCTTTACGAGTTAGTCAGTGGTAGGGTCGGTGGGAGGCACACAAAGCTTGGGAATATGAAAGTGATCAACTACTTAATGAGAAACACTGGCAGTGCATGTGGGAGTCCAGAGGGAGGAGAAACCATTGCGGGATGGAAAAATCTTAGACAAGAAAGGCACTGTGAGCTGGACCTCCAGCACACAACAAATATTTAGGGATCAATTAAATTGATGGTTGTTGCAGGCAATACAGTATTAAGACAAGGGCTTAGGTTCAGGAGTCACCCAACCTGGGTTGAATCCCAACTTTATTTAATAATCTGTGTTATTGTGGGCATGTTATACCTCCTTTCTGTACCTTGATTTGCTCATTTTCAAAACAGGGCTAATGATCCTATCTCATAGATTTTTCATGAGGATTAAATGAGATAGGAAACGTAAAATGCTGCAGCCCACACCCTGCATGTAGTACTCAATAAATGTTACTTATGTCCATTAAACTGTTACTGAGGTCCATTTCTTGCCCTAAAACAGCTCGGTCAAGAGGGGAGATACCTGTTACACAGGGACAAGGCACTAGGTGAGTTAAAATGCCTGTAAAGTGAAGGGTCAACCTAACACTTTTATACATATTATCTCCCCCAATTCTTAGGACAAATGTATGAATTAAATATTATTATAATCTTCTTAAAGTTTAGGAAAAGGAGGCCCACAGAACTGACCAATCTTGGGCTGAGAATAATGGGTTCTGTGCTCAGAGCAGAGATGAATGTACCTTGTTCTGAGACAGCACAGAGGAGAAGGCCAATTAACACGTGTAACAATGACAAGAGAGAGGAAAGACTAATAATAACTTCACATTTGGATGCAAATGCACAAGGAGAAGGAGCTGAAGCCAGAGAGTAGTGCTCTCAGAATGAGCTTGTAAAACAGCTTTAACTCCCTCAAGCCTTGCCATTTCCCTTAGATCGGTGTTGTCAAGCATTTCATTATAGCAGCAAGGCCTTTTGTTCAAACACAACCTGAGACAATTCAGTTGAAAATGGACCCCTGATAGAGACTGGGTTGGGGCCTGGAGTCTTGCCCACTTTGCCTTCCTTGCCTGTACTTGTCCAAAGACAGCAGTTGAGGCAAGTCTTTGGGCTACAGAATTTTCCAGAGCTTTCTGGTTCATAGAGGACTCAATGAAACATTGTGCAAAAAGCCACGGAGTTGGATAAAAATGACAATTGATCATAAAGCAGCCTGGAATTCTATACCCTTGTGATGCCTGTCTGAGGTCAAAGATAATTGATATTAATGGTGGTAAAGGCAATGATTTCAGACCTCAGGGGAGTGATGTAACTCACAGCACAAAAAGTGTGGGTCAGAACCATTCAATCAAGGTGGTAGCCTGGAGTTCAACAATGTAGAATCCAGGTTGGGGGCAGAAGTACCAAAGAATGGGGCATCACTCCCAGAATCTTTGAGTTGCAATAGCTGTTTGTGGGCATCTGATGATTTTTATACCCATGACAGCTTGACCATCTGGCTTAGTAACTTTCTCTGAGCATCTCTGTCTGAACATGTAGTCTACTGTCCATGTCAGAGACAGAGTTACATCTTGGAATTCACAAGGGGATGTAGTAGGAGAGCCACCAATCCCAGGGAATTCATCACATTGAACTAGGAGGTGGTTTAAGCTTGAGGGTTTGCACCACGGCCTCCTCATCATCTGAACCATCCTTTTCTGAGGAGTTTGAGGTCTCTTAACTCAGAATCTTGACAAAGGACACTATTGGTTGACAGTTACTAGGTTTCTGAAGGGTTCAGCTAACATTAACCAGTAGAAACATACCCACTGTATTTGATGAGTCATGACTTTGGGTCCGAGCCTGGATTATCTCAAGGTCACAGTGCCCCTGGTTTTCATTTTCAGATTTTTCTTAATGAAGAGCCTTTAGAGAATCAATAGAAAATATTCTACTCAGGCTGCTGCTGAGATAAATAGCTTTCAGTTATGAAAGGAAAATACAGATTGGACTTTCACATAGCAAAGGAGAGCCTAGGTTGCAGAATTTTCTTTGCAAATGTGAATGTCACTGTGTTCAGTAGTTTGTATAATATACACTAAGGATTATTAGAATCTGATAAGCTTCTTTGTTGCTTATGAACAGGCACTGCATGCTGAGAGTAACAATCTAATTATCCTAACTGCTGGTATCCAAGATACTGTCTCACAAGATTAATGTGTTTGCATTATGAGTTTCCCTCTGAGTGAGAGACAGTGGTCCTAAATAAATTGCACTGAATTGCTGTAACAAACAATGAAAATAAATCAACTTCTCATGTCAATTCTAGACTCGGGTGATTTCACTGTGGATAGAGCAAGGCCGGTCTTCTTGTATGTTAGAATCAAAGCAATTTTGTGGACCATAAACAACCATGACAATCCTTCTTAGCTAACTTGCTGCTCTTCTCTAAGCTCTGTCACTTGAAATTGTCTTTTTTTTTCTATGCCTTTCTTCTGGTGTTCATTTCACCCTGTGGCTTTTCATCCTGCCCAGATGCAGTAGGGTAGTCCCAAAGGCCACCCACCTGGGGCAGAGATGTCTTGACATTGGGGTTGCCTCTAACAAAGTGATTAAAAAGTAGCTCTGCAGACACATTGCTCAGGTTCAAATCCCAACTTCTTTACTTATTTACTTTGCAACTTTGGAAAGTACTTAATCATTCTGTGCTTTAGTTTTATTGTCTGTAAATGAGGATGATATTGCAAAAATATTCCATGGTTTTGTGTGAGGATAAAATGCGTTTACAACATATAAAATGCATAGAACTATGACTGACACATGATAATGTTAGTATTATTATCTTGGTTGTTACTATGTAAAATGCTGGAAAGAGTCCTGTTATAGAATGTTTTAAAAAAAATCAACGTACCTGAGTATGAGTTTTAGTTCTACCACCAGGATTCCAGATCTGTAAATCTGGGAAAATTTATTTCAACTCTTAAGTCTGTTCGCCATCTATGAAAGGCAAGAGCATCTACCTCATGGAGTATCTATGAGCATTCAGTAGAAAAGCATGTGGCTACAGGGGTCATGTTACATTGTAGTCAAGGGCATACATTATGGAGCCATAATGACATAGGTACTAATCTCAGCTAGCGATGAGACCTCGGGTAAGTTTTTTGTTTCCTTTTAAATCTTAGATCCATTGTAGGCACAATCATGTCATTTCTTGTTGTGGAAGTTAAATGCTGTAACAGTTTCTGGCCTGTGTTCCACTGAGCAGTGAGCAGTATCATTAATAAAGCTCCTGACCAATGACTGGCCAATAGCCGATACTCAGGGCATCCATCTGCCATCTCCCATTCCTTGGGATTCCTCCCTCCTCCTCCCTCAACACCTGATTAGGACTTGTTGTACAGGGAGAAAGCTTTAAGGTAGACACAGCTCTCAGACCTCTTCTCCCCAATGTAAACCCCATCTGCCCCCATGGGAGGGAACTTACCATGAGATCTGAGCAAACAGCATCCCTGTCCTGGGCCTCCTGCAAATGAAAAGTCAAAACAGAAAGGAATGTGTTCTATCATGGATCAGAGCAAAGTCTTTGTCTCTCCTCCTGGCAAGAGAGCAGACACTCTGCTGATGGCTCTTAGCAGAAGTATTTCTCAGAGGCTATGGAAAGATAAAGCTTACCCAAGGCTGACGTGTATTTTATTTCAGTGGCCTTGACTGGTGGAAGTTGCTCTTGCTTTTCCTGCTCTTTTTAACTCAGGGAACAACACTTGCCATTTTTTTGTAATGCTCTGCACTTCCCAAAGGGTTTGTATGACAATAAAACCCTGTAGGATGCAGGGGTTTCTTAGCACCATTCAACAGATCAAGAAGTGTGGGCAATGACACATGTATTGAGGGTTTAGGATGTGTCAGACACTCATGAAATAGATATTATGACCCCTGTCTTGCAGATGAGGAAGTTAGATCTGAGCGGAATGAGGGCCCTGCTCACAGTAACACAGATCAGGAGAGCCGCTGAGGAAATTCATCTAGTCTTTTTGATTCCCAAACCTCGAAGCTTAAACCCAAAGCACAGACAGAACCAAGGATTTGCCACAAGTGCATTACTAATAAGATTTGGTAGGGAGAGGGATGGTCCACAGATTATTTGGATGCAGAGTTTGTTTTCCGGATTAAAATAGTAGAGTGAAAAGTCCTGAATAAGTCAAGAATCTGTTCCTGAGAAACGTGGGGTCCATGAAAGTCCTTTGTGTCACACGAGGAAACATCCACATGACTCTAGCATGCCCCAGTTCTGAAAGAAATTTCTAGTAAAATCTAAGCCTGCATTGTATAATAAGGTAGCCACTAGCTATATGTGAATACTTTTAAGTTTTAATCAGTTAAAATTAAATACAATTAATGCTATGCTATCTGGGTCTCTTGCCAATGCTGCCTTCATCGAGAGCTAGGGAAAATTATGCCCTCCAGGAGCCTATCATTGGAGATTCTGCATTGTCTAGCAGTGAAGAATTTCAGAGACATGCTTGGCTGGAGACTGGTAAGTGAGGTACCCTGGGACCAGGGAAAGAAGCCCTTTCTTCTTCCAGAGCCTCTCTCAGAAAATACAGAAGGAACATGAGAAAACTTTTGAGATACGGAACTATCTGGTTGATTGTGGCAGTGACTTTATGGGTGTATACATCTCTCAAAACTCATCAAATCATGTACCTCAATAAATTTGATTTTAAAACTATGATAAACACTAAACAGGCTTCTCTCGCTCACACACACACAGGATAGCTAAAATGAAAAAGATAATAAATGCTAACTTTGCTGAAGACGTGGAACAACTGAATTCTTTTTATACTGCTGGTAGGAAGGTAAAATGTACAACATTGGAAACCTCTTTTGCAGGTCCTGTTAAAGTTGAAAAACAGATGCATGCCTTTGACCCAACAGTTCTGTTCCTAGTAAATAACTGACAGAAATGTGAACTTACATTTGCTAGAAGATGTGTAGTCGAATATTCATAGTAGAAATGGAATGTTTATAGCCTCAAATTGGAAAATATCCAAGTGGCCATGATAGGAAAGTGGGTCAATCAGTTGCTGTACATTAATACAATAGAATACGAAACATTAATGGAATTGAATAAACTATATGTACACACCATAGTGTGAATGAATCTCTCAAATATAGTATTGAGTGTAAGGACTCAACACAAAAGAGTAAAAATAGCATAATTTAACTTAAATACATACAACTGACACACATAAAATCATTCAATTTTATGTAGGCAGAAGTACAGTTAGAAGTCAGGGTGGTATTTACGTTTGCTGGGAGGTAGTGACAAGGAAAGAGAATGTGAGCGAGGGGTTTCTGGGGCTGCTGCTACTGTATTTCTCTCTTAATGTGGGTAATGTTTTTTTTTTTTTTGAGGCGGAGTCTTGCTCTGTTGCCCAGGCTGGAGTGCAGTGGCCGGATCTCAGCTCACTGCAAGCTCTGCCTCCCGGGTTCCCGCCATTCTCCTGCCTCAGCCTCCCGAGTAGCTGGGACTACAGGCGCCCACCACCTCGCCTGGCTAGTTTTTTGTATTTTTAGTAGAGACGGGGTTTCACTGTGTTCGCCAGGATGGCCTCGATCTCCTGACCTTGTGATCCGCCCGTCTCGGCCTCCCAAAGTGAATGTGGGTAATGTTAATAGGGTACATTCGGCTTGTGAAAATTCATTGCATGGTGCCCTTTTGGTTTATGCTGTTTCCTGCACGTAGCTGATACTTCAATAGCATTTACTTAAAAACATCTAAGCACTCCTTAGTACACTAAGGGTTCTTCATTTGGGTTTGAATGTGTTGTAGGAGGCTTCTGCAGAGGGAGTGTGCTGTTACCACTTTGATACGCAATGAATCTGTTCACTTTGAGTGTGACCCAAGAAGCCTCTGCAAGAACATACATGGTCATGACAAGCAGGACAATGTAACTTTTCTTCAATGTCTTGTTGATAGGCATAGGAAGGGCTAGGTTGCAGCAGAGAAAGCATTACAGGTTGAAGTCCAAGAAACTCTGAAAGGGGAACAAGTGAGCCTTCTTCACTTTGGTAGACATGTAAAGGGAAGAGGCCTTTGGGCTTCCCCTTCCCTTCCCTTCCCTCCCTTCCCTTCCCTTCCCTTCCCTTCCCTTCCTTCCCTCCCCTCCCCTTCCCTTCCCTCCCCTCCCCTTCCCTTCCCTCCCCTGCCCTCCCCTGCCCTCCCCTGCCCTCCCCTCCCCTCCCCTTCCCTTCCCTTCCCTTCCTTTCCCTTTCCTTCCTTTCCCTTCTCTTCCCTTCCCTTCTCTCCCCTCCTCTTCCCTTCCCTCCCCTCCTCCTTCCCTTCCTTCTTTCTTTCTTTCCTTCTTGCTTTCTTTCCTTTCGGCTTTCTTTTCTGTTTTCTTTTCTTTCTTTTTCTTTTTTGAACTTTACTTTGTTCTCTTAGCTGGCTGTCTTTCTAGTTGGTGCATTAAGGAGAGCGAAGACTTGAGGCTATGCCAATGACATTGGTGTAAGCCTGGGTCTTGGATGACAGAAACACATCATGGGTAACAGAGGGAGCTTGGGCCTTGGAGACACATGGACCTGATTTGACTGTGAGTTATCACTTGGTGTGTCTGGGTGAACATGGAGAAGGTTGTAAAATCCTTCAGAGTCCCAGATTTCTTTACTTTTTGTTTGTTTGTTTTAGAATACAATAAATTGCTGTCATTTTGATACACATTCATATTTCAGCATTTAGTGGTCCTGAACAGAAAGTGGAAAACTTCAGTAATTTACTGGGAAGTCAAGCTGGCCAATTTTGGGGATTGGCTGGGCACACTAAGTTCTTTCTTAATCCCTGTTGAAACTGTGAGAAGCAGCAGCACCAAAACCAAAGTAGAGTATGTGCTGAATTCAAGGTTCTTTTTGTGCCAGTTGTCAGATTCTGAATGGACCCACATGGATTGCAAGAATAACCAACTTAGAGTCCTGTTTAAAACTTCTTCAATTTCTAAAAGCAAAAGCAATGATAGGGAATGAAAGCAGTTCGGAAAGGTTGTGCGTGTTTACAAGTGTCTTTGTGTGGCCTTTTCCAGGTTTAGCCATCTGAGACTCTGGGAGCTGGCAAGTCTGAGTAACCCGGTGACTCTGCTTTCCCTTTATCACAACATGAGCTAAAACCCACAATGGTTTAAATATGGTTTAAACATGGAACCAGTGTGTTTTTTAGCTCATGTTGTGATGAAAGGAAAGCAGAGTCACCGGGTTACTCAGACTTGCCAGCTCTCTGAGTCTCTGGTGGTTAAACCTGGAAAGGGCCACACAGAGACACTTGCAAACAAAAAGAGTCCATATAGCCAAGACAATCCTAAGCAAAAAGAACAAAGCTGGAGGTATCCTGCTACCTGACTTCAAACTGTACTACAAGCCTACAGTAACCAAAACAGCATGGTACTGGTACCAAAACAGATATATAGACCAATGGAACAGAACAGAGGCCTCAAAAATAACCCCACACATCTACAACCACCCAATCTTTCACAAATGTGACAAAAACAAGCAATGGGGAAAGGATTCACTGGTTAATAAATGGTGTTGGGAAAACTGGCTAGCCATATGTAGAAAATTGAAACTGGACCCCTTCCTTACACCTTATACAAAAATTAACTCAAGATGGATTAAAGACTGAAATGTAAGACCTAAAACCATAAAAACTCTAGACGGAAACCTAGGCAATACAATTCAGGACATAGACATGGGCAAAGATTTCATGACGAAAACACCAAAAGCAATTGCAACAAAAGCCAAAATTGACAAATGGGATCTAATTAAACTAAAGAGCTTCTGCACAGCAAAAGAAACTATCATCAGAGTGAACAGGCAAGCTACAGAATGGGAGAAAATTTTTGCAATCTCTTCATCTGACAAAGGGCTAATATCCAGAATCTACAAGGAACTTAAACAAATTTACAAGAAAAAAAACAACCCCATCAAAAAGGGGGAGAAAGATATAAACAGCCACTTCTCAAAAGAAGATATTTATGCAGCCAAGAAACATATGAAGGAAAGTTCATCATCACTGGTCATTAGAGAAATGCAAATCAAAACCACAATGAGATACCATCCCACGCCAGTTAGAATGGTAATCATTAAAAAGTCAGGAAACAACAGATGCTGGAGAGGATGTGGAGAAATAGGGACACTTCTATGTTGTTGGTGAGAGTGTAAATTATTTCAACCATTGTGGAAAACAGTGTGGCGATTTCTTAAGGATCTGGAACCAGAAATATCATTTGACCCAGCAATGCTATTACTAAGTATATACCCAAAGGATTATAAATCATTCTACTATAAAGACACATGCAGGCCGGGCGCGGTGGCTCAAGCCTGTAATCCCAGCACTTTGGGAGGCCGAGACGGGCGGATCACGAGGTCAGGAGATCGAGACCATCCTGGCTAACACGGTGAAACCCCGTCTCTACTAAAATATACAAAAAATTAGCCGGGCGAGATGGCGGGCGCCTGTAGTCCCAGCTACTCGGGAGGCTGAGGCGAGAGAATGGCGTAAAACCGGGAGGCGGAGCTTGCAGTGAGCTGAGATCCGGCCACTGCACTCCAGCCTGGGCGACAGAGCGAGACTCCGTCTCAAAAAAAAAAAAAAAAAAAAAAAAAAAAAAAAAAGACACATGCACATGTATGTTGATTGCAGCACTGTTCACAATAGCAAAGACTTGGAACCAACCCAAATGCCCATCAATGAGAGACTGGATAAAGAAAATGTGGCACATATATCACATATATACTATGGAATACTATGCAGCCATTAAAAAGGGTGAGTTCCTGTCCTTTGCAGGAACATGGATGGCACTGGAACCATCATTCTCAGCAAACTAACACAAGAACAGAAAACCAAACACTGCATGTTCTCACTCGTAAATGGGAGTTGAACACTGAGAACACACGGACACAGGGAGGGGAACATCACACACTGGGGCTTGTTGGGGTGTGGGGGGATAGGGGAGGGATAGCATTAGGAGAAATACCTAATGTAGGTGACAGGTTGATGGGTGCAGCAAACCACCATGGCATGTGTATACCTGTGTAACAAACTTGCCTGTTCTGCACATGTATCCCAGAACTTAAAGTATAATAATAATTAAAAAAGTAGAAAACAGGGTTTGCAAAGTGATTTGTTTATTCAAAAACAGTGCCTGTTATATTAAAAAAAAAAAATTGGTTGATGATGCCAGCAGAGAGTGGCAGGGCCCAATATTCGCTTTCCAGGCTGGGCAAGAGTGAATAAATGTGGTTCCAAAACTAAACAAGAGAAGTCAGAGGCTCTTCCCAACCTTGCCTGGTGGGCTTCTGACCACAGCAAGGAAGTGTCATGGAAAGTGTTGGGTGGTGACAACACAAAAGGGAACTTGAGAAGGAAAGAGGAAAAAGCAGCACCGCTTGATAAAGGTGCAGAGAGAAGATATGGAGAAAGCCCCGAATTCCTCACTAAAGGCCAGTCTCAGGGTTTATCATCGGTGCCTCCGCCCAGGGCAGGAGTGGAGGAGTGTAGAGACAGGGCTATGGCTCAGACAAAGGCATCATTTAAGACTTAAGAACAAGGGGTGCAGGTAAAGCACCTCCACATGCAGCAGGTCCATAAGCTGAAACCTTCACATCTACTCTAACAAGCTCCCAGGCTTGAGGGCTGCTGTAGGGAGGGTGGCAGGCGGGGGAGGAAAACGTGGAGAAGGTGGAGACCCCAGACGCATAACCAGCAGCCAGGCAACTGTGTGATGTACCCTTTCACCATTGAGTCAGATATGCCTCACTGGTTATGATGGGAATCAATTCAAATATACTTTCTTCATCAGTTCAGCTACATGGACAATGGTCACATGTGATAGAATGATTTGTTATAGCATAGCAGGACAAGCTGCGGACAAAACCCCTCAGACACCAAGATAGTGAAGGGAGTGGCTTTCATCAGCTGGGAGCATCGGCAGGCTAGCGTCTTAAAATCCGAGCTCGTCAGGTGCTCAACTTCTGTCCCTTTTAAGGGCTCACAACTCTAAGGGGGTCCGCGTGAGAGGGTCGTGATTGAGCAAGCCAGGGGGTACGTGACAGGGGCTGCGAGCACCGGTGGTCAGGGTGAAACGGAACAGAACGGGAAGTTTCCAAATGTCCTTCATATAATGTTTGGAATCTATAGATAACATCAGTTGCTAGATCAGGGGTCAAATTGTAACTACCAGGCTTAGGTCAGGGAGGCCCAGGCCTGGTTTAGGGTCTGGTTCCTAGGCACTGGGCTACCTGCCTTTAGTTTCGCTTCTCTTTCGTTTTCTGAGTATAAAACAATATAAAACAATATGAGAGGGTCTCTCTTTTCCCTCAATAGCACAACTTACATATTTCAAATGGACTAAAAATTAGCATCATTTATAGTATCTCAAGATAAATAGCCTTTGAATAGAAGCTTCCTTTCCAATACTTTAAGGTCTACAAGAGGCATCTAGAACGTTTACTGCTGTGGAAAATGAAGACCAGTTCAATCGAATGGAAGGAAAGAAGGGCCTGTGGTTTTTCTTTTTGATGAATTGCTGTACTTGTCCTTCTGGTGGCTGAGGGAGTTCTAGATTTGCTTTGGATGTGACTAGGTACTGAAGCTCTTGCAGAACCACTAATGATACTGTGTGAATTCTGCCCTTTTACTGGGACTAATATGGCTTTTGGGTCCACCACTACATTAGAGCTATCAGCTCCATCTGTATTAGTTTTTGTTACAATCATACAAAGGTGAGTGTTTCTGGGTGTTTAGGTCTACATTCTATTTTAACACTGTGTATTCTGTTTTCATAAATTGTCTGAGCCCAAAGTAGCATCCAGAGCCCCAGATTTCTTATATAAAACAGAAGAGATACGTTCTAAAGTATTAGCATTAGTAAAGTCAGTTTTATACTTTTTTTACACCGTGATCTTCATTAAGATAAACATTTTACATCAAGATCCAGTACAAGTTCACAACCTGTGCACAGACACAAAGAAATATTTTACACAATAATATTCTGTAATATTACAAAGCAATTATTACAAAATAATTCTCTATAATGGACTCAGATGTTTCCAATTCTATTGTATTTATTTTTAAAACAAAAATGTGTCTGTCAGTTGCAATGATCTAAATCTATTTCATCACCTCCCAGTAAGTCACCACCCACAGTCTGGAAAACATCAGTGTGCAAGGCCCAAGGTAGTCAGGAGTAAATGATTCCACCATAAAGGCTGGATCAAACAACTTTGCATTCACTAGCAAAACTGGGTCTTTCCAAAGCAAAAAAAGCACCTGAAAGTAGTGGTTCCTAGTGGAACTCCTGACTTTAGTAACAGTTTTCAACCTTGGCTCTGTATTAGAATCACTTCTTGTGTTTTAGAAACTCCCTGGCCTAAAGCCAACACCCCAGGCCAATTAAATGGAAATTCCTCAAGGTGAGACCCGGTGGTTGCTAGAGTGTCTCAAGCGATTTCAATGTGCAGGCAAAGCTGTGACCCACTGGTCTACTGGGAGACAGTTGTTTTCTAGATAGATGTACTCCTCAAAAAAGTACCCTTGGAAGAATTAGCCTATCCCTACTTCAGCTCATGCCTCTTCCTTATGGGGTCAGAGACACCTGGACACTAAGCCTTCCATTTTTTCTAGGCCCAGATAACAGGCAGGAACATCACTGATGTCCTAGGGATAATACATTGATACCCACTGTTTGAAGAGGGGTGAGAACTTCCTTTCTTTGGCTCTAAAGCAGAGACTAAAATTTGTAGTTATCTATGAATTCACCTGAAATGATATGAATGGGCAGCCTGCCAACCCCCTCAGGCTTCTGCTGGGATTAGCAGGCTAATGTTGATAAAGCACGCTGGGGTCTCTGCACCAAATGACCAAGAGATTATGCTAAGAAAGCTGTGCTATATGTAGTTTGCTATTAAGCAGGGGAAAAAAGATAAGGTAATTTCTTCTGTTGGGGTGTGTTCAAATCAAGCATCTTTGCTGCTGCTACTTTAGCCCATAAAATGTCTCATCCAGGATATACAGGGATTTAGTTAAATAGGAGACCAGTCTTTGCCTTTTCACCTGCATTCTGAAATATGCTTTTAACCAAAACATCTATGGCTCTCGAGACATTTTTCCAATCACATCTGAACATAATTATAAAGATGACCTAAATTTCCAATCTAATTGCCGCACTTAGTCTTGTCAGAAATCTCTCTCTGTTAAATATGGCTGGAAAATGACACAGCAGAAACACTCAGCAAGTTTTCTTCTCTTGATTTTTGCCGGATACCGGGGTTTAACCTCTAGCAAATATGCATTTAAAAACAAAGGCTTATTTGCGTATTTCTTATATGAAATGTATATATCTCCATTTAGCATTTTTAGTAGAGCTAAACCACAGGGAGGAAGGGAAAGAGGAGGGAGAGCGCAGAGAGGACGTCAGTCTCTCCTGTGCAGTTCTGATCAATCATCCCATTTATCACATGATACCAGGCCCGGGAGTTATCTCATTATAGGGCTTATCGAGCTCAGATCTTTGTGACCCCATTTGTTATTCCAGAAGTATGTGCTCTGGTTAATAAGAGATGGTTAGCCACATAGTTAAGTAGAATGATTGGCACCTTTTATTGGTGGTCTTTAAGAATAATTTAATGAAAACGGCTGACCAGAGAGCAGAGGTTTACTGTTGCACTGGCTAACAAACCCCTGCTTGTTTGTAAACAAAGAAACTCCTCCTTCCAAAGATTAAGCTCCTGGAGCTATCTGGAAATTTGCTCCATTGTAAGTGGTGTTCAAATCCTTTCAGAAACTGCAGTTTCTGAATCTTCCCTTCCTTTTTCTCTAAGGGTATTTAATTCTTTTTGGGAATTGTCAAAACTTGATGCTAATACATCTATCCCTCAAAGCAGGCAAATTAATTAGAAATTAACCACTAATTTAGTGCCAGTGTCCGAAGGGCCAGGTAAAGTTTGGAAAGAACAGGCTGGAGTTTGATTGCTAAAAGCTCCACTAAGGAATGTAGAGTGAATAAACACTTAAGCCAAAACCTAAAAATCAACCACACATAAATAGAAAGCCTGACATAGAAAGCGAGCATTATGCGCTTGTGCAAGTTTGTATTTGGAAATCTCTACTGAATGTGGGGCAGGGACTGTGGCTGCAAGATTGTGGGTTTCTCTGTGAGAGGTGGGGAGTGGGGAGGGTTTAGAGGAATTAATGTTTACTGCACTCCTACTGTGTGTCAGGCACGGGCAGGTTTTTACAAACAAACTTAATTCATCCTCTTACCTTCCTTGGTGGTATCTATGCTGAGTATCTTCTATATCCTCTCCCACCCCCCTACCCCAGACCCACTGCTACCTTTTTCTGTCCCCCCAGGAGGCTGACCTGTGTGAACTGCATCAACCGGCTCCTTGTTCTAGCACTTCCATTTGGACACAGTCAGTAGTTTAGCATCAGTAGAAAATCAGAGCAGGGAAAAGTAGTTAGTTGACTCTCTGGTCCGTTCCTGTGGAGTATCTGCAGAGTGATGTTCTCTGGTTCCTGGAAACCATTTCCTCCCTCAGCCCTTTAGGTGAGCCTGACTGCTAATGATTCTCCCCTGCAGGTCCAAGGATGCTATCAGTGCTTACTGGCTTCCCCAAACCTTGCTCACACCTGGCAAGTAATCCCTTTATTGAAATCTCCCCATCGCCCAGCTTGAGTGAGTCACCTGATACCTGCTTAGGCCCTGATGGAGACAGTATCCTTGGCCCCATTTGTAGACATGAGGAATTGAAAATTCAGATTAATTAAGTAACTGGGTTGAGTGCATACAGAGAATAATTGTTGAAATTGTGCTGTCTCCTTTATGCACATACGGCAAAGGATCCCCAGACATTGCTGTAGTTATAGAACACAGCTGTGGCTACAAGGGTTCTAACAGGGGACTTGATGACAATTCAGGTGGGCTTAGGAATCCAGGTGAGGAAGGCAGATGTGCTGGTCAGATCTCTGGTGCTTCCCATGTCCCGTCACCCACCCTGCTGCAAAGGGATAATAAGCAGAGGGATGAGGCATCAGCACACCTCAGCACCGTGGGCTCCTCTAGACACCGGAGGCCGAACTGGAGCCCCTCAGAGATATGGGCCCAAGTCTGGTCATTGCTTTGGAAACCACCACTACAGTAGGCTGGCATTTGCCCTTGTACTGTCAGCTCTCTGGCAACTCACCAAAGGATTTTTCCCCTGGCATTTTCCTAAAATGTTTTCAGTCCAATAGGAATTAAAGATGAGTAGGATTGTAAAACTATTGTGCTGGGAGAGCTACTCACCCCATTAAAAAATACAACTAATATTTAGCTTGTGGTTATTATATGCTAGATGTTGTCAAATAATAACTGAATGCACAATCTTCTGGTAATGTTCCCATTTCACGGATGAGAAGACTGGATTATAGAGACTTTCAGAAACTTGCCTAACGTCTTATAGCTAATCAATGGTAGAACTCGGGCTTAACTCCAAGTCTGTTTGATATAAATATCTTTGCTTTGAACTATTATGCTATGTAGGTAGCTGAGTTTGTTCTTTTCCTTGCTGTTTTTCCTCTGAGATAGGTAGCACAGTTGCAATCATCTGCTAAATATTTTCCACTTCCTTCTGAATACACTTTTTCTCATTTCTTCCCAAGCACCCAAAAGATGCTTTTCATGATGGAAGTCGTTTTCATGATGGAAGCCCTCTTTTCTCCTGGCTTAAGCAAGAACCTGTCTTTGATCTTCCACAGCTTTGACATGATTGAATCTAGATGTTCTCCAGTTCTCCTGTTCATTCTTTGACTGGAGAGGGCAGGTTTGTAGTAAGTGTTAAAAGTAATGGATCACCATTTAAGAAACACTAAGAGCTCTTCCATTCCATATTTTCCCAGAACATAGAGGTATTTCCAATTATCCTGCTTTTCTTCAAGCCTAAAATCAACAAATGAATAACAGATGTCAGCTCCCATGGAAGGCTCCTTACGGAATACTGGCTGTTCTTGCTTATTGAAAACCCTTTAGCATGGGTTCTGTTTCTGTTACCATGACAATATTTGGCCCCTTCTCATACTTAGTTTTTCCAGATCTGAGGCACAAGTAGACTAATCTTTACACGTAGTATTCACCATGTATGATAACAGTTTTAAGTGAATTTAATTTATTGTTCATTATTACAGTCCTGTTGCCCGTATGTTTACTTCAGTTCACCAAGTTATGGCACTTAGTACAGTTGATATTTCAGCTAGTCATGGTGCAGATTTCAGCTCAAAGATCACTTACTTCAAACCGCTTTTCTGATTCTCCAGGACTACACCAGACTGCTGAGTTCCCTGCGTAATCTCTTTCATTGCATTTTCTGCAATCAGAGTAGTTTTATTTTGTTGCTTTTTAAATAGATGTTTTACAAGCAGTTTTAGGTTCACACCAAAATTGAGCAGAAGGTACAGAGAATTCCCATATATGCTCTGCCCCTATGCACGTACAACCTCTCCCACTATTGACATCACCCACCACAAGGGTATATTTGTTACAATTGATGAACCTACACTGATGCACCATCACCGAAAGTCCATAGCTTATACAGTAGAGTTCACTCTTGTTGTACTTTCTATGGGTTTTGACGTATGTATAATGATATGTGTCCATCATCGTAGTATCACACAGAGTAGTTTCACTGCCCTGAAGGTCATCTGTGCTCTGCCTATAATCTCTCCCTTCCCTGACCCCTGGAAACCACTGATCTTTTTACTGTCTTCATAGTTTCGCTTTTCCAAGAATGTCATAGAACTTCCAAGAAATTCACTTTTCCAAGAATGTCACACAGTATGTGGCATTTTCATATTGGCTTCTTTTACTTAGTAATATTCATTTAAGATTCCTCCATGTCTTCCCATGGCTTAATAGCTCACTTGATTTTTTTGTGCTAAATAATATTTAATTGTGTTTATGTACCATAGTTTGTTTACCCATTCACCTATTGCTATGAGTTGAGTGTGCCCCCAGAATGCATGTTTGGGAATTTGGTCCCCAGTGGGGTGGTATTGGGAGGTGGAGTCTTTTTTTTTTTTTTATTTGAGACGGAGTCTCGCTCTGTCGCCCAGGCTGGAGTGCAGTGGCTTGATCTCAGCTCACTGCAAGCTCTGCCTCCCGGGTTCACGCCATTCTCCTGCCTCAGCCTCCCGAGTAGCTGGGACTACAGGCACCCGCTCGCCCGGCTAGTTTTTGTTCTTGTATTTTTTAGTAGAGACGGGGTTTCACCGTGTTAGTCAGGATGGTCTCAATCTCCTGACCTCGTGATCCACCCGTCTCGACCTCCCAAAGTGCTGGGATTACAGGCTTGAGCCACCGGGGAGGTGGAGTCTTTAAGAGGGAATTCGGTCATTAACAGGAATGAATGCCGCTCTCTCGGGATGGGGTTGATTGTTGTGGGAGTGAGTGAGTTCTGGCTCTCAATGTGCCCCTCTCGATTTGTCCATTTCACACGTGTCCACCCCACTTCTGCTTCCCCACCGCATTATGAGGCAGCATGAGGCCTTCACCAGAGGCTGGCCAGATGTGGACCCCCAATCTCAGACTTCTCAGCCTACAGAACCATGAGCCTAGGTGAACCTCTTTTCTGTAGAAATGACCCAGTCTCAGGTACTCTGTCCTAGTAACCGAGAATGGACTAAGGCACCTTCTGAAGGGCTTCTTGGTTGCATCGAAGTGTTGGCAGTTATGTATAAAGCTGCTGTAAGTATCCATGCGCGGGTTTCTGTGCAGACCTAGGTTTTCAGCACCTTTGGGTAAATACCGAGGAGCATGATTGCTGGATTGTATGGTACGATTATGTTTAGTTTTGTAAGAAACCACCAACTCTCTTCCAAAGTGGCTGTATCATGTTGGATTCTCACCAGCATTGAATGAGAGTTTCTGTTGGTCCACACCCTGGCCAGCATTTGGTGTCAGTGATCTGGATTCTGGCCATTCTAATAAGTGTATCTGGTATCCTATTTTAATTTTAAATTCCCTAATACTATTTGATGTAGAGCATCTTTTTATTTTACTTTACTTTTCTTACTTTGCATCTTACTTTACTTTTCAATTAAGATGGCTTACTTGCAATCTGTATATCTTCTTTAATGAGGTGTCTGTTTAGACTTGCTGCCCAATTTTTAATCAGTTTGGCTTTTCCAATGTAGTTGTGTTTAATGTCCGTGTTCCCTAAAGAAATATAAATCCCTTGAATGCAAAGCTGATGCCTTTTGTATTACTGCTGTGCTGTCTGCACCTAGCTCCGGGCCACAAGGGTACAACAAGAGTTTGTTTAACGAAAGAACACGTATGTGCATAAACTTGAACACTGCTCTGTGAAGCAGTCAGCCTAGCACTGTTGATACTGATATTGGCCAATCTGCTAACTTTGCAGCCATGAGTGACTTATTTAGCTTCTTCAAGTCTCAGTGTCCTCATCTCTAAAGTGAATATAATAAGTCCAGTCATAATGGCTCACACTTGTAATTCCAGCACTTTGGGAGGTGAGGCAGGTGGATCACCTGAGGTCTCAAGACCAGCCTGGCCAACATGGTGAAAACCCATTTCTACCAAAAATAAAATAATTAGCAGGGCTTGGTGGCACATGCCTGTAATCCCAGCTACTTGGGAGGCTGAGGCAGGAGAATCGCTTGAACCCGGGAGGTAGAGGTTGCAGTGAGCCAAGATCACACCACTGCACTCCAGCCTGGGCAATAAGAGTGAAACTCCATCTCAAAAAACAAATAAATAATAAAAATAAAACAATAAAGTGAGTAGAATAATATCAAACTTTCTGATAGTTGTGAGAATTATATGAGACAATAAATGTGAAAACAGTTTGTGAACTATAGTTCTAGATATTTATAAGGTATTTATATTTATATAAATTTATATATATATATTTATAAGATATTACTCATGATAAAGTTCAGCAAATTGGACCCTAAATGAGCATTTCAGGAAAACTTGCAGCACAGGATAATTGTCATCTACTTCAATATTTACAGCTGATGACATTAGCGCTTAATTGTAGCTACTATCAAATGAATGTGTTTCGTATGCCAAGTATTTGCCACATGTGATTATTGCCACACCGTAAGTATTATGTCTTCTCTTTCAGAGATAAAGAATGTAAAGCTCAGACAAGATTACAGTGACTGAGCAAGAATTTGAATCAAGGTAGGTTTGACAGCAAACAATAAGTGCTTTCTCCTTGCCCCGAATGACCTCTGACAGCCAAACTAAATTTGCCAAAATAACAACCTCCAGTATGCACATTTTTAAAATTTTCTAAAATAATTCTATCTGAGCAAGAGATAATTGGGAAGCGAGAACATGTCACTGGCTGCTCTGGGCAGTCTTTGTGAAAGCGTCTCTCCCCATGCCCTCTGCATAGATGGGCACAGGAGCTCATGCGGGGATTGTAGCCCCGCCGTGACCTTGCTACGAGGCCAGCTCTTCATGTCAAATATAAATAGTGATGCTTTGCTGGGTGGGGTTGCACTTGTCAGCTCGAGGCCCAGATATCAAGGCATGAATACATTTGTTCCTTACCCCCAGGCCCTCACAAGTCAGAGATTAGCCTTAATTTGATGGAACTTTCTTTATTAAGGACAACCAGACTGTTGATTTCTGTTTCCAGTGACTAGAAGATGACTATGGAGAGCTGCTTTCACAGTGACACTTCCCCCCATCTTGCTATGTCCACAGAACTCCAGCAGAGAAAGATTTCAGAAGCCACCTGGAGAACAGGATAGCTTGGAAAGGGGGGTTGGAGCTGTATCTACTCCCGCATACTCAGTCACAACACAACAGATGTAGATCTAAAGGAGTCTGTTAGAATCAGTCCCCGGCAAATTTTAGGAATTCGACAATTGCTAGGGTTTCTATTTTAGTCTAGAGTCTGAAAATGTGTTTAGTGCTTATTCTGCTGCCTAGGTACAGTAATCCCCCAAAGAATGCTGGTTCTTGCCCTAGTTTTTCTTTCCTAAAATCTCTTGGAGGCAGATATATGTCTCTTCTCTATATTGCTATATATTTCTTCATATGAAATGTATCACTTCAGCTATTATAAAACTAGGGAATAGTAAATGCTCTGTCACTATTGAAGGGCTACTGACAAAAATGACCTTTCTTCCCCACTTTCTCCCCAACCCTTTGCCCCTGGCCTGACCATCATTCCTGTCCTAAGATATTTGATGAGGTCTTTTAGGATCACAAATGTGAAAGGTTGTCCCCATCACGAGGTCTGACTTCTGCCCTACCTCAGTGCATTTTATTACCCTTATCTGCTTATTGGATTACCATTAGCTACTTATCTTGACAAATGCACAACCATAAATATAATTTACTGGATTTTGAAACCATAAGCCAGGGCTTGTTTATATCATTCTTTGTTTCCAGGCAGGATTTAGTAGCACATATGTTTATTAAGGAATCCTTCCCATTCCCTTCTCTGAGCAAAGGAATATATTTCCTGATTTCTTTCCCCTTTATTTCCCTGCCAAAGAGGCCCAAATAGAAGCTGCTTCTTGGTTTATATCCTTTTTTATTTTTTCTTGGAACAGAAGGATATGGCGTTTGAGCAAAATATGGTACTTCCTTCACAGAAATTTATGTTATTGATGAGTGTGAGCCAAGGAAAAATTCAAAAATATCCTTGACACCTATGTCTCATGTATGTGCCAGTGAAGTTTTAGACAAGAATTCATGAAGTAAAGAATCCTCTGATCATTTATACTTAATAAATGCATATATTTCTTCATCTGAGCAACATTTTAAGTAGTTCATATTTCATTGAGCCCTCAAAGACAAAGCAACCTACAATTTGGGCTCCAGTTGCCAGAATTGGAGTCTGAGAATGGCTAAACATATTCCTGCCTCGATGTCAACTCTGGAACTTTTTTGAAATTCCTCTTTTACTTGTTCTAATATCACGAATGACACCGTACCCTTTTCCTGTGAATGCTTCTCCCCTGGCTAACTGACATTTCTAACTGAAATGCTTTCCTGAAATTTGAGGGGGGAACCTGAGGGGCAGGATATGATCTCCTGAATTAAAAATTTTTATTTGGAGTTGAAGGCAAATTCAGAGCTAGAATTCACTGGCTCAGTCATGGAAGGACTTCAAGAGCCTGAAGCCTCCGTTAATGTACTCCACGGTCATCGTTTTTAAGACATCTCATCCAACTACTCATAAAAGAGCAGGGAAGACCTGCCCTTTGTGCACCAAACAGATGCTGTCTGTACTTCAGCTCTCAGATCCCCTCAAGGGCCCCCGAGGCACTAGGATGGCTGCCTTCTGGCCTCTGAAGCTGCTGGGTTATCCCAGTGTTCTCTCTGGAGCTGGGAGCAGGTATATCTCATACATTCACACAGACAGATGCATGGAAAAGTGCATTTGCAAGTGATTTTATTGTTTTGACCAAGTGCACTTAAGAAAACAAAATACTCAATTCAAATAGACTCCAGAACTCTCCATCCAAATGTCTCAAACGTCTAGGGTGGCCATTTATCTTAGTACTCAAGTACAGTGACTCGAGCCCCCACCTCACCTTCTATGTGCTACTCCTTTCAATATTCCAGGAGATTTCCTGGTCCAGACTTCTAGACTGGGAAGTCTACATAGCATCTAGCTTGATAACATGGCTTTGGGTTTTATCACGTAAGCTTCATTCAGCCCACATTGCAACCATTACAAAACCTTTCTTCCCTCAGAGGGCTACTAACACTTTTGCAGAAAGTTTGAAATAATAGGAGCTATGGCATAGCTCTGTACAGGTACAAATTTCACCTTGGATATTAGACATAACTTTCTGGAGATTCCATGAGCCATTGCTCACCAGAGGTGACTTATCAGTGGCCATATTGTCCCCACCTTGTCACAATCTTTTGGGGCCTCCTCCTCTCTGGATAGCTTCTTTTCCTCTCTGCTTTCTGTCTTTAAAACATAAATTCTTCATATGTCAGTCATAACTTTCTAGTTCACGTAAGTTTACAGATGCCTCTGGTAGCCACAAACTCATTGAGTTGTTCAGAAAACCAAAGAATATTCTACTCCTTCCAGCTATCCATATTTTGCTGGCACAAATCAGGGGGCATGTCAAAATAGTAATAAACCACTGATACAGCATGGCTCACTGTATGGCCATCAGAGTGCTGGCCATAAACCTCCACGTGGCAGACCAGTGGAAATCAACTCTGGGGCAAAAAGCCTGAGCAAAGATGATGAAATTGTGGTTTTCCTAGGCAGGAGATTCTGTGACACTTCGGCAGGCTCTGCAAGCACAAGAAGAGTTGAAAGCTTTACTTTCCCACTGGCCACGGAAAGCCTCCTGTTTTCTTTTCACCTCCCAATTACACTGATATTATTGTTATTGTTGATTAGTCCATGGAATACCTAGAAGTGGAAAGTGAGCATTCATTAGGTGCCTACATAGGCTGAGTGCCAAATATTATTATTTAAATATCATACCCCAATGCTTGGAGGCAGGTAATATAATCCACATTTAATGAAGGGAGAATGGGAGGCTCAAAGACCCCAAGACGCTATAAGTAACTTGCCCAAGGTAACTCTCCTGATAAGAGATGGGGCTGGGATTTGATCCAAGGTCTGGCTGAGTTCTCAGTCTGTGCTTTTCTCTTGCCTTTTGGGTAGGCAGAGATCGTAATCCCAGCAGCTGAAGAACTTAAGAAGCCGATGGCTCCTGGTAGGGTCTGCCCCGCCTTCCTTTTTCCAAACACACACTGAACTCCGTAGAGAAAAAGTTTACTCTCCTGTTTATAAAAGCCCTTAAGTTCTCCAAAGCTTCGCAGCTGTGTGAAGCACATTATGCTCTCCTCCCCAAATCCTGCTGTGGCACAGACACTTCATATAGGCTTGCACTTGTTGTACAAACACTCATTGTATTTTATCCCAAGCACCCATCAGCACCATTCATTAATATACCCCCATCGTTGTGAATATTCCAGGCGAAAATTATAATAAAGAAAATGGGACAGGGCACGGTGGCTCATGCCTATAATCCCAGCACTTTAGGAGGCCGAGGAGGGTGGATCATGAGGTCAGGAGTTTGAGACCTGCCTGACCAACATGGTGAAATCCTGTCTTTACTAAAAATACAAAAATTAGCTGGGCATCGTCGTGGGTGCCTATAATCCCAGCTACTCAGGAGGCTGAGGCAGGAGAATCACTTGAATCTGGGAGGCAGGGTTTGCAGTGAGCCGAGATCACTCCACTGCACTCCAGCCTGGGCAACAGAGCAAGACTCTGTCTCAAAAATAAATAAATAAATAAATAAATAAATAAATAAAAATAAAATGATCTAGAATATAGAAATGGAATAATTTCCCCACTCAAGTAGAAGTTGATCTATTTTCTCCTGCTCTCCCAAATTTCCTACACTTGGGAGACTTGCAGGAAAGTCAAGCCAAACTCCATCCTTGGGAGGGTCACAAGGCCAGTGGCTTGTCTGCCCATCTGAAGTAATGATGAGGTTACTAGTGGCCATGTTGGGGAGGTGGAATCTGAATGCTATGGGTTTCTCCTCGTTCCTGGGCACTTCCGATGACGCTTGCATCCATTGACTGATGCGGACCTGCTGGCTCACATCAACAGAGAAACAAGAAACCTTGGTCTCTTTGCTTAGCATCTTAGAGATACCAAGTTTCTCAAGAACTTCTTTGCTGGGGAAAAAGCAGAAATGGTTATCTGACAGATTAGACCAGAATTAGCTGTTTAATAAAGAGATTCTGGACTTCATTAATTGACATTCACGAAAGGTATCTTTCTCTTGCCAAGGAGTTTCAGAAGATTCAGTAGAAATTCCAGGACATTGATGGGACAAAATCATGGCAGATGCCACCCTGCTCTGCCACCTGGATGAGTGCATCTGCCTCCTAGCTTGTCTCCTGGCCCTCACTGTGTGTGGGTGGGTGAGTAGGGGAAGAGGGGGTGAGGGGCTTAGGGAGTTAAGACCACCTCCAGGCTTTTTTTGCTTTTTTTTTTTTTTGGAACGTGCAGGGTTTGAGCAAACCAGGCCTGCTGAATTAACCCTCTCCCGCCCAGCCTCTCACTTCCCTTGAGTCTATTCTTTAGACAGCCAGAGAGATCCTCTTTAAAATTGAAGTCAGACCACATCACTCCTCTGTTCAGAACCGTCTACTATCTTCGCTCAGTAAATTCATCTCCACAACTCCACATGATCTGGGCCCCTGTCATGCCTTTGTTTATGTCATCTCTGCTCCAGCCACACTGACCTCTTCCCTGGTCCTTAAAAGCACAGACACACTCCCATTTCAGGGCATTGGCCCCTGCTGTTCTCTGTCCCAAGATGCTCTTTCCCAAATAGACACATGGCTTCCTTCCCTGGAGGCCTTATCTAACATCCTTCCAGAACATTGCGTATCTTATCTCTGCCTACTTTTTCCTCCATTATCACTTATCTTCAACTATCATAAGCTGTAACTTAATTTATTGTTCATCTTTGGTATCTTACCTAGAATATAAACTCCATAGCTGTTTTATCTGTTTGTTCCCTGCTGTATCCCTAATGCCTACACCCAGTGCCTGGCACACTCAGTAATATTTGTTGAATGAATACGTTAAATGAGGCAAAGGTGGTTGCATTCATCTTTATCCTCAGCAGGTAGGAAACTAGCAGCAGCAGCAGCAGCAATAAAGCTTTAGGTTTTTGTCGTTTTTCCACTGACAAAGAATTTTCACATCCATTAACCATCTGAGCTCATCTCCCTGTGAGACGGTTATAACACATGTTGATTCCCACTTCTACATCCATGTTGGGTGTGGGAGAAAGCAAGTGGATGAAAAGGCAGGAAGATACAGACCAAAGAATGTTGGCTCCAATGTCAGAACATTTTGAGTCTTTCACAAACTTCCACTTGATGGGGCTTAACATGAGTCACTTTATCATTATGGATCCAGTTTCTTCTTGTTTATAAAATAACCAGGTTGAACTTGTATCGGATAGTTTTAAGTCTTCTGCTTTCTGGAAGCTGGGTGTAAAGTTCCAGTTTTATGATCGCCAATGTGTTTCTTTCAACTCATGCTGAATGCCTCTCTTTCTGAGAAGTGGTGTCTTGACTCTATCCCTTTCTTCAGTCCCTGTGATTGTAGCTAGACCTGTCCGTGGGTTCACCTTAAGCTTTCTATGGCAATCCCTGTAGTTCCAAATATGAAGGTCACTAAATTTCTTTTAAATCTATGCCTTCATTCTCTCTGGGAGTCATGTGTGCTCTCTAACATGCAACGATTTTTTAATATCCCAGAGAAACGCTTATGTTATTTCTGCTCCAGCCACACTGACCTTTTTACACTTTAAGTGTAAAAAGCAGAATCTAAAATAAATCTACAGTACGGTTTCAATTACACAAAACATGTATAACAGAAAGACTGGAAAAAAAGATGCAAAAGGTAAATTGTGGCTTCCTTTGCATAGGTAACTTACAGTTTTTCTCACCTGTTTGTTCATTTAGGTATTTTTCCAATATTCTCAAATAAATGTGTTTTGCTTACTCACATTATTTCCTTCGTTAAAAAATTTAAGACAAATCAAAAAATAAGAAAAAACATAAAACATAAGAAACTTAATTTAGGGCAACTATTTTTATTTTCTAAGAAAATATTTTTGAGATTCTGAATATAGCCTACCTCAAAACTTGTGGGTTTTTTTTTTTTTTTTAGATGGAATTTTGCTCTTGTTGCCCAGGCTGGACTGCAATGCTGCAATCTCGGCTCACCGCAACCTCTGCCTCCCGGGTTCAAGTGATTTTCCTACCTCAGTCTCCCGTGTAGCTGAGATTACAAGCATGTGCCACCACGCCCAGCTAATTTTTTTGTATTTTTAGTAGAGACAGGGTTTCTTCGTGTTGGCCAGGCTGGTCTCGAACTCACAACCTCAGGTGATCACCATCTTCTCTTGCTCTTCTGATGCTCTTTTTGAATGATGGCAAGAGCTGTGTGAATTCTCAGGGTGCTCTTTTTGTACAGATTTGGTGTAAAGAAAGGTTCTGGTGAGCAAAAGGAGTTTTTACCAAGCCCTTGGCCAGCACAAGACGACCTGCGCTATGCTAAATGAAGTTTCTACATGCTAGTCAGGCACCCTGGGAGGAAATTTCAAAGCCAAAGGCATTTGGAGTTGTAGAATGGCCAGTCAGAAGACTTACTTTTGCATCATGATCAGAATAGGTCCACTTTCCTATTTGCAAGGTGTATCCAGAGCCTGGGGAGAACATTTCTTTATTTTGAAAATTGGCTTTGAACTTTAGGCTCACTTATTGAACCCTAGGCCCACTTACGGAAACCCTCCAGGGCATTTAAGAGCCCCCCAGGGGATGAGAGCTCCAGCGTTTGCAGGTTGAGCTCCGTACAAATTGAGACCACCATTCAGAGAGCAGTAGTTCAAGACAATGGTCTTTCTTTAACTCAGTTTTTTTCTATTGTTCATAGAAAATAACTCAGTTGTCAGCAGTGTGTTAATCAAATCATTTTAGAGGGAACATTTTATTTTATTTTATTTTATTTTATTTTATTTTTGAGACAGTTTTGCTCTGTTGCCCAGGCTGAAGCGCAGTGGCACGATCTCAGCTCACTGCAACCTCCACCTCCCAGGTTCAAATGAGAGGCTCATGCCTCAGCTTCCCGAGTGGCTGGGATTACAGGCACCTGCCAGCACGCTGATTTTTTTGTATTTTTAGTAGAGATGGGGTTTCACCACGTTGGCCAAGGTGGTCTCAAACTTCTGGCCTCAAGTGATCCACCAGCCTTGGCCTCCCAAAGTGCTTGGATTACAGGTGTGAACCACTGTGTCCGGCCTAGAATGAACATTTTAAAAGCAGACACATTGTGTAGCATGTCCCTTAATGTATATTCTGGTGCACATGAAAGCCTACAAACAAAGCTGTGCCTTCAGTCCCATTCCTTCCTTTGCTCTAGAAATGCAACATGCTGGGGTGGCTTACAAGGAAGGTCTTGCTGTGCTTCATTGATCACCTTGGTCTTTCCTGCTCACAGGCAGCTGGTGATCTTGGAAACACATCCTACATTTACGGAAAACAGGAGGACTGAGAAGGGCCTTTGGAAACTGTAGGAATGAGGCACTCTGAGAGCTCCATGCAGCCAAAATCCTGCTCATGTAGGTGGGAATGAGGTTGAAAATTTGAAGGAGAGAGACTGGGAATGAACAAAATGACTCCTTCTCAGCAGAGACCATATCACTCCTTCTTGGGAAGCTGGAGACTCACTCCCAACCTTTCTTCAGCCCCAGCCTGCTCCAGCACAGGTGGTCTTATGATGGCCAAGGGCTTGGTAAGAACTGCCTTTGCTCACCTGTACGCTTATTTACACCAAACCTATATACAAAGAGCTCACTCTGAGAATTCTCAGAGCTCTTGCCATCACTCAAAAAGAGCATCAGAAGGAAGGCAAGCCTGAGTGTGTCTGTCCATGTGCAATGGAAACTTCAGAAAAACAGCCACTTTGGAAACCACATGACCAGCCAAATGCACAAATTCACAGAGTCCAAATGTGCTGTTGCTCTTCCCAAACAGGAACTGGTCATGCAACCCTATGTCTGTGGTTTCTGTCAGGTCCTTTCTTCTGAAGATTGTATTTTCTTGGTGCTTTTCATTGGAGAGAGCTGGACTTGAGACATGGTTGTTTATTAATCAACACCACAGTCAATGTCACTATTTACTTAAAATGAGACTTTCATCCTTTACATACTGAGCAGCCACATGAAATGAAACACCCTCGTGCAGACAAGGCTCAGGGATTTGTGTGACTTGGGCTGTCTGCATCTCTTTTTCCTGATGAAGCAACCTCACTTCTGGTTTTCTGCCTATGCCTGAGTTTGGGAACAGCACACGCCAGCCTCCCCCTGAAGGAACTGGCTGGTGAAACTCCTGATCGCTTTGCTTTCTTTCTGTCCCTTTGCTGAGTTATTCCTTATTCCATGGCAGAGGAGGAACCAGTTTGGGTGGAAATAAACTTTAAATGCAGTCTTTAACTCTCTTCCTTATATTTACAATTTCTTTCCCCCTCAACTTTCTGGATGTGCCACACTCTGTATTGTGCAATGCTATCTTTGATGTTTGCTGATTTTCATGTGCAGACAGTCTTAAACATGTTGTGGTTGTATTCGTTAAGGTCACCTGCCAGTTTTTTGTTTGGACCCAGAATGGGTTCCCTTCCCATTGAAACAATGTTGTGCTTGGAAGCTGGATTCCAAGACAAGTTCACCAAGGCCTGATGTCCCCTGTAATGGTGACAGTTTTGAACACAGCAGTAGAGAGAGAATGAGTATCAATATTCTGAGTTCCGACTTGCTATGGCAGGAATGTGAGGTTTTGCAAAGAGATGGGAAATGCCTATATCAAGATGTGAGAGAAAGATGTGTTTGGGCTGGAGTAGGAGGAATGAAAGAATTGAGAAGCTGAGGGGTGGGGCTGACAGACATTTGACCCAAGTTATTTCCCTCCATTTTTTCTTTACCTTAGCTGAATGCTAAAGAGAAGTCAACGTGAAATGAATTGAGTCACCTATGCTCTTCCAGACAGATGGCAGTATAGGTGACTTTCTCCTCCACCAATTTGTTTTTCTCCCTATGACTCTCTAATACCTTCATAAGCCAATGCTTCCAACAAGAAAGTTTGCATCTCTGCAGTTAGTTTTAGACAGTATAGCTTTCAAGGGAAGTGTTACAAAGTGAGAATTTCTTCCAGATCATGCCAATTCTCATCATCAAGATGGTTGCAGCCTGCAACAATCCCCAGTGGGGTCAGTCACTTTGGAGGACAGATGGGACACTAGCAAAGTAGAGATGTCATTGGTCAGGAGGGAAACCATGCATAAAAGAATTTCTTCTCCCAATGAGCATTCTTTCCCCCACTTGCCCCGCTGCTGGCTTCCTGGAGTGGCAGTCGAAGCCTTGGCACCAGTTCACTGGGCCCTGGAACTGCACATCACTCAAGCCTTTGGAATGGCTTGGCATCCTGTCAACATGCACATCTGGGTGTGCAACTGGATTCAGAAATTTCCAGTGGACTCTGGCACTTGGCACAGTTTTAAGCCTTTTTGCATTGACTCAGGCTTGGGAGGGGTCATAGTACATCTTTTCTCAGTGAGTGCTTCTCACTCCATCAACACCTGTACCCAAGGGAGAAGGAGCCTGTGCTCACTCAGGCAAAGAAAGTGAGGTCATGATTAAGTTCAGTGAACAAGCACAGCACAGAATATCCAGATGTCTGTCAGCCATGGGATGATGTCTTCTATCCACGAGCTACAGAAACTGAAAGAAGAGTGTTTGCAAGTCCCTCCGGTTCAGAAGCAAGGGGGGCAGATGAAGCCATTTCCACCCTCTCCTTCTATCTTCCAACTTCCTTAGTATGTCTGACTCGTGAGAAATAGCAAAAAGCATTTGTTTAATATTATTAGATGCCTTTGTTTACTATTTATTAGATGCCAGGAACTGTGTATGCACTGGCTCATTTAACCTTTACAACAATCCAGTGATGTATTACTCACTCAATTTTTAAGCAAAGGAAACCTAGCTCAGATATTTTGATTACCTTGGCCATGGAGACAAAACTAGGAAGTGACCAAGTGAAATTCAGGGTCAGTTCTATCTTACTTCAAAGTGCACGCACTTCATAGATATGTCATGACACTTCCCAAACCTGTTTAGCTTTATTTTCCGAGAATTTTGACAGGAGCTACAGCAGTAGGCATAGCATCTAAGTGCCTGGATTATGTAGGATACAGTGTGACTGCATTAGGATCCAAGAGTAGCTTATACACATTACAAGTTTATTTTTTCTCAGTCTGAGCCAAAACAATTCAAGACTAACATGGCAGCTCCACATTGTCAAGTAGGCACTACAGTTCCCTTCTCATCCGTGTGGTCCAATATGGCTCTTTAGGATGTCTGTTTCCAATGGGAAAGACAAAGAAAAACAGGGCAAGACAGGGCACACCCCTAAAATGGCAGACACAACTTCCACTCACATCCAATTGACCAACACTTAGTCATAGGGCCATGCATAGCAATAAGGGTAGCTTGAAAATTAGCTTTTACTCTGAATATTTATGTGAATGTCTAAAGTCTACTACCAAAGCATGGAAGGCAAGAATGGATATTGGGACACAACTCCGGGTCTTTGCCACATGCATTAATGGCCAATTTGACTTTCAGAATGGAAAGAAGTGTTATACTTTGAATTAAAAGGCAGCTGGGGCATCCTGGAAAGAACTGAGTAAGGATAATAGGAGTCTGAGGTACAGCCAAGTCATACTCCTAGAGAGAGAGAGAGAGAGAGAGAGATTGGAAAGAGTGGAAAGAGAGAGAGGAAGAAGACTTGTAAAGGCCTTGGTGATTTATATCTCATTCACTTCTGCTCACAGGCCATTAACTATGGGATAGAATGGTCACATGGCCCCACACCTGACTGCAGTGGAAGGAGGCTGGGAAATACAGGGACCTCATGGACTTGAAGTGAGCATTGACTGTCTCTGCCATGGAAATTTCATGTACAAACAAGAATTTCCAACTTCTCTTGGAAAATCAAATGCAGCAAACTTAGCCCAACTTTCTGCTGGGCAAGATCCACTGGAGCTTCTCAGCTGCCCCCTGTCATCAGAGGACTCAGTTTCCAGTGTGTGTTACTTACCTTTTAACATCCCACTTTTGGGGCCTGATGACTTGAGAATATAGTTTATAGTAATTTCAGGAACCTTTTCCTAAGTCATTCTTGACAAGCCAGGGTAATCCATTTTACAACCAAAGTTACAACCAACGCATGTTTCCCTAAAAGCGTTGCTTTACATTTCTCTCAATGACTCTATATTCCCCCATTGTGAGAATGGCCTTAATAGATCCCTGTAAGGTTAATATTTTATACCCAAATATTGTGGGGACTGTCTGGTGTGGGCTTTATAAATAAATATAAGAAATATTTTCATTTTGCACGTTTTAATCAAAGCTTCATGAATGATTGTGTCTTCTCTTTTAATTCTATTTATAGAAGGGGGATGGAATTTATAATCTAAAAGTTTCATTTGAAGTCTTGGTCCTAGGACTTGTTAACTATCTGACCATGGATACATCTCTTAATCTCTTGTTGCGCTCATAAAATACTCAGTACAAAGGTTGACATGAGTAAATGAGATAAAGTTTATGAAGGGATTAAACACTAATTCAGTTTCCAGTTTGACTGTCTTTCAAGTTTTGTTGCTTTACATTTTTTCTAAATTTTTAATGATTCATTATCCTCTATTTTTATTTTACTTTATTTTGTTTTACTTAAGAAAAAGAAGTCAGCCAGTTGCGGTGGCTCATGCCTGTAATCTCAGCACTTTGGGAGGCTGAGGTGAGTGGATCATCTGAGGTCAGGAGTTTGAGACCAGCCTGGCCAACATGGTGAAACCCTATTTCTACTTAAAATACAAAAATTAGCCAGACTTGATGGTGCGCACCTGTAATTCCTGTTACTTGGGAGGCTGAGGCAGGAGAATCACTTGAACACAGGAGGCAGAGGTTGCAGTGAGCTGAGATCGCGCCATTGCACTCCAGCCTGGGCAACATGAGTGCAAGAGTGAAACTCCATCTCTGCCCCTACTCCCACAAAAAAAGAGAAAAAGAAGCCAAGAACTCAAATACAGTTCCAGACACGTAGAAGGAACAAGAATAATCTTCCTCATACAGTCAAAGAAACTCAAGAACAAGTAGACTTACAGAGAGTACAAGTGCCAAGGCAGATTAAAAGTTGAAAGGCTATGGCAAAATTGAATAGAAAACCAAACACTGCGTTTCCTCCTTATTTGTGGATTCCATTTTTGCTAATTCACCTACTCACTAAAATTTACTTACAACTCCAAAATGGATATTCCTGGTGCTTTTTTTTTTTCCTTTCCTGAGACAGAGTTTCACTCTTGTTGCCCATGCTGGAATACAATGGCACACGATCTTGGATCACTGCAGCCTCCGCCTCCTGGTTCAAGCAATTCTCCTGCCTCAGCCTCCCTATTGGCTGGGATTACAGGCGCCTGCCACCATGCCCAGCTAATTTTTGTGGTTTTAGTAGAGACGGAGTTTCACCATGTTGGCCAGGCTGGTCTTGAACTCCTGACCTCAGGTGATCTGCCTGCTTCAGCCTCCCAAAGTGCTGGGATTATGGGCATGAGCCACCACGCCTGGCGGGTGATTTTATAGTCATTTGAAGACATGCAGAGTGGCAAAAACTTTGAGTCATCACAATGCACATGTTCTTAGCTGAGGTCAAACAAAATGACACACTGCCTTCTTGTTTCAGTTCTCACGCTGTAAACAAGTGTCCTTTTTGTAGTTTGTCACATATCTTGTGCTTTTTACTGGTGCTTTCATAGTTTAAACTGATCCTCAAACATAGTATTGCAGTGTTTTCCAGTGTTCCTAAGTACAAGTAGACTATGATATGCCTTATAGAGAAAGTATGTGTACTATATGAGCTTCATTCAGACGTGAGTTATATTACTGTTGGCTATGAGTTAAATGTTAATGAATCACACACACACACACACACACACACAAAATAAGGTATTTAAATAGAAACATAAAACAAGCTTATGTGTACTTCAGTTGATGAAAATGTTGTGACTACAGGCTTGCAAGAACTTAACTCTTCCTCCTAGAAACAATAGTTCAGTATTAGCTAATTTTGTGTTTGAGGCAACTTTACAGAACATAATTACCGTGAATAATGAGAATCAACTGTACACTGCTAAGTGCAGAACATTTACCTAATTCAAAAGTGTTAACAACATTGCTTTCATTTCCAGCCCCCATCGAGTATCGTGAAACAACCAGTGGAAAGTTTTGTGTCTTCATGGGCACCCTTGACATGCCACTGAACAACAGCTCACTTTGGAAGTATGTAGTCTAGCTACAGGTCGTTTTTGGTTCCACAAATCCAAAATTCAGGATTTAGGTTTTAAACTCAGAATTGAATGCATTTAATTTGTTTCAGCCTTATAGTCAAAATGAGGTAGAAGTTGAGTAATTGGTGAGTTTGGTTAATGGGACGAGAAATTACGGAACACGCAGATTCCTTATCTCCTCTTGAAACGGTTGTTTCAAGACCTGTTGAAATTGATCTTTTTGCCTTTTTTTCTGTTTTTTCTTTTCTTTCTTCTTTCACTTTTCCACTCAATTATCACCACCTTTTTCTCTCTTACTCCCTATTTTCTTCTTTCCCTTATACCTTCTCCCCCATTGCCCCTTTCATCTCCCTTCTCCTCTACCCACAGCACAAAGCAAAAGAGACACTTGCCAATTACTCATGTAGTGTTATGAATACAGACAGCTAGCACGTCAAACCCGCTGTGAGAACTCTCAAAACTCAAAGACAAAAGACAATCTAGAAGAAATCGTGTTTTGAGACAATTTTTAAAGCTTCCATTTGTTTTTCTCATAACTCAAGGCAAAGGAATGAGAAATAATGAGACTATATCTCAAAGAAATCCCTAAGAATATCCCTGTATTTACAGGTAATGTAGATCCCAAACTTAACTTTTAAAAACATAATTAGATATTGACTGCATTGAACAACGCCTGATAATGAAATGAAAAGACCAGTTCACTTGAAGACTTAGTTAGGAATTAAGTAAACCGGGGGCTTGGTTTTGTCCTTTGTAGAATTTCTGCTTGGTGTGCATTTTGGGCCATAGTTCACATTTTAATAATTAGCTTGGCTTTGTTAAGGATGTGTGCACATTGGCGGTAATGTGTTTGATCTAGTTGAGACCTGTTGGGGCACTCCCTTGTTCCCTCTTAGGCATAGATGTTTCAGTTCTGATCCATCATCCCAGGATAAGAGCTGGGGAGCTTTTAGCAGAAGAGCAGCCATTTAGTGCATCTGAAGGAAATCTCACGGCTGCTTCTGGGTTTGCCTGGAGTCACTTCAACGCTTTAATGCGCTTTACCCTGACGTTTCACTATAGGCACGAACCCATTGTCAGATCCACCATCAATATCTTATTAAATTCATCATTATGTCTTTGACATTATTTTAATAGCACTGGCAACTGCATGATAGAAATAAATAAATTACAAGCAAGCGGTCCAGAGCTCAAATTTTCTTTTATGTGACGCTGACTCCATCCACTAATCACTTTTTCTTTAGTTATAAAAATATTTAAGCCATCAGTCACTCTTTTTCAGTTGGGAGCACTAAGATGGAAGCTTTCCATAGTTGCTTTATGAACTTTGGCTTTAATGGTACAGCTTTACCCGCAGAGCCAAACTCTTGAACATCGGGGACAAAGCATATTTGATTGACCACGGTATAATGAGAATTTGGCCACAGCATTCTCCAAATGCAAGCACCAATTCCAGGTACCTGCTAGGAGCACACAGTCTCACGATTTTTCCGCATAGGTAGAGTGTGGATCTAAATGCTTTCTTCCATCCTTGCTAGATGGGAGCAGAATTACTATTTCGAGTTTCACCAGCAGTCTGGATTTCTATATTTACAAGCTTGAATAAAAATCGAACATCTCATTCTGAGAAGTTCTCTGCCCTTTTCTTTCTCTTCCTTTTTTTCCCCCTCTAGCAACAGATGAGCCTTTACATTTTTTCAGCATTTACTGATGCAAACTGCGGCTTTTTTTTTTTAGAACTATGCTGTGGCTAGCTTCCTCAGGCTATAAATACTCCAGCCTGTCTGTTTTAGAGACAAATCATTTATAAATTTTGGGAAAACCAGGGTAAGATCAGGGTCCTATTAGATTATATTATGGTCAAGGGGCCACAATTCCCCAAATCAAACTTGTAGAGCACTCACCCTTCCAGGAAATACGCCTAAGAAGCAGATGTAACCACAGCATGACAATCTGCAAATAGAAGACAAAGTAACACTATTTTTAGCTGGCCCCATTCTGATGAAAAACTTGAATAAGGTGGAATGGGTCATGAGAAAGCACCTTTTTCTTCTACAAGTTATATCCATGGTTCTCTAACTGGAGCATGCATCAGAATCATCTGGAAACCTGATTAAAATACAGATTTCTGGACACATCGTCAGAGTAGTAGATCTAGGGCAGGGCCTTCAAATTTGCATTTCTCACATTTCCAGGGTGGATTGCTGTGGCTGCTCTGAACACCCCACTTTGAAATGTACTGAGTTAGATCTTCATTAGCTCAAGATAAACAAAAAAAACGAAAAACATAAGGTCCAACTTGCCTATACCATCTCAAAACCTGCACCCAAGTTTTTTTATTTTACCTTATCCTTATGGATCTAAGAGGTCCCCCTCTCAGTGCCTAGCTTTGAGCTGGTCCCAGCCCAGCATCCTGGTCATCTCATAGCATTTACATAGTTCCAAGTCTGCCTGGCAGATAAGAAAAGTTCACTGCTGGACTTCAAGAGTAGAAGAGGAGAAATAGACAGGCTGTTTCCTCATCCATCATCCTTGACTGTCTTTCAGAAGCTCTGTTCTTCAGAATGTGGCCCACAATCCAGGTGATGGTACCTGACTGATTAGCTCAGTCCTTTTTCTGCATGAGAAGCCTCAAGGGGCAAGAGCAGAGGAGGGCTCCAAACTTTCTCCTTTTAGAAGAGAATATTATATCTCCAGGTCTTCCTTCATTAGCTAGCTTCCTTTGATAAGCCTTAGCCTGAGATAACTCCTGTACATTTCATGGCCCACCTGTGCCAATGAATTCTCTCTGCACCTGTGCTTCTATATAAATAGCAGAGGTATGCCAGAAAGTTGCACACTTATCTCTGAAAACAGACTCAAATTCCACATGCATTTGCAGAAAATATCATTTAAAAAATTCCTATGATGAGTATTTTTGCCAAATACACCCTGCTATAGTTTTACTGTATCCCCAAAAGTTTATATGTTGGAAACTTATTCCCAATGCGTGTGTTGAAAAATGGGACCTTTAAGAGGTGATGAAGTGATAAAGGCTTTGCCTTTACAAATGTATTAATGCCATTTTCATAGGAGTGGATTAGTTATCATGGGAGTGGGTTTCTGATAAAAAGGATTAATTTGGCCCTTTTCCCCCTCTGTCTTGAACATTTGCTGTATTAGTCTATTTCATACTGCTATGAAGAAATACCTGAGACTGAGTAATTTATAAAGAAAAAGAGGTTTAATGGACTCACAGTTTCACGTGACTGGGGAGGCCTCACAATCATGGTGGAAGGTGAAAGAGGAGCAAAGGCATGTTTTACATGGTGGCAGGCAAGAGAGTGTATGCAGGGTATCGGTCCTTTACAAAACCATTGGATTTCGTGAGATTTATTCACTATCATGAGATGAGCACAGGAAAAACCCACCCTGCTGTTTAAATTACCTCCCACTGGCTTCCTCCCATGACATGTGACATGTGGGGATTATGGGAGCTACAACTGAAGATGAGATTTGGGTGGGGACATAGCCAAACCATATCAAGTGCCTTCTTTTCTTCCATCTTCCACTATGGGATGACAGCACAGTGGCCATCACCAACTGATTTTGGATTTCCTAGCCTCCAGAACAGTTAGCCAAATATATCTTTTCTTTGTTAATTACTCAGTCCCTGGTATTCTGTCACAGCAGCACAAAACAGACTAAGATATACCCTTTCCCTTTAAATCATACATTTTAAATAGTCATATTCTCATTTATAAGGTCTACTTCATGTAGGCAATTAAATTTGTACCTATCTGCCTGTTGTTTATTATTGTTGCTAACATTTTATTGTGGGAATTTTCAAACGTACTTTCATCGTTCAAATTATAAAATGTTCTGCACTTTAAAAAATTGTTTTACTTGACTTTTCTATTGTTTCAACATTGGTACTGAAGGAGACAAAACTGTACAAATTTCTCCATAAGATTTACTCTCAAAATGATATTCTTCCTATCCCACAGTATTTCCTCTATGAGGCTTCAGTGCTGGGGAAACTATGCTTGACTTGAATAACTGATCTCTTTCAATTGTGCAAATAATGTGAATCTTGCTCTGACTGTGTTTGCCTCTTTACTTTAGCTTGAGGACACTTAGACTAAATTTGCAATCAACTCCTAACTGTTGTGCTAAACCTTTGGGCACTCATTTCAGAGTGTTATAGTTGTCCTTAATTTCTTTTTCCTGTCTCTTTTTAAATTCTATTTTATTTTAAACATTGCAGTGCAGTGGTGCAATCTTGGCTCACTGCAACCTCTGCCTCCTAGGTTCAAGTGGTTCTTGTGCCTCAGCCTCCCAAGTAGCTGGAACTATAGATGTGCACCACCATGCCCCGCTAATTTTTGTATTGTTAGTAGAGACAGGATTTTGCCACATTGGTCAAGCTGGTCTTGAACTCCTGGCCTCAGGTGATTCTTCCACCTCAACCTCCTGAATAGCTGGGACTATGGGCACGTTCCACCATGCCTGGCTATTTTATTTATTTATTTATTTTTTTGAGGCAGAGTTTTGCTCTTGTTGCCCAGGCTGGGGTGCAATGGTGTGATCTCAGCTCACTGCAACCTCCACCTCCTGGGTTCAAGTGATCCTCCTGCCTCAGCCTCTTGAGTAGCTAGGATTATAGTCACCCACAACCATGCCTGGCTAATTTTTTGTATTTTTAGTGGAGACGGGGTTTTGCTATGTTGGCCAGGCTGGTCCTGAACTCTTGACCTCGGGTGATCCACCCACCTTGGCCTCCCAAAGTGCTGGGATTACAGGCGTGAGCCACTGTGCCCGGCCATCTGGCTTTTTTTTTTCTTTTTTTTTTTTTTTTAATTTTCTGTAGAGACGATGTTCCTCTACATCACCCAGGCTGGTCTCAAACTCCTGGAGTCAAGCAATCTTCCTGCCTTGGCCTCCCAAAATGCTGGGATTACAGATGTGAGCCACTTTACTTGACCTAAACTCTAATTTTATTCTTTGAAAAAGGAGATGGGATAAAAATAAACAAATGATTATTTTTTATAGAAAAGCACTATCTTCCTGTCCTTAATATAAACTATAGAATGAAATCTGTGTGCTATACAGAAAAAGTGTTGGATTTCACCAAAAGAAAAGTTGTGTTCAGAAGCAAACTGATAAGCTGATCCCATGAACAATGAACATCAAAGGCCATGATGAGAATGAATTCTTATGGCCAAGTCTTGATGCCTTTCACATTGGTGTGTTTGAAAGTGAAAGTATCCATTATTCTTTTTGTTTTGTTTGGTTTTTTATGAGACTTTCACCCAGGCTGGAGTGCAATGGTGCCGTATCAGCTCAGTGCAACCTCCACCTCCCAGGTTCAAGTGATTCTTCTGCCTCAGTCTCCTGAGTAGCTGGGACTACAGGTGCATGCCACCTCACCTGGCTAATTTTTGTATTTTTAGTAGAGACAGGCTTTTACTATGTTGGCCAGGCTAGTCTTGAACTCCTGACCTCGTGATTTGCCCACCTTGGCCTCCCAAAGTGCTGGGATTATAGGCGTGAGCCACTGTGACCAGCCTATTATCCTTTTTTTGGAGCTCATTTACTTGACTGAGCTCTCTTGAATGAAATGGCCTTTCAAGTATGGTCTGTTCTAACCTTCAATAGGTTGTGATTCTCTCAAGTTCTATTATTTTTTGGTGGTAGAACTATTATTAAGGTTAAAAAAAGACACTTTTTTTGTAATATATAAAGAGCTCCTACAAATCCATACAAAAAGACAACCCATTAGAAAAATGGCATTGGATTGAATGAGCAATTCGCAGAATGAAAAATGACCACAAATGTACAAAAAAATTCTGGTCAACCTCATTCAAAATGGAGGACAAGCAAATTAGATGACTGATGATACAATTTGACTGACTAGATTGGCAATGTTTTAGGAAAAGTGACATAGGGGAGCCAGAGGTTACCTCCAACTCCCCTTAGTTGTTACGTGGACTCTTCAACTGGATCTACAAACCAAATTGACACCAGGCAGATTAACAAGTGAAAAACAAAGAAGTTGTTTTTATTTAAATTGTCTCTTCATAAGACAGTGAAATCGAGGAAGTGGCCAAAGCAAGATTTTTTTATATATATACTTTAAGTTCTAGGATACATGTGCACAATGTGCAGGTTTGTTACATAGGTACACATGTGCCATGATGGGTTGCTGTACCCAGTAACTCGCCATTTACATTAGGTATTTCTCCTAATGCTATCCCTCCCCTTGTCCTCCCACCCCCCAACAGGCCCCCGTGTGTGATGTTCCCGCCCTGTGTCCAAGTGTTCTCATCATTCACTTCCCACCTATGCATGAGAACATGCAGTGTTTGGTCTTCTGTCCTTGTGATAGTTTGCTCAGAATGATGGTTTCCAGCTTCATCCGTGTCCCTGCAAAGGACATGAACTCATCCTTTTTTATGACTGCATAGTATTCCATGGTATATATGTGCCACATTTTCTTAATCCCGTCTATTATTGATGGACATTTGGGTTGGTTCCAAGGTTTTGCTATTGTGAATAGTGCCGCAATAAACATATGTGTGCATGTGTCTTTATAGTAGCACGATTTATAATCCTTGGGGTATCTACCCAGTAATGGGATTGCTGGGTCAAACGGTATTCCTAGTTCTAGATCCCCGAGGAATCATCACACTGTCTTCCCCAATAGTTGAACTAGTTTATACTCCCACCAACGTTTATACTCCCACCAACAGTGTAAAAGCGTTCCTATTTCTCCACATCCTCTCCTGCTTCTGTTGTTTCCTGACTTTTTAATGATTGCCATTCTAACTGGTGTGAGATGGTATCTCATTCTGGCTTTGATTTGCATTTCTCTGATGACCAGTGATGGTGAGTTTTTTTCATGTGTCTGTTGGCTGCATAAATGTCTTCTTTTGGGAAATGTCTGTTCATATGCTTTGCCCAGTTTTTGATGGGGTTGTTTGTTTTTTCTCTTGTAAATTTGTTTAAGTTCTTTGTAGATTCTGGATATTAGCCCTTTGTCAGATAGGTAGATTGCAAAAATTTTCTCCCATTCTGTAGGTTGCCTGTTCACTCTGATGGTAATTTCTTTTGCTGTGCCGAAGCTCTTTAGTTTAATAGATGTTTTTATAATTTTTAGACCAAGAACAATTAATTGGAGAAAAAAATGATAGGATAAATGTGATCTGGCTAGGGAAGTATATTTCCAGAAGTATCACTAGGACATACGGGAGGAGGTGTAAAACTAGTGGAAGATAAGGGTTACTTCAGTAAATATTTTTATTTAGGTCGATTGCAGCCCTCAATTCCCAGTTGCTGGTGATTAGGGTTATTTTCTCATTCTGGAACATGAAGGGTATCTCTCTTAGAGGAATCTTTACAGCTTGCTGCATGTAGAAAGAGACAGGTCCACTAGCCTTTTATGAAACTACAATTTCTCTAATGTTGTCAACTTGAAATAACCAATATATCAATTTGGCTTATTTCGGGATGGCATGTCCTTCCCTGCGTCACAGGACAGGATGTGGGAAATGAATACTTTCAATCACTTATTTGAGAAAGAGTCTGGGAATTGGGAATACTGTCTATGAATACTCAATTAATGTGATTATAAATTGTCATTGACTGGAGGGAAAGTTGGAAGGCATTATCAAAAATGCAAACAGAGACTGTGCTGGGAATTATTCTTTTAGGGTTTTATCTTACACAAATATTCACATATGTGCATGGAGGCATGTCTATAGATGTCGTTGCCTTTTGAACGATAATATTGAAGAAGGGGAATAAGTAAACCAAGTAACAGTAGGAAAAGGATTAAATAAATTGTGATTGATATATAAATATATATATCATATATATAAATAAATATATATGATGGAATACTATGCAGCAGTTTAATGAGCATGATGGTTCCTATGTGCCAGCATGGAAAACTCTTCAGACATATGGTTAAAAGGATGAAAGCAAGATGCAGAACAATATGAGTATGAATCCACATATGTATCGAATAAACTATCCCAGGCAATATGTTTGTGTATGTATATATAAGAATGCAAATAGATAAAGGCTTTTTATAGCATTGCCTGAGTAGAAGAGAGGGCTAGGGAGAATGAGGGTGAAGAAAGATTTTCTTTTTTTATCCTGTATAGTCCTAAACTGTTTGAACTTTTGAATATTTGCATCCCTATGTTGTACAGTTACAAAAAAAACCAAACCTTTAAAATAGTAAGAAAAACAAAGATAAAAGAACTAAATAGCTCCATCTCAAAATATAATCTGGGTAATAAGATTTTGAATACTTTGTGTTTCGTTTGACCTGTTATTTTCCAAATTTTTTACAATGAATATATAGATTTTATTTTGTAATCAGACAAAACATTTATTCAGATTAATATAGTTTCGCTCCTTCCTTTCTGAAGATGGAAGAAAGCAAGATGACATAATGTATTTCAATCACTCTGACTTCCTTTCTCATTCTTTCAACCACAAACATCATTAGAGGGCATCTCCTCTTCTGTTTCATTACTTCCTTTAATACTTCTGACACAAGATTCCTGGGTCAGGCTCTCTTTGACTAGCCCAGTACTTGGAATAAGTTTCAGCATGGATAGCCTCTTATTTTTAGAGATTCTCAGTAAACTCCCCCTTCCTCCAGGAGGCTGTTGGGGAAGACACTGAGTGGTTTTGCCGTTTGTCTTTCCGATGGTAACATCATTATGCATCCCAACGTCTCCATCTCCTGTGGATTTACCTGAATACTGGAAATTTCTTTCTTAAAGGAAATATGTTTTCCTCCCAGCTGTGCTTTCATGGGCAATCCCCATCTCCATTTGATCCAGAGTTTTGACAAGCTGAATTCCTGACAGTCTCCCTTGGATCCTTAGATTGGCTCAGTCATACTTTCTCCATAACACTCCATATGGAGTACCTGGGGATGATTTCCCATAGCCTGCTTACTTTTCATTATCAGCAAGTCAAGGCATCCATGTGCAGCACCTGTTTTCAAGAGTGAAGAGTATTTTGCAGAAACAGATACACGAATAGTCTTCCCTTCTCCCCTGCTCCACAGCCTTTTCCCCTAATTGGATCTTTTAAGCATACAACATTTTTTTTAGGGCAGGCTTCTCAAGCTGCTAAGTGCATGCAAATCACCTGGGCATCTTGTTAAAATGCAGATTCTAATTCAGAAGTTCTAGAATGGGGTCCAAGAATTTGCATTTCTAACATGCTCACAGGCAATGCTAATTCTGCTGATCCCTTTACAGGCCACACTTTGAGTGGCATGGTTCTAAGGAACATGGAATTAGTCCCATCGAAACCTTGTAAGGGTGAGATGAGACAGGCTTATTTGCAAAAAGGAAAATATCTGTGCAATAGTGAATGAGAATTAAAGATATTTTTGAATGTATGGATATAGATTTTATTCACATTTATGTTCTTAAGAAGAAATGAAGTGGTTCACAATTACATAGAAAGACCTGGCTGTGAAATAGTGGATCCCAGAATCACAGGGCTGGAAGAGCAGCTCAGAAACATGTGTCTAGGGACTTAACAGATACTGGGGACTCCAAAAGGTGGAGATGGTGGGAGGAAGTAAGGGTTGAAAAATTACCTGTTGTGTACAATGTTCATTACTTGGGTGGTAGGTACACTAGAAGCCCAAACTCCACCACTAAGTAATATATACATGTAACAAACCTGCGAATATAGCCCTGAATCTATAAAAATAAAAATAAACTTTAAAAATTATGAAAAATTAAGCCATGTGCTGAGCAGGCCATGCTTTTCTGTGGCCTGAGGGAGAGTAGTGGGCAGTGCAGTGAACAGTGAATTGCGGGGAGAGGTGGGAAGGGAAGGCAGAGAAGCTGTACGTGTAAAATGGCTTCTAGGTTAAAAGCCCAGCTCTGAAGTGGGGAGGGGGGTAGGTGGGTTGCGGGCAGCTGAGAGAGGCAGTGGCATGACTCTAAACAGTGGTCCCGGGGCCAAGGTGAACTGCTTCATCTTAACTAGCATCAGGTTTCCTTGTCCTCTGGTACCCAGCTGAAAAGCTAAGGCAATCCTGACTTCAAGGATTTCCAAAGGTAACAATCTATGGTTCCAAAGACAAAAAAGGATTTCATCAGCCTACTCGCCTCTCTATCCTGCTTCCAGCACAGGGAGAAGAGTGGTCTTCAGCCTGTTCTTAACCTTTTTCAGCCTTACCCTTTAGCCTGTCCCTAGCCTTTTTCACTCTTCAGCCTGTTTAGCCTATTTCAGCAGTAAAATAGGTTAGGGACAGGTTAGGACAGTAGACAGCCCCACCAGCTGTCTGATGGCTATCTGAAATGACATCAAAAAGACACAAGTGTGAGTCCCAACTCTCTGGAAACTTGGATATATGTCACACATTTAAAAAATTTTTTTTTCTCCTCAAATAATTTTTTACAATGTAGTCATTGGAACAGATAAATCATTTACATGTTTTGAGCGTCAAAACTATAAAATGGTACAATAAATACAGAAAGACCTTCATCTTCTTAGTTCCCATCCTCCACTCCCAGCCGGGTGACAATTATTATGTTTCTTGTTTACCCTTCCCAAGAATTTCATGTTTATGCAACTTAATACAGATACATATTATTTATCAATGCCACTTTCTCATGCAAATGGGAACATACTATGTGGATTTTAGTAGCTTGCTCTTTCCAGTTAAAATATATCTTAAAGGGCCGGGCGCGGTGGCTCAAGCCTGTAATCCCAGCACTTTGGGAGGCCGAGACGGGCGGATCACGAGGTCAGGAGATCGAGACCATCCTGGCTAACATGGTGAAACCCCGTCTCTACTAAAAAATACAAAAAACTAGCCGGGCGACATGGCGGGCGCCTGTAGTCCCAGCTGCTTGGGAGGCTGAGGCAGGAGAATGGCGTAAACCCAGGAGGCGGAGCTTGCAGTGAGCTGAGACCCGGCCACTGCACTCCAGCCTGGGCGGCAGAGCTAGACTCCGTCTCAAAAAAAAAAAAAAAAAAAAAAAATATATATATATATATATATATCTTAAAGGACTTTTGTTATTAATGCATAGTATCTTCCTTATTCTTTCCTTCCTTTCCTTCCCTCCCTTCCTTCCTTCCTTCCTTCCTTCCTTCCTTCCTTCCGTCCTTCCTTCCGTCCTTCCATTCTTTCTTTCTTGAGAAGGAGTCTTACTCTGTCACCCAGGCTAGAGTGCAGTGTTGCAATCTCAGCTCACTGCAACCTCTGCCTCCCAGGTTCAAGCGATTCTCCTGCCTTAGCCGCCTGAGTAGCTGCGGTTTCCAGCATGCTCCACCACGCCTGGCTAATTTTTATATTTTTAGTAGAGAAGGGTTTTCATCATTTTGGCCAGTCTGGTCTCGAACTCCTGACATCAGGTGATCCACCCGCTTCGGCCTCCCAGAGTGCTGGGATTACAGACGTGAGCCACCAGGCCTGGCCTCCTTATTCTTTCTTAACAGCTGCATAGTGGTTCGATACATAGATGAGCCACAGTTGATTCATCTTTTTTTTGCATTGAAGAAAATTCAAATTGTTTTTGATCTTTTGCTAGCATATATTATGCTATAATGAATAACCTGATAAATATAGCATTTCACATGTATGTAAGAATAGCCTTAGGATAAATTTCTGGAAGTAAAATTGCTGGATACTGGATACTTTCCCAAATCATCTTTGCTGGGCTTATAAATCAAATAAAATTATCGAGGTGAATCTTACTCATTTTAGGAGGTTTATTTGCCAAGGTTAAGGACACGCCCAGGAAAGTTCATACATCCACAGGAAAAGTGGTGGCCCATGCTTTTTCTAGAGGCAAGCCACTGTATCCTTTTGAGTCTTTGGTCAGCCTTTCACTGAATACACAATGTACATGTGCAAGGTGGGTAGAGGAATACTCACTTGTGCCTTCCTCTAGCTCAGTGAATCTGCATTTTTACGTAATATAAAGGAAACATAGGACAAAGGAAGCAATCAGATACGCATTTGTCTCAGGTGAGGAGAGGTATGACTTTGAGTCCTGTCCTTTGTCCTGTACCTGTGAAGACAAGCTATCACTTTACATTGCCAGGGTGGAATTCAGCAGAACTGTTTTACGGTAAAGATCGTGGAGCACCACAAGATCTTGGGCAAATTGTGAGAAAGGTATGTAACTTAAAAAACAATCTTTGTAACTAACTTATTTAGGAGCAAAATGGAAGCAGGTTTGTGCAACCCAGTTCCTAGCTTGGCCTTTCCTTTTGGTTTAGTGTGTTTGGGGTCCCGAGATTTATTTTCCTTTCACAGACTTCATACCAATTTATTCTCTGACCAGTAATGTCTAAGAGTCACACTTTCCCTGTAGCCTAACAATGCATGTTATCCAATATTTTGAATAATTGCCAGCCAGATAAAATAAAAAAAGTTATCTCATTTTAAAACCTTTTTCTTCAAGTCTAACACACATATAGAAAATTGCACAAATCATAAGTGTGTAGGAAATGAATTTTCAAAGTGAACACATATGTGACTGGGACACATATATTTTAAAACACAGTACCCAGAAGACCCTGTATGACCTGTTCAATCATATTCCTCTCCCAAGTGTCAATACAAAGATTCAAACTCTGAAAATATTTGAAGAGATTTATTCTGTGCCAAATATGAGTGACCATGGCCCATGACACAGCCCTCAGGAGATTCTGAGAGCATATGCCCAAGGTGGTCCTGCCACAGCCTGCTTTTATACATTTTAGGGCAGCATGAAACATCAATCAAACACATGTAAGATTTACATTGATTTGATCTGGAACAGTGGGACAACTTGAAGCATGGGCTTCCAGGTCACAGGTAGATTTAAAAATTTTCTGATAGGCAGTTGATTGAAAGAGTTATCAATAGAGAGGAATGCCTAGGTTACAATAAGGGGTTGTGGAGACCAAGGTTTTATCATGGAGATGAAGCCTCCAAGTGTCAAGCTTCAGAGACAATAGATTGTAAATGCTGATTGGCTCTTCCCGAATTCCAAAAGGGAGGAGGGCATAATGAGGCACATCCAACTCCCGCTTCCATTATGGCTGTATTAGTCCATTTTCATGCTGCTGATAAAGACATACCCGAGACTGGGCAATTTACAAAAGAAAGAGGTTTATTGGACTTACAGTTTCACATGGCTGGGGAGGCCTCACAGTCATGATGGAAGGCAAGGAGGAGCAAGTCTCATCTTACATGGATGGCAGCAAGCAAAAAAAAAAAGGTTTCTGCAGGGAAGCTCCTCTTTTTAAAACCATCAGATCTCGTGAGACTCATTCACTATCAATCACAAGAACAGTATAGGAAAGGCCTGCCCCCATAATTCAATTACCTCTTACTAGGTCTCTCCCACAACACATGGGAATTCAAGATGAGATTTGGGTGGGGACACAGCCAAGCAATATCAATGGCCTGAACAGAACAAGCTTTTCAGGTTAACTTTGGAATGCCCTTGGCTGAGAGGAGGAGTCCATTCAGAAGGTTGGGGAGCCTTAGAATTTTATTTTTGCTGTACACAAGTAACATATCTCCTGTGTGATAATGTCATAGATTAATTTGACTGTTTTTAAGCTTCATACAAATGAAACCACATTATATGTGCTCTTGTGGGTCTGGCATCTTATGCTGAACAATAGCTTTATGAGATTCAATGATATTGTTGGAAATAGTCCTTAAAGATAAAGCACCTACCATTCAGCTTTCCAGCTGCTGAGCTTAGAATCTATAGATGGAGAAACTAAAGTTTCACTTCAATGTTAGGTTCTGAAAACCCTTTGAAATGCCTGTTTCACTTGTGCTAAAGCTTCTGATAACTGCTTCCTCTTTACCTGTGAATGCCATTCCCCTGGTAAGAACTTGTCATGTCTAAAACACTTTCTTGCAATCTAACATAGGAGACAGGAGCAGGAAAAGGGATAACTTTCTTTCAGAATTTACATGGAGTTGGAGGCACATCCAGAAATAGAATTTGGTGGCTGGTATACTTTAAGCCTTGCAAGCCTGCAAACTCTACTAATGGACTGAGCAATCGCTATTTTTAAGACCTCCCCTCTAATTACTGCTCATACATAAGCAGTAGAAGACTTCCCTTCCCACATGCACCGAAAGGATGCTGTAGAAGCATTTGCATATGATTGTTTTCACAAAATGTGCTTAAGAAAACAGATTCTCCATTCAAAGGTATCCCAGAGTCTACTATTCAAAAGTCACCTCTCACTTTCAGTGGTTGCTTTTTATCTTAATATCCCATTTCATTCCCTGTGATTTGTGTCTTCCTAACACTTCTGTGGATTTCTGGGGAACTTCCTTTCTTCTGACAAATCCACAGGGCATTCTAATTCTAAACATTTCTTAGTTTCTCTCTTATTGACTAGCTTCATATTGATAACCACTATCATTTCCATCTCACCATGAAATGCCAGTGAGTGAGATGAAATGTCATTTCATACCTTTACATGCAATTTTTATTTCATTTCTCATAAATTCTCTGCTGTATCTTATGCCCACTTTTCTATGTTTTGTTATCTTTTAAAAAAATAGTTGAAGTTGGCTGGGCGCGGTGGCTCATGCCTGTAATCCCAGCACTTCAGGAGGCCGAGGCAGGCGGATCACGAGGTCAGGAGATCAAGACCATCCTGGCTAACATGGTGAAACCCCCGTCTCTACTAAAAATACAAAAAATTAGCCAGATATGGTGGCGGGCGCCTGTAGTCCCAGCTACTCGTGAGGCTGAGGCAGGAGAATGGCTTGAACCCGTGAGGCCGAGCTTGCAATGAGCCGAGATTGTGCCACTGCACTCCAGCCTGGGTGACAGAGTGAGACTCCATCTCAAAAAAAAATTTTTTTTGAAGTTTTAGTACCTATTTCCACTTATTTACATTTTAGTGGTCTTTTTTCCTCCTATTTCTAGGATTTTTTTTTATATTAAGGAGATTAGCTCATTGTCCATAATATGTCTTTTGCTTCTAAATTTTCATTTGTGTTCTAACTTTACTTTTAGTGTTCTTTGCCATAATAAAGTTTTGGAATTTTATATCCTCAATTTAAGTCTTTTCCTTAAGAGTTTCTGGATTAGTGTAATAATTAGAAGGACCATTCCTAATATAAGTTTGTAAAATACAATGCTATGTGTTCATATAGTTTTTATGAGCTAGCTTATTGCATTTCATTTTTGATGCATTTACAATTCATTCTGGGTATCATATGAGGTATGGAATCAAATTAATTTTTTCCCCATGCACATCATGCCCATTCATTCTGTTTACAAAGTGAATCACTTTTTTCCCACACTGATTTGGGTGAAACCTTTGTTATATATTAAAGTATCCTATATTAGAATGTATTTCCAAATTTTTAAAATTCTGTTCCATTGGTCTATTCATGCATCAATAATACTCTGTTTTTAATTACTAAAATTTTAGTGCAACTTTTAATGCCTGAAGTACACTATCATTACTTTTTATTTTTAGAATATTCCTGTTTGTACTAATTTTGGCATATGAACTTTAGGATTGACCTGTCTCGTTTGAAAACACAGCAAACAAAAATCACAACCACTGGAGAGTAGTCTTGTCTTATTCCCGACTTCAGTAGGAATGCTTCTAATGTTGTCCCATTAAAACATGAGGTAAACGGAATGAATGAGCAATTTTAGAACCATTTTTCAAAAGTAATCGTTGATTATTTCTTTTATAAACGGATGTTATATTTTGTTAAATGCTTTTTAGTTGTAGAAAACTATGTGTGCGTATGTATGTTTTCCCTCAGATCAATACATGTCCTGAATTTAATTAATTGTTCTCTTCATATGAAAATATCCTTAAAATCTTGAAATAAATCCCACATGGACATACTATATTCTTTTATGATGCTACTTCTGCCTGCTAATATTTTCTTTTAGATTTTTTTGAAATACATTGTTTTTGCTCATCAATTTTGATATCACAATTATGCTTGCCTCATAACATGAATTTTAAACTTTCACTTCTTTTTCTATGTTCTGGAATGTTAAATAAATTATCTGCTTTTTATAGACTTGGCTGATTTCCTGTGGTACCATCTGGATATAGCACTATTTTCAAATTTACCGTATTCTATGAAAATCAGTCTATTGAGATTTTCTGTCTCTTCTGAGGTCAATTTTGCTAAACAACTTTTTCTGGAGCTAGTCTGTTTACCCAGGTTTTAACATATGGCATAGAGTTGAACAAAGTTGTATCTTAGGATTTTCCTTTTTTTTTTTTTGAGACAGAATCTCACTCTGTTGCCCAGACTGGAGTGCAATGGCACGATCTTGACTTACTGCATCCTCCGCCTCCCGAGTTCAAGCGATTCTCCTGCCTCAGTCTCCCGAGTAGCTTGGATTACAAACACCCACCATCATGCCCAGCTAATTTGTGTTTTTGTAGAGACAGGGTTTCAACACGTTGGCCAGGCTGGTCTTGAACTCCTGATGCCAGATGATCCATCTGCCTTGGCCTCCCAAAGTGCTGGGATTACAAGAGTAAGCCACCATGACTGGCCAGGATTTTTCTTTAATATCCTAATTTATGTGGCTAATTTTCTTTTCTCTTATTTTGTATAATTGTACTTTTTTCTTTTTTAGATTATCTTTTGATTTATCAGTTTTATTAGTTTTTAAACAGTTTTAGTTTTTGAAATTTTTTATTAATTTTAGTATTTTTCTGTTTTCAAATTTTGCTATCTTCATTAATTTTTCCTTCTGTTCTCATTTGGTTTAAATTTTCTGTTTTTTTTTTTTCAAAATTTTCTAGTTAATTTGTTTCATTCTCATCTACTGACATTATTTAAGGCTGTGAACTTTGAGCAGGTTTATTTAGCATTATCTAATTATTCTGAAGTGATGTTTGAATTGAAAAACATTTTGGTTGGCATTTCCTTTTTGATCTATGAGTTTCATGATCTTGCTGTTAATTTTTAGTTTTATTGCACTATGATCAGAGATCATAATTAAACTAATAGTGAAAATAAAACTAATTTTAGTTTTTTTGCACTATGATCTGTACTATTTGACATTTTAGAATATGTCAATGTTTTCTTTGTAGTCTCAATTTTTAAGGTCAATTTTTAAGACTGGACTGTGGGCACTAGAAAACCAGCTTTTTCTCTATTTTCAGAGTATGTAATTTTAAATATAACAAATTTATTATATAATTTAGTTCCTTTGAAGTTTTGCTTTTTTTTGTCACTGATCATCATCGACTGGGAAAGGTGAATTAAAGTTCAAACTAAGTGTGCGTTTCTTTTTCTTTTTGTGTCTTTTGAAGTCTTTTAAATTAATAAACGCTAAATCTATGTTATTTGGAGGATATATGTTCATAATCATAATTGCATATTGTAAATACTCATTTTAGCATAATGAAGTTCTCTTCTTTGTCTTAATTTTGTGACATAAATTCTACCTTCTCTAATATTAATATTATGGCAAATTTTTGATATATATATATCTGGTATACCTTTCCTGTCCATTTACTTATGTCTTAATATATTTTTAAATGTTGAAATAGTTACAGATTCATAGATACACAGAAATGTACAAGTGATTCACTGAACCTTTCACTCAGCCTTCTCCAATGGTAACATCTCACGTAAGTGTAGTATAATATAAAACCAGGATCAATCCACAGAGCTTACTCAGATTTTGTCAATTACATATGCATTCATTACTGTGAGCATGCATATAGGTTTACCTAATTTTATCATGTGTATAGTTTCTTGTATGGACCATCATAATCAAGATAAAAATTGCACAAGCACCATAAAGCTTCTTTGTACTACTTTTTTATTCCCCCCATCTTCACCCTATCTTTAACCTCTGGTAGCTAACTAATCTGTTCTCCACCTCAATAATTTCGTTTTGAGAATGTTATCATTAAAATCATACAGTATGTAAATTTAAGGTCAGCTAGTTTCACACACTTGAGATTTATACAACTGTTATAAACTTGAGGTTTATACCAGCTGTTGAATGTAAAAGGAGTTTATTCCCTTTTATTGCTGACTTGTATGTCAGATGTGAATGTGCCATTTTGTTTAACCATTCACAAACTGAAGAACATTTGGGTAGTTTCCAGATTTCAGCTATTATGAATGAAGTTACTCTATGGTTTGAATGTGCCCTTCAAAGTTTGTATGTTGGTAACTTCATCTCCATTGCAACAGTATTGAGAGTGGGAACTTTAAGAGGTGATTAGATGGCTGGGCACGGTGACTCAGGCCTGTAATCCCAGCACTTTGGGATGCTGAAGCAGGTGGATCACGAGGTCAGAAGATCAAGACCATCCTGGCCAACATGGTGAAACCCTGTCTCTACCAAAATACAAAAAATTAGCCAGGCTTGGTGGTGCACGCCTGTAGTCCCAGCTACTCGGGAGGCTGAGACAGGGGAATCACTTGAATCTGGGAGGCAGAGGTTGCAGTGAGCCGAGATCATGCCACTGCACTCCAGCCTGGCAAAAGAGCAAGGCTCCATCTCAAAAGAAGAAGAAAAACAAGAGGTGATTAGGTATTGAGGGCTCTTCCCTCATTAATGTCATTATCATAAGTGTGGACATGTTATCTGGAGAGTGAGTTTCTTATAAAAACGAGTTCAGTCACATCTTGCTCTCTCTCTCTCTCTCTTCCTCTCTCTTCATGCACATGAGTGAACACTGTCTTGCCTTTCCACCTTCCACCATGGGATGAGGCTGCAAGAAGGCCCTTCCAGATGCCAGCTCCCCAGTGTTAGATTTCCCAGCCTCCAGAATCATGAGAAATAAATTTCTGTTTATTAGAAATTACACAGTATGTGATACTCTGTTACAGCAGCACAAAATAAACTAAGACAGAAAATTGGCATAGACAAGTGGGGCTGTTGCTATAACAAATACCTGAAAATGTGAAACTGGCTTTGGAACTGAGTAACGGGTAGAAGCTGGAAGAATTTCAAGGAGCAGTCTATAAAATGCCTAGATCGCCACACTTGGCATGGTGATTCTGGTGATGACTCAGAAGGAGAACAAGAGGTGTAAGGAGAGCCTGAATCTTCTTAGGGATTACAAAGTGTTCATGACCAGAATGTTGGCGGAAAAATGGACAGTAAAGGCCATTTGGATGAATTCTTCAGTGGAAATGAGGGACAAGATATTGGAAATTGGAACAAAGCCATCCATGTTATAAAGCAGAAAAGAGCTTATCTTAATTGTGTTTAGGCTTGAGGGCTTTGTAGAAGGCGGAACTTAAGAGCAATGATGTAGAATGTCTGCTGAAAGAAATTTCTAAATAAAATATTGAAGGAGCTGTGTGGCTTCTTTTAACTGCTTACAATAAAATGAGAAAGGAGAGCATTGCTTAAATATGGAATTCATAATTTAAAGGAAAACAGAATGTAAAGTTTGCAGCCTAGTCATACAAAGAACAAAAAAAGAGTGTGTCCAAGCAACCCTTTGATAAAGGAATTAGTATAGATAGAATGAAGACAAGGCAATTTTGTACCTTAGTAATATGTACAAAGGAATATGTTCCTTATCTGCTAGTACCAATGTTTAACCACTTAAAAGTGAAGTATAGAAACCTGGCTTCTGCTTAGCTCCCTTTGCTCTCTCCAATTTTTTTTGTTGTTGTTGTGGCAAAACACAAATAACATAAAATTTACCATTATTATTAACTAGTGCCTTCACAATATTGTGCAATCATTACCACAACCTAGTTGTAGGACACTTTCATCACCCTTAAAGGAAACGCTATACCCATTAAGCAGTCACTCTTCATTCTTCCTCTTCCTAGTCCCTGGAAATCACTAATCTACTTTCTGTCTCTATGGATTTGCCTATGCTAGAGATCTCTATAAATGGAATCATATAATTTTATGTCTATTACAGTATAATGTTTTCAAGGTTTATTCATGAGCCGCCTCAGCACTCCCTTCTTTTTTATGGCTGAATCATATTCTAGTTCAACCGCTTTGTGAAAGAGAAACTGCAGCTGCTGAGTCATTATATATTTGTGTCCATTTAGGGATGGGACTATGATGAAGGGAATGAGTCAAGTGAGGCATTCATTTCCAGCCCTAAATGTAAAAGTGTGCCAAAAAACTCAGTAACCATGATAAATAAGACCTTAATATAACATTAAAAAAATTAATTCAAAAGACACCTACTGAACAAAATATCACAATTTTAAATAAAGACAGGATCAATATACTGATGTTTCCTTTTGACTTTGCCTTTAGTATGGCTTGGCACATTACTTTTATTGGGGCTACCCTTACTGAAAATTTTGAAATTTTGTTCATCATGCATTTTTACATTAATTTTGATTTAAAAAATAAGATATTAGGCCAGGCGCGGTGGCTCACACCTGTAATCCCAGCACTTTGGGAGGCCGAGGCGGGCGGATCACGAGGTCAGGAGATGGAGACCATCCTGGCTAACACGGTGAAACCCCGTCTCTACTAAAAATACAAAAAATTAGCCAGGTGTGGTGGCGGGCGCCTGCAGTCCCAGCTACTCGGGAGGCTGAGGCAGGAGAATGGCATGAACTCAGGAGGAGAGTTTGCAGTGAGCTGAGATCGTGCCACTGCACTCCAGCCTGGGTAACAGAGCAAGACTCCATCTCAAAACATACAAAAAAAAAAAAAATAATAAGATATTAAGAACAGTATTTACCTTGATTGCTGAGTTTTTTGGTGCCACCTTAAATCTGTCATGAGAGGAGACTGTCTCATTTGCCTCATCTTAATCCTGGTCCCTTGTCCATTTATCCCTGCAAACTAGCTTGACCTTATATATGTTAACAAAACACAATAGGATACCAGAAGGAAGAAACAAGGAACAAGATAAGATGATTTTTGAAGTGAAATTAAATGGAATTAAAAATTTAGTGAAAGTCTTGAAAAATAAAGCCCAGACAATCTTCAGGAAAATATAACCAAAGGCAATGATATAAAAATATGAAAGAAAATATATATTTTTTTAAATTAGGGAACTACATTAGGAAATATAACATCAGACTATTAGAAATTCCAGAAGAACAAAATGAAAAACCCAATGGAGCAGAAGGATTTATTAAATAAGTAATAGCAAAACATTTATAAGACCTCAAAGACACATTCCCCTCCTAGAAAGGCCCAACAAATGTCTATCTTAATATATAATAACAGATTCAAACTTAGTAATATCATTGTGAAACTTCAAAACACCAACAATAGAAATATATCATGGGGGAAAAGGCAAAACAAATTATAAACGAAGGAATGAATATCAGAATGTCAACAGGTTATTGAAAGGACACATGAGGAAGAGCCAGGGCATCGCTTGTTTGCCTTCCAAGATACTCTGCCCCACGCTGGCTACGTGCTGTGACTCGTTGTGAATGAATGAATTATGTTGGAAAATAAAAATACAATAAACTTAAATGACACCTGTGGATAAGGTTACAGGGATAAATCTGAACCAGATAGTCTCCGACTAAAATTGCCATTGAGATTCTGAAATACTCAGATCAGGTGGGAGGTGAGTCCTATCCTTAGAGTGCTGTGTGAACAGGACTCTCCCTTTGTCCATATGGTTTCTTTCACAATTATACACAGTGTAAGCTCTACAGGAACTGGGACCTGGTCTGTGTATTCATTAAGGTGTATGTAGCAATGATTACATGGCAACGATTAGTTCTTTGTAATAACTTATTAAATGAATATGTGGAAGAGCATTTTATCTTTAAGGCTCATCACTTACTGTCCTATAAGGAAGGCAGATACCATGTAAACAAACTGTTCATAGGAAAGCTGGAAGTGAGGAGAATCCTGGAGTGGCATGAATCAAAACTGGCAAAGATCACAGAGGGATCCAGTCTTTTCAAGTGCATGTTGAGAATTTGGATGCTTCTCTTTCGCCCAATTCATGGTACACATTTAGTTTTAACGAATAATAAATACTTTAATAAAGCACTTGGGAGCACAGAACAATTTAATAACCCCCCAAAATGCTTACTATTAGGACTCATTTCCAACACAGTCCCCTTTATTAGTTTTAGGTTTACTTGTATGTCTTCCAACAGTTTAAAATAACTGTTTCCAAGAAAAGTCAACACATCTATTTTCAGGGTTTGAAGAAAATATACTTTTGGCATTTATATAGTTTCTGTCTCATTTTGGTGAGTTTCTGGAATATATTTTTGTCTGCTTATTTCTAATTCCTGTAATGAATTGACTCTCTCCTTTCATACATATGTGCCCAATACAGTGTTATGAACCCTGGAAGGCCTCAACTTAATGCTTTTAATTAACTCATTGCCATTTCCATTCCTGGTTTCATTTGGAGTAAGAAGTGTCCTCCCGTCTTTAGCAGATACCTTGAGGTACTTGACAGCACACTGTTGTGAAAAATTTTAACAGACCCACCGAGTAAAGTGAAGACTTCTTCCTTTTACCTAAAAGAAATGTCCCAATTTTAAAACTACTCCCAGATCTATCCATTCCCTGTCCCCGGGAAGAGGGAGCACAGCAAAGCTGTGTTATGTTTCTGCTTTAAGTCTTATGAATCTGATTTTTCATTTTTTTTTTTAATGTTTCCCTCTGGTAAATGTAGCAAACAAGTGTATATGATTGATTCATTTCAGTGACTGAGGCAGTTTTGCATTAGAAATAGGCCAAGAAAAGTTTTTCAGAAGACCATTCTAGCAAATTGGACTTAGCACAGGATTTGACTTCAAAGGGCAAAATTAATGGTAAACTGGGAAAAAAAACTATTTCCTTATGATTAAAAAGAAAGTGGTATATTGTATATAGACTATTACCATCATTCTAATGCAAAAAATGTTCCTCTTTCCTGCTCTGTTTCTGCATTCGGTGAAGAAAAGATGGAAGAGAGCAGAACCAATCACATCCTTAGAGTTCTCTTAGCCTAGGAAAACTTTAGGCCAATACTACATTTTTTTTTTTGCTTTTATTAATGTTTTTAATTGATACATAATAATTATGCATCTTTATGGGGTACAGTATGATATTTCGATACATGTATACAATGTGTAATGATCAAATCAGAGTAATTGGCATATTCATATCTCAAACATTTCTCATTTCTTTGTGATGTGAACATGCACAAGCTGTTCTTCTAGGTATCTGAAAATATACAATAAATTGTTGTTAATTATAGTCATCCTACAGTGCTATAGAACACTAGAACTCTGGAACAGAATAGAGAACCCAGAAATAAATCCACGCATTTACAGCCAACTGAATTTTAATGAAGACGCCAAGAACATTCATTGGGGAAAGGAAAGTCTTTGCAATAAATGGTGCTGGAAAAACTGGATATTCATATGCAGAAGAATGAAACTAGATTGCTATCTCTCACCATGTACAAAAATCAACTCAAAATGGATTAAAGACTTAAATGTAAGACTCAAACCATGAAACTATCAGAAGAAAACACTGGAGAAATGCTTCAAGACATTGATCTGGGCACAGATTTTATGGAGAAGATCTCAAAAACACAGGCAACTTAAGCAAAAATAGATAAATGGGGTTATAAAAAACTAAAAAGCTTCTGCACAGCAAAGGAAACAATCAACAGAGTGAAGAGACAACCAGCAGAACGAGATAAAATATTTGTAAATTGTTCATCTGACAAGGAATTCATGTCCAGAATATACAAGGAACTCAAACAAAACAAATAATAATCCAACTAAAATGTGGGCAAATAATCTGAAAAGCATCTCTCAAAAGAAGACATAGAAATGGCCAACAGGTATGTGAAAAAAATTGCTCAACATTATTAATCATCAGACTGATGCAAATGAAAACTACATTGCAATGTCAACTCACCCCAGCTAGAATGGCTATTAACCAAAAAGACAAAACATAGTAAGTACAGGACAGGATGTGGAGTAAGGGGAACTCCTATATACTGTTGGTTGGAGTGTAAACTAGTATATCCATTATGGAAAACAGTATGGAGGTTTCTCAAAGAACTAAAACTAGAACTACTATGTGATCCAACAATCCTATTCCTGGGCATATATCTAAAAGAAAGGAACTTGATATATTATAGAGATATCTGCACTTCTGAATTTATTTGCAGCAGTATTCACAATAGCCAAGATATGGAATCAATGTAAGTGGCCAACAACAGATGAATGGATAAAGAAAATGTGGTGCACATATACACACACATATATACACACACCATGGAATACATACACCAAGCAATACTATTCAGCCATTAAAAAGAAGGAATCCTGTTATTTGCAGGAACACAGACAAGTTTGGAGGATGATGTTAAATGAAATAGGCCAGGTGCACAAAGACAAATACTCATAATCCCACCTACACGTGGAAGCTAAAAAAGTTGATCTCATAGAAGTAGAGTGCAGGTTAGTGATTACAAGAGGCTGGGGAAGGTGAAGGTGAGAGAGAGGATAGCTGGAAGTTGTCTAACAGCCAGTGCTACTTTAAGTGAGATCTGTGGATCAGCTGTCAGTCCTCACAGTGGTGGTTACTGTTAACGAGACAAAGAACTTGCAAGGGAATGTAAATCTATTATTACATCACTAAATACACATTTTGACTCAGCTGAAATTCACAACAAAACTTTTTTGATGAACGAAGCAGCGTGTTGATTCACATTCTGGTGCAAGCTTCTTACCCCAGTTGAACTGACTGACAGTTTGGATAACACTAGTGTAGTCCATAGTAGAAGGAAAGCTGCTGAGCTGACTCCTGAAGAAGCCACTGGCTAGTTTTAGGGGCCAGCAATAGTGACACTCTTAGTGAAGGTCAAGAAGAATTTATTTCAGGCATACCAACACGGGACCTCACGGAAACCCAAGGGGAGGAACCATCATAGATTTAAGCCTCAGAAGCTAGATCCAGAGGCCAGGTCAAGAGCCAAAGGACTGTAGCAAAGGCAGCAGCAAAAATGTGTGGACTTGCATGATGTTGGATTTTCCCCTAATTTGGTCTTCAGGTCTCTCTTTTGAGAGTGGCCATCATCCAAGATAGCCACTCTCTAGGAGAGCGGCCATCATCCAAGATAGCCACTCTCTAGGAGAGCCCTGACCAGGACAGAAGTTGGGTTCAGGTGTGTTTGTCAGGTGAGACAGAGGAGGCAGCAGAGCAAAACACGTGGAGAAACAGAAGCAGGGTTTTTTTTTTTTTTGTTTTTGTTTTAACTACTTACAGATTCTAGAGATAAGAGGGCTGCACACCTTACAGGGCCAAGGGCAGGAAGAGCTGGGCAGGATATGCACACTCAACCAGGCAGGTGCGGAGTGAGAGAGAGAGAGTGAGGGACCTGAGAGCGAACGCCTTTACTGGGGTCCCGGGCATGACTCAAGCAGGTTTCTCACGTGGAGTTCTAAGGAGTTCTTGCTGGTGGGATGGAAGGAAGCAGGCACGAGCTCTGGGGAGACATGCTGTGATTGAGAGGGGGTCACTGTGAACTATCTATGCAGTCCATGGGAAATATGGGGGTCAGTGGATGTCAAGTAGGTTGTATCTAGTTGTCCCATACAAGGATAGTCACCAGGAGGTGGTTACATAAAGCACGTATCTGACCACCTTGAGGAACCGAGAGGAGGTGGAGAATTGGAGACCGTGTCAAGGGTGATTGAGCCCTGCTTCTGGTATGAGAAAGTCCAACTTAAAATGAATCCTGAGGCAACATAAAATTATAAGAATTCACTACACACACTGAATATGGTTCAATTAACATGATTTTGAGGCATTTCACTTCTTTGCTTTTTCTGACAGTTTCTGCTTTCCCCTGACTCTGGATCTTATAGTGCCTGGCACTGAATGGATTCAATCGAAAGACAATATTTGAGGTCATCTTTTTTCTTAATGACTTGCATCAGAAGGTAAAGGGAATTTGGAGTTATGAAACCTCTGCAGAGGGATTTTGGGGAATACAAGGGCTTACGTGATGTATGGGTAGAATCCTTTACTTTCCATTGGCGGTGATTTCAAATAACATTTGATGAAGGTATAGAACACAGTACCAGTTACTACAGATAAGAGAAGGATGAAAAAGAAACGGTTTAAAATAGACCAAATTAATTACCTGAAGGACAGATCTACCTTGCAGATATGTTTTATCTGACCTGCGTGTTGCCTTTACACACACACACACACACACACATCTTTCCGCACACATATACACACATATATACATGTGTGGGCTTATGTAAACGTACTATTTGTGTGTGTGTGTGTGTGTGTGTGTGTATAGTGAAAGGGAAATTAAAACTTGGGACCCCAGTTCACTCTGCCAAAAGGAAAAAATTAAGCTGAAACCTGAGTCATGCAAGAAGCTGCTTTTCCTTTTGTTCCTAAGCAGACAGCTTCCAGATCAAAGGTTAAATATCTGCACAGGTAGCCACGTGTGTTCCCCATATCTTATGTACAGTGCAGATTTACTGAGCGTCAGAGAAATACATCCATGACTATTCCCCTACCTGTTGCTTTTCCCTTGCAACATGTGGATTCAGTAATGTGACCACACCCTCCCTCTTTCTCCTCCAGCCTGCTTTTCCCCTTTCAATATTGAAGCCCTCAAATTATCCTTGGAGAAAGGCACAGACATGTCTCCTGGGCATGCGTCCTTAACCTTGGCAGAAGACACTTCTAAATTGATTGAGAATTGTCTCAGACACATTTTGGTTCTCTCTCTCTCTATATATATAGAACCAAATGTATACATATACATATATAGAATCAAATTTGAATTTGCCCATATTCTATTGAGTTGACCTTTATGGATTCGTTTCCTGTGGCTACTGTAACAAACTAACAAACTTGGTGTCCCGAAACAACATACATTTATTTTCTCACAAGTCTGGAGGCCAGAAGTCTGAAATCAGTTTCACTGGGCTGAAATTCAGAGGTCTCCAGGGCTACACTCCCTCCAGAGACTCTAGGGGAGAATCCATTCCTTGAGCCTTCCAGCTTCGAGTGGCTCTGGCACTCTTTGACTTATGGTCACACGTCTCCAATCTCTGCCTCTGTGGCCCACGTCCTCCTCCTCTTCTGCGTGAGATCTCCTTCTCTTCCGGGTTGTAGAGACGCTCATCACTGCATCCAGGGCTGATCCTGATCATCAGGATCACTTCCCTACTTCTAGAGGCTTAATTTAATCACATCTGCAAAGACCCTTTTTTTTCATATAAGGCATATGCTCAGGTCCCAGAGATATCTTTGGGGATCATTGTTTAGCCTATACCACCATATGAAATTATTATTTGACTGTTATTGACCTATAAAAATAACTTCGATATGGTAAAACCTAACACTTGCCAGCAAATAACTCAAAGATATGGTAAAACCTAACACTTGCCAGCAAATAACTCAAATGTTCTGGGAAATACAGGTTTCTGACTTTTCTTGAAAGGTAGGAAGATCTGGACACACCGGGTGCCAGTCCTGAGTAGGAACATAGCTGGATGTTGGCAACGTCTGCTTCTGTTCATGGCTTGCCTGTGACTTCCCCACCGTTGTCCTGTCCATTTGCAGGACTTATTACCTCGGAATGGGTATCAGTTTGTAATCCTTGACTTTGAAGCCAGGCAAAGTTGCAACATTCACACTCATTTATAATACAAAGCATCAAGAACACCCTCAAAGGAAAGGTATGTTTGATTGGTTCTCATGGGTTAATCAGGCAGAGATTGGGGTAGGCTAGAGGTGAGGGCATTCTAAGGAGGTGAGCAAAGCCTGGAACGTGTTAGCTGCTAAGCCACCTCAGGGCCCCGGAATCTTCACTTCGTTAACCCTGGACCAGAATCAATAGAATCGGCAGCCAGACCATTCTCTGTGCTTCTGGATGGCATGGGACGTTTGTCCCAACAGCAACTTGCAGACACAAATGATAATGCAAGAAATAATAATTCTCATTGAGGATGAAAAAGAAATACATAATTTTGATTGCTTTTATTGTGGTTCCTAAAATGCTGTTTGAGGAGGTTTCATATCATAATAATGTCAAACTCTATTATTTTTTGAAATTATAAATTATGCCTTATTGAAAATCTGTGGAGGACTAAATACATTTCATTTCAAAGAGGTAATATACTTTTCAAAAAACGTATTGTCAGTCACTAACAAGTGAGTTTAGCTAAGGTCAGGTTGACACTTTTGTAGCTTTTTCATTGAACCAAAGGGAAGAAAAGGGAGCAAAGATACGTGGTTTGTTCTCCCAGGTGAACTGGTGTCTTTGAGAAGTGGGGGAGTTATACAACTCCCTTGTTTCTTCCTTACCCTCCTTCCTGCTATGCTCTTTCTGTTCTCATGCCTGGAACAAATCTAGCCCATGCTCTGGGGGAAGGGGAAAATGAGGGAGGAAAAAGGCTTGATGTTTTTAATTAAACTATAATTATTTGGGTTTGAATAATCAAAGCTCTGAGGAGACAAGGTAAGCACCCCCTCAACTCAGAATCCTAGGCAAGAGAACTCAACAGCAAAAGGTCATGGCTATGATTTAATTAACTGTTTTCTCTTGAGAATTATAGTGTGGGTGTTAAGAGTCAAGTTTACAGGTTCTTCTCTGAGAAATAATAAGAGATCAAAGATACAGTTTGCCAAAGCCTTGAGCATGAAAACACATGGTTTTGTCTTTCTTTCTCCTTCATCACACTTTCAGTTACTATCTTATAATTTTTTTATTCATTAAGTCAACAGGTATTTCATGATTATCTATGCCTGCCTGGCACTGGATATGGTGGTAGAGATACTGCAGTGAAGAGAATTAGAATGTTGGTTCCCAGGGGCTAGGGGAGGGGCAATGGGGAGATTTTATTTCTTCTCATGGAAGAGTTTTAGTTTTAAAAGGTGAAAAGGGGCTCTGGAGATGGATGGTGATGGTTGCACAACAGTATGCATGCATTTAATGCCACAAAACTCTACACTTAAAAACAGTTAAGATGACACATTTTATGCTATGTGCATTTTACCATAATAAAAATCATTGGGAAAACCTTTTAAAATATCCCTTGAAATGTGGAGATTCTATTCCAGTAGGAAGAACAGATAATGAATAATAAGCCAAGGAAGTAAGAGAATAATCTTGTACATCAGAAGACAGGTGCCATGGCAGAGAGTGATAGGAGTTATGGTGCTGGGGGATGAGTTGCAGCTTTAAGTGGGGTGACAAGATGGACCTCATGGAGAAAGTGGTATCTGTGAGAAGACTTAGAGGAGGGGAGCAAGTGAGCCATGTGGATGTCTGTGGAAAGAAGGAAGAGTGTGTCCTGCAGAGGACAAAGGCCCTGGGGTGGGGAGCACCCGGGGTGTGTTCCAGGAGCAGCCAGGAGGCCATTGTGCCTGGAGGGACAGAGAAAGTATAATAAGAAATAAAGTTAAAGCAGGTGCCTTACAGGCTGTGAGGGGATTTTGATTCTGACTCTAATGAGATGGGATAATATGGGGGATTTTGAGTGGAGAAGTATTATGATCTGATTTGTGTTTAACAGGCTCACTCTAGTTGCTATTTAGGGATTGGATGATGGTTCCTTCAGAGTGGTAACAGGAAGATCAGATAGGAGGATGGTACAAAGAGCCTCACAAGAGAGGGCAGTGGCCACCTTAATGGTAGGACTGGAGGCAGATGCAGTTTTGAAGGTAGAGTCAGAAGAATGTGCCCACAAATATACTAATTAGAACCAAGAACATTCATTTTCATTGTATTCCAAGTTAATATAATAAAGCTTCAGGGGAAGGACTATGGCACAGAACAACAATAAAATGCTACGCCATCCTGTAAATATAATAAAATGAGCAAAACATGTTTAAAAATGAGAAAATATAATAATAGTACTGAAACTATGCATAGCTCCTATGAAGTGACCTCATTATTCACAGGATCTCTACCACGATGCTCTAAGTGACACTATTTCTCAGCCTCCCCCAACTAAATAAAGGAAACAGTGCCACATGCATTAGTAAATGTTACTGAAAATTCCCTGGGGAAACAGGAAAGAGTATTTATATCTCATGCACAAATTCTAAGAGAGATTTCTTAATTTTATTTTTGCCCATTGATTACAAGATTCTTCATCTTCATTCTCTGACCTCCCCTGATCCTTACCAGGGTCCCTTTACTGTTCTAAAGAGTTAAGGTCTGACTCTTAGCTTAGAATCCCCTCATACAAACAAACAAACAACAACAACAAAAAACCCCAAAAAACCAAAAAATTAAAAACCACACAAAAGCTAATGGGTTGTGCCCTTGCTCCTTAACTGCAGCAACAATCAACTGCTACTCTTATTCAAATATGACTCCAAGCTCTAATTCTCTATTCCAAGCAGTTTATTAAAGGATTAACCCACCAAATGCAGGTTTTTTCTTGGATTGGAGATACTGCTGCTAAAAAAGTATAACATTTTCTACGTATTGTTATAAAGGGAAGTTTGCAACTTTATATCATAATTATAGATCATCAAACACATTGGAAAGTTTCTTCCAGAAATAGAAATAGAAGAGTCCATAAAATGACACAGAGATAGTGGTTTCCTGGAGCCAGCTCATACTGGCTCATGAGAGTCCTTTGTGTACAGCTGTTCCCAACTTCACATTCAGTAATACCATGTTGGAGCTTGACATCAGCCATGGTGGCAGTGTTTATACTACAGGAACCATAGCACTGCAAATCAAGACTTCTATTTTTTTCCCTAGAATTGATGTACCAACATACCACTGCATCCAGTTCTTGCTAGAAGAGATGGTAGCAAAAATTATAAAAGCCTCACTTTTACTCCCCAACTTGGAATGAAGCAGATTGAGAAGGCTGAAGAAAAAGTCTAGATAAAAATAGAATAGAAATCAAACATGAAAAGCTGTGTGTTGAGTCCATCTAAATATAGAATGAAAATTAAATGACTTGAGACTTCTGGTTCTTCCAAGATGCAGTAGCCCATTTCTCCCAGGTCTTTGGACACAATACAAAGATACAGAATTTCTCAAAGGTAAAAATAAGGCATGCCCACAACTCAGGATTTGAGGAATGACATGGGATTTGAGGACCAACATGAAGGTGAATTCCCTGGGTCTCCCTAATGCCTCCCACATTCTTCTGACGGGATACTGCAGAGGTCTCCAACCCGACATCATCAGCAGACACAGGTGCATATTCCCCTGGCCAAAAAACTGGGGAAGCGGTGACCCTTATTAACAAAAAATCTGTTTGATAATACCTGCCCCGCTTCTGGGAAAACACAAATGGAATAACTACACCTCCCTTTCTGGGGGTTCAGTGCATTGTGCAGAAACTTTATGTTGCAAAAACTTCACCTTTCACCAAAGCAGGGTGGCATGCTCTGATTCCCCTACCAGGTGGTATCTTCAGGGCTGAGCATGGAGATAATCTTCCCCCACCTGAGAGAAGGGGGTCATGGCCACATGACTGTTGTGTGAGCGGTTGATCTTACACTTCCTGCCTGGTGGAAGCCGGCCGTGCTACACATCCCTAGTCAGGGTATTGTTAATGGAATCCAGTGGGGAGCTGATAATGGAATCCAGTGCGGAGCTAGGCTTCACCTCCACTTGGCAGCAATGGGATTTGATAAGAGGCTCACTAGGCAAAGGTAGTTATCATTTGGTTTCTCCATCCTCCCTCCTGTGTCAGCAGGGCCCAGTGAAGAGTCTTTACTCCAACTTGGCTAAACAAGACTAAACAAGGTGGTGCAAAGCAGGGCTGGTCAGCACACCTATTCTCCGCCTCCACCCTGCCCATATGAGTGTGGCCCAGTGGGGAGCTGATCCTTTACCCAATGCAGGATCGAGACAAGAGAAAGTGGTGTGATGCAGCACTCCGTTTCTACCCCCAACCCATCACCATGTCCTGTGGGGAGCAGAAACTCCACTTCTCCCTAAAATCTGTAGGGCTGAATGAGCTGAGAGAAGGCAGAGCTAGCTGGCATTCTGTTTGCCCTCTCCCTGTGGTGCTAGTGGGGAACTGAGGTTCCAGACTTGCCTTTCAGCAGCAAAGCAGTGTGAGTAAGCTCTCTGCTTTCCCCTCCCCGGTGGCAGTGAAGCCCACCAGGGAGTTGATCTCATCCCCCTGCCAAAAGGTAATGTGGTATGTGAGTCAGTGCCCCACTTTCCCTAGGAAGGTATCGGGGGGGCTGAACTCCCACACAACACATCTTCATTGAGGCAGTGTGAGTCAGTGCCCCACTTTTGCAAGGATGGGGTCAGCATTGCTCTGTGTGAAGCTGAACACACTTACCCACCCAGCCCTCCTGCTATACTCCAACAAGGGCACTACCTGCTATTAAAGAAAAAAAAAAAAAAAGATTAAATAGGATCCTGTGTCTCTAAATATAATATATAAAATATTCAAGATATACTTTTAAAAAAATCACTAGTCATGCCAAGAATCAGGAAAATAACAACATGAATGAGAAAAGATAGTCATCAGATGCTAACAATAAGAGGAATCCAATGCCAAATAATCTAAAAAGAATTTTAAAGAAGTCATCATAAAAATGCTTCAAAACTCAATTATAAATTTTCTGGAGTTAATGAAAGATTAGAATATCTCTGCAAAGAAACAGAAGTTATAAAAAAAAAAAAGAACCCAATGAAGTTATCTGACAGAAAAATATAATAACTGAAAAAAGACCTTACCAGATAGATTCATGATAAAATGGAGATTACATAGAATACCATCAGTGAACTTGAGGGCAGACCGATAGAATTTACTCAATCTGAACAACAAAAATAAAATTGACTAAAAGAAGACGAACAAAATCCCAGGAACCTGCAGGACAATAACAAAAGATCTAATATACATGTTATTGAAGTCTCAAAAGCAAAGTATATATAGAAAGGTACTAAAAAGGAATTCAGAGTAATATGGCTAAAACATATCCCAAATTTTGTGAAAAACATAACACATTACTTATAGGGAAACACTAATTTTTTTTTTTTTTTTTTATAAAGAAACAGGGTCTTACTATTGCCCAGGCTGAACTCAAATACCTGAGCTCAAGCAATCCTCCCACATCAGCCTCCCAAGTATCTGGGACTACAGGTGCACATCACTGAACCCAGCTAATGAAACATTGATTTACATAATAGCAACTTTCTCATCTGAAACCATGGAGACTAGAGGAAGTTGCACATGTTTCAAATTTGGAAAGGAAAACAATTGTGAGTCTTGAAAATGTGTCTGGTAGGCCAGAAGCGGTGGCTCACACCTGTAATCCCAGCACTTTGGGAGGCTGAGGCAGGCAGATCATGAGGTCAGGAGATCAAGACCATCCTGGCTAAAACGGTGAAACCCCATCTCTACTAAAAAAAAAAAAAAAAAAAAAAAAATTGTTGGGTGTGGTGGCATGCACCTGTAGTCACAGCTACTTTGTAGACTGAGGCAGGAGACTCGCTTGAACCCGTGAGGCGGAGGTTGCAGTGAGCTGAGATCGCGCCACTGCACTCCAGCCTGGGCGACAGAGCAAGACTTTGTCTCAAAAAAAAAAAAAAAAGAAAAAAAGAAAAGAAAATGTGTCTGGTGAAAATATCTTCCAGGAATAAAGCAGACATAAAAGCATCTTAAGGCAAAGGAAAACCAAAAATAACTTATTGTTTAAGGGGAGTGGTTTATCCCCTTAAAAATGATGAGAGGAAGTTTTCTAAACAGAAAGGAAACAATAATAGAAAATGTGGAACTTCAGAAAGGAAAGAAGAACATTGGAATGAGTAAAAATTGGGGAAAATTTTATAGACTATTCCATGTCACATGCGTTACTTAACTCATATGTGGTTACTGAAGCAAAAATAATAAAACTATCTGATGTGGTATTTAATATATGTAAAAGAAAAAACTCAGTATAAATAGATTTTACAGTGGAAGAAGGTAAAGGAAACTAAGCGAAAGCAAAGCTTGAAGTAGTGAAACTTCAATACCAGTAGACTGTAATAAGGTACATATGTATATTATAACATCTAGAGCACTCACACGAAAACTATAAAAAACTGCATATTCAAAATGAGTATACATAAATCAAGATGGAATCCTAAAAATATAAATAAGTCACAAGAAGGTAAGAACACAAAGGAGTGAGAATTAGAGGGAACAAACAGGAATTAAATAATGAAATGAGAAATTAAATCCTACCTTTGAACAATTGCCTTAAACAGTTTAAATACACTGGTTAAAAACATACGTTGACAGAATGTGGACAAACAATATACTGTCTATATGAAGCGTATTTCAAATGTAATGAAATGCTAATTATAAATAAAAGGATGGAAAAATACCATGCAAACGTTTCATTTTTTCAAAAAACAGGAATGACCACATTACTAACACGTTAAGTAGGCTTTGGAGCAAAGGAAATTACCACAGACTGAGGAATATTACATAATGATGAAAAGATTAATCCATCAGGGGGAAAAAAAGATCCCAAATGTACCAAACAGCAGAACTTCAAAATATACGAAACAAAAACTGATACAACTGAATGGAAAAATAGGCAAATCTGCAAATATAGTTGAGGACTTCAACAATCACTCAGCCATTGAGAGAACGACTAGACAGAATATTAGAAGAGATTTTTAAAAAAAATACATACTATCAACCAACAGGACTTAATTGGCATATATAGAACAAACCACTCCAACAGCAAAATGCACATTTTTTTCCAAGTGCCCATGGGATCCTCACCAAGATAAATCATGCCCTGGGCCTCAGTATAAGAATTAAAATCATAGTGAGCATGTTCTCTGAACATCACAAAATCAAACCAAAAATAATAACAGAAAATTAACAGAAAAATCTTCAAACACTTGGAAATTAAACAACACACTTTAAAATAATTAATGGGTCAAAGAGGAACTCTCAAAAGAAACAAACTTAAAAACACTTAACATAATAAAAATGAAACATACCATATGAAAATGTGTAGGATGCAGCTAAAGCAGCGTTAAAATTGAAATGTATAGCTAAATGCTTACACTAGAAAATAGAAAACCTCCCAAATTAACAAAGTTCCTACCTCAAAAGAATAGAAAAAGATGAGAAAAATAAACCCAATATGAGAAGAAGGAAAGAAATAGTAAAGAGTGGAATCAATAAAACTAAGAACAAGAAAACAATAGAAAATAGAAAATAAAAAAAAAGAAACAGAAAGCTGACTTTTAGGGAAAAATTAACTTCTAGCAAGCCTGACAAACATAAAAAGAAAGATGAAACAAATAATCGCCATCAGGAATAAAACAGGAGATATTTCTACAGATCCTGCAGCAGTTAAAAGTATAATAAGGAAATACTATAATCAATTTTTAACTCATAAATTTGACAACTGAAAACAAATTGCACCAATTGGACCAATTCCCCAAAAGCCAGAAATCACTAAAACTCAGTAGATATTTTAGGTAAAACAGGTAATTTGAATATTCCTATAAACATTAAAGAAATTGAATTTGTAATTTAAAATCTCCCGCCAAAGAAGTCATTAGGCTTAGCTTGTTTTTATTAGAGAAGTCTACCCAACATTTAAAGATGAATTAACATTAATTTTCCACAATCTCTTTCAGAAAATAGAATAGTAGAAAACACTTTCCACTTATTTTGCTAGTCTAATATTACCCAAATAACAAAACCAGATAGTACAAAAAATGTGAGAGAATACTAAAGTCCAGTATCCCTTATGAACATAGGAATAAAAATCTTCTACAAAGTTTTAGCAAATTATATCTAGCAAAGTATAAAAATAAGTATATGCCACGGCCAAGTGAGATTTATTCTAAGCATGTAAGTCTGGTACAATCTTTGAAAAATATCAATTGATATAATCCATTATACCAACAATCTAAAAAGGAAAATTATATGGTCATACTAGTTGGCAAAGAAAAGTATTTGACAAAAACCAACACCAATTTACGATAAAATCACTCCACAAATGAAATGGAGGATGAACTTTCTAAACAAAATGAAGAGCATCTATTAAAAAAAAAAAACCCCTACAGCTAACATTACACTAAATGATAATAGATTGCGTGCTTTACCTCTCAGATCAGCAACAAGGCAAGTATGTTTGCTCTCACCACTCTTACTTGCTATAGTACTGGAAGTTCTAGCCAGCATTTAAGATAAGAAAATAATTAAAAGGCAGGAAAGGAAAGGAAGAAATAAAATTGTTTCTATTTGCAGATAATATAATTGCTTACACAGAAAATTCCAAGAAACCTACAAAAAAAATAACAACACTCAAACTCTCAGGACTAATAAATGAGTGTAGCAAGTTTGTAGGGTACAAGGTCAATGTGTGAAAGACAACTGCATTTCTATGTACTGTGAACAAGCAAGTGGAGACTAACATAAAATGCATAATATAATTTTCAATTGCTCAAAAAAATATGAAATACTTAGGTACACATCTAACAAAACATGCATAGAATGTGTATGCTAAAAATTACAAAATACTGTTAAAGTTTTTAAAAGACCTGAATAATTATAGTGGCATACCATGTTCATGAATTGGAAGACTCAAAATGCTAAAGATGTTGTTTCTCCACAAACTGACCTATAGGTTTAATATAATTCCTATAATGGTCTTTTTGGAGACATAGGCAAGCTTATTCTAAAACTGATATAGATAGGTCAAGATCCTAAAAGACTGAAGATAATCTTGAAAAACAAGAATAATATGGGAGAAGTAACTCTTGCTGCAGTAATAAAGAGTGTTGTATTGGTGTTGCACTAGCAGGGAGATAGACATGTAAATTAATGGAACTGATTAGTGAACCCAGAAATAGACCTGCAAAAATATGCCCAACTGATTATTTGACACAGGTGCAAAAACAAATCAATGGAGAAAAAGAAAGACTTTTCAACAAATGTTGCTGGAACAATTTCATATCCCGGACTAAGAAAATGAACCTCAACCTAAACCTCACGTTTTATATAAAAGTTAATTCAGAATTGATCACAAACTTAAATGTAAACTCTGGATTCTGAGCTAAGCAGAAACTTCTTAGACTTGACATCAAAAGCATAATTTATAGAAGGAAAAATTGATAAATTAGACCTCAATAAAATTAAAAACTTTTATTCTATGAAAAACCCTGTTAGAAGGATGAAAAAACAAGCTACACAGAAGGGTAACATTTGCAAATCATGTATCCAAAAAAGAACTAGCGTCTAGAATCTATAAAGAACTCTCAAAATTCAGTTGTAAAAAATACCAAAATATTCCATTAGAATATGAGTAAAGGTCATAAATAGACATTTAACTTAAGATGATAAGATTGATCAACATCATTAACCATTAGGGAAATGCAAGTTAAAATACCAGTGAAATACTACTATGCACATGTTAGAAAGGTAAGATTTTAAAAAATTACAAAATCAAATGACAAATATGGAGACACTAAATTGCTCATATATTGCTGATGAGACTATGAGATGATTTAACCACTAATACTAATATACAGATACAACCACTGTGGATTAGTACACAGCACTTTCTTATATAACTAGTTACACTTTGGAAACTTTTTTGAAAGAAATGAGAATCTATGTTAATGCAAAAACCTGTGTGTAAATATTAATAGAAATTATATTTGTAATAGCCCAAAACAGAAAATAACCCAGATGTCTTTCAATAGGTAAATGATTAAACATACAGTGGTTTATCCATATCATGGAACACTATTCAATGACAAAAAGGCACAAATGATTAATATATATACAGTAACCTGAACTAATCTTCAGATAATTATGCTGAATTAAAATAGTCAATCCCAAAATGTCACATACTGTATGATTCCACTTATATAGAATTCTTGAAATAACAAAATTATGAGAGTGGAGAACAGATTAGTGGTTACTTAGGGTCATGGGTGGGGGAAGGAGGATGTGGTTGTAAAAGAGCGACATGAATTATTATCACGGTGGTGGAACTGTTCTGTGTAAATGTCAATATCCAGGTTGTGATATTGTTCCATAGCTTAATAAGACATTGCCATTGCGGGAAACTTGTTAAAGAGTACAAGGAATCTCTCTGTATTTTTTTTTTTAACAAATGTATGTAAATCTCTAATTATCTCAAAGTAAAAAGTGTAACTTAAAAAATTTGATGGAAAAAAATTAAACCACTCTAGGATTATGATTACAGAATAGAACATACATTGCAAAATAGTCATGAAGAAAAAATAATGTAATTTGGAAATGAGAAGTCTTTAGTGAGGATGAGGAAGAGAGTTTAAGAGCACTAACTTTAGCATTTTTTGTAGAATACAGTCAAATAATTTTAGAACCTTCTTCAAAGAAATAACACATAATAAGGTGATAAACATGTATGGATCAACAACTTTAATTTCTTTTTGTTGTTAAATTTAAGTAAATTAAGACAATTTCAATTTAAAATACAACATGTGGACTGGGTGTGGGGGCTCACATCTGTAATCCCCTCACTTTGGGAAGCCGAGGCAGGTGGATCACTTGAGGCCAGAAGTTTGAGACCAGCCTAGCCAACATGGTGAAACCCCATCTGTACTAAACACACACACACATAAATTAGGCAGGTGTGGTGGTACACACCTGTAATCCCAGCTACTTGGGAGGCTGAGGCATGGGAATTGCTTGAACCTGGGAGGTGGAGGTTGCAGTGAGCTGAGATTGCACCACTATACTCCAGCCTGGGTAACAGAGTGAGACTCTGTCTGAAAAAATAAAAATAAAAATAACATAACATAACATAACATAAAATAAAATGCAACATGTGTAGTTTGATCCCATGTTGATTATTTCTGTATCTGCCCATTTATCCTGATTTGGGTAATGAATGATGTTTAATTCCTCTTAATAATAGAAATTTAGAGAGAGTCAGATTTAGGATGAATTTTTACTTTGTAATTTTCTGTGACATTTGAAATAGTCATACAAAAATGTCTTACTTTTCCAAAAGAGTCACTGAATAGAGATCAAAATTTAAAAAAAATCAATTTTCAAAGTAACAGAAAAAATAAAAATAAACAAAATACCTAGGTGTAAATATAAATGACTTAGAAATAGATATCTCAATCATCTTGATATTGAAATTAACATAAAAAGAATTTAAAATAGTTGACTAGTCTGTTCAGGAAATTAGAGGAAAACAATGGAGTTTCATGAGAGATTTAGTTTGTTTTTAAAAAGATCAAATAAGAAATTTAGAACTGAAAAATACACATCTGATATTAAGAACTCAATGATGTGTTTAAAGCAAAATAGATACAACCAGACAAGATTGGTAAATAAAGTCAGTGAAAAAATTTCAAACTAAAGTTGAGAGAGAGAGAGAGAAAAGGTAAGAACTATAGAAAAAAACCAGTGAGAGCTACTTGGAAAACAGTAGGTATAGTGTAAAATATATGAAATTCAACCGGGCGCAGTGGCTTATGCCTGTAATCCCAGCACTTTGGGAGGCCAAGGCAGGTGGGTCACGAGGTCAGGAGATCAAGACCATCCTCTCTAACATAGTGAAACCCCGCCCCTACTAAAAATACAAAAAAACTAGCCAGGTGTGGTGGCGGGCACCTATAGTCCCAGCTACTCGGGAGGCTGAGGCAGGAGAATGGTGTGAACCCAGGAGGCGGAGCTTGCAGTGAGCCGAGATTGCACTGCTACACTACAGCCTGGGGGACAGAGAGAGACTCCATACCCCCCAAAAAAATATAAAATATATATACTATGTATATTATATAGAATATATAATATATACTATGTATATTATATAGAATATATAATATATACTATGTATATATATAGAATATATACATAATACATTATATATTATGTGTATATTATATGTTATATGTAATATATACTATGTATATTATATTTAATATATACATAATACATTATATATATGTATATATTAAATATAATATATAGTATATATTATATAACAAGTATACATTATATGTTATATGTAAAATATATAATGTATATTATATATTAAATATAATATACATAGTATATATTATATATATTTTACATATAACATATAATATATATAATGTTATATATAATATATATGAAATTCAAGTCCCAAAAAGCAGCTCAAGTGGGAGTAAAATATTATCTTCAAAGAAGCCACAATTAGATTAACAGCTAATTTTTCAGTAGAAACAATGGAAGTCAGAAGAAAGTAGAATGACATCTCCTACTAGATTAATATATTAAAGAAATATTTTTTTTTTCTTTTTTTTGAGATGGAGTCTCGCTCTGTCACCCAGGCTGGAGTGCAGTGGCCGGATCTCAGCTCACTGCAAGCTCCGCCTCCCGGGTTTACGCCATTCTCCTACCTCAGCCTCCCAAGTAGCTGGGACTACAGGCACCCACCACCTCGCCTGGCTAGTTTTTGGTATTTTTTAGTAGAGACGGGGTTTCACTGTGTTAGTCAGGATGGTCTCGATCTCCTGACCTCGTGATCTGCCCGTCTCGGCCTCCCAGAGTGCTGGGATTACAGGCTTGAGCCACCGTGCCTGGCCAAGAAATATTTTAAGAAAAAAACAAAATGAGTTCAGAGAGAAACATAGAAATTCAGAGAAAAAAATTAAAAAAACAACAATAGAAAAGGCACGTGTAAATGAATATTAACTAAACAACACAACAGTGGTAATGTTTTCCTCTGTTTAAAATATATTTAGAATGAGATGCATTATAACCATACATTAAAAAAGACAAAGCAAATGTACTTAAAGCATTATCAGAAAGGTAGTAAAAGTAATAATTTGCATTATCAACTTAGTAATAAGTACCAATAAGCTAGTCTACACATGCTCATCTACAGAATAGCTACTTAAAGAAAAGTAGAAAAGAAAATGTATAACTAATAGAACAATGGAGGAAATAAATGGAATAATAAAAATGATGTTTTATTAATCCAAAAGACATCAAGACATGAAAACAAAGGAACAGAAAACCAAGATTAAGATGGTGGTTGTAAATGCAAATATATTAGTAATTAAGTGAAAATGAAATAGTTTTCTGGTTAGTATGTAAAAGAGGAATGATTTGTTTAGATTAGTATATGTAAATTTGAAGGATACGTAAGAGTTCATCCTTTTTTTTGGGGTTTCATTTCAATAAACTAATTTTATCTTAAAAAAAGAGAGAAAGAATGTGGACTAAATACTCTAATTAAAAATCCCAGGCTGGGGCTGTGACTCACACCTGTAATCCCAGCACTTTGGGAAGCCGAGGTTGGTGGATCACGTGAGCTCGGCAGTTCAAGACCAGCCTTGCCAACACGGTGAAATCCCCCTCTACTAAAAACACAAAAATTAGCTGGGTATGGTGGCAGGTGCCTGTAATCCCAGCTACTCAGGAGGCTGAGGCACAAGAATCAGTTTTACATGGGAGGCAGAGGTTGCAGTGAGCTGAGATTGTGCTGCTACTGCACTCCATCCTGGGCAATAGAGGGAGACTCTGCCTCAAAAAAAAAAAAAAAAAAAAAAAAAAAAAAAAAAAATTCCCAGAGTGTCAGAACTGAAGAAAAATAAAAAACTACATATATGCCACTTATAAAACATGCATCTTAAATATTAGTAAAATGATATTTTAAAACATGTCAAACACAAACCAAAAGAAAGCTGAGGTAGGTAGCCCATGCTAGTATCAGACAAATCAGAATTAAGGCAAGAAGGATTTCTAGAGATAAAGCAAGTTATTTCATTATGATAAACATGTCAATCCACCAGGAAAATATAAGAGTTCTAAATGTGTAGAATGTTGTAATTACTGAACATAGCATGACTTCAAGATATATAAAGCAAAAACGGACTCGATTAAAAAGAGAGACAAATCTACAATCATGTGGGAGATTTATAAAACTTCTCTCCATAGTTAGTAAAACAGACCAAAAAATCAATAATGTTATAGAAAATCTTAACAACATGACTAATAAATACAGAATACTGGAACTGAAACAATGAAATATAGTTTGTTTTCAAGTTACATGAAATATTTACCAAAATTTCTAAGAAAAAAGTAAATACATAAGGGTTTAAAACATACAATGTAAGTTTCCATTTCAGTAGCCAGGAAAAGAATAGCAAAAGAAATTCAAAGGAAGTAGATGGAAGAACATAATAAAAACACAAATTAGTGAAATAGGTATAAAATAAAGAAAATATACAGTCAACACTAATTCTTTGAAAAAAATGAATGAAGATGATAAACTTCTAATGATGCTGATGAAGAAAAAAAAAAGTGCTAGTAACAAGAGTAAAGTAAGAACTTCTGTGTATATCCTACAACTATTAGAAAGATTATAGGAGGATAGTCCAAACAATTTCACTTCATTAAATTTAAAAATTTAGATGCAATGGACAAATTCCTCAACAAACAAGAGTTAAAAGTTGTCAAACCAGACCCAAGAAGAAACAGAAAATCTAAATAATGTTTAAAATTTTTAAAATAAACTGAGTAATATCCTTGTCAGAAGGAAAACTCCAGGCCCATATGGCTTCATCAGTGAAATTTTCCAAATATTCAGTGAAGAAATAATACCAATCTCATATAAGTTCTTCCCAACCAAAGAAAAGATGGAGCACATCCAAACTTGTTTTCAGAGGACAGTTCATTTTTTTTTTTTTTTTTTGAGACGGAGTCTGGCTCTGTTCCCCAGGCTGGAGTGCAGTGGCACGATCTCCGCTCACTGCAAGCTCCGCCTCCCGGGTTCAAGCCATTCTCCTGCTTCAGCCTCCTGAGTAGCTGGGACTACAGGCGCTCAGCACCACGCCCGGCTAATTGTTTTTTGTCTTTTTAGTAGCGATGGGGTTTCACCGTGGTCTCGATTTCCTGACCTTGTAATCCGCCTGCCTCGGCCTCCCAAAGTGCTGGGATTACAGGCGTGAGGACAGTTCAATTTTGATACAAAACCCTGACAAGGATCCTAGAAGAAGGAATATTGCAGACCAATGTCACTCATGAACATAGACATGAAAATCTTAAATGGAAAATTATGCATGAAAGAAATTACTACATAAGGGTAGTTTAACATTTAAAACATTAACCAGTATAATTCACCACATTAAGAGAAAATAGAAAATTATTTCATACTTCTTATTGGAAGAAAGAAAACAATGAAGAAGATTCAATATCCATGATTTTCAAAAAATTCTTTTAACAAACTAAAAATAGAAGAGTTCTTCTTTAAGCTGAAAAAGATTTCCATAGAATCTTACAGTAAACATTATACTTAATAGTAAAATATGAAAAATCCTTGCCCCTGAGATGGAATAAAACAAAGAAGCTCAGTTTACGTCTTCTGTTATTCAACTTATACTGGAGATTCTAGCAAGTATAATCAGGCAAGAAAATTAAGTGGCATGCCAAAGATTGGCAAAGAAAAAAATACTCTTATTATTTAAAGATAATGTAAGTGTGTAGATAGAAAATTCAAAAGAATCTGCAAACAATTAGAATTTAACTTAGCAAGGTGACTGGATATAAGGTCAATATAAAAATGATTTGTTTCCATACAAGAAACAAATAGACAATTAAAATGGTAGAATCTATATACTATTCAAATTAATGTTTGCAAGGTAAAAAGGAAAATCATAAATAGAAAATTAAGGAAGCATCAATGTGCTTAGAACTAAACGTAACAACATTTGTGAAAATCTCTGCACTATAAACTACAAAACATTATTGAAGGAAATTAAAGATCTAAATAAATTGAACAATATGCCATATTTGTGGACTGGAAGACTCAATATTATAAACATGCCAATTTCTCTAAATCTTATCAACAGATTCAATTCAGTGTTAATCAAAATCCCAGCAGGGGTGTGTGCTGGTGTGTCTACCTGTGTACATTGAAAAGCTGATTCTAAAATGGATATAGAAATGTAAATGGGCAAGAATTATTAAGGCATTCCTGAAGAGCAAAAAAGCTGGAGGACCCATACTAACAGACACCAATAATTGTTATCAATCTATGGTGATGAATACAGTGTAATACTGACGCAACAATAGACATACTGGCTAGTGTAATAGAAGAGAGAAGCCATAAACAGACCTACACATATATGATGTCCTGGTTAATGACAGTGACATTGCAATAAATCGAGAAAAGAATGGGCTTTTTAATAAATGGTGTTGTGTCAACTGAATATCCACACAGAGGAAAAATAAATCTTGACTTTTATTTCACCCCATACACAAAAATCAATTCCAGATGGATTGCAGATGAAAATATGAATGGTATAACAATAAAACTTATAGGAAAATGTCCTCATGATTTAGAAGGATGTCTTCATGATTTCTTAAATGTAATACAAAAAGTACTAGTCATAAATGAAAAAATGTTGATATACTGGACCACATTAATAATACAAATTTTGTTTTATGAAAAGATACTATTATGGGAGGGAAAAGATAAGCCACAGAGTGGAGTTACAAATTTGCAAAACAAGGAATTCATGTGCATAATAGATAAATAGATTGTATGTATTTTATATATCTTTATATACATATATGTATATATTAATCCCAGTAATCAATAAAAAGGCAAGAAAAAACAATAGAAGAAAAGAGCAAAAGACTTTTACAGCCCTTTACAGAAGAAGATACTCAAATGGTGAATAAACATATGAAAAGGTGCTCAACTTCATCAGGCATCAAGGAAATACAAAAGTAAAACCACAATACAATACTTCAACATACCCACCAGAATGATTAAAATGAAAAAGACAAGAAAAAAATCATGTTGGTTGATCAATTGTGTTTCTCCTTGCATTGCTGGTGGGTCTCCTAAGTTGGCAAAGATGTTGGAAAACTACAGTTATCTGCTAAACTCAAATATGCAGATCCTGTGAGAGAAGAGTTCCACTTTTAGTTATATGTCCAACAGAAATGCAAAATGCAAACACATCTTCACCACGAGCATGTATGAGGATGTTCTTAGCAGTATTATTTGCAGGCCAGGTGCGGTGGAATCACTTGAGGCCAGGAGTTTGAGACCAGCCTGGCCAATATGGTGAAACTCCATCTCTACTAAAAATACAAAAAATTAGCAGAGTGTGGGGGCAGGCACCTGTAATCCCAGCTTCTCAGGAGGCTGAGGCAGGAGAATTTCTTGAATCTGGGGGATGGAGGTTGCAGTGAGCTGAGAATATGCCACTGCATTCCAGACTGGTGGACAGAGTGAGACTCCATCAAAAAGAAAAAAAAAAAAAGAAGGAAGGAAGGAAGGAAGGAAGGAAGGAAGGAAGGAAAGGAAGGAAGGAAGGAAGAAAACTATTTGCAGTAGTTCAACATTAAAAATAACCTGAGTGTCCATCAAAGCTGGCTAATCTGAAGATGAGTCTCAGACCCATGAAACAATAACTCTCCATTTTAACCTTCCCCCAGCCCCTGGAAACCACCATTCTGCTTTCTGTCTCTATGAATGTGAACTACTCTAGGTGCTTCATGGCTCCACCCAGAAGTGGAAATCTCGGATCATACGGTAATTCTCTCTTTAATTTTTGAGAACCCATCATATTGTCTTTCACAGAGGCTGCACCATTTTACATAGAATAATTTAGAGTGAGCTTTTAAGTGAAAAGGAAACAAGATAGAAGCTGAATTCAGATGAAGAAAAACGAAGACAATTACATTTATTTTCCACACCTGTGTTTGTCAACTGACGAAATGCACCCCTGCTATAGTAGTTTGAATCATGGATTCTGCTGTCTACCTTCTGAAGTTTGGTTTTAATAACTTGTCCCTTATTATTTTCTCATCGGCAGAATGCCTAGAAGGATGACTAGCAGGAATCTGTCACTTTACATCCTGTGCCTCCACGTGATAGAAATGCAGGCATTCCTTTCCTTTTCATGGACTGAGAAGTAAGCAGCAGCTTTATTTATTTATTTATTTACTTATTTATTTATTTTGAGATGGAGTTTCGCTCTGTCGCCCAGGCTGGAGTGCAATGGCACTATCTCAGCTCACTGCAACCTCTGCCTCCTGGGTTCAAGCGATTCTCCTGCCTCAGCCTCCTGAGTAGCTGGGATTACAAGCATGCACCACCACACCCGGCTAATTGTGTATTTTTTTAATAGAGACAGGTTTTCACCAGGTTGATCAGGCTGGTCTTGAACTCCCGACTTCAGATGATCTGCCCACTTCGGCCTCCCAAAGTGCTGGGATTACAAGTGTGAGCCACTGTACCCGGCCGTAAGCAGCAGCTTTAACCAGGGGCATGTATTTTTATCACCCTCCTCTAGCTCTTCTCTTCATGGACATCATTACAGCACTGTCCATTACTCACCAGCCTTTCTGCTCTCCATTCCATGACACCTTGTGCTGCTGGGATCATCTTCCCAGAACACAGCCACAATCAGATTACATGCTATCGTGTGTTACAAAGCATGCAGTACACACTACCACACAGTCATATTACAGGTCATCATGTGCTGCATGGCACGCAGTACACACTGCCACACAGCCATATCATATACCATCATCATATATCACATGTCACACAGTAAATGCTTCTGTTTTCTTAGATTCTGTATTTGTCTATTAGGCATCCATTCACAACAGGGCCAATTATTTAATTTTTTTTTTATCTTCTGTATTCTTGATGCTCTGGCACTTGGGGGCCCTACAGACCCAGGGAGAAACTGCCCTTCCGAAGGAAGGCCAATTCTCAGAGATAGCAAAGGACTCAGGTTGGAGCACACCTTTCATAGGCAAACTAAGTAATCCATTATCTATTCCCCCAACTGCCTCTCTATCTAAAGCTCACACACCAAGCCCATGTTTCCCATGCCCTAAATCATCTCAGGACTAGGTACCCAGCAACTAGAGAAGTCCCTGGAATTATTCAAACTGGCCAATCCTGAACTGTTCCCCAGGGAAGTCTCAATAAAGGCTCTGGCTTCTGCCTTCCACTCATGCCTTTCTGCCTCCTGGCCAAACCTGGTGCCCCTCCGTGGCGCTGTGTGGTGGACTGTGCTTCTTGTTTCAATGGGAACTGTGAGTAACATTGAATTTTTCTTTCAATGGCACTGACCTGTTCATGTTGTCATTCAGTCATCCCTCTATGAATAAAATCCCAGGTATAACTTTAATACAATCCTACCACACAATCAAATCATACACTATATCACACTTTACATGGTCCATGTATTGCCTGGTCATGTCACCTGCTATCATCACATGTCACAGAGTGCACACTACAACATGCCATACCACACGCTATCACATATCACGTGACACACAGCACACACTACTCCATGATCATACGACATGCCAAAACTGTAATCACTCAACCACTATAAAGGGTGCATCCCATCTTACTATTAATATATTAAGTGTGGATTTTCTGCCAGGTAATTCCATCTAAGTGAGGATGTTTCATTGCAAGACACAAATCCAGAATCAAAATGTCTTAAACAACAAGGATACTTAGTATTTTCCATACCTAGTTAGGTAAGTAACTTTAACCTCTATTTAGAGAAGAGGAAACTGGGACTCAGAGATGTTAACTGACTTGCCCGGCACACACACACACAAAAGTGTTGATAAGTGTCCAAGTCATGACTTTTAACTCCATCTTCTAGGTCTCCAAAGCCCTTACTATGGAGACTCCATATCTGCCTTGCTCCACACCCACCTTACTCCGTACCTACCCTGAGTTGCCTGGTTTGAAATTTTCTTTGCCTCTCCCATTTCTTGTTCTAAGAGGTCACAGTGAGGGAGCTCTTGCTAAAAGTCAAAACTGACACTTTTTCAATTTTGAGCCAGTGAATGAAAAATTGTATATGGAGTATTTGCTGTATCCCAGCACATGGGAAATGTTTAAAATTCCATGGTCTGGTTCTTGCCCTCAAAGAACATCCAGACTGGTGTGAGAGACAAGGCACTGAAGCTTAGGCAATCTCTGGAGATCCATAAAATGGGTTCAGTCTGTAATTGTGAAGAGCAGAGGAGAAGCTGGGGTGGGCTGCAGACCACCTAGACCTTGCCGCTGGGTAGGATTTTCATGAGTGAGTGAGGAGCATTCAAAGTGAGAGTTGCACCATAAGCAAGGGCAGGGAAGCAGGAATTTATGGAGAAATTAGTAGATATTAAACAAGAAATCCTCCAAATGATTGGCACCCCCCTGCTCTCTTCTCTTCATACTCCCACCTGTCCTTTCCTATAAGGAAAGAGATATGAATGAGCTAATAGTGCAACTACACTTTCTTTTTCTTGAGAATTCCCTCTGACCCCCCTGCCTGCCATTTTCTCTACGATCACAATCTCTTGCTGTCTATTGACTCCTTCCCTTTAGATGCATGTAAACATCCTTAAATCACTCCTACCTTAAAAAAAATGCTCTCACACACCAGCTTCCATCTTTCTCTTCCCTTCACAGCCCAACTTCTTCACAGAGCAGTCAATGCACTGAATTCCACTCCTTACGTCTACCTTCCACCCACCACAGCCTGAATTTCATCCTTGTCATGCCTTTTGACATTTTCACCGGGGTTGTCAAAGGTTTCCATTGTCCAGTCGTTTCTGCCCTTGATCATGCAGCATTTAGCGCTGGCTCTGCTCTCACAGGGAACCCTTTTCTGGTGCCTCGAATCTCACCCATTCCTGGTTCCTCAAATCTCGCTCATTCCTGGTTTGCCACTCATTGTCCTTCTGGCATCCTTTGGAAGGTCCTCCTCCTCTGCCCCTCCTTAAATGCCAGTGCTCTTCATGATGCAGACCTGGACCTTTCATCGCTGTGCATGCTGTACCAGGGATCACCAACCCCTGCCTTGACTTCAATTCCTGTGAGTCTCAAATTTGTGTCTTTGGGCCCGAGCTTTCTCCTGAGCTTCCAATACTAACGGACATCTGTATTAGTTCATTTTCACGCTGCTGATAGAGACATACCCGAGACTGCGTAATTTATAAAGAAAAAGAGGTTTAATGGGCTCACAGTTTCATGTGGCTGGGGAGGCCTCACAATCATGGCAGAAGGAAAAAGGCACATCTTACACAGCAGCAGGCAAGAGAGAATGAGAACCAAGTGAAAGGGATTGCCCCTTATAGAACCAGCAGATCTCATGAGACTTACTCACTACCATGAGAACAGAATAGGGGAAAGAGCCCTCATGACTCAATTATCTCCCACCGGGTCCCTCCCACGACATGTGGGAACTATGGGAGCTACAATTCAAGATGAGATTTGGCTGGGGACACAGCCAAACCATATCAACTTCTCACCAAGATGTTGTCCTCCAAGGCTGTCAAACTCAACATGTCTGAAAACAAGTTGACCGTCTCTTTCCCCAGCTCCATGCCTGCTCCTCTACTTCTACAAACAACTCTACTACCCTTCTCGAGCCAGGAACCTGGGCCTAGCCCTCAATCTTCCTGTCACTGCCCACAGGCAATCAGTGACCACCTCTCACGGACTCTAAATGTCAAGCACACATATCCCCACTGTTCTCTCGATCCCTCCTACCACCACCCTGGTGATACCACCATCATCTGTCTCTCATCTGGTAATGGAGGCAACCTCTTAACCGAGCTCCTTGCTTCCATTCTTCCTCCCTCACAGCTGTTTCTCTGTACTGTAGCCGGAATGCACTTTCAAAAATTCAAATGTGGTCCTGTCACTCCCGTGTTTAAAATCCTTCAATGGCCCTTAGGCTATCGCTCTTCCCCAGGTGACCTGGCTTGCCTCTCCTATCTCATCTGTGACCATATTCCCCTCACATTCTTAGCCCTATTCTTCCAGGATGTCTTTCGTTTCTAGAGTGTGTCATTTTCTCCACTGCCTTTGAGTCTATGGAGATGCTGGTCCCCCTTGTCTGCAACACTCTGCCTCCCAAATGCTTTCCTTGATATTTTGAGACTGGGAGAGGTGCCCTTCCTGTCTTCTGTATGGCATCCTCTGCTTCCTTTGCATATCATGCATCAAATCTGTTTGATCTGACTCAAGACTGTGAGCTCCACGAGGTTTAAGACCATGGCTAACGTTTCAATTGCCAAGTCCCCTGGATCTAGCATTGTGCTTGGCACACAACTGGCATTCAAATTTCTGTTAAACAGAGAAAAAAATTGTATGCAACGACTTTGACACGATCCTTTTCTTTCTAGGTTCATTGATGAAGGGGGCTAAAGATGGTAAATTGATAGTTATAAGAATGTGTAACTTCTTATATCTTCTATGAAGAGAAAAACCCTCGTATGAGAAAACACCTGGGCTTGGAGTTCTGGCTCAGAATTTAAAATTTTCAATCTAATGTTATAGACATATAGAATATTTGTGCTGAAAGGGCCATCAGCTATCACCATTGCACAACCTCCTGATTTCACATATGAGGAAATTGACATGTAAGGTGTCCAAATCTGTAATGAACCTAAGCTAGAACCAAAGTCTTTGGGGTTTCACGGCTACACACAGTGAAGCCACACAGCTTCTCAGTCTCACGGCTCTTCCCACAGCTGGGGTTAGCACCATGCTCCAGTTCCAGGCAGGAAGTCAGCCTGTACACACAGCTGTTGCCACTGACCACATCTTATTTTCCTCCCTGGACCTACCCTGAACTCAGAGTACCTGGGAGGCTGCTTTTCTCTAAAACAACCCCACATGCAGCCCAGGTGAAAGAAATTAATCCGCCGCAATTTTCTGTCATCGCTCCCCATAAAGACAGCATGCTCATCTATCAGACTTGGGAGTCTCTCATCTTTTTGTGCCAAAGGGTAACACTAAAATCCTTTCTCCCTAACCTCATGCTGCTGCCAGAATTTTTTTTTTTTTTTGTAAAATGATGTTCTTTCCAAATGCCTGTTTATCGTTATCCGATGGTTCTTTCATAAAATGTCCATGTGCTCACATTGCTCTCCTAGGTACTATTCAAAGTACACAGGAAAATTAGTCAGTGCTGCTCCAGTGACAGAAATTGTAGAACTCACACACAAACAAGCTGTCTATAGGCTACATGCACTTAGGGTAGGGCTGCTCAGACCTGGGCTAGTACTGAGAGGTTTTTGTTGCTCTTACAGACACTTAGTTCTGCGGAGGAGATAAAGAAAGGAAGAGAGCTTCCGTGTTTACCCCTAAGGTCAACTACTTCTCTCTGCCTTACATGAGTGACAAAGAGGTGAGATTACCCAGAAGACAAATACAGCATGGGTGGGGGTTAGGTGGTTCCAGGGAAGGAAGAGGTGGCACAGAGAGGAATTGGGGAGGCCTCTTTAAAAAAAAAAAAGCCGGGCACGGTGGCCCACGCCTGTGATCCCAGAACTTTGGGAGGCCAAGGCAGGTGCATCACCTGAGGTCAGGAGTTCGAGACCAGCCTGGCCAACATGGTGAAACCCCATCTCTACTAAAAATACAAAAAACTAGCCAGGCGTGATGGCACACACCTGTAATCCCAGCTACTTGGGAGGCTGAGGCAGGAGAATTGCTTGAACCTGGGAGGTGGAGGTTGCAGTGAGTCGAGATCGTGTCACTGCATTGCCGCCTGGGCAACGAGAGTAAAACTCTGTCTCAAAAACAAAACAAAACAGAAACCATTTTTTTTTTTAGAGCAGTTTTAGGTTCACAGCAGGGGAGCCACTTTTAAGAGAAGAGTGAGAAGTCAGACACTGAGTTAAGATTCCATTTCCCTGATGAGAACACATGGACACATAGAGGGGAACAGCACACACTGGGGCCTATCGGAAGGTGGAGGGTGGGAGGAGGGAGACGATCAGGAAAAATAACTAATGGGTACTAGGCTTAATACCTGGGTGATGAAATAATAGGTACAACAAACCCCCATGACACAAATTTACCTATGTAACAAACTTGCATATGTATCCCTGAACTTAAAGTTAAAACAAAAAAAATAGATTTCATTTCCCATGCCAGGCAGGTAGCAGGTGTGTGGAGCAGAGAGAGGCATATGCCCTTGGGCACCAGCTATTAGGGCACAGGAAAAATATCCACCTGCGGACACCAGCCGTGCAGTGGCACTGTCTGGAGAGAGAAGGTACAAACCCTCTACCTTGCCATGGAATCTCTGTCTGCTGTCCACTGTGATTCATGTAGAGCAGAGGTCAAAAAACTACAGAACGGTTCAAAGGCCAAAGCTGGCCCCTGCAGCAGGTTTTTTTTTTTTTTTTTTGGAGACTGAGTCTCGCTCTGCCGCCCAGGCTGGAGTGCAGTGGCCGGATCTCAGCTCACTGCAAGCTCCGCCTCCTGGGTTTACGCCATTCTCCTGCCTCAGCCTCCCGAGTAGCTGGGACTATAGGCGCCCGCCACCTCGCCCGGCTAGTTATTTTGTACTTTTTTAGTAGAGACGGGGTTTCACCGTATTAGCCAGGATGGTCTCGATCTCCTGACCTTGTGATTCGCCCGTCTCGGCCTCCCAAAGTGCTGGGATTACAGGCTTGAGCCACCGCGCCCGGCCTGCAGCCTGTTTTTATTTGACCAGAGAACTAAGAATGGGTTTTATATATTTAAATGGAATTTGAAAATAACAACCAAAAAGGCATGTGGCAAGAACCACATCTTTGTGCTCCCCTGACCAAGCCTAAACTATTTACTTTCTGTCCTTTTACAGAAAAAGTTTGCAGACCCTGGTGTAGGGGACCAGCCTGTCTGGATGACCCTGAGGAGTATTATGTTGGTTTTTGCACTGGGGAAATTCCCATTTATGGAATTGCCTTGATGGTTTTGGGCACTGATTCCCTCAAGGCTGGGCAAGGGTAGACCCTGGTCTCTAAAGGTGCAGGGGCAGCCTCACTCCCTGGAAATCTACTGCCCAGTATTCACCTCATGGGAATTTCAGCATTATTCTAGTGTTCAAGATTGGCTTATAAATACATGCTTACAGGGTATTTTTTTAATTAGACAATATTTTTCAACTGAAAGATCAATATGTGCCTTTTTTTTTAAAAAAAAAAAAAAAGGAGAAGTTAAACAATGAAAATAGTCATCCTTCCACCCTAGGCTCCCAATTCAAAAGAATTAATATTGGAAGTTTCTTGTGTATTCTTTGTGAGTGTGTCTATGTGGGTCTCCTTTTACTTTATACAAATAGGAGCAAGTTATACCACTGTCCTGGCTCTTGTTTTCTTGATTTTTTAAAAAACTTAGTAATATAATGAAAAGATCTTTTCATATCAGAAAGTACAAATCTGGCTTCTTTTTCATAGCAGCATAGTATTCCTTTGACTGAATGAAGCACGTTTGAATTAGCTATTTTCTTATTAATAAAAGTTTAATCATCTTCAGGGTTTGTCTATTACAAAACTACTAAATTTCAAATCCTTATACATACAGCTTTGTGCAAATTAGTGAGTGTGACTAGAAAATAAATCCTTAGATGTAGAATGACTGAGTTAAGTGGTGCATAGATTTTAGATGGGATACACACTGACAAGCAGCCCTCCAAGAATGATGCACCAATTCACACTCTCACCAACAGTCAGTAAGAGATCCTTACCCCAGTGTTAGCACTAAGCCTTATTATTGTTAGCACTAAACCTTATTATTGTTACCAATTTGCTAGGTGAAAATGTTATACCATTGTTGTTTTAACTTGCAGCTAAAATTAGGAATGAAATCAAGTGTATATTTTCAGTTATTACTATCTAAATTAGGCTGCTGTCCTAAATTAGCTTGTAATCCCAGCACTTTGGGAGGCCAAGGCTTGAGGACTGCTTGAGGCTAGGAGCTTAAGACCAGCCTGGGCAACATAGTGAGACCCCCGCCCCCCGCATCTTACAAAATAAAAATCAAAAAATTAGCCAGGCATGGTGTCATGCATCTGTAGTCCTAGCTACATAGGAAGCAGAGACAGGAGGGTGCTTGAAGCCCAGGAGTTTGAGGCTATAGAGAGCTGTGATTGCACCACTGAACTTCTGCCTTGTGGGCAACAGAGTGAGACCCTGTCTCTGAAAAGATTAAAAAAATTTTAAAAGTTACATAAATAAATAAATAAAGAGCTAGTTTAGCCTAATGATTAAGAAGTGTGAGTTCTGGAGGCAGGCTACCTAGGTTCAAACCCTAGGTATATTACTCACTAGTTCTGTTGTTTAGTGCAAGTTACTAATACTTATTTCTCCATGTCTTTAAAATGAAGATGAAGACAACAGTATTCGTCATATAGGTTTGTAAAGATTATGTGATTTGATGAAACATAAATCCCTTAGAACAGAAAGTGCTCAGTAACTATGAGTTGTCATTTTTTATATTTGTTTTTGTGAGATCTGCCAGTTTATGCTTTTGTTCATTGATGCGTTTGGGTTTCTCTTTTTAACATCTCTCACATCTTGTGCACACACTTTCCAGAATACAGGCTGCACAAGAAGAGGGACTTTATCTGTTTTGTTTACTCACTGTATCCCCAAATCAATGCTTGGAATTTTGCTGATACATAGTGGGCAAGCAATCAGTATTTGTTACATGAATGGGGACGTTGTTAAATCATGATACATTAAAGAAATTAGACCCTTTGACTGTTAATGTGGGTTGCAAATAACTTGTTTCTCACTGTGCCATATTTCTTTGGCTTTGCTATGTTTATCTTTTGCAATGTAAAAGGCTCATAAATTTTTTCATAGTTAAGGATATCATTCTTTGATTCATTTAAAATATATTTTGCTATATGGTGTGAGGTAGTGCTCCAACTTAAAGTTTTCTGCCTTGATGTGATTTTAAGAACACTTGGCTGTACCTCTGCCCAGAATGTTCAAATGTTCCCTGCATGCTGATTGTCCATGAAATCCCACTGCATGCGTTTTAGGCTTTAATTCCGAGGCTCTGGTCCATATTCTTCGAAGTGGTCTTAACATTGTGGGCTCTCAGACTTTTGTATAGACAAATTCATAGGCTATTCCTGAAGTAAGTTTTACTATGATGAAAAGATGGAACAGTTGTGACCACATAGAACACTGGTTGGTGTCTAGAGGGAATATGTCATCAGAGAGTCAAATGTTTTGGGAGAGGATGTTGGAAATTCCACTGATGAATTTTTCTATTTCACATTAATTCAAGTACTGATTTAATTAGAATATCTTGCTTTTAAGGTAGGTGCAGTTTTGTTTTGGGGTTTTCTTACATAATTCAAGCATGTCAATTCTGAACAACATGTTAGTCTTTGCGATTGGAGAAGATGAGACAGTCCAAATCTCGTCCAAATATTTCTGAGAATTTCTAGAAGTCTTAAGTTTTCCTGCTTCTTTGGTCTTTTCAACTCTGGCTTGTTCATCATTGTCTATGGGATGCCTGATGTGAACCCCAGTGGAAACACAGATCCTTCTTCATTGTCACTAACCAAGAATCAACAGATACTTCTTACTCCAAATATTCTTGGGGTTAGTGGCATTTACTGAATAGTTTTTTGGGTTAGCCTTTCTGCCACCACCTTGGTGCCATTTTTCTTTTTGTTCTAAACCCTATGTCTCTGCTCCTTACCCACTCTCCACTGGATTGGTCTAAGACTTTGCAGTTTCTCCCTCTGTTAAGACAAGTAGCGCCCCCCCACCTGAAACTTCGCCCAGCAGGAAGGGGAGAAAGTGAGTCACTTGTAACTCTACACAGCATTTTTCCAACAAAGACAATTTTGTACCTGGGGGGAAATCTGGTTCCAGCTGCTAAGGTCACAAAATGTTCTCTACCTTGTTGCATTTACAGTTCATCCTTGAACAACATGGGTTTAAACTGTGTGGGTCCATTTATATGTGGATTTTCTTCACCTCTGCCACTCTTGAGACAGTAAGATCAACTTCTCTTATTCCTCCTCTTCCTCAGTCTATTCAACATGAAGATAATGAGGTTGAAGACCTTTATAATGTTCCACCGACACTTAATGAGTTTTATATATATATATTTTCTCTTTTTATTACTTTTAAATAACCTTTTCTCTAGCTTACTTTATTATAAATCGTATGGTATATAATACATATAACATACAAAATATGTATTAACCAACAGTTTGTATTATTGGTAAGGTTTTTGGTCAACAGTAGGCTATTAATAGTTAAGTTTTTGTGAAGTCAAAAGTTATACATGGATTTTTCACTGGGAAGGGGAGTTGGTGTCCCTCTAACCCCCACGTTGTTCAAGGGTCAACTGTGCATTGCATTGAACCAAGTCCACAATTGCTTTCTTTCATCACATTCCAACTACAACCACACATGGACATCCACACACTTCTCTCCTTGGTCCTCCTTTACATATTACAAAACACCTTAACAAGCAATATTAAAGCCAAATGTATTAGAGTAATTGATAATCTTTATGATATGGCTGAGTTTTTATTGTTTCATTGCAGTGCAGACAGACGGGTCCTAGACTAGACTCAGAAATTAGAATTGCTTACTGGGTAGAGCAGGCCTTAGTGGTCCCTTAACATTTTGAAGTCCTAGGAGAAAGTCCAGACTAGCAGACAAAAGGCTACAGATGGAAGGGGATAGTCTAATCCTTCCTCTAGCATGGGGGACTCTACAGAGACTTACTTACACAACGTCCCAAAAGGTGAGCAGAGACTGATGACAGAGAATTCAGAAGCTAATCACACATGAGTGAATTCATCTGGGGTTCTCAGCTAATAGGTATTTAGTTATCTAAACTACTAATGATGGAGTGACACTGAAATCTTTTGGCAGGGAATGGGCCTGGCCAATGGGCAGAACTGCTCCCCTGAAAACAGGGTGAAGGAGGCTGATACAATGACTATGGTATGCTACTAAAACAAGAAAATGGGGAAGACTTAAATGGAAGGTGATATTGTTTGGCTGTGTCTCAACCCAAATTTTGTCTTGAATTGTAGCTCCCATAGTTCCTACATGTTGTGGGAGAGACTCAGTGGGAGATAATTGAATCATGGGAGCAGTTTCCCCCATACTGTTCTCAACATAGTGAATAAGTCTCATGAGATCTGATGGTTTGACAAGCGGTTTTCCCTTCTACTTGATTCTCATCCTGTCTTGCCTGTCACCAAGTAAGATGTGCCTTTCTCCTTCTGCCATGATTGTGAGGCCTCCCCAGCCATGTGGAATTTTGAGTCCATTAAACCACTTTGTTTTTGTAAATTACCCAGTTTGGGGTATGTCTTTATCAACAGCATGAAATTGGACTAATTCAGAAGGTAAACTTGATCATGAATCTCTGGTCCACCACCTATTTTTGTAAATAAAGTTATATTGGAACAGAGCTACTCCCACTCACTTGCATTTTGTCTCTGGTTGCTTCTGTGCTCTCAGAACAGAATCAAATAAATTGCAACAGAGGCCATGTGGCCTACAGAGCCTAAAGCGTTTATTATCTGGTTGTTTGCAGAAAAGGTTTGCTGACCCCTGCTCTAGAATGTGAGTTCCTGGGAGCAGCGTGTTCTGCCCATTGTTTCCATGTCTATTGCCAGCCCCCACAGTGGTCCCTAGCACATAGTAGGTACTCAATCAACATTTGTTAAGTGAATGAATAAATGAGCAAATGAACAAATGAACCCACAAATATTAGAAGTCTCTCACTTTCCAAGTTCTTTCTGATTGGTCCTGGACACCAGTGGTCTCTCACAGTTGTGGAGACAGCAAGGTTCTCAGAGAACATACGAGAAGTTGAAGATCATTTTGCAGACGAAAACAGGTTTTCAAACGTCTGTAACTACTTTACCAGTAGAAACTTCCTCTGCATGTCCATTTCTAGAAATTAAGCCCAATTTTAAATCTGCAGAATTAGCGAAGTACTCTGATAGTTTTCACTAATGAATTCTAATGGTTAATTATGCTTAGTCTCTTAATGGTTTTCTTCCTCCATCAGGGCCTTCCACGCTGGTTCTGCTCAGAGGGCACAAAATGATACCTACTGATTGTATTTCTTAAAAAAAAAAAAAAAAAAAAAGCTTTGTGTTTGCTACAGGTATCTTTTCTTGTTTTTATTGATCCTCCTCATTTTCACTGATAACTAAGAACTGAAAGGAAAAGAATATAAGCATGGAGACTGCTGGATGTGTTCGGGTTTCAGTTTTTAAATGCCTACTGCTGACTTTTCAGAACCTGGGTGAAGGTTGGTATTAAGTGACCTCCCACAACACCAACCAGAGTGTCTAAAGAATAAAGATAAAGACCTCATTCTTAGGATTTTAGTGTACAAGGCCTCTAAGAAGAACTTGACAAGGGTATCACAAGCCCACCTAAGGTACCCAAGCTGCTTAGCAAGAAGCACCCTGCTCTCTGAAGCCTCTGGGGTGAGCATGTGTTAAAGAACCTGGGATTCCTTCGTTGGCCATTCCCCTCCGGGATTACTTTCTTCAGGAAGAAGTGAAACTATGCAGTGGCAAGTCTTCAAACCCTGTAACTGTGGTTACCTCTTGTCTTAGTCAGTTCAGGCTGGTATAAGAGAAGACCATAGGCTCAGTGGCTTAAACAACAGAAGTTTCTTTCTCAGTTCTATAGGTTGGAAGTCTTAGATAAAGGTGCTGGCATACTAGGTACACGGTAAGGGCCGTCTTCCTAATCTACGGATAGCAACTTCTCATTGTATCCTCATGTGGCGGGATCATGTCTCTAGTGTCTCTTCTTATAGGGGCAGTAATCCCATTCATGAGAACACTCTCTTGACCTTATCATCTCCCAGAGGATGCACATCCAAACACCATCACATCTCAGCTTATGAATTTTAAGAGGACGCAAATGTTCAGTCTATAGCACCACAGATTTCCTTATCTATGACATAGTATTTTCATCTGGGATTTAAAATACGCAATTTTGAACAGAGGTATAAAATCATTTCCTGATGTGGACTATACAGCAATGTCAAGTTTTTCTTTGAACAAATAGCAGGAACTGTGTTTCCTGAATTTCACCTTTCCTACAAGGGGCAGATGAAATGGAAAGGACTTTGGTTGCAAGGAGAGGGATTTTATGTGATGTGTGGGAAAGATCCTTGGCCAGAAGATGTAAGGTCGCGTGTGAAACAGATAAAGACTTGAGATTCCTTCTGGAATTCAACTCTTCATCTCTCCTCAGTTAATTTTTGGTGGTGAGCAAGAAGAGGGGAGGATGGCAGAAGGAGAGAAAAAGAGGAAAGGAAAAAGAAAAAGAAGAAAAAGAGAGAGGAAATAATTAGAATTGATTACATGATAGAGCCCTTACTAAGTGTGCAGTACTCTGATAACTTTATAAGGATCTTCTCACATCATCCTTACAAACTACCAGTGAGGTAAACGTGATGGTTGCCATTCTAGCAAGGAAACAAAGAGGTTAAGAAACTGACCAAAGGCCACACGGCTGTTAAGTGGCAGAGCTGGGACTCAAACCCAGGTGGCCTGGTTCCCAAACTCAAACACTAAAGAGAGAAAGAAAAAATAAGGGAAGAGAAGAGAGAAGGGAAGGGAAAGGAGACCCAGATTGAGTCACAGGAAGAGGAGAGAAAGGAGGAAGGAAAAGAGAGAAATATTGAAGAAACAAAGAGAGAAGACACAGGATCATTCTGCATGCTTATAGCTTAAGAAAAGAGCAGTCAGCCTATCATCTCCTATCATTGTGAGTACCCTGGCCAAGGCCTGTGCGTTGGTGGCTTGTCAGCATATAAATTCACTCTGATTTTTAGTTGGAAGTCTCCAGCTGTCCTAGTTACATTACAGTGCTCCTCTGTTCACTGTGGCAGCGTTATTACATGCATCTTTATAAGAGGCTCCTGCAAAGCCAGGTATTTGAGGCCTAAATTTAAATCTCCACTTTGCTCCCAAATGTTTACAACCATTGAACATCTCAGATGGGACACAGTCACTGTATACGTCTGTTTAAAAGCAGTGCTTTCTCACTGAAAGGCATTCGAAAGGGAATGCCCTGTGGTGGGGAGTTGAGAAGACATATTTCCTTATGAAGATTCTTGCAGAACTTAGCTTTTAACTTGGATGCAACTCCAGTACTTGGTCAAAACAAAAGAACAAAATATGAATAAACCACACACACACACACACACACACACACACACAAAACCTCATTCTATTGTTTATCTTCAGTCCTTCAGACCTGTATATATGCCATGCACTCTCTGAACATCTTTTTACCAGTTATTTCTGGCCTTTTCCCATTCACCCTTCCCTAGGAAAATCTTCCTCCATTTTCCCAGACTTTGTGTATTCCAAAATCATCATAGCTAGACACACATAAATCATTGATGAATTATACAATATTTTATGACTCCCTTCCAAATATGCTCCCCCCTGAAAAAAAGTTTAAGTGCTGGTAGTGTTTATCAATTCAGGAATGATAATGGTGATGGGTGGGTCTTATGTTAACACAGATGGAAAATATGATTTATCAACAATCTACTAAAAACCTGATTTTGATTAATGGTATTTGGTGAGGAGGGATAGAAAGTAGCTAACTGAACTTAGGTGGTGTTTTTCTAAACATCTTATTATAGTAACACAACCTGTGTTCAGTCAGGGATCATTTTATGCATGACTGCTGTACACAGCCACCCGGACTGCTCCTTGAGCAACTCCCTAGATCGTCACTCACATGCACTTCAACTCAGTGGCACCCCAGGTATGTGCAGTGCACAGCTTGGACAACTGTACTGGCTATCCTGGATAAGCACTGACTATGCTTCAGACCTGCACGTACCTCATCCCTCATCCTCATAACAACGCTATAGGTAGAAATAAGTTGGTCAAACACACATGGTTACAAATCTAGGATTAAATCAAGGGTTGTCTTATCTCCAAACACTTGTTGTTTTCCTAGATGACAATGGTTGCCATGTACTGAAGTCTTCCTATGTGCCAGGATCTCCTCTAATGACTTTCCATGATCGCCTCAGTGGATCTCACAGCAGCATCTGGAGAGAAGCATCAGTCAGGGCTCAATCAGAGAGGCAGAACCACTCGAGGGACACACTTGCTACAGAGATCTGACCTGATGCAATTCTGGGAACTAGTTCAGTGGCCTCTGTACAGCTTTTGCATTTGCTGTTTCAACAACTGATGTCAGAGCTTGCAATCCACAGAGCAGGCAGTAGGGGAGGGAGGATGGATGTAAACTGAGGGAGAGCAAAGACAAGCTGGAGCCAGTAAAATGACCTGGAGCCTTGTGGAATCCATAGTACAGATTGGAAACAGTATCAGTTCCTGTTGCCTGTAACCTTGCTGGTGTGGCTGTCTTCCAGAAGCAAGGGCCCTTCGTCATGGAACTAAACACACACAGCTGGCCCCAGGAGTCAGAGAAGCTGAGAGAGAGAGTCCAGGGGAATGGGGAGCAGTTGCAGGCCCAGCTGTGGCCTCATGCCATTGAGGTGAGCTAGTAGGTAGGTGAGCCAGGACACATGTGGGCTGCAGCATGGCAGCTGCTTTGCTTCACCCTCCAAACCTCCAACAAGAGTCTCTCTTGGTTCCCACTGTAACCAGAAATAGAAGAGGAAGAAAATGTCAGGACTGTGGTTCAACCTAGCCAAGTTAACACATGACAAAGACCTCACAAAGGTTTCCAGTTATCTTCTTTATTTAACAGGGGAGAAAACTGAGGCACTCTAGGTTAAGCAACATGCCCCAGGTCACAGCATTAGCTCACCACGCAGTTGGAATTGAACTCTGGAGGAATAATACTGGTGCAGAGAGAGGCTCCCCATGACTTTGAAACAGTCCAAGACACCTGATAGGTGTGGAAGTCACTGAGAGGCAGCCTGAGGGTCACAGCACCTTAGCAGGTGGACTAAGAAAGGACAGAGAGCCCGTGGAACTGACAGCCTCAGTCACCTCTGAAGCTATTGTGCCAAATAAGGTATCTCTAAACTTAGATGACCCCTAAGAAAAATAGGAGGAAGGGGGTGCATTCTGAATTTTGCTTTCATCCAAAAGCAACTCAGGGAAACTAGCAGTTACTAAGTTGAACCCAGGTGTGGTTTAGTGTCAAGGTTAAACTGCTGCCTTCTTCTTTTCATAAGTAGAAATTGGGGTTTGGAGCTACTTTACATTTAATCATAGAGAAATAAACCATATTTTGTTTTGGCACCACTGAGTTACACAGTCCGTGTCTGAGAAAAATAATATCCACTTCAGAAATGGTTAAAAGCAGGAGTTATGGATAAAGACTGGGTGTTACTTTCTCAGCACTTCTCACCCTTCACTAATTGTAGGAGCTCTGGCAAGTTACTTATTCATTTTGTGCCTCAGTTTATTTGTGGGGAAAATCAGAGTAAAAATAGTGACTTGCTTGTGACTGCAAAAATTCAATGAACTCACCTGTGTAAAGCATTTGGCACTGCCAGGGAAGGCTGCTGCATCACCTAACTCCGGATGGCACACTTACATCGCGTTCCATATGAGCTCTGCTCCCCCAGCGCCAGCAGTCCAGTGCAGAGCTGGCAGATAGCCTTAACGATGTTAGCAATTAGTGGAAGTCTTATTACTGGGCTTGAGTAATCTCATTAGCTCCTCTGGAAAGTCCTCCCTGCCATGCCTCACTCCCTCCCTCCAGCCTGGGTGAAGGGCTTGCAAGCACCTGCGAGTTCTCCTGGAGGCCTGCCTTTGCCTCTCTTAGCACACATTGTCCAGTGATCTTCTGTGCTTTCCTATCTGTTTAACGCACTCAGTGGTGAGCTCCCTGAAGGTAAAAATTATGGCTCTGATTTACCTATCCTCAGGCCAAGCACAATTAAGGGAACTTGGGAATCTGGCAGAGTGGAGACAGCTGTTACATAAAGAGTGGGCATATGAGGCCAGGACTTCTGACTTCAGATCCAGTGACCTTCTTATCATAGATTTCTGAGTTTGGAGAATCGCAGAGAAGTGGCTGCAGAGACAGGACAGCCATCTGAGAGAAGGCAAGGTGGTATATCATTTCCTATTGCTGCTTTGACAAATTACCACAAACTTAGTATCTTAAAACAACGTGAATTTGTGCTTACCAAAGTCCTGGATGCCAAAGGTCCAAAATCAATATCACTGGGTCAAACCAAGGTGTTAAGGCTGGGCTTCCTCTGCAGACTCTAGGGAAGAATCTCTTCCTTGCCTTTCCGACTTCTGGTGACTATGTCTTGGCTTGTGATCGCATCACTCTAATTTTCCAGGCCAGCATTTTCATATCTCTTGTTGCTCTTTCTTCATGGGCCTTCTCTCTATCAACATTTCTCTGCTTCTCTCTTATGAGGATAGTTCTGATTGCATTTAGCACCCATCCAGATAATCCAGGATAGTCTCCTTATTTCAAGATCTTTAACTGAATCACATCTGCAAATAGTTTTCTCTAAAAAGGTAGCATTTACACGACCCAGGGGTTAGAGCCTGGATATTTTGGGGGACTTTATTCTGCCTACTACAGCAGCAATGCACGTTTTGTGAAAAATTGCGTGTACTTCCCTCCTATCCCACTCCCCAAATGTTCAATATAGGAGGAAGAGGTAATGGCTCAATTCCTAGGAAATGTCCTGGTATTATGGCATCCTGGGCCCCAGGGGGAAGCCTGTGATTGCGGCATTTCTCCCTGAGAAGTGGAACAATTTAATTCCAGTCAGTCAAACAACAAGCATCTTGTGTGTCTTCCACGTCTATGACTGATATGGTTTGGATGTTTCATCCCCTCCAAATCCTATGTTGAAATGTGACCTCTAATGTTGGAGATGGGGCTAGTGGGAGGTGTTTGGGTCCTGGGGGCGGATACCTCATGAATGGTTTGGTGCTGTTGGTACTCACAGTAATGAGCAAGTTCCCACCCTGTGAGTTCACATGAGATCTGGTTGCTTAAAGGAGCCTGGCATCTCCTCCCTATTTCTCTTGCTCCCTCTCTCACCATGTGATGCACTGACTCCTCTTTGTTTTCTGCCATGATTGTCAGCTTCTTGAGGTCTCACCAGAAACCAAACAGATGTATGTGCCAAGCTTGTACAACCTGCAGAAATATAAGCCAAATAAACTTGTTTTCTATATAAACTCAGGCCTCAGGTATTCCTTTATAGCAATGCAAATACCCAGCCTCAGGTATTCCTTTATAGCAATGCAAATGGACTAACACAGTGACATTCAGCTGGATGTGTGCTAGAGATCTAAGGATTGTATTAGTCCATTTTCATGCTGCTGATTAAGACATACCCAAGACCAGAGTGCAATTTACAAAAGAAAGAGGTTTACTGGACTTACCGTTCTGCGTGGCTGGGGAGACCACGCAATCATGGCGGAAGGTGAAAGGCATGTCTCACATCGCAGCAGACAAGAGAAGAGAGGGCTTGTGCAGGGAAACTCCCTGTTATCTAACCATCAGATCTCATGAGACTTATTATCATGAGAACATCATGGGAAAGACCTACCCCCATGATTCAATGACCTCCCACCAGGTCCCTCCCACAACACTTGGGAATTCAAAATGAGATTTGGGTGGGGACACAGCCAAATCATTATCACTCTGCCCCTGGCCCCTTCCAAATCTCATGTCCTCACATTTCAAAACCAATCATGCCTTCCCAACAGTCCCCAAAGTCTTAACTCATTTCAGCATTAATTCAAAAGTCCACAGTCCAAAGTCTCATCCAAGACAAGGCAAGTCCCTTCTGCCTATGAGCCTGTAAAATCAAAAGCAAGTTAGTTACTTCCTACATACAATGGGGGTATAGGTATTGGATAAATACAGACATTCCAAATGGGAGACATTGGCCAAAACAAAGGGGCTACAGGCCCCACGCAAATCTGAAGTCCAGCAGGGCAGTCAAATCTTAAAGCTCCAAGATGATCTCCTTTGAATCCATGTCTCACATCCAGGTCATGCTGATGCAAGAGGTGGGTTCCTATGGTCTTGGACATCTTTGCCCCTGTAGTTTTGCAGGGTATAGGCCTCCTCCTGGCTGCTTTCACAGGCTGGCATTGAGTATCTGCAGCAGCTTTTCCCAGTGAACAGTGCAAGCTGTCAGTGGATCTACCATTCTTAGGTCTGGAGGACAATGGCCCTCTTCTCACGGCTCCACTAGGTGGTGCCCCAGTGTGGAGGCTCCAACCCATCATTTGCCTTCTGCACTGACCTAGCAGAGTTTCTCTATAAGGGCCCCACCCCTGCAGCAAACTTTTGCCTGGGTATCCAGGCTTTTCCATACATCTGAAATCTAGGCAGAGGTTCCCAAACCTCAATTCTTGACTTCTGTGCACCCGCAGGCTCAACACCATGTGGAAGCTGCCAAGGCTTGTGGCTTCCACCCCCTGAAGCACAGCTCGAGCTGTACCTTGGCCCCTTTTAATCATGGCTGGAGTGGCTGGGACACAGGCCACCAAGTCTCTAGAGTACACACAACACGGGGACCCTGGGCCTGGCCCAGGAAACCATTTTTTGCTAGGCTTCTAGGCCTATGATGGGAGGGGCTGCCGTGAAGACCTCTGCCATGTCCAGGAGACATTTTTCTCACTGTCTTGGGAATTAAAGTTTGACTGCTTGTTACTTATGCAAATTTCTGCAGCTGGCTTGAATTTCTCCTCAGAAAATTGGGTTTTTTTTTTCTATCACATTGTCAGGCTGCAAATTTTCCGCACTTTTATGCTCTGCTTCTCTTATAAAACTGAATGTCTTTTAACCCAAGTCACTTATTGAATGCTTTGCTGTTTAGAAATTTCTTCCACCAGAAATTCCACTCTAAATCATCTCTCTCAAGTTCAAAGTTCTACAAATATCTAGGGCAGGGGCAAAATACCACCAGTCTCTTAGATCCAAAAGTAACAAGAGTCACCTTTGCTTTCAGTTCCCAACAAGCTCCTCATCTCCATCTGGGACCACCTCAACCTGGATCTTATTGTCCATATTGCTATCAGGCTTTTGTTCAATGCCATTCAACAGTCTCTAGGAAGTTCCAAAGTTTCCCATATTTTCCTGTCTTCTTCTGAGCCCTCCAAACTGTTCCAACCTCTGCCTATTACCCAGTTCCAAAGTCACTTCCACATTTTCGTGTATCTTTTCAGCAGCACCCCACTCTACTTGTACCAATTTATGACATTAGTCTGTTTTCACACTGCTGATACAGACATAACTGAGACTGGGCAATTTACAAAAGAAAGAGGTTTATTGCACTTACTGTTCCACCTGGCTGGAGAGACCTCACAATCATGGCAGAAGGTGAAAGGCATGCCCCACATCTTGGCAGACAAGAGAAGAGGGCTTGTGCAGGAAAACTCCCTCTTAAAATAACCATCAGATCTCATGAGACTTATTATCACAAGAATAGCATGGGAAAGACCTGCTCTGTGATTCGATTACCTCCCACCAGGTCCCTCCCACAACACATGGGAATTCAAGATGAGATTTGGGTGGGGACACAGCCAAACCATATCAAGGATGAATAAAGCAGGGTCCCCATCTTGAGAAAAAGTGGAAGAGAAAACAAAGAGACACATATACAGTTACTATTCAACAAGTGCTTAATTAAAATCCCAGGATTACTTTGAAGTCTAACCAAGTAGGAATTGGATTGAAATATAGAACCTGATCTCATTACAAATACCACCAAAATGTCCCATTCCTTCCAGGCGAGGCATGCAAGCACTGTTGACAAGGCAGCTAAAGTTGCCTTCAGCAACCCTCAGCAGAAAATGCAGGTGACAGATCTTAGTTCTTCTTGGCACTTTTGTTTTTGCTAAACTAGATTTCAAAATAGTGTTTGCACAGGACTGTGGAGACATGTCAATTTCTGGATTGCCAAGATATTTTTAGATAGATGCTGAGTTAGAGAAAAGAGTAGTAATTGATTTGGGATGAGTATTTATATCTTTTGAAGACCTTATTTGTAACTTTCCATGCAATTTTTCTATTATCTATTTTCAAAGTGAACTTAGAATGAGTTTTGAAAGTTATTGATGCATACTAAAACCATAACAGCCTAGGTTCTAGAGATTTAATCAAACTTCCAAAAATAATGACTATTAAATTGCAAATATAAATGCATACTACTAAATAAGCCCCTCATGGTATTCACTGTGGAAGAGATTTTTGTATTAGATAAGTGTATTTTGGTCATACTCACAAAATTTTAGTTTCTGAACATAACTTATTATGAGACATTTTCTTCTATTACATAAAATTTTCAGTCAATCCATCCCTGTATCTCTTCACAGAATTTCACTCAAGTACTACTGCCTTAAAAAAATGATGTTTCACATTACATTGCCTCTTCTCACCTCTTCAACAGCTTTCTCTGATGGATGAGAATACAGTAGCACTTTTCAACATGAGAAGCGTGCCTTATATAAATCTTCAGTTCACTATTAAACAACTATCAATGGATTAAGAATATTTTTTCAATTTGGAGCTTTACCAACAAAAAAGAGTCATATCGTAAAATATTTGTATTCTCTACTAAAAAATACAAAAAACTAGCCGGGCGTGGTGGTGGGCGCCTGTAGTCCCAGCTGCTCGGTAGGCTGAGGCAGGAGAATGGCGTGAACCCGGGAGGCGGAGCTTGCAGTGAGCTGAGATCTGGCCACTGCACTCCAGCCTGGGCGACAGAGCGAGACTCTGTCTCAAAAAAAAAAAAAAAAAAATATTTGGAGGCTTATTATCAGCCAAATGTGAATGATCAAGGCCTGAAGCACAGCCTCAGTAAGTCCTGAGAACATATACCCCAGCTGGTTGGGTTACAGCTTGATTTTATACATTTTAGGGGGACAGAAGTTAAGCCAATATGTGTAAGGTGTACATTGATTCCTGTTAGAAAAGCAGAACATGGAGACGTGAAGGCTTCCAGGTCTTGGGTGGTTTAAATATTTCATGATTGATAATTGGTTGAAACTCTTCTGCCTGAAGTGTTGAAGTCAGCAGAAAGAAACATTTGTAGTTAAGATAAGGGGAGACTGTAGAAACCAAGGTTCTTGTATGCAGGTGAAACCTCCAGGTAGCAGGCTTCAGAGAGAATAGATGGTAAATGTCTATTATCGGACTCTAAAGTGTGCTAGACTTAAGAGTCTAATCTCAATCTTTCTCTAATCTTAATCTTTAATCTAATCTTAATCTTTAAGAATTAACTTTTTCCTGGATCAGGAAAAGACCTGGGAAGGGAAGAGCCTTCTGCACAGAATGTAGATTTTCTCCATGAGACAACTTTGCAGGGCCATTTCAAAATATGTCCAAAAAATATAGTTTGGGGTAAAATACTTCAATTTTTTTCAGAGCCTACTGTCTGTCATGTGATGCTATACCAGAGTCAGATTGGAATCTGGTATCTTATTTGCTACAAAGAGTCTGTTTTGTCAATCTTAAGATCTCTATTTTAATGTTAATGTTGGTAAGTTGTGCCTGAATTCCAAAGGGAGGATGGTATAATGAGACAGGTCGACTCCCCTTTCCATTGCCACCTGAACTAGTTTTTCAGGCTTACTTTGGAATGCCCTTGGCCAAGAAGAGGCATCCGTTCAGTCAACTGGGGGTCTTAGAATATGATTTTTGGCTTGCAGCTTGATACAACTGACTGGTGTTCGTGGAGTTGAAGGTCAAGATGTAGAAGGACTATTTGCCCTGGTCTTCTGGGAATGGATATTTATGCAACCAGTCACAGAGATAGGACTAAAAGCAGCAGATGTCCATCATACAATTTTAAACTTGTATCTTGCTAAGAAAACTTTAGAAACAAGGCAAAGCATGATTGTATGTTCCTTAATATCATGCATTGCTCAACAGGTCTGATGAAGGGTCATCAGATTCTCTAGGGAAAGGTAACTGAGCTCGCACAATTGATTGGGGTCCAGACATTTACAATTCTGAGAAACCAATAAGGTGTGATAAATTTCTTTTCTGGCTCTAAGATAAGATAAGCCACAGATTTTCTTTCATTGCTCTGTGGCATATTCACCATTTAATATCTAATTTAGTAATCATACTTTAGCATTCCTGAATTGCCTATTCACTGTAAGAATCTCAATTTTTCCTCATAGTCTCCTTTTTAACTGGTGTCATTTTTCCTGCATTAATCAAATAAAACTTTGGCACACGTTTCCTTTATGTTGTGTGGAATTGTTGTTAATATGTTTTAAAATTATATTTGTCTACCTATTACCAAACCTCACTGCCTATATTGAACTATACCTAAAAATATTCGTAAATCTCTTAATACCATTGTGAATGACTCAATCATATGGCATTGTGTTTGTTAACAGCGTTAAGTTCTTCACTGAAAACATTTAAAATATAGCACAATTTTTATATCTCTGTTTTGGCATTTCTTTATTTTAAACATATCAGGAATGACTCCAAAAATGAAAGAGACACTGGTCTCTCTTACCTTCTGAGAGGCCCTGGTTCATCATCACCTTCTGTCATGTGCCAATAGACATGAGAAAGTCTCTTCTGGTTGCTAAATTATCAATGGAATTTTAAAGCCTTATTGAGCATTGAGAAACAGTAACATTCAGCCCCCTTTTCTTTCCTGAAATAAGAACTTAGGAATGTCCCAAGGGGAAGGAAACCTTTCCCTCTGATTTTGTTTCTTATGCCTCTCTTAGAGGCTGAGTACTATTAACACCTGACATCAAAGTCACAGGCCAAAAGCACGACCTTCCTCAAAGGAATTCTGAAGAAAATCACCTTTCAAAAATGGCCAGTTACGGCCAGGGAATTTGGGGAATCTAAAGGTGGAGATCAGAGTCTGGAGTTCTGCCTTCTAGGGCTGCCCTGATCACCTCACTGGGATTTGTGCAGTGTACTTCTGCCGGGAAGAACAGCAGCCCTGGAGGATCACAAGGTCAGCGGTCCAAAGCTGAACTCGTGACGCTTTCTTTATTGTCTTCCACCTCACTCAGTGGCACCTATTTTCTCATGATAAACCTCAAAGTCAATTTGAAAATACTGTTTTCTTCTGACTCAGCCTGGTCAAGCTCCAGGAATTCTACAACCTAAATATCTCTTGAATTCATCCATGCCTCCCCACGTCCACTGCCACCAGCAAATGTAAGACATCATTTCTCTCCTGAAAGACTGCCATAGTTTTCTAACTGACCTACGTTTTACCTTCCTCCAATTTTGGTAAACATAAATTAATAACCTTTCATGCGCTCACTGATCCCTCATAATGAAGTCCTGTATGACAAGGCCTGTAAGGCCTCAGATGACTCATGCCCATGTAGCTCTCCAAGTTCATCCCCCATTCTTCTCTCCAGCTCCAGGAAGATACCTTAAGTTCCTTGACTATGCCAGGCCCTTTCCTACCCCAGGGCCCTCTTTTTTTTTTTTTTTGAGACAGAGTTTTGGTCTTGTTGCCCCCCAGGCTGGAGTGCAGTGGTAAGATCTCGGCTCACTGCAACCTCTACCTCCCTGGTTCAAGTGAACTCCTGCCTCAGCCTCCTGAGTAGCTGGGATTACAGGCATGCACCACCACGCTTGGCTAATATTTTGTATTTTTAGTAGAGATGGGGTTTTTCCATGTTTGTCAGGCTGGTCTCAAGCTCCCTACCTCAGGTGATCCGCCCTACTTCGCCTCCCAAAGTGCTGGGATTACAGGCGCAAGCCACCGTGTCCGGCCCCCAGGGCCTTTTCACCTGCTGTTCCCTCTGCTAAGAACACTCTTTTCTCCTTGCTCCCTTAGGGATGACTTCCCTGTCCCCCTCGACTGGGTCAGAGCCCCTTGTTACAAGTTCTCATCTCACTCCACATGTGTCTATCAAACCATTTACCACAACTGGCATGGTAGCAGGATCTTAGTGTTTGAATATTCAGTGTATCATTGATATGTGGAAATATATTGCTTTTCTTCTTTTTTTCTGCATTTGCTATAAAAAGAGTTATTTTATACATTTGGCATGCAAAAATGACTCTTCTCGGATCACAGTGAAATTGTTCCTCCCTCCCTCTTCTCTTTCCACGTCATGCAGGCCAGGCAATTCTAATGACCAAGGGCATCCTGCACTTGAGAGAAGAGAAACATTTTCTGTTGGAAATGATTTGGGGGAAGGTCTAATAGGGGATCAAATTTTTCCTGATGAAAGAGATTCCATTGGAACATTCCATTAATGTTGAGGTAAAACATTCATAGCCCAGGGGTAGGAATTTGGGACACCTGCAGGCAGGATCAAGTTGCTAATAAGGAGAGGCTTCTGAGAGGCACTGGGCTAATCCCAATTAGTTGACTGTGAGAGTATCTGCTGCCAGGATGTGTCTGCCATGTGGACTGAGAAAGGGCCATAGGGACAGTGACAAGCCCAGTAGGCCGCCTTCTTGCAGGTGGCATTTCCAGGTCACCTGCACCCAGGCTACTCTCCATTCCCCATGTGGCAAGAGCTTCAGGGGATTTCTAAACCCCAGGGGATCTCTGGAACCCTATGGAGGACTAAGGAAGAATGAGACTTCTTTAGAACCTGACTGGGTGCTCAAGAGCACTCCAGGCTGACCTGGAGCAGAAACAGTTGTATAATTTATTAATGATTTGTTTGCTATCTGGACGTCTTGCACTTCACTCAGCAGAATGTAACTTTCAAGAGAGGAGGAAGGTATTTGTCCTGATCACCACTGTACAACATACCTGATGCAGCAGCTGGCTCACAACTCTTATTGAATGTCTCAGTGGGCCTCAATTCAGCACCTAGAAAATGGGGAGATTGGGTCCTGTTACTGGTTCTTGTGGTGATTTGAGCCTCAGAAGTGCATCTAATTTTTAAAACTCTGATTTAGAGTCCCAATGTGAATATCAATGAAAAATGAGTTTGCTCTGACTGAGTCAGGAATGGTGATTTGTCCCTCAACATCTCAGTCGACCCCAACTGTTACGTGTATTGCCTATGTGACCTAGCTGAAATTTTACTCCACCTTAATTCTGCTTATCTTTAGGAAACAGGATGCCAGCAGTGGGAAGTCTCCCCTGGAGACCACATTGGCTGAAACTGGAGGGATTCAAGATGGCAGCTCACTTGACCTCTGAAGAACCTCTAACTTCATTATAATTTAATTTCCATGCTAAATGACCTTCTCTCCAGCCCATGACTGTTGACAATCACCATGACAATGACCGGAAGAAACCATAAAAGGACAAAAAGGAAGGCAGCACTCTGGTCCTGAGAAATTGTCTGCCCATTCCCAGAAAAGACATGAATATTCCTATCCTTGCTTTTAATACCCAACACCTACATTTAAAATGCCCCATATCCGTGGCTTCCTAGCTCTCATGAACTAAGAAGTTGATCTCTGAGCCACACTCCTGCTTCTCAGTTCCATGACCATCAAATGAAGGCTGCATTGCTTGACACTCACTTTTGGTTTCACATATTGGCTTCACGACACCAAACAAAGACCCCATCTTTTGGAGGACTGGCTTTGTCCGTAACGCTATCTCTTCCTTCCTCAAGGCATCCCCTGCTGGGCCCCTTGGAACATCACTCAGCAACCCTGGGACTGAATCCTCTATTAATGAGCCTGTTTTAAGTCATATAAAGCTTTCTAGTTGATGTAGGACAGGTGAGCCCCAAAACTGAGGCTTAGCCCAGGAGAGTTCTTGGCTTTTCCCAGGAAAGAATTCAAGGGTGAGTTGGTGGTGTTGACAACTTTTATTAAAGTGGCAGTGCACAGCAGCAGCAGAGGTACTGCTCCTTGTGAAGCAGGGCTACCTATAGGCAGTGCACCCAGAGCAGCAGCTCAGAGGGAGTTCTGCAGTCATATTTATGCAAATTAAGGGGCAGATTATGCGGACATTTCTAGAAAAAGGATGATAACTTTCAGATTGTGAAGTCATTACCTTGGAAAGGGGTGGTAACTTCTAGGTGTTGCCATGGCAATGGGAAACTGACATGCACACTAGTGGGCATGTCTTGTGGAGAGGTTACCTCTTCCCTGTTTTAACTAGTCCTCAATCTGGTTCGGTGTCCAAGCCCTGCCTCTGGAATTGAGTCCTGCCTCCTACCTCACAGTTACAACATGCTTTCCAGTGTCTTATTCTTACTACAGTGGTGACCATCCTGTTTGAAGACTCTCTGAAGTTAGTGTGCCAGCAAAGTGAGCTAAGACAATGGCAAGCCATAATAGTCTTAAGGATGATGTCTGAGGCAGAAATTCTTGGCCCCAAACACAGATTCCTTAGCACACTGTGATGCACTAATTCTGGTATTCCAACAAAATAGAGAAAGGTAACCCATGGCTATGGGCTGTCTCACACTCTCAAGGTGGTCAGAAAAGTTCAACTTAGCTAGTTCCTACTTTGGACAGAGAGGCCTGCCTGGCTTTTTTGACTGGCTATTATATTAGACATCCTAGCCTCATCTTAAATTCTCTGCCCTCTCAAGAATGTATGTGGGAATTCCATTCTGCAGAGTCTGGGCTCCATATGCGTCCTCCTCCACTGCATTCATCAAACCCACTATCTGCCATAAGTGTACAGACCCCAATCAAATCTCCTTGCACTTCACCAAGACCTGTCACTACTCGGCTCTCCTCCTCTTTTACTTACTCTTAATCACTGGTTTTCAGACTGAAGGGAGAGTCCCAGCTAGGGAAAGATGACATTGTTCATAATACATTTCCTAACATGCTGGGACCAGATTTTTAGCATAATGCCAGCCCCTTATGACAGACATGCAAATTAACTAAGCCCATGATCTGTAAGAAATTAAAGGGGATTAAAGCTAATCACTTGTTGCAGAAGAATAAGTTTTATGTTGAAAATATGACTCATGGCCAACATCTCACCCTAACGTAGCTGATATAGAGCAAAACCTGGATTCTGTGGTTCCAAAATTCATCAACGCTTAGAAAGAGGCCCAAATTCTCCAAACTGTGAGAGAAACCTGCCTCTGCATCTTCATAGGTAAAGATCACTGTGGTTATGCTTTTAGATCTTGATCTAATATTTGTGGAGCCCTGTAAATATGTGCTTTTTTATTGAAAAATAATTAGGCTGCACTACAGCTGCACTCTGAAAATATTTCTGTCTGACAACAGATGTACTTTGATTTACCTTCATAAGAACAACTTCTACAGACCCTAGTTGTTCTGATTGAAAACTACGACTTCCAAAGTCTTTTAGGAAGAGGAATACTTTTTCAATCAACCCCCCCAAAGCCATTTCCTGACTTGTTCCCCTACCCTCTCTTTCCCACTTGTGCTTTTTTCCAATGAGCAAGATTTAATCACCCCATTATACTCTACACTAACGGGGAAATTGAGGCTCGTGGCTGGTAGGTGGCAAAGCCAGAAATTGAAGTCACATATGCCAATTTCCAAATGATGTGTTTTTTTGCTATCTCCTAGAATGAACCATCTATAAAATGCTTTCTCTGTCAAGGTTCTGTTTTTATTTTTGTTCATTTACTTTTATTTCAGCCCATTTACTTACTTTCAAACTCCCTCCCCACACCACCTTCACATTAAGCCACCTTTTATTTTTTCCTTCTGTTCCTATTTTGAAAAGGCAGAAACAGCTATAGAAAAAGAAAAATTGATTAAAGAGAGAGTTGGAATGTAAACATAATCATCTTTATTCTCCATCAATTGCACTGGATATTAGAAGATCCCAAGAGCTTTCCAAACAAGTACCCTAGCCTAAATTTGTTAGTCATAAAACAATTTCCTGATTTCCTGAGGGACCATTACTTTTTGTGAAGTTAATATTCCACATTAGGATTCTTTGACTATGAAATCTCATTAAATTTGCCTCAAATAATTGAGAAAGTGCAAAAATGTCTCTGCATTGGGAAAAATGATTTTTTACAGCATCTATGAAGAAACTAACATGCTAAGCAAGTAATAGTGTAAACAAGGGACATGTTTGACCTACTTTAAGCAACAAATATTTAAAGAACTGTGGCATATGAACAATTTATGTGTTAACACAGTGCTTCCCAAACATCTGTCATTCATATAACATGCTTGGAGTTTCACTATATCTTGAATCACATGTACTGCTTCAGGAATACTTTGATTTATATCTACTCTCATTTTTCCATAAATAAATATATTTCCAGAGGAAACTTTATGTTACCAAGTAAATGAAAATAAGAGTCAGTTCATAAATAAAAGCTACCAGTAAACATTAATTCAAAGGAAACAGTACAAGTTATTAATTTCTGGCTAGATGTTGTCTATTGATGGCTCCAAGCTAAATAATTATCTTCTCTTTCTTTATATATTTTTAAGGGTGATTGGCAAAGGTTAGTAAAGTGTGAATCAAATAATAGCTGTGCATTGAGCCTTCCTCCTTAGGGAATCAAAATGTATGAAGGGAATTAAAAATGTGATTTTTTTTTTTGCTATGCAATTTAATAGTATTTAATACATCATGCCCTTAAAACCCCAAATAACCTTTCATTTCACTAGCTGTTTGTTTTCCTCACCCCGAGAATCGAGTGAATTTCACTCATTGGCTCACTCCTTTATTCGCTCACATTTTCTTTATAGGCAGTACCATCAGATCTCCTTGTAGATATTTTATTTCTGGTAAATTTCAGAACTTAAATGTCACAAGATTTCATTCCTTTAAAATACTCCATAATGCAGATCCTTCATACTTTGTAGTGACCCCCTGAGATGTCTCCTCACCTCCTTCAAATCAGCCATATTAATTCCATGTTTCAGTGCAAACAACAAAAGTTAAAGAAGTCTGGATGTCTTTCCTGACAATTCATCATACAGTTGCCCTGTGCTGCATTCAATAAATAAATCCTCATTCACTGGGTTAATTGCAACAATAACTAGAATTTCCACAGGAATATTCTCCTTCTGGAAGGCCCTTGTCATTCATTTTAGAGGTGCCTGGGGCCCCTCCCTCCTATTAGTGATATCTGATTTCCTTCGCACCAACATATGGCAAGTGATGAAAGTGACAAGAACTGGTTACTGGGCAGATTCTTTAGGGCAACATGGAGAGCAAGATGTATGGGTAGAATCCCATTTTTACAAGGCAAAAGCTAAAACAGGTCTGCATATAACCATGAAATAGGGTAAATGTTTAAGTCTTATTATTTTAATAATAATCATAGAGAAGGACAGGGTCTTGCTCTGTCGCCCAGGCTAGAGTGCAGTGGTACAATCATAGCTCCTTACTGCAACCTCAAACTTCTGGGCTCAAGTGATCCTCTTGCCTCAGCCTCCCAAGTAGCTAGAACTACAGACATGCACCACTGTGCTCAACCCTTTTTTTGATTTTTTTTTATAGAGATGATGGTCTATGTTGCTCAGGCTGGTCTTGAACTCCTGGTCTTATGTGATCCCTCTGCTTTGGCTTCCCAAAGTGCCGAGATTACAGGCATGAGCCACCATATCTGGCCAAGGGTGAACTTTTAAGTATTGTTACTGAGGTATGCATATTTCCTGTAAGCAACTGAACAATTCAATCCTTCTGAATCCTCAAACCTCCAGAGAGAAAGGAACTTAAACTCGCCAATTAATGGATTTTTCGATACCCCAGTTGCTTCCCGGGTATGAGGCACTTGCCCTCCCAAGTTTAGCACAGTCTCTTTGGGGTTGCTAAACTGTGAATTTAAAACTTAACTTTACTCCTCCTCATCCTCTTCCTAAGGTGATGTCTGACAAGGCTCTCACCTAGAACCAAGACAAGTTTATGCCTCTAGCAAACAGGAGACTGGTCATGTTCAAGGCAATGCAAAAACTCCTCCCTCCCTTCCTTCCCTCCTTCCTTCCTTCCTTCTTTCCTCTCCCCCTCCCTCCCTCCCTCCCCTGCCCCTTTCTTTTTTTCCAGGGCTGCTGTTTGGTCTTTGGGGTTTTTCTTATTTGTGATGGACCATTTTTCTTAGGTTCTGTGTTTTCTGCCAGCAAAGCCCAGGCCAACTTTTATGATTTATGTTGTGTCTTCTTTATTGCTGTTAAAAAGCAAATGAAGTAAATGTGATCATGTTCAGAAAACCAAAGAATCACCGCCACTGATTCATTTTTGTGAGTTCTGCAAACTTATGTTTTAACCTCTCGAAGAAAAATTCAAAACTGAAAGGAAGAACCCAGAATACCCAGTTGCCTCTCGCCTGGCCTTCAGCATGCTCAGCCGTTCTGACAGCGAGAAAGAAACCAGGGCACATCTGTCAGGATCCATGTTTAGAATACAGGTATATTTCAATAAAATTTAAGTATGTTTGAAATAGGTAAACTGTACATATCTAAGGTATATTTGATAATGAAGAAATAGAAAAAACAAGATTATGAAAATGGAGGTATATTTTACATATTTAATTCATAAATAGAAGTAATAATGTGATCAGGCAATTATGCTATCCAAAAAACTTTTAATAATTTATCGAAAGTATTGATTTATCACAGAAAGAAATATGAAGTCTGAGAACAAAATTTAAGATCAGAGTTGTATGATCTTCATCCCCCTTTCAATCCCCCTGTGCTTCTTTGGGGCTCCGTATAACCTCATCCAGGGATGACATCAAAATGATGACTGAGGCCTCCGGTGGACGTGAAATTCCATCCAATGGCCATCATCTAGGCCTTGCTCCAGGTAAGCCTGGCCTTGCTCCACCACTGGGGGCAGATTTGTGCATGTGGAAATGCAGAGAGAGCAGATCTGAATGCCTTTCCCTCACCTTGCTTTCCCTTCTTGGAAAGGCATTGATGTCTCTCAACCATAAATCCTGCCCAGGGCACCAGAGGTCCTGCCCTCCCATGCTGCCCACCTTCCTGTGCAACCTGCTGGGCTTCACTCAGATTCACAAGTTCTGCCTCATCCTCTCTTACAACATGACATGCTCTTCTCCTCAAGGATACAAATGTTGAAAGTGAAGGAAGACACATCAACATATCATAGCAAAGAAACATGGTGCAACTAGCATGGCCCCCAGCTTAAAAAGAACAAGACGGCGTAAAGGTATGAATTCCACTTGAGGTTGAAAAACAATGCCAGAGCTCCCTCATCGATTACTCCATCCATAGACATATGGTGTCCCTCCAAGTTGTGGTCACATTTGTGTGACTTGGTAGACATGCTGTGGACTGAGAAGTAGACCCGGTAAACAGGCCCCACCTGTGAAATTTTCTTGAGCAAAATTCTAACAGAAATGAATTCTTTCCAGAGAAGTTTTCTGAGGAAACTCCAAGTGGGCATTGATCCACTTGGGAATACTTGCTAAAGGAGGAAATAGCAAAGTGACATAAAGGCTTTCAGAAAGACCATGTCCAAATGATGTAGAAATTTTTAGCAAGAGTATGAGGAGAAATAAGAAAAAATTGAGTCAGGTGTTCCGGGCCTTGGGCTGAATCCTCTTTGTGGGTAAGGGAGGATTAGGAGTATGGAGCCGGGTCAAGAAGGTGCCCTGAGCTGTGGAACAGTGTGGCCATGACAGAGCCACACCTATATACCTCATGGATTCGGGAAGTAGGTTCAGAAACTCCCCTAGATAGAGGGAGAATTGGCTCAACAGGGAATCTCTCAACTTTTTATATCTCAAGCAGCCAAGTAACTCTCTCTCTAGGGTAAACATAGGACAGAAAAGTGTGCATCAAAATGTTGGGCTAAAAAACTAGAAAGACCTTGTCTCATACAAAAGGAGGAGTAGCCACAAATAGCCCTGTGAACTTGTCATCAGTAACAAAGCAACTGAATTGACCAGATCTGCTTGAAACTTAGTGGGAGGGAGAACTTAAAAGTGTAGGGGTAACATTCATTGTCGAGTGTATATGATTACTTAAGCAAGATATGTAAAGAGGTATTGATATTACCTTTACTTTGAGTGCCATTTTTTTCTTATATTTTGTACATGAGAGTTACACGTGGGGGCTTCATTTGTTTATTCGTAAACTTTTTGCCATCATGCTACTGCTTTCATGAACTCCTGAAACTGAAACTTTAACTGTGAATTCTCCTACTTTGAGAGTTTTGAGGACATAAACTTTTAAAAGTCCCCAGAAGTCTGAATGTTTCGATGGTAAAACCCAGATTTAGCAGTTTGTTCTTAGTTTTCTAGAGATCAGGGGTAAAAAATTAAGCAAGTCCACAGGATCTTTTCTAGGAATACCTCACAATCTTTCGAAGGCAAGAAAAGTAGAGGTTTTAGAGAAACTGCTTAAACAATGACTCAAAAACATTCTGTCTGCCTGACTTCAGGGAATCCTTTCTCTGTGCCTCCTGTGGGGTTCACCTGTGATGCCTGAACCCTTCTGAAGACTCTGCTCACACCTACATTCAGTTTCCTTCCTGTAAGGAGGAAAAGGGAACTGGACCAAATGCAGTTAAAAAGAGCAGTGTGGAAACCTCTGGCCCAGGATGTGGAAAATCTGGATTCTAATCTCAGGTGTTTCACTATCTGGCTATGTTGCTTTAAGCTAATTATTCACTCCTTTGGGCCTTGGGTTATCTATCTTTAGAATGGAGAGATGGGCAAATTCTGTAGGATTCCTCTAACCCTTAGCAGAGGAGAAAGGATGAGAAGATTTTTTTCATACATGTATTTTTTATTTTTTAATATATATTAAATAAAATCCACATCAAACACCTTTGTGTTTCCCACCACCTTCCTAACACACCACACGTTACCAAGGCTTCTCTCTGTCAGACTTCCCTGCATCTTCTTGCCTAATTAACCCCCCCTCATCTCAGAGGTAACCATGATTCTGAATACAGCGCTCATTCTTCCTTGCATTTCCCAGACTTCAATTATATATGTTTGTACCCCCAAGAAATATATATGACTGTTATGCATGTTTTAAGCTATATGTATACAACCATATGTATATTCTTTTATAAATGAATTTTTTGCTCAAAATTATTCACATGAGAATAATACATGCTGGCCTCTAAAGTTCTTTTTTATTAATTTTCTTTTGTAAAATATCATATTGAAAATATTCAGAATATGTATATTCTCCAGTTACTTCACATGTAGGTTGTGTTTTCAGTGTTTGCTATTACTAACATGAATATTGTTGTAAATGTCACTTTATATACAAAGGTGTATTCTTTGTATATACTTTGTATAGTTTGTATATACTTGGTACTTCCTTTGCTTATTTCCCTAGAAATGAAAGCGCTGAGGTTCAAGGTGTAGGCGCATGTTCAACTTTGCTAGACTTGTTTTCCAAATTGTTCTACAAAGTGATTGTGTCCATTTATATTTCCACAAATGGAATAAGAACACCTAAATCTGGAAACTGAGGCTCCACTACAGCTTCTCCTGATAAGGCAATGCAGTCCTTCTTTGACAGGAAAAGGGGCACTTACCTAGTTCATAGAGTGACTGTGATGGGAAATTGGAAAGAATTAATATGACTCATTTATCCCACATGTATTTTTGAGCATCTACTCTATAGTGGGCAGTCAGGAAAGTGCTGAGGATCAACAAGAGTGCTGCCCTTATGGATCTAACTACTCATGTATTTATTTAATATCTCTGTTGTGTAGGGAATTTATCACCATTATTCTCTTTTAATGATCAGAATAGACATTTGGAATGGATATGGCCAACCCATTTTACAAAGGAGGAAACTGAGGCTCAGAGAGAGCACACAACTAGGTAAGAGTCAGGCAGGGGTAGGAACCCACTGTGACTGCCGATGTCCTGTCCATTCCCCTACGTGGTCCTCTCCGTGGTTTGTCTGAATGCCTCTGCACACATGGGCAGAGAAGGCCAGACTATGTGCTTGACTCACACTGGGATCCAGTGTGAATAAGAAATGCAAAGCCATATGCCTGTCCTTCTGATAGAAAAGCCTGGAAATCCCCAAGGAGGAAATTGTTCTTGAATGCTCTCATATCTGGAAGTGCTTTGAAACTCTTGGGAAGAGTTCACATGTCTTTTCCCCTGCGTAATTTCTGTATCTTTCAGGAAAACTCATGTTTGACTATGGATTGGAAGGGATGTCTGGGTTATGGTCTCTGAGAAACAATAAACACTCCTACCCCATGGAGATATGAAACTATGCAGGTGATGAATAATATCAGGTTGTAATGAGCTGGAGTCTTGAGGGTTATTTTTTTCCACAACATCTTGAAAGTATTTTCTCCATGTCAACTACATATTCTAATCCTAAAAGAAGGATCTTGATGCTTGGAATATACAATGTGCCTTTTTACCCCTCAGCAAGGTGTACAATTAATTCCTTATGTTCTCAAATAAAATGGAGGAGCAGAAAGTGTCTTTATGCTCCCAGAGCCTCCAGTCACACAATAAGCATGTTCATCTTTTCATTTTCAGAAGAGATCACTGCATACCCCTGCCTGCAGGAGAATGAGTAGCTAGGATTTCATTCAATTGTTTTCCCAAAGAGAGAGTAAATGAAGTCAAACATCTGGTCGACCTTCAGCAGGCATTTACCATATCTATGAGTAAACTGTAATGGCAAGTAAAGAGTTAGTCGCAGAAATAAGAATGCCAGGGAAAGTTTAAGTGTTAAAAGGTTGAAATTTATAAAAAGAGTAAACAGAAAAAGGGACTATAACTTTGCATACCTCACACTCTTCTCCCTCTGCCTGTGTTTCTGCCATCTGACCTGCTGTCCTGGCTCTAACTTCTGACTCACGGTGGCAGGTGTTTTTCATATCTGCCCACTCAAGGAAAATAAGCAAACAGGGAATCAAAGTCTTGGGGACCTCCCTCTCTTAAAGGCAAACCTCTATCTCTCAGAGGCTGAGTGTCTGCCTCAAATCACAGAATTTTAGACAGATAACGAGAAAAACAAAAATCCTAATGAAATTGGAGCGGGACACACAAAATCAACACACTAACTTCTAAGAGCTGGGCATATTTTTGCAGCAGCAGTGAGCTGGAACAAATTCACTTCTTCCCAATGTCTCCCCATCTCCTCTGAAGGTGGGCAGTGTCCATATCTTCACTAGCTGGTGCCACAGTCCCTCTGGATGTGAACATGCATGCAGGAGGGATACCTCAGAGTCCACATTCTGTGCATACTCACATTTCTTTGTTCAGGGAACAAAATCCTGACCCCCACCCACCACCCAACCTCAACCTGTGTGCAGGGTGGCACCTTAATTGTCTTATTCCTTTAGGTTTTCTTTGAGGATATTTCTAAAACAGATTTTAAGCATCCTAATCTGGCTATTACTTTAGCTTGTAGGCTTCCTTTCCTGGGGAAAATGGTCTTCAGCATCAAGAATTTTGCTGGGACACTTTGCCTTTGATTACTACATGTACTAAGTTTTATAACTACTTTTTTTTTTTCTTAGAATATAGGAAGAGAGGACAATGGAAACAGATCAAAACTAAATAAAATAGAGATTTTAAGGCATAAAGTTTTTCTGGATCAGTCAAAACATAGAAGACATTACCTAATTTACCTGTACAAGAGGCTGATCCTGGGTTCTGCAGGTTTTCACTATAACAGTCTATCTTTCCTCACTGCCCAGAATTTCCAGTATGTCGAGTAGGAGCTGTGTATATTTCTCTTACTATATCCAGTTTTTCATATGACAGAAGAAGGAGAGAAATGAAATTCACTAATTACTGTGATGGACATTGTGATATGTAACACAAGTATCCTTTCAATGAAAGAATTCTTGCCCTACTTGCTGGGAACACTGAGGACAGATAGCTGGCAGCACCTTCACATAGGTGGTCCTCATCTGAGGCCATCCAAAGTCATAACTCTGGCTGTGGTGGCCCATATTCATGTCTGATTCATATAAAATTGGTGGCAATATAAAAGCCTGGCAACTTCAGGTCAACTCAACGCAACCATGAAAAGTCACCATAGCTTCAAGTTTCTGTGGGGTTGGCTGAAACTGTTTTGGGGCCTGTGGGTAGCTTGACCTCACCCTCTGACCAAATAGATTCTTTATCTTCCCTTCTCCATCTGTTGGCCCCAAGCATGTCCTTGTAAATAGCCTGCATGCTGATCTCTATGACAGCTGGTGACAAGTATGGTGTGGAAAAGCAGGTGCTGGGGGTTTGAAGCTGGGTCATTCTCTTCTTACTAACAATGAAGGCCACAACTAGTCATAGTAGGAGTCCACACAACTCCTGGTGCAACATGGCCAGAAAATTGTTAAAAAGTTTACTGATGATGAATGTGGTTGTGGATGATGTTATTTGCTAAGCTCTATGAGGACTCTGAGAAATTTGGGGGAGGTCAGGTGCAGTGGTGCGTGCCTGTAATCCCAGCACTTCGGGAGGCCAAGGCAAGTGGATCACTTGAAGTCAGGAGTTCGAGACCAGCCTGGCCAACATGGTGAAACCCCATCTGTACTAAAAATACAAAAATTAGCCAGGTGTGGTGGTGCATGCCTGTAATCCCAGCTACGGGGGAGGCTGAGGTTGGAGAATTGCTTGAACCCGGGAGGTGGAGGTTGCAGTGAGCTGAGATTGCACCACTGTACTCGAGCTTGGGAAACAAGAACTAAACTCCATCTCAACAACAACAACAAAAGAGAAATTTGGGGGTTTGGGGGGAAAGTATCAGCTATAAGACAATGCACCTTGGTGGCTATTGCTAAACTAAAGCTCTGGAAAAAGATAAGGAGTGGCTGAGAGTACTAATTTCCAACTGAACACTTCGTGTGAAAACCATAGAACCTCCTTGCTGTTTTACTAAGAAATTCTAATGTCATGTGTCTGTTGGCTGTATGGATGTCTTCTTTTGAGAAATGTCTGTTCATATCCTTTCCCCACTTTTTGATGGGGTTGTTTGTTTTTTTCTTGTATATTTGTTTGAGTTCTTTGTAGATTCTGGATATTAGCCCTTTATCAGATGAGTAGGTTGCAAAAATTTTCTCCCAATCTGTAGGTTGCCTGTTCACTCTGATGGTAGTTTCTTTTGCTGTGCAAAAGCTCTTTAGTTTAATTAGATCCCATTTGTCAATTTTGGCTTTTGCTGCCGTTGCTTTTGGTGTTTTAGACATGAAGTCATCACTCGCCATCAGAGAAATGCAAATCAAAACCACAATGAGATACCATCTCACACCAGTTAGAATGGCAATCATTAAGAAGTCAGGAAACAATAGATGTTGGAGAGGATGTGGAGAAATAGGAACACTTTTACACTGTTGGTGGGATTGTAAACTAGTTCAACCATTATGGAAAACAGTATGGCGATTCCTCAAGGATCTAGAACTAGATGTACCATATGACCCAGCCATCCCACTACTGGGTATATACCCAAAGGATTATAAATTACTCTACTACAAAGACACATGCACACGTATGTTTATTGCGGCACTATTCACAATAGCAAAGACTTGGAATCAACCCAAATGTCCATCTGTGACAGACTGGATTAAGAAAATGTGGCACATATACACCATGGAATACTATGCAGCCATAAAAAAGGATGAGTTTGTGTCCTTTGTAGGGACATGGATGCAGCTGGAAACCATCATTCTTAGCAAACTATCACAAGAAGAGAAAACCAAACACCGCATGTTCTCACTCATAGGTGGGAACTGAACAATGAGATCACTTGGACTCGGGAAGGGGAACATCACACACTGGGGCCTATCAGGGGGAGGGGGGAGGAGGGAGGGATTGCATTGGGGAGTTATACATGATATAAACGTTATGCACATGTACCTTAGAACTTAAAGTATAATAAAAAAAAATAAATAAATAAATAAATAAATAAATAAATAAAAAGAAATTCTAATGTCCTCTGAGTGGAAGAAAGACAGAGAGCAGTAAGAACCAGGCTTAGGGCTTATTCTCCACAATAGCCCAATTCCAAAGACTGGCAAACTCCCAAACCATACATTGGAGAGAGGGATGCACTAGCCTTAGTGGTGGTTGTCCTCTGTGAGCCAGAGCTGATAGTAGGGAACACCATAACAGAATTAGGCTCATGAATAGCCTTGGAGATGATAGGACCCCAAAATAATAGAGGAAAAGTGGGCATGTTGGCCATCAGAAGCCAGTAAGCCCTTACCTGCAGAAAGTTAGCGAGATTATTAGCAAAACACAGTATGCTCATGTGGTAAAATAGATGGAATACGAGTAAGGATACAACTCAGTCTGCATCATTAAAAATATCAAAGACGGACCAGGCACAGTGGCTCACGCCTATAATCCCAGCACTTTGGGAGGCCGAGGCAGGTGGATCACGAGGTCAAGAGTTCAAGACCAGCCTGGCCAAGATGGTGAAACCCCGTCTCTACTGAAAATATGAAAAATTAGCCAGGCGTGGTGGAGGGCACCTGTAATCCCAGCTACTCAGGAGGCTGAGGCAGGAGAATCTCTTGAACCTGGGAGGCAGAGGTTGCAGTGAGCTGAGATTGTGCCATTGCACTCCAGCCTGGGCAACAAGAGTGAAACTGTCTCAAAAAAATAAAAAATAAATCAAAGATGAATGATAAGAAATTACATATCACCACATTTTCTGTAATCTATTGGTTTTAGAAGCAAGTCACAGGTCCTGATCACACTCAAGTGGAAAAGATTAAATGAAGTGTAAATATTGGGGCTACCCTAGGGTCTACTGCTGCTCTGGGTAACCTGAAGGCTTGTCAACTTCAAATACCCATATCAGGAAAGGACTTTGCAGAAGCTCTATGGTGCAGTGCAAACAGCCCTGATATTTGGGTCATAAATCCTGAGAGACTCTGTGGTATTACAGGTACAGTGTTGGGAAAAAAGGCCATGTGGAGGCCAGTAGTGCAGTGCCTCAAGACTGTAATCCCAGCACTTTGGGAGGCCAAGACAGATGGATCACTTGAGGTCAGGTGTTCAAGGCCAGCCTAGCCAACATGGCAAAACCCCATCTTTGTTAAAAATACAAATTTAGCTGGGCGCAGTGGTGGGCACCTGTAATCCCAGCTACTCAGGAGTCTGAGGGAGGGGAATCTCTTGAACCCGGGAGATAGAAGTTGCAGTGAGCCAAGATTGAGCCACTACACTCCAGCCTGGGTGACAAAAGGAAAACAAAAACTAAAACAAAACCATGTGAAATTTATGGCAAATCCCAGTGGAAGAATCACAACACAAACACTCAGATTCTAGACCAAGAGCATCCACTTCTGGCACACTACTGAGCTCTAGTAAACATGAAGAAGCTACCCACAGAGGAAACTTACAAATTGTAAAAATTAATATTCTTGGTGTCATAATTTTACATAATACAATAAATAATACTTTATTAATGTTACATCTTGATTGATCATGAGATTTTTTCTGACTCCCTTTTCTGCAAATCTATACAAACTTATCAAATTTACTTTTAATGTTATAACTGAATGCAATGTCAATTGCATTTAGCAATGTAAGTTAATAAATAATTGTTTAATTTTCAGAAAGATCTTTCTGCTGATGCAAATGTTAATGGAGCTGTTAAGAGTATGTTATGGGTTGTGACAAAATCAAGATAAATTCCTGGCATTATTTTGTAATATAAACTTTAGTACATCTCAAGCATAATTCTAAATCTTTTTCTAAAAAGATTTAACTCCTTACATAAATAATATTTGTTTCTCTAAGTGTTAAATGTAAATTTATGTAGTGGCATTTTAACGCTTCCTCAGACTTTTCCTGTAATTTCTGGAGTTTGTAAAAGAAACCAAAAATAACTTCATGATTTGCATATAATTCAAAATGCCTGTTATGTTTTCTATTGCTGTATCTTCGATGATAAGAAGACACCAATTTAAAAATTGCCTTTATTGTTGACGATTGGTTCATTGGAAAGTTCACATGAAAATACTGGGCTCCCATTGAATGCACTAATCTTTACATTTAATTTCTATTTTCAAGGCTGTGGGTATTTGCTTTTCAATCTTGCAGTAGGTTTCAAAACCAGACATTCTAAACTGTTTAAATAATTCAAGTAACTGCTGAATTGCTGTATTAAAATGTCATTGTGAATGCTTTTATTAACTAAAAAGTAAATTGAAGAAAAAGTTTGTTTGCTGATCATATAAAATTCCTGTCCTGGTGCTCAGGCCAGAGAGTTAATACTTATGCTGATGACACAGTGATAGGCTCTGGGGTTGGTGGGCAAACTGGCTTTTCACCACAGGTCCCAGCATTGCATCTATGAGTCTCTCTTTCAGGGGTGCAACTGCTGCCTCTGCTGTTTCTGCTGCTGTTGCTGCTGTCCCAGCAAAGGCCACCCTCTTGGGGTCTGTAGAGTTCCAGACTGCCCATGTATGCCTGTGTATACCTGATGGTCAGGCCAACTGCTTAGCACTCAAGCTACCACTGTCTGCTGTACCTGCAGACGTGAGACCACATGTTTGCTATCATCTGGTTATGTCCTCTGCTCAATGCATGCTCTATTGTCCCATTAAACTTTACTTATAAGTCCTAGGGACAAAATTATTAAGAATTTCAAGACAGCATTGAATTCCACAGAACACTGAACCAAGCCCAAGGCCCCTTCTGAGAGTGGAGTCCTGTGTTACCACGCTGGATTGCCCATGAACCTGGCCGCCTGTTGGCAGAACTTGACGGAAAGGTGAGTATCACCAGACATTCCACATGCTGCTGGCTGCCATGATGTGATAGGAGCAAGTGGGGAAGTGCACACCAGAACCAGGAAGAGAAGCCCTTTTCTTTCAGCATCCCTCCAGTGTCCTAGTACTCCCTACTGAAAAAACTTGATGTCATGTCAGCTGGAAAAAAAAACAGAAACAAAAAAACAAAAAAACATTTATAGGGTCCAGCTCTACTATCACAAACAGGATGAAGAAGAATGGAATCTAAGTTACTTTGGAAATGAGAGGTATCTATAAGACTAAAGGCAAAATGTACTATCCATAGGAATTTTACTCTAGTTGGTGGTATAATAAACTTTGGATACTCAGAAAGGGGGAGGATGGGAGCAAGCTAAGGGATAAAAAATTACATATTGGGCACAATGTACAATGTGCATATTCATCTATGTAACCAAAATCCACTTGTATCACCAAAGCTATTGAAATTAAAATATATTTAAAAAATAAAAATTAAAGAAAAGATTTGTATTCTAGTTGGTGAAATTGTTTTCCATTAGTATATGGGTTAACAGTTCTGAAACTATTATATATGAATGCTGGAGTAGAACAATCAAGTGAATGGATGATGGGAGCCCGATTTTTCCCTGTTGTAGTTAGAGAGGTTACAGATAAGCAAAGGGAGAAAGCTGGAATGTTCCTTGTGGCAACATATTAGAGTTGGAGACATCAGTATGAACTCATGTTTGGCTTAATGTAGAAGCAGATGTTATAGATAGATATTTATAGATACATGTATATATATCAGTTAATATACACACATATACTTCCTTGTTCTCTTAGCTAAGAGGACCAAGAAGCAATGACTCAGATTGCTGCAAGTACACCTAGCACTCAGATCATGGTTTCTAATACCATTCTCCAACAAAAGGAAGCAAGCCTTTTTGAAAAGATGGTTAATTCTAGGCCTAGAGCATGTGTAGTACCTGAAAGGCAGAAAGTACTCAAACAAAGGAAGCTCTACAATGATGGGGGTATGTCAAAGGGATCCAGATGCCAACTGAAAGAGCTGCAAATGACCAGAGCTAGAATGCAATGAATGACAAAATAAATCAAATACTATTGGATTATTACCCAAAGTATAAAATAAATATCCATGAGTTGATAGTGGTATAAATAAATGATTAAATACATTAATATATAGAAGAGTCAAATCTCCCATGCAGGAGAATTCTAAATAATTTATGTTAGCACTGCACCCTCAAGGAGGCAGAACATGAAAAAAGAAGGATAAAAAAGAGCAATTTACAGTGGAGAAAACTTGCGAATATCCACTTCAAGCCAGGTCATCAAAGCTAATGTCAGCAGTATTAAGTTCATGTTGCTAGAATGTACCCTTTAAAATACATGATGAGAATGACTCTTTATCCCTGTGGTCTTCCTCCTCAAGGCACATTATCTTAGTTTAAGCAAGATACAAACTTCAGAGAAACTCCAGTTGAGGAACATTATACATGATAACGCACAAGGACTCCTCAAAATCGTCAAAGTCAGCAAAAACAAGGAAAGTCTGAGTAGCTGTCACAACCAAGACAGCCTAAGGAGACATGACTATGAAATGCAATGTGATATGCTGGAAGGGATCCTAGAACAGAAAAGGACATTAGCAAAAAACCAGAGAAGTTTGAAGAAAGTCTGGACTTTAGTTAATAATAATGTATCAGTATTGATTCATTGATTGTGACAAATATACTATACTAATGTAAGATGTTAATAATAGGGAAAAGTGAGTGAGGGGTATACAGGAATTCTCTGTACTGCTTTCACAATCATTTTGTACATCTAAAGCTTCTCTAAAATAAGTGTATTTTAAGAAGAATGGATTTGAAACTGAAAAGCAATAACTTGATAACTGATACATGCTAATGCCCTTCAGAGCGTATCCACTCCTGAAGAGACACTAAACTTACTGTCTTGGTCAGTTTTGTGCTGTTACAACAGAATACCATAGACTGGTTAATTTATAATAAACAGATATAGGTGGGACTCAAGGCACAGGTCATCCTAAGGCAAATTCCCCTCCAGCTGTGAGCCTGTGAAATTAAACAAGTTATCTACTTCCAAAACACAATGGTGGAACAGGCATAGGACAGATATTCGCATTCCAAAAAGGGGGAAATAGGCAAGAAAAAACGATTAATGGTCCCCAAATGAGTCCAATATTCAGCAGGAAAAACAACATTAAGTCTTAGAGCTGGAGAATAATCTCCTTTGAGAGGAGTTAGCGTCATGATCCTCAGGAGGAGGTGGGTTGCTCTTATACAATGGGGCAGAGAAGAATTTGTTTAGCACACAGTTGATCTATTGGTTGTTTCCTGATACCCTTGACCAATTTTGATGGTAAATAAACAATTTCATCCTGAGAGGGGCATGGTGACTAGGAGCTCTGGGATGTGGGTCTAGGTCACTGCACCAGGCAAACTATTAAAACCCGCAGACGGCCAGGCACGGTGGTTCATGCCTGTAAATTAACAGCACATTGGGAGGCCAATGCAGGAGGATCACTTGAGGCCAGGGCTTCAAGACCAGCCTGGCCAACATAGTGAAACCTTGTCTCTACTAAAAATACAAAGATTAGTGGGGCGTGGCGGTGAGTGCCTGTAGTCCCAACTACTCGGGAGGCTGAGGCAGGAGAATCACTTGAACCGGGTGGCGGAGGCTGCAGTGAGCCGAGATTGTGCCACTGCACTCCAGCCTGGGTGACAGAGTGAAACTCAATCTCAAAAAAAAAAGAAAAAAAGAAAAGAAAAGAAAAGAAGAAGAAAAAGAAGAAAAAAAACCAGCAGAGGTGATAAACTGGAGGGAAGAAAGTCTAGAAAAGATAATGGAGAAGGAAGACAATCATACATTTGTCACTAAGACCACCTGCAGTGGCGGGGACTGTAATTTGACCAACAAATCTTTCTCTTCCGGGTTTTTCTCAGGAAGAGAAGCCTGCTGGAATTGCGTCAAGCTATTCTCTGTATATATACAAGGCAATAGCTTTAAGTAGTGAGAGGAGTGGATTGTGGTGGACACAGAGCTGTGCCCTCCAAATACTTCTTCATTGTAGGAATTGTCAATTTGGCTCCTGGAAATGTAGCAGACACCCTACAGCTGTCAGCACCTTCACAGGCTGCTACAGCTACAGAAAGCCACCTTGTTCAAGTTCATGCATCTTCCTGGGACAGCTTGCATCCAGTGACTAATAAATGTGGGAATCTAAAAGCCTAGCTATCTTGGCCAGACTTGGAGAACTCTGGAATGCCATAGTCATACCAGAGTTCCCTTTGGGGGAAGGTTGAGACTATCCCTAGACCCACATAGCAGTTTAATTCATTTTTTGACCAACTGCTTCCCTTTCTTTCCTTACACAAGCATTGATGTCAGTGGCACTCCTTAATAAACATCCTACATTCTGTTCTGCGTCCCAGTGTGTGCTTCCCAGGGAGCCTAAATGTGACAACTGTCTACTAAGTGGCAGGATCTATGCTTGGTGACTTCCATTTGTCATTGCTGTCATTCCCCACTACACCTTGTGAGATGTTTTGGATGATGCCTACTTTTTAAGATTTGAGGTGCGGCACATCAGAGGTTAATTAACTTGTCGAGGGATCAATCATTTATAGTTCTGACTGATCCCAGAGGTCATGTCTGTTCAGTCTACCATGCTATCCACAGCTGTTGTAGGAAAACAAACAAAACAAAACAGAAAACAGACACGAATAACCACTTCTCTCCTATAGACCAGACATTGTGTTAGTCATTTGTACCTACACACAGCATCATTCAGTTTTCACAGCAAGCCAATTAAAGTAGAATGTTAGCCTCATTTTTATGCATGTAATGTATAAGGTCAAGGCTAACAGACTTTCACAGAGTAAGAGGCAAAGTTGTTTCTAGACCCCAGATCTGTCTGATTCCAAAGGCGTTCTCCTCTGAGTCAGGCTGTTTGCTCTATGTAAAGTGGAGGTCCTCTCAGGGAGAACATGAGAGACTGGAGGTCCTGAGATATGGATTTACCTAGAAATAGCCCAAACTATATAATATTCATTAAAATATCTACCATAAACATGAGTATCTTCTTTCTCAAAGGGAATTTGAGACATTTTTTTCAGTGCAGTCCCCCGCCAGCCTTCTAAACACTGGTGTTACGTATATTTAGAATGCCTATGTAATTTTTGATCCAAAGCATGCCACTTGAGGGTGTCATGGGACAATAGAGGTAAACTAGGATGGCCATGGGCAAAAAGAGCGAAATGTTCTTTCTATTACTGGGAAAAAATGTTGTTACATTTCTTAGGTGCTACTCTTCATTAATACTTAGCTGGTGCCTCAAACCAAATCACAGTATAAGGTGGATAGTAAGAAAGAGTGCTTTGGAGTTAGTCTCTGAATGTCCATAGCTTTAATGCATTAACTTTTCCCTAGTAAATTTACCCATGATCCTGGCCTCTTGATCATGCAGCAACTGGAGTTCCACTCTGTTATAAACACTGCACATTTCCGATTTGTGGAATTGTTTTCCTTTAATTAAATGAAGGGAGGGAGCTGTAGTTATTTTCAACTCTGCACAAATTACTACCCAGTAGAAGCCAAATAATGCATTGTAAGTAGTACTTATTCTATTTATTGTACCCTCTATGGATGTGTGTTGGGCTTGTTCTATTTTGGAGGCACTGCCATGGTAACTGGGCTCCTGACAAAGGCCTGTGTCAGAGCAGAACTTAAACATGCAGAACTTCAGATAAGCGACAAAATCATCAACCTCAGTAGGTTCAGAAATAAAAATTTGGAGATCATGCTTTACTCCTGGGTATATTTCTCCATGAAGTTGGGAAGAATAAGTGGCCATTCATAAGATTTATTGGACATGGAACTAGTCCTGATCAAAACGGTAGAAAAAATTCTATTCTCACAGTCTCTTAGATACCCTCATCAACATCTGTGGCTCAGTCTTTCGTTCCATTTTGGCCTTTAGGTCAAGCTCACAGCTTTAGGCAGAGAGCATGAGCTGGTTTTCAGCCTTCTGGGAGCCAGAGTAACTTTAGATGTCTGATCTTGAGTCCATAGACTTGAGAAATAACCCTGGCTTTCTGTTTAACCTAGCTGAGAGGCTTCCCAAAACTGTCTCTTTCCCAACTATAAATTTGGATCCACATTTATAAACTTGATATAAACAAGGAGGGTCCTTGAGCTCTAACCTTGTGCTCCTATTAAAGTTGGTGCTCAGGGGAGCTAGAGAGGGGTTCTGATCAATCCACCCTTCTCTGTAGAATTAGCAGATCCCAGTGTTCCCAATAGGAGTAGACATCTAAGCTATGTGGGCTTTCTATAGTCCATGTGCGTAGCAACTGAGAATACTAGAAGGAAGCCTGTAAGACCAAAATTCCTTTCCCTGTGGCAATTTCTTTAGAGTTGTGCTTAGAAACAGATTTATCACCTCTACCCAATTTCTCACTTCTAAAGAGTACTATTAAGCACAAGCAGTGACCAGGCACTACTCTGCCTTTTTCGTCTCTCCCCCAAGCTTCATTCTCCTTTTTGAAATCCTTCAGCCTCTTAGCCCAGGCTTATTTTAGTCCCTGAATCAGTCCCAGGAGCAAACAGGAGTTCATGTGCTCATGGGTGGCTGTGGGTCCCACCATAGACCTTGTCCGGCAATTTGGAGCCAGGGTGAGAATTGCTGTTCTCCTTTTCCAGTAGAGTTTTAGCCCCAGCTTGTGGCTGACATCACCCAAATGGTTTATGCTTGAATTCCATCAAGAAACAAGATGGTCAGCACCTACCAGGAGCCTGCTCAGGAGGGCTAGAAGGGAAAAGGCTAGCAAGGCTGTGTGTGGTAAGCCATGAGTCCCACAGAGGAGGCTGTTGGAAATAATATCATGTTGTAAACTTTTTGGCCCAAGGAAGAGCAAACCAGGGCACAGACAGGCAGAAGAGAAAACAGAAGAATTCTTTGTTTATTGAAGAAACAGCCTATTACTTGGCTGAAATAAAATTTGGAAGATTATTTTAGAGTCGAATCTTCTTATCTCAGACATCATTTCTTACACCCAACATCTGAGAGACGGTTGGTAACTTAGGGTAGGTTTAGGCCCTCTCCTGTTTGTTCCAATCAGTGCTCCTGCAACAAAGCACTCAATCCTCCCTCCTGATCCTTGGCACTCCACCCTTTCCTCAAGAGCAGCACTTCAGTCCTTGTGTTTCCATTTGCCCTCCCTTACCCTCAAGACTGAGCCAGAAGGCTTGAGCCTCTCAAGGGTCTCCGAAGTTGATGGGCCCCTGGGTCAGAAATAACAGATGTGAGTCTTGGATTTAGAACCGATGCAGCTGTCCTCAAGTCTCTCGCCCTTTAGTTTTCTTTTATTGATCATGGAAATCCCGCATTTCTCTCTGATCCTCTATTTTTCTTTCCCCAAATATCCATCCCTCTGCTATGAACTACAGAAAGTACTGCCTTTGCACTCAACAGCCTTCTCCCCTGGGATTCTGAGTATTTCCAGTGAGGAGAGTTAGCTATCACGCTAGCTCTCACCTCCCTCCCTCATTTAATCAATTCTTACTCCAGTTTGTCAAACATTCCTCTTGTCAGTGACACATTTGCTGTGGGAGGTGGGCAGGGGGAGCAGAGCTGGAGATTAGGGAGGCAGTGGGACAACAGGTGTGAAGTGATGCTATAGCTAGGGAGTCTTTTTAGGCTAAAAAGCAAACTAAGATGTCCAGTGACTATAATCTTCTTGATTTTTTTAAACAGGGCAGAGTTCACAAATTGGAGGAAAAAAAAGAAAAAAGAGTGCTTGAGTCCACATCTAGGGTGAATATGTGTAAAGGCGAGAGAGGGCAGCGTGGAGGAAGGAGGGAACAGTCCGGACAAATCCCTAATAAACTGCCGGAGGAGGACCTAGAGGGGGCTCTGTATTTTTAGGGGTGATGGAACACTTCCTGAACACTTCCGGCCTGTGAAGGCTTGAGATGTTAATTATAGGACCTGTGGATGTCAGCAGAGATCTTTTAAAAGAATAACTTAAGTGCCTAAAATCCCCCCAAGAATACACAGCCAGCCCGTTTTAGAAATGGCCGTCAAAGACAACAAAAGTGAAATGCGCAAATGCCTTCTACGCAGGGTGGTGCTGGGCAACCAGCTCGCGCTGCAGCCTCCCCCACGCTGTTGCTAGGAGATCGGAGGGCTATACTTCCATCATCTCCATACTTGCTGGGAGATTGAGTAATTGGTGTCTGGATGTGCGTGTGCTGCTTCCCAAAATATCTCTTTAAAAAGACGTGAGAGGGATGCGGAGCCAGTAGGTAGGATGATGGAGGGCGGACTGTGTCCCAAGAGGGCAGTGGGCTCCAAAAGCCAAGGCTGAGGCTGAGGAGGGGGTGGGGACCCACATGGGGGATAGAGTGGGGAGCTGCTGACAGCTTTCCCAGATTCCTTTTCATCCTCTGCTTGTTCTTTGAAACTGATCTCTTAAGTGGAATCTAGAAATTGCTGGGGACAACTACAATTTAGGGAGCACTGTAGTTTGGTTTTTCATCCTTACTGTTGAGACACAGCAAGGCTAAGAGAAAGCCTTTAATTTTATTTTGTAGGTACTGAAATGTTAATGCACAGCTTTATGGTGCTTGGTTATAGGTGTTGAACTCTGTTTTGTGGGAGGGGGGTAGATGAGAAAATAGGGCATGCCTGTGGACACACACACACACACACACACGCACACAAGCACACAAAGACCCCAGTGATGAAAACGGCTGTTTCAGCTGCAGGGAGCCAGTGAAATAGACAGTTGGAGCCCACAGCTATAAGGGCTCTGGAAGTTAGGAAACCTGGGGGTGAGAGTCAGCCCTGCCTCTGACAACTACATCACTCTTCACGAGCCTTCTCTGCCTCAGCTTCCTCATGTGTAACCTGACAGGGTTGAGCTAGTACATCTCCAAGGTGCGCTCCACATCTCCTGCATTCTTGGAGTCTGAAGTCTGGTTCCACCTTCTCCTCAGAGTCAAGGGACAATGCCATACCACTTCTCTGTGGAGGCATTCGATTCTCTCATTTCATTAACAGGAAAAATTCAATTGATTGCCGTGTTTTACACTTTTTCAAATATCTACTCAAATGCCTATTGCTGGAAGTCTAGGAGAGGAGACTGAGAAATGGAATAACTGACTTTTAAATTATATTATTTTCCTTTTTGTCACACTTGTCCTACAATACTTAACATGCTCAAAAATCCTATTTTGGATAGCATCGCTTTTTTCTTTTTAACCAAGGGAGGAGGGTGGAAGGGCGCAGGGCATTCAGGATATATTGATGCTGTATTCTGATACCACAAATGAGAACTAAGGATCGAGAGTGTTTTCCTTAAAGTCACTGGCCAAATGGCAGAGTGTCTTGGAATTCTATTAAGGATTAGGAAACTCACCTTAGTTCCGACACTAACTCATAGGGCAAGGACCAGATACTTATTTGTAAAAAGCAGAAGCTGGCTGGCGGGGGATGGGGCGGGAAGTGGGGGTTGCTCTAGTCCTCATAGGAAGGTTAGGAAAGAAAATACCATAATATATGTAAATGCACTCTGTAATGTAGAAAGAGTGCACAGAATGTACTGCATTCTTTTCACTGTGTGCCTGAGAAATTTATTCATTTATTCAGAAAGTATTTTTTGAGATGTTGCTGCCGCCAGTCCTCATTAGGCATTCATTCACATGGCGCATGCACATGGTCAGTGTCCCTCGTCATCCATCCCGTGCCCACAGTTCTAGGGAAAATGACCTCCTATTGCTACAGAAAACTGCATTCTCAATGGCTGCATCCTCTGAATACTACACATTCTTCTAGAATGAACCTTTGCACAGTGTGAAAAATGCACTCAAATCACTCCCACGAGTGTCTGTCTTATTTTGTTGTTGAACACTCCTGGTGACACAAACCTCAGACATTTTACTTCCTGTGTTAGTGAATGTCAATGCCTAATCATTGTACAAGTAGATGTTGCTTAGGAAAAACAAATAAAATTAAGGCTATCTTAAAGTTAACAAACACCATCCTCCCACCCAACCCTTGGCTGAGCAGGCAAATAAGCAATGCCTTTCTCTGATTTTTTTTTCTCCCTCATTAGGGATGGCAAAGCTCACTATCACGTGGATCACCCAGACTCACTCATTTTACTGGTTCTTCACAGTACCCAGGAAGATTTCAGATGGACCTCAAATACAAAGGCTGTGAGGAACCCTATTCATTGTGTTGACACCACAGAGAGATTATTTTTTCCTGGGGGAGACACACCTGACCTTTAACCTCTTTGATCCCTTAAAAAGTTATTTTCCCAGCTGGGCACGGTGGCTTACGCCTGTAATCCCAGCACTTTGGGAGGCTGAGGTGGGTGGACCACCTGAAGTCGGGAGCTCAAGACCAGCCAGGCCAGCATGGTGAAATCCCGTCTTTACTGAAAATACAAAAATTAGCAGGGGTTGGTGGCGCATGCCCATAATCCCAGCTACTTGGGAGGCTGAGGCAGGAGAATCGCTTGAGCCTTGGAGGCGGAGGTTGCAGTGAGCCGAGATTGCACCATTGCACTCCAGCCTGGGTGACAGAGTGAGACTTCATCTCAAAAAAAAAAAAAAAAAAAAAGAGAGAGAGAGAGAGTTATTTCCCCTTGTGCCAAGAATGATATGAAGCCTGGAGAGCAGGTGAGGGAAAATGAACTGATGCCACTCAAGAGTAACCAAGAATCGTAGGCTGCATGTTAGTGTTACCAGGCAGAGCTTGGTTCCTTGCCCTTTCTTTTGGGTATTTGGCAAGCCATACAGAGTTTTCAGTAGGGGGATGGATGAGGGAGGAAAAGCACAAGGGAGTCATAAAGGGATGCCAAGTCATAATGAATAAGAGTTATTTTGTGCACTCCCAGGAGATCTGAGCCCATGGGCAGTAGTTCCGAGGACACAGATGTTGGTTCAGCATCAGGAAGTCCTTGCTAAGAAAGCTTTGCAAAATGCAAATGGACTGGGGTTGCAGGGGAGATGTTCAAATAAATTTCCTTTCACTAGGGCTGGACCCAGGCAAGGGTGGTCACAGATTAACTCTCACCACCCTTCCAACCCTAATATTCTGTGATGCCATGGGAGACCCAAGGAAGCCATGCTGACCCATATTTACCTCCTCCACTCACACCCTAACATCTCAACCTTTATTAAACCCTAAGACAGGAAGGCCACATTTGTCTCCAAAACCATTCTGTCCCCAAACTAAGGAAGCATTAAATAAATTTGCAAAGTGCTTTTTGAAAGTCAGCTGTAGAAAATTTCCCTGGTTAAATCGAATTAAGCAAGAGAGCCATCATCTTAAAGATGTCAAATAATAATAATAACTTTTTTTTTGAGACAGAGTTTTGCTCTCATTGCTCAGGCTGGAGTGCAATAGTGTGATCTCAGCTCACCTGCAACTCTGCCTCCCGGGTTCAAGCAATTCTCCTGCCTCAGCCTCCCACGTAGCTGAGATTACAGGCATGCGCCAACAAGCCCAGCTAATTTTGTATTTTTAGTAGAAATGGGGTTTCACCATGTTGGTCAGGCTGGTCTCGAACTCCTGACCTCCAGAGTATCTGCCTGCCTCAGCCTCCCAAAGTGCTGGGATTACAGGTGTGAGCCACCACACCTGGCCAAATAATTATTTTTATTTTTATGACTTTTTTATTTGGCCATTGCCTCATTTCCAGCAAGTATGGGGGAAGGTATTCCCTAAGGAGCCCTTAATCGCTTAATTCTGAAAATAATGGATTCTTTTTTAAGGGGAAACAACCATGATCGTCCACTTGAAAATAAACACCCAGCTTTTACCATTTTGACTCACGGTAACCTCGCTTTTTCTGAAGTCTTTCCTTGGATCTATCTCCAAAGTGAGTCAGAAAGAAAGTGGCTCTGTTTACACGTGGAAGGATTTGAAGTCATTCATAATAAATTTTTTTATGGCTTCAAGTTGTGAATTAACTCATTTTAATCTAGAAATAAAAGCCTCTATTATGTAGCTTATACATGAGGAATCTAAGTCTTAAGAGGGTTAGGATGACTTGCCTAAGGCTACACCTCCATTTCTAGGCATTAGAGACATCAGTCTACTGTAACTACCTGCCTAGGTTCTTGACCTCCTATTTCAAGCTTCTTAATTTTCATCTATTCATTCATCCACCCATTCATTCATTCACTCAATCAAAAATATTGAGTACCACCTATGTGTCAGGAGCCAATCTAGACAGTGAACCAAAGGCAATATCTGCCCGAATGAAGCTTACATTCTACATGTAAGAAACAGCAACAAAAATTAATAAGTAAAAAATACAGTATCTTCATGTAAGCAATGAGAGAAGCCTAGATAGCATATATGACAGACCTGCTGGGCTGATCACTGAGTAGCATAATTAGAGGGAAAGCTCATGGGCACAGGATTAGTAGCTGGTACGTGTGTACCCTGTTGTTCACGACTCTCTGAGATTGCACCCAACAATCTGGTAGGACTGAATTTACACTCTTAAAGTGGGACCCTGGCTTTTCTGTTGCATGATCAAGGAAGTACTGGCCCCTGCCCTGCAGTGATCAGGGCCTAGGATTTAGTAGCAATATGATAGAACTTCAACTCCAGCTGGATCCTGCCAGCTCAGTTTTCATGATCACAGGCTGAGTCCAAGGCTTGCATGTTATAGCAAGCAGCAGCAGGATGAGCCTCATCAGAATTGATGGCTGGAGTACTACCAACTGTTATTCTGGCATAATGGAGAGCTGGAGTTCCAGCTTTTTCCATGATGAGGATTGATTGATTGAATGCCTTAAGCACTGGACCATAACTGGTTTCCATGGAACTTTGCAGGAAATTTATTTCCTGAGAGAACATGTGGTTCACTACTCAACTCCTTGGATACTTGATGACCTGCTTCTCATATTTATCTAGTGCTCTATGTAGCATTCTTGAACTAAAGAAGTTTTAGGCTCTTCTCTGTTTGGCCCATTCTCTGCTGAGTCAAGTCCTATGTCCAGCCCAATGTGTTTCTATTTGGATGATTAGAATTCTGGAGCTGAGCCATATTATCCCTTAGGACAATATTTGTTTACTGTGGCTGCACAGTGGAAACACCTAAAGACATTGCAGAAAATACCTATACCTTGGCCCACCCTAAAACAGAAACTAACTTTTTCAGGGTAAAGCATTGGCTTCTGTATCTTTCAAATTGTCCCTAGTGATTCTGATCCACAGTGAAAACTGAAAATTGTTCTAATATTCACCTTGCCAGAAAAATGAGACTATGTAAAGGGAACCCTCACTTCAAATTGGAGAAGGAAGCTTTGAGATTTCCAGGGAAGATGGAAGACAGAACAGGTGTGTAAAATCTTGCATCTTGCTATGAACACATACATATGCTTGACAAAACATAATACAAAAAATTTAGAAGAAAAACGTCCACATGCCAAATGAAACTAAAACCCAAATTAAAGTATTAGAGATAAATCCTTGTGACCCAAAGGGGTATTAAGAGTAGACAGAAAGTTTTGTGGCAGGAGTCATAAGTAGCTCATGGATTAGGTGTCAGGACTGGGATTCTTGTATAAAGTCAAGGTGCCACATCAATGAGGAGAGACTATAAGAACTTTGTTCACCTGCTCAGGCAGTTAGTAAGAAGCATGATGGCCTCCCTGATCTATGACTGTGTTTCAAGAGCTCTTGGCTAAATTGGGGTTCTAGTACTAGAGAAGCTAGCAATTTTGCCTAAATGGAAAATGAAGGGGAGCTGGATATAGCATTTACAGTGCCTTTGAGGGATACTTCTTTAACCTGGTGAACAGCCTCATAGCTGGTTGCCCAAACCGTCACCAGGGGTTTACAAAGAAAGCTTGTTTCTACTGGCAGATGCCCTTACGGCTCTTGTCTGACCCATGTTCACTTTATACCTGCCTGACCATGGCTCTAGCACTGGGAGGCTGACCTTTTGTTCTACCTGGCATACTGGGGAAAGGCCAACCTAGGGCAGCCCCTAGTTCTCCAGCTGGAAGGTGCACATTCAATATACCCAGTACAACAGAAAACAAGTTCAGACAGTTTTATTTACAGATCCTGGACAAGGAGGGAGTAATTCAGGAGAGCAGTCCTCCATCCCCGGGTCTTGCAATCAACCCAGGAATGATGAGAATGATGAGTCAGGCAGAGAGAGAGCACATCTAGTGACTAGCAGCACATATAAGGGAATAGGGAATGGAATACTTTAAATTCATGGGCAAATGCCTGATGGTCCATTTAAAGGAAATTTTCCGTGGGAAAGCAGGGAGCCCAGTCTTCTCGGTAAGAGAGATGCTCCTAAATTCTTACTTCCGTCCACCAGCTTGAGACATTTGGGTGCAATGTAGAACTGGAAACTGTGTCAAGGGTGACTGAGCCCTGTTTCTGGCCTAAGAAAGTTAAAACTTGCATACAAAATAGATGTCAAGGCAACACAAAAGGATAAGAATTCACTACAGGGTGGAAATACAGTCACCCTCAAGAGATCAGAAACCCCACACTACACTATGCATGGGTGTAGGCCAAATTCACACTACTCTGTGTTGTTCTGTGCTGACCAAAACAGACCAGGAACAATTCAAACCTGCAGCATCCTGGGAGGGAAAAAATGTTAAGCTGTCACCTAGGACAACTCCACAATCCAAGGTATAGATAAGATTTCTGGGAAAAAATAATTCTCACTGCAGATACACCAACAGAACAGAAATGACAAAACCTGAAGGTGAGACTAGTCAGATTTAAAAACTCGATAATTCATGGACATATTAGTTTTTTGTGACTGCTATAACAAATGGCCACAAACTGGGTAGCTTAAAATAACAGAAGTCTGAAATCAAGGTGTTAACAGGAGCATACTCCCTCTGAAGGCTCTAGGAGAGAGTCCCTTCCTTGTATCTTCCAGCTTCCAGTGGCTCCAGGTATTTATTGGTGTATAGTAACATCACTCTAATCTCTGCCTCTGTCTTTACATCACACTCTCCTCAAAACACCTCCTCCATTTTTTTTTATAAGGATACATATGATTGCATTTAGGATCCACCTGAATAATTCAGGATAAAATCCTCTTCTCAAGATCCTCACTTTAGTCACATCTTTTCCCATGCATGATGATATTTTCTTTTTTGCTGTATAATATCCCCAGGTCCCAGGAATTAGGATGTGGAATGCCTTTTTTGGGGGCTACCATTAAGCCTGCTACAATCCCTACCTAGTGAGACTAGAGCAACCTGATGGAGACTTTCAAGTCAACATATTTACAATGTACAAAGAGATGTAGGTAGGAAATGACTCCTTAAGGCATTATGAAAAGACTAATATTTTGAAAAAGGACTGGGAAATTTTGAAAAAAATCCAAATAGAAATTCTAAGGATGAAAAATACAGTAAATGAAAGAAGAGGTAAACTCAGTAAATTAAGCAGCAGAATAGACACAACTCATGAGAGAACAAGAGGTCTGAAAGGCTTCTCTGAAGAAAAATCCCTAAATGCTGTAAAGACAAATAACAAGAGAGGAGAAATAAAGGAGAGAATGAGGAGCTCCAATGCATGTCTACCTCAAGTACTAGAAGAAAAAAACATAGTATGTCCTTGAGCAATATAACCAAAAGACAATGGTGGGATGAAACAGCACTGAACAAAGACACAAGTCCTGAGATCGAAACTAAGTCCCACATAAGAAGCACAAAAAATGTTTATCTACACACATTATAACGAAACTAAACAATATGAAAGACAAAGAGAAAGTCTAAAATGCTGCTAGAAAGAAATGCCAGATCTAAAGAGGAATGAGGATATTGACAGAAACCTTTTCATAACAAACAATGCCAAACAATGAAAATAATATTTCCAAAGACTGAAGGACAGTGACTGCTGAGTCAGGATTCCATTTTCAGCTATACTAGCACCTTTCCATGTAGAGAAAACTAAGAGTTTTCTACTTACACACCCTTACTGAAAGAATTAATAAAGACTTTAAAGAAAGAAAACGGAGTACTAGGAAGAGAATAACAGGAAAGGACATTTTGTTTATGAGGTTATGGAAGGCTTCTTAAAAAATGATATTGCAAAACCTGCAATATGAAAAAGGTCAGGTAAAAAGTTGGAGCAAGAGCTTTTCCAGAAGAGGAAAATAGAATATGCAAAATTCTTGAGTGATGAAAGGTGTTGGAATACAGGTGAGAGAAGGTAAATATGGTGTGAGGAGAAGTTTCAGACATTTTCAACAGCAGTATCTTTTGTGCCCTTGCACACCATGACAGGGAATTCAAATTTTATTCTAAGTGAAATGAAAAGTCACTTTTAAAGAAAAAAAATGAGAATGACAGAACTCCAAATAAGTTTTTAAAAGTTCTTCTAGAAAATAGAAGACATAAGTAAGAATTTGAAGTCCAGTCCAAGAGGGTAGTGTAGTATTTAAATGACAGGATTTCCTGAGAGAAGACACAGAGAAGAATTAATCAATAATATAATTCAAGAAAATTTCCCAGAGCTGGAAAAAAATGAATTTCTGGATGGAAATGGCTCATTGAAGTATCCAGCATAGTGAATTAATATAAACCTAAGACACATCTTCATAAAATTTCAGAATACTAAATATGAAAAGATTCTTAAAATTTCCAGAGGGAAAAAGAGGATTACATTTTTGAAATCAAGAATCAGGAGACTTCGGACCTCTCAACAGCCACACTTGAAGTTAGAAGACAATCAATATATGCCTTCAAAAATTTTAAGATAAAATTCAAACTAATATTTTATATTCAGCAAAACTGTTAGTTAAGTTTGAGGGTACAATAAAAGCATTTTCAGAGGCAATGGGTTTCCAAAAATTTCTTGTTTGCCTTTTCTTAGAAAGCTATTGGAGGATGTGTTCCACCAAATCAAGAGTAAACCAAGAAAAGGAAGACATAGGATAGAGAAGGGAGGAAGGAAGGAGATACATGCAGAACAAAAAGGGGAGAAGTCCAAGTTCCGGAAAAAAAGATCCCAGATGATAGCTCTGCAACAGGTTGAGACGTCACCTGTCTAGATTGCATCAGATGAGAAGGCTGCAGGAGACACTGTCCAGGCAGATTAAATGGGTAAAATACATGATGCACTGGAATGTTTTGAGAGGAAATTTAGACAAATAGCTAAGAGCCTGGGTTTGAATAATGATCATTAGAAAACTAAGACAGCAAACAAACAAAAAGTCAGTTACTAACTTCTAAGAAAACAAAATATTATACAGAAAAGGAAAATAGTCATGGTTTACTGTATGCCTCAGCTCCAAATAGCACTTTCATTGTCATAATAATATAAAAGATGAACAATGGGTCAGATACAGTGACTCACGCCTGTAATCCTAGCACTTTGAGAGGCCAAGGCGGGCAGATCATGAGGTCAGGAGTTCAAGACCAGCCTGGCCAGCATGATGAAACCCCATCTTTACTAAAAATAGAAAAATCAGCCAGAGAATGGTGGCATGCACCTGTAGTCCCAGCTACTCTGGAGGCTGAGGCAGGAGAATCACTTGAACCCAGGAGGCAGAGATTGCAGTGAGCCGAGATCACGCCACTGCACTCCAGCCTAATGATGACAGAGCTGGACTCCATCTCAAAAAAAAAAAAAAAAAAGCTGAACAATGATCTAATCGTGTATTTAGGAGATGACTCAGCTAGGGAAAAGGAAAGGGTGGAGAGTAGAGGTAGGATTCGTAACAGAGATTTTCCCAAGCCCAGAGATATTGGTCGGTGTGGAGTCCTCAAATTTCACAGGGAAGAGGTAGACTTTGGGGAAATGGCTGTGATGTGTCTGGGAACGTTCTGTCCTAGACACAGAGTTCTCAGTTGTGGCACCAGAGCCACTAGATCATGATGGAGAGGACATTAGAGACCCTTCTCACATTTCCTAGGTATCAATGGGCCTTGGGATTCATGGGGTACCTTACGAAAGGGGAGGCATGCCAAGCAATGCTTAAGGCTGATTTTGCTCCTGCAGGATATGGGCTAGAATCAGACATAGCCTGATTTAAAGGAAATGAAGCAAGTGACATTTTGCACATTTGGGTTTGGTAGCTACAAATCCATATTTACTATAGGACAAAAGGGTCTTTATGGAAATTGTTTTATTGTCTGTGTGGCAACTGACTTTAAAATCAGTTGTATACAGTGTGATGTGCACGTACAAGTTAAATACACCTTATATCCTAGAGGTGATCAACATAAACAGAGCCCACATGAAAAGTGACTTGAGTAGTTAACTGGCATTTAACATTTTTATATCAATATCAGAAAGTGTGTTAATTAGCGTAAAATACATTAGAGTTTTGCTTACTTTTTGGCAGAAATGACTGATTCTGAAGATTGAGAATTAGAATCTTCATTCCTACATGTGTTGTCATTCCTACATGAAGGAAGCAGAAGAATGTAGCAAGCTCAGGTCTCTAATGCCAGGAGTGGGGCTTTCAGTGACCAGAGCTCTCTGGGTCCTCTGCGTATCCCTCCCCTGTCAACTGATTCGATAGAGGCTGTGCTGGTCCTAGCATTAGCACATCCTTGAATCTGCCTTTGGGCGTGACTTCTGTGCAAAGACAGAAAGGGGAAGTTTCCGGTCTACATAGCCAACATGTAGTCTTGATAATAAATCATTGTTTGTTTGGAATAATTTGGTCTGAGCCTTACTTTTATTGTAAAACACTATCTGTAGATGGCATTTAGGGCATAGGACCTTTAGGCCTCATCTAGCTCTAACCATGGGAGGCAACCAAAGACCCTGATGTTTGGCAAATGGCCACATTTGCAGAGCTCTTATTGCAAGAGAGGTGCTCCTAAATCTGAGTTCTAACATCACCCCTTTTCTAACTCCAGAACCCCATTGCTAGGCAGCTCCCTTCACCTGGAGACTCGCCCTCCCCTAGACTAATGAGTGAAAGTGGGTGGGATTAGTATTAGGTTGGTGCAGAAGCAATTGCGGTTTTTGCCAAAGTTGTGGCAAAGGCTGGAATTGCTTTTGCACCAACCTAAGCACTGGGCCATAGGAAGGCACCAAAAATACCTAGCTGGTGGCTCTGGCATGACTTTTTGCTTAAGCTTAGTGGCTAAATTCTCATCCTGTCCCTAATGACCAAAGTCCTTCCTCATAGCCCAGGTTCAATTTGCCAGAGACTGTCTAGTCTCCTTGAACTTTGAATCTTGACTTTAGCTCCTGCTGATAACCTCATTCCTACAGTGCTAGGCCACTGAACTGCTTAAACCAGTCTCTCAGTGGCCTGGAGCCCAGACCCTGAACCAAAGTCATATGGCCAGCCCAGAACCTAACTTCAAGGCTTCCTTATGCCAGTCAGGTACCTGCCTTTCTGCCTATTGCCTGGAGCTGAGCCCCCTGCGTTCTTCAATTTCATAGAGTTGACTGAGGATTAAACGAGTTAGTGTATGAAACTCCTTGGCAAATACTAAGCATTATCTTTATTGGTCAATTTCTTTTGACAGCTTTTGGCAGGTTTCTTAACTCTTAGTGACTCAGTTTTCTCATCTGTAAACTGGGAATAATAATAGTACCTGCCTCCTGGGATAGGTGTAAGGGTTGGATGAGTTAAGATTCTGTAGTGGGTTGAGTAATGTCCCCTCCAAAAAAGATATACCCACCTCCTAATCTCTAGAACCTGTGAATATTACCTTATATGACAAAAGTTGTGACGAAGTTAAGGATCTTGAGAGAAGGCACTTATCTGGATTTTCTGGGTGAGCCCTAAAGGCAATCCCATGTATCCTTACAAAACAGATACCCACCATGCCTGTAATCCCAGCACTTTGGGAGGCCAGGGCAGGTGAGTCATGAGGTCAGGAGATTGAGACCATCCTGGCCAACATGGTGAAACCCTATCTCCACTAAAAATACAAAAATTAGCTGGGTGTGGTGGTGTGCACCTGTAGTCCCAGCTACTCAGGAGGCTGAGGCAGGATAATTGCTTGAACCTGGTAGGCAGAGGTTGCAGTGAGCCAAGATCACGCCATTGCACTCCAGCCTGGCAACACAGCGAGACGCCATCTAAAAAAAGAAAAGAAAAGAAAAAAGCAGATACCCAGAGGAGAAGACACATGAAGAGGAGAAGGTAATTTGAGGTAATCTGATCAAGGAAGCAGAGACTGGAGTGATGTAACCACCAGCAAGGAACATCTGAGCCACCAATGGCTGGGGCAAGTAAGGAAAATATTCTCCCATAGAGCCTTCCAAGAGAGTGCAGCTCTGACAACCTCTTACTTTCAGATTTCTGGCCTCCAGAACTGTAAGAAATTAAACTTCTGTTGTCTTAACCTAGTCTGTGGCAATTTATTACAGCAGCCACCAGATACTAATACATATGTATAACACCCTGGCACAGAGGAAGGATTCGTTTTGTTGGTTGATTTATTCTAAAAGTAAGTATGTCTGTTCTAATGATGTTATTAATAATAACACTTCAGAAGCATTTTTTCTCATCCAAGAAAATAGGCACCTTCCATGCATGCATGGAAGGAGTATTTGAAGAGGGAAGGCCAGATGGGATACACAAGGAAGCAAGAGAGGGCTCTGGGACATGACTTCAGGTTTGGAATTTAAATGGATACCATTATAATTGTACCAATAATAGGAATATATGAATGTAGTCTGGTAAAAGTCAGGATCTTTAATAGTCCAAACTGGGTGGTGGCTGGCCAGGGCATTAGGCGTTACACTTCCTCCTTCAATCCGCAGTTTCTTTGAGGGGGTGTATACTAGGATTTCACAGGGACATATAACCTTATTTGGATTTTTGGACAAGTTGCTTTGCCCCTTTTATGGCATTGCATTTTCCAAGTCTCTGCTGAGTTTTCATCTGATCGTTTTTTTTTTTTTTTTTAACTCAAGAAAAACATATCTGCATCACTGAGAGGAGGTATTCAGGAGGCAATGTTTCTGAGGGTTCTGCGTTTTGGAGCATCTATTGCCAAGCCTATGGCAGGAATGTTGTCAGATGCTGGTGTGCCTCTCAGAGGGTTGAGAAGAGGAGGCCAGACCCTGGGAAGCCTGACTGTGAAATACTGAGAACAAGAATGTGAGCAGAACATTCTGATGGCAAGGAAGAGACAGCCTATAGAACCCCTGCCAAGCCACCCTAATTTTGTCCTCCACCACCACTATGATTTCAGAAACACTGGTGCATAGAGAGGCCAAGAGAGTGTGGCACTTTTAATTCAGTCATTTCTACTCCTGAGTCATTCAGATCCTCGAAGCGGCCCCAACCTTAAGGTGCCACAATACACAAATCTCTTGGGCTGTTTCTAAGGTTTAATCTTTTCAAAACCCTGGTGATCGTGTCTTCTTGCTCTGTGCTGTCCAACATGGAAGCCACCAGCCATATGTGGCTATTTAAATATAAGCTAATTGAAATTAAATAAAAATTCAAATTCAGTTCTTTGGTCACACTGGCCATGTTTCAAGTGTTCACTAGCCATATGTGGGTAGAGGCTGCCATATTGGACAGTACAGATAGGGCATTTATGTTGTTGCAGAAAGTAAAGCGATTGACAGTGATGTTCTACTTATCCAAGGTGTAAGTTGAAAATATCAGAATTATGGATAGATCTGACAGGAAACTTATGTCTATGACTAATCTCTTCCTCTTACTACCTTCAACTGAGCACTACAGGCATCTGCAGTGACCCTACCTAAAAATACATACATATAGCTGGGTGCAGTGGTATGCACCTGTTAGTCCCAGGTAGTCAGAAGGCTAAGGCGGGAGGATGGCTTGAGCCCAGGGGTTTGAGACTGCAGTGAGCTATGCTCATGCTTGTGAATAGCCAATGCACTCCAGCCTGGGCAACATTACAAGACCCTGTCTTTAAACAAAATCAAAACCAAAAACAGACATATATACATATAGAATAAAGAGAACACCATGCTTAGGGAAATTCTATACATTTTTAAAAAGTAATCATCATGTCATTGTTAGTCTCTCTTTCAGAGTATGTTATTTATTGTAAGACATCATTTTTATTAAATACACTGTAGTACAAGAGACTTTCCATGTCAGGTTGAGAGAAGCTGGTCACATGATTTACAAACAAAACTTTTTTTTTTAAACACTGTATTCAGGTGTCACTTTGAAATCAGCCAAGATGCAGTGGGTCTTAGTAAAGCAATGGACTTCAAAACAGATTGCAAAACAAGAACTGGTATTAGCACAGAGACATCACATTAAAAGGAAGAGAAACCAAATGAAAAGGAGAGTTGCAAATACCAGGTCACAATTGAAGGGGAAATATATCTGCAGAGAGATATGGAAATGTGTATGTGTATGGCCTGGATATATACAAACATCTCTTCAGATACAGAAGCAAATGCAGAATGTCCACATCTCCAGGTAGATTTGTAAGTTAATAGGCATTGATCGAAGAACACAGGGAGCTATAGTTCACCATAATTTGGTCATTTGTCAAGGGATTACATATTTAAAATCCACATTTAATTCAAAGACCTTGTATTTAAAACATTTCCAGCTGTTTTATACATTTTTAAAGCAATAGTAAGATATACAAGCTGCAAGATACAGGCCTTTACATTTCATTTTCCCTAATTTTTTTTTTCCTGTTCAAACGCACGGCTACTAGCAGCTTTTATGATGCTTGCTCCAGTACATTGAACGTTCAACTAACCTCCACTCAGGATCATTTTCATTAATGCATAGACTAAAGAAATAAATAAACATGGACCTGGCCTCGAACGCATAGACTAAAAAAATGACATCCCCATCTTTTCGCATTTCGTCTCCTGAGACGTATGTCAAGATGGCAATATAGTTGCTTGGTGGTGGTTGTGAAATTCACAGTGTTTTGCCTACAACACATATACAGATATATATATATATGTATTTTTTTTTTGCTTTGCTTTGTGTTTGTGATGAATGGAGCAAAAGTATATAAATAAATAAATACATAATTAAATAAATAAAGGTCAAAGGAAAAGAAGGGGGGGAAATGCAAAAACTAAGCATATTCAAGAACCTTTGACTTGAGCAGCAGTGATTCATTCCAGCCCTGACAACAAGAAAATACCCCTTCCTGCACTGTCGTTTCTAACTGTAAATCCCTCCCACCCCTCATTCTTTAGAATAACGTTTGAAATTCATGTACAAGCTATCACAACCTCAGAGGCTCCACATTCCAATTATGCATCATAAAAAGTCAGCTGTAACTGCTAACTCAGACATTTGGAGAGTTGGGTCCCTAGCCATTCCTCTCATGAGATTTCCTGTAACAGTGATATATGGCCAAACCAAAGGTCAACATTGAGAATAAAAGTCCTGAAACAGGGGAGGAAAAAGAAAACGGAGAAGCAAGAAAATTGAGGGTATGTGTGTATATGCAGTCATTTATTTAGTTAGATACAACAATGGTATTGGTATTACAGGCTGTCCAATTTGCAAAAAGAAAGATTCAAAGAAAGTCCATTCTTGACCAGGTAATCCTGCAGTCAGGACGCTTTGGAAAGGACAGCATTCTATACTGTTAGTTGGTGTATTCACTCTCGGATGTGGGAATTCCTAAGAGTTGCTCATCTCACTGTGGGGTCTTGGACAGCTCATCATTGGCCTTCGAGACACTGGGCTGCCAACATTCCAATTTATATTTGGAATGCTTGAACTCTGAACTCAAGTGTCAAGGGGTCACAGTGGGACAAAGACAAGGTGAGTATAATACAAATGTGCTGAAAGACAAAAAGAAAGCAATGTTCCTTTCCTGGACCTTTACAAAAAGTATCTTCCTTTGCAAGGAGCCAGAGAAAGCACTCAGTGTAGTGGGATGGCTTTTATTCAGTTGTTTTGGGAAGCACATTATCTTAAATATGTCTTCCACCCATGCAGTACTGCACAGAGTTGAAAAGTGTGATGTAGTCCTACCCACATGGAGAATGGAAGCACTAACAGCAACATGACGTTAAACAGTTTTGGTTATTTAGCATATTTTAAGCAAATTATTCATACCTCACCCTACTTATAATTATCTCTATTATTGTGTGCCTATAAATTTATACATAAACACACAAACACACTATGTATGTGCATTTGTATATGTATAAATCAAGTATTTATAACACATATAAATACATGAAAATATCACAGGTAGTGCTGATGTGAACACATGTATAATATGAATTCTGATATAATCTTTTATAGCATAGTTCAAAGTGTTTTCTAAATAAGCCTGATTATGACATTGGTTCAGTGTACAAGGATTTAGCTGAATTTAGCTGAAGATAAGAGCATGATTACATATCACAATATCTCAGTTGCTTGTCATCTCCTGTATTTCCTTGTGTTCTTCTAACTTCATATACTGCTTCATGAATGTGTTAGCATGCTTTCTTTCCTGAACTGCTTGTTTGTATATTAGAGTCTCTAGTGGACAGAACCATGAAGTTCAGAGTGAGAGTACTTGGATTCAGTCCCAGTGGCGCCGGAAGCTAGGCTGGAGACCTCTAGCATGCTTCTGAGGGTCTCTGAGTCTCAATGTCCTCATTTACACAAAATAGGAATAATTTGCTAACACACATGGAAAGTGTTTGGAAAACTATTCAATGACTTCTAAATGGAAATGATTGTCAGACCAGGTTTGGGCTAGAGAATTAGGTTTGTCACTGTTATATTGTAGTTTTCACAAATTTGATGGAAGGCCATATTTGGTGATCATGACATTTTAGAACAAGGATGCTACTCTTCTAAAAATCAGACCATGAGAAAGGGGGTGGTGGAGGAACAGCAATGAATTTCAGATATTCTGTGGCTCATTCAGCTACTTTAAAAGCAATCTGATATTCTTTCAATTAGAGGTGTCTCTGAAATCAGCACATACTCTTAAGACAACAGAGATAGTAATAGTAATAATCAGCAATATAAATAACTATAAAACTTTGCACTTGCATAGAACCTTTTATTTCAAGACCTTTAGGGACTTGTCAGAAGGTATAAGTGGAATTTTATTTTATTTTTTGCTTTTTTCTTTCAGAGAAAAAAAAAGACAAAACTGGAATGGGATGCTCCCAAAGTCTCATTGGCCTTAAACAAATCTTTGCTCTAAGACTGCACAGCCCTCCTTGAATTTGATCCCTTAAATTATTACCTACTTTGCTCTCTTAAAATAAAATAAATACTTGTAGTTTCTCCCCCGAGAGCAGCTGGCCAGACATGCAGAATGACAAACCTGTGTTGGTTTTCAGGTCATCGCTGATGGAATCTAGAAAAGTTTTTGTACAAATCTGCCCCTTCCTTACTACGTCACAGAGATCTACAGTGTTTTAACAGTACCATGGGTCCTTAATATGATACATACATGCACGTATATATCATGGAGATATGGCTTTCATTATGTTATTATATGTATTCTGAAGGGTTTTTTTTTTAATCACCAACAAAGAGAACAAACAACCCAACTCTTATCTCTCCTAGGTCAGCATATAATCTGAACGGACATAAGACCATCGCCCTCACTTGACTGCAGATGCTACTGGATTTCCTTTTGTTCTCTGTTAATTTACACTTTTGAATTTTTGAGAATTGACTTTCCAAGCCTTTAATGAAAAACAAGGTGTTTCAGTAATTAACGGGCACAAGCAAAACCTAAAACAGAGCTATCGCACCTTCAGAAACAAATAAGAAATAACATCACCTAAGATGAATGAAAATCACTCCCTTTCAATCTGGCTCATGTTATAAAGATGTCAAGTTTAGCAAAATTCCCCTCACAGAGGGTAGCAAGTTTTCTTGAGGAGCAGAAATATTTTTCTTTCTTGGTATATCTGACCATTCAAATAGCTGTAAATTTCTATTTAAATTTGCGCCCTCTTTTTGCAAAACCAGTGACTATGCCCAGAAGCACATTTCCAGTGCTTGGTCTGGGCACAGCCTCCCGTTGGCATGCTGTGCCAAATTTTGTATTTTGACTTTTTGAATGGAGTGAAGGAAACAAAGACAGCATACTGACAATGGAGAACACTTGGAATGAAACCACTCTCCCAACCAGAGCCCAGAGCAGGGGACTTGACCTGTGTACACTGAACGTGAGTGCATGTGATGCCCTCAGGGTGAGGTTTCCTTTCCCTTAGGGATTGATTCTGCCCTTCCCACAGTCCTGGGGGTTCCACATGGATGAGGATTTCCAGGCTTCGGGGTCCATATTCATTAAAACCCATCACCACCGTACAACCCAGAGACATTAATACTCAGCTAATACACTCCATTAGCTTCCCCTAATTGTATAAGTCATACCTTTTTATGGATCTGCTCTACCTATCAGGGGAACGATGTCTGGAGCGGTAGTGTCTGCACACAAGGTATTAATCAACGAAGACCATGCACAATTTTGCTTGCACAGTTAAAAGGACGGGTGGGCATGGAAGTTAGGGGTCGGAGGGAAGTGAGATCTGAAAAGTTCAACGTAAGAGAAACTTGCCTCCGAATTTATAGCTTGTCTTATCTTTTCCAAGTTCTTGGCTTTCCCACCTGACCCCGAAATGATCTCTGGACATGAATCCACCTCTTTTCAATTGAAGTTGACAAAGGTTCTGTGGGTAGCACTTGAGAAACAAACCAGTGCTATCATCACAACCTATGAAGACAAAACTGTGTCCGAGCACACTATGCACCATCTTGTGTCTCACGGAAGCCATCTTTGCTCTCTACTGCACGCCGCCATTTCTGGTGATGGGAAAAGAATCATCCATGGCACAGAGGCCAATAGTCTTTTGACTCCTCAGAAAGGTCCTCAGGGGAAGGTGCCGAATATATTCTTCCCAGCTAACAGTCGCTGAGAATTTCCTAAGTAGGGACTGACGCCAGCTGATCCCAATGGTTGTCTTTGTTCCTCCCATAATGCGGTTCATAATAAATCTTCTTTCTCTCTGGTTTTAATCTCCCATAGATAAAGGCTTCACAGATTGAACACAAGTTTTCTCTTTTATACACAGGCTTAAGCCATCCAAAAACAATAAGAACAGTAATAATAATAAATAAATAGAAGTGAATCCATAGAAACTCTCGATGTCTGTACAGCAGAAGTGACAAAGTTTAAGTCAAATATTTGTTTTCCCTTTTTTTCATCCACATCAAAGGCAGGAATACAACAAGGCATTGTTAGTTGTGGTGGGCAAACTGGAGTGTCTGCTGATATAACAAATTACGTTTGTTAAGGCCTTTGTCTATGCAGAGTTAATAGTAATGCAGAAGCCAGATTGATTAAAAAGAAAGGGTAAGAATCGTGAAGCAAGGAAGACCAAAAAAAAAAAAAAAAAAAGGAAAAGAAAATTAAAAAAAGAAAAAGGAACGAACCAAGGGAGATGGAAAGAGAGAAAGAGATAATGCCAAAAAGAAGTCAATACTGTGTCTACGGATGAAGAAGTACACACTGCTTCCCTCGAGAGCTTCTCGGAGTCTTTGATGTTAATACTGTCAGAGTGAAGGAGAGCAGCTTGGTGGCCTCCAGCGGCAGTTAAAAGATGTTCATCCTCTCAGCCTGTCTGAGGAGTACGTTGGGAAGGATCGGTCTGGGGAAAAGGGCCCTAGCCTAGAATGTCCAGGTAGACCGGAGATGCCTTGGCCAAGTTCTGAAGGAGGGTATGGATGCCCTTGATGTTCTTCCTCATGTGGGGCTCTCGCTGCCAGCACCCCAGCATCAGCTCATACACCTCCTGGGGGCACGTGCGGGGTCGCTGCAGGACTCGGCCCTGAGTGATACACTCTATCACCTGGACAGAGATCAAAGATAGGATGAGACAGGAGGAAAAGCAATGCACATCAAAGAAATGTTAGCGCAAGAAACAGCAGAAGAGGGGCTTTTACAAAAGAAGCCCACTCTTGGTTTCGTTTTCTCAGAAGGAAGAGAACAATTATTATAGGTTAGTTTATATTGTGTTTAATTTGATTGGCTTATATCCATTTTTCCAAGGCACTCTGATTTCACAAAACCGGTGGAAAAATAATTTATATGGAATGCTCCCAAACCTCACACTGGAGCATGCTGTGGTTTTTATTGGTCTGAGATGGAACATGAGTCACTTATATGTTAAGGCACTGACTGACAGGAAACCTTGCAGGCTATTAGATAACGGAACTGGATTAAAAAGACAGACATGGATTTGAAAAAGATGTGGGGTGCCTGACCAAGAAGCTGTGCCTCAAATATAAACATATTTGCAAGAGTAAGAATAAAAAAAAACAAAACGCTTGAGTTTTTCACTAGAAGTTAAAGTTCTGGTGAAATATTCAAAAGGGAAAGGACCTTGAAACTTCGCTGGAACAATACTAAAGAATTCGCTGGACTGTGTGGGTTCTGGAATGCTACGTCTGCTATTAATTTATCAGATGAGCTGCATAAAGTGACTCCTCAGTCCCACCACCAGAGGAGCAAGGACATCAGCGAGCGCTGTGCTTTGCTTTCTCAGAGTGACTATACTTTGACCATGAAATTTAGAAACATAGCAGGCTACTTGGGAAGTGCTGCTGCCAACACAACCCCATAAGATAATGTCCTGACATGGTCTTCCAACCCAAAACAAGGCCCCAGCTGGTGGAAGCCTCTGGGATCTCAGCCCTCTGGAGGGCTTTGGCCAGACCCATTGCACACCTCGTTGTTTGACAGCTGGTACCAGGGCTGTTTGCCGTAGGTGAAGATCTCCCACAACACGACCCCCAGGCTCCAGACGTCACTTTCTGTCGTGAATTTCCTATACATGATGCTCTCTGGAGGCATCCAACGAATGGGCAGCATCGTGTGGCCACCGACCTGGAGAGAAAGGGATCAACAGGGAGGCATCAGTCACTCCAAAACCAGGTGTGGAAGGGAGATGCGGGGGGACACTGTTTGCTTTCCTTATATGCACTTTATAGTTTTAATTGTTTATCAATACATAAGGGATATGTGATTTCTTCATAGTCTCAAGCAACAGAGACAGAGGGCAAAGAGTGATCCAAATCATTTAAAAATATATTATTTGCAATTCTTTCTCTCAAAACCAGATAGGAGCAGGGATGACGATTAGGTAGATGATCACCTTGGATAAATAAAACTACACACACATACATGCACTTTCTGCTAGGAGGATGACTCAATCTTCTAATTAACAAGATCACTTTGACCAGGAGAACGAAGAGGGGCTCTGCATCCAAAGTGACCAACCAGTGACTCTACTTCCTTGGCAAGTCTAGAGCCTCCTTCTGCCTTCAGGTCTTATGTGTACATGATGCTGACTCAAACCCCTCCACCATTACTCAGCGATAGGCAGGTCAGCCATTATTATTCTCCTTCTACAGATAAGGCAATGCAATTCAGATTGCTTACAGACACAAAAACTCAGGTCTTTGGATTCTAAGCTCAGGACTTTCCTCTATTACAGGGCACTGCTCCTTAGATTATTTACCACAATAGATAAATACATTTTTTAAATGCCCACTTTAATGAAAACACTGAGACTCGGGCATCAGATAGCAATTGCATTAGTACAGGCAAAGAAAACTTTCTTTGACAAAGTAAAATTGTATATGACTTTCTACTTCATGGAGGAAAATTAAGAAGCTCATTTCCGGGTTTGTCAGGGATGCCTGATTTCAAACCCATGAACAGATTTCTGCACAGCAGTCCTGTGGCTGGTAAGTTCCGCTTTCCATCCTGGTAACCCCTCAGCATCACCAGGCTACACAGTGTGCCTGACACCTGAGAGCAGGTGGGCTTATCCTACAGCAAAAAGTTGGACCTCTGTAACAACTCTGGGTCCTGAGTTTATAGAGTAATGGTGCATAGAGTTTCTGCCCAATTCTACTTCTCAGTATCCAGTTAGTATTTATTAAAGGAAGAAAATAAAACTAACAGTACCTGAAAAATATTCCCCTACCCTAGAACCCAAGAGGCTGAAGTGTCACAGATGTCTAACATGCTTGGTGATTCCCAGTGATGTTCTTAGCACCAAAGAAAGCCAAGAGTACAAAAGGAGGAGGGTATTTTATTTCATTCTTCTCTGTACGATGCGTCCAAATTTGACAAATAGGGACAAAAACTACTGGCTCAGGTTACCATCTTTACTATTCAGCTTTTAATAAACAAAAAGCTCATAAAGGCTAAGTTGGTTTTCATGGGTGTTAGATTTCCTCCCTCTTCCTTCAGCAGTGACAGGTCATCAGTGTTTAATGGACAGAGACTTCTCTTACGGTCTTACCTCCTGTCTGAAGGTGGTGGCAACAGTCACCCTCAGGGTCGATACTCAAACTGCAATCAGTGTGGCACAGACTGACCAACCAGAAAGGATGTGGGTGGTAAACATGGGCACAGCTATCTCAGCACATTTCTGGTTTGGTGAATATGTGCCCTGTTCATAACTCTGTGACCCCTGGGTACCTAGGACTTTGGGAGAGGGAATCTGCTGCTATACCCAGAGGACCTGACGTTTCCAGATGCTTGGGAGGACTTGCAGTATGAGGGGAGAATGATCCCACCAGGTCTGGGCAGCCCACATGGCAGTGGCGAGGAGAGCACTGCTTTGGACCATTCAGGGATGCTGCTGCCACCTCGCAGAGCTAGGCAAATGACCCTTCTGTTTATGTGCTGGGCACTTTGGCACACACATTTTCAAAGATTGTTAACCCCTAGAATAAAGCATCTCTAGTCTCCTTGCCATTCTCTGAAACCATAATTGGAATGTACCACGTAGTTTAGAAAACATCTACACACGTCCGGTGCCATTTAATTACGTAAGCAAACCATAAAGAACTCAGGACTCCCAGTGGCTCCTCTAGCCTACAGACGATGAAATTGCTCCTGGCAATTATGGGACCTTGCCTGGGGTGACAATTCCAGCAAGTGGTGCAGATGGGACAGAGGTCTACACATTTTAACAGACCATTTTCATCCACACAGCAAGCATTTTCTGGGGTCCTCTTAAGATACAAACATGGCCTTATTCTGCTTACCTAACATGCAAAACAAACAAAAAAAAATGGGTAAGATGAAATCAAAGAGAAAAACAATCCCTTTTGCTATACATCTTATTTTTAACCTTACCGCTCTCATTTTCACCTCTTCCTACCTCATAAAGAAGAGCTCATATCATCATTGTTCATCTCAGGATACTGCTGTGGTACAACCAGCTCCACTGTGCATTTTGGTGTTGCTGTTCTTTCTCTTTAGATAAAATAGGACCCCAGTGGTCAAAGTGGCTTAGAGAAGTGGGACTCTCACAATACAGACTGGAACCTGGTCTTGTTATGCTGTCTGAGTTGTGTTGTTTTGTTTTAACATCCAGGAAAGGGAAGTGCCTGCTAATCTCTTAGAAAGAAGTGTAGAACTTACTAAGAGTGGCGTTCTTTTGTGGGAAGGAATGAATTACTTCTTGCAAAGAGCCTTCCTGCAAGAGCTATTTAGAAGTGTGAAACCTTGAATTTTACAGAAAATTTTAAAGATAAAAGGCTTAAAAGAGTGGACAAATGCATGGCTCTGAGGGTTTCATCCCAGAGTTACATGGAGTGAGAGGGCCTAGTTCTTAGTGAAAAAGACATAGTTATTTCTTTTATGAAAATATTGAAATTAGAATCCAGATGTATCATCAGTATGTAGTTAGTGTGTGGGAGTAACAAGAGACTGGGATATTATGACCCAGCGTGGTGTTCTTTCTGCTATCAGTCCCTCAAAATGTTAAAAGCTGGCAATCCCAGAAGTTCTTAGATCAAATGTGTCAAATGTACTATAAATTGCAACCCTCTTCAATTTAAGGAGATCTATCAGGGACTGAGCCTTATTAAAGTATATAAGGAGTTTGGCAGGAAAGAACAAACTTAACTTTGGTAAATTAAACTATTTGAATGTGTGTTTGTGGGAGAGATAACCATTTATATATGTCTCGAACAAGACAACTAAAAATACACTTAGGGGTGTGTTAATTCAGCAAGATCTTAGGATTTCCATATCTATCTCGACATTCACAGCTGCAATGCAGTGGATGACAATAGCTGGTTTCCAATAGCTCAGTCACCTGTTTCCTACTTGGGTAACCTTGACTAGTTGCCAAATGTCTCTGTGGCCAAGGTATAATAATTACATATAGGTACCAATGTATACCTCCCAATGTTGTTGGGAGGTATTTACTGGAGCAGGCATTTGTGAAAGTGCTTTCTAAGTCTTAAAGTATTAAATGCTTTTGAGGTGTGGCTTTCTTCTCTGGAACCTTCACTCACTTAATTCCTCCACGAGAAGCAGCCATTCTGGAGACGTTAAGAAGAATCATTATATCTCACTCTCCTGAACTCCTCATTTGACCATAACCAAGTGGCTCCTTTGACAGCAGCATCCACTTTTTTTGTTTTTTTTTGGTCACTGGCAATGCAAGATAGAAAATCTGATGCTGGTTCTCTCTCCTGCATTGCTAATGGCCAAGAAACAGCTTTTGTTTCCTCTAAAGAAGAGAGAGAGAGAACAAAAGAGTCACATTTTGATTTACATGTTTTCTCAACTGATCGTTTATTTTCTGCTTGCTGTCTCTTTGGGGCAGATTTTTCACTCTAATTCTTTCAAGAATCCCTTCTGGGATTTCACGCATGCTGTTATAAATAATGCTTTCCTTGTTCAGATGTCAAATGGGTGAGTGGTGGGACAATCTAATAAAAGTTCAGACAGGGTTCACAAGTTTTCTAAGCCCATTTAGAACATTTCTGAACATTTCTTTTGCAACCCTTTCTCAGAATTTTGAAGCATGTCACAAAAGCAGACCCTCCCCCTGCAAAAAAAGTCACTGTTGTTACAAATTACTGTCACATTCTAGTTATAGTCACTTGACGGTTTTTGGACCACACAAACAACACACTGCGCAGCAACAAACACAATGAGACATTTGTTTTGTATCGTACTACTTGGCAACTTGCCCTCATGCCCTTGCTTAAATATTTGTGAGATGGAATGTGATCCCAGGAATGACACTGGGAGTCAGAATTCCTGCTCCCAGCCTGATTTGCCGTGGGGCCTCCGGGACTCTCCGGTAATTAAGCTGAATGGGGTCTCATGGTCTTCACTAAACTCACCAGGTTGATGTGGTGCAAGATGAGAAACCCAGTTATCTGGAGAGTTGACTTGGACTTGCAATTGCTATTTTTGCAATTGTTATTTTCCTCAACCCAAGAGACTGGAGTTCTAGTTCTTGTGCTGCTATTAACTAGCCTGAGCAGGTACCCTTAGGTCTGGCTTCTGTCTTTAATAGTAAAATGTGAAGAGTTAGGGCAGCTCTTGGTTACCTCCAGCACAAAAACGCTGTGGTTCCAGAGCCACCCACCACCTAGGCGCCACCATAATCATCCATCAACACTCAGTCTTCACCATTTACAAAGAATTTCTATTCAATTATCCCACTTGAATGCAGTGGTTAAGCTCTAGAGCAGACATGGACTTACCTGGATAGTGCAAGTAATGCCCCTAAAAGTCAGTGAATTTAAGTAGTTTACCTAAAGCCACATACCAAACCTCTCCCCATTGGACAACCTGTATTCATTAGGATGGACCACTCTGCTTTTCTGCTTTCTCCAGTCTCCATACACACTCTGTGTTCACCAGCAAGTTTAGGTGGCTTCCCATCCAGGGCCAAGTTACTCATGCCTCTTAGAAAGTTTGATCTTGGCCGGGTGCGGTGGCTCAAGCCTGTAATCCCAGCACTTTGGGAGGCCGAGACGGGCGGATCACGAGGTCAGGAGATCGAGACCATCCTGGCTAATACGGTGAAACCCCGTCTCTACTAAAAAATACAAAAAACTAGCCGGGCGAGGTGGCGGGCGCCTGTAGCCCCAGCTACTCGGGAGGCTGAGGCAGGAGAATGGCGGGAACCCAGGAGGCGGAGCTTGCAGTGAGCTGAGATCCAGCCACTGCACTCCAGCCTGGGCGACAGAGCGAGATTCCGTCTCAAAAAAAAAAAAAAAAAAAAAAAAAAAAGAAAGTTTGATCTTCTTCCCTTTCTCCCTACTTCCCAAAGGTCTCCTAAAGGCAAGCTCAAGTCCCACCACTTCAAGAAAAAACTCTCCCTCCCTGCTGCAGTGCAGGGATGGTTCTAGTACTGTTAGTGTAGCTCTGGGAATACAGAAGGAACTCCTCTCTTTGCCTAATGTATCACATGCCTCAAGAGAGATGTACACAATTCAGTACTTTCTGGTGGGAGATGAGGCAGAGGCTGGTAAGCATACCATGTCTTCAGTGGGTTCCTCGTGAGTGCTGCTGTTTGTCTCAATGTGTTTCTTGAAAGAGATCAGTCTTCACTACCTTCCCGTACATTCTCCAGTCATTTCTGTAAACTCTCGATAGAACCAAGCCTTAGATTAGACGGATGGAAACAGTCTCACCCATTTGATGCTACAAATAAGAAATTCATAACTTCTCAAAATGCAGCCAAATCTACTGTGGTTCACAAGGAGTATAAAGGCTCTCTAAGTCGTATAAGAAATCCCATGTCTAGGTTTGCCACCTGTACAGTAGACAGGGGGAGTGTCCACATTGCAGACTTGGAATTATTATGTCTGGGAATGAAGTCTAGGAAGACTTCATTATGTATAACATGAAGGAGTATTTTTCTAAAGATAGTTACTAGTATCGCATCTCTTCTGAGGCTGGAGAAAATTAGGAGAGACTAAAGAAGGAAGTTAAACTATGGAAAAATAATTTTAAAAACCAGATGACCATCAGGACTGCTAAATCACTGCAACTTGGTTAAACCAGCAAAGCTAATCAGAACAATGTCTGAGGCACAAGGCCAAAAAGAAATTCCATAGTGCCTAAAATAAATCAACTTGAAGAAAAAAAATGGACCCTGTTTTTAAAAGATATCAAGAAAAGAACTCTTCTTTTAGCCCTTAATATTTATTTCTATGACACCTCATAATTTTGATAGTGATATGTAGAGAAAAATAACAACTGCATTCTAGTTAAAATACCCAGGCCTGAACATTCTTTAAATCTACCTGTTTGAAAGGTATTTCAAGACAGTGAATCCTAAAGAAAATACTAAAAGGCCCTTGGTGTAAATATCTTGCATTAGAAATCAAAGATTTTATATTTAAATCAGAATGGACGCATCTAATTAGTTTGACTGTAAAGTTTATTTCTTACTCAATAAATTCAAAGTACACACTCTGGTCATTAGGTTGTAAATTGTGAAAAATTTCAGTTGTTTGTGGCTAACGAACAATTTGTTTTTTGAAATTGGAAGACTGGAATTTAGGGAAATGAAGGAATTTGCTGAGCAAATGTAAATATGAATTGGCAACCGAATGGTATTGAAGACAGCTCTCTATCCCACGTCTCTTCATGCTGACAGGCTAGGTTCTTTCCTATGAGTTGTCTGTTATCCTTGGTACAAGTTAATGAGGAATGCACTGCTCATTTTCCAGGTATACTGGGAGACGAGAGAGCAAGTGACAGGTTAGCTCTCCCCACTATGTTGGGCTTCTTAGAAAATGCATTTATCATCCTCCTTGCACCTCCATCTTCTTCCCTTCTCTTCTACTATGTCCACTCTTCTCCGTACTGCCCCTCCCTGTTCATTCCTAGAATCCTCCTCTCAAATCTCACTTGTCCAGACCTAGTACAAATGCCTGTGTCACATTTAGTCTTTTCTCATTTGTCTCTTACTTCCCCCAAAGGATCATACCCCACCAAAATTCACTCTCCCTCTGTCATCTTCCTTCTGTGCTTCTGAGAGGCACATTGGTAGAGAGGAGCCTTTCTACAGACCCAAAGCAAATGCCTCTCTGGCTTTGAAGCTGCTAGTGACTTAGAGGTGAGTAATGCCAATCTGGGACCTTCTAAACTCAACTAGCAAAGACCAATGATGCCGGGGAGGCCACTTTCAGCTTGTGGTATTTAGTCAGTGAGTGATAACTTATTTGGAAGCCAAACATTCTAGTCCCTTAGAAACTTGTAGGCCAAAGGGCAAGCCCCATTAAGAGATGATTAGTTGTCAGAGGCTTTCGGTTGCATTAAATATTGAAGGGGCTCCTAGACCTCCTCATCACACCCTACGCTCCATTGCTTTGTTTCAGCAGTTTTTCCTGATGTGTTCCTTAAAAATTCATGAACCTGTAAACTTTAAGGAATAGCTAGACCTTATTTATTTATTTATTACATGATGTATCTGTAATAGGAGGCTAAAAACAAGGCCTGTAATCCCAGCACTTTGGGAGGCCAAGGCGGGCAGATCACGAGGTCAGGAGTTCAAGACCAGCCTGACCAACATGGTGAAACCCCTTCTCTACTAAAAATACAAAATTAGCCACGGGTGATGCCACGCACCTGTAATCCCAGCTACTGAGGAGGCTGAGGCAGGAGAATCGCTTGAACCTGGGAGGCGGAGGTTGCAGTGAGCCAACATGGCGCCTCTGTACTCCAGCCTGGGTGACAGAGTGAGACTCCATCTCAGAGAAAAAGAAACAATGTCCACAAAATCTTCCCTTTGGAGAAGAACCTGGAGTCATTGTGGCTGGACAATGACCACATCCAGGAAGAAGAGAATTCTCCTATTACAAAGAGTGATGGGGGCTTCCAGGCACGTGACTCCTCAATCAGGGGATGCTTTGTGCATAAAAACAGGCTTTTCTGCCTCATCTCTCACTCCTGAATGAACATAGCTCGGGGCAGGTAAGGAGGAGTGCTGGAACCAGCTTCATCTCCCTCTTTTGAGTACTGGAAATTGATTACCGCCACTCCTGGAACTGCTGTTATTTGTAGCCTATAACATCTTTCAATCTGGTCACAGACAAAAGGTAATGACTTAGTAACTTCAAGGCCAATATTTTTGGGTTAGTCAAAGAGAAGCTGTGCTGGACCGTAATGTTAACAATATTTTGTCAAATACTTTTTATGTCTTTAAATATCTATTCTCCCCAAATAAGGCAAATTAGCATCTGTTTTGAAGGGAGAGGTCACAGAGCTATTATGACTATCTCCTGACACCTGGATTCTAGATAAGGCAAATTCAACACAAAATTTACATTCAAATTTGATTGTATTTTTTCTACTGTGAAATAATAATAATAATAGAAATGATGATAATAATTATACCTCAGGCTTGCCTACACTTTTTGCTTTTTTATAACATTTCCATAGCTCTTCACTCTATAATAATTGTGCCAACTTCAAAATATTGTTGCAAAGAGTAGATATTAGAAAAATGTCTTTCTTTGGAAGAAGCCAGACTCAAAACCCTTAGATGATTCCTTTTACATGATATTTTAAAAAGACAAACTATAGAACTGAGAGGAGGAGAGGACTTGCTTTAGTCAGGCACACGGAAAGCCTGAGGATGACGGAAATGTTCTACCTCATGGTTGTGACGGCAGTTAAATGACTGTGTTTGCCAAGACTCACAGAACTGTGTACTGAAAAGTGATCTATACTATGGGTATATTATACTTCAATGAGCCTTCCTTAAAAATAAACAAACAAACCAGGCACGGTGGCTCACGCCTGTAATCCCAGCACTACAGGAGGCAGAGACGGGAGGGTCATGAGGTCAACAGATCGAGACCATCCTGACCAACATGGTGAAACTCCATCTCTACTAAAAACACAAAAATTAGCTGGGCCTGGTGGCGCATGCCTGTAGTCCCAGCTGAGGCAGGAGAATTGCTTGAACCTGGGAAGCAGAGGATGCAGTGGGCCGAGATCACACCACTACACTGCAGCCTGGGTGACAGAGTGAGACTTCATCTCAAAAAATAAAATAAAATAAAATAAAATAAAAAACAAACCCCTTAGGACAACTCCTGGCACACAGTAATGTACAACAAACTTCAGCTGTTATAGTTAGTCTACGTATTAGATTCTCCACTAATCCTGTGGGGTAGGTCAGGCATGTTCTTTTATCCCAACTTAAGAGATGAGGAATTTCAAGGGACCGACTCAAGAGCACACAGCTAGGAAGCAGAGAGACTAGGTCAGGACCATCTCTCCAAAGGCTTAGTACTCTGCATTTTAGCTCTAGTCTGACATGGACTCAGCTGCAGGGGTGGGAAGGGCTCTCTGTCTTAGTCTGCTTGGGCTGCCACAACAAAGTTCCACAGACCAACAGAAATTTATTTTCTTACAGTTTTTGAGGCTAGAAGTTGAAGGTCAAGGTTCCAGTCAATTTGCTTTCTGGAGAGGGTTCTCTTCCTGACTAGTAGGTGGTTGCTTTCTTGCTGTGTCCTCACATGGAAGGAAGAGAGAGCGAGGGAGAGCAAGAGAGAGCTCTCAGATGCCTCTTCCCATGAGAACACTAATCTTATGGGTTCAAAGACCCACTCTCATGACCTCATTTAACCTTAATATTTCCTCAGAGGTCTCCATCTCCAGAGTCATACTGAGGGCTAGGGCTTTGATGCATAAATTTTGAGGGGAACGGATATTCAGTTTGCAACACTCTCCTTGCTCATCCCTCCCTTCTGATTCTGGCATACTTCAGGGGAGCAAGAACAGCTCTGAACACTAGGAGGTGGGCAGTTGTGGTCCAGAATCCAAATCGGTAGCCCTTTATCAGATCTTCACATTCCCAAGTGAAGACCCAACCCTACCGCTCCCTTCCCTTCCTAGGTAACTCTTGGTGGCTTCCCTATTGCTATATCATTCTAGAGCTTAGCAAATGGCTAAAACCTGCTATTGTTCTACAGCAGCCCTAGTCCATTTCCAGTGCAAACTTTACAGCAATCTCTTCCCTCTCTCCTCTACACACCCCTTTGCAGGTTCCCTGGGAGTTGGTTAAGGGAGAATGAGGAGGCCCTGACACTCCCTGGTGAGGTGTATACAGGGGCAGAATGGCTTCCTGGACTCCATGTCACCCGAGGTTACCTCCCACATGGGTTTCATTTTCCCCATGACACAGGGAAGGCCTCCTGCTTGTGTACTGTATATAATCTAAACAGCCAAAGACCCCTAGTTTTAGAAGCGATTGTAATTTCATCTTATTTTACATTTGGCTCTAATGGGGAGCAAGTAAATCTTCTCTCAGTATAGCATTAAGCTTTCATCACACAGAAGTTTTAGAATTACATTTGGATCTAGAAACAATGATTCTTCATTAGATAGTAACAACATGCTCTTCCCCTTCCAGTGATAGCCTCACTCCCCAGTAACTCTTAATCTTCACAGGGAGTTTCTAAGTGGATCCATGGAAGAATGAAACCCTTAGAAAGTACTAATACACCACGCTGCCTGGTGTGAGGTTACTGTGTTTACACATCACTCAGCAATGGGGAGCTGCACATTCCAAAAATATACATTTCATCAAGCTGCCTTTTTAAAATGTGCAATGTTACCAAGCTTTTCATGGCCTCCTGAGCATTATATGTTGAACCCAAGATACCATCTAACTTTTAGCATTTGAGACAAAAGCATTGCACCCTTTGATGGTGAAAAGCCACGGAGACTACCAAGGTGCTGAGAAAAGGCAACCAGGAAAGCAGAAGCAATATGTGTGTCATTGTCTATGTTATGATGATGGCATTATGCTGGTTTAGGACCAAAACTCCAATGTAAGACTCTTCCTACGGAAGTTACTGAGACAGGCTGATATTCCAGGTAGCTTTTAGAAAAGGATGAATGCAGTGATTTGTCAACAGAGCCAGAAAAGCAAAGGCTTTTCTGCATTCCAAACAGCACTCTCCGCATCATCTGTGATTGTGGTGATGACTGCTGTCCCGCGTGCATCCTGTCCAGTGAGTAGAGACAGTGGCTGTCCCACCGTCAATCCCAGCTTCTTCAATAATACTGAAGACTGCTGGAATTTATATTCCACCAATTAGCCTGAAATGAGGACTTAATACACGAAAGCCAGTTAAAAATGAATAAGGTCTTCTTTCCTCTCAGCTGGGGAAGTTCATTCTGCTATGGTTACTGATATCTGCCTTCACGTGAGTGTAACAACAGCAGAAAACTACTTTCTCTAGAGAGTTCTAAATGCTAACCTGGCATCATTATGGTTCTAACTGCCAACCTGGCATCATTATGGTTCTTTTCTGCTATCTCTGTGATATACGTAACACATAGCAATTGTGACCTTGGCTTTGAAGGACATGATGATTACTATGATGATTGTGAGAGTTAAGAAATAATATAATAAGTTAGCTTTCCCTTACTGAGCATGTACTTTGTGTGCCATGCTCTGAGATGAAGACATGACCTACATTTAAAGCTCATTTTCCTTATTCCTCTTTGGATATACTTACAGATAAAATATACCCATAAAAAGTGCACGTGCTACAAGCAGCAGCTGCTTTGCGATTTTGAAATTGGAACTCAGTTTCTGACCAACTCCTTTTCTCGGCACAGTGGTGAAAAGTGGAAGCTCAGTGTTAGGGGAGTTGCTGTAGCATAGCCCTGTGCTTCTCAAACCTTTCCACCAAAGCACCCCAATACTGCAGAAAGAGATAAACAGTTGAGGGACTGGGGATTAACTGGGACCATACCTGGAGCACTAGCCCAGGTGTTTATGGCAAGTCTGGAATTTATTTAAAGTCTTACATTTCATCTTTAACATCGGATACAATGATTGCATTAGACTTCCTAATGCATTATGAAAAGTAAGCTTATTTTGCGGTTTCATGAGTCTATGGTCCAGACACACGATCTTGGGTCCAAAGGCTACCCAGCCAGACTTCTGTTGGAGAAGCCTGGAAGCAGAAGTGAATGAGCTTTGGAGTCCACAGACCTGGTTTCCTATTCTAGATCAGCCACTTGCCAACTAGCTGAATGTAAATAAATAAATCACTTGTCTTAGAGTCTGTTCATTGCATTCAAAAAGGGATGAAACCTATAAGCCTAAATCAAGCCTATAAACTGCCCCAATAGGCTAAACGTTCCGAAGAGGTGATATTTTCCTTGGAGAACAGCCTTGCGGCTGGGACTTCAGCAAAAGGAAACATTCAGGCAATAGCATTAGAGTAACAGTGAAGTCCTTGCTGCAGGATTTGGTACAGTCCTGCTCCACTGCAGGACCCTGAGGGGCACCATTCACGCTGCGGCCCGGGTGCATGCTCCCCCTCCTCCTGGAGTTGTATGATGCAGTGAACTACAGTGAAGACCGGGGCTTCTTGTGCTTACAACGACTTTCCGTGTGACTGTGGGCAAGACATCACCTCCCTTTAAGACACAGTTTTGTTTTTTGTTTTTTTTAATGTGATAAAAAGCATTAAGATTTCTTGAGATTTTATTTTATTTTGTTTATTATACTTTAAGTTCTAGGGTACATGTGCACAACATGTAGGTTTGTTACATACGTATACATGTGCCATGTTGGTGTGCTGCATCCATTAACTAGTCATTTACATTAGGTATATTTCCTAATGCTATCCCTCCCCCTTCCCCCCAATCCCACAACAGACCCCGGTGTGTGATGTTCCCCTTCCTGTGTCCAAGTGATCTCATTGTTCAATTCCTACCTGTGAGCGAGAACATGCGGTGTTTGGTTTTCTGATAGTTTGCTGAGAATGATGGTTTCCAGCTGCATCCATGTCCCTACAAAGGACATGAATTCATCCTTTTTTATGGCTGCATACTATTCCATGGTGTATATGTGCCACATTTTCTTAATCCAGTCTATCATTGATGGACATTTGGGTTGGTTCCAAGTCTTTGCTATTCTGAATAGTGCTGCAATAAACATACGTGTGCATGTGTCTTTATACAGGCATGATTTAAAATCCTTTGGGTATATACCCAGTAATGGGATGGCTGGGTCAAATGGTATTTCTAGTTCTAGATCCTTGAGGAATCACCACAGTAAGACACAGGTTTTTTATTCATAGAATCTGGGACGATGATACTTATTGCATCCTATCTGTGAGGTTCAGTAAGTTAGTTGACATAAAGTGTGACTTCAGTGGTAGCAACCAATCCACATGTGATAAATCACTACTCTTGCTTCCTTGCACATATCTTTATTTTGGTCCATTTCAACACATTTGTATTTATACAGTCCTGCCCCATTGTGGTCGGGACTGTTGGTTGGAAGCAGGAGTGGCTCACCGTGAAGCTGCCTTGGCATGGCCATATGTATGCTTAGCACGATGGCCAGGGAGCCCAAGGGGGCCAGCAGAGCTTAGTAAAAAGAGGTCTAACTATCCCCAAACCAGCCCCCAGCATTGCCACTGCCTCCTGTAGGAGCTCACTCCCACCCCTACCACTACAGCTCCACAGCCTTAAGTCAGGGCCAGAGTGCCGTGCACTAACTCATGTTGGGAGAAGCTAAACTTCCGTCTTGCCAAACTCCTTCTCTCTCAATGGACTATTTGCATTACAATAGATAATAAGAGAAGCTATTATAATATTTTTAGACTTCTTAAACCCTTATTGCAAAATGTATAAGTTTCTTTTTCCTTAACCACAGAGTTGATACTCATTTGCTTGTTTTGATAACATTCACTTATTCAGCAAAATATATTGTGCTACCTCCTGGGTGTGAGACATTGTCGTAGGCACATGTGTCATGGATGTGAATAAGCTCCATGCCCTCATGGAGCTCTCATTTTAGTGGGAGACAAAGGTCATACGTAAATAAACAAATACCTATGCACAATAATTTCAGATGGTGATAAATACTGTGCCAAAATAATAGAGTAAGGGGCTGGAAAGAACAGAGGGGCAGTTCTATTTTAGATACACAGGTAGGTCAGTCAAGTCTTTTCTGAGTAGGTGATATCTAAGCAGAGATTTGAGTGAAGTAAAAGAACAAGACATGCAAACATTGGGAAGAGGTACATTCCAGGTATTGGGATCAGCAGGTACAAAAGCCTGGAGCCAGGAACAACTTCTATGTGTTTCAAAAGGAAGGAGTCCAGTGTTACTTGGGGTTATCATCAGTAGGGTTCTGTATAATAAGCACAGCTGCACTGGGATGTGTGTGTCTATATCTGTATCTGTATCTACATCTATATTTATATCTCAATACCTCTATCTTGAAATAATTTGCCACTTCCAGGCAATATTTTAAGGCACATTACATGATATTGTGGGGTTTTACAACAAATACATAGTCTATGGCCTAGCTGTCATTGCCATTTACTAAGCAGGGAAACAAAGACATAGAAATCCAAGACCACTGTCAGAATCAGGGTCCAAGATGGCGATGGACGACAGATGTTTCAAATCCTCTAACCTTGCCTCTTTCTGTTTGATTTCTGCCTTTCATTTTGCATCACTTCCCCAAGTCCACCTGGTGGCATAACCAGCTATGCAAGCCAGCTAAGGCAATCATCAGTCATGTTTTCTGAGTCTTCTTCAGGAGGAAATCTCTTCCTCTTTGATGCAGAGAATTTGACAACGACATCATTGCACCACATCAATAACCAATGCTTTCTTTTGCACGAAGTAACAGGTTCTAGGACACAAAGCAGGTCTGACTCTGTGGGTGTCCCTAACAGTCCCCCAAGGTCCCAGTTCCTCACTAGAAAAAACAGCAGTAGAGGGATCCTATTACTACTAGTTCCTTCAGTGTTTCTCAGAGCTCAAATCTCTGGGATGCTTAGTCATAGCCCCCTTGGGACTTCAGCTTTAGGATTTATGCGAATGGTCTCTGCATGCTTCTCTCAGTCAGTACCTGGGTGGGAGAATCTCTCCAAATTACCTTGTTTTTCCTAATTATTTCCCCAATATTCCACCCGTTATGTGATCACATCACTGCTAAGGCAGTCACTCTTTGACTCCTAAAGCAATTTGAGCTGTCTTTGAGGAAGAAAGCTGCCCTTATGGCATCCCGGGAAGAAGAGAAAAGATCTCATAGCCATGAAGTCCTTCATGATGATCAGCTGGCATTCTTTTCTGGGTATGTGTGCATCTTCCTTTCTGCCTCTAAATCCCTTAGTCAACTCCTGTGATTATATTTCTGCAAATTTCCTCCCAAGGTCTCTATCCTCTACAACCGTACTTTTTTTTTTTTTTTACATCAATACATCTATTTATGTGCAGATCATTGGCATTTAGGATATTATATTAACTGGTTAATATCCACTTTACTCCAATTCTTGAAATAGCTTAAATGAAATATATAAAAGTCTTCCAGCACTAGTATCTACTCTCTGAACACAGACTTGGGGATTATAATTCTCTTTATCCCTGAATTTGTCTTTGGAGCTGAAGCCAAGAATACTACCAAGAATGGCAATGGCTTGTACAGAATGAACAAGGGATTGCAAATTAACTGGAAACTACAGAGAAAAGCAGAGATGATTTATTTTCAACTTAAGAACATCAGACTTTGGAACAATCTTTCCCCTTTCCAATGGTGGTCTGTCCTCTGCTGACCCAAGGATTAAATGTCCTCAGATTTCATGCCCCTTTTGAAAAATCCTTCCTTCCTTCCTTCCTTCCTTCCTTCCTTCCTTCCTTTCTTCCTTCATCTCTCTCTCTTTGTCTTCCTCTCTCTTTCTCTTTTCCTTCCTTCTTTCCTTCCTTTCCTCCCTTCTTTCTTTCCTTCCTTCCTTCCTTCTTTCCTTGCTTCCTTCCTTCCTTCCTTTCTTTCTCTCTCTCTCTTTCTTTCTTTTTCTTTCTCTCTCTCTCTCTTTCTCTTTCTCCTTAAATAGCACCACCATCACCACCAATCACTCCTGTTTTTGTTCAAGCTAAAACCCTAGAAGTCATCATTGATTCCTCATTTTCTCTTATCCCCATATCCAAGCCACCATCAGGTTCTTTCAGTCCTACCTGCAGAACATATTCTGAATGCACCCCCTTCCCAGCATCATCACTGTTGCCACCCAGGCCAACCTGCCACATTCTTTTGCTCAGATCCCTGCAGTAGCCTCCTAACAGGTATGTCTGCTTTCACTCTTGCTTCCTGTAATCCATTCCCCATACAGCAACTGGAGGATTCTTTTCAAAATGCAAATTGGATCTCATCACTCCCCTGCTTACAATTCATCAGCACCTTCCACTGTACTTGGAATAAAATCCAAACATTTTAGCAGGACCCCTCAGTTCCTATCTGATACAGGTGCAGCCCAGCTCCCTGTCCTCCCCATCTACATCTCTCCCTCTTGCCTACCACACGGGGCACAGTGAAGGCCACGTTGGCTCTCTTTCTCTTCCTTCTTTACGGCACTTAGAACTAGCTACAATTATTATTTGTATCATGTTCTTGTCTTTTCTGTGTCCCTCCACTAGAATAAGCTTTGATGGTTTTGTTTGCTGCTATAGCTCTAGTACTCTGTATAGTGCTGAGCACACTGAGGTATAAACAGTTGTTGAAATGGATGAAGGAGTGAAATTTTCACCCCCCAATGAGCCACAGTCCCTTTAGGAAAACTCATCTCTGGAAGACCCACCATCGCTGTAGTCCTCACCTTTCCCTTCCTTTCCATCTGTCATGCTGCCCACCCTCCTGGACGGTACCAGACTCGGATCTGCCATTGGATTTCAACCAGGGGGTGTGTGTTCCTGGGATTCATAACTTGAGGCACTTTGACCTACAAGATAATCTTATAAAAGGGGGTTTTATAATACAGTCATGTGCCACATAATGGTTCAGTCCATGATGTACAGTCCATACAAGGGTGGTCCCATAAGATTATAATACCATACTTTTACTGTACCTTTTCTGCACTTAGTAATGCAAATACTTCCCTTTGTGTTACAATTGCTGACAGTACTAAGCACAGTCCAGTCCAGTCCCATGCTACATAGGTCTGTAGCGTAGGACTTAAGCCACACAGCTTAGGCATGCAGAAGGCTTTACCAGCTAGGCGTATGTAAGTGAGCTCTATCATGTTCACACAATGGTGAAATCCTGTAACCACACATTTCTTGGAACATATCCCTGTCATTAAGCAACATATGACTCTATATACATCCTTACATTTGAGCAAATCACAGTATTTATCACATCATATAGCTGAGTCTCCTGTCTGTATATCCCACTGAAAATTTCTCAGAGAAGGGACTTTGTTTTGAGCTCTCTGGTATCTCCATGCCTGGGACAGAGTCTGGGCTGTAGTGGGTCCTCAATAAATATGTTGAATGAATTAGTACAAATGAACTAATACAAGTAATGAAGTTCTGTGATCTTACGGGTAAAACAATTTCCCATGAACTAACCGAGGTGCCCCTTTAAAAGATTGCTTCTAAGTTTCAAATAAATGGTAAGCAAATGGATTGCTGAGATATAAGTCAGTTGTCAGGGGGAAAAACGAAGAAAGAAAGAAGAAGGAAGGGAGAAAGGAGGAAGAAAAAAGAAAAGGAAAGAAAGGAAGGAAAGAAGGAAGGAAGGAAGGAAGGAAAAAGAGATGGAAAGGAAAGGGAGAAAAAGGGAGGAAAAGGGAGGGAAAAATAAAAATAAAAGGGAAACTATTTCCCTTGCACAAAGTAAATCCAGAACTACCAAGTTTAGCACTAAACTGGTGGAGTCTCCCGTGTGGAGACTCCTGGGTGGGGTATGAGAAAACTGCGTTAAAATTGGCCTCTCCACCCTTTTTTTCCTCCCATTTGTTTTTGTCTCACTTTAATTATGCCTGCTTCCTCCATGCTGGCCTCCAGGAATGCACTGCATCCCTTTTTAATGATCTCGCAAATGACGTTTTTCATGTTTTGCCTTAGCACAGCTCAAGGTGAGCTGAAAGGCTTTGCTAAACTCTAAAGGAAAATCACAGGACAATAAACACTAAGGATACAACAAAAAGAGAAATATTGTGTTGCACAGAGTCCAGCCTTCTAGAAGGCTCTCTCGGGGCTGATTCACCAAGCTCACTCAGCTCCATCCCCCAACTGTTTCTCCAGCTCAGCAGGCCACCTACTGGAGCCCCTCACCTTCTAGCCCGGTCTAACCTGGACTAATGTTGGGGGCACCATTTGTAGACAACCCTATCCACTCCCAGAAATGCATTCCTAGACATCTTGAGACATTCCTAGACATCTTGAGACCTTCATGGTCAAGACAGGGTGCGATTCTTCTCTGTTCCTTCTGTCCCTGTCCTACTTGCAGAATGACCACCCTCTTTGCCTCAGGGGTCAGATTTTATCTTTCCATATCCATGTAACCAAACTTGAATAAAATATAATACTGGAGCCATCGAATAACAAGAAGTATATATGCTGATGGCCCGTTCTTTACAGTGTGTATTTAGTAAACCTTTCAGAAGATGAGAGTGTTTATTTTTGAGGAATTTGTGAAAGGCTTTTATCCATTTGCTGAACACTTGAATGGTCACTTCAACACCTCTCTAAATTAAATCACTGAAGTTGCACTATTACTTTAAAGTGGAAAAAGTTGTTATCCCTGGAGTGAAAAAATTAGGTTCAGCAGAAGAGGAACCCAAACTGAGCATTATAAAGTAAAATGCCACCAAGAGACACCAGCAGCACCTGGGAAGCTTCGTGCATCCACGCATGTGAGCTCACACCAGATGCAAACCTCGAGCCTTCATGGGCCAGGCATTTCATGATCTTCACTAATGAAAACTCAGTCAGTTAGAACTGGCCTCATTCTAATAGTCATCCTCTTGGGGTCTTCAGAAATTGTCAACAGGCTTGCTTTGCATTTCTATCACCCAGGGCAGTAGGGGGTAAGATTGTGCTTAACTGGAGGGAAGCAGGCAAAGGTGTGGCTAAAAACCACCTTCCAAGTAATGAGGCAGTACTGCAAGGGGAATAGTACCTGACTACCAGTAACCAAGGGAAGGTCAAGAAGAGGCAGGGCTGAGTATTAGCAGGAAGATCTCCCGTTTGCTGCAATCAGCTTTTCTGTCATGAATGACCATCGGGTCATTAACTGTTTAAATATTCAGATGAAGACAGCTGTGAAGTCCCCTTCCCTGCATCCCTTTGATGTTCTATAATAGGATACTAGGGAGGCATTTTCAATTGTCCCCTCCCTGCCCTATTCAGAAATTCTAGCCTTCAGGTGAGGTAAAAAGCAGCTGTGTTTACTACCTGTTCTAGAGAAGGCTCTGTATCAGTCAGGGGCCAGCACAGCATCTTACAGCTGGATCCGACTTCTGCCCCAATTATGGCATAGGCCCTATAACGGTCCACTACCTTAGATCATTCTCCTCTCTCAGTCTGTGTAGGGAAAGAACTGGGAGGAGGAATGAGCAAGAGATATGGAGCCATTGGTCTTCTGATGGAACATTCCGGAAGACAGGTAATGAACTCCCATCCTTTCTCCCTCTTTCTGCTCCCCCATCCCCAACCAGAAACCAAACAAAGGGCTTCAAGAGAATTCCTCATAAAGATTGGTGATGCTGTAAGAAGGGGTGCTGGGAGCTCACTGTGCATTTGAGCTTCTGTTAAGACAACAGGCTTGTGTGTACTGCAAAGGGAGCGCAAAGGCACAGACAAAGATGGTGGAGCTGAGAGGGCCAGTGGCAGAGATTGCTTGCCCATCATCTGAAAGGGCAAAGACATGTGAGTTTCTCAAGAATAAGTGGGCACCGTGCAAAGTGTCTACTTTTAGCCTTTTTGTCTGTACTCTGGCTGCCCAAGGGTGACCCATGGAGATACTCCAGAGAAATAGTGACAACAGAAAAGAGAATGACAACTGAGAAGTAACCACATGTTTATTCTTCATCCTCAGTCCCTCCTCCAGGCCCTAACCAAACAGGAAGAACTAGCACCAGAAGAGGCAGAGGGGAGAATTCCAGGCTGTGACACCAGATGGGAAGCTTTGAATCTGATGTAAGAATACAGTTTTAAACTAGACTCAATTGTTTCATAACTAAAAGTGAACTGAAAGTCTTGGAATCTACCTGAGATGCCATTAAGTGGTGACCATACTGGCCCCCAAAATGCTGTAATGTGTACCACTACACACCTATCACACCTATTAGAATGGCTAAAATCCAGAACACTGACAACATCAAATGTTGATGAGGATGTGGAGCAATAGGAACTCTCATTTATTACTGGTTGGAATGCAAAACAATACAGCCATTTTGGAAGATAAGCTGGCACTGCCTCACAAGCTAAACATTCTCTTACCATATGACCCAGTAGTCATGCTCCACGGTATTTACCCAAAAGGAATTGAAAACTTATGTCACACAGAAACCTGCACATGAATGTCTACACCCACTTTATTCATATTTGCCAAAATTTGGAAACAGCTAAGATGTCCTTCAGGAGGTGAATGGATAAACTGCAGTACATCTACACAATATAATATGATTTAGAACTAAAAAGATATGAGTTATTAAGCCATGAAAAGACTATGGAGAAACTTTAAATGCCTATTATTAAGTAAAAAGAAGCCAATCTGAAAAGGCAACATAATGTCATATCGTTGGAATCAAGTACAATTCCAATTGCATGACACTCTGGAAAAGCCAGAATGATGGAGACAGTAAAAAAAGATCAGTGGCTTCCTGAGGCTAGGGGGTAGGGAAGGATGAATAGGAGATACACAGAGGATTTTTAGGGCAGTGAAACTATTCGGTGTAATACTCCAATGCTGGATACATGTCATTATACATTTGTCAAAACCCATAGAAAGTACATCAAGAGCGAATCTTAATGTAAGCTATGGACTCTGGGTGATAATGTTGTGTCAGCGCAGGTTCACTGACTGTAACAAAAGCACCGCTCTGGTGCAGGATGCTAATAGTTGGGGAGGCTGTACATGTGCGGGGCGGGGGGTATATGTGAACTCCACTTTCTGCTCCACTTTGCTATAAACCTAAAATTGCTCTGAAATTGTTTTTAAGATGTGCTGCAATGAGGACATGGGATGTGACTGTGACTGAGGCTCAGTGTCTCGGGTGCCTCTCTTAGAGCACAAGACAGCCTCCATTCATGCCATTTAAAAATTCAGGAAGGGAGGTGGCCAGCCCTGTCCTCTCCTTGCTGTGCTTTCGCCATCATTTGCTGGGCTGTGGAGGCTGTTCTGTAGAAACCAAGAACCTGAGCAGAGAACAGGAAAGTGTGGATTGGAGGAAACCTACAGGAAACAGTGGGGTGGAAGCTGGTATGGGGAGGTCCACCCACTCTTCCCCAGGGTGGGAGTCAGTGTGGCTGGAAGTCCACTCTCAACAGAAAGCTGTGCTGGGCAGAAGTCTTGGAAATGGACACACAAGGAGGGCTTAGGAAAGCGAATTCAGGGCAGGACCATTCTCACCAAGATGAAATTCAGTTTTACCATGAAATACATACATACGATTTTCTTCCACATAGGACTTTTAAAATCTCATTTTAAAAACTCAGACTTTTTCTAGTTTTAATTTTGAGAACTCAAGAGCTAAACTTGCCAAAGAGGATTACAAGGCGGTTGAGTGTATCAGTATAGCAATAGTGCTGAGCTAAAATACATTCAAATGAGCAAGAATTAAATATTAGTGTGAAATATCTTTAATTATAATAATTTGTACCTTAGTGGCCCAATATGCTGGTAGTACCATAGCTAAAGATATTAGAATACAATTTTCATCACAAGAGTTCTCTTTTAAAGACTCTTAACAGACAATACAAAAAGAGAGAGGCTTTATAACTTACTGATGGGAAGGAGTCACAATCGAGGACTCTGAGCATCTTATGCATGTTATCACAAGCTTCAAAGGGCTCAGGCAATTGTAAAAGAGAAAACTCTAATTCAGGGCCACCAAAAGTATGTTCAGTGGGAGAGGGATATAAAAGACATTAAAATGGACTTAATGAGCTGGCTTGGTGTTTAACCTCATCCTCCTATACATATACATAAGTGACATAAGTGACTGGGTTCTCTTATGCAGGCCAAGGAGAGGGGCTCCAGGAGGCACTAAAGAGTGTGCAAAAGATGGACCAAGAACCTCAAGGTCAGAAGTCAACAGAGAAGAGCCTCTGTAGCTGAGAGAAAAGAAGGCTGCATGGGGGATTCCAAAGAAGAGGCTGACAACCTCAACTGCAGAGAAGAGTCCATTTGGGACGAATTTTCACACATTGGTGCTTCACTAGAATGACATCATCTGAGCCTGGACTGCAGAACTGTGTCATGGGTGACACTGTATCATGTGTAAATGAGATCCTTCCAGTATCAACTTTCTTCTCTTTCCTTAATGGAATCAAATTATAAGACACGAGAATGTTGGCAGGTGGGAGAGTTTCTCCGTGAAGCAGAGCCAGAGGCCAAGGTGTATCTGCTACTAGTTTCCCAAAGAGTGCGATGCAAGAGTGAGGGATAAGGAGAGTGAGGCAAGGGAGGATTCAACTGGCTGATAAGCAGCACATGTCTGCACCCCTGTTTCCACATGGCCATGGAGGCAAAGCATGCATACAGTCGTTGTAAAGCCACCTAAGGACAAGGTGTCCATCAGCTCCTAAGGTGCTGTTGATTTCATAGTGTAGGATTTATAGAGAAGAGCTGGTAACCAGACAGGTAGGTGTAGGGCTGGGCAGGAGCTGGGATTTAGACCTGGGCAGGTGCAGTTAGTGGTAGGGGACTGGCCCAGGGGCAAAGCTGGCCTCTGAGACTGAAAATCATCTCCAGTCCAGGTTGGGGATCAAGAAGAAGCTAAGTGCCCCTTGAAGTGGGGCAAGAGCTAGAGCAGGAGCTACTGCACCAACCACTGTTTGGTATCCATGTGACTGACTGCTTGCTTGGGCCTGGGAAACACTGGGTTCTCAGGAAAGTCTGTTTGATGGGAAGAATGGGGGATCATTTATTTACGGGCTTTTGCCTTGCACTGCTTAAGGATCCCAACACGGGTGTTGACTTCCCTACACTTCCAAGCTGAGCATGTTCAGGCTTCAGAGGAGTCCATCTGAGCTTCGTATCTCAGCATCAACAGGGAGGCACCAAGCCATAAGGTGAGAGGTATGTAAGGCAGGCAAGATGCTGTGCAGTCAGATGGGACCCCACAGAGAGCCGGTTATCACAGCAGGGGCTGGAGCATAGCAAAATGACCAATGGTCTCAAAGTCAGGCAGAGCCAAGAGACTCTGAGGCAGTGGGGGAGAGGCGGCATCTGCTACAAGGAGGAGGTTAAGCCACAGGACTCCCTATCTCTTCCTTCTGCCATTCCACCATAGCTGAACACCCCTGGCCCCACGCAGGTTTTCCCAGACCCAGCATTACTTAAGCAGCTGCAGCTTAGCCCACTTTCTTTCCAAATTTGCTCAGCTGTGTACATCTTCAGCCTCCATGGCAGGCTGACTTGGTGCCTTCTGCTGACTACTCAGTTCCCACTTTATGCCTGAAATCATTGTTTTTGTTCACTTGCCCCATGGGAGCTGACTCCTGAGTACCCCTAGCTCACAGCTCAACACTCATAGCTCTGGAATTCCTCCAAATAGTCCCTTTTCTGGTCCAGGGATGTGACTAGATCTCCATTCTGTTATCACATCAGTAACCTTACTAGTCCTCTAGACTTCCTAAGATACCTGGGTTTGAGGGTCTAAACATAAGCTCAGAGCCTGGGTGTCTGTCCTCAGGGACAGATTCCTTAAAGCCAATTCATCTGTGCATAAGACTCCTCATTTCTGGGCCCACCCACTTCAAGGGGCACTTAGCTTCTTCTTGACCCCCATCCTGGAATGGAGATGGTTTTCAGTCTCAGAGATCAGCTTTGCCCCTGGGCCAGTCCCCTACCACTAGCCATACCTCACGGGGTCTAAATCCCAGCTCCTGCCCAACCCTATACCTACCTGTCTGGCTACCAGCTCTTCTCTATAAATCCTACACTATGAAATCAACAGTAACTCAGGAGCTGATAGACACCAGCTTTACAAGGACTGTAAAAGGTATGCATTCTTTGCCTCCACGGCCAGGTGGAAACAGGGGTGCAGACACATGCTGCTTATCACCCAGTTGAACATGAACAAAGCCTCGGGTGACTCTGCACAGGGGCCATACTGCACTCGCTAGCCTTAAAACAGCCACAGAAAGGAAGGAGGTTAGTTATTGGAAGCACTAGAAAATCTAGCTAAGCCTGCTTGCAGGGCTCCTGCCATGACATTTGGCACATACCTGAAGTAGGGGCAAGCTGTAGCCTGTGTCTCTCTCTCTCTACCTCTTTCTATATCTCTTCTCTATTCTTTCTTTTCATCTCCTCTCTATATAATATTATGATATAGATGGTAGGCTTGGCACTTAAAGACCTTCCCAATGCCAGCAGCTTCTTGGTTGCAGACCTAGAATAGAGCACTCACTCTGATTCTCAATGCAGGGACTCACTACCCCAGCAACCGCACCATTGGTATCCCCTGGAACTAACTCATGTCCTCTCCCAAGATTCACACAGTGTGGGCAGCTCCAAGGCCCTGACAAAGGGCCTTTCTCCTCCACGTGGGTGATGTCAGGAGATAGTGATAGAAGGAAGTAGCTCCACTTTAAGTCCACAAAGCTGAGCCTTAAGTAACTTGCCACTGGCATCTGTGCTCTGCCCGTAGCACAGACAGAATTGCTACCTCACCCTAGTTCTTCCCTCTGATGAAATGCCTTAAAGTTTCCTTTTGTAAACTCGGCTGAGTAAGAACCAATAATGGAGGTCACTGCCAAGTCTTATCACAGCAACGTCTTTCATGTTGCACTAATAAATTTCAGAGTGCTTAATCACTCACATTAATGGGAAGGGGGTTACATCTTTAGAGAGGCTTTTTCCCGAGGTTAATATTTCATGCTAAATCTATTCACTCTTTTGACATTTTTGTGACCTGTGTACAGCAGCCTCATATGTTCACAATAATGTTCAAATTGAAAGAGTATGATGATCACTTCACAATATAAAAAGTACTCTTTGTTAAGTCAATTTTAAGCATCTTGTTACACTTAAGACTTGTGGCCAATCAGATATGTTCCTTTTAGAGATCTGTTTCCTTTATTTTCCCAGGATTGCAATATTTGGAAAGGCTAGAGACTGTTGACTTAGCTGAGGTTCTCAAGAATCCATATGTTTCCTGTCCTCTATTAATGGTTAATTACCTTTAGACAAGTGAATGCGATCTATTGAATTAAAAACTTTAAGCATCTGGAAGCATCTGGAATTGTTACCCTAAATTTGGACCTGACCTCGAGTTTCTGTTTAGTTGTTTAGATAAAGGTGGTATGTCCTAGTACTAGAAACACGACCAACACATGTTCCATGCCATGTGCTAGTTCTTTATATATGTCGTACATTCAGTGCTCGCAAAAACCCAGCAAGCTAGGCATTCTGATGTTCAATTCTCAGGCACAGTAACTAGGGCCCAGAAAGGATAAATGACTGGCCCAAGTGTGTGGCAGAACCAGCAGCACAGCCTCTCAACCCCCCGGCCAGAATCAACTCCAATATGCAGAAATTATCACCCTGTTTTGGATTCAAGTGACAGAAGTCATACGTGTTATTCATTTGGGCAACGAGGATTCTGCAGGCTCTCATTGGGCAGAGTGAGACTTGCATTCCACTCCATGCCAAAAAACAAACAAACAAACAAACAAAACCACCAAGGGATAAAATTGTTTTTTTTTTTTCCTTAAATTCTACCAACATTATCACTGTTCTGGGAAAAAAAAAAAAAAAAAAAGCAAAACAGTATGTAGTTACTCTTGGAAGTGTGGTCCTCTACAGTGTGACACCTTCTGAAGTCAATGGGACTTTCTACAGCACATGCTAGCAGTAGACCCGGGACTGGATATGTCTCAGTAGGAATCTAGGGACTGAAATTTCTCTTAGGGAAGGCCCTTGCAGAAGAGGAGAACATTTACTTTTCCCAAGGGTATTCTATTTCTAAGGACTCACATGGAATTTTTAGTTCTTTTTGCTATTTTTAAAATGGTCTAAGGGTTACCTCTAAGTCCTGACCACAATATTCCCTCTTCTCAGGAAAAAGAATGCTCCCTCTTCAGCTGGAGCATGTTTTATGCATTGCAATGGGGCACTCTGCAGATCCATCCTTTCTGCACATTAGTGACTTGTCTGGGTCTAATTTAGGCCACAACACACATTGGGCAGGAACTCGTTAATTCTATGTTCTCTTCAATGTTCAGCAGATTTTGTTCACTCAACAAATGTTAAATGCCAGTAATAACTAACACCTTCTCTCTCTAAATAAAGCACTATTTTGAGACAGCAAATACATGACCATTCTGATTTCATCTTTTATTTAGAGAACAGGGGGGAAAAAAGCCACACACAAAGATTCTGTCAGCAATGCTTGAATTTCAACATCTAAAACTGGGTCATGGTGACAGGATGGAGCATATGAGATGCTAAGGAGTCCAGAAGCACTGCAGTGATCTGGGAGTGGTAACAATAGAGAGTGTCTTCTGCAAGTCTTCAGGAAGGGGACAGGGTGGGAGAGCAGAAAGGTCACTGGATGGGGAATCTGCCACCGAGCCATCCTCTGGGGTCAGCCACTACTGTTACCTGCGCTCCATGTAGCTTGTACTTTCCTTTTCATGGGATTCAGGGATCAAATTAGATGATATCAGGAAGCAGTCTGTTCATTCACTTAAATCATTCATATATTGAATATGTTTATCGGGTGCCTGCTTTGCATTAGATATGGGGAATACGATGGTGAGCATGGCCCTCAACCTCATATAACTTAGAATAGGGGAGATACTAATTAAATAATCTCAATGTAGCTATAAAATTACACATGTAATAAATGCTGTAGAAGAGAGTGTGTTTAGAATTAGAAGAGATACTCAAAATACTTAATAGGCACTGACTAATCAGAACCTACATAGCTCTTGGTGGGTGAAAGGCTCCATGTTGTGCTTGGAAGTAACTCTTTAATGGCTGAAGGATATGGATTCAGGGTGGTGGTTACTTAAAAACTTGCATAAAAATACTTCAATTTTTGCAACCAGTGTTCTGGCTAAATATTAGTTTGCACAAAGGCTTAAAATGGAAGAATTTTCTTTGGGCTGGAAGGCTGATAAAAGATTTCTTATGGGGGTAACATTCAATCAAGACCTGAAGAATAAGTAAGAATTCACTAGGTAAAGGGAGGAGGAGAAGTCATCTAGTGGTAGAGAGTGCAGCATGTGCAAAGGTCCTGTGACAGGAGAGGTGAAAATGTGCTTGAGGAGCTTGAAGAAGTCCAGTATAGCTAGAGAACTGTAAACAATGGGAGATTCACAAGGGATGAAGCTGAGGGGTCATATGTGAACCAGGACATGCAGAATTTTGCAGGCCAGGGAAAGGATTTCACTTTTTTCCCTAAAAGCAATGAGAAGACATAGAATATTTTACGCTGAGAATGGCAGAATGGCATGCAGAATGCAGAATGGCATGGCCAGATCTGCACTCTACAAAGGAAACTCTGGCTGCTGTGCAGAGTAGGGATTGCAGTGGGAGTAGTGGCCAGGCTGACACTGCCACCCAGAAAGTTTGATGGCTCGGAGTAGGATGCAGGTAGCAAGAGTACAGAGAGAATAGTTTCTTACAGAACTTGGCAGGTGATGGTCATTCACTGAGATAGGAAACACTCGAGTAGGCTAGGGCATGCTGGTGATGGGAGCTAGGAAAAAGGTTATTGGGAGAGGAGCTTTCTGTGTTGAGATAAAGGGAGCTCTGCAGTCTCCAGAGTGAAACCTGAGCAAGTGAGAATGACTGGACCAGAGGTGTGCATTTGTGAGTCATCTTTGCAGTGATCACTGATGCCTGGAGAATGGAGGAAATGGCTTTGGGAAGAGGAGTGAGACTGGGAAAGGGCCTTGAGAAATTCCAGCAGTTAGTGGCTGAGCCTTTCCCTGTGAAGAAGACTAAGAAGTGCCTATAATGGGCAAGGGCCAACAAGGTGGTGTGGTATCAAGGGATCCAAGCAAAGAACATTTAATAAACAGGGAGTGGATACCAATTGTCAAATAAGATGAGGACTGGAAATGCCTACTGGCTTGATTTCTAGAGAGGTTTCACTAAGGGTTTAGTGAGAACCGTTATATGTATGTGTGTGTGTGTGTGTGTGTGTGTGTGTGTGTATTTTTTTCCCTTAACTCTTTACTTTGAGCTAATAACAGACTCACAGTTGCCAGTAGAGTCCACAGAGGTCCTCTGCTCTCACCACCCAGCTTCCCTCAGTGGTAACATATGTAAGCACAGTGATAGCGCATCACATCTGCATAAATGGAGCACAGGAAATTGACATTGGACCCTTGCAATTAACTTGACTACAGACTTTAATCAGATTACAGTAAGCATAACTTTGATGCAGCAATGAGGCAGAAGTTAAATCAGAGTGGGCTGGGCAGGGAGTGGAAAGAGACAGGCAGTGTAGATGGTAAATATTTATTAGGTTCTGCTCTTTGCCAGGCTCGGTGCCAGACACTGGGCACAGTGTGGAACCCTGGAGGAAACCTTCAAATCCACAAAATCCGGACAAATAATTCAGTGGAAAAGAAACAGAGGATAATAATTTACCTCCAGCAGTGAGCACTGGTATCAGAGGCAACAAGAGGGCTGGGGACCAGGAACTCTCTAGTGCAGTAGCCCCCGAGAGCATCCAACCTCTGGCAGTGGCAGGAGAAAATATGCTCAGATAGAGGCAGACTCATCAACACTCTCCCTTCAAGACAGACTTTCTGGGGAGAACAGATTCCATTGGGCCGTGTAAGTAGTCACACCTTCCTATGAAAGTGTGGCCACTTTCTTCTGTTCCATATCATCGAAGTTGGCTACCCCCAGCCAACCTGATACCCCCAGGTATCAAGCAGCCACCGATATCCTGGGACACATTTTATATTCGTCCCTCACTTCAACTGGTGGATGAACAACCATCCACCAACTAGAAAAATAATGAAATATATGAGACCTTGAAGGGCAGATTTTACCACTAGTCCACATTCCAGCACCTCCCTCACTGGGGTCTTTCCATGAAGCTCTGTTTTCAAAATGGAGGGAGGCAAAAGAGAGGAGGTCAGAGGAGGAGGCGGCGGTGGTTGGGGGTGGCAGCAGGACTTGGCTGCTCCCTGGACTGGGGCCATGGAAGGCCTCCTCCAGACAGGTGCCTTCAGACAGGTGCACGGCTGGGAGGTCTCCCCTCCCTTTGCTTCATTGCATCTTGACGGGCAGGGATCTAAAGAGCCCTGGCTGTTCCTCATGTGAGAGGAGCTGCAAGGGGGTACTGGCCCTGCATACTAATTGGCCAACTTTAATGACTTTTCTTCCTCTCCCTCCTACCGCCACAATCCCTTCTTCCGAAATCACCAGCTCGGCTCCAGGCGGAGGAGGCTTGCTGCCATGGCAACTGAGCCTTCCAAAGCTGGGAAAACTCACCATCGGGATGTGGGGAGAAAAATTCCACTGGTGAATTTCCAAAGAAGAAGGGCTCAAAGGGAAGGGAGAGGGAGAAAAATGGTTTGGGGAATGATGTGGTTGGAGATGGGGAGCTCCCTGGTTGAGAACCGACCAGGGGATGCACCCTACAAATGTACCACTGGACAGATAAACTCCCATAGATAATGCCTGGGTGAGAGGATTCAGGGCCTGGCACTGAGAGACTTCATCTGCATAACTAATCTTCATATCGCCTCATCCACGGGGTGCCCAGCACAGAAATGCGGAGGGCAGCAACGTGTCCGCAATGTCCTTGTCTCGTTAATAAGATGCTACCTATGTACTCAGCAAAATGTATTAGAGATGGAATGTGCTCTGATCAAAACGTGAATTTTGCCACTGAGGGCAAAAACGAATTACCATTTTTGCTCTGCTGGAAAATCATATTTGAAACACCATTATCCCTCCTTTGAAAAAGAGAGGAAACATATCAATATAAGGTGTGAGCTTCCCTAATAAATCGCTTCAGGGGAGGGACGAATCCATCCAGGTATGTTTGCTGGCCAATTTGCTTGGAGGCAGCCTGCTCCTACCCAATGTGACCTAAGACTTTTGATGTTGCTACGGGGAAAGATGCCGGGCCAACAGCATTCGGAGCCTTTGTATCCTCTTCAATAATTGTGAGAGGACAAAAATGCAATAGACAGTGAGGGGTGGGGGTGATCCTCTGTAATTGTGGGGTGCCCCTCAGCATTGTCCTTTCTGAAACACTTCCATTCATTCCCCTCTGTTCTTTAAGCCTCCCCTTCAGGTCTCTTTTCTTTCTGTTGCTAAAGCAGGGCAGTGCTTCTTGCGTCATGTGCCCATGGCATCATTTCTGAAACACCCCAGTGTTCAGGAGCTGGCACACGTAATGTCAAAGGGGTGTTTAGTTCTCAAAACCAAAGCAAACACACACACAAATGTTCTCTTTGGAACCAACGTGGGAGAGTTTCTAAAGGCTGACCACAATGTTTCTGACAGTTTCCTTCACTCAAAGGAATGGGCAAATTCCACCATGCCTTTATCTGTGCCTGACAACACAGAAACAAGCCAGGGCTAGAAGCTCACTTAACATCCAAGTCAGGAAACCCTCAGAGCAAAAGAGTGCCTGGGTTTGGAGAACGAATATAAAACCATACAAAATGGGAGGCAATTGGTTTTCAGATGGAGCAATCAGTGCAGAGAAAAGCCTTATTTGTCCGTATTAAGTAAGATACACAACAATGTCACATTCACCTTTTTTCCTCTGATGTCATTTTCGCCACAAAGACTCTGTGACATGCTTGACTCCCAAGTCCTGGCTCTCAACGTGACATTTGACAAATCTTTCATTCATTTCATTTCAACAAATACTTATTGAATAAACTCTGCTAGATGCCCGGGATACAAAGATGAATATCTGCCTGGCCTTCTTTGAGAGGTTATTGGAGATAATAGCAAGCTCCTATATTTCTAGGCTCCTTCCAGTTTTCAAAGCATTTCATCTAATTTAATCCTCAGGACCAGCCTGGCAGTGCATAGATAACGTCTATGCCGCCTGAGCAAGGAGTGAAAGGCAGAAAACCCTCAGCAAAAGATGCCACCAATGTTGGGATATCGTACTTATTATTACCAACTCACTTTACACCTAGGAACTTTATGTACTAAAATTGTATGTTCTTTAGGTACAAGGTACTAGACTGCCTGGGTTTGAAAAACCTCTCAGGAGATTAAATATATTTGCCTTCAAAGACATTTTTTGAAAGTGAGGACACTTTATCCAGAAAGAAAAGTGGTTTTACTTTTAAAGAAGACTACAAAAAAAGACATTTTCAAAGCAATGGCTTGATGAGGTAGAAAAAACACTGGACAAGGAATCGGAAGGCTTATAGCCTGGTTCTGCTCTGCGGCTTTTGGAAAATGAGAAAATTGAGCCAGATTACTCTACACTGCAGGTCAAAAACCCTGCATGACTTTCACGGTGGGTCTGAAATTATGTATGTTGTTCAGCAGTTCTTGAAAAAAGTGGGATCAATTGCAGTTTCAGAAATTATGCAATTGGTTATGACATATATGTAGTCATTTAACTGCCAACACTGGGGTAATGTCAAGAAATGAATGGCATTTTCAATGGCTTATTATTTTGAGGTATCCTCTCACATGTATTATGGGACCAGATAAGGATGGAAGTATAATACCTGGAAAAAAATAGACATGCCATAAATATCTGGTTAACAAATACAAAAATATATGGGAGAATAAATGAAGAACAGATGATTTTAAGGAGCAAAGAACAAAATTTTGAAGTGGTGACAACTGAGAATATAAAGAGAGAATTTTCTGAGAAGAGTAGTGAAGTATTTAGTGCCTCAAACAAAAGCTATGCAACCAAGAAACAAAATAGTGGTTTGTGGGGTGGGGTGGCGTAAGCTGTGCAGGCCCAGTGGTAAAAGTTTGAATTGTACTACTTTAGTCCTACAGGTCTTTTCTTGAGGTTTGGTGATTTGCTGCTCAGTAGCTGAGGAGCTTTGGCTGAGTAACCTGTATTCTCTGATTTGGGATATTTGCATTTGGAAGATGAGGTTGTTTCTCTTCCAGCTCCAAGGATAGCATAATTTTGTGCAGATCCAACTACCAGATTTAAAGCCAGAGTCCCAGCTTGTGTCAAAAATATCTGTCACCTTATGCCATTTGATGCAGTCAGATAAGCCACTCCTGGTAGCCTGGGCCCCTCGGTATGTTGGCCTATGGGTTGGCACAGTGACAGTGCCTCCAAGGCCAACCTGCCTGTTGTGCCGTTGCCCAGCAGTGCTGGCTGACTTTGTAGGCTGCCTGCCTACCAAGGTCCTTCCTGTAGCACAGGCAAGTGGCCTGGCATCACCTGTCATTACTTGATCTGAGTAAAATGGTTTCACCCTCATGATAACCCAGGTTCCCCATTCAAAGAGCTCAGGCTGATTAGGACTTCATGTTGGCCCTGTAAGTGCGCACACAGCTGTAGAGCTGATTTTCCTTGCTGCACCAGGGCCCCATCACAAAGTTTTCTATGATTCTCTAATGCAGTGGTTCTCAAACATGATGGGAGAACTGTCTCATTCTTCAGGAAGATGTGAATGAGTGTATGAATGAGTGTGTGAGTGAGTGTGTGTGTGAATGAGATGAAACTTATAGATTAAGTTCTCAGGGTGATCCTGATTCACACTCTCTGATCTCCCACCCCTTAACAACCCTGGGTTTACATGAGATCACCTTAATTCCACAGACAGACATTCAAGGACTTCACACCTTCCAGAGTCCTCTCTCACCAAGTAAGTCCTTGCTCTCTCTCTCCCTCCAGCCATGGTGGCCTATCTATGGCCCTCCCCTGCCTCTAACAGTGTGGCTGCATTTTCTGGTGAAATGTACTCACATCTCTTCTAGATCTCACCAGCTCCAAATATCCTTCAAGATGTAGCTCAAGCTTCTCTGTGGCACTCTACTGAAACTACCAGCTCACAAGGGCATCTCCAGCATTTACACCAGATTAAAAGTGCTCCTAGGCCGGGCGCGGTGGCTCACGCCTGTAATCCCAGCACTTTGGGAGGCCGAAGCCGGCGGATCACGAGGTCAGGAGATTGAGATCATCCTGGCTAACATGGCGAAACCCCGTCTCTACTAAAAATACAAAAAATTAGCCGGGCGTGGTGGCAGGGGCCTGTAGTCCCAGCTACTCGAGAGGCTGAGGCAGGAGAATGGCGTGAACCTGGGAGGAGGAGCTTGCAGTGAGCCAAGATGGTGTCACCGCACTCCAGCCTGGGCGACAGAGCGAGACTCCGTCTCAATTTAAAAAAAAAAAAAAAAGTGCTCCTAGAGTGGAACTATATCTATTGGCGCAAATCTGTGTCCCCTGCAGAGCCCCATGGGGACTAAATAAGCACTTGATGATTGATGGGTAATAAATACAACAGTAAAGATTTTAATTAAGTAACTGCAGTATTTAAGGAGTTGAATAAGAAATTTACAACATTGAAGAATAGGCAAATAGATATAATCACTAATTAATAATATTAGTTAACATCATTAATTACATGTAGGGCAACATTATAAGGAAAATACAATAAAAGTTCAGAAGTTCTACCATTAAAATTCTTTTTGTGAAAATAAGTTAGAAGTGTATTTTCTGCATCCTAAAGTATAATTTAGTGGAAGTAAGTAAAACAATCAAGAAAATACTATTTAAAAAGAACATTGAAAGCAGTAAATTTTCCTCATGTGTACCATTGCTTAGTTAATGTTTCTGCTAAGAAAAATAACTTTTAAGTTGTTCAACTTGGTGTCACTGATTTTTCATTCTTAATGCTTCACTACCCTTTGATTCCTCAAAAATGAATCACCAAGCTTTAAATTTTTTGTAAAGTTAGGAGGGAAATACAAAGAAAAGGAAAAGTAAGAGAAGAAGTTTTAAGTAATAGAGGGAAGAAAATATTTATTCTCTGATTTTCTCAAGGACTAGTGATCCCCTTTGTGCATGGACTAAAGAATACTATTTGCAATTTTCTGACTTAAAAAATGGAGATATGTTCCTTATCCTTTTATTTTTATAAAACTGTATCAAAATCTATGAACATGAGTTATTCAAATGTACTCACTAGATCACTTCTTCATTCAGCAAACCAATTCCTGACCAGAAATTAATGAGGGACAGCTAGTGGTGCTCAATTAACATAAAACTTCAAGAATGTTCTTTCAGAGTGGTATTAGGTTACAAGGCTGGACTTCTTAACAAATTATTTTCACCCTGACATGTGAAATTGGGTCAACTTGGGTCTTAAATGCTTGTTTTTTCAAATCAAAAGGTATCAAATATATGATCCCATTTATAGGAGAAGGTGTGATTTTCTACCCTCCCTCAGCTTCATCAGAAATAGCCCCAGCTAATGAACTTCATATTTCCTCTGTGAAATCACCTATGTTTCAAAACCCAATTAGAAGACCATCTGTTCTAATCTCAAGGACACTTTTGCATGTTTTCTAGATGTATGTTAGAATGTCTTGAGCGGAACAGTTAAATTATAATTACCTTTCTGGACTTAAACACAGTGAATGCAATGGTGGGTTCCCCAATTATGGGCAAAGGCCACCCTTCTGTCTCCTGCTCTGTCTCCCTTATATTCTCTCTAGACCTCTCTTGTCTGTTCTCTCCAGTAATTCATCAGGTTCACTGTATCTAAAGGAAACAAGTCTGTCAACAAATGAGACACATAAATGACCATGACACTTTTCAATATTGTAAGGTGGCAAAAAAGGTTTCAGTTGTGACTGGAGCAGTCCCTCTAGAGCAGGGGTCCCCAGCTCCCAGGCCATGGACTGGTACTGGTCCCTGTCCTGTTAGGAACTGGGCCACGCAGCAGGAGATGAGTGACAGGCAAGAGAGCATTACTGCCTGGGCTCCCCCTCCTATCAGATCAGTGGTGGCATTAGATTCTCATAAAAGCACAAATCCTACTGTGAACTGTGCACGTGAGGGACCTAGGTTGCATACTCCTCATGAGAATCTAGCTAATGATGATGACCTGAAGTGGAACAGTTTCATCCCCAAAACATCCCCACAACCCCTGTCCGTGGAAAAATTGTTTTTCACAAAACTGGTCCTTTGTGCCAAAAAAGTTGGGGACTGTTGCTCTAGAGAATTACTATCAGACAGTCTGAATATGGAGGGCAGGGGGGTGGGAGGGTTGAAAACATCACAATTTCTATTGGTTTGGGGGCCGTTTGTGAAAGGGTAGTCATCTCCAGGTTTCAAGTAGTAGTCAGATAATAATTGTAATTTAACCTGCCCATGCCTTCAGACAGCAAGCCCTGTTCAAACTCTGAGAGGTTGTTCTACAAAGAATACAGAGAGCATCTATGTGTAATTAAAGCTCCAGCTGCAGGAATCTGCTCATTAGAATTTCAAAGAGTCCTGGAGACCAGCTCTTCTTAGTGTTCCTTGCCCCTTCCCGCACCCTGTCCTCATTTCATCCTCTTTCCCATCCTTTCTAGCTTTACAATTCACCTCTGAACAGAGGAACACCTAACAGTCCTACTTCTTAATTAAACTGTGTGATCCTTGAAGGTGTGTCTTACTTGTCTTAACACAGAGCCTTAATCAATATTAGCTGAATTAATGTAAGTTCCCTTTACCCATTCAGATGCTGACAAGAACATTACTTCCATGCAATGAATCTTGCATCTTAAAATCTTGAACTTTATCTCTAATTATGCCTAACCAATTCAAAGAGAGTAGATTTCAATCTTCAGAAAGCTACCACAATAATATTTTCTGTATTTATACCAACAATGAGCACAAAGATTACTCAGTGGGTAGATATCACTCTCAATACGTTAGTTGCATAGCTGAAAGATCAGACTACTAGCAATTAACAGACCTTAGGCTGTACAGTGAATATTAAGCAAGTTCAAATCCTGGATTTCAGTATGTATTGATGGTGTGAAAGTATAAACAGAGCTTTTTTCCTTGACAGTGGAGCTTTTGGGTAGATTTTATCAGTAGCCCCTATAACGTGCCCAGAGGAGTCTGCCCTTAGTAAGGCTCAATAAATGTTAGTCACATCAACCACAGAGTTCAGCTGATCATACCTCCTTCAAATTGAGATACAAATTATAGGGTTTTCAGAAAGGGCAACTTCATTTTGTATCACTCATAGAAAAAGAACGCAAAAATAATGTCAAGAGATTGGTTAAAATCTGACTAGCTATTCCCTATCTGCCTGACTTATCTAAATGAAAATGATTTATTAACAAAAGACTTGGTTGTTTCTGCAAACACCCTTGCTGGGACAGATATGTGATTTTTAAAGTCTCCTTTTCCTAAGAAGACAGTCTTGTATCTGTAGCTTAATCAAAGGCATTTCTATGACAGGAAGACAAAGTCATACTCATAATCTATAATAATAGCAGGGGCTCCACAGTTTTACCGTTTTATATGTTAATACTGCTTAAAGTTTTGTAACACATTTCTTTCATTTGATCTCCACAACAACCTGCTGAAGATACAGGGTGGAGACAACAAAAAAATGAAATAGAGATGTTAAGAGGTTTTTTCTTTGGCAACACAGTACAATAGTGACAAAGATAAGACAGGAACCTAGGACTCTAGACTCCCAATAGCAAGTCTTTCTAGTTTATAAACAAACTACTTCTTAACAAACTGTGGTTAATTTTTTAAAATCTGAGAACTTGCTCTAAACAATTTTTGTGGTATCATATAGTGGTGGTTCTCAGCTTCTTAGCCTGTGGTCCCCAGGCCAGCCATACTGTCTTGATCTGAGAACTTGTAAGACTTGAAAATTCTAGGCTTCCACCTCCACCCTAAGCTTACTGAATCAGAAACTGTGGTAGAAGCTAGATATCTATTTATTTTATTTTATTTTTATTTTTTTATTTTTTATTTTTTTGAGATAGAGTCTCGCTCTGTCACCCAGGCTGGAGTGCAATGGTGCGATCTTGGCTCACTACAACCTCCGCCTCCCAGGTTCAAGCGATTCTCGTGCCTCAGCCTCCGAGGAACTGGGACTACAGGCATGCACCACTATGCCAGGCTAATTTTTGTATTTTCAGTAGAGATGAAGTTTCACCATGTTGGCCAGGCTGCCCTCAAATTCCTGACCTCAGGTAATCCGCCCACCTGAGTCTCCCAAAGTGCTGGGATTACAGGTGTGAGCCAACACGCCCGGCCCTGAAATTTGTTTTAAGGGGGTCTCCAGGTGACTCTTATGCAGGCCAGAGTTTGAAAACCACTCCCCTAGATTATAAAGGCTAATCGTCACTGAAGTACCTCATTGAATCCTCACAGCAACCCCAAGATAGGTAATTCTGTCATTACAATTTTGGATATGATGAAACTGAGGCTCGAAAGAAAAGTCAACATTTCTAAGCTCATGAAGTCAGTAGGAGGAAACTGAAACAGAAACGTATGTGTTTGGCTAACTCCAGAGCCCTAGCTCCAAAACCCATTGTCCCATGCCTTCCACAATAATTGTCAGAAAGGGTGTGACCCTAGAGTTCAAATCTGCTCACCTACAGTTTCTACTTAAGTAAGACTACTTCTTTTCTTCACAATGGACCTTCACATTTAAAATGAAAGCTATCACATCCCTCCACTCAAATCATGTAATTTGTGGGAGCAGGTAGGGACGTTAAAATAACTAGTTTTTTTGTACTTGACAGTGGAAATCTGAATTTTTATGGGGAACGAGCCTACAAATACCCAGTGGGATCAAGGCTCCCACAGCTCAGGTCTCTTTTTACACTATCCCAGATTTAGAATTGAAGAGCACTTTTGATCACTGAGGTCTCCACATGTTTGATACTTATTTTCTAAGTGGTCCTAGGGAAATAAAAAGTTAATCAACCTTAGTTTCCATTAGTAGAAGTAGCCCAAGGGTTCAAAGACAGTTGTTTATAGTCAGACAAGGAATTAAAACAATCGTGAAGGCCTGAATTCCCAAAGAGGAAGTCCCCGATGGAAGCCTTGACTGCTGTCCTTCAAGATGCTTTTCCGAGAACAACAGGTGCTCTGCGGTGTTGTCTTAGAATCTGTTGGTGCTGATCCCAGGACAGAGCCTGTCTCTAAGTGGTTGCATGCTTCACTTTATGTTGCCTCTGTCAATTTCACCTTGGGGTCATTAAGTTTTCACGGAACCATGGGGACAGAGCTGATTATGAACTTAAAGGACAGCAATTTGGTATAAGACGCTGTTAAAGAGCAAGTAGTAGTAACTTTGAAGACTAGAACTGGGGATACCAAAGGGACGTTTCTCCTTAGCTCATGCATCGGCAAAATGATCTCCTTACCAAGACCTATTTCAGAAGGGTCAGAATATGAAGCATCCTTTCCCACTTCCCTGTATTTGATTTGCCCAACAAAAGTGACATGGGGTATAAATTAGGCAGGAGAAAAAAAAATCCACCACTGCTCTAAGAAAGAAAAACCTATATAATCTGCTAAATACATGCATATTTTCCATCCCCTTCGATAAACGTCATTACATTTTGTCTACTTGTCTTTGTGGAATGTAGATTATCTTGGGATATGTCATATCCTTGAAATTATTTTTAAATCAAAGCATACACATTTATTTATTTAAAAGAAATGGTCACATGAACATCAGAGTTGCCATCCCACATACTGGATAAGTGTTAGTTCCCCTACATTTTTATATTATATGGAATGCATACAAAAGTGTGATTTTGTCATTGCACATTGGGTTTGTAAGTAAGAAGTGAGAGGGGGCTAAAATAAACCTAAATGAAGATGTTGGGACAAACGATAAGATGGACCTTAGATCAGCATGAGAATCTTTGTGATGATGTAGTTGGCATACAGAAGAGAGAGGCACTTAGCTACCACATGGATTTAGACCTGATGGCTTCTTTTGACCATGGAGTCTATTAGGACCCTAGGGGAGATTTCTGGACCAGGATTCAGGTGACCCTGGTGCTGCCACAGACTCCTGAGTGACACAGGCCAGCAGATAGATCTGTTTCTTCATTAGGACCACTAATATTCTAAAGTCCAGGTCCTCCGGCTGAGAAAAATTCCTGCTTAATCCTGCTCAACTCATCCTCAGCTCATTAATAGCGGCCCAGGTAGCCTCACATGTACCCTTGTGGGTGTGGCATAGAGGGGTTTCCTAAAAGCAACCCTGGCTAAAGGCCACCAAACTGTCCCTCTTCCTAAATCTCTAACACTGACATTCAGTACTGAAACATCGTTCCATAGGGTGTGCAAAATATAATTCAACCCCCAAAAAAGGAAAGATACTATTGCATGTAAGTACTAAAACTTGCAGAATATTCTAAAATAGTTTACATTTTCATTAATCAGAATGCTTATGCAGTAACAAAGGCACTGGATAAAACCTAGAAATGAAATCCCTTAGTCAGTTATTCCACATGATACTAATCAATCAGCTGGCTTGATACCCTTCTTCCCCACTGAATTGTCTAATGTCTTGGCTAAGCCAATTAACTATTTGCCTGCATAGACTTATGTTCCAAATAATCAATAAAACCCCATAAACTATCATTTTAAGGGTTAAACTGCTAAGTGATTCAAAACACAGGCATTTTGAAACAATTTCTCCCTCTAAAATGCCCTCCTTTTTATCCTGTGGACATAATGGCCTAAGTAAAATACTATTTTTAAAAAATACAATTCTTCCACTTAAGGGAGAGCAAGAACATGTAAGTATCATACCTTTCCAATTGATTTAAGAAGACAATGAAAAACATATCAGCTTTCAGTTATTATAAAATTTGAACTATAGGGCAAATAAACTATATTTTGTCTCCAAAATAAAATGAAAAATAGGTTAGAAAAATTATTTAATTATATATACCCAAGTAACTACATACACAAATATATATACATGTACTTTAAGCAATTAGTCACTTATGAGAAAAAAATTAAGACTTCAAAAGTTAAATGTTGAGGCCAGGTGTGGTGGCTCACACCTGTAATCCCAGCACTTTGGGAAGCTGCAGTGGGTCAATCACTTGAGGTCAGGAGTTCAAGGCCAGCCTGGCCGACATGGCAAAAACCACTCTCCACTAAACATTAAAAATAAATAAATTTAAAAAAAAAACAAAAAACAAAAAAAAATCCGGGCATGGTGGTGTGCGCCTGTAATCCCAGCTACTCGGGAGCCTGAGGCAGGAGAATTGCTTGAACCCAGGAGGCGGAGGTTTCAGTTAGTCGAGATTGTGCCACTGTACTCTAGCTTGGGCAACACAGTGAGACTCTGACTCAAAAAACAAAAACAAAAATTAAATGTTGAAAGCAAAAAGCAGAAAATCTAAATAAGACAAAACAAGAATGAGTTACCAAAATTGGGAACTGGTTGATTTAGCCATCTGTTTATTCCAGCCCCTTCAGACAGACCTGTCCTGCCATGAAGCCATTGCCTACATTTATATATAAAAACTTGGCAAAGGATTTCTTTCACACTACCTGCTGTCTTGAAGTCTGAACTAAGCCTGACTTTTGTTTCCCCAGTTTATGCATTTAATCCTATTCTGAGGCTCACATTCGGCATCACGAGCTTACACGCTCCATTTGGATATACTACCCAAGCCCAACCTGGCACGCCTGCTTCAGCTGTGATTCTCACACTCATCCTCTGCCCTTTGTATAGGATGATGGGTAGGGACCTCTTTGGCTGTTGACTTCCTGCCTTGGCTCCAGAGGAACTAAAAGAAAGTCAGAGGGTCAGAAGCCATGCACCAATAACCAAAGGAATACAGACTCACACCTAGGGACAGTGTTTTATTTAGGAATTTGCAAAATTTCTCATTTAATCACTAATCTTCTCAGGGCTGGATGTAACAGAGACACTGGGGATTAGTAGTTCATAATGTTCATGTATTTGGTGTATGCTGTGCAACTATTTTAAGAGTGGGATGACAATATAATATTGCTCAGAAGTCATAATAATGTTCATATTTTTCAAGCCTACAAGTCCTCTATTGGGAACTTATCCTAAGTAAATAAGCCAAAAGAAGAAAACAGTCCCACATACAATCATGCTCTCTGCACAGCTATTTAAAATAGTAAGAAACAGAAAAATCAAAAAGTTCAACAGTAGGAAACAATTAGGCTAATTACAGTAATGCAATTGGGTGGAATACTGTTTAGCCATCAAAAATATAATCATCACTCATTGTAACCAGAAAAATGTATAGAAGAAAAGACCAGGCACACACACACACACACACACACACACACACACACAAAATGAACACAAATTGTAAGATCCAGATGGGTACAGACATACCTCAGAGACATTGCAGGTTCCATTCCACAACACTGCAATAAAGCAAATGTGGCAATAAATGGGGTCACACAATTGTTTTGTATTTCCAGTGCCTATACAAGTTCCGTTTACAATATACCATGGTTTATTACATGTGCAATAGCATTATAGCTAAATAAAAGCAGTGTAGATACCTTAATTTTAAAACACTTTATTGTTAAAAAATGCTAACAATCATCTGAACCTGTAGCAAATCATCATTGTTTTGCTAGTGAAAGTTCTTGCCTTGGTGGTGACAGCTCCTGATTGGTCAGGGTGGTGGTTGCCAAAGGTTGGGGTGGCTATGGCAATTCCTTAGAATAAGACAACAATGAAATTTATTGCATGAATAGACTCTTCCTTTCACAAAAGATTTCTCTGTAATAGGTAACGCTGTTTGATGGTATTTTATCCACAGAACTTCTTTCAAAATTGGAGTCATTCTCTCAAACTCTGCTGCTGCTTTATCAACCCAATTTATGTCATATTCCAGATTCATTGTTGTAATTTCAACAGTGTTTACAACACCTTCACCAGGAGTAGATTCCAGCTCAAGAAACCACTTTATTTGTTCATTCATAAGAAGCAGCTCCTCATATGTTCAAGTTTTGTTGTGAGATTGAAACAATTCAGTCACATCTCCAGGCTCCACTTCTAATTCTAGTTCCCTTGCTATTTCCACCACTTCTGCAGTGACTTCTTCCACTGAAGTCTTGAATCCCTCAAAATCATCTACAAGGGCTGAAATCAACTTCTTCCAAATGCCTGTTAATACTGATAGTCTGACCTCTTCCTACAAATCATGAATGTTCTCAATGGCATCTAGAATGGGGAATCCGTTCCAAAAGGTTTTCCATTGACTTTGCCCAGAGTCATCAGAAGAATCACCCTCTATGGAAGCTATTACCTTACAATTCTTAAATCATAAGACTTGAAAGTCAAAATGCCTCCTTAATCCATGGGCTGCAGAATGGACATTGTGTTAGCAGGCATGAAAACAACATTAATCTCCTTATACATCCCCATCAGTGCTGTTGGGTAACCAGGTGCATTGTCAATAAGCAGTAATATTTTGAAAGGGATTTTTTTTGTTGTTCCCCAGGCAGTATGTTGCAATAGCAGTCTTAAAATATTCAGTTAACCATGCTGTAAACAGATGTGCTGTTATCCAGGCTTTGTTGTTCCATTTATAGAGCATGGGCTGAGTAGATTTAGCATAATGCTTAAAGGCCCTAGTATTTTTGGAATGGTAAATAAACATGGACTTCAACTTAAAGTCACCAGCTGCATTAGCCCCTAACAAGAGAGTCAGCTGACAGGACACTGTGAAGCTTTGAAGCCAGGCACTGACTTCTCCTCTCTAGCTATTTTCATATCCCAGATGGCATCTGCTTTCAATAGAAGGCTGTTTTGTCTACATTGAAAATCTGTTGTTTAGTGCAGCCACCTTCATGAATGATCTTAGCTAGAGCTTCTGGATAACTTGCTGTAGCTTCTCCATCAGCACTTGCTGCTTCACCTTGCACTTTTATATTATGGAGATGGCTTCTTTCCTTAAGCCTTAGAAACCAATCACTGCTAGTTTCCAACATTTCTTCTACAGCTTTCTCTTTCTCTCTCAGCCTTCACAGAATTGAATAGAGTTAGAGCCTTTCTCTAAATTTGGCTTTGGTTTAAGGGAATGTTGTGGCTGTTTCCATCTTCTATCTAGACCACTGAAGCTTTCTCCCTGTCAGCAAGAAGGCTGTTTTGCTTTCTTGTCATTCATGTGTTCACTGGAGTAGCACTTTAATTTCCTTCAAGGACTTATTCTTTGCATTCACAACTTGGCAGCCTGGCACAAGAGGCCTCGCTTTCCACCTACCATGGCTTTTTTTTTTTTTTTTTTTTTTTTTTTTGAGACGGAGTCTCGCTCTGCCGCCCAGGCTGGAGTGCAGTGGCCGGATCTCAGCTCACTGCAAGCTCCGCCTCCTGGGTTTAAGCCATTCTCCTGCCTCAGCCTCCCGAGTAGCTGGGACTACAGGCGCCCGCCACGTCGCCCGGCTAGTTTTTTGTATTTTTTAGTAGAGACAGGGTTTCACGGTGTTAGCCAGGATGGTCTCGATCTCCTGACCTCGTGATCCGCCCGTCTCGGCCTCCCAAAGTGCTGGGATTACAGGCTTGAGCCACCGCGCCCGGCCTACCATGGCTTTTGATATGCCTTCCTCACTAAGCTTAATCTTTTTTAGCTTTTGATTTAAAGAGAGATATGTATGACTCCTCCTTTCACTTGAGGACTTGGAGGCTTGTGTAGGGTTATCAATTGTCCAAATTTCAATATTGGTATGTATCAGGGAATAGAGAGGCCCAAGAAAAGGGAGAGAGATGGGGAAGTTCCAGTTGGTAGAGCAGTCAGAATATACACAAAATTAGGAAGTTCACTCTCTTACATGGATGCAGTTTGTGGCACCACAAAGCAAGTACAACAGTAACATTAAAAAACACTGAATATAAGTCACTGTAGCAGATCGTATAATAAGCAAAAGTTTGAGATTTTGCATGAGTTACCAAAATGTGACACAGAGATATGAAGTGAGCCCATGCTGTTGGAAAAATGGCACCGATAGACTTTCTTGATACCTGGTTGCCACAAACGTTCTATTTGTAAAAACACACACTATCTGCATAGTGCAATAAGGTGAAGCACAATACAATAAGGTATGCCTGTACAACTAATGTGTGTGTACATGGATGTATATATGGTATATGTGCAGTTGATTCTCATTATCCATGAATTCTGTATTTGCAAATTGGCCTACACCATAAAATGTATTTGTAATATCAAAACCAACACTCGAGGTTCTTCCACAGTTATTCACAACCTTGCACAGAGCAGCAAAAATATTTGAGTTGTCTGATACGCACATTTTCAGTGAAGGTTGAACAAGGAGACATTTTTACCTTCTTGTTTCAGCTCCCACACTGCAAGGATGCATCCTTTTTGCTATTTAATACTATGGTTTTTGCGTTTTTGTGCTTGTTGTTGGTGATTTTGCTATTTAAAATGGTCCCCAAACTTAGCACTAAAGTTCTGTCTAGTGTTCCTAAGAGCAAGAAGTCTGTGCTGTGCCTTATGGAGAAAACACACATGTTAGATACACTTTATTCAGATGTGAGTTATGCCCCTGAATTCAGTGTAACTGAATCAACAACGTATACTAAATAAGATGTCTTTAAACAGAAATGCACATAAAACAAGGTTATGAATTGATCAGCTGATGAAGATGTTGTGACCAGGGTTTACAGGAGCCTATTCCTGTATTTCCCCTTGGAGCAGTGGTTCAGTATTTGCTAATTCAGCTAATTCAGCATGGTGACTTTATAGAAAATAACCACTGTGAATAACAAGAATCGAGTGTATGTATATGTGTATCTGTATGTCTATATCTACATATACACACAGGAAGCAAGAGAAGAGTGTGTAAAAACAAATAAATCAGTAAATATTCAATCATATGGATTTATTGATGATCTCATTTTCCTCTTCAAATTTCAAAAATGTTTTTAATAACACTGCTTCCACCACGAAAACATTTAAAATGGACAAAAGCCAAAGAAACCCAGCTGATTGCTAACAGAGTTCTCTAGTTACATGTATGGCTTTTTTTGTGTGTGGGATCAGGGCCTTGCTACTTCTGTCAAGGAGCTCATGCTCATTTTCTGGAAAAGTCACCTGATCTCACTGTGTTTTAGTTGGCTCTACCAAGAAGTAAGAATAATATTAGGTCTTGCATTAATGGGTACTTTAAAATTTGTGGTAAGTTTCCCAGGGAGATATTCTGATTCTCTTAGGCCTCTAGCACCATGGTAATTCAGTGTCTACTCTAAATTGTTACTTGGTGTTGTGAACTAAATTATAGCCCCACCAAATTCCTACGTTGAAGCCCTCACTCCTCATGCAACTGCATTGCAGGCAGGGCCTTTAAGGAGGTAATAAAAGTTAAAGGCACTCATAAAGTAGAGCCCTGATCCCATAGAACTGGGTGTCCTTATAAAAGAGGAAGAGACAACAGAACTCTCTCTGCCACACAGGGACACAGCAAGAAGGTGGCTGTCTGTCTGCAAGCCAAGAAGAGAGCCTTCACCAGAACCCAACCATGCTGGCACTCTGGTCTCAGACTTCCAGCCTCCAGGGGTGTGAGAAAATAAATTTCTGTGGTCTAAACCACCCAGCTGATGGCATATTGTTATGGCAGCTGAGCTGACTCATACATTTGGACTGTCCCCTTGATCCCTGGCTTCCTGCTGTTTTCAGGACAGAATTTAGGTGTGGAGTCATCATAGGCTGGCTATGTCCTTCTACCAAAAGGCAGAGCTCTTGTCAGGCAGCCCTCTCAGGTAACTGCCCTTCCTGGGCCAGGTAACTACTCCCTCCCCTTATTCCTTCAGACCAAGGGGGCATAGGATCCTATGCTATCCCTTGTGTTTCGCTAAAACCCATCTACACCTTTGTCAATAGCCCTTTTATTCAAGTATGTTTCTATCACACAATTTCAGTGTGAATATCACACATATTTCCTACCAAGAGCCTGACAGGATCTCAGGAAATGTGGGAATTGCTAAAAAGATTATTTTGAAAATATGATAATTCCAAATATTAATATTGTTGCACAGAAAAACAGACTGAGACCTAAGAACTCTTAGTTCACTGGTAATAACGTCACATCCTTAGGGTCACTCAAGTCGTTGCAAGTGGGATCAGCACAGGACAGCGGCTGCTGCACTGCCTGTGCAACTTGACTTGTGATGACAGATAATGCCAATGTGATGGCAAAAGTGAGACCCCCCTTTAGTCTGCCTAGAGCAAAACCTATTAATATTACATTTTTCTCCCAATACTCTATGAATCAGAACTTCTGTAATCTCTGATTCCATTTCTGTTTTTGCCACATCTTTTTCTCCATCTTGGTTCCATTCGCTGAAAAGTCTCCATTGTTCTAGGGGTCAGGAAAAAGGGGCAGGGGGAGTGCTTGTTTAGAAGTGATTGCCTAGCAACCCATCTTCCTTATTCCAAGGACAGAGGCTATTTGCATTTTGGGAAAGAGGGGGGAAAAAAGCTCCACTTCTCATGAGTCTCAGGGTGAGAATGTCTTGCTGTCCACTCCTCAAAGGAACCTTCCTTCCTCTGAGAACTGCCCCTGGGTGGCCATTCTTTGCCTGCAGCAGCTTGTGTGTGCTCCCCTGGGGGAGGGTGCCGCCTTCCAAGGTGCTCCCGGAGCCGCTGAGGGCAATGAGTGTCTCCTGGCACTGCCAAGCTGCAGCCCCGGGCGGCACCAGGACAGGGCTCAGAACATCCTGATCTCATTCAAGTGGGCATTTCTTTCCCACACTGTTCTTTCCTTTTGCAGTTTTCTGTCCTGGAAATATGCCACACCCAGGGGATATCCAGGCCTGCTCCCCTTAACTCCCAAACAGCCGGCGACTTCCTTGAGGCTGCTTAGGGAAAGCTGAAGCCAGCAGGGATAAGGCAAGGGGAGGAGACACGCACCTCCACTTGGAAGTTCCAAGGGGACCTACAAAGGTGGAAACCAAAGGTGGAAACCAAGAGGTTCTCCACATCATTTGAGGACATGAACTAGGCTGGTACTTGGGAAAATCACTATTTCAAGCTGGAGAACTCTGCCCCCAAACAGCCCATTCTCCAAGCTGCTCAGTCTCCATGTTAGACAAATAAAGGATGTTTCTCTTGTAAGTGAGATGTGGAGAGGAATTCGATCTGAGTCCTACTTCTTTTATGTCTTAAAAAGGTAAAGAAAACTCTTGGTCTGTCTGGCTCCAAGTTACACAAGAGCTTTAATCTTCTGTAGCTCTAAATTACCATCTGTAAAACTGAGATCTATAAAAATTACATTGACAGTGGTTGATAATGTTTGACTTACTTCGCACACCACCAAGTAGCACAAGGCATGCATCCTTGGGTGTATTATTTAATTAAAAAAAACTATCTAATGATTGCATTTACACTGGTTCATTTTGCCACCTTATCAAGTTAGGGTGTTTGTCATGAGGAGAGGCCCTGGCTCTACACAGGTAATATTAGTCTGTAGTATGATAGCAGATATACATGGCGTTCAGACACTGTTATCAGGTTTTATGTACTTTTTCATTTCTTGTCATTTTATGTATTTCCACATACACAAACATCCAGAACAAAAAGCAAACCACGAAAGTCTGCATGTGGCTAATAAATAAATAAACTTCTTCCTTAATATGGGGATATTGCTCTAAGAGAGAAAAGAAAGAAAAAGATAATATCACCTCTTACCTGTGAGGCCAGCAGATAAAATGTATCTTCTGAATGATTCATGGGGGTTGGACATAAACAGTGGACAAAGAAATAAACTTTTAAAAATACCATTGAGCAAGACTGTACATTCTGCAGCAGAAACTGTATCTTTGTTTTTTAAAAATGTTTTTTCCCTAGCTTTGTAAATTCTACAAGAATTGATCTTAAGTCTTCTCTGTGAAGACAGTATTTTGGTTTAATTCAGTGAACCTGAGTCTTGAGATTAGACTTTTAGAGCTGAAAGGACTTTAGAAATCATCTAATCTGATGAACACTGTCCTCATTTCACAACTGAGTCCCAGACACAGAGGCCCAGGGAGGGTTAGTATGCTCAGACCACATACAGATCACATGGGTGGCACTTAGTGCACAGAAATCATTGTTTATTTATTTATTTATTTATTTATTTTGAGACGGAGTCTCGCTCTGTCACCCAGGCTGGAGTGCAGTGGCGTGATCTCAGCTCACTGCAAGCTCCGCCTCCCGGGTTGACGCCATTCTCCTGCCTCAGCCTCCCGAGTAGCTGGGACTACAGGCGCCCGCCACCTTGCCCGGCTAGTTTTTTGTATTTTTTTAGTAGAGACGGGGTTTCACCATGTTAGCCAGGATGGTCTCGATCTCCTGACCTCGTGATCCGCCCATCTCGGCCTCCCAAAGTGCTGGGATTACAGGCTTGAGCCACCGCGCCCGGCCCAGAAATCATTATTTAGCACACTTTGGATTTATGCAACCACAGGTAGTTGATCTTATGAATAACAGGAGTACTATGTTTGTCAGCAGGTCAACCTTGTGTTTTATTTGAAAGGGTTTCGAGGTCTGTTTTTGGGAATGAGGAACCTGTGCAAGGGGCTGAAACAGGCTGCCATATTCCTGTTCATTTCACACTCATTACAGTAGGAGTATCTGAGGACACCCTGGGTGTTCTGGTACTGAATGAACAACTAGGGAAGACTGTGATGGCCAAGTGTGTCCTTGGGTGAATGTTCTCTCTGCTACAAAGTTGGTGAGTTCTGCTGAGAGCTTGGAGAATAGTGAAGCAGTCATCTGGTAAAAAGTTGAATCAAATGTTCTCTGGATTTCTCTGATCTGCTTACCATTTCCCCCTTTTTCTCTCAACTACTGCCACTTAATTATTCACAGTGAGTTGTGCTTCAAAGCTGTGAACATTTGAACATTCTCTTCTCTGTGACATGGAGAAGCTGTTGGCCATGGTCCTTAAACTATTTAAATACTTATGTCATAAATATAATGAGATACCAAGACTTTTTTAGAGTAGTCCATGCACATATAATCAATGTCTTTGAAAGCTCGGAAGAAGTTTGGCAAGTTTGAAAGAAGGAAAGAAAGCATGGAAGGAGGGCTCAATGGAGAGTGTAGGGAGAGCTGAAATCATAGTTAATTCTGGAAGCAGAGTGTTTCATAAATGTTTCCCTGTGCACAGAGGACCTAGATCTGGTCATATTGGTTTTGGGGGGCAAAATAAATGTATAGAAATGAGAATATGATGGCTTATTTTGATTGTCTGAATAAAGCCAATGGAATCTTTGAGTTAAAAGGATCTTTAGGAGTTATCTAAATTTCACATAATCTTAAGACACCATCTTCAAAACTAATGAAAATAAAAATGCATGTATTACTAGGAATTCATTTCTAAAACTTCAAGTTGGTAATATTTATTATAAATATATTATAATTTAATATATTTATAATAAAGCATTATAAAGCTAAACCCCAAAACCATATCAAAGTTTTTCCATTGCCTAATGTGTTAAAATTGTGTATATAACACATCTGAGCATGTCAGTTTTCATTAGTTTTTACTGGTTACAGCATACTTCATATTAGTAGTTATATTAATGGTTACAATACACATAAAGAGAAGAAATTGAAATCCACTGTTTACAAAACCAGTCACTGAAGCCCCTTCATAAACTCACTGGGTTCCATAGAACACAATTTTTAAAACACTGGAGCCCTTTCTGCAGCATAATGGAAGATGGAAAACCTACACTTGGACACTTCCCTCCAGTGACAAGGAACTCATCTCTTGGCAAGGCAGCCCTGACACATCACAGCTCTCGTTCTTAGTTCCTCTCTACTTTGTGCCAAATCTGTTTCATGAAACTTCTATGCAACAGACACAGTTCTGGTCTCTGGAACCTCTATCCTCATCTATGTAGCAGTAGGTAGCTAGTATGTCCACATTTAGGTCTTCCTTTTTCTCACCTGAATGTCCCCAGCTCTCCCAACTCTCCCACCTTGGTGTGACTCAACTATTTGGATACCCTACTATGAATGTTTTCATGCCTGTTAGAGGTGATCTTGAAATACAGATGACTTAAAATCACTTTAAACTTAATTTAATGCACCCCACTGAATCCTTGATCTCCTTCCAGACCATTCCAAAACCAGGTCATAGAATGACACCAACTGTCCAGTTATATTGGTCAGAAATCTGTCTCATATCCTTGATATCTTCCTTTTCTTTTCCCTTTCCATACCCAATCCACCTCCAGGTCCTGCAATTTTGCCTCCTAAATAGCTTATAAGTCTTTTCACTTTGCTCTGAATCCATGCCCACCAAACCATCATCTCCCCACTGAGCTTCTGGAAGAGCCCCTTAGCCCATCTGCTTACTCTGGCTCCCAGAGTTGCACAGCCCTACGTCTTTCTGAGAGCTCTTAGTGGCATCCCATTGCTTTTATGATCACCAACAATCCACAGCATGACCGGCAGAGTCCTTTCTGCTTCTACAGCTGGGTTTTGCACCTTGGGTTCTGTGTCCAGCACACTGGCCATCTGCCATCTCCTTCACCATGCTCTGCTTCTCTTGCCACAGGGCCTTCCTGTTCATTGTTTCTTCTGCTTAGAGGGGACTTTCCTTACTTCCTGGTGTAGTTAATCCAATTTGCAGGACTCAGCTCAAAGATGCCCTCCTCAGTCTTCCCAGAGTAGAGGAATCTACTCAGGTTAGATTCCCTTATTACAAGTTCTCATTGCCCTCAGAATGTTTGTTCCATGCCACTTACCATAGGTCTTGTTCAATATGTTTTTGTGGAATTATGTGATAAATGTCTGGCTCTCCAGTGGGATCAGTAGGTCCAGGAGGCTAAGATGTGTCTGTTTTTGCTCACTTTTTCCCCCTAGTGCCCAGTGCCCAGCAGGTAAGGTGCTCGTCCTCAGCAATATTTGTTAAATGAATTAGCTACATAATTCCTATTTTGATTCTTTCTGTTCCATCAAGAAGAATGACCTGAAATCTAGAAATGATGTAACAAATATGGTTAAATCGTTCTTTAAATGGAAACTGTTTTAAATGAATCTATGTCTTCAAGCATAGCTAAACACTGTCCTAGTCTGCTCCTTTTGACAATGTAAGTGTGGTGCTCACTCAGACAGAACGAACAAGAAGAAAGTAAAAGTGGAGACAATAAAGGAGATGAGCAAAGGCTGACATAATTTCTAAGAGGTAAAAAGTAGGATCCCAGAAACCACTGATCACCAAACTTGACCTTTGTTCCAGGCTAGATTTTAACATAAACTATTTAAGGGTTGTTTGAAAGCACTTAGAAAATGACCAGAAGCAAGTATAGGTTTTAAGATGAAATCACACCAAATAATCATCCAAAAGTAAGGGAAGTTGCTGGATAGGATGGGGGATTGCTTTGGACATGAAGTATATTGATTTCAGCAAGGCTCTTGGCAAAGTTCCTTACAATATTCTTGAGAGGTGGAGAAATGTGAGCTGAACTCACAGCTAACCAAACACCAGTGCATGCATGCCCTCTTAACACTGCCCTGCCCAGTGCTGACTCACCCTGGTGCTCTTTATTTCTGAGATTCTCTCTGTATGCATAGATAGTTACAATAATGACAGCTGACACAGAAAGTGCCTGCTATGAGGTAGGCACTATTTAAGGTGTACTTAATCCTTACTACATCTCTTTAAGAAGGTATTATTATTATTGCCATTTTTAATTTTTTATTATTTTTATTCATTTATTTATTTTGGAGACAGAGTCTCGCTCTGTACCCCAGGCTGGAGTGCAGTGGTGTGATCTCAGTTCACTGCAACCTCCTCATGCCTCAGCCTCCCAAGTACCTGAGATTACAGGTGCCCACCACCACACCTGGCTAATTTTTGTATTTTTGGTAGAGAATGAGTTTTCGCCATGTTGACCAGGCTGGTCTCGAACTCCTGACTGCAGGTGATCTGCCCACCTTGGCCTTCCAAAGTCCCCTCCTTGCGATTACAGGCATGAGCCACCACTCCCAGCCCTATTATTGCCATTTAAAAGCTGAAGAAATCATGTTGAGAGGTTGAGTCACTTGTTTAAGATCACAAAAATAGTAAGAGGTGGATGGAGCTGGAATTTGAACCCCGAAAATCTGGCTCCAGAGACTATGCTGTTTATGCAATTCTCCTACCCTCATCTCCCTGCTTCCAACGTTCTAGAATGCTCTTATCCAGCAGACCTTTATTGTCTGCATGCCTAATGAGCATTCATGCACTGGTTTACAATGCTGTAAAGGAAGTGTTCTTTACCTGTAATGCACAGATCCTAAAGGGATCCATGGATAGAATTCATAGGGTTCTGTCAATTTGAATTGCATCTCATTTTCATGAGCCTTTAACAAAAATTTAGCATCTCTTAGGATTGGCAGAATCTGTGAAACTGTCACCCATAGAAATCAGATATTTTCATGCCACGTTATTATTGTTACAGATACCTCAAAACATCATTTATGATCATCACTTTGAAATTTTAATAGGTATTAGATCCACCAAAAGATCTCATTATTTAATGTTTTAACAAAAACACGTGTGTTATTATGTCACCCTTTTAACATTTTATAACTATGCTCAATGCAACGCTGTTCTTTTGTAATGCTGTATATTTTATTTTTTTTTTTGCACGCAAAACATTATTTGGTGCAGGGGTAGGTAGGCTTCCTCAGACTGCTAAAGGGCAGAGCCCTATCCTGAGCTACGCAAATTGAGCTTTTCCTGCAATGTGTGCGGTTTATGCCACAAAACTTTTCCTTTAGGACAAGTGTTTCATGCTCAGGCAAATACATATGACTCAGAATGGCTGACAAAAGGTAAGTGAGTGATCGTTCTGGACCAACTCCAAAGACACAAAGGAAGCACATGACACAGAGTATTAAAATATGCTTTTAGTGGTGGTGGCTAAAGTTGCCTTTAGGGATAGTGTGGAAAAAATAGAGTACAGGACAGCAGCCAGTTAGGAATCTGGGGAAGTCTTTCGACTTTCTTAAAGACCTCACAAACACCATTCTAGCCTGGGAGGGTTGACCAACAATGTATGAAGTGTGTGGCTGCACTGGTAGGAAGTGTTTTATTAATTCAGGAGACATGAAGAAAAGGAAAATGTGGCAGTCAATGTATCATATATGTCCCCACAGCAACACCTTGGGCTCATGCCAAAAAGACCCAAGACAGCATTCACAATCTTTGGAACCCATCTTTTGATTCAAGAATAAGATAGAGCATCCTTGCAAACATGCTAGGTGTAGCACAGTATATGCCGCAGGACTCTGCTCTGTCCCTGTTCCCCAATGGCAACAACAGAATCAATAATACCTTACATATATATGTATACTTCACACTTTTCATGGTGGCATCATGACAGCACTCGTAGCAGGCAGAACCGACTGCTTTACCATTTTACTAAGATGAGAAATAAGGTTCCGAGAAGTTAAATGAGTTATTCAAAGCCACCCACTGCACAAATATTGAAGGTGAGAATAAATCCAGGTCTGCTGTCTGCCTGCCTATGTTCCTTGGCGTATTAATCAGGTTCAGGAATGACTCAAAGCTGGAGAGCTGCTAGGCTGGACAAAAGACCCAGATTCCCTCCTTAAAATAAAGGGACAGGCTGACTATTTCTGAAGCCCCTTCCCAACCTTAAAAGTCATGGTTCTGAAATTTGAAGTATCCCTTTCCTTCTTCCAACCAACACAGCTTTAGAACTTTGCTCTGCACAGCGGGCCACTGTTCTAGATGGACCTTTTATGATTACAAAGGACAGAGTTCTGAGAATACACCAGGTGACCCTTGTCCACCTCTCAGGGAGAAGACTAGAGGAGCCAGGGTTGTGCTGAGGGCACAGAGAAGCTTTCAGAGTGGGAAGAGCGTGGACTTTTTGTTTGAGGACAGGAGCTCAGATGCCAGTCTGCCAGAGGCATAAGGGAGGGCACCTCAGGAAAGTGACTTCACGTCCCTGAATATTTTTTTTCTCACCAGTAAATTGGAAGATGGCTGAGAGGGTTACATGCCAAGCTGAGACATAAAAGGAGGCCAGGTATGTCAGTCTTCCTTACAAGACCCCACATCAGCCCTCTAAAACATTAACAGGAGTCTTCTAAGGTCATTGTTCCTACAATGAAGTCTAATGAGTTTTCCAGAAAGAAATTCACTACTTGCCCTAAGACAGCTGGGAAGAACTTAAGCCCCTGTGGTAGCTGCAGAAAAAGCCATACTGAGGTTGGACATCACTCACCCTGCAATTTCTCCTTTGAGTGGATGTTCCCTCCACGCCCTTAACCCCGGGCATCAATCTCTCCATACCTTTCCAAAACCCAGGAAGATTTCTGTGCTGCACACAAAGGCGAGGCATGAGCCTCAAATCCTCCCCAGCTTCCGCTGCAGCATCTCTGTCATCAGCAACATGTGAATGAACCAAATTATCTCCAGGGCTGAGGGCGTGGGCCACATAGCTGGGCTCCGCCGTCAAAGGAGCCCAGCGTCATGTTCTCCACCCCCTTATGAGAAGGCTGGTGCTGTCGTAAGGCTGTGAGGGAGGAAGCCAGCCTGGAAATGCCATGTAGGGAAGAAACTGTTCCATTTCAGTGTTCGAATTCTAAAATAGCTGCTAATAAAATGCCTTCATACTGTGACACTTCAATACAGACACCCACAAGGATACCTTGACAAGCTGTTTGACTCTCCACAAGCCTTTTCTTGCATTTCCTGCGTAGGGCCTCCACCAGTCACCCACACAGATACACAACCATGCAGTGACAGAGAAGGCCAGCAGGGGTCTGCCTAGACCACCAGCCTGGGAGCCCCAGCTCCTTGTGAAGGGGGGTTGCGGTGTGGGGGCAGCGGTGTTGCCCTGTGTTGGCATGTCCAGGAGTACGGTGTATCACTTTCCACCTGCTGCTTGCTCTGTCTCTCGTGATCCTCATGATGTCTTTGACAACACTTACCTAGAGAATGAGTCAAGCTCGCCTCCCAGGATGAGAGAGGAGAGCCTCAAATAGCACGTCATTGACTAACTGATACCATAACAAATAGTTCCTGGGTTCATTCGGAAATGTCATGGTTCAATGAACCTAAGCTCTGATGTTTAAGAGGGTAGGATACGCCTGTGTGCTGGTGATTAAAATTCAGAGGATCTTTCCCATCAGAAGTCCTAAAAATCCATTAATTATGGTAATACTACCTCTATCAGGGACATCAAGGGTGATGGTTGAGAGAATTTTTCATGGCAACTATTCTCCTTTAGAAACTTGATAAATAAAACCTTTTGTAACGTTACCATTTGAATCTCAGCATAGAGGAGACCGTGTTATACCCTTGTCTACTTTCTGTAAGTCTACCTGAGCAGCATCTATATAATAGCTCTACCCTGGCTGGGTGCAGTGGCTCACACCTGTAATCCCAACACTTTGGGAGGCTGAGGCGGGCAGATCACAAGGTCAGGAGTTCAAGACCAGCCTGGTCAGCATAGTGATACCCCATCTCTACTAAAATTACAAAAAATTAGCCCAGTGTGGTGGTGGGTGCCTGTAATCCCAGCTACTCGGGAGGCTGAGGCAGGAGAATCACTTGAACCCAGGAGGCAGAGGTTGCAGTGAGCTGATACTGTGCCACTGCACTTCAGCTTGGGTGGCAGAATAAGACTCCATCTAAAAAAAAAAAAAAAAAAAAACACCATAGCTCTACACTTGGCTGGACAACCACACTCACCTGAGAAGTTTGTGAAGAATATAAATTTCCAAATCTCATCACTTTTGAGATGCTAAATCAGTTTATACAAAGTGAAGCCCAAAAACCAACATTATGCAGAAAACACTCTGGGGTATTCAGATGTGTGACCAAGTTTAGGAGCCCATGCAGTGGGAAGGTCTATAATACTAGGTAAGGTCATACTTCCATGCCTCCATCAGCATAAAAAGAATTTCAGACGTTTTCTCTTAGTTGGATATCACAAGCTATTTTATGTTTGATAATTCTCTTCATGGAGTCAAATTTAAACTAGTTGTACCTGGTAAGCAGAATTCCTCAGGCAACATGACCATGCTAAGTTCTTATGGTCACCCACAGGATGATCAACAGGGAAAGCCACTGCAGTTCTGCAGAAAGAGAAACCCTGGTGTTTTTCACGTCTCCATAGGTATCCACTATTAGGCTACGTTAATGTAACAATATCTTGGAGTTTTCTAGTCTCTCATACATAGACAAATAGACTAGGTAGAAATCTGAAATACTGACTGGAGGACAGAATTTTAAGAGATTGATATGGAGAGCTGAAAGATGAAGTCAAATCATGCTTGGACTCAGGAGTAATTTTCATCCTGAAGACCCACTACTTTGAAGAGCATCTTCACTTTGAAAGACTTACAAGAAGAATGTTATAGAATCTTTCTTGGAAGCTCCCTTTAGGCAATTGTCATGATCTGTAAGAACTTAGGAAGTGCCTAGCATTCTGTGAGGCATGTGGAGTTCAAAATTAGAACTTCCACATCCTCCCAAAAAGTACTTGGTAACAGGTCATCTAATTGTATTTATAACATCCGTCACAGGCAATAGTCTTTGCGGTTAGCAACATCTCTACCTGTTATTCATCCTTTAAGGCTCACCTCAAATTCTGTTTCTTTCAGAGAATTTTCCAGATGTCATCCCACATCTCCCCCCAAATCAATTTATCTCTGCTCTCCATAACATGTATCACACTGCCTAGTATCAGAGTGATTCATTTATGTCTCTTCTACCCAGGAAATGTGTGGTTTTCTTTGGGGAACAGAACACATCTTACTTGGTATTTATACATTAAAGAGTCATGGTTAAGAACTATGTCTGCAATACTATCTTGGATTAATTCAGCCATTTCATCCATCCAAGGTGTTTGCCCCAACCATAGGCAAAGACTGTGGGGGAATGTGAAAAATGGGGAGCACTACTAATATTCTGCCTACACATTTTTTTTGTCAAAGCCTTCTTGAACCAATTCACATTTTTAATCCAGGGAATCTCTCAAAGGTAACAAGTAGGCTAAGATAATTTCTTCTTCCTCAATACTCACTGGAGATGAAGAATACTCTCCTACTTAAGTAATAATTCTGTGTAGGCAGGGAAACTTTAATTGTAGAAAAAGTATTATGTAAATGTAAGTTATTTAATTAAAAAGGAAAAAAAAAAAAAACCTTCACAGGAAGTAACTGTTTTAAAGCGATGAGAGAACTTATTTGCCGTGCTGCAGTCTGTAAGTGGTTCACTAGTAGATTTTCAAAATGATATATTCATTATCAAGAGAAATGATAACCGCCTTCTGCTTTTAGGCAAGATGCAGTAATAACCAAAAAATGGCTTCATATGTGCAATAATTGTTTTCACAACACTAGACAATAGGCAATGAAGGGCAGTGAGTGATCTGAGAGATGAGAAACAAACATTGTGAGCTTAATTCATTGAGAGGGACAAAGTGGGGAGCCCAGGAGTCCAGCAAGCTCCCTAAGTTGAGGAGATGGAGCTGAGAGTCTGGGGAGATCAAAGTGGCTAGCGTTGAAAGGACAGAACACCAGAGAAGAGAGAGGTGCACATAGAGAGAACTCTGAAGATCTGCAGAGGATGCCCGTTAAATACTGAGCTGAGTTCTAATCAGTGCATGCATGTGAGGATACTATTTATGGCTGAAGGAAGAACTTCCCAAACGATCTGAGAAAACAGTGCCCAGTGCTCACACAGGGTGAGAAATAAAGCTGGTTCCTATGAAGCAGGGTGAGGACCTCAGGATTCAAGGGGCATTGGGCAGAGTACACAGGAGGATCATGCCTCAATAGTGGGAAATAAGCCCTAAAGTAAGCATTGCCCTAAGGTATTCTTGACCAATAAATCTCAACAGTAACACACAAAAGGATCGAACTGTTCCTATGCAATATAAATGCATTCCATAACAAAGCTCAGAAATATTTATAGGAATACAAAAACATCCAGCATCCAACAAGGTGAAATTCACGTCTGGCATCCAACTTAAAAGTACTAGGCATGCAAAGGAGCAGAAAATATGACCCACAATGGGGAGAAAACTCAATCAATGGAAACTGGTCAAGAATAGACACAGATGTTAGAAATACAGACAAATACATTGAAATATTTATTATGACAATATTCCATATGCTTAGTTAATTAGAGACATGGTAGATATAAGAAAAAGCCCATATTGAACTTCCAGAAATGAAAACTGCAAAGCATGAAATGGAAACTATACTGGATGAGAATAATGGAAAATTAGACACTGCAGGAGAAAAAATTACTGAACTTGGTGACATAATAACAAAAACTATCCAAAATGAAACAAACAGAAAAAAACAGAATTCAAAAACATGGACACAGCTCAGTGAGCCACAAGACAGTGTCAAGTGGCTTATTATAAGTGAAATTGGAGTCCACAGGGGGTTGGTGGGAAAAGCAGAATAAATATTTCAGCAAATAATAGCCAAAAAATTCTGAACTGATGAAAACTATAAACTCACAAGTCCAAGAAATCCAGTGAACCCAAGCACAATAAATATAAATACAACAATACTAAGGCATATCATAATCAAATTGCCCAAGACCAGCAATAAAGAGAAAATCTTAAAAGCAGCCAGAGCAAAAAGAAGCATTAACACAGAAGAACAAAGATCTCCCACTGAGAAACTCTAGTGTATTTTTTTTAGCAATTATTTTGTATCACTTCGATTTACAGCTCTCAACTTTTAAATCAGGGGCTCATTGCAAATAAAGAAACAGATGCTATCATGGTGCATAAGGTCAATGTGACAGATAATTTTCTTTGATGACCCCAAAGCCATTTGCTTTCTTTTTATCTGTGGCAGAATTGTAGTTTTGTCTAGGTCTTTGGTAATAAGTCACTGATCTCTGGCCAGTGAGCTCAACCCTTAGTCTTACCCACCTCTGGCCAATGAGGTATAAGGAGAAGTCTTTGCAGAGAGGACGTTCTGGGCAAGATTTATGCTATGATGGAAAAAGATGTGCAGGAAAAAACAATCTGCTCCCTGCAGCAACCTGGCATTCCTCCTCGGATTGCAGTTTTAATGTTTGGAGTTGCTGCAGCCATCTTGCTGCCAGGAGGGAAAGACCAAGGACATCTCCAGTGCCATTCCACAGCTCTGACACTGGCAAGCCTCTGAACCAATCAGAAATTGCCTGCTTCTGAACTTCCTTTCACTTGAGTAAAACATCCCCTATCTGCTTAGCCACCTTTAGTAGCATATTGCTTCCTTGGACTAAACACATTCCTGACTGATATGATCATAAGGGTAGAAAAGGAAATCAGAGACTTGAATATTTGTCTTCAGGCTCCAAACTGGATGCTCTTCCCTCTGCACCCCAGCTAACTCTTTGTTGCCAGCTTACTTGTAAAAGTGGCTCCGGTCTGAGTGATGCAAAAGCATAGGACATCACAGGCACGAGAAAGCTGAGGTCCAACTGTTTCAAAACTGAAGGAGGAGAGACCTCTCAGGACCTTGAGGCATCAGAGTCCTTATGCCCCATTCAAGACAATGGGCAATGTCCACTTTTCCCTACTGTCATTCCCAGTGCACCTGGAAGCATACCTAATTTCTGAATGTAGCACTTCTACATATAAAGTATAGGGGCTAGTGATTTCAAGAAAAAGAGACTCAGAAGACCAAAAAAAAAGGGGGACAGATGGATTTACCCATCTACTGCTAGCATTCTTCCCCAGTTGGGTGAAGGATGGGACCAAGAACTGGAATAACGTATCTCCATGCTGGTTTCCACAACTTTCTATAGCCTTTGTTAAAAGATCACAAGGCATAGCAATAGATTAAAGGCTCTGAGGAGTTCTGCAGCAAGCAAAGAGATTGCTGACCTTATAATTACAAGATCACTTTTTTTGAAGCACACCCACTGACAGCTGATGAGTGAGACCCTGCTCTAGGCAAATCAAATAAGTACACAGATGAAGATATTGGGATCTGTTTGGCAGATCTATTTCATTAACCATGTGACATATCAGAATGCAGTCTAATATGTCATTTTCCAATGTAGAAACTCTCAGTGGCTCCACACTGCCAAAAGGATCAAGTCCAAAGTCTTTGGTATGGCAAAACCCCCTGTGAAACGTGATAATAGCCTCAAGAGCCTATTTTGTTAGCCTCAGAAGAATAGCAAAGACCCCATTCCTGGATCACATACTGTGACGTTTACATTGCCATCTCTCTTTATATCCTACTTCCTGTCTTCCTCTCTATCCTGGCCTAGGGCCTCCTTGCAAATGGAACAATTTGGGGTCTATATCTTAAACACCAGCTCAAATGTTGTGTCCCTGAGAACCCTACTCTGAGTTTCCAAAGTAGGCTGAAGGCTTCCTCTTTTGGGTTCCCATTTTGTATCTACACTACAGCATTTATCACATTGTATTAAAATGTCTAGGCACTCCTCAAAGTAGAGCCTATGTGCCTTTCTTTACAAAGTCTGGATGATTTTTGCATCTACTATTGCATCTAGTACATAGTAGTTGTTTCATAAATATGCACTAAGAAAATGAATGAATGAGAGGACTCTTATGCTCACCCTGTGGCAACTCCAAAGCAGATGTAAAAGGCTCTTAGGGAGGCCTGAATACAAATTAAACTAACTTAGAACCTTGAAATGATTTATACAAGTCTAGTTTAATACACAAATAGTCTGAACTCAATAGACTTCTCCCTGGCAGACGGGTTCCTCTGAGCTGTGCTCTAAGTGTTGTGAGAAGCATTAATTGAAGATGATTTCATAAAATAAACAACCTCTTATGGTTTTAAGTCCAGTTTAATCAAAAGAGTCCAAACAGAAAGATCTATAATTGTGCATGTGAAAGCTAAGAGTCATTGTCTAAGTATTATACAGTGATGGGAAAATAAGAAAACGATCCATACAAATGAGGGTCAATGACACAGAGGACATCCCTCTTTTAGGAAGGAATTGGGTTGCTCCTTAAATTGAATATTGTGCCTGGTTTCAAAGGTTCTAGACATAGTTTACAGGAGGAAATTTTCTTATTATCGTAATAAATAGAAGTAAGTTTTAGCCCTGGGCTCTTCACTGCAAAGAAAATGTTTTCTAAGATAAGGATGTTCCTATATTCCTAGCTTTACTTCCTGAAGTCAACACTCCTAGCTTCAAAGTCAGACCCAGGTATGAATCTGAGTGCCATCTTTATTCATCTGCAGGGCTACAAAGGCGCACACAAAAGTGGGAGTCCTGGTGGGAGTCCTGTTCAATAACCATGTACTAACCACCTCATACGCACCATGCACTGTGCCAGTTTGTGCAGAAACAAAGATGTGTAAGATTTATCTTCTATCTGCTCTCATATTAATGAAAGACATAGATATGAGCCAGTTTCCTTGACACAAGGTACAAGGTGCTGTATGCTGTGATGCCTATTTGTATGGATTATGGAGAAATCACATATTTGTGAGCAATTATTCTGCTAAGAGGAAGTCAGGAAGGAGGTGAAATTGAAAACTCCTCTTATGTTGCTCCTCAGAGAGGGAATGGCGTTAGTACATGGGACAACAAGATGGTAAAAAACATCTGTGGAATGAGTCTATCTTTCTGTTAATCAGTCAGTCAATCAATCAGTTTATCCATCCCTCCATCCATCTACCTACCTATCTTGAAATATTCACATTACATAAAAATATTTCTTAAAAATAAACACATTCTTTTTAAAGACCAAGGAGTGATGGTTAACTCTTGATTATTTCTTACCTACTTGGCCAGATCTTAAATTATCTAAACCTTCTCCTCCCTCTGTGGCTCAGGACTTTATTTTCCAGTTCATCAACCCTTGGAACCTCTAAGGTGAGCAGGATAAGATGAAAGGTGCTAAAGTTCACATCTGTTCATCTGGCCACTTGCTGTATTAGCTGGTCTTGGTACCACATGTCTTCCTTTCTCTTCCCAGTTGATAAACTGGGAGTGGGTATCTAATGATGATTTCCTGGAATTTGTTGCTGACATCACTTTAACACTTGAGAATTCTGCCCTGGCCTTGCTCAGCCAAGTTATATTCATTTGTTTCTTTAAATGTCTACTATAAATCACTTTGCTTATTCTTCTTCCTTTTATTTTCTTAAGTGGAAGATAAATTAAAGGACAGGGTTTCTTACCACTCCAACATAAAGCTGAAGCCCAAGGGAGAACAAGACTTAACAGCTAGGACTTCAGATGTTTGGGGCCCTCCACTCATCAACAGATCACATGCATTTTAAGCATACATTAAAACCAAACAGTGAAAACCACCCAAAGGGCACATTACAAACATTTCAATGGGCTCAGTGCAACACAGTCATGACCAGGTAGAGTGAGACCCTAGGTCTCCAACAGGCAGAATGTGACCAAAATCTGGTTCTGATGTTTCCGAAATGTCAGGTTTTGCCAGTGGAGGAAACAAACAAACAAACAAACAAAAAAAATAAATAAAATAAAATAAAAGCCTGGTACTGCAGAGCTGCTAATGAAAACAATTCAGAGAACATAAATGCTAGAATAATTTTGGACCCACCATGTCGGGCCGGTTTCAACGCAAATGTAGTGTTCCGATTTCTCCCTTCAATGGGAAGGTATAATTAGCTCAGCTGCAACAGGGTGGATGCCTGGAGGCAGCCATTTCCTGGTGCTACCAGCTCCCCTGTAACGAAGGAACAGCTGCCACCCGCCCCTCCTGCCATGAATTGCACAGAGACATGGCTATCCCTCAAGGCTGCTTATAAGCCACCATGAACGGAAGGCTTGGACTTCTAGTGGGAATGGTTCTTGCTTAAAGATAAAGAACATTTTATGCAGTTCAGTTGACTCTGTGCCCAATCACCGTTTTTCCACATAAGATAGTCCTTGTCAGAAAACAAAAACCAAAACAAACAAAAAAACCCACACACAACTGTCTCCCATTACTGCGACGGAAAGAATTTTTAACATTGGTGATGATAGCTCACATCAGCTAAAGCAGCTTCTCACCTTGGAGTTCAGTGCAGAGTGTTGAAGAGGATAGGGAGAAAATAATGAAAAATTTTTTTAAAAAATTACTTAAGGTGCCGGCAAATTGAAACCTGAACTGTAAGGAGAACACATTACCCCAGCTATTGTGACAGAGAAGTTGAAGAGACACCGTGAAGGGGATGGGTCCAAGGTTAAGCTTTTAAGCGACCCAATAGGTGAATGACTGATGTAAAAGCAAGAGTGCTCTGGGACTTAGCCGCCGCAGGAGACATTGGAGTTCTCCCGCAAAACAGATCAACAGCTTCTGCTTGTCCACTTGACAAACTCAACAGAATGGACCTCATCCATATGTCAATAAGCAAACATCTCCCCAAGAGCCAGTTCTATGACAGCAAATACTCACTTTCACGAAATGAAAAGGTGAACCATCATTCTGAAATTCTAGAGAAGGCAAAATAAAGTGTCATTTCCTTGTTTCCCTAGGCTGCTAGCAAATTGTCAGGTTTTGCATCCATCATTCACTTCCCTACGCAGTCCTGCCCATTCCCATCTGCAACAGAGACCATTGCGAGACTGGTTCTTTTCCCTCATCCTGAATGGAAAAACCAAATAAAAACTAACCCTGCAATTGCAAATGAGTAGTGACCATGGGGGGCTGGGGGATGGGGGTGAAATTAACGTGGCATCTGGAGCACATTTCTTAGTGACTCAGCCAGTTCCAAGATCATGTAACAAATAAAGGAACTGGGAATTGTTATTCTTCCGATCATTTCAGAAGAAAGTACTTCAGAATATTGTCACCTAAGTGGAGGACTTTCTTTTTAACAAATAATAAAATATGGTAGGCAGCAAAGTCCAGTGTTTTTACAATGTGTAAATAAATGACCAAGATTAATTTCTTACGTTCATAATGATGGTCACTGTTTTGCTATTATTTTCCTTTTCAAGCTTTTTTTTCCTGTTTTTTGAGATATAATTCAAGTACCACAATATTTAGCCTTTAAATTGAATGATTCAGTATTTTTTCAGTATATGATTAATGTTGTACAATTGCCACCACTGTATATAGTTCTAGCATATTTTCATCACCCCCAAAAGAAACACTGTACCCAGTAGCAGTCAATTCCCATTCTTCCTCCCCTCATCTCCTGGTAACCACTACTTCCTGCCTCTATGGATTTGCCTCTTCTGGACATTTTATATAAATGGAATCATACAGTATGTGGCCTTTTGGGTCTCACTTCTTTCACTTAGCACACTGTTTTAGAGGTTTATCTGTGTTGCAGCATGAATCAGTACTTTATTCTTTTGTACTGCTGAATAATATTCTACTGTATGGATTACCATATTTTGTTTATTTATTAATCAGTTGATGAACAGTAAACTTGTTTCCACTTTTTAGCTCTTAATAATAATACTACCATGCACATTTGTGTTCAAGCTTTTGTGCAAACATATTATTTCCGTTCTCTTGGGTATATGCCTAGCAGTAGAATTACTGAATTACATGGTAACTCTATGTTGAACATTTTGAGGAACTACCAAATGGTTTTCCAAAGCAGCTACACCATTTCATATTCCCACCAGGAGAGTACCAGAGTTTCAATTTCTCTACATCCTGGCTAACACTTGCTATCGTAGTCATCTCAGGGGGTGTGAAATGGTATCCTATTGTGAGTTTTCTTTGCATTTTCTCTAAAGACTAATGATGTCACCCATCTTTTCATGTGCTTGTTGACCATGTGGATATTGTCTTTGGAGAAATGTCTATTCAGAACCTTCTTCTACTTTTGAATGGAGTGATTTCATCTTTTTATTGTTGAGATTTTGAGTATTTTTCTTTAAATTATTTTTGGAGATTCCTAGAGAGGAGGATGCCAGGTTCCATCCAGCTAAGTCCTAGCTTTGGGGATGAAGTGTATGTGTATTGATTTGGGTAATAATTAGGTGGAAAAACTTATTGAGCATTCACTTTTTGTGTCAGGCCCATTGAACTCTTTACTAATACCGTGGAGAGAAAGCCTTTGCCTGGGCCACATGTCCCTCCCTTGGGTACTCATCAAGAACAGCAAAGCTTTTCCTCAGAGAATCATCCATGTGTTTCCCTGCCCCATCAAGGAAGGGAGACCTTTCATCAAAGTGTAGAACTAGCAGAGGAGACACCTCTTTGGTAGGTAAAATCTCCCCCATGTTTTAGATATCTTGAACAAACTAGTCATTGATTTTAAGCTACATTTTGAACTACATTTGAACTACACTGATTTTAAGCTACATTTGAAGTTAAGAGTGTGCCCCCATCTCCTGAAAATACACCCAAGAGAATCCTTTTCCATGTGGTCTCTATTCCTTTTTGCCATACAAGATGTAAACAATGCTTATCAAGGTGATCAAGAAGAAAAACGCCACAAAACAGTCATGAAGAATAATGGAGCACGACAATAGATTCATTTTCTTACACTAATTATAGCAAAGTTCACTCCACTAAAATGCAGAGGCCATAGAGGTGAGCAAGGCTGTAAGAAGGGGGATAGGAAATAAACTGAGAAGGTACCTCCTCAAAAATAAATAACAATGAGAAGAGCAAAGCTAGCACCTTCACCAGCCCTACCCTATTATGAAAGGTGGCCAGTTCTGTGCTTTACGCTCTGAAGCTACAGACACCAGGACATTTATTCCCTTCCTTCATTTTCCCTTCCCCTCTCCTGGAAAAAACAAGCAAAACACACAAGAAAATCCAATTGAGGGCTGATAGAAAATTAAATCGAAGTGGTAGACCACCACTCCGAATCTTCACTCTAAATATCACAACTTCAACATTTCCAGAAATCCCCTTTTCTCTCATGTCCGAGTTCCAAAATCTCAGTTAACAAAGTTAACATATCCCAGGGGCCAGTTCTAGGTCATCAGTGGATACGAGTCACTGTCTATCACTCTGCCTCTCAGTGACTTCAGTGGCGGAAACACCAGACAAGCTGTGTGGAAGTGTCTAAGAACAGGCAGGACAGAACTTCTTCCATCTCACCAAGCTAAACCGCTTTCAACCAAGATGGTGCTTGGAGGGAACTTCCAAAGTCCAGTGTACTACTATTTATGTGAACAAGTTCACTTCAGTTCAAATCTCAAACAAAGGCTCCAGACATAATTTCACAGAATCAAAGCCAAACCTCAGCATCCTTTAACCTCACCAGGAATTCCCCCAGGCCCTCAGGTTTCTCTGGAAGGATTCTCACACTGAGGACTTCACTCTTGGAGATCTCACCCACCATGCTGGAGTGCCAAGAGCAGGGTGGGTGCTATGGACTGACCTGCGTCCCCCCAAAATTTATATGTTTTTAACCTCACCTCCAAGATCTCAGAATGTGACTGTATTTGGAGATAAGACTTTAAATAGGTGATTAAGTTAAAATGAGATCATTAGGGTGGGATGCAATCCAATCTGACTGGTGTCCTTAAAAGAAGAGGAAATTTAGACATAAAGGGAAGGATTGGGAGGTGACCCACACATAAAAACCATCCCATGTGAGGACACAGTGAGAAGGCTGCCACCTGCAAGCCAAGGAGCAAGACCTCAGAAGGAACCCATCCCACTGACACCTTGAGCTTGGACTTTCAGCTTCCGGAGCCGCGAGAAACACTTGTCTGTTGTTTAAGCCACCCAGTCATGATATTTTGTTATGACAGCCTCAGCAAACAAATACAGCAGGGGTCCCGCAGGGAAAGAGGTCCCTGGGGTCTCTGATCTGCACAGCTACTCACCCTGTAGTAGTCAGTGCTGTACACATCCCGGGACATCCCGAAGTCCCCGATTTTCACCAGCAAATTCTCCCCGACCAGGCAGTTCCTGGTGGCCAGGTCGCGGTGCACGAAGTGCTGGGACGCCAGGTAGACCATGCCCGCGGCGATCTGCTGGGCTATATGCAGCATCTGTGACTGTGTCAGCTCCGTGGGCGGGTTGCCCTCAGCCATCAGCACGGCGTCAGGGCCGTGTGCCCTGAGGGAGGACATGGAGAATGAAGCTGGGTGACTCAGCATTTTCACTCCAGGGGCCCTTTGCCCCTGCCCCTCCCCGTCCCTTCTGCTAAGCTCCTCACCCCCACCCTGTCAGCTGCTGGTGCTAAAAGATGCTGCCTGACTTAGCATGAAGAGGAGACAAAGGTGCTTCACACAGTCATACTTCTGAAGTCCCGAGGGCACCCAGGCTGCTCTGTTTCCCGAAGATTCTGGAATTCCCAGGACCCCATGGGCCTGAATATCCCCCTTCCCTCCAGTGCACAGACAGGTTGACATTTTAGGGGCTCTGGCACTCTGCTGGGTTCAGCCACTGGCCAGGGCCCCTTGACCCCGAGAAACAGCAGGTAGGTGAAGGAAGACAAAACCAAAAACAAAACACTGGGGGAAAGATGGACTCTCCTCGAGGGATGGACATGGCAGCCCAGTGGGTCCGCACCCCTCCCCACCTAGCCATACTATGCCAGACTATGCCAGAGCATCCTGCAACCAAGCTGATTCCTCCAGAGTTGGGCTGCCTGAGGCCTTCCACAGTCCGCCTGATTTGCGGCCAGGCATGGTTTTGAAGCTACCCCTGGCTCTCTCAAGCCCAGTTCAACGACAGAGTCCCAGGGCATTCTCAACCTGGATGTTCATTCCCAATACAAAATACCATTGCCTTCTGTCCACCCCTCCTCCAACCTCTGCTCAACACGGGCTATGGCCAACACATACGAGAACTGTTTTGAACCCACAGCCTGTTTATTCTTTTGCTGGGGAAAATTTTATTGTTTACACTATGGGGAGGGGGACTTTGATTTTTTAAATCTTATTTTTCTTCTGTCTTACACACCTGGCCTCTCCCCAGCTATGTGATGACTTAGGGCATCCTAACACGCATGTGCTGCAGGGGTAGGAGGATCCGCATCTTAGGATGCCGCCCTCAGCGCGGCGGGCCCTGCTGTGACATCCTGAGCTGGGAGCCAAGATGGGCGTCATTGCCCCTGGCGGCCTGAGGGGGCGCTGCAGTGCAAGGAATAAAGGCGGGGTTTACTGCCGGGCTCTGCCCTGGCGTGGCCAAAGGGCTTCTCCCTTGGAAAGGAAAGATCTCCCTCAAGACATTTTGAAACACTTGGAATAAATATAGAGGTTTTTGCATAAATGTTAAAGTGGGTAACCTCACCTGCAGGGTTTCAGAGCCGTGTGAGTATTTGAAACTGAGAAAGCCAGAATTGTCTGAGAACACGTGTCAGGGTTTGCCCTGCCTCTCCGCCCTCCTTCCCCAAAATTATTCAAGCCACAGGCCTATCCCCACTTCCATCCTGGCTCCAGCCTACAGTGACTCGCCTTCCCTTTGATTTCGGGAGGCATTCTGCCACCAGGTCTTTCATTCCTGTATTCTAAGGGAATGAGCACTGGACAAGGAGTTAGGGGCTCTCCCAGGCCCACCAGGTCCAGTGCCATGATCCAGGGAAGCGCTTTAATTTCTCTCATGTGCTATTTCTTCATTAGTCAAAAATACAGGGGAATATTATACTGGCCATACATAGACCCTGGCCATGCTGGTGCTTGATATATGGCTTTTGGATGAATAGATCCCTCCTGTCTCTAAATACCTGGATTGAACCATTCCCTAGGGAGGAGTTTCCTGTTTTTGTACAAGCCAGTCCTAACATATTTCACCTCTACTCAAACCACAACCCCCAGCTGCCTCTTGTCACATTGAGGAACAATACTGGGAAAATGCTCCAGGGCTTTCTTCAGCTCAAAAGCACATATTCAAGGTAAGAAGCGGCACAATGGCCAGAGCTCCAGGATATGTGAAATGAATTTGGATCCTGTCCCACACTCGCTGTGTGATCTTGGGTGAGTTACATAACCTCTCTGGGCCTATTTCCTCACTCTGTAAATTGGAGATACTAACTGCCCCTTGCTAAGGGCATTCATGTGAGGAGGATTGACACTGCGTTTGCATAGTACTTCGTGGCCTTTCACAGGAAAACCAGGGAGAAAGGCTTTGCAAACAAAGATTCTCTTTAAAAATGAAACGGAGAGGTGATGTGAAAACACAAGTTATCCTCTGTGCATTAGTTTTTGTAACTGGCCTGTAACAGGGCTCTTCAGGATACCAGAGGGTGAGCCCTTTCCACCTCACTAAAGGTGAATCAGGCCTAACCCTTTCAAGCACTGAGGGGCCCGGGGAAATTGCCAACATTTTCACTGGTCTTCCTTAACTCTACTGTGAACTCAGCACCAGAAGGGGCCTGGGGTGCACACAAACTAAAGAAAACCTGAAATAAAGACCAAGAGAGTCGGTCAGAATTTAATCTTCATAGATACCATCTGAAGACTAAAATAATTGGTTGATTGGCCACAGCCTTATCTCAGTCCCAGAAAACTAATCTACTTTAAATATCTCTCAGAGGCAAAGGCTACAGGAGAGAGGAAAAGTTAGATGTCAGTGCAAAAGGCCACCTCTGCACAAAATTCTATCCTCCAACCCCACACTCTGCAGATGTCAGGAAGCTGGTGGCCCCCTAATGCCTAATGCACTTTGTATTAGTATGTGTGGGTTGGGGGAGACTCCTGGATTTTTAAACAGTCATTTCCCCTGTTTATATCTGGGTATTTGCTGTTCGACTTTTTGAACACGGCTCTTTAAATAAAATAAGCCTCTGGATGCTTTCTCTGAGCAGAACATACTGCTGTAAAAAGTGGGTAGGTGGGTCTGCTGCACAAGTCCTTAAGAGGATCGAAATACAGTTAACGCTGCAATCCTCTGCTGTCACTTTCCCAGGTCCTCAGGAAGTCTTAGAAATAAAAACACATTTCATCTCTTCCAGGAGGACATTCCTTAAGAGGTTAAAAATAAAAAAAAATAAAAAAAAATAAAAAAAAGTACCACCAGCTCCCTGGCTTGGGAAGCAAGTAGCAGGTTCATGGGCCTGACTTAGCTGTCCAGTTCTCTCCATTGTGGGTTACAGCCAGCACTGCACTAACTGCTCTGGCCCCAGGATTCTATAGCGCACCACTTTCCTTCTGGTCTTTTTAACCACCGCCTCAGCAAAGAGGATGGCAGAGTGGTTAAGATCATGAGTTTTTGCAGCCAGGGGCTGCAGGTTTGAGTCTCGGCTCTGTCATCCGCTACTTGTGCGATTCAGCTTCCCCTACTGTAACGCAGGAATGATGGCAAGATTGGGTTACACCCTAAAAGATATTAAAACGCTTAGAAAGTGCAATAAATGCTAGCTGTTATAGTTTGAAAAACAGTAGTCTATCTTTTCCCTCATTAGAAGGGAACTCTGGACAGATTCTAAGAGGAAAAATCATGAAACCCTTGCAAGCAAAGACATGTGTTTTATTCCTCATTTCCCACTCTAACTAGCATAGAGCCTGGCCATGCTGGTGCTTGATATATGGCTTTTGGATGAATAAAGAGAGTAGGGAGACAAGAGAAGACATCTGTCTTTATAGGGCAGAGCTGATGACAGCTGGAGACTTTTCATGGCAGCTAAGTGCCCAGTTCCCTTGCGGTAAGAGGACAGCCTATATTCGCAGCATGTTAGTGCACCTGAGAACTAGATTCTTGGCATGGCAGACCTCTTGTTCCCAGAGTTTAGCAGGTTCTGAAACTAAGCAGGCTAGGTTTCCAATTGCTCCACACCCTGTGCAAGGTGCCAAGGGAGAACCAGGTGCCTGTTCCTTCTGCAAGGCAGGAAGGAGAGCTAGGGAGAAGGAGAGGCTGAGTGAGAAAGTGAAAGAATCAAGTTGTAACACACACACACACACATTCATGTATGTACAGACACACTGTGAGCTCACAGAAGCATTTAATTGCATCAAGGTGAGCACATTTGGATTTCTTATGCTACAGTTTTTGGAAAGCACCGTTTTGTATTAGGGAAGTAGACTGGGGCATGGGAACAATGGGAAAATATTTCTCCTAGAAGCAGCCGGACCTCAACCACATTCAACTTTTTTCTTCCTTTCATGTTAGAGCTGACAAGACAATGTTCAAAAGTCATCCCCTGTCCTATCACTTACAAGAAAAATTTTGCTGACATAGGATAATGCATTAGGATTGTCTCAGAATACTGCAAATTGGCCACATATTCCTAATCCCACCTGGCATTTCCTCACCCACACAATCATAGGAAAAGTAGAGAACAGGGATCCAGCCCAGCAAAGAAGAACTAAATTGCACGTGGATCTACGAGGCTAAAGAGGGTAAAAATGATCCAGACGGCACCAACCATGTGATGCCATTTCTAAAAACAGCAGTATGTTCTTGCGGTGATTGACTGATTACTTAAACTGCAGTGTCTGAGTCTTACAGCAGATACATGCAGCTTACTGGGGCTGATTTCTGTGCAAAGCCCTCTTCAGCGCCCATGGAAATGAGAGGTAGACAGAGAGTCCTAGTGTTGCCATCACAAAAAGGTGCCACTTCCCCAGGATTTCAGATCTCTCAACCAACATGAAGAGGAAATTGTGGCAGAGATGAACCATTGTGAAAGATTATGGGGGCAACCTTTCTTATTACCTCTCAACTCAACAATGCACACACTGGACCTTGAGATGGACTAAATGATACCCCTTTCACAGTTAAGGAAACTGGGCTCAGCAAGGGCAGGCGAACAGCCTTTAACACCTTTCCTAACTATTGCTATCTACCAAGATATCACAAGCAGCCCGTTTGCTAATCTTTCCTAAATGAGGACTAGCTAAATTAAAAAAAACAACAAACAAAAAAAGAAAATTAGACCCAGATAAAACTTAGAGAGGATCCAAGGCAGGCCTACCTGAGAACAAGGTGACTGAGCAAAGTGGGGTGGAGGCTCTTTTAAGGAACACCAGCAACTTGATGCCGAATAGGAAGGAGAACCTGAATCTCCCGTCCTCACTATTGGGCCCTCTCACTCTTTAGGTTCATGATAATGTATGTGCCACTTCCATAGAAGCCAAAGCATCACTTGCCTTCCTTCCCCAAGGAGTATCTGGCTCAGCACATTTCTTCCCTTCCTTTGTAGACGCAGGAGAAGAGCACTCAAGATGGACCCCACCAGGGTGATCACCAACTCCCTGCATCTTATTAAACTCAGCTCTCCTTGTGATATCTCTTACCAAGGCAGCTGGTTTACCAGCTGACATCATTCCTGGCAGAATTCAAGCGTCTGCTTATTGAACGCTCCCTATTCGCTCCTACGCCAAGAGCTTTCTATACTTATTCTAGTTCAGTCCTCATGCCTACCCTGCCAGCTCAAGATTCTCATCAGAACAGCTAAGAGACTTGCCTGAGGTCACTCAGCTAATAATGCCTGGACTGAGACTCAACTTCAGTGTCTGGAGGCCAAAAATCCCTACTGGTATCATCACGCAGCGTGGTCTCCTCAAAAGTCACCCCTTAAATTGTGTCACTTAGCTTCACTGTTTCGAAGCAAGTTGACCTTTCTTCCCAGATCACAGTCACTTTCAGCCATTTCTCACCTGCTGTATCTTGTGGTTCCTCCCAGTTTCCTGTACCCATCACCTGAGGGAGGGAATTTCTTGAGAAGGCACAGCTGAACTAAAACCCAATCAGGGCCAGGTGTGGTGGCTCACGCCTGTATTCCCAGCACTTTGGGAGGCCAAGGGAGGCAGATCACTTGAGATCAGGAGTTCGAGACCAGTCTGGCCAACATGGCAAAACCCTGTCTTTACAAAAATATGAAAATTACCAGGCATGGTGGCACATGCCTGTAATCCCAGCTACTTGGGAGGTTGAGGTGGGAGAATCGCTTGAACCTGGGAGGCAGAGATTGCAGTGAACTGAGATCACACAACTGCACTCCAGCCTGGGTGACAGAGTGAGACTCTGTCTCAAATAAATAAATAAATAAATAAATAAATAAATAAATCCCACCCAATCAGGCCAATGTTAGAAATTCAAATGACACCCTAATCAGTAGCCCAGTGATTCCCTTTGTAGTCAACATTTTCTCTTCCTTGCCTTGCCTTTTTCTGAAGACCCCACATCCCATAAAACTTCTCAGTTGAAGCTGTCCATCTTCTCATGACCTCAGGGTCTCTGCATAATCTGGAAGACTCCATAATCTGGAGTCTTCAATCAATGTTTTTACCTCCTTCCTTCTGAAGCTTTTCTTCTTTGGATTTTGATCTTTCCACTGTAGATCCTCTGAACTACTGGCCTTCTGGTTATTCTTTTTGTCCTTAGAATAAAGTCCAAGCCCACACCCCACCCTTTCAGCCTTGACTCCTCCAGCTGTTTTTCTGCTTCCTTTCCTTACTGTTCATGCCACAGCCTGGGAACTTGAAAACTTCACTCTCACTGGACTGCACTTTCCACTGTGACACCTGGGCACCTTAGCTCTTCCCGTTTCCTTTGCCTTTAATAACACCACATGGCAAACTCCTAGAGAACATCTAAGACCCACCCCAAATGCCTATGTCATATACCACTCAATGTAGCAAATGTTCAGTGAATGCAGACTGAATTGAGTTGGATCATTGGCATCACATTACATAGAATTCATTGATTAAGGAAAAAGAACAAGACTGTCATCTTCTTTTTTCTCTCCTCCTTTCTCTGGCACACGCTGGTGTCATCAAATAAGACGCTTCGAGAAAGGTCTAGGGGTCCCTTGTTCCCTCCCATGAACCTGCCCCACTCCTGAACCCTGAAGTCCTGCTCGCTCCTGGAGCCCACCTCCCTGCCTCACTGTACCTGAGGAACTTGTTGAGGTCCCCGTGCTTCATGTACTCGAAGACCATGATGAGGGGGTCACCCTCCACACAGACGCCATAGAACTTGACGATGTGCTCATGCTGGAGGTTGGTCAGGAGCTCGGCCTCCCGGTGGAAGTCTTTGCGTGCATTGTCACTGGCATCCTTCAGGGTCTGGGGGTGGGCATCCAAAGAGAGGGATTACTTCAGTGGGCCCTATGCTACTGAGATAGGAAAGACATCGTCTCATTTGTTAGGCAGAAGATGAGAAAACAGCCTAGTTCCTACGGAAATAATGTTTGTGCTAATAACTGAGGAGTAACTCCTCAGGCATATGCAAAGCTTTCCAGCTTACGACACACTTTCACAGAGGTTCTCTCATTAGGTTACAGATGGGAGGTCTTTTTAGGGTCCACATCCTTCCTAATCCTGGCCTGCACCCCATAATTCCCATGGGCTTCTCTCCCTTGTTGGTGCCTGTTGTGCTTTCTGTGATGCGATGTGCAGCTTACCTCTGCTCAGATAAGATTTTAAAACTTCATGTTATGATTCTGTTGCAAGAGGAGTACAGTGAACCTTTGTGGACCCATCTCCAGCTTCAGCAACGATCACTTTGCCTGTCTTTATATAGCACTGCGCAGAGCCTTCTCCAGCCTGTGCTTACAAACACTGCCGGCTCACAAGACATCCCTGCCCAGCGAGCCGCAAGAAGAGTGGTCACGCTGCCAAGGTGAAGATGCCCAGGGGCATGACAGCCGGGTTTTGGTGCCTTTAGTTTTCTGCTCAGATCACTCTGCCACCGCGGTATCATAACATGGCAAAGCTGGCATTTAGTGATGCATATAATGTGCTGAGCTCTTGGCATGTGCCCATCACTGAGCCAGAGCTGTGATGGCATCAAGAAGGCAATGACCCAGATCCTGGCCTCAGGCGCTTATGGGCAAACAGGGAGATATGACATGTATATAAATAACTGCAATTCAAGCTCAAAACCCACTGTCCTGAATGAATCAGCACCTGCATCTCTCTCCAGCTCAATCCCTTGACACTCCTCTCAAAACCCATGCGTCCACGTTAAGAACTATCTGCAGTTGCCCTGATAACAGCAGGCCATGCCTCCCTCCCTTTGCACATGTGCATTCCTCTGCCCGGAATGCTATCTTGGGTGTGGTCACTGGCACGGGAGGTTGAACTCCCCACCTTTGCCAAGGCTGTTCACTTCCTAATCCCGGGAGCCTGTGAATACGCTGCCTGATGTGGCAAAAGCAGCTTTGCAGATGTAACTAAGTTAAGGATCTTGAGGTGGAGAGATTATCCTGGATTATCCAGGAGGGCCCAATGTCATTACAAGGGTCCTTATGAGAGCAAAGAGAGGCCAGGCATGATAGCTCAAGCCTGTAATCCCAGTACTTTGGGAGGCTGAGGAGGGCAGATCACCTGAGGTCAGCAGTTCGAGACCAGCCTGGCCAACATAGTGAAACCCCGTCTCTACTAAAAATACAAAAATTAACTGAGTGTAATGGTGGGTGCCTGTAATCCCAGCTACTCGAGAGGCTGAGGACGAAGAATCACTTGAACCCGGGAGGTGGAGGTTGCAGGGAGCCAAGACCATGCCACTGCAATCCAGCCTGGGTGACAGAGGAAGACTGTCTCAAAATAAATAAAAGCAAAGAGAGAGCCGTAAGGACAGAGGATCAGAGAGGAGAAAAGATGTCACATTTCTGGCTTTGAGGATGAAGAAAGGGGCCATGAGCCAAGAAATGTGGGTGGCCTCTAGAAGCTGGAAATGGCAAGGATGCATGCTAGCCTAGAACCTCCAGAAGGAACCAGCCCTGCTAACATCTTGTCTTTAGCTTAGCAAAACTGATTTCAGGTGTCTGACCACCAGAACTGAGATAAATCATTTGTGTCGTTTAAGGTGCTGAGTTTGCAGTCATCTGTTACAGCAGCCATAGAAAACCAATATACCTGGTTAATATCTAGTAGTCCTCCAAGACTCGGTTCAGCTGCCACCTCTCTGGGAAGTGTTCCCTGACCACCCCTCATTGCTGTCACATCCCCTTTGTGCTGCAGGCCAGAGTGGATAATCCTGCTAGGTGCGCCTCATACTTACCTCTATCACATCACAGACCACAGTGCATTCCAATTGCATGTTTACTTGCTTATCTCTGGTACAGGCTGTGAGCTCCTTGACCCAGGAACTATGCATTTCTGCATTGCCAGCCCTGGACAGAGCACAGGGCGAATATTCAACATCTATTTGTGTAATGAATGATGAAGGCCACGAGAACTAAACACTGACAGCAAGAGAGGTCAGAGAGGGAGTGGTTGCTTCTAATTGAGGAAAAGGCATACTTCTCCTGGCAGAAGTGGCATGTGAGTAGTGAATCCCATCTCCAGGGAGACCATAGTCAGTCATTAAGGTTAGATGGCAAATGGGAACATCTGTGTTCACTTAAATTTAGTATTGGAATGGAATGACAGCACTGTCATCTGTCAGATATGTACTGACTGCAAAACTAAAAGATGATATCCAGTGTCCAGAACACGACCAGGTCCCTGGTGGTCATTTTCTAGATCACGGCCTCGGTGCTGCTCTCCCTGTGGGGACATTCCTGACCTACGCCACCTGGAGACCTTGAATGTGCCACAGGTGGAGTTCTCCAGGGAGCAGATCTGAGATGGAGATTAGCAGGTGAGGCATTTATTAGGGCACGCTCTGGGGATCAATACTATTTTCACTTTACTCTGTGGTTTTCTGAGAAGTGTCTTTATAAGCACCACCAGCTCTGTTCGGAAAAGTGAGTGAATTTGGGTCAGCAAGTGCTCAGGGGCCATAAAGCTTCGATGGGGCTGTTGCCATAGAAACCGCACATTCCTTCATTAAATAACAAAATGAACAGCAGCCAGGAACCTGGGGTCTGGGTCTCTGCTCCCTTGAAGCTACAGAAACTGGGCCTGTCATGGCCCCTGTGCCACCCAGATTTAATTAGTTTAGTGTTTAGCTAGATCCAAACTCAACTCTTTTGCATCCCTCTTGCACAGGGAGAGGTGATGTGCTTATCTTGCTGAACTTCACAGTAGAAAAATAGCAGATGAGGTACGGAGGAGATGGAGGAGATGGAGGAGACGGAGGAGACGGAGGAGATGGAGGAGATGGAGGAGATGGAGGAGATGGAAGAGATGGAAGAGATGGAAGTCTATCTGCTGGGTCCTTCTCCTGGGTCCATGGAGCGAACCGCACACACCAGTGCCATTCTCACACTTGCACTTGCATAATGGTGTTGGGTACACATCTGTCTCCACTCCTGCCTTTGCCAGTTGAAGTGTGTCCTATCCACTCTTTTATCCCTTGCTGCCTAATCCAGTATCAGGCAACTAAAAGAACCCCTGACACATGAAGTTTGTGCAAAGTAGAGATAAAAGAATGGGAGGAGGAATGACCAGTGAATGATCATCTGGAAAAGTTGAACATGGGCTGAAGTGAGGAGTGGAAACGAAAGAAGGACCAAGGAAAGAAAGCAAGTGAAAGAACCTGCTTCCAAGGCTGAGGGGAGCTGCCCAAATGCACTCTCTCCTGGAGAGTTGGCCCCAAACTTGTGTTCCCCTTCCAGTCAAAGGACAAATCCTCACAATGGTGGTGCTCAAATGGCAGGGGTCCTAGCTTAGCATCAGAAAAGGCAGGTTCAAATCCTGGCTCTGCCCTTGAGCTCTCTGACTCTGGTTTTCTTCTTCGAGAGTGAGGATAACAATATCATCATCTACTCCACAGAGACACGAGGAGAATGATGCAAAGTAGTGTAAGTTGGGATGTTTTCCTTGGTAGAGAGGGACATTTGATGGCTTCAATTTTAAACCACAATCAGTCTTGTATTCAGTTTGCTCACATAAGAATCCAAGAAGGTCAAAATATGCATGAATAAGGCTCAAGGGCCAACCCAAGACATGAGAGCAGTGGTGCTACTGGAGCCACGACTTCTTCCCAGAGGGCTGTTCAACCTCCCGAAAGTATCAAACTGCACACAGAGATCCAGCCCTTGGCCTGCAATGTTTTTTCAGAGATCCAGTCTCTATAGAGGATGTTCTGAGTCACTGAGATTGCTTATTTCTAAGGCACATGCCTATCTTTTCCAGTGAGTTGGAAAACATACTGACCCTTGAAGGTCATTATCACAAGGCATGAACAAATTTTGTGTATAATTTTTCTGCTCAAGTTTTAGCTGTGTCGTATTGATTCAAGAATGCCAGATTGGGCCAGGCGCGGTGGCTCATGCCTGTAATCCCAGCTACTCCTGTGGCTGAGGCAGGTGAATGGCGTGAACCCGGGAGGCGGAGCTTGCAGTGAGCAGAGAGTGCACAACTGCATTCCAGCCTGGGCGAAAGAGCGAGACTCCATCTCAAAAAAAATGATAGATTGTCTGTGTGTGTGTGTGTGTGTGTGTGTTGTGTGTGTGTGTGTGTGTGTGAGAGAGAGAGAGAGAGAGAGAGAGAACAAGGTTTTCTTTTTGAAATGCCAACCTGAAAGAGTTAAGAAGCATCTAACATTTCCATGTCCCCAAAGCAAAATATGGAAAAGAGCCCATTCTCAGTGCAATGTCAAAAACTGTGCTTCAGTAACATTTTTGAAATTGAGAGAAGAGATTCCACTATTCATGGGGCAAATGCATCTCACAAGCCTGGCCTCATCCAACATGCCCATCCATTTTTGCATGTTGGGTCTTTTTTCTAAATTATGATTCAATTCTATTTTAAGAGATTCAGAAAATATGGCGGTAACAAGTTGGGCAAAATCATCTTCTGAATTTGGCACTGTAAGGGCAGAATTTTTCTAAGGGTGGAACCATAGCCAGATAGCAATCAGAAGCTGGAAAATCCTGCTATCAACCCTATTTATAAAAATCATCTCTGTTTTAGTACTATGGCTGATTGTCATTTTACTCAATTATGCAAGGCTTGGCTGGTTCCCTGAGTCCCTTGGCAATGCACTGAGGCCATGAATATGGGGTGGCAGCTTCCCTCACTGACAATCCCTCTTCTTCAGGTTCATTTTGACAAGCATATTTGCCCGATCACTGAGCATTGCTATTTTCTTACTCCTACTGTCTGCTTTGTAGTTTCATTTCTTCTTATTCCTGGTGAATTTCCTGACACCCCAAAGCTGCCATCTTTTCTGAAGATACTCTTAAGGGAGAGGGCTCCTCCAGAGCTATAGCAAGATACTGCCTCAAGTACATATTGATTCAGATTTGGAATAATGCAGTAGTATGAAATAAATTTCAGCACAGAACTGAAAAACTAGTGATGGTGAAATAGGAGAGCAAAAACAAAAGAAAAATCAAAATTCATATGAAATGCTTCAGCAAAATATGAAGGTTAATGGAAAGCTAGTAAGAGGGGCAAGTGGGCTTATTTGAAATCATTGGTGTGATAGAATATTGTAGGACATGACAAATGATCACCCATTTCAAAGTATAGGTGGTTTAGGAGAGATGAGGTAAAATAGAGGTTGTGTCCTTTCTAAAAATACTGATCTTATAGTCTGTGTCTCATATATTTTAGAGATCATAGAAATAGTGTCTTTGTTAAGGTGAAAGATAAAATATAGAAGAGATTATCATGGTAAGACCTCACTATGACCAATTCCCACCATAGTGTTTAAAACACAGAGGGAAATTAAAAAAAAACTCCCAAACCAGTCAACCAAGATGCATGAGAATGTTTGGTTAATATGCCTGAGTTCCTCTGGGTTAGGATCACTGTGGCAAGATCTGCTACAAATGGAGACTCTTTAGTCTCCTGATGGCTCCTGGATGTGCACTGTCCAATACGGTAGCCAACAGTCACAGGTGGCTAGTGATAATTTGAAATTTGGCAAGTCCAAATTGAGATGTATTTTAGGTAAAAAATATCTAACAGATTTTGAGACCTTGCTACAAATAAAATAATGTAAACTATCTCATTAATATATTAATAATACATTGAAATGATAATATAGATATGTTGAGTTAAATAAACTATATTGATAAAATAAGTTTCATATGTTTCTTTTTACATTTCAAATATGCATATTAGGAAGTTCAAAATTACCAATGTGACTTGTAATAGTGGCTCACATTATGCTTCTGTTGGACTTCATTGTTCTATAAAAGCCACCTCCATAGGCTATTAGTGAGCCAACCTCTTTCTTGGGAATGTTGGAAAACATTTCTAAACTACAAAATTGAGATAGAATTAAGGCAGACACACTTATAAGTTTGTTACAGGCAATGACTAACCACGCATTTAGAGCAAGCCTTGATCACAATGCTGCATGCTACATGAACTTCTAACGATAGGATCTTTTCTAAAAATAGGTAGAGGAAGTGTCTATCAAATTCTTAGAAAATTCAGCTTCGGAGGAGTGTATTTTAATGAATTCATGGATAGAAAGAACTTGGTAGAAATAAAATCTTAGAAACTAGAGAGAGTGCAATAGGTAGCTTCCCAACATCCCTACAAATGTAAAAACTTATTAAATGATTGTATGAAGATGATAATGATCACAAACACTCAGATAGTGCTGGCTATGTGCTAGAAAACAATACTCTGTGCATATCAACTCAGTTAGTTGTATATAACTCCTTTGACAGGACTTTAATTATGTACCAAGTGATAACCACAAATACAGGATTTATGGTCAGGGTGGTCACTGCTATCTTTATTTTCTCAGTCATACTGGCTCTTCCAGCTCAGATCTAACAAGGCAACTATCCAAAGGAAAACAGGGGGTTAAGTTTTGATTCACATACTTTAAACTATTTGCAATAATATGGCGGTTAAAATAGACAGTTTATACTTGCATATTATATCAAGTTGCATATTAGAAATGTTATGTCTTTGTATGGGAAACTAATTCATAACAACTGTCAATTAGAGAAATATTGAATCAAAAGAGAGTGAATCAGAAGTTGACCTCCAACGTGGATAAATGCAATATATTTACAGGCTTTAAATACACCAGCATAAAATTTTCCAATAAAATTTTGCTAGACATAAAGGAGCTGGTGGATCATGGTAGACCATGGTTTGATTGGAAATTCGTTCATCATGTTAAAGTAAATGAAAAAGCAGCACAACTATTTCAATCCATATACTCCAGAGACACAAAAGTGTGAAACGAATCCTCCAGCTATGTTTGATGCCAGATGAGTCCTCATTAGAGTGAAATGCACTGTTTTGTTTTAGCTTTTCTGAAAATATGTGGATAAATAGAAGATAAGCCAGAAACGAGGGTCACCAAAGTGATTAACAAAACAAAAAACAGATCCCTGACCCAAGGTCTAAAGTTGAAATTGCTGGGAAAGGTATATTGATATAGGAACTTAATAATTGGGGCCTATCTGATTAAAATGCCTAACTCTCTGTCTTACAGTGCACTCCTGCATGCCTGCATATGCACACACACGCACACTCTTGAGTGTGCACACCAGGAAAAGAATATACATACCCAAAGAACAATAGAAATCTAGTCTATTAAGCAACATCTGGATAATAAAGACAATCACAGACACTATTACACTATTAAAAGTTGGTTTTTGTTTTTTTTTTTTTTGAGATGGAGTCTCGCTCCATCCCCCAGGCTGGAGTGCAGTGGCACGATCTCGGCTCACTGCAAGCTCCACCTCCTGGGTTCACACCATTCTCCTGCCTCAGCCTCCCGAGTAGCTGGGACTACAGGCTCCCGCCACCGTGCCCGGCCAATTTTTTTTTGTATTTTTAGTAGAGACGTGGTTTCACCGTGGTCTCGATCTCCTGACCTTGTGATCCGCCCGCCTCAGCCTCCCAAAGTGCTGGGATTACAGGCGTGAGCCATCGCGCCCGGCCTAACTATTAAAAGTTTTACAGTTCCTGTTCCTAGATCCTTATAAGTGTAGAATTGTCAGTGCTTTCTGCAACATTATGTCATGTTGACACAAACTATTTTTTTAGAGTAACACTAAAAAATGTCTTCTTAAATAACTCATCTTTTCATCATCAATTTCCATTTTATGGGGACAAGTATTTCACATGCCAATGTAAGTGGAAACATGGGAAGGAGGCATAGGGAGAGGGATGAATGGGAGAAGGACTTCACAATTAATGAAGATGTGAAAAGTGATATGGTGACTGTCATAAAAAATAAAAAGAAAGAATGAAAAGAGTCATCTGTCTTAGAAATAACCTTGCCTGGGTAAAGCACTTGAGTCAATTAACTCTTGATGCTTTTTCTCATCTGTGTTTTTTTTTAACTGTTCCAGAATTGGAGAATATGTGCTTTTCTTGTGAGCCCTTATACTGCTCTTGTACAGATTCTGAGACAAATAGCTCTGGTTGCTTCCATTCCCAAAGGTGGCCTCTTCTGTACCACGTGACCACCTCAGATGATCGGATGGCAGGTAGGTGTCCTGGCATGAAGACTAAGTGGCATTGCAGATGACTAATTGGAAGAACTGGACCGTAGTATTTTCCTTCTTGGGGAATCAGCAAGTGAGTCATGGAGGCAGTGTGGGCAGTAGCTGGTATGAAAGCAGCAGGCAAATATTAGGGAGCAGCAAAGGCAAGAGACAGCTGCACTAAGCAGGGGAGCCCCAAGAAGATTCCCTGATGTCTCCTACCGAGACGATGAAGAAGGGACAGTCACCAGGGCTGCCTCAGATCTTGAGTGAGCTTTCAGATACCAGCTCTTCCCATCACAGGGAGGTCATGCTCTCCTGAAATTCCCATTTGAGTTGGTCATCTTTCACTTTCTTCTGTCAGATCTCTTTCTCCCTTCTTTTGGTTATAGCATCTCTAATATTCCTCCAGGGAACCAATACTTCCCCACGTTCAGTCCATATGGATTGGGTAGAATGGACCCCAACTGTCATTTCCAAAGGTGGGTATGTGACCCAGGCCTGGATAATCAGAATATTCCATTCCTCTGGCCAGAGGGTCTGGTGACACAGCCCAAGATAAGCCAATAGGAGTCATCCCTTGGATTTTTGCATAGCTGTTTGGAAGGAGGAGATCTCTTTCTTTTGAGTTGCTGGGAGGGCAGGATCTAAGCCCTGAGTCATCACTGTCAAGTCTTTAGCAAATGTGGAAATAAACTGCCTGAGAATTAAGCCAATCTCAAGGGAAGTAGAGCCAAGGGATGGAGAAGATGAGAAAGAGGATTGTTCATTCCTTGGATCTAGTGGTGCCTGAAAGCTGGGATACCCGTAGGTAGGTTTTCTAGTAGCATGGATTTCTAGAAGCCAATAAATTCCTTTTTCTGCTTAAGCCAGCTTGAGTTGGGTTTCCAATGAACATAATATTGTTCTTTTTATAAAAGCTGATTATAATATTTTGCTTGTATTACCCTGAGGCCTAAACACTCCCTCAAGAATCCAGTATATCTTATTTCCACTTATTCCCTTGAATTAAATTTCTACTTGGGAAAATATGAACATGTCTTGCATCCTTCCATACAAACAATAGAACTAACACACTCCTTTCTATTATTTGATAAGTGTCGTTGTGTTGGATTTCCTGAATTTGGTTCACCAGGGCACATGTAAAATTCAATAAATGAAACCGTGGTGCCCAATGAGCACTGGACTGCGTTTAAGTCCCAGGTCTGACATTGATATTAAATGATCTCTTTTAAGCTATGTGACCTTAGATGGGTCATTTGTCTTCTTTGGATTCCTGTTTCTTCATTGGCAAAATGGTGGAGTTAAGCTAAAGAATATCAATATTAGCTCTTTATATCTATATAGTGATTCAATCACTTCTAAAATGATTTATTGTTAGATTACATTATTCTATATATATATATATCATCTTTACAGTTTCTTTCAGCTATAAAAGTCTGTGACTATCAATAGATCATCAAATTATTTCCCTACCTAGAAATGCCAACTGTCAACTCTTTTCTTTTTTTTTTTTTTTTGAGTTGGGGTCTCACTCTGTCACCCAGGGTGGAATGCAGTGGTGCAGTCTCGGCTCACTACAACCTCTGCCTCCCAGGCTCAAGCAATCCTCCCACTTCAGTCTCCCAAGTAGCTGGGACCATAGGTGTGTGCCACCACACTCAGCTAATTTTTTTGTATTTTTTGTAGAGATGGGATTTCATCATGTTGCCCAGGCTGGTCTTGAACTCCTGAGCTCAAGCAATTCGTCCGACTTGGCCTCCCAAAGTGCTGGGATGACAGTGTGAGCCATCACACCTGGCCCAACTCTCCAATTATTTAAAGGCTATTATTTTCATGATCTTTTTGTTCTTCCATGCACCCACCCATCCATCCCTTCATTCATTCAACAAGCATTTACTGTATACTACTATATACGAGGCAATGTGCTAAAAGGCACTATTGCCATCCTGGGGAATATGCCACTCTACTAAAGGAGACAGACGTTCAATGTCATTCATTAAATAAGCCCAGAAATACATATATAATTTTAAAATATTAACAAATGCTATAAAGGACAAGTACCGATGTTTTAACAGCATATATCATGGAGATGTGACCTAGATGGAGGTGCAAGCAAGGGACATCCTCCCCAAGAGGGACAACTTGAATTGAGGGGTGACAGGTGGGTGGGAGCTACCTGGACCAAGAGGCTGGGTAGGGGCCATCCCAACACGGAAATGGAAGAAACATGTTGGATGCCACATGGGGCCTGCCTCATTATGTGCTAGAGGGTTTATCAGAAAACTTTTCCAAACTCTTGGTGGAGAAAAACATCATCATTTTCTCTATTGACAAGAAAGAATTCAGGAACATGAAAAGCAAAAATCCTAAGTCAGATTCCAATGAAAGTGCTTGCTGAAGTCAAATTTTACCATTTTTTATCTTGCCAAGTCTTCTTCCTGTGCAACACCTCTGACTCACTTTAACTTACACCTTGGGGAAGTCACTCGACTTCCTTGAGTCTCAGTTTTCTCATCCATAAAACATGAGGCTTGGGTTATATATGTGATTTCTAAGGTCTCTCTCCTATTCAGCATTTTATGTTTCTAGAAATACACCTGAGTCAGTGGGGAGGGGAGGAGAGACCATGAATCCCACAACACACACTTGTGGATATATTTAAAAAGCAAAAATCAGTGTGGATTCATAGTACAAGGAAATGTTATAGGAATTGCAGCTTTGGAAATACAGGTTGGATGGAGCCAAAAATAGCGAATGCATCCACAGTTAATGCAGGGAAACTGCGATGAAGCGTTTCCTTGGCAATTGACTTACTTAAAGGTAAAGTAACTCAGTTTGATCAAAGACTGGTTTCTCTGCTTCTCCTCCTCTCTATGGGTTCTTTTATTATAACTCAGTGCAAAGGGGAAAAAATGGTTGATAGATCAATTTCACTAAAAAATAAAGATCATCCAAAAATATCAGGAAAGGGACAATCCGGTTGGATCCAAACAAGCAGATACTCTGATGGGAGAGGATGTTCAGCTCTGTGTGCCCTCGAGTGTCATGCACATGCCTTAGGATCACTTCTACCCTAAATCTGTTCCTATGGATCCCTCAAGCTCTTAAATCGTCAACACCAGAATTTACAGGAATCTGACATCTGTCAATCTGAACAGAAAGCCTTAGATTTCACACCAGAGTCAGCTCCTTCTAGAGAAGGAAAAAGGACAATAGCTGCTATTTCTTAGCATGCATAATCAATGCTGCAGGGGTTGCTAAGCAACAGCAGAAAGGCTGTCAAACATCCCTGGGTGTCTCCAATGGAAGAGGAGCAAGCCCGGCAGTCACTCCACAGAGGTGAGAAGCTGTGCAGTCCCCGGCAGCTGCATTCAGTTGGTTTCTTTCCTTTAAAAAATCCCTTCATTGTGGTCAGGGCTGAACCATAGACATTGTCTTCCCAGACTCCTTTGGATAGTCTTTGAATACACTTTCAATAGGCCTAAAGCCCTAAAAATGAGCAGGTCAGGCTGGCGAGTGACAGCTCTGTGAAAAGTCCATGGGTCATTCTGATCCAATTCACCCTGGAGCTTGTGGAAGGTCCAGCCAGTCCCTTACGTGTCTGCAGCCTCTGAATCCCAGAGAGTTGAAATAAACATCCTCTCTGAAGCTCGAAATTACTCTAGCAAACATAAGCAAAACCTCCCATTTCAAAAAAAAAAAAAACTCACATGTAAGGTCACTGACATGAAACTTCTTAGGTTTGTGACCATGAAGTTAGAATGAATTTTTAGTCTGCAGGCACTTTGTTTTCCTTATCTGAGATGATAGATGATACTTTCATTTGAATTTCAACAAGAATGAAACTAGCAAAGAGAAGAGTTGGGATTTAACAAAGAATCAAATCCCGTTTTTCCTTTTTTAAAAGCAGTGTTGATTAAAGAAACACTCATCATAGACCATTACTTTGCAAATACTTGGCAAAGCCAGGATGCATGTGAAGCCTAGGCCCTAGGTCTGGTTCAGAGGTGGAACTAGGAATGTGATTGGGATACAAACCAGAGAGGGGCCTCACTGACAGTGGTAATGGGACATATGCCCAAACAGAAGCATGTCGTGGACAGGAAAGTGAAATGGCATAACATATCTTTTAAGGCCAACCCAGGTACCAGGCTAAACATCACTGTCACCAGCTGACTCTTCACTGTTAGTTGTCCAAGCCCTGAAGTCCTGTTTGAGCATAGGTTTGGAAGGAAATGTAACACATAAGCTGAGGGTGCCCTGGATTCAGCTATACAACACACTCTCGTTAAAGGTATTGCAAGTACAGAGAAGTAGGCACAGGGCAAGAAGTAGTACTAAGATGAAAGGCCACATCCACTGAGAAATCTGTTGCCTCTATCTCTATATCTTCCTGAGGTTTCTCAGCTATTTCTACACTCTCATCTAGGATTCCCTAGTCTCCCAGGATTTCTTTACATTCAAAGAGTCCATCTTGTGACACCAGGAAGTGAATGCAGAGTCTGAAGGTCTGACTTAGCTTCCTGGGTGGCAGTACAAAGTGTGGGCCCAGAACACGAATCCAGGGTCTTAAGTTTCCTTGTCTATAATACATGGCTAGCCTAGGATTAGATGTTCCCAAAGATTCTTCCCACTCTAACATGTGATCCAACTATGAATTTACAAAAATAAAGCTACCTTTTGGTCTCATTTAACCAAAAGGGGGAAAAAAAGATACAGTAAGAAGAAAACAGAGACTGCAGATTTAACACTGCCAAATGTTCTGAACATTTTGTGCTAAACAATGACAAACAAAACTTTTTGAGTAAGTAAAAGAAAAGAGGAAGTAATAGCAAAAGCAAAAATTAAACATCTCCAGAATGACTGCAAGATTCTCACTTTGCCACCTTCTACTCCATTCAAACTCACATCTCTCCAGGATCTCCTTCCTCTCCTCTCTCCTCTCTCTCTCCCTCTCCATTTGCCCATCTTGGGAAGATGATGTTTATTTGAAAAATGTTTACATTTATCATTCCTAGGAAGGTCTGTTCTTTATTCACCCCAAAGTGCAGAGTTTAGGAGTCTTCTGTGAGAGTTTAGGAGTATCATGCCACCTTGGTTAGTTTTTTTTTTTTTTTTTTTTTGATGACAAAGAAAGCAAATGTACAGTTTTTCTATTTGGATAAACTTTAATAGAAACCCTTTAGTCTGCCGGATGACTCCAAGAAAAATTTTATTTCTCAGTTGCCCATTATGTATGTACTGAAACATTTTAATGTTAAGTATAACAGTGACGGAATAGACTCTGATTTTCTAAAATGAAAAGTTGTCCTGGTTCTAACTAATAAATAAATGCCATTTGTAAAAATGTTTCCTGTTTGGCAGAAATAAAACACAGCAAAAAATTCAATCATCTTATATTAAGTCAAGAACTTACATTTTATTACATTAGCCATGTCCATATTCATTTAGAACTTAATTCATTTTATAAATATATGCCACTTTTAAGTGTTTTATATATATATATTACTCATTATTTTGGTGAGTTAAAAAAATTTTTGAAAAAAAATACGCAAAATACCTGAAGCCTTTTGTGCTATTTTTGTTAATTCTTGTGTTTTAGAGAGCTCAGTGGAAATTGTATCCCTTTCAATCAATCAATAAGATAATGCTTATCTTATTGAAGACCAAGACTCCTTTTTGAGTTTAGGAGGACATGACTGTGATGGACACTTTCGGTCTTCCTTGTTTTAGTAAAACCACCAAGTCTCCTTGGGTGGTGAATTTCACAGGAGATGCCATCCAGCCCTGGATGAAATCATGCCTGTGCTATATAAAACCCTGGAGATTTGTACGCATCTGGGAGGGTCAAGGTAGGGAATTGACTGGTACAGAGGCTGACAGGGGAAGTGAAGTCCACAATCCTTCCTTCCAGAACCATAAACCTGACACAAGCTTCAGCTGAGCTTGGCACAAGCACCGAACAATTTGAGGAGACACATGTGAGTCTTCAGGACTCAGCTGGTCAAATGATCTTTGGCCCCACTGACTTCCATCCAAAATTCAGTTAGTATGGACTTGGAAGAGTACTCAGAGCTCCTCACAACCTGCAGATTTGTCAGTGGGCCCTGAGAAGAACCTCTGACAGTTGGATGTGCCCCAAATGTCCTTTCGACTGTCCATTTAGTTTAAAGGAATTCGGATACACCCACCATAGCAGGAACGATTTGCTCCTGCATTGGCCACCAAAATATAATAAAATGGAGTTAAATTTCCACACATAAGTGTGATCATGGTTAATGAGACATTCTGGAATGTTCTCTTACCTTCACTGCCACCAAGATCTTGTCCTGCTCAGGACAGAGGTTATAGCATTCAGCTAGGAACACTTTTCCAAAGGCTCCTTCGCCTAGCTCCCTTTTCAGAACAATGTTATGTCGCTTGATGTGCTGAACAACTGCAAAACAAAGACAGAATGGAAATTGGAATTGAAGCACACGGAGGTGAAGGCAGCAGGTGAGGAGTTGGTGGCCTGTACCTGAGCTTCCAGGCCCAAGAGTTTCTCCTCTGTGCACAGTGAACCAAAAAGGCTGGGTGTCCATCTTCACAGTCCACCCCAAATGGCTGGGAGGAGGTTTCATCACCTTATTCTCCAGAACTCGATTATTGTTTCTGATAAAACTAAAGTAGATACCTAGTTGCTGACTGCAAAATATCCTTGATAAACTTTATAGACTAAAAAAGGGGAGAATGAGAAATTCACATTAATGGCAGGCTTCTTATAAGCCAGATGCTTTGCATATATTTGTTAGTAGTGTGTCCAGTGGGGCAAAGCAGAGAGATAGCTAGCAATCCTGAATTCTTGGTTAAGCCATCTCAGATTCCTAAGGGAGATGGAGTCAGAGGAAACAAAAGGAAAATGCAAGATCTGTGCATTGTTAATTAAGGTTTTGGCCTCACCTCAGTTTTAGCCTTCTAGTGGAGAGGGCTGAAACATGGCTGGGCCTCACTGACTTCCTTTGTTTGGATCAGAAACATCTAGACGTCTGCACTAAAGACTAGCATCCTTAGCCTTGTTTTAAAATCATGGCTCAGTCTTGGCTCTCCAAGGCCAAGAAGAGACAAAAACAGATGAATCCCAGGACAAGAGAATGTTCCTCCCTACAGTCTGGAGCAGCGATGACTGAAGTCATTCATCCATACACGCTCTTGGTGCACAAGGCAGGAGGCAGTTAAGGGCCCTCAGAATCTCATTGGCTGCAAGGTGGAAACCAGAGAGGGAAAACACCAAAGGACAGGGGTCATGGAGGAGAGGCCCACAGAGGACAGAAGTGCATGCAAGCTGTGCCTCCTCACTGAGCACATTAAATGCTGAGTCCCTTAGCACGGGAGTTCCACCGGGTCTTGGCTGGTATTGTTTTCTGAACTCCTTGTTGCTGAATGGCGGTGCATTAAAAAGAGACTGTGATGCCCTCTAGAGCTTGGAATGTGTGGTCAAGTATATTCTCTCATGTCATTCTCACAATCCTGTGACAGAATCCTCTCTACATTTTACAAGTGGGAAAACAGTCTGCAGGAATTTCCAAGATTCACAGTCTGGGAATGGAATTGGGATTTGGACCCAAATCTGTCTGATTCCAGAGTTCATGTCTTTTCTTCTACTTTACAAAGTCTCTTTTCAATTGTAAATTGCATGAGCAGAGATCTGATTTATAAGAGAAATAGAGAAAAACATAAAAACAATTGCCAGGCTTCCTCTCTGCTTAGTTCATCCTTCAAGGCCCCATTCAAATTCTTATTCTCTCATAGAGTTTTCCAGGACCACTTTGACCACCAAAGACCTCTTTCTCTGAACTGACATTCTATCATGGCTTATTTGTATTCTGATGTATCCCCCAATTATATCACATCTGTAAGCTCCCAAGGTTAAGAGCAAGCTCTAAATATCTCCTGATGCCTCATGCAACTCAAAGTAGAGATATAGTACTGAGGTGTAATTTGATAACATTTTTCAAATTTAGTTGATTGTGAACTGCATTATAAGAAAATATAAACCATATCTCTGCAGTTTAAATTAAACTGCAGTAAATAATAATAATAAAATGGATACCTATGAACCCACCATCCCATTTAAGAAATAAAATATCACCAGTAACTTCGAAGCACCAATGTGTTCTCTCCTGATTGTACCTACATTCTTCCTCATCTCCCACAGATAACTATCTCGAATTTTGTCTTAATCATTTCCCTTGTAAGTTTGTTACCAGTGCTACATCTCTGACAAGAGCTTGTTCAGCTTCACCTGTTTTCGAACCTACGTTAAACGGAGTTATACAGTACGAATTGTTGCAGGTCATGCATCCCTCTCTCAACAGTGTCCTTGAGATTGCGTTGTATTGTGTGTGTAGCAGGAATTATTTCCCTCATACCACTGTATAAGATTCTATGGAAGGATGATACCACCGTTTATTCATCCATTCCATGTTGATGGACAGCCTGCTCAGTTTCTTTTTGGACACAACTTTATAGAAAATGCAAGTGGTAATTAAGATTTTGATTTAATGGGATTTTTTTTCCCTTGATAATTCATGTGGTTCAGAGCTGTGAATGCCTCTGTGAGCCTCTGGGAACTCAGGGTGATAAAAATCAAAAGGTCTTTTTATGAGCAACAATATTGATGAGTATAAGAACGTATATTAATTTCTCATGCTCCAGTGGCGACGCCTGAATTGAAGAGGAGAGAAATGTGTTCATTAGGGAGAGTGCCCATATAAAGACACAAATGTAATTCTTGCAGATAATTAGCTGCCCTATTTAAATCTAATATTTAACTCCCTGGTTGTCACATGTTCATTGGGAATTAAATTCCCACTTGATTTACTTCTCACTCTAACCAGAGCAAGGCAAGTATTCAACTTTTTTTTTTTTTTTTTTTTTTTGCATTTGATTGCGTACCTTCTATCTTTTCGTAGTCCAAGCAGGAGAAAATTTTGGTGGAAAATAAGTTTTTAAGGTCAAAGCCACAATTTCATCATTTCCAAAACTAAAATTGATTAAAGCAGTTTTCCCATATAGACCTTGAAAGTAGGAAATGTGCATGTTTTCTTTAGGAAATGGACTACTATATTTGCATTTATCTGCTTTGGTACAATTTGGGGCACTGATATCTGAGCAGTGTCCTTTTGCCAGTGTATTATCTCTAAATGGAATAAATTTCTCTCTCTTTTTTTTGAGACAGAATCTTGCTCTGTCACCCAGGCTGGAGTGCAGTGGCACAATCTCAGCTCACTGCAACCTCTGCCTCCCAGGTTCAAGGGATTCTTCTGCCTCAGCATCCCGAGTAGCTGGGACTACAGGTGTGTGCCACCACGCTCGGCTAATTTTTTTTTTTGTATTTTTAGTAGAGATGGGGTTTCACCATATTGGCCAGGCTGATCTCAAACTCCGGACCTCGTGCTCCACCCACCTCGGCCTCCCAAAGTGCTGGGATTACAGGCATGAGCCGCCGCACCTGGCCAAATTTCTATTCTATAAGACTGAGCTACTTAGGGGCACAGGTAACAATTTTGTATTTGTATTCCTGACAGGTCCTCACAGTGCTGTGCATACAACTGGTGCTTTATAAATATCTGTGAAAAAAATGTTTAATAATAATAGTGACAGAAAAATAGTACTTGACTATGTTATTTGAGTTAATTGAGGTCAACTCTTTTAAATATGTAGGTGATAAAGTAGCACAGTTCTCTGAGATGGCAAGAGTGGGAAGAACATCTAATCTGAAACTTTCACATCATTGAGCTAAGAACATCTTCCCATTCTCCTCTAAGAAGGCATCAAAACTCATCCCAATTTGCCCATTTTCCATTTCCCTACAACACCACAGGGAGTCCCTGGTTATCCAGACACTATCCTCCCAATGTGGCTCACTCATGCCCCTTCAGCTCCCCTGGACACTCTTCCACGGTGTACTCTGAGCTCACTGCCTATGACTCCACGAGCTCCTTATTTCCTCAACTCTCCTTAAACATCTCTTTACCTCCCTGATTTAAATAAAACCTCGGCAATGTGCCAAGGATGCCCAAGCCTCTCAATTGGATGCCATCTCTATCCCTCATCCCCTGGTACTTCAGGGCCTGTACACCTGATTTCTGATCCTTTACTCCCTCTCCCTCCTGCTAGAGCCCCAGCTGTCTTGAAGCTTCTGTTTTAGGGAGGCATTAGCCTGCACCACCTCTGCTGACATCTCGGTTGCTCGTCTCACCCACTGAGCTCTGGGCCCACATTTTCCCTCTCCACCTTACCAGTGCCTTCCTTCTCAGGGCCCGAGCTCAGAAGGGCTCAGTAACCTGCCTAAGCTGTAACAACACTGGGCTGCCATTTCTCCTGCACCTTTCAACAGTGGAGCTAACAGGCCAGACATCCAAAGGTTTAGTTTGGCTGATTACGTGACATTAGGCTAACTTTTCCTGAGAGTAAGACTTTTGTAATGAAGGAAGCAATGCCCTGGTTCACATTCTGGTCAAACTCCTATCTCACTGTGGTCTAAGACTTTGAGTATCACTGTCTTGAAGGGCTCTATGGACATTTTTGATTCGCTTTACACAAAATATCCTGAGTGAAGCATGCCTAAGGATTCCGTGATAAATATCATATAAGCATGCAAAATTCTCACATGCTTCCTTTCTCTGTGGTCAGCCAATTCACTGCTCTTAACTTTGGAGACTTGAGCAAAATCACCTTAAACCCAACATAAACAACTGTAATAAGAAATAAATAAGAGGCTGGGAGTGGTGGCTCAGGCCTGTAATCCCAGCACTTTGGGAGGCTGAGGCGGGCAGATCACTTGAGGTCAGGAGTTTGAGACCAGCTGGCCAACATGGTGAAACCCTGTCTCTATTAAAACCACAAAAATTAAATGGGCGTGGTGGCACGCACCTGTAATCACAGCTACCTGGGAGACTGAGGCAGGAGAATTGTTTGAATCTGGGAGGCAGAGGTTGCAGTGAGCAGGGATCATGCCACTGCCCTCCAGCCTGGGGACAGAACAGAATGAGACTCTGTCTCAAATTGAAAAAAAAAAAAGAAGAAGTCCAAACTCTACCATGAATGACTTCCTAGATTTGAAGGAAAACTAAAAACAATCACCGATCTAAAAAAAGAAAAAGTTTTACAGAAAAATTTCTTCTTAAAATTCACCCTGCCACAGGAAAAGGAGAAATCAAATAGGAGCTGTAGGAAATACATCACCAAACTCGTGTGATTGGCACCCTGTCTGGGCAACCCTGTCACCGACAGAATTTTTCGGAATGGAAGTGTGGTGCCCTTGGTCATTTGTCCCATGAGTACCAGAAGTGAACTGACTTCCGGCTTTGTGTTAGCATCACATTAGAGTCCTGAAAAATGCATTGTGTCGCAATGTGTCTCTGACAGTTGACATAGATGCCTGTGGTTTCAGATTGCTTAAATCAAATTTCTGGTATAGATTCCTCCCAGAAGTACATATTCTATGTATACACACAGGCAATAGACAAAGTATGACTCCATGTCTATACCCATTGCTATGAAATCTAAAACTAATAAAAAATAAATATAACTTTATTCATTTAAGGTCTCAGATAGGAAATGTGTCTTTCCCATTTCCTCAATAATGGAGTTTCATAGATACTGTTGGTCCAGTGGACATATTCCACTAAACATATGGACTTTCAACAGAGACATTTATTCAGTATCTGATATATGCCAAGGACAAAGCAACCTGCAGTTAAAAAGAGAGAGATCTTAAAGTTTTCAGGAGAAAGATGAAAAGTAATATACTCTAGAAGATAATGTTCTGTACTGGAGTTCCTGAAATTCTCTCTCTCAGTTTCCCTGTGGTCCTAAATGCAGAGCCTGCCTTTAGCAGTTCCATCTCCCAGGACTCAATATGGTGATAGGAAGAGAACTTAAAGATCACTGAGACTGGCTGCCTCGAGTTTGACAGAGCAGTGAGAGGCTTGGCACAGTGACATGACTTTCCTGGGGCCACACAGCTAGAAGGTGACTGAGCTAGGATTCAGGTTCCCTCCCTCTCAGAAGAGCAACCCTTGGACTCTGAAATACAGGACCCTGATTGGTACTGAAGACAGAGAGGGTTTCCTGATATTAAAATGAAAATGGGTGTTTCATTTAGTTAATATCTTTTCTACTAGAAATACTTGAAACACTCATGTTTATCATCTGAAATGAGTTAAACATCTCATAATAAACAATTTCATTACAAAACTACTGATAAATATAAAATATGACTGTTAAAAGCAGAATGTAAACGTTAAATACTTCAAAAAATGCTTGAACTTGATATAAAATAAAATTAACAAAAATGATTTTCCGAATATCTTGATGTTTTAGCAGCATACTGAATCAGATAAAATCATCCACCTTATAAAAACAAATTTGTGTGAAAGATAGAAACTATGTTTTAAAGTTTCACATACATTTTTATTAAGATACAAGTTGGTACTAAATTAAAAAATAAATGCAATGAAGACCACAGACATAAAACACACCAGAACAAGAAAAGGCTAAATATTCATAAATAATATTAAGGATGAAATAGAGCACGTAGCAAGACTGAGCCATTCTGAAGCACTTCTCAGCAAAAATTCCCAATGTGCATTATCATCAATTAATTTCATATCCCTCTGAATGAGGTCAATAGCCACACTTATTTTACAGATGACACCTCAGTTAATTGACTTACTTGTGGCCATGGAGCAATCCACTACTTATCCTTTTCCAAGTACTATTTCCAATGAAATGAGGAAATAGGGAGGGAAAAGGGTGCCTAACTTGTGCTGATTGCTATTATGGGCCAGAGAATGTGCTGAGAGACTTATAAGACTTATCAATTGGCATAGCAATCTGGAAGGGTATTATTACCTCCGTTTTCCAACTAAGGAAAAAAAGAGGATTGGATTAGCTAAATAACTCATGTGAGATTGTACAATTAGTAACAAGCAGGGTTTGAATTTTTTCCACTACAACATACCTTGTCTTGGCCTTCTTACAAAAAACAAAGTGAAAGAGAAAGCGTATGGGTTCAGCTGTGACGCTCTAGGGAGTCAGGAGTCTATTTCTATCAATTTAGTTCAATAAACTTTTACTATGCACCTACTAAAAGTGCCTCGGCATTTTTCTAGGGCCTAGAAAAAGAGAAGAGTAAAATAATCCCTGTCTTCAAGGACCTGATAACCTAAAGGGCAGAAAAATCCATGTACGTATATCTTTCATGCCATTTACTTACATCTTTGCTCCATTCACAAAATATTTTAGGTACTATAAATGACACAAAGAAAAACAGAAACTTTAATAATAACTGAAGTCAAGAGACATAAAATAGGAAGTTAAGATAAGGCATTAAGTAGAAATGCAAGTATGCAGACTCTAGGGTCCCCAGTGGTTATTAAACTTAAGTCATAATTTGATCTTAAGCTTGCTGGCAGGCAGGAGAAGCCAAAAAGAAAACATAATAATTTACAAAATTTTGGCTACTCATAAATAAGAACACAGGGATCCCTTCTGGGACATAAGATTCTTCATGACAGTTTGTTTTTAAAGGAACATATCAAATATTTTACACAAGGGATGTTGATACGCACAATGATCAATGTCCTTAAAAGTGTCTCCAGAGTAAGAAGTAAGTTTCCTAAAAATAGTTCTTATGACAGAGATCAATAAGAAATGAACACATGACACAAAAGCTATCTTCAGCCAAGGCATTGTACAAGGAGTCCACAGCTCTTACCATAATGGCATTAAAATAAACACCTACGAGCATGCTCAAGAATGCTTTGGGCATGGAGTTGACAAATAGGTGTAATTTCCCCTAATCCACTGCTAAGCCTGGAATACATGAGACAACCAAAACTATTTTATGAACAAATAATAACACAAACATGTAAAAATAGATGAGTAATCGAACAAGAGAAAAAAAATGGTGAGGAAGAGAACACTTAAGAGGGGAGAAGAGAAAGAACCAGGATGAGGAGAAAGAAAAGTCCAGAGTGGATTTAGGAAAGAGTGATTTATCTTGGTTTTAGCTAAAGAGGAACAGCAGGCAACATGCCATAAAAAAAGAAAGAAACTGGGCCAGGTGCAGTGACTCACACCTGTAATCCCAGCACTTTGGGAGGCTGAGGTGGGTGGATCACCTGAGGTCAGGAGTTCAAGACCAGCCTGACCAACATGGAGAAGCCCCATCTCTACTAAAAATTCAAAATTAGCCAGGCATGGTGGTGCATGCCTGTAATCCCAGCTACTTGGGAGGCTGAGGGAGGAAAATCACTTGAACCCGGGAGGCAGAGGTTGCAGTGAGCCGAGATTGCGCCACTGCACTCCAGCAAAACTCCATCTCAAAAAAGAAAGAAAGAAGGAAGGAAAGAAAGAAAGAGAGAGGGGAAGGACAGAAGGAAGGAAGGAAGGAAGGAAGGAAGGAAGGAAGGAAGGAAGGAAAGAAAAGAAAGAAAGAAGAAAAGAAAGAGACCGGATTATGGAGGGCTTTGAATATCTCACTAAGTAGTTTAGACAAGTTCTGGCACTAATAAATATGACTTCCTTCTCTGTGCCTCCCCTTCCTCATTGTTAAATAGGGGAGTTTGGGCTACATGGCATTTTAGGTCTGCCCCAGCTCACACACTCCACAGCCATGAGTCCATGATTTTACATTAGAAATGTGAGTCCTGGGGAGCTGTTGAAGATCTTCGAGCATGGTAAGAAGTGATCAGGGCAAGTCTTTAGAGAGATTCATCTGGCTGGACTAAAACTGGAAGCAAGGAAGCCAGTTAGGGCATAGCACTAGAACTTGCCCTCACAGAGGCTGGTACAGAGCTGAGAGTGGGCTCCATCCCGTCCCTCATCCATCTTTCCTCTCCGGCCTCTTGCCCGTCAAAGGTCCACAGCTCAACAAGACTCTTGTGGGAGGTGCTGTCTCTAGCCACAGAAGCTGCAATCAGGTCTGTGACCCCAAAGGTCACAGAGGATGTCACCAAAAATGAATCCTCGGAGAATGACTATGAGGATAATCAGGGAAAGACAGAGAACAAGACAAAAATGAACTAATCAGAGGTAGGAGAGGGCCACGGACCATGACCATGAAGACAACAGAAGGCAGCCTGCCCTAGGTGGTATCCTGAATAGGAAGTGAGAGAATGGAAGCCAGGACTGGAGAATGGAGGCCGAGCCTGTGGGAGACTGGAGAGGGGGCGGAGGGTGCAGGGGCAGACAGGTCCATCTGGAGACAGCACCATGGCTCCAGCACATGGGGGTTAGGGGCCATTTTGAGGTTTGATAGTATTTGTAAGTTAAGAGGAATAGTTGAGGGTCAGAAATAAAATAGCTCAAAAAAAAAAAAAAGAAGAAGAAGAGAAGAGAAGAAGGCAGAGGAGATAACTGCTGGGAGAGATTCCCAGGGAAGGTACAGAGAGGGCAGTGGGGTGCGGGTGGTGGGGATGCAGAAAATTTCTGAACAGAGAAGAGAGATTTTCAGTGAGCTAACTTCTGAGGGCCTCAGGCCCTCATAGCACTGGGTCACCGAAGGAACAAGTGGACCTTCAGAGATTTCCAAGGGGCCTAGACACACCAGCCATTCTAAGCCTCTCCATTTAGCCTTGCATTTATTTGGTGCAGCGATCCACTAGATAGACTGCTACAAATCAACTTTACATTTCTGGGAGGGCACCAGGGACCTAGAGATGCCTCATGCAATATCCAATGCCAGCAAATGGCCCTTTCCTCACTAGACTAATGTTTAATACCCCAAATGACAGCAAGTGTCCGTAGGAGTGGAGGGAGAAAGGCTTAATTTAACCTGCACGTTATAGTAGATAAAATCAATGGAATTATTTGGAGTTAAATTCCCAAAACTTCTAGAAAAAAGCCAAGGGGGGAAAGCCCCAGAAATCTTTCAAGCTGTTAGACTAAAAAGAACACCACATTTCAAAATACACATACGGTACATCCTTCGCTTTGACATCCCCGAACAGCCAAAATTATATCTGTTCTACACACTGGCATGTGGTAGAATTGGATTGATTTGCCCTGACAGCTCTCCCCGCTGGAACAATACTTGTCAGTCAGTCCCGGCAATGTTTGTATTTTCAAGAATCATTATGCAGCGTGATTGTACCAAATCCTGGCAGGTGGGCCAGACAGTCTTATCTCTGACTCTGTGTCCCTGTGCCCTAAAGTTCTTCCTGCTCTCAAGGCTGGAAAGCCTCATGCTTTCTCCCTTGTACCTCCCACACTGTGTGCATAAACCTTCTTTATTTATTCTATCTTTCTTTCTTTTTTTTTTTGAGACAGGATCTCACTCTATCATACAGGCTAGAGTGCAGTGCAGTGGCATGATCACAGTTCACTGCAGCCTCAACCTCCTGGATTCACGCAATCCTCCCACCTCAGTCTCCCAAGTAGCTGGGGCTACGGTGCGTGCCACCATGCCAGCCATAAACCTCCACTGTGGTCTCTTTGCTGGTGTCTGTTTTAGCCCTAGTATCCTCCACTCCTGTGCCCTCCCTACAAAAACTTTTCTTCCTTCAACAATTTAAACTAGTAGCTACTACAGTTTTTTGTTTGTTTGTGGTGTTTTTTTTTTTTTGTTTTTGTTTTGAGACAGAGTCTTGCTTTGTCACCCAGGCTGGAGTGTAGTGGCACGATCTCGGCTCACTGCAACCTCCACCTCCCGGGTTCAAGCAATTCTCCTGCCTCAGCTTCCCGCGTAGCTGGGACTACAGGCATGTGCCACTAAGCCTGGCTAATTTTTTTGTATTTTTAGTAGAGTCGGGGTTTCACCATATTGGCCAGGCTGGTCTCAAACTCCTGACCTTGTGATTCACCCACCTCAAGCTCCTAAAGTGCTGGGATTACAGGAGTGAGCCGCCGCGGCCGGCCCTGCTGTTGTTGTTTCTGAGGTTGAGTCTCACTCACGCTGTCACCCAGGCTGGAGTGCAGTGGCGAGATCTCAGTTCACTGCAACCTCCGCCTCCCAGGCTCAACCTCCCGAGTAACTGGGATTTTTTTAGGTGTGTGCCACCATGCCCAGCTAATTTTTGTATTTTTAGTAGTGATGGGATTTCAACATGTTGGCCAGGCTGGTCTCCAACTCCTGACCTCAAGTGATATGCCCGCCTCGGACTTCCAAAGTGCTGGGATTACAGGCATGAGCCACCACAACGGGCTGCTACCATAGTTTTCTAATTGACTTCTTTAAGTAAGTTGGCTTCTACCAATGAACCTCTGAAGGAATGTTCCCATTGTGGAAGAAATCTTTTGTTTTTGGTGGGGATAAATTAAAAAATCACACCAGTGGTTATTCAGGGGCTTCCCTGACCTGTATCTTAATGAATTAACGTTTTATTTTTACATAAACACATGGAATATCTTCTCTGTGCACATACTCTAACAAGGGCACAGGAATAGGTAAGAGAAATATATCAATGACAATAATGCAATCAGAATATGATAAATAGCCATAACAGTGACAAGCAAAGTGTTCTGCAGCTGGGCAACTCAGAAAGGCTCCGTGGAGTCATCGGGGCCAACTTTACAAAACCAGACTGGAGTTTTTAATGTGGAAAGCTCTGAACAGAGGAAGGAGCAAGTGCCCGACCTATTAAGAGGCTGGTGGGCATTTTGTGAGGTCCAGAACTCCACGCAAGCTTCCCAGACTGCTCTCCTCAGCTGTAGACTCTACCCCAATTCCATAGAAGGCAGAGGCTCAGCAGAACTCACAACCGCTGATACATGGCCAATGTCTGAAAGGCGGAGGGTCACAGGCAAGATTTTTGGAGGCATCCATCTCTGGATGGTTTTCTGTTTGGTTAATATGCAAAGCAGAGTCCTGTGCTATTTCTTCTTTAATATGCTTATTTGAGAACTTTTATTTTAAAAGGTAGTGTTAATATCTATTTTCCTGAAAGGATTTTGCGATACTTCCAAAATCTTTCAAACCAACCTACTTTTCCCCACTCCTTCATTTACCATTTAATCATCTAAGGGAAAAAGAACTGTGTTTGGTGCTGTGGAAGACTCAAGGATGAATAAGAGGAAGGGGAAGTCAGTGGTTGTTAACTGCACATTAGCTGTGTGCCGAGCATGTGTTAAGCATTGTGCATGCATTTTCTGATTCAAACATCTTGATGGGCCTCGGGAGAGACCTCACTGTTCCCATTTTGGGGATGTAGCAACTGGGTCTTGAAGACGTTAAGGAAGGTGCCCAAAGTCATGCAGCCGGAAAGTGGGCAAGGCATGCCAGAATTGCTTCAAAGCCCACACAGTCTCTCCCTATAGAACATGTTTCTTTTGTTCAAAAGATGGAGAGTCTAACAGAGAGATAAGTATACAAATAAAGTTGCAAAAGGCAGAATGTAAAAACTGCCATAACACGTGTAAAAAATACTGGGTGAAGGGTATTAGAAGAAACAAATCCTTTGAGCACAGGGTTTGGGGTTGGAAGACGTGCCCTTTGAACTCTCTCTAGTAAGCTGAGCAGAACTTGAAGTGTTGTTTGGAAAGAGAACATTGTTGGACACAATGAATTGCGACATTTCCAGGATGGCAGGATGCCACTGACCCAAGCATATGCTGGGCTTTCAGTGAAGACATGTCCACATGAAAGAACAAAATCTGAAAACTATTTCGGTTGAATCAAATGAAATTTCCATTCATACAGGCCAAAAGCGAACCAGTATTTGTTATTTTATCTAGATTAACTTAATTTCTCACTAAGTCATATCTTCACACACAGAACCACTGAATTTTAGGGAAAAAAATCCATAGTCTTTTTTTCTAATTTTAAGAAAAATATTACAAAGCAATACATGCACATGGTAACAAACTAAGTAGTACCAAAGAGTTTAAGATGGAAAGAAATTGTTCTTTTCCACAGTCCTCTCTGTTGTTGGTCCCACTCTCCTGGGCAGCCAATTTGAACACATTTGATTTTTGGTTTTCTGGGTGTTATGTCCATAACTCTCATGAATATGCTTATACCTTCTGCTCCGGTTTTCTCACTTATTAATTCCCCACTACACAGAGGAGGATTTAGCTTGCACTATCTCTCATCTCCTCTCAAGAATTGGGAGTTGCATTATTTTTCATTCTTCTATTAACTATCTGTCATCCTTATATCTCTATTCCAGCCATATCCTGACACTACTTTTCTGAATAGCTCTTATAAGAATATAAGAACAGTGCAGGCAGGAAAGACAAAGGCTGTATAAAATCAGTGGAATATTACTATAGCCTGTCTCCAGAAGTCAAATAACTCTTTCTCTGCAGCCACCAGATGTATTTTTTTTTTGGTCCCTGGCCTCTTTACACCCTCCATATCAATGAGTTGCAAAATCTCTGGTGTGAGCTCATGTCAAGAAGCACTGGTGTTAAAAGTAGTTTATGAGCTGACAGCAGATTTATAAAGTGAGAGTCACAGTGCTTGGGTTCCTCTCCTCTGTCTTGAGATAAGGACTTGTTTTGTATGCTTCTGTCAGCTGGAAGACTGCCGCACTTTGCAGTCCATGCTGCAAGCTCAGCTTTTGAGGACAATAATAAGAACTGTACAACAAAGTCACATTTACCTAATCATACTGCTTCAGAAAAAAGAGAATTACTCCACCTATTGGGCTTTGGGGTCCTTTGGGGTCCTGGTGAAGATACTGCAGAGGGTCAGACTAATCTGGCTGCTGTTATGGCTCCCACGTTCTGTCATGAAGTCCCTTCTAGAAATTGCCTTCTCCTGGGAGAGCTGCAGTGATGCTATGATGCAGGGAATGACTTAATGCTGGGTGATCAAAACTTCTGTTCTTATATGTTAGTATGAACCATTTACATCGGGGATTGGCATGTTCTAAAGTATTAAAATGGCATCAAATATTCCGAGTAGATTATATTGCAGAAATTCATTCAAGAATAAGCCAATGTTAAATTATACTGAAATGTATGCTGAAGTTGAGGAAGTAATCTGCTGACGATGTCCCTGTGGGGATGGCTGAAAGATTCCAATGCTTCCAGCTGCACCTCCTTAGAAAGGTATTGAAGAAATCCCTTTAGATTGGTGAGGTAAGGGCATCAGCTGGCCTCTTACCCATAACGGTGAAGTGAAGGGCAACGTAAGTCCTAATGGATGAGATTTTTCAACAGATTTCTGGAAGGGAGATGGGGCATGGCTTCCATATTAATGCATGAAACATAGAAGAATTGTCAGCTCAGAACATGCTATAGTGGAGTCAGCGATAGAGGCAAGACTGCCCCGTTCGGTGGAAGCTAGAATAGCTCCAGGCTTGGGGCCAGCAGGCTCAACAGAGGGAAGGAGTGGGAAAGAGTTTAAGCACAAGGGAGGGACAACTGGATGAGTGGTGTGCACTGCCACCTCCAGTCTGGAAGAGTACCAGATAGCCCGTTATTTATCCTCACGCCAAAAAGAGACAGGCCACAGTCTCGCCCGCGTGGACACGGCTCTGGGGAGAGCCTGACTGTCAGGAGGATAAAACCATCTGCAAAGAAAGTGAGGACCTAACATTGATCTCAGGTCTCTTCTCTGATCCAGGATTCCCCAACCTAATACTTCAGTCAACCAACAGTATTTGTAAAGAGAAAAAAGAAATGCCCTTATATTTTGTCCCTCCACCATATGAATGTGAACGTAATTATAATGAAATGAACAGGAGTGAGATCCTTGCTAGCCAATATAAAGCCACCCTTGCTATACAAGAACCAAAGTGGGAAAAAGTGAAAACCACAGAGGAAAGCGTCGTAGAGGCAGGGGTCTGGTGGTGATGAAGTGGAGACTGAAAATGACCACAATTTTCAAGCAAGAAATAAGAGGCAGAATGGAAGCTTCAGTTCAATTGTGGCCATCAACTAACTACGTGACTTACAGAAATTCACTCACTGTATTTGTTCCCTTTGGTTTCCTTTTTCTAGCTGCAAAGTGGGAATAAAAATACCTGAGCCTTACAACCTCATGGGGTACTGGAGAGAACAGAATGGTATTCCTAATAAAAAGCACTCTGAACAATGAAATGTACAATAAATGTTATATTGTGCAGCCACTGCTATTTAGCAATTTGGCCCTCAAGATTACACAATGGCTTACAGTTATATTTTACTGGTTCAACAAGTTAAATATTACAGACAAACTACAATAATAATGGGGCCTTCTGTTCTTGCAGCATTTTAAGGCTCATAAAGTACTCTCACATGCAATTTTATTTGAGCATTAAAACAACTCTGTGAAATGGGCTGTGAAAATTTCTTGGGTTCCATTTTACAGCTAAGGGAACAAAGGCTTAAAGAGGTCAAGGGCCCATTCAAGGCTACATGACTTGTCAGTTAAAGAGCCTTTAACTTGGCCTTTCAATTCCAAGTTCAGTGTTCTTTACACAAGAGGAGCATACTAGGCATTCTGGAGACTAAGAATCCAGAAAGTAAAAAGTTCATCCTGGAGAGGAAGCTTTGTAGATAAGACACTAATGTCACTGCAAGAAACCAGAGTAAAAATAGTGCCAAGCATTTGCCTATGAGAGTGATAGGAACTCAAAAAAGAAGCTGATGTGGATGGTAACTATTGGAAAGGTTTCATAGATATGAAAGGGTCTAAGGTGAGATGTGAAAAATGTATTTATCTGAATGGGCGGAGGCAAAGTAGGGATCTTAAAAAAAGGGAAACAGCAAGGCACCGAGGCAGGGTGTTGGGACTAGGATTCCTCTGCTCAGTCAGGGGTGTGATGCAAGGCAGTGGCGGGTAAGTTTCAATGTATGTGCAGATAGGGGACCAGACCACAGACAGCTTGAAGGTTAGATGAGGGGGTCTAGATTTGATTGTATAAGCAGATGGGAGCTATTGTAGGTTCCTTAATGAGGGAGTGGCATTATCTAAATAGCATATCATCTGGTAGCAATATGCGTGGTGTTTTAAATGAAAGTGCCCAGAAGCAGAGAAACAAGTTAGAAGGTTGTTGCACTAATAAAAGCATTATCATGAAGTTCTAGAGTATAGTGGTAGTGATGAAACTAAAAGGGAAGCTATACATTCTAACAGCCAAGTGATTTTATAATCAGAACGAAAGAATTATTCACTCGGCTACCATACGCAACATGACTCTCAGGAACATAAATAGCTTTCTCAATCATATTTTCCCTTAACCACGCTGCCAAATGAAGTGATCACAGAGTTGCCAAAGAGTTCGTTAAAAAACATATAAATTTGTCATAAAAGGTCCCTTATTTCATCCATTGGTCTTCTATCCCAGGCTTTTCAGAAGTAAAAAAGATTACACTCTGCAAAAACACCATGTGGATCCCTTTCAGACCTCCCCAATGCAAATAACTGTGGAGTCATTGTATGTGAATCCCTGCATCTAATGTCAGAAGGTGCGGTCATGTGTCATCTTTCACTGGACCCATGTCAGGCAAGGACACGCAAGTGAAGACAGGTGCAGAAGCATATGCAAAGAAGCCCCCATTGTGGAGCAAAGGAGAGAGTCAACGGAGGGGCAAAAGGGGTAGGAAGACATGAATGGGTATGACAGCAATGGATGGCCAGCCAGATCCTAATACCTGGTTGCTTGGCCCTGCTGGAGTCTTGGTTCCTGATACTGCCTTTCCAGCACCTGTTATCTGAAGCCCTGCTCCAAAGTAAAAGGGTGAATGAACAAAAACTGCTTTTCTGTTGCTTGACAAGTGGGTTCATAGACGTGATTGTATTTGAACATAGCTACAGCCTCCACTTTTGTAAGTGAATTGTAATAAAGACTTACTTCCCCTTTAAATTTCAATTGCAGTGCTGTGCTTTCCATTCTCTCTTGATTTCGGTGTGTGGGCACACCCAGACACCTCACAGGCTGCACTGACAGCTGCTTGCCAGTCAATGAAGTCACATTACTCTGTCATGAGGATGTGTGAAATAAGCTGCCTCCCAGGAGGTGGGCAGAGGCATTCAGGACGCAATCAATGCAAACAGGATTTTTTTCTCTTTGGCGCCTGACTGTTTTGTTGGCTCATTGAGCAGAGGAGTGAACAAGCTTCACTGGGTGCAGAACTGTATTTAGGAAAAGCCCTTTCTTTTTATTGTCATTATATGTGATAATAACTGCATGAGATTGTCACCCTTAGATTTACTCTGCTTGGACAAAGTAGGCTGACTGCTCTTGGAAAAATCCAAGAGAACTGACCTCTTTTTACCACAGAAATGTCAACAGCAATTATACAACCAGTACTCCCTAGGCAAGAACACTTGAGTCAGAGCTCCTCCAAGGGCTGTGAGGGCTGTGGACAAACTCGATCACTGTCATGATATCTTCAGCACCTCGAAGCATCTCCCTTAGAGCTGAACATTACAGTGCTCCATGCCGTGCAGCTGTCATTGCAACCAAGAAGCTGCCCGGCCCAGTGCTCATTCTTCTGCACACGTGCTTATGGACTGTCATCCCACCAGAATGATCTCCATCCCAGACTCCAGAAACCCGGAAACGATCATCAAAACCAAGTACCTGAGAGCTTAATTGTATTATTTCATGGAAATTCAATACTCAATTTAAAAAACAACTTTGAAAGAGGAATACTTATTTTGGGTCAAATGCACTTACATAACGCATGATGGTGTACAAAAACGGTTTGTCTCACCTGACACCATTGACTGCCAATAAGGACTTCTGCGCCTCCAAAGTCAAACTTCTCTCCAAAACCAACCAAAGCCAAACAGCAGGCTTATTTGTTTAAATAAGAAAACATTGAGAGGAAAGCTACAGGACACTGAGATAGTAGGAGGCTGCGGAAGGCTAATTAACAGGACCAGGAGAAGGGAATGTGACAGACTCTCACACACAAGTGAGCTGGCAGCCCTAACTAATTAGCAACAATTAATTTTATGGTAGGAGCAAGAACACGTGTATTATGTTCCATAAAAGCTTAATAGATGTCACCATAAATCACTCCCATCTCTCTCCTGAAATTCAACTTGTAAGCAGGCTAACTTGAAATCTTCAGGAATTAACAATATAGATCAGCCAAGCCTTGGATCTTAACATGCAAAGAAATATTTTTTTTTTCTTCTGCCACTTGGTCTTTGACTAATCTCAGCTGTCATAATCAAAGTCAGCAGTATCAGGCTCAGCTGCACCCAGACCCTGAACCAATTCTCATTAAGGAAGGCAAGAAATGAGCAGCCTTAGGCCTGCTCCTAATGGGATCTGGAGTCCACTGTGCTGCTCTAGATCTGATGTCCTGTGTGCCTGGAATGAGCTTCCCGCCTGAGCTGGAAAACAGATGTCTTCTCACATGTCTCCACCTATTGATTGGTAGTGCCTGCATGGGACATTATGTTGAGAGGATTGCGGGCCTAGTGGAAAACCGTATCATGATCAACTAGTAATGTCTCCTGAGTACTAGGATGAAGAGTACTGATGTTTTTAACCACCCTGCCTATCCCTTTTTGTTGACTAATGTTTTCCTTCAGTTTCCTAAACAATATTTTAGCTCTCTTCTGAGTCAAGAACCCACTGTGACACACAGCCACATCCTTCTAGGCCCCTTCTTCAGATGGTTCCATTTTATTTCTCATCCTCCCAGTCTCATGGTGGGATGCTGCTTTTGGGAGGAAAGAGTAACTGTAGCTAGGACTCTTCTGCTTGCTAAACCACTTCCATTGCTATGATCCAGCAAATACACCGGAGAGCCTTGGAACAGAGGTAGACTTGACCTACCCTTTGTAACACTGCATGTTGCTGACTCTGGACTGATAGATTTCAAATGCCAGATTTTAGCCAGGTGAGCTCCCCAGTTTGGACCCTACCAACCCTAAACCTCCTTTCCTTCATTCTAAACTGTTCTATCAACCTTATTATCCCAAAGTCAAATGCCTCCTTTATAATCATCTCTTCCACACTGAGCAGGACACATCTCTAGTGATTTGGGGAAAACATAATTTCAGTTAAGAAGACACATATATACCACATGTTCTTCCACACTTGAATAGTTTTATTAATTTTCCAGAAAGCTCAACATCTGGGGAACCATAGCACTAAATTAAAATATAAGAGATATAACTTCTGCTTCTGGGAAGATGGAGTAGATGTACTTTTCCCAATTTTTCCCACGAATTCAACTAAAAGCCCTGGACAACTGTCTTAGTCCCTTTCTATTGATATAAAGAAATACCTGAGGCTGGGTAATTTATAAAGAATATATCATATAAAGAATATATCAGATAGAGGTTTATTTGGCTCACAGTTCTGAGGCTGTACAACAAGCATGGTGTCAGCATCTGCTTCTGGTGAGGGCCTCAGGCTGCTTCCACTCATGGGAAAGGGAAAGGGAGCTGGCCTGTGCAGAGAACACATGGCTAGAAAAAGTGGAAGTGAGAGAGAGTGGAGGAGGCACCGGCCACTTTTCAACAACCAGCTCTCTCAAGAACTCAAAGTGTGAGAACACATTCTCTCAAGAATACACCAAGCCATTCATGAGGGCTGCATCCCCATAGTCTAAACATCTCTCACCAGGATCCACCTCAACACTGGGCATCACATTTTAACAGGAGACTTGGTGGGGCCAAACAAACCATAGAGTAACATACACTAAGCAAGGGGTCTCCAATCCCTGGGCTGTGGACTGGTACTGATCTATGGCCTGTTAAGAACTGGGCCGCACAGCAGGCGGTGAGCAGCAGATGAGTGAGCATCACCACCTGAGTTTTGCCCCCTGTTATATGGGAAGTGGCATTAGATTCTCATAGGAGCATGAACCCTATGGTGAACTGCGCATACGAGGGATCTCGATTGTGCACTCCTTATGAGACTCTAACTAATGCCCGATTATCGAGGTAGAACAGTTTCATGCCAAAACCATCCCTCAGTCCCCATTCCCGGTGTGTGGAAAAATTGTCTTCCACAAAACAGGTCCCTGGTGCCAAAAAGGTTGGGGACCACTGTGTTAAGCAAACATTAGAAGACTGAAAGGTGAAGAGAAGGCAGTCTACCTGGAGACTTTGGAATGACATGGTCGTGAATTCCCTGGATTTTCTTTTTGCTTCATATGTCCCCAAATTGGAGCTTAAGAAGCCAGAAACCTGAAAATGCCAATGGACACAGAAAAAAATCCCTAGAAAAATTCTGACCTCTTTGTCCAAAGTACAGGAAAAGGGAAGACTACACAGAAAACTCTTAGACAATAATCGTTATACTCCAGCCAACCACCATAGGGACAAAACCACTCCTATCTGCATCCAACAGGAACAAGGAGACTGCCCTCTCAAGTGTCAACAGAGATTGAGTGGAAAATCTGGACTTCTACCTTCACCCAGCAGTAATGTGTCAGAGTGTGTCAGAGTCCCCCTTTCCCCTGATAGAATGATGTCAGAGGAAATCAGCTCAAACAGAAGGTTTAAATAACATAGAATCTCATAACAGAATACCCTAAATGTCCAGATTTCAATAAGAAAAAAATCAGTCATCTTACCATGAACCAGAAAGATATCAAACTGAAGTTTAAAAAGAACAATCAGTAATGCCAACACCAGGATGACAGTAATGTTTGAATTATATGACAGGGATTTTTAAAGCAGTCATCATGAAAATGCTGCAGTGAGCAAATTACAATTTGCTTCAATTGAAGCAAATAAAAAATAGTAAGTGCCAGCAAAGAAATATAAAGTCTCTGCAAAAACAAACAAACAAACAAAAAGCCAGATGATATAAAGAAAACCAAATGAAAATTTTAGAATTGGAAAATACAATAAGCAAAATTAAAAACTCAACAAAATGGCTCAACTACCGAATAAAGAGGGCAGTTGAAAAGAATCACTAAATTTGAAGACAGAACAACAAAAATTACTCAGTTTTTCAGAAGGAAAATGGACTGGAAAAACTAAAGAAATGGAGCCTCAGGAAACTACAACATCCTAACAAAAGCTCTAAGTATTTATGTCATAAGAGTCAAAGAAGAAAAAAAGAAGGTATGGCAAAATAAATAAATAAAGTTGAAAAATAGCAACTGAAACTTCCCAAATCTGGCAAAAGACATAAACCTAAAGATTCAAGGGGTGAACTCCAAACAAGCTAAGCCTTCCAAAAAAATCCACACTATGAAGATTAGAGTCAAACTTCTCAAAACTAAAGACAAAGAAAAAATTTTGAAAGCAATACGAAGGAAATAACATCTTACCTATAAGGAAAAAACTATTTGAATAACAGCAGATTTCTCATAAGAAACCATGGAGGTCAGAGGAAGGTACCACACCTTAATCAGGTGATGAAAATAAAAAAAAACTAGTTAGTCCAGAATACTATATCCAGTGAAAATATCCTTCAGGAACAAAAAAGAATAAAAATATAGGTAAATGCATGCGACACATTTTCCTTTTCCTCTTGAGTTTTCTACATTGTGCTCAATGGTTGAAGCAAATATAATTATATATTTTCTGCTGTGATTTTAATGTATGTAGAAGAAATATGTAACATAATTATATACTAATGTAAAAGGAAACTGAAGGGGAATAAAGGTGAGTAAGGTTTCCACACTTTATTTGAACTGGTAACATGTCAAAAACAGAATACTGTAATAAGTTATATATATATGTATGTGTATATATATATATATATATATATATAATGTGCCTAGAGCAACCACTAAAAAGGGCATACAAAGAGATGCACTCCAAAACACTATAGGTAAATAAGAAAGGAATTCTAAAAAATGTTCAAGCTATCTGGAGAAAGGCAGCAAGAAGACAACAGAGAAACAAAAACAACTGCCAAAGAGAACAAACAGAAAACAAAAAATAAAATGGCAGACTCAAGCCCCAACATATCAATAATTGCATTAAATAGAATAATCTGAATGCACCAAATAAAAGATAGAAATTGATAAATGGACTAAGAAACATGACCTGACTATATGCTATCTATAAGAAACTCACTTCAAATATAAAAATAAGGCAAGTTGAAAATAGAAAGATGGAAGAAGATTTAGAAACATTAATCAAAGTAAAGCAGAAGTGGCTATATTAATATCAGATAGAGTAAACTGCATAGCAAAGACAATTATTAGAGACAGAGAGGGATATGAAATAACGATAAAAGAATCAATTCATCAAAAAGACATAATAAACCTAAATGTGAATGCACCAGCAAGAGGGCTGAAAAACATGTAGGGATAAACTGATATAACTGAAAGGAGAAATAGACAAATCCACAATTCTAGTTAGAGACATCAATCCACAATTCTAGTTAGAGACATCTGCCTTTCAATAATTGATAAATCCATTAGACAGAAAAAATCAGCAAGAATATAGAAGAAATAAAACACCATTAACCAAAAGGATCTAACGGACATTTCTAGGATACTCTACTCAGAGTGCAGAATGCGCATTTTTTTCAGACTTATTACAGAACATATACTAAAATAGACCATATCCTGGACTAGAAACCAAATGACAACTAATTTAAATAAACTGAAATCATGTAGAGTGTGTCCCTTTACTACAATGAATTAAAATAAAAATAATAACAGAATGACAAGAAAGTCTTTGAACACTTGCAAATCAAGCAACACATTTTAAAATAATCCGTGAATCAAATAGGAAATCTCAAGGGAAATAAGAAAAAAATTACATTAAGCTAAATGAAAACGAAACATTAAAATTTAGGGGACACAGATAAAGCAGTGCTGAGAGAAAAATTATAGTACTGAATGCTTGCACTAGGAGGAAGAAAAAACTTCAAATGAATAATCTAAGTTCCTACCACAAGAAATTAGAAGGAGAGCAGTATAAGCCCAAAATAAGCAGAGAAAAGGAATTTTAAAAAACATAAGATCAGAAATCAATAAAATTGAAAACAAAAACAATAGAGGAAAACACTAAACCAAGAAATTTGTTGTTTGAAAAAAATAAATAAAATTGACAAGCTTCTAGTAACACAAAGAAAATAAGAGAGAAGATGCAAATGACCAACATCAAGAATAAAACATCACAAACCCTACAGACATGGAGAAGATAACAAGGGAATACTTCAAACAATGTTACACATAAATTTGACATGTTTTATGGACAAAATGGGCCAATTCTTTGAAAAGCACAAACGACCACATATGAAATACCTAATTTGAATAGCTTTATAACTTTTAAGGAAATTGAATTTGTGGTTAATAACTCCCCAAGAGGAGATCTCCAATTCTAGATGGTTTCACTAGAAAATTCTACCAAACATTTAAAAATGTCATCCCAATTCCACACAGTCTCATCCAGGAAATAGAAGTGGAGAGAGTATTTATACATTTATTTATAAAACTAGTATTATCTTGATATTAGAAAACACAGCAAAAAAATACTGCAAACATCTTCATAAATATATATGCAGAAAACCTTAACAAAACACTAGCAAATAGAATTTAGCAATATATCAAAAGAATGACACATCATGACCAAATGGGGTTCATTCCAGGAATGCAAGGCTAGTTGAATATTCAAACATGTGTAGGATTTGCATACTCAAAACTACAATACTGATTAAAGAAATCAAATATCTAAATAAATAAGAAACATACTATGTTCATGGATTACACAACTCAGCACAGTAACGATGTCAATTCTCCCCAAACTGGCTTACAGGTTTACCACCATTCCTATCAAAATCCCAGTGAAATCTTTTGTAGATATTGACAACATTATTCTGAAATGTGTATGGAAATTCAAAGCACATATAGAATCGTGAAAAACAATTTTGACAAAGAAGAAAATGGGAAGAATCATTCTACCTGATTTTAAAACTTATGCACTTGATTTTAAAGCTTATATAGCTACAATAATTAAGACTCTGTGCTATTGATGGAGATATGAACATATAAATCAATAGAACGGAAGAGAGAACCCAAATAGACTCAGACAGATATGCCCAGATGATTTTTGACAAGCATGTAAACGCAATTTTGTAGTGGGTTTAATTGTGGGCCCAAAAAGATATAGCTGCTGTGTCCTCAGATTGGGACCTTATTTGGAATAGGGTCTTTGCAGATGTAATCAAGATTAGGCTTTCCAAGATCAGATCACTCTGGATTAGAGTAGGCCTTAAATCCAATGACGAGCATCCTTATATGGGACAGGAAAGGAGAAGAGAGAGAGTGACAGGGACACAGACATGTGAAAAGGGAGACGAGATTGGAGTGACAAATCTATAAGCCAAGAAACACCAGGGATTACCAGCAGACATAAGAAGATGAGAGACAAAGGAAGGGAAGAGTTCTCCCCTACAGCCTTTTGGGGGTAGTGTGGCCCTGATGATACTGGTTTCAGATTTCCAGCTTCCAGAGCTATGAGAGAATACATTTCTGCTGTTTTAAGCCACCAAGTTTGTGGTAATTTATTATAGCGGCCCTGTAACACTAATACAATAACTTTTCCAACAAATGGTGACTGAGCAATTGGATATCCATAGGCAAAAATCTTATCTCCTTAGTCTCACATTGTGTAAAAAAATTAAATAAAATACGAATCATGGCCTTAAATGTAAAACATAAAACTACTGAACTTCATAGAAAAAAATAAATATAGAGATAACCTTCAGGATCTAAAACCAGGCACAGTATTCCTAGACTTGACAACCAAAAGCACAAAACCTAAAAGGAAAAATTAATAAATTGGACTTTCTCAAAATCAAAACCTTTGCTTTACACTTTTATCTTGTTAAAATGATGAAAAGACAAGCTACACACTGGGAGAAAGTATTTCCAAGTCCTATAAATGACAAAGGACTACTATCTAGAATACATAAAGAACTCTCAAAACTGAATTGTTAAAAACAAACAATCCAATTAGAAGATGAAGAAAAGGGATGAAGAGATGACATTTCACCGTATATACAGATGGCAAGACAAACACACACATGAAAAGATGTTGCAAATAATTAGATGAGGGAAATGCAGGGTGAAAGCACAATGAGATATCTTACATACCTATCAGAATGGCTAAAACAAAAAACAGTGACAACACCAAACGACAGTGAGGATGTGGAGAAACAGGATCGCTCACACATTGATGGTGGAAATGTTAAAGGGTACAGTCATTCTGGAAAATGTTTTGGCAATGTCTTAAAAAAAAAACAAAACTAAAACTAAACATGTAACTACCCTACTACTCAGTAATTGCACTCCTGGGCACTTATTCCAGATGATTGGAAACTTATGTTCACACAATGTATGCAAATATTTATAGCACCTTTATCCATAATAGCCAAAACCAAAAAACAACCCAGATGTCCTTCAATAGGTGTATGGTTAAACAAACTGTGATACATTTATACTATGAAATACGACTCAGAAATCAATAAAAACAAACTGCTGATACACACAACCACCTTGATAGATTTCCAGAAAGTTGACTTGAGTGTAATTTTTAAAAATCCAAAAGTTTACATCTGGAATGACTCCATATATATAACATTATGATAAACTTAGAGAAATGGAGAACAGAATAGTGGGTTCCAGGGGTTTTGACTGGGGAGGAAAGTGGCTGTAGCTACAAAAGAACAGCATAAGGGATCCTTGTGGAAATGGAAATGATGTGTATTTTGACTGTACGAATGTCAATATCCTAGCTTTGTGACATTGTACTATAGTTTCACAAGATATTACTATTGGGGGAAACTGGGTAAAGGGCACATGGGCTCTGTTTGTATTATTTCTTACAATACCATATGAATCTACAATTCCTTCAAAGCAGAAGAGTAATTAAAAACTGTAAGAGGTGTGCCTTGTGCCACTGAGTAAGTTTTTTATATGGACAAAGGACATTACTTGCTTGTAAGGAACAGTTTGCCACTAAAAGCTGCCATTCATTATTAACAGTTATGGATTTGGTCCCACCTGCATCATAAGGGAGCTCCTTGAGGGTCTGGTTCATGTATTATTTATCCATAAATCCCCCACCGTGCCTAGCAAGCACCCTGCTATGTAATAAGTGCTCAATAAATGTTTGTTGACTTAATGTTTTCATCAGCAATGCATTGAGTATGTGAATTGTGTACTGTTAACACATGGCTTGCTGCAAATGAGAGAAATATTAAAGAAATGTGTCATCAAGTAAATTAATGCCACCATTAAAAAAAGCAATTAGATCTCTTTGTTTTATTTTTAACTAGTGTTCTGTTTATTGTTTTCATTTTGTCTTTCTTTCTTTGTGTCTGATTACAAAAGTAATAGATGTTCATTGTAGAAAAGTTTTCAAGACTAGAAAAGCATAAAGGACTTTTATTTACCTATTTTAATGACCAGACAAGTCACTTCTACTCTGACATGGTATGCTTCCAAGTGCTTGACCTCAGTTTTCTTGTTCATTGAATCATTTGTTCATCAGATGCGTGTCAAGAATCTGCCGAAGGCAGTCATACAGACCCAGAGGTAAACACCGTTTCCCACATTCTCCTATAAATGAAACAGACTCCTTTGTTTGAAGGGTCCAGCTACAGGGAGCTCGTGTTTTTGTTTCGTTTTGTTTTATTTTGTTTTGGTAGCCAGTAGCAGAATAACTTCAGCTTTCTGCGCTCGGGCATCACAAAAAGACACTTGCTCCGTGGTCAATGATAAACACAGCTGAGTATTTCCCTGAGCAGTAAAGGTTTCTAGAGAACATCTTCAGGGGACATCTCCTGGTCCGAAACCACAACCAACAGAGAAGGCAAGAGGCAGCCAAAGGGTGTCGACTGGCATATATGTAAGAATTTGAGAATTCAGAAGCTATCAACTTGGACAAGGCATTTGAACATGTTCAAATGCATTCTAAAACAGAACAAAGCAAAAGGCAACATAGGACAAGACTCTAAAGTCCAAAACCACCTTTATTTATATCAGATCTGTAAAACCAGGAAAAGCAAACAGTGTTACTCAAAAAAAAAAAAAAAAAGAAGAAGAAGAGTAATGCCTCCAAAGAGGCAAAATGTTGCTTTATCAACAGACACACATTATTTTAATTCCAGGTATTTGTTGCTAGTGTAAACTTTATCCACTACCCTGAACAGAATTAAGAAAAACTTTTGGGATTTTTGCCAGGTAGGCACAAAAATATCTGTGCTGTTTTTTGTTCCACATTTTGAAAAAGAAGTAGACGAACTCAGAGAGCACATTTCTGTTTGCTTATTGTTGCTGTTAGTAATAATAGGGAACCAAAGATTCTAGATTATTACCAAAATGCCAAGTGAGATTCCATATGCAACACATTTTTCAGTTCATTTCCTGAAAATATTCCTTTGCTATGGAAATGGCTACGCAACTTATCCAAATAAAACACATTCTCCCCAGGTGAAGGTGAAGACCCTCTTACTGAACTCACCGTATTTCTTTGCCTTTCATATATCATAACCTAGTAGAAACTTGCATTAGAAGCAGTCCTGCCAGGTATGGACAAAGCTATAGGAGTAAAGTTTACTTTTATCATCACTTCATATCAGTGGTCAGTGATTCTAAATACATCTTTTTGGTGTGGTTTGAAGTAGATTTCCATGTTTCCATCCAAGAAATACTGATTCCACATTTACTCCATAACTGCCGCAAGCGTGGTGACCCTCACCGTAATTTACACAAATTTCCCCAACAGCATAGTAGATTCGAGTTATATAATTGGTTAAAGTTTATCTTTTTAAAAAAGGAATAGTCCTTTTAAAAGTACTTTAACAAAAGGCAAAGGTAAAAAGTGATTAAGGACGCACATGGAGGGGGAAGGTTGTCTACTGATACACTCAACTTACAAAGGAATACTTACAGAAGCAAAGCCATCCATCCACAGGCACAGCCAGCAAGGCACTTCCGACCAAAAACAACTCTAAGTGCCTTTACAGTCCTGCCAGTCCCAGAATCCCCTCAGTCTTCACGGACCTGGGAGTTATGGGACTGGACTCATTACCATCCACTATCCCTAGAGCTCTGAGAGACAGGGACAGGGGATGGGTCTGTTTTAATGGAAAGCACACTAAAACTGGCAAGGGTCATCAACTTAGTGATTGGGCAGAAGAGAGAAGACCCAGTCAGCTGGAAGAACCAAATCAAGTGTTCTCAGTCACTCTCCATCTGTCCCTGCCAAACTGACTGCGTGGGGGCCTTCGCCATCAGACCTCCCGAACAGGTCAACCCATACCCTAGCAGTCAGCCCAACCCCACTGCTCTGCTGAAGCTGCTCTGCAAGGTCACTGCTGGGCTCAACCTGGCAAATACACTTTTTTCTCTCAGATGCCACCTTCTCTGACCTCTCTATCAGTGGATCCTATCACCTGCCCCTCAGAGCTGCTCTTGTCCTTCCACTTCAGTGACACTAGTTTCTTCCTCTTTTTCCTCATCTTCTTGCTGCTCCTGTATTCTAGGCATTCCCAAGTCTGGAATTCTAGAATTGCTGTTTTCTCTTATTTTTTTCTTTTTACACATTCCCTCACACTACAACTATACATTTTCTCAAGAGCCAAATCTCCCTTCCACAGGAATCTCTCTCAATTCACAGCTCTAGCCCCACAGCTCTCCTGAGCTGGGTTCCCATTTCCAGCTTCCTTTGGAATGTCTCTTTTGCTTCGTGCATGCAAAGGGTTGGAAATTGAATTCATCTTCTGCTGCCCCAAGCCTGAGCTTCCACTCGTGTTCTTCATGCCTCTTCTCTCACCATTCACTCATGTACCCAGACTAAAACAAAAACAGTTTGTATTTCTCCTTTGGCCTCATATTATACATCCAATCAGCAGCCAAATGCTATTGGTTCCACATTTATCGTTTCCCCTATGTCTATCTTCATTCATTCCAATCACTGCCATCACCCTGACAAGACCCTTCCTCTTTTCAGATCTATATGAATTTAAGTCTGCGTATAGAATCCACCTACCTGGCACTCCCAGATTAATTACACCAAAGTACCACACACAGCAATGTCATTCCCTGATTTTGATTGCAATCCAAATTAAGAAGTACTTTTACACAGCAATCTGGCATACATTTGCCAGTACACACATAAAATTTCATGTTTTCTCTCCAGAGGGTAATGTACTTTTAAAATTCAATTTCATTTGATTTTAATTTCTAAAAAAAATATTGACTGCTTGTGGCCCATGAATGAGCCTAAAAAGCACTGGTTTGTAAGACAGCTTGGAAGAAACTTGTTTTACCCTGTCTCATCTCCTGGGACTAAACTTCCCTCTATCCTTCAGGTGAAGCAGAAAATTTCAGCCTTTTTAAATTATGCCTAGTGCTTTAAAAACCCTGCTTTTGTGTCCACATCATTTCCGTGCACATGCCTGGTTTCTATCAGTCACACACACACACCACACACACACACACCGCACACACACCCTCTAAAACTCCACCATGGAGTAGGTTTGGGGTAACAGTGTCACCTTGAAGGTTCTTTGCTCTGCTCAACATTTCTATTACATTTTTCTTCCCCTTCAGATAGACCTTTTGTCCCCATATCCTTCTCTATTTGCCACTCGTGTTTCACCTTTCAGAATAAAGATAACTCTACCTAGAACATTCTTTCTTGTGAATGTGGAAATGACTGCAGGCCACCGTGTGCCTCCTTCTCTCATCTGATGCTTACATAGTCATATCAGCACCATTTCACTGTTCATTTTTCTTTTCTCCTTTTGTTAAAGGAAAAAAGCTTCAATGATCTTCAAGAGTTGACAAACATATGTAAGGCAAGAAAAATATTAGTATAAAGGAGAAGAGAAGCTGGAGGTTTAAAAACTAAAATGGAGATGTTTTCTGTTCTATCCAAATACTTGGATTATAACAGCACTGCTTCCCAGTATTTTTCATTTCAAAGCCAGAGATTGGACTTTGAGTAAAACAGACTTACGTGAGCTATCTTCATATTCTAACCACCATTTATAAGATTGTTACTATAGGGGTAATGCGAGTTTCAAAAAACAGACTTTATAGTCAATAAGCATATGTAATATGACAGAAATACCTCTCATACACCTTCACAGAATATTCTGTTGTTTGAAGTGATATCACTAAATTTTTATTTTCTACATCAGAGGAGAAACAGAACTTGAATAAAAACATTCACAGAAATTTGAGATTCCCTTTTTAACTATTAGCTTCCATTTTCTCAACTACATTTTTAAAAACACAGTTGTTACAAGAAGATAAAATATTATGTTGGTGGATGATGGTAGAGAAATCCATCCAAAGGGGAGGGAAGAAGAGGAGATAAAGCAAAGAATGGGAAGAAACCATAAATTAAAAGCCATGCTTGAAGAATAAATGGTTGCCTTGCTGTGAACTTGCCTTATTAAAATTCAAAGGTATTTATAAAGATTAAAAATTAAGGTTGGCTGGAGTTATACAGCTAGGCAAGTTCTCTGCAAATTCCATTAATAATTAAACCTTTTACAGCATTGTATGTGATTCCTAGAGGAACGCATTAAAGACATGGTGTGTCCTCTGCCCAAGGTTAGGCAAGAAGCCAATTTACTAATGAGAATTAAAATTCATGAATTCTTAGTTCGGAACACCATGTGCCTAGCATACAGGGTAGGAAAAAATAATCTATAATAACTTCGGATTTAAAAGGAGAGGCCAAAGAAGAAGGTGTTCCAAAGCAGGGACATTTCCATATTGAAGCTGTTTTGTAGCATCCATGAGCTTTTTTCTCACTTCTTTGGCATTGTAGGTACTGTCCATTTAGTTTCACTAGTTTTGAACAGCCCAAAACAGGCCATCAGTAATGCTGGATGCACCTGCTTAGTAAAATACTCAAGGGAGGGATTTCTACAGGTTCACTAATGAAGCATTTCCCTGTTCCAGTAAAAGAGTTTCCTAGGCCAGGTGAATGTCTTTTCTATAATCTGAGAGAGATAGAGAGAAGGAAGGAAGGAAGGAAGGAAGGAAGGAAGGAAGGAAGGAAGGAAGGAAGGAAGGGAGGGAGGGAAGGAGGAAGGAAGGGAGGGAGGGAGGGAGGGAAGGAGGAAGGAAGGGAGGGAAAAAGAAAAGAAGAAAGGAGAAAAGAAAAGAAGAGACACAAGAAAGAACAAATGGACATCAGAAGACAGAAGGAAAGATATTCCTGCCTTCTAAGAACACACTACCTCTCCTACCTGGCCTCCTTTCCTACCAAAAAAAACATGATGCATTGAGATTAAGACTTTGTCCAATTTAAGAAAGAGCTAATAAGTATTTTAGTTTTGAGCTGACCATAACATGGAGATTGGGAAAGATGGAACATGATGAGACTGTGAGAAATGGCTAGCTGTAGAGTATCTCCAAATGGCCAGCTCTAAACTAACTCTCTACTCCTTTCCTATGGCTTGCATCCTCAAGATCACCTCATGGTCATAACATCAACCTGGCAGCAAAAGCTGCCTTCCAGAAAAGCTTTCCCCAGATACTTGTGTTGACATTTCCTTGACCACAATTGTATCACACAGAGAGCCAACAGCGCTGTCCAGCATCAATAGACCTTTCTGCAGTGATGGAAATGTTCCATCTGCACTGTATTATTTTATAGCCACTTGAAACAAGAAAAGAAAATGTTAAGCTTATTGAATTTTAAATAATTTAAATTAAAATTGTTACATGTACAGATTTTCAAATAAGCAGTACAATAAAAATTAAAAACTCCTTTCATTTTCAAACTACATGGTAACTGTAATGAGGCAGGCTGGGGTGGAGAAAGGAATGAACAGTCATTGAGATAATTTACAAGCATGTGAAACTGTGTGAATGACTTGACAATTATTGTTGCATTTAGACCTCATGGAAGCTACAGCAGGCTTCACTGTGCCCATTTTACAGATGAAATAACTAAGGCTCAGTTTAAGTAACTTGGCTAAAATCATGGAGTTCATAGTAGCAGAAATGAGTTTTGAACCAGGGCTCTCTGCCAGCAGAGCCCAGGGTGTCCCTGTTATCACATGGAAAGCCTCAGAGACATAGGAAAGAAGGGTCAGAATTCCTACACTAGACACCCAAAGATCGAGGGGAGAGAGTTAGCCTGAGTGACTTATCCCTCTTTGTAGTACTAGTCCTGTGGATTCATTTGCCTGCTCCCCTTTCCTTCATGGTAACTTAAAGATTTATTTACATGTTTATGTATGTATTTATTTAATTGCAAACCAGTGTATACTCATTATTTACAAAAACTAAGATTTCTCCCAAATGTACCAAAAGCAGAGAACAAAAAAAAAGCATCCCCAATCCTGCACCCAATTCTAAAGCTTTCCACCTCCTCTCTCCTTCTCCTGAAGTGAACAAACAAATACAGATGCACACTCACTCACCCTCATTCTCACATTCCTACAGCATGCATGGGGACTCTTGGAGGCTTTCAAAGAAGAACACACAAGAACCCTTTGAAGTCTTCTGCCTTCCCATAGTAAGAAAAAGACAGAGATCCCTAAAGTGAAAAACACCAATAGTATTGATGGAAGTCTTTTTTTTTTTTTTTAATTTTTATTTATTTATTTATTTTCAGACAGAATCTCACTCTGTTGCCCAGGCTGGAATGCAGTGGCATGATCTTAGGTCCCTGCAGCCTCTGACTCCCAAGTTCAAACGATTCTCCTGCCTCAACCTCCTGAGTAGCTGGAATCACAGGCACACACCACCATGCCTGGTTAATTTTTTTGTATTTTTAGTAGAGACAGGGTTTTACCATGTTGGCCAGGCTGGTCTTGAACTGGCCTCAAGTGATCCGCCCACCTCAGCCTCCCAAAGTGCTGGGATTACAGGTGTCAGCCACCGTGCCCGACCTGATGATAGTCTTCAGATTCAACTACTACTGAAGCAATATTACTAAAATAACATGCATCTACACTTCAATGTAAGGTGACTCTAGTGAGTTTTGGGGCATTCCATACAGTGGGAATTATGGTCTAGACATACATGGAGAAGAAGCCAGGGGAGGGAAGGGGGAATCTAGCCCTGGACTGGACTGGGGTTGGCTCACTCTCAGCACCACCATCATTGCATTTTAGGAAGTGCAGTGTTTTGGAAAAAGAGGGTTATGAGGAGACAGATGAAAATCAATATGCTCTTCACAATAACTTGAGGTTTCTTGTATAGGTATTATACATAATGCATTTGCTCTTGTTTTATTGGACTTAAAGCACTGTTTACGTTTTAAAAATTACGGCCAGGCGCAGTGGCTAACACCTGTAATCCCAGCACTTTGGGAGGCCAAGGCAGGCAGATCACGAGGTCAGGAGATCAAGACCATCCTGGCTAACACGGTGAAACCCCGTCTCTACTAAAAATAAAAATAAAAATAAAAAAAATAGCTAGTTTTGGTGGCGGGTGCCTATAATCCCAGATAATCGGGAGGCTGAGGCAGGAGAATCACTTGAACCCGGGAGGTGGAGGTTGCAGTGAGCCAAGATCATGCCACTGCACTCCACTCTGGGTGACAGGGCAAAACTCCATCTCAAAAAATAAAATAAAATAAAATAAAATAAAAATTATAACAGAGCTATAGTAATTTATATTTATCACCCCATTTTGAGGGTTCTTATCTGTGAGTTATCTGCTGGGGAAAAAACATTAATCAAAGACGTAACCTGTAATTACCCATTTTCTTTTAGAAAATACCATTCTATTTACAATGTTCTACTTTGTAGTTTTATTTCTAGGTCGAAGTGGGAGCTGACTGTATGCCGTTGATTAGCACAACTGGCTCCTTACCTCCTGCCACTCATTCGTCTTTTGATCAATATATGGCTTCTTGATACTTGCAAAGAAAAAAAAAGTTTCTGTACTCAAATTGATAGATGAGTTTAGCTGTTGAAAACTTTTTAATTTGAAGACTTGGGGGAGAGGAATTTTAAATGAATCAATACAATGAGGCCTTTGTGTTTCAATCTTATCCAGACTGTCCCTGTTATCTGAGAAGTGCTCAGAAGGCTTCCTCTCCTACTGGAGAAGGTGGTATTCGTGATCCAATCACTGAAAAAAGTAAGCAATGTACAGTTAGACTCACTAGTGCACATATTTTTACAAGGCATGCCTCTGAAATGCAGCCTGCTTTTGTCCCTTTAGAAATGGTGTGGCTGTCATGACCTCTGAGCGATAAGGATGCTGTACCAAGAACGGGGAACCACAGAAGCCAGGCCCTTCTGTGTGCCCACAGTGTTCTGGGGACTTTGCATGGGGTTCCTGGACTTAAGGATGAAACTTGAAGAATATCCTTTCTTCACTAGCCTCAACCCTGTGAATGCACATGGAATCCTTCACACACCCTGAACCTCAGGAAGCTTAGGAGCTAGGTTAAGGGTAGAAACAGAGTCAATGAGCAGAAACAAGTAGCCTGGTGTCTGGTCTCACCTCTGCTCTTTATTACCTGTGAGACCTTGGACGAGTCACTCTATGAATGGTTGTCTTTTAAGTGAAGAGATACAATTACAGGAGTTCTAACACCCGAACCAACACTCATTTTCCGAATGTGATCATGGCTATAGGGAAGTGCACACTTCCTTTCCTGACACTAATGAAAATGGTCTGATTTCCAGCAAGAGAATCAATGCATTTGGTGTCATGTCTCATGGGAAGGATAGAACTATGCCCTGTTCCTTTTGCTCGAGATGCCCAAAAAGCAAATTGTTCATGTAACATGACCTGCTTCCTTTACACCACGCTGACAGATATTGTTCAGTGGCATCTTTTTCGATTTTCTAAAGGACCCTAAGACTTAGGTAAGGCAGGAATTTTATTTCCATACACCAAGGGACAAAGAATTTGAGAAGCTGGGTGTCCACCCCATAGGGAACTAGTATCCTGTAGTATCCTGGTCTTTGGGTTCTGTGGGGAGTCCACTCTGCTCCACTGCTCTGTTCATATCCAGACACGCTTTCATTCTGCACTCTTGTCTCTGTCCTGATTCTAAATCTCTTTTCCCTTTTTCTTCCTGTCTCTCTTCTTCCCTCTATCACCCCAATATGAACAACAGGAACAGGAAACACAATTTTCATCTAAACAATATAGAATCGTAGGACGTGCTATTTTCTAAGCTCAGCTGGTTCCAATTCCTGACCTATATTTAAATATGTTACTCAAACTGTGGGTTTTGGCCTTTACTGATATAGTTGCCGAGGAATGGGAACACCAGACCGGGAAGTAGGTCATGGCTGGTGGGAGGGCAGGTGCCCTCCTGACTTTCCAGAGAAAGAGAAAAAAAGTAAAGGATAAGAATTAGTGGTGTAACAGAACTGTTAAAAATTCTACTGAGATTGGAGGTACAAATGTAAAACCCATTGCTACCATGCCTGGGGTCCTCTGGGCACCCTTTCAGATATTTTAAATACACTCTATGTTTTGTCGTGAAATACATATTCAACTTTTGATTGGGTGTTGTTTTCTAATTAGATAAGATAATTTTGTTTTTAATTTCAAAGTCATTCAAATTTTCTGAAGTGAATTAATACTCCAGTTTGTCTTTAAATAAACACATATTTCATGTTTCCCAATATGACTAAGGAGATATTCATGCTGACATCCTTCTAAAAGGAGCTGTATGTTAGGCTGGAGAATGATCAATCCCCTCAGCTCCCATGTTTCAGTGCTCAGATCACTCAAGGAAAAGCACATTTGTGTTATACTAGACTTTGTTGTCACTGAAGACAAACCTGTTAGTAAAACAAGTCTCTACTCAGAAATAAACTAAAAATGCCTGTAATCCCAGCACTTTGGGAGGTTGAAATGGGTGAATCACCTGAGGTCAGGAGTTGGAGACCAGCCTGACCAACACACTGAAACCCCATCTCTACTAAAAATACAAAACTAGCCGGCGTGGTGGTGCATGCCTGTAATCCCAGCTACTTGGTTGGCTGAGGCAGGAGAATCACTTGAACCCAGGAGGCAGGGATCACAGCGAGCCAAGATTGCAGCATTGCACTCCAGCCTGGGCAACAGAGAGAGACTCTCTGTCTAAGGAAAAGAAAGAAAGGAAGAAAGAGAAAGAAAGAAAGAAAGAGAGAGAGAGAGAGAGAGAAAGAAAGAAAGAAAGAAAGAAAGAAAGAAAGAAAGAAAAAGAAAGAAAGAAAGGCAAGGATGGAAGGAAGGAAGGAGGAAGGAAGGAAGGAAGGAAGGACGGAAGGAAGGAAGGAAGAGAGAGAGGAAGGAAGGAAGGAAGGAAGAAGGAAGGAAGGAAGGAAGGACGGAAGGAAGGAAGGAAGAGAGAGAGGAAGGAAGGAAGGAAGGAAGGAAGGAAGGAAGGAACTGAAAACACTAAATAACCCTCTTTATTCAACAGTGTTTTAAGCCACTGTGTAATTCTTCAAGTCTGAGTATGTCCATAGTAAGAACTAGGTCTGCTTGTTCAAACAGAAAGATTTACTTCACCTAAGTGCATTGTAGCCAGCCGCAGATAGACAGGATATCACAGCATCACTTGGAAAACCACTAATAGCTAGTAAACTGGAGGTGACTTCTGAAAAAGTGATGGCACCATGGAAAGACTGTCCTGACAGAGAAGCAGAGACTTCTGCAAGCCCGGAAGTCAGATGTTGCTAGGCTGCTCCTGTGTGGTTATAATGAATCTCTTCAGCTACAATCATTTCTCAAAAAGACAGAGGTGAATCTATCTTATAAAGCTGGTTTTCAAAGTCAACTACAGATATTATAGAAAAAAAAACAGTGGCAGATAAGACCTTTCATCATTTGCTTATCCCACAGGCTTTTCTGCCTCCAGATTTCCTTGCACAGAACTGGGTTCTGTGCAAATCAGTGTGTCTGGCCCCCTGCCCACCCTGGGCTAAGCTGTGGTTGCCATGGCTATGAAGACAAGAATGACCCTTGGTTTTATAGAGCCCTGGGTCCCTTCCTCATAGGTCTTTTCAGTTGGCATTTCTTTCGTCATCCTCAGAACCCCATGTGGCAGGGGCAACAAGGAGTTCACCAATGCTCCAGCCAAAGTGAGTAACGAGGGACACATGCACAACCAAGCAGAGCAGCCTGAAGCAGTGGTTTGTGAGGGCGTGGAGGAAGGGCTTGTTTCCACACTCTGCACTTCTGGGTCCTAAGGCACTAATCACACCTGGCTCAGGCATCATTCTCAGCCTCATGCTACTTTTGTCCAGGGATAGAACAAGAGGTGCCAGCACTCAAGGGAACCCTGCGCCACAACACAGGGGACCATGTGACTGCTGAAATAGGCAGCAGGGGTCCAAACTATGGCATAAAAATGTCATAGCAACACCGCAGGGGGGATCCCTGGGGGAAGTAGGGCATGGTGATTAAGACCAGGGGCTTAAGGCCAGGTGCGGTGACTCATGCCTATAATCCCAACACTTTGGGAGGCCGAGGCAGGCAGATCACAAGGTCAGGAGATCGAGATCATCCTGGCCAACATGTTGAAACTCCGTCTCTACTAAAAATACAAAAATTAGCTGGGTATGGTGGCGTGTGTGCCTGTAATCCCAGCTACTCAGGAGGCTGAGACAGGAGAATCACTTGAACCAGGGAGTTGGACGTTACAGTGAGCCGAGATTGTGCCACTGCACTCTACCCCGGCAACAGAGTGAGACTCCGTCTCAGAAAAAAAAAAAAAAACGGGGCCCAGAAGGGTCCTCCAAAGATCCAGCTTAGCCCCTCCATTTGCCAGCTGTCTAGCCATGGGGAGCCACAACAATCCCCGGGCTTTGATTGCCTCACATGTTGAATGGGGTCATGACAGGAATAATAAGAACATCTCTCTCAGAGCAGGGCTGTGATTCCAGGAGAGGTCAGACAAACAATTCTAGGAAGGGAAGGTGGTCTTCCTCCCCAGATTATGCCTACTCCTCTGACTCCTAACTCTCAGCTACTGCCACGGCTTCCCCATTTACTGTCATTCGTCCTAGTCTTCATCCTCATCCTCACCATTCCTCTTATCAGGAGCCACTCCTAGGGAGAGGCAGAAGAACAAGCATTTTGTGGATATGTCCTGACAGGGCTTTAGAATATCACACTATTAAAGTTTAATCCCTCCTAAAGCATATGGTAGGAGGTCATTTATGTATAAGTACAGTCGTAAACCATAGGGGCAAAAACCATTTTGTTAAAATTTTGATTTATTTTTAAAAAGCAGGTCCTTCCAATGTGCTTACACTCTGCCAGTTCCATTTCAGAGGTGTCTAAAGTGGTGAGATAGCCCAGAATCCTTCAGGACACTAAGTCACTTTAGAGACACACCACTGAGGCCTAACATCATGAAATTACTTCTTTCTTTCCAATCTATGGGTTTCACAAGTGATTAGAACTGGGTTACAGCCTTAGCAGGAAAAAATGTGCTTCCAATTTCCCTTACCGTATGTGCCAGCCATCCCCATGCTCCTGAGCCCCAGCTCTGGGCTGGACAGTGTTTCAGGCATCAAGGATACAGCAGTAGGCAAAGAAGACCAATATCTCTATCCTCATGGAGCTTCCATTCTTGCACAGTGCCTGGCACACAAGGCGCACGCCACAAATCACTGCTCAATGAATGCACGCATACTTGTTCATTCTAATGATGAAATCATCCTGCTATACTTACAGTAGCCATATAATTTCTCTGAAATATGGAGCCACGTGCATTAACCAAAGTTGCCTTGTTCAGAAAAACACACAAACAGACACACCTAGGTTCATTTCCCAGATAACTCATCTAAAACAGAACAACAACAAAAATGTATGAGAGAGTGGGAGAAAAGAGAGGGTGAGAGGCTTACTCAAAAGTGGGGTGGCCAAAGATCCTAGAAACATGCTATTTATTCACTCTGCAAGTAAACAACATGGATGAATGTCCCATCGCACCCTTTAAAAATTTTATCAAATGAGTTAAAAGTCTCGGAGCATCATTTATTTGCCCTGCGTTGCTAGGTAATAACTCCCTAAACCCCCTCCATGCAGCAAGCAAGCCCCTTCTACTACAAGCTTCCACTGCAGAAGTGAAGTGGGAGAAGGCAGGAAATCCTGCGAACGCAAGCCTCACAGCTTTGCACTCTCTCAACACTCTATCAATTTGCTCACACTCCCCAAAGAGCTGAGACATTTTATAATCGTGGCCATAATTGAATGCCATCAGGGGTTCAAGAGGACTTTCCTCTTTAACATTTAAAAAGATAATAAGAACCGGTTTAAAAGCCATAAAACCTTTACCAAGAAGCCAAAGGAGCCCCACAGCCAGGCCCTGCTTTTCTGGTCTCCCTTCTTAATTGTGGTTATGGGTGCCTTGGTCATGGGGTCCAGAGAAATGTGGAGAGAATTCCCTGTCTCTCCTCTAGGATTTGATTATCTGGCTGCCAGGATGAAGTATAGGAGAAGAGAAGAGCTGCTTAGGGAGAATCATTTAAGGGAAAAGCAGTTTACAGAGACTTTTATGAAAGGCTGCTGCTGTGAACCAGCTAATGGATCAAAAGTGCCAGGGACTTCTAAACCTACTGATTTCTAAAATCACATCCAAGCAGCATCTCCAGACTCAGAAAGTAGAAATCTCTGTACTCAAATAATTGTTTAAAAGTTAGGCCTGGAAAGTTGCAAAGTATGTCTTTACTTTAAAAGACATTTCTTAAAAGACACTTTTTAAAAAAGAGTACGAAGTCCACGAGCCTCCTGTGCTTTTGTTTCTCTTATTGTCAATATCCTGCTGTCTCCCCACCCTGCACTTCCTTCCCTTTGTCCTGAATATGGTAAGCTGTATAGGCTATTGTCTCAGGTTGCCCTATTATCTAAGGGTTATATTTTTTCCCATTATTGCTTAGATAAGCTTGAATCATAAACCTGTATGTTTTCTTGTGAGTTTGTTCCAACTGAGCCAAGTGGCATCTGTCTTATCTTCTCTGATGCCTGTCCAATTTCCCCCTATCTATTAAGCTTTGTCTGTAGCTAATTAGAGGAAAAGGCTTATGAATTGTGTTCCTGGTCCTGTATGGTGTTTTGAAGTCATCCTACACAATATTAGAAATGACTGATAGTTATCTGTTGTTTAGAGATACAAATGGCAATTTATTAATCTGATGTCTGTCATCACTCAGATATATTTGCAAGTTAGTCTTCACAGTAAGATTTTTGTAGGCAAAACTATTGCTTGGATAATAATTTTACATGATTACAATATTTCCAGGCTGTAAAACTCAAAGAAGCTCCTTGCTCTTAGCCAACCTTGAGCAGCATGAAGTTTAGATAGAATATTTAGGTGGAGGTTGTGGGGTGTGGTGGGAGAATCTTCCTGCTATTTGCTGAGTAGTATCTGATGGGTCCATGCCACAAAATGAGACAAAACAAAAAGTTGGGATGGTTGAACTGCAAGAAGCCAAAGGAGTGGCTCAACTTTGCCTTCGTTCAGCAGCCAATGTCCCAATAACACACAAAGCTAAATGAGATAATCCGTTAGAGGAGATAATTGCTGCTAGTCTGCCTATACAAACTGTGTCCCGTTCAACTACACGTGCGAGCTGCAAAAGAGAACCGGCTCACAGCTGGAATACATCCAAGACTATGGGGCTGCAGCTTCTTAATGTGGGTGTGCAATGAGGACTATTCAACCCCCGCCTCGCAACACCAAAACACCTCCAAGTGTGGGGTCTCACCAGTGCATGCAATTGCCAGGCACCTGTTAGACTTTTCATTTAGCCAAATAACACGGAGAAGCCCAGACTTGGGAACATACTCAGCGCACAGTCCTCCCCGCCGGATTGAACAGCATGGTGCTATCTCCTTGCAACACTCGGTTTGACAGGCCTCACGGGGCACCTTCCATCTGTGTCGCCCTCTCTTTGTCCCTGAAAGTACTGCTTCTATCTTGGAAAGTAGGGTGACCTGTTTCTTGTTGTCAGAAGAACTCTGTAGGTTTGGAAAAGCCTCTTAAAGATAACTTCAGCTCCCACAGGTGGCTTCTTTTACTACACTGAAGGCAGAATGAGCAGTGTCTGTCTAGCTGGCCAAGAAGCTTTATCCCTAGCAATACACACCATTCTCCCCTCTGGGTCACATTGCATGCTTTGAAGCAAACTATTTCCTCCTTTGTCTCATGGAACAATCAGAGTAAAATCAATGATACAGAGTCCGATTCACAGACACAAAGGCAGACCTCCTAATACACACACAGCGTCTGGGGCTCGCGGGTGTCTGCATGGGTGTGCCGACTCTTCCTATCTCTGTCACACGCTGCCCTGCACGTCCACATCTACACTGTCAATGAGAAGCTGCTGCAGGCTTTTGGGGACACTGAAATAAGAGCATGGGGTCAAGTGCTCCAAAATTTCTGGGCAGTCAGAACTGACTTCTGGGAAGATTCTTGCTCCTGCGAGGCAAGGAGAGGAGCAGAGGGTCTCGGGATAGCTGCCTCTGGATCCAGCACAAAGAACAGAAGTGAACTTACATGATTTCAGATTTTTAAAATGTATTAAAGAAACCCAGTTCTCACACAGAGTATACACTGCCTGATGCTGTTTATTTGAAGCTCTAGAACAGGCAAAATGAATCTATGGTTTAAAATAGTCAGAACAGTGATTGCCTCTGGTGGAGGTTGAATGGAAGAAATTGACTGGAAAGACATAGGAGAGACCTTTGTGGGGTTAGTAATGTTCTGGATCTCAACAGGGGTTATGGTTACACAAGAACATGTATTCACCAAGCTCACAGAATAGTACATGTAAGGCTAGTGTATTTCATTGCATGCAACTTTTATAACCAGAGACAGAAGGAAAGAAGGAAAAAAGGAAGGGAGGGAGAAAGGAAGGAAGGAAGGAAGGAAGGAAGGAAGGAAGGAAGGAAGGAAAAAAGGAAAACGAAAAGAAGAAAGTACAGTAATTTTTTGGTTTTTTTTTGAGATGGAGTTTTGCTCTTGTTGCCCAGGCTAGAGTGCAGTAGCACGACCTCTGCTCACTGAAACCTCCACCTCCTGGGTTCAAGCAATTCTCCTGCCTCAACCTCCTGAGTAGCTGGGATTACAGGTGCCTGCCACCATGCCCAGCTAATTTTTGTATTTTTAGTAGAGATTGAGTTTCATCATGTTGGCCAGGCTGGTCTTGAACTCCTGACTTCAGATGATCCAACTGCCTTGGCCTCCCAAAGTGGATTATAGGCGTAAGCCACTGTGCCCGGCCTAGGACAGTAAATATTGAACTGCAGTTTGTACTTCAAGTGTCCTGTTGTCTTCAGCTTATTCTGAAATGCCTCTAGAAACTGATGGACTGATGATGCACTGACAGGGAAATCTTAATTGTAGAATCCAGGTGGGTAGATGGATGTCCACTGAATAATTCTTTTAACTCTTCTGTATGTTTGAAACTTTTGTTAATAAAATATGGAGAGTGGGAAGAAGAAATTCAACACTACTCTTTAGAAGTCAGGTTTCAGAGTTGGCAATGTTAGTTTTGGGGACGTGCCACACGGAATCTCTCACACAGAAGGTTTAAGATGTGAGAGACAGAGCTAAGGCAATCAGGGCAGTACATATTTTCTGTACTTTGCCTATGTGGAACCTACTGCTTGGGGCCTCTCTCTGGGCCCTACAGGACTGTAATATATAATCACGTGCAGCAGCAGAGCTCAGATAACTTAAGTAAGAAAAATGTCCTTTGGATAATTTGCAGACTTTGGCCTGAAACAAGGGCAGATACATTTAGATATATGATTTGTTTTCCGGCTGCTGTGCTATTTCAAAGTATCCTTGTTACTGATTGTAGTGAAAAATTCCTCCACCCTCAGGGAAATAAATCAGACTGGGTTACTAAAACCATATCCTGCAGCTCTCCTAGCCTATATCCATCTTGATATCATATGGGCCTAAGTTCACCTCTTTAAAAAAAAAAAAAAAAAACAGATTTAGTGTGACACATGCTGGTAGAGATTTTATTAAGCAGAATATATTAGCTGAGCCAAGCAAATTAAGTTACATCCCTGGACATCTCAATAAAACAGGGTCTTTCCCATACTTCTCTAGGTTCTAATTTATAACTTAATTCTATGGGTAAAGGATGAAAACATAGACATGAACATCAATAAAAATCACTTGTATTTAGCTTTGGGATTCAGTCATACACACACACTAAGTGAGATTAATACGTGGACTAACCATCTGTATTCTACTGTCGTCCCAGATCCGCCCTACTGGGTCCCAAGACCTAACCTTTCAGCTGAGAAAAGAAGAAAATCCCGGCACCTACTTCCCTACTGGCATGTCCACGGTAGCGTGCCAAGGTAAGCAAAACCATGGAATGCATATTGCCACAGCTTCCACAAGAGTTCATTGTACTTGACTATTTGGGAGAATCTATTTTTATAACACATATAACAGATGTATTCCGGAAGAGTGTGAAAATCCCCATGCTGTAGTGGACTCTCGCTTTGATGGCCTCCAATGCACCGTGTCTTCCTGTTTTCATGCTCTCGTATAATCTCTTCACTTGAATCTGGGCTATTTTAACCAAAAGAACGCAGAGAAGGTGAGACAGTGCTCATTCTAGAGCCTAAGCTGCTGGAAGGTCTGGCACTTTTTTAAAAACACAGCTTGACCATCTTGAGTCCTCCATGATGGGAAGAAGCACAAACATCCATGTGAATGGAAGCCCTTGGCTGACAATTCCAGCCGAATTCCCAGCCAGCCATCACCAACTACCAGCCATAGGCAAGAGACCGTTTTGGACTTTGCTATCAAACTGACACCACACGGTGAAGTCAACAGCCAGGATGACACATGGGACTACAGGAAAAGTAAATTGTTCTTATTTTAAGCCACTAAAGCTGGGGTGGTTTGTCACACAGAATTAGATCACAAAGTATATGTTTAAAATGAAATCAGAGATATCAAAGATGTATTACAATTGAAGAAAGCACCTTAGGGTTATAGTCTCAGACTTCTGTCTGCCAGTCAGTACTTCAGTGAGGATGACTGAGAAGCATGTCCTTATAATTCACAAGAAGATAATCTCCCAGATTCAGGTGTATTTCTTTGTTGTTATATGATCGAGGGGAGCCTTGTATCTTAAGTCATTGTTCGATTACCAGAGATAAGCGTATTTTAATCATGGCATTCATCCCAAGGCGATTGCTAATGGGATCCTTTGAAGATATTATGGAAGTAGGAAGATGGAAATTTCATTTATATCTCGCAATCTCCTCTAGATCCCTTACTTTTCTTTCAAATTACTGCTTCTGTAACTAGGAGATTTCATTCAAATGGTCAGCTATAAACCTAGAGGATAAGAAAAGATCAAGAAAGTCCAATCTACATGTTCCCTACCTGGGACAAGCAACCTAAAGCTAAGGCTAAGAAATGGATCCTTACCCCAGCAGTTCATCAAATGGCCCCTTCGTAAAAAAGATTCTGAGTACCCCCTGCAGGTTAAATCTCTAAATGTAATAGAATCAATTTGCCCCCATCTGGCTCTGAGCCTGTCACATGAGGACGGTAAGGGTCACAGCCATTAGCACTGATCAGTCACACCCATGGACCTGCTGTCACCCATCACCACCATGTTTTATTGAAGGCCTTAACAAGAGGTCCTGAGTTATTAGTGACCTAGTGTGACGTAAGGTGAGGGAGGGGGAAGCAAAGGGGAGGAGAGCAGGACTGACGGCTACTGACTACAACATGCCAGGCATCATGCTAGATGTATGTGTAGTGGAAATCCCTGAAGATGCAAAAGAACCGGAGAAGTTGGGCATTCTTATCCTCTTATCCTCATTTTACTCATGTAAGCAAAGTGCTAAGTGCAGCAGCTGGCTCTTAATAAGGCCCCCATACAGCAGTCATTTTTATCTTTATAATGCTGCTACTACCATTTTTCAGAATGGAAGCTGAGGCTGATTGAGGTTATGTGACTTGCCCAGAGCCACATAAGAGTAGAAGTTGTGAGGCTAGGATTAAAACTCAAGTCTGAAGCAACTGTCTCGATACTGGTAATAATGAGGTTGTTGTCAGGACAATTTTTTCTGAAAACTAAATCCTGGTGAAGACTGAAAAAATTATACTTTTAGAATATGCCACCAATAATATGTCATGTCCACATTTAAAATACAAAAATACTGACTGGGCACAATGGCTCATGCTGGTAATCCTAGCACTTTGGGAGGCTGAGGTTGGTGGATCACTTGAGCCCAGGAGTTTGAGATCAGCCTGGCCAACATGGTGAAACCTCATCTCTACTAAAAATACAAAAATTAGCTGGGTGCGGTGGTGCACATCTGTAATCCTATCTACTTGGGAGGCTGAGGCATGAGAATCACTTGAACCCAGGATACGGAGGTTTCAGAGAGCTGAGATTTCACCATTGCAGTCCAGCCTTGGCAACAGAGTGAGACTCTGTATCAAAAATAAATGAATAAATAAAAAAAAAAAATACAAAAGTATTTTTGAGTCTTACTGAAAAGTATCAAAGTTATTTTAGAATTACAGAAAGATTTTTAAAAGTGTTTTTAAAGAGCCACTTTAAAACAATTGCTGTCATTAATAAAGAATGGGGAAAGTTCGCCAAAGGGGGAATTAGACAAAAATGAAGGCTGGGCTTCTCAGAGACTTAAACTAAAGCAGGTTTTGTGACTTCTGATTTGTCCTGATCGTGGACTCAATGCTTTTGCTATTAAGTCCTCTGGGATCAGGTGAACTTTATAATATGTTGAGTACTCTAAGGACTGGGTCCAAACTCTTAGGGATTTTCATAGGATTGGTGCCCAGTGCCTGGTTACAAAAAAGTAAAGACAGAAGTCCCCAGGGTGGCTTTGAGGCCAGTGAACCTGGGTTTCAGTCTCCTATCTGCCACTTTTTTTTTTTTTTTTTTTGAGATGGAGTCCTGCTCTGTCGCCAGCCTGGAGTGCAGTGGCGCTATCTTGGCTCACTGCAACCTCTGCCTCCCAGGTTCAAGCGATTCTCCTGCCTCAGCCTCCAGAGTAGCTGGGACTACAGGTGCCTGCCACCATGCCCGGCTAATTTTTTTTGTATTTTTAGTAGAAACGGGGTTTTACCATGTTGGCCAGGATGGTCTTGGTCTCTTGACCTTGTGATCCGCCCACCATCACCTCCCAAAGTGTTCTCTGCCACGTTCTACCTGAGCTGTGAGTCTGTTACTTAAACTCTTCAAGCATCCCTTTCCTCGTCCATAAGAAATTGCCTGAAGGTGGAGTTTAGCTGAGATAACGTATGTGGAAACACTTAGCAGATGGCAGGTCTCAAAAAAAGTTTTCTTTCTCCTTCCCTTTCCAGAACTGGTTAAGTTATCTCAATGCTCATCTCTAACATCTGAACCCAAGAACCACATTTTTATTCTATTTTCTTTGTCCTCGCTGGCTTTTTCTTGCGTTATTAACTATGTGGAAAAAAAATATGAGGCTGGATTTGTTTTGTTTTCTGTTCCACTCTGTAGTTTATCCAGACGTTGTGTACCTTTAAAAAAAATGGGTTTTGTCATCCCTTGTAACATTTATCTGAATTTTAATCAAATAGGACAGAAAGCAAGATCATGTGTCCCTTTTTTCCCCACAACATCAAGAAAATAATCTGCAACCTCAACTAACACTAATAAATAATCTTTCCTTTAAGGAAAAAAAAATGTGGACCCAGCCCTCCTGTAATTTCCCAGTTTAAGAGCTTTTTCACAGGGGTCCAACCAGAGAGCTGAAATCTATGTAACAAAGTCAAGCTGAGAATGGATGCCACTGGTCCTGCTGGAGATGGCTATCTGCTGTCCCTGGAGGCAGTGACTATCGGATGATGGTCAAAAAAGGAAACGGCATCTTGGGCCACCCTCTGGACTTGATCACTGGGGTATTTGGTTTTGCTGCAGGAAGAATCCTTACTACAGCTTATTATAGTCAAGCAATGATATCAAATCATTTCCTTCTAGAGACTCACATCATTTGTCTCCAAGGCCTTTAAAGGTGTCATAAGTGATATTAGAGTATATTTTTAAAATTTCTTTGACAGCAGGAAATCTTCCCCTCCAGGGGGTACTTAATTTCTTGCTGGTCACTTGGAGGTGAGCAGGTCTTAAGGTCTTAGGCTAGGTCCATGCCACAGGGGAGGACACAAGCTGATGGAAGATAACCGTAAGTTAACCCCCCAAAATTCCTTGGCCCTGAAAACTGACCTAGAGAAAGTGCCTGACTTAAGGCGATGAGAAGAAAAGGAGCAACACATTCAGACTTGGTTACAAAATACCAGTTTGGGCCTTTGCGAGAACCGCTTACATTTCCTGAAATATTACAAATTATCCTGAAATAAAATGCACGAAGAACTGCCACAAATCATTGATTTTTTTTTTTTTTTTTTTGGATGAACCACATACTTTCCGCCCAAGCAAAACTTATTCTTGGGAACGGAGTCCAAGCCCACGCTGAATCTTATCTTTTGTTCAAACCCCACACTTGTTTTACCCTCAGCGCGTTTAGGCAGAAACTGATAGCTAATGCTTTTCATTAAGCCAGTCAAGAAAAACTGCTTACCAGGTTTTACTCCTTCATCAGCCTGACTAATTACACCCATTCACTGTTCCTTTCATACAGAGATTTCAAATTCCAACTCTCAAAGACACACACCACCCAAGAGACATCTGCTTCCTGGCTTGCTCTGTCTCCTTTTACATTACCCAGTGAAAAGTATTTGGTGGCCTAGAAAACACAAGCTAAGCAAAATCTAGAAGCAAGAACTGGTTTTAAGCTGATGAGGGGTCAGCTCAAGGAGAAAGTGTTGACATATACGTAACAGGAGATGGTGGGATAAAAAGACAAAAATGAATCTTCTCATGCAATATATTCAAGGAACGGCATTCGGCGAACAGACTCCAGTGGCAGGCCTCAGATATCACTGTGCAGCGACAGAACAGAAAAAGAGAATGTGCCTGTGTCACTAAGACAAAGATTGGTCTGAAACAGTTGGAGGCCCCAGGTTAGAGCAGGGGCTTCAGGGAATGGCAGTGGCCCTGAGCTTTGGTGATAATTAAGGCTGAACTTGAACACCCAAGCCTAGGCAATGCCAGGGTGGCAATTACATTTCTCCAAACCATCAAATGTTGGGCATTAAGGAGGCGAGGTGACCAACAGCTCCAAAAGCTTTGGAAGCTTCTTCCCATGGGATCGTGGTCCAAACTAAAATGTTGCCTTCCAGGAAAAAATAAAGGAAGACAACATCAACCTCATGAAGAGTTATAACCAATACTTCCTCTTTGGGTGAATTTGTGTGGCACTGCTTTACCTGAGTCTACAACAAATTCTTCACAGTGGTCTCATTGGTCACATGTATTTATACTGGTCACACATTTCATATACCTATGAAAGTATATAGTCTTGACCTAGAGAGTTAGCTACAGGTGTTCTGTATTCTCTGAAGTTCTCTTCTTTCAGCTAATTCTTCCTTTTTTTTTTTTTTTTTTTTTTTTTTTAGACTGAGTCTCACTTTGTCGCCCAGGCTAGAGTGCAGTGGCACTATCTCAGATCACTGCAACCTCTGCGTGCAGTGGCACTATCTCAGATCACTACAACCTCTGCCTCCCAGGTTTAAGCAATTCTCCTGCCTCAGCCTCCTGAGTAGCTGGGATTACAGGCAGCCGCCACCAAACTAGGCTAATTTTTGTATTTTTAGTAGAGAGGGGCTTTCACCACATTGGTCAGGCTGGTCTCGAACTCCTGACCTCGACCTCATAATCCTCCTGCCTCAGCCTCCCAAAGTGCTAGGATTACAGGTATGAGTCACCACGCCCGACCAGCTAATTCTTTTGTTGGTGAAAACATGATGGTAACAAAGCATTAAATTCTTCAAGATGGCAGTAGGAAAACCATTTTGAATGCTGGGTTTCAGTAAGTCTCACAGGAAATAGCCCTTCCTTACTTTCTTTTCTTTCAAAGTTGCCCACACTAACCTTGTTTATTGTTTCAGTCTAAGGGTTTTCCATGTATCTGACATGATACTTCTCGGGATTATTAAAAGGAAAAAAAATAAGATAACTTCTATTCTGCTACACATTCATTTTATGTGCTCAATGTATTACCGTACAAAGAACACCGGATGCAGTTCCCATTTAAATGGTGTCTTTAATATAAAGGCCCGCTGAAATCGTGTTTGTATGACAGCCATTCTTCAAAAACCACGTAATAGCTGGAGACTATGTTTCAGGGACTTGGTCTTGTGATTTAGCACATGATTCTTTCAGTGGTTGGTCATTTGAATCTCATTTTCAAGGGATCATCAGAAAATAGGCCTCTGGTCTTTCAAGTTTCTGATTAGTGAAGCCATGCTAAATAACTTCTGATTTACTTAAATCACAGATTGCAGAACTGAGTAGCCTGGAGGGACCTCAATGATCAGCTCTACCCTAGAAAGTTATAAAGTATTAATTAGACCTGGAGACATATTTCAGACTGGCCAATGCCCTACTTCTTTCTACAGCCCTAGGCTAACTAAGGAGCAAAGAGACTGAGTTTTCCATCAGTTCCCTTGCCTCCTGACAATATCCAGTACATATTTTACATGTTCTACTGTTAGTTTAGTGGCCTTTTTATTATGTTTAATACTGCAAAAGACATATTAATTCTCAGAAATGCAAATAATAGTATGGTTGCAAAAAACTCTGGTTGCACTGATACATATTAAATACAGAAAATATTTAAAATCACTCTTACAGGCACACACACAGTATAATTAGTGTTCAGTGTCTGTGATAAATAGTGCCTGACAAACTGTTCAAGCATCATAAGCACTATGAGAAGACAACAGTTTTATTAAACACTGAAAATTGTATTTTTCCCAATGGTTGTATTGCAAGATAATGAACTCTACAAGCGGTGGCAGAGATGCAAATTCAATTTTGCACAAGACTCACAAACGTCATGATATATTATGCCAGTGGAGACACAGCCTTCGTCTAGACAAAATGCAAAAATGTCCTCATGTTCAGTAAATGTGTATAATTAGGAAAATATGAAGAACAGCTAATCGTCAATATTGCATGCATGTCTGTATCTCCCATCTTCTTTTTTTCAAAAAGTCTAGTTGAAAGTTGAAGGTCACTCTTCTAGGTTGCAAATGTCAGTTTTTCAACTTTCAAAAAAAATAATGATATTTGTAAAATTAGAAGGTGCCCTGATCAGGCCTCCAAATTTTCTAACTCTTCTTTAAATTTTTGCTTTCCACTGAGTTATATGCAAGGGTTTTCATTTATAAGAGCAGGTTTTACTTTACAAATAAGCAGACACTGTCTGAGGACCAAAATTGAAGCAGCTCTGATAGTTTTATTAATTTATTTGATTTACTTCTGGTTTCTCTTACCCAATCTTATTTATGTCAAAGTAAGTTGAAGCAGAATTCATTATGTAGTGAAATGCAATTTGAACACTTTTCATTGAAACACGGTGATTCAATCATTTCTCTCCATCTGTCCCATTATCTCTTCTTACATTATTTTGTACAGATCAAATCACATAAAATGAAATTCCAAAAGAAACTTAAGAATTTGTAAGGAGGAATAAAATGATCTCCCAATAATTCCTTACACTAAGTTATACAACTAACATTCTGATAGTTTGACATTATTATAGCATATTTTCTCTGAGAAAAGTCAACTAGCTTAGTGCACTTGAATTTTGAGAAAACTTTTGATGCAACTCCAGTTTCTTATCATTTTGATACCAAATTATTAGAAGGATTGAGCCTAATCTCAACTGGACATTTCTGCATTTTGCTGATTATATAGATTAAAACATTTGCCAATCCTTTTCAAATAGTTAAGCTTAGGAGTGTTGGCATTTTAGCAACTTTATGAAGTGTTTGTGAAAATATGAATCAGTAGATTCTTCTCATCTGCTATTTGGTGACCTGTGTCAGGTGTATCATTGGTGCACAGAGAATCCTTAACTCATGAATGGATCAAGTTCCATACTGATGATGAAGAAACAAGAACCACGGCCTCATAGAGACATCGCACTTGTGATTAGAATGACAAGACTATCCGTTAAATGCCTTTTCAACTCCTGTGCTACTACACCTTCAAAGCCACAACACCTGTGCCCTAAACCCCCATGAGTCAAATAGTTCCATGTTTAAAAACCTAAAAGAATTGTATGGCAACCAAGAAGGGTAACCAGATATCAGCAAAGCCAGGAAGGCTAGGAAAAGCTTACCAGCAACCAAGGTACAAGCCTGTCTTCAGGGAGCTTGCCACCTCACCTCACCTCACCTCACCCAGCTTCATGGTCCTTCTGGATGAGAACCTTCCACAATGGGTCTAACCTGGAACAGTGATCCCAAACTCTTACATTTATCCTAATCATCTGGGGGCTTTTTAACAATGCAGATTAATTGGCCTCACCTCTAGCCACTCAGATTTGATACATACCAGTTTGGATGCAGGGATTTGATTCTTAGGAAGTATTTCTAGTAGGCCAGGTGTGGTGGCTCACGCCTGTAATCCCAACACTTTGGGAGGCCGAGGCGGGCGGATCACCTGAGGTTGGGAGTTCAAGACCAGCCTGGCCAACATGGTGAAACCCCGTCTCTACTAAAAACACACAAATAATTAGCCGGGTGTGGTGGTGCCAGCCCGTAGTCCCGGCTACTCAGAAGGCTGAGGCAGGAGAATTGCTTGAACCCAGGAGGCAGAGGTTGCAGTGAGCCGAGATCGCGCCATTGCACTCCAGCCTGGGCAACAAGAGTGAAAACTCTGACTCGGAAAAATAAATAGATAAAAGAAAGTATTTCTAGTTATTATAATGCAGTCATGCACACGTGCGTGCGCGCGCGTGTGAACACACACACTAGAACAACAGAGATGACACAGTGAAAAACACAGGTCCAAGAGCTTTTGCTTGCTGACAACTGCCAACAGCCAAGTGGCTTACTACCGGACATGGGGTTAAGGATAAATAGATACAGATCTCCTCCAACAGTGGTGTCCTCCAGCTTTCTTGCATATTTGAGAAAAACTAAGCTGAGCAAAGCCACAAATAAAAGAATGCCTGGTAACTTGCTACCATCACCTTCCAAATCACCTTGGTCCTTGGCAGTGGCCAAGGGGTGGCTCTCCATCAAAGATGAAGGACTTGAGACTCTGGTCTGGCCTTTACCATTTAGAATCATGCTCTCCCTTGTCATCAATTTTGAATCTAAACAGTGTTTTATAGTATGGGAAGAAATTTCAGGATTTAAATGACGGGGAAATGAGAAAGTTGCAGAAACTCATCTCATCAGTTAAACTGGCTGCATTTCCAATGTAAACTGCCTCAAATCCATTGTGGGTCAGTGTGTGTGTGTGTGTGTGTGTGTGTGTGTGTTGGCAGGAGTGTGAAAGAAGCCTGGCTTGATGGCTAGACAGAGAGATGGGCACTAATTCAGTGTGTGCATTAAAAACCGATGCTAGGGTTTGGGTATCTAGGTTAAACTCCTAGCTCTCCTGCCTAGTAGCTGTATGTTCTTGGGCAAATTGCCTAATTTCTCTGTGCCTTACTGTTTTCCTTCTGTGTGATTAAAGTAACAAGGATACCCACCATAGGACTATTGTGTAAATTCAATGAAAGAAATATGTATATTTCCATTAAAGCTTCAACATTAGGCCTTGAGAGAAATTATTCTCCCGTAATACAAAACATAAAGCTTTGGCATACCTGAAACCCAAGTTTCAAAACCAGACAGGAGAATTCTCAACACATAAATTACTTAGGAGGTGGGATAGAAAGAGCAGGAGAAAAAGCTTCAAACCCAACACTGAACAGACATGGCAATGGGGATAGCTAACATGCAGTTCAAAAGGAAAGGTAGCCAACCTTCTGCTCCTACCAGAATCACAGGCAAATACTAGAGATGCCTGAAGCTCAATGAAGTAGAGATGTGTTTTCTTCCCAAAGCTACAGTAAGGTGACAGGCAAAGTAGAGAAGATCATCCATTCCTTTGTTCATTCAGTTGTTTACTACCTATTTATTATAAACCTATAATGGCCTAGGCATTGTTCTAGGAGCTGGAGATGCCAAAGCACTTGTTCGTTGTTGAACAGACCGTAATTCAGAACTTACAAAATTGTCAATAAGTATTTATTTCCATCTGCAATTTTTGATGTCAGTCATTGACTACTGCCACTGAATTCCTGGTGAGACATGACTTCCTGATTACACATTCGTCGTCCAACAGAGACATATGACTATATACCCTGAGCCTAATCTGAACTTGCATTCCCACCCTTGTTGTCCCCTCCCCATCCTGGGGTTTTATTGTTAGAGGTCCCAGACAGTCTTATTAGTCAGAGATTTGTTTTATTTCCTCTCTTTGGGAAAATTTTCCATACTGGCAAATGTTCCGAGATTCATGCAAAAACATACACAACCCCCACCCCGGGGGAAGCAAAGGACTCATCAAATTCTCTGTTTGGAAATATTTCAGCCCCTTTTCTCTGAAGTCACATTCTAATTAGTTTCTCCAAACCACTCTCTGGCTGCATCTCCACAACCCCAAAGGGCTGGCCATGCTCTGCAGCTTTGTAGCTGATAATGCATGGAGGTTCAGCGGGCTTGGAACTCTCTAGTAAACAATATTTTGAATGTATTTTATTACTTGTCACAATGGACTTTGAACTACATTTGAATAATTCATACTCCAAACTATGGTCTTTTCTAAGTTATCAAGATAATTAAGAGGATAAACATTGGGTCAGAAAATAATTATTCATTTTGGCTAACTTGCCGTTCTAACCGATCTGCACTTACCAAGCCCAGTAAAGAAGTGTTGTATGATGTTTTTAAAGAACATGCGTTACTCTCTCTATTAAAAGACTTATATGAGATATTGGTCAACATGTGTGTCTGTCACAAAGTGCTCAAAAATATCAACTCCTTGATATCCCCCGACTTTATGAAGCACGTAGACGCAGACTTGGAAGAATGCCACGTATGAGTGCCAACTCTTGTTTTTAAAAAGGCTCTCTAAAGCATAAAGATCTATAGAAATTTTGACTCCATTTGATTAGCCATTTGAAAACATGGGCCTTTGAATGGAAAATGAAAGGACAAGTTGTAGAAGGTGAGCCAGAGGAGTACTTGTCTGTCCTCTGAGATGCTCATAAGATTGGCAGCAAGGCTGGTTCCCCATAGGATGCTGATAAGAAGACTTTACTAGCTACTGTGTTCCCTTGGCCTCCTGGTACAGGGTGACCCTGCCCAGGAGTGGTGGGTTCTCACTCCTCCCAGCATCACCTACAGAAACTCAGCAAATGTGTGCACCTCAACGTGCTCCCAAACACACTTGGTACACTTTGAATTCTTTTCTTGGACATCAAATTCACTTCAGAAATCAGATATGCTAATCTCAGAGGAGTGAAGCCACTCAAGAAAGAGTCTGAGATCTATGGTATAGCTTGCTTTTTCTAGGATTTTCTGAGAGAAAACTAAAAAAGTAAACTTTTCAGAGAGGCCTTGGCAAAAGAAAAAGTGGGATTTTACATAATTTTAATTGGAAAAAAATAAAAATAAGGGCTTTATATTCATGATCACTTAATATTTCTGGTAAAGACACTACTGAGAGAGAAAACATCACAGGCCAGTGAGTCTGTGTCAACCACTGCACTACAGATGGCCTGGGCTCTGCCCACTGGCAGGTTCCTCCTTTAACAGAAAGTTCAGTATCCACCATGTGGACACTCCTCACCCTTCAGATCCGAAAGTTAATATACCCCAGAATACTTGATCACCCACATGAAAGGGGAAATGCTAACACTACAGTTAGAAAATTGTTGGGTATTAATTTGGAAAGGATGAGCAGCACTGGGCTAGAAAGAGTCCTCACTTCCAGGACACCCATCTGGGCTTCAGTAACAACCCCTTGTTCAGGGTGGAATTTGGGTTTTCTTTTTCCTCCTCACCTTTCTGAGTCTCACTTTTCCCATCTGTAAAACAGAGTAATATCTATACTGCAGCAATGATTAGGGGTCTTTTTTAATGTGAAAATACAATCCATGGGGCCTGTCCCGTAAAAGGCGTTAGATAGGAATTCTGTAAAAATAAAACATGCAAATATTACAAAAAGAGCTCATGGCATTAAGAAACTGGCTGAGTGGAAATGGGGTATTTTAAATCTCAAATACTGGATCTTCAACTTAGCAAATGTATCATACATCTCCAAATGTGGACGATAAAAGCAATATAGACTTTTTTTAAGAATTTCACTTATTTTTTAAAATTTTTATCCATTTTTCCCCTAGATTATTTCTCAAACTTACTGAGAAAGTTCCCTGATCCTCCCTCCTGTCCTTTGCCACAAAATCTCTCTCTCTTTGTCTCTGTCTCTGTCTCTGTCTCACTCTCTGTCTCTCTGTCTCTCTCTCTCTCTCTTTGGCAGCCTCATTCATTCCCTCACTCTGGAGAGTCACATACAACAAAGAAAAATTTTAAAAATTAGTGAGAAGATGAGCATGCACTTCTCTGCTATTTCAGTAGATAGCACAGGATGGTTACTGCTGGAGATGCTGAGGCTGGCTGAACAAAAGGGAAACAGGGGACTGCGTCTCCAAGGGAAGACGAGGCAGTGAGGAAAGAAATTAGGCCAGGAACTCAGGAAGTGGCAGAAGACTGACAGATAATCCGCTGAGAAGTTTGTGTACACATAACAGCTTTGCAAAGGCCAGAGGTTTAAACAAGATCCAGGCCAGAAGGAGCCGGAGACCAAGGCCAAGGCTAAGGGCAGTGAGATTCTTGCTTTGTGCACACAATTTAAGGAAATGCTAAAAAACCGGTTATTGAGATAAATTATATTAAGCATAACACAATAGTTCTTGATAAAATTGAATGCAAACATTTGTACTTAAAAAAAGTCCGAATTTTTTTTTTTTTTTTTTAATGTTATCTCTCTCTGTTGCCAGGCTGGAGTGCAGTGGCATGATCTCGGCTCACTGCAACCTCCACCTCCTGGGTTCAAGCGATTCTCCTGCCTCAGCCTCCCAAGTAGCTAGGACTACAGGCATGTGCCACCATGCCCAGCTAATTTTTGTATTTTTAGTAGAGATGGGGTTTCACCATGTGGGCCAGGAAGGTCTTGATCTCTTGACTTCATGATCCGCCCACCTCAGCCTCCCAAAGTGCTGGGATTACAGACGTGAGCCACCAAAATATATCAGACGTGAGCCAGCCAAAAATATCAGAATTTAAAGGAAAGACAGGATCTGACCCTGAACTTGTAGGACTCAGCTCACTCACCTTACACTCATCTCAGTCCTCCTGGGATTATGCTGGCTTTATTTAAAATTTTGATATTTTTTTCATAGATCTTTTGCATTCTTTTTTTATCTTTTAAAATGTTGCGTGAAAATATTATTTGAGTACTGAGACTTTTGGTGCCACTTTAAATTCTGTGCCTTAAGCGAGTGACATTCTTGCCTCACCCTAATGCTGGCCTACCTGAGTGAAGGAGTTGCTTCGAGAAAACCCAGAGAGGCTATGTGGGGGCAACTGGGGAACCAATGGCAACAACTTCTAAAGCACTGTTCGTGGTACCTTGAGGAATCCCAATATTGAGTTATATTCTCAAGTCTATGTAAGAAAAATTATTAGTAGGTGATGAAAGTAGGCAACAGAGACCACAAATATGACACTCTTGTCTTTATTGGTATATGCGTTTGGCTCTGAATGATCAACTACATCACAAATTCCAGTACAAAAGTCTCATTTTCGAATAGATCATATAGATAAAGAATTCCAAGTTCCATTGGTCACTCATACATACACGTGGCAAGCCCTGGAGTTTCTGAACATAGGAAGAGAACGCAAGTCATGTGTTAGGTCCACTCTCTTGCATGAAATGTGGAAGAGGGAAATAAAGTTAGGCAATCTTTAGCAATCAAGAGAACCCCTTCCCTATCCTACTGCAGCCCAACATGGTGGAGCAGCAGCGGGCTGAACGGCTGAGACTACTGCAATAAGGCAGCAGGAAGTGCCCAGGTAGGAGGAGGGTCCTTGGCCACATGGGGAGCTTACAGAGATAATCACAGTAATACACAGATGTAGTGCCCATTAGCCAGCAGGGTTTCCTTAAGGAACATCAATCCATACCCACCCACTCAAAGTCCCCTCTCTCCAAAAGTAGACAGATGGTGTGGGGACCATAGGAACTAATCCCCCAACCCAGCAACCCTTTACATAGCTCCGCCCTCACACCAAAGCTCTTCCTCACACCGAGACAAGAGGAGGCACAAAGGCCCTCAAGGACATGAATCCTCTCAAAGAGAACAAAAGAGGGCACTGAGATGTTAACGCCAAGAACTATGCCGATGAATCAGCCATTAGACTCAAATCTGGCTAAGATCCACTTTACTTAAAAATTCAGGATGTAATATGTAGGAAGTGGCAGAGCACATACACTACCCGAGAGGGAAAGTGTGACTCAGGACATGAGTGATGATCTTATTCTGCCTGCTACTTGGCCACTGTCGCCCTCCCCAAAGCTCAGGAGTTTGGAAGTCAGCAGTGCAGCTATGTATCACCAATATCTTACTGAGAAAACGAGTGTTTTCCTCTTTCAAATCCAATGTCCATAAAAATCTAGGTAGAATTCAGTGAAATCAAAAATCTCACATGTATAGAGGAATTTTACCATCAACTCAAAACAAAAACTCCTAAGAGGGAAAAAGACAGACTAAATGTATACATTCTGACAGCACTTGGGAAAGAAAGGCTACCTTCTAAATAAGGCTCAAGCAGCTACATGTATTGATAATTGTTTCTGTAGATATTAGGAAATGGCACTAATGAAATTAGGAACTAGGAAGAAATGTGATCATTAGCTTCATAGTTCCTGAACCCTAATACATACGGAAAAAAAGGGGAGGAGAGAAAAACCATGTGGGTAAAGATATTGATGTTTATAGAAGTAAAACCAAGACAGAGAAAATGTGAGACCAGTTAGTCAATCTGACTCAAATACTCTATTAATAGAAGGTAAGAACATGAGTTCTGACCCTGGGTAAAGCAGTTAGTGCCTCTCTGTTCCTCAGTAGTAGACTGAAGACCAAATGACTTCAAAAGTAAACCCTTTGGGTGTGTTGCAGGGAAGGGGAGTAAGTATCGAGCACTAAAACATAAATGGATCTGAAAATTAATCATTCCTGTAAGAAAACAATTCAGGTGGCTGCTTAGTGGTGCCATATCTGCTTATTTTATAAGCAGACCTTTCATGTAACCTCTAGTAAAGGCATTCCCTAAAGTGGAGACTAGCTATTTTGATATAATTGCACACTATAGGGCTTTATCCTGTCCTCTCTATATCAACCACTTTATTGGAAATTTAGGAATATGGCACTCAGTCCAAATGCCATTATTATGTAATGAGGAGCTTAGGTTCCACTTTAATGCACCCAAAAGTTCAATGGCATGGTTAAAAAATGTGTCAATTAATAGTAACAGGATAAAAAAGAATATTGATGTCTACCCATATACAGTAATGAATAAGAATAATATATAGAAACTAGGCTTATATTATTGTTTTCTTTCTGGGATTCCCCCCTGCCTTTGGTTCTGAAATCACAGAAACTTATTCGTTTGAACTCATTTTTAGAATCTAGCCTTAATCTTACTGTGCAAAATACCAACACTAACATATTATTGGATTTCATACTATTGATAGAAGCCTCCTTGCCAGAACCCCAGTCTAGGTCTAGAGGCCTGAGACATCAGGAGAGGAAGGAAGGCTTTCATGATGAAAGATCTGGGGATCACTGGACAGCAAACTCCATCAAGTTTAAGCAAAGCTGGGAGTGACCAAAGGGAGACCCCGGCTCATCAGAGGTCCTTGCATAGCCAAGGGATCCTCAGTGGAAGAGAAGGCATCCCTAAATATTGGGAAATGTATGAGATGTAACTAGCTTGGCCCTCCAGCACACTCAGCTCTTTGAAAGGAGCTAGCTAGGATGAAGAACTTGGAGGCAAAAAGTGATCATCTGCTTCAGTTGAGCAATAAACTGCATTTGGAGTTATCTGGAGTGATGACCCTAAATGAGAGCTCTCAGCCTGCCTTGTCAGAACAAGAGAGCCTCTCATTTCCTGAGTCTTTCCAGTGCATAACACAGGCCTCGTGTGCTCTGTGATACTTACCATATGAGAGTCTGATGTGGCCAGTTACGGCCAGACCCCTGCTCTTAACCCCTGCACATCCCCAAGGAAATACAAAATATGAAACTGGGAATAATATACCCAATGTGCTTCCTACACACTGTATGGCACAATCGCCCCAAAGGGAGCCATTACTATAAAAATATTAACAGAGTCCAGTACAAATAAAGGCAAGGACATATATGGTCAGACTTTATATTACAAGAGATTAAAAGGATACCCACAAGACTAGAAAGCCATATATCCAAATGATATCAGTGGTTAACTCTAACTGGTGGAATTACATGGGACTTTTCATTTCATCTTTGTTTCTTATTTTTCCAGATTTTCTACTATAATCTGTATTATTTATTCTTATTTTGAAATACCCATTTTAGGGCACTTAAAAGCATTTTGGGTGAGGAAGACAAGTCTATCTTACTAGCAAAAATAATTGGGCCTATACCAACCGGGATTGACCAACTCATTGCGGTCTGTTTAGGACTGTCCTGGTTTTAAAAATGAAAGTTCCACATATCAGGAACTGCCACAGCATTCTCTCCCTGACAGGAAGCAAACCCAAACAAAGGACAGAATGGATTCATCTCCTCCTTGGGCTGCTCTCTCAGTCTCAGGAGGCAGAGGCTCTTGATTCCAGTTAGGGGCTGAGTCCAAGGAGGGAGATTCCTTTATGTGGCAACCAGGTTAAACTAAAAAGTAGCTCTATCCCCATTTCCTTCCTGGCCGTGGGTTAGAGAAAATGTTTCTTCTCTTGCCTTTCAAGAGAAAGAAGAACAATCCAGAAAAACTAAACAAAAACCCACTACAACCTCAGCGATCAACCTCAAAGCAGCATCACAGCTCCCCAGCAAGGAGACCTGGCATGACAATTAATCTGAAAAGAAGCCCAGCTATGGTGGTTACTCTCACAGGCTAGCAGAATTAGGAAAGACAGAGAAAAGCTGCACTTCCTGGGGAGGAAACCTGCACTTTGTTATAATAGCTGCCCTAAAGGATTGAGCATCACGTCCAAGAAAAACTCCAGTGGTCCCATCTCTACTTAACCAGAGGGAGCACTCAATTGTTCAAAGCACCTGGGTAGCAGGAGCTTCTTAGCAATGTAGGAGGTTACTCTGCAACTGTGTTTGCTGAGCTGGTCCTGGTCCACAATCTGCTGGCACATGTGAGAGTGATCAACTCAAAACCAAAATGGGGGCATAGCTTGATTGGATTCATCCTGCTGGTACACACACTCCAGTCAGGCTGGGCCTTGGGAAATACCCAGAACAAATACATTAGGATCCTCCATCTGCTGGGATGCTTCGAGAACATCACTGATGCTTCGGTGAAATTGGACTGAAATGTCTGATATGTGCAGGATGCAGAACTCCATCTTGGTTGGCCGATGATGAGGGAGTAAACGCAGTCTTCAGAGTATCACTCTGAGTGGCTCCCTGACCTAAATCCATAACCTTTATTTTTGTTTTTCTTTTCAGACACCAAACTTAGGACTGGAGTATTTTCTCTAGGAGGTCTAAGAATACTATAATCGGGTGATATTTCTTTTTTGATAACAAAGAATAATATCACCCAATGATCAGATGCTAAAAACATGATTTTACTTCACTGTGAGTGTGCTTGAAACTGGTTTGCTAACAAATCTTCATCTCGGTGCAGCTTATAATAACAAGGCTTACATTTTAAATGTAATTATGCAGCATGTATTCATTTCCTTTCTTTTAAGAAACTGAAGTTGCTTTTTTAAAGCATTATTTGATAGCTTCTTACCATCTCCTTTGGAGTTGAAAATGGAATATGACATCAAATTGTTGTAGCTAGCAATGGGGGGGGCATGGCACTGAGAGGGGGAAAGAATTGTACTGGGACCTGCAAAACAGCAGCAACGTACCATGAAGGCTCCCACGAGATGAGTCGTCAACCCAGTGTGCCATAAAAGAAGCAATTTTTAAGGATCCTAAAATAACTGCATTCTCTGTCCTAATGCTCATGCTGGGCAGAATGGACTTAGCTTATTTTTAAAGTGCAGGCCATGGCCTTCCAAGGCATACAAACAACTCCCAAAGCAGTCATTATTTGGCCAATTAAACAATTAGAAGAAAATATACTTTTGAAAGACAAAACATTAATAGGCAAAGTATAGAAGAAAGTGCTAAAGCAATTGTTTCTACCCGTTTATCAGTCCTATCTCTGACCATCAAAATGGACCATGGTCATTCGATTGCACTGAAGTCTGAAGATAATCTCCGGTAACTCTGAAGGGCCCCGTACTCTTTGATCTAATGAGCTTCTGGGTCCTGGATGTAATTCAGAATTTTTGCTCATGTGTACTCAAAGTAATATTGCAAATATATTCAAAACCTCTGTGGTTCTGTGAAAAACATCACCTCCATCCTTTCCCCTTATTGGTAAGACAATGATGAAGTGGGCTGTGGCTGTTGAGGGGAGCAGAATGGGTGCTTTGTGTGATAGCTTTAGCTACTGTTAAAATACTCCCCCCCTTTATAAGGTCTTCTTTCCTCAGGCCTAGCTGGTCTACGAATCTGTGCGTATCTACATAATTGCCTAACAAGCATGTGACCACTAGGAAAACACATACGCACACACAAACACACATATACACAAGGAAACACGCACATTAACTACAATAGCTGGAGAAGTATGGCACACTCTGGAGAAAATTTTTAAAAATCCATTTCATTGGAAATGGAATTAAATTGAAAAGAAAAAAAAAAGTCAGAATACTTTGTATGCCTCTGCACAGGGAGTTACTAGCCCTAGGCACACGAAGAGGGCATGCTCTGCAAGTACAAACACATCCAGGTCCATATTTAGAGACAATTTTAAGTCGATTTAGGCCTCAAGCCTAGGACCCTAGCTAATTTACAAGGCTGCTCTAGGGAAGACATAATTTTAGGGAGGACATCTATCGTGTTTGCTCCGACGGGAGAAGATAAAACGCACTCCCACCCTTCGAGAGAACCCAAGATTGATGATTTGGGGGTTTTGCTGGTCAGTATGTTTTGTTTCTGTTGGTTTGTTTCAGCTCAGAAGGTGTGTTTCCATTGTTCCCTGTCAAAACCTTTCTCAGCAGGCAAGGAAAGGAAAGCAACACACAGCTGCCCTTGAGCCGAGTTTGTAAATTTTACTGGGAAACCACCCCGTGCTGTCAGGCGACGTGGTGTTCAGACACGTCTAAACGAGCTAGTTGAATTAAAGACCAACTCCAGACTTGATGTTGCTGAGCTCCTCAGCTCCATCTTGCCATCCTGATTGATCGAGGAGATGGGTCTATAGTTAAAGTGGCATAGTACTTTGAGGGGTTAGTCATTAGAGCACACTGCTTTGTCTTGGAAAGGCAACTTCTTGCTTGGCTAGGTTATGGAAGCTAAGGAGTGACGTCAAGATCTTGTCTGGCCAGAATTTGCAGATAACCATAGAACTCTTCTCCTCCATCAGGCATGGATTTAGCCTCCTTTAGTTCCTGCAGTGACACAGGAGCCTCCAAATACCAAATTATTATCAGGCGGTCTTGGGGGAACCTCTGGGCCCTGCAATAAAGTAGACAGACTTGCTATTGGAACGTGCTCGGGAGGAATTCAGCCCTGTTCAGATTGCTCTACAATCCTGCAAACCACCTCCGGACTTTGTAAATGAAACCCTCATATCACTCCAGATAGTGAAAACATACTTCAGGGGATATAATTGATCACCATCTTTCACTAAAATTATTTTATGCATCATTTTAAGAAGTCGGATTTGATCATGTTTGTTTATTGTTTTGTTTTTAAAGCCAAACTATGCAAGTATTGAGCTTGTATCACTCTGGACAAGCTACTTCTGAGCATGGTTTGTAAAATAAGGTATTTTTATTCATTGATCCTTCAGGTCTAATTCAGAGTATCACAAACGGGTGGTAGACAGACTGCGAGTCAAACCTGAAGTCAAACCTGCCTGTTTATAATAATAAATAATAAACGCCTGTTTTCTCTGGAAAAAAATTAGAATATCTGGCAATACCAGGCCCATACTCCAGCATGGCCCTCACTAGCCCACATCATTTTTCTTCCAGCCTGTTTCTTACATTGACGTGCCTGATTCTTGTTGGTAATTGGGGTTTTGGACCCATGCTCTAACCTATCCTATTGTAATGCCTATCACATTGCATTATGATTATATGATGATCTAACTATCGGCCTTGCCAGTGAGACTCCTTGAGAGCAGGGAACAAGCCATCATTTTCAAGAGATCTCTAGTTCCTAGCATTAAAATAGTGTTATAAATAAGCATTTAATGAATTGTCTTTATTATGTAAGTTAGATTCTTAAACTTCAGTGAAATGAGTAAGATCATACATATAGCTTATACACACATTAGATTCTTACAATTCAGTGATCTTTGTAAGATCACATGTATATTCTAAAGTCAACATCTTTGAATAGCATGCAGTTTTAGGAAAGAGAAGTAAATAGGCCAGTTTTTGGCTCAAGTCTCTGATGGATCCATAAGAATAGTAACGTTGTACTGTCCATATGATATTATGCTTTAAGCACATGGTAAGTCTTCTAAACTCTCTCTGAGATCTTCTCAATGTTTTTTTCATTGCAACTTCTTAAAAGAGCCCTTCTTTAGAGGTTCTTTAAAAGTTCACTTGTAAAAAATATTCAGTGGGGCTCATGCCCGCAATCCCTCCCTTGGGAGGCCAAGTTGGAAAGGATCACTTGAGTCCAGGAGTTCAAGACCAGCCTGGGCAACATAGTGAGAACTGTATCTCTACAAAAAATAAAAATAAAAAAATTTAGCCAGACATGGCGGTGTGTACCTAAGAGTCCTAGCTACTCAGGAGGCTGTGTCAAGAGGATTGCTTGAGCCCAGGAGTTCCAGGTTATAGTGAGCTACAACTATGCCGTTGCACTCCAGCCTGGGTGACAAAGTGAGACTCTGTCTCTAAAATATATGTTTTTATATATATATATATATACACACACACACACACATATGTACATATATGTATGTGTGTATATATAGAATACATGTATGCTTGTATATGTATATAACACACATAAATATGTGTGTGTATATATATACACACACATATATACACACACACACACACACACACACACACATATATATATAGTCAATGGGAATTATCTAATTGAAATCTAAGTTCTCAACATTTCATGGCCCTATAGCAACAGATTAGTCTACATGTCAGGTCTATACATTTTGAAATATTTTAATTTCTGCATGACTACAATTAGAATGTTCAAAGAAAAGATTTTTTGTCCAAAGCCTATTTCTGCTAAAATTGTTATCTAAATGTGTTTAAATTGGCTAACATATTGTTAAAAACTTGTCTAATAAATAAACAACTATGTAGGCAAGTTTGATAGGAATAAAACCAATGAAAATGATTATGAGTCATCTTTCTTGTTACATATCTGCTAGCAATTAATATTTCAGTAATATAAAGCTACATCTGGTCAACATGTGGCCAACATCAAAGGTACACCATGTCCTGTGCTATGAAGGAAGAGTTCAACAGATGAAGATCCTGCTTTCCAAGAGCTTACAATCTAACCTAAAAGAGATTGCAGAAACACGTGAGAGTGCTCATACTCAATATTTAACAGAAGGCCACAGATACACCAAAGATAAAGAAAAAAAAATTGTGAGATAAAAAATGACATTTACAAAAGGGTGAAGGGAAGGACAGAAGTAAATCGCTTCTTCATTCTCATTTATTTGAAAAAGCATTCATGGAAGATTTGTGATTTTAAGTGTTCTTAAAATCATGAGAGTATATGTGGCTTGTTGCCTGGAAAAAAGAAAATCTCTTTTGGTATATGGTGTGGCGTGACTGAGGACACAAAGCCGGGACACTGCGGTTGGGTGCAGGGCCTAGCAAGACTGTATACAGAAGGAATGACCAAATGGAGATTGACCACTTGGGTAGAGGCCAGAAACTGACAGGAGGCACAGAATGACTGAGCCACACAATCAAGACTACTCCAAAGGGAACCCAAACCTTTGCAAAAAATCTCCACAGACTCCAGATCAAGGAAATAACCTTTGAAGCCTTTCTTCCTGGATTTCTTTTTTTTTTTTTTTTTTTTTTGAGACAGAGTCTCACTCTGTCGCCCAAGCTGGAGTGCAGTGGCCGGATCTCAGCTCACTGCAAGCTCCGCCTCCCGGATTTAAGCCATTCTCCTGCCTCAGCCTCCCCGAGTAGCTGGGACTACAAGTGCCCGCCACCTCGTCCGGCTAGTTTTTTGTGTTTTTCAGTAGAGACAGGGTTTCACAGTGTTAGCCAGGATGGTCTTGATTTCCTGACCTGGTGATCCGCCTGTCTCAGCCTCCCAGGGAAGAAAGCACTTCCAGCCATGTAGCCCACTTTTGTATAGAGGATCTCATTTGTTACTTTGTTTGCTCTCTTGCTCATTTGCTCAATTTCTCTTACTGGACTTGTTGGGCTGATCGGGTGTACTTAATTATGCAGCTTTATCTTTCCTCCCTCCACAAAGGAAAGCAACTTTTTGAGGGTATGTTGATTTTAGTCAGCCTCAATTATACTACAGCCTCAGGCTAACTGAAAAGCATCATAGGCCTGGTTTGGGTGGTGACTGAGGTGTCAATGTCAAAGTACTCTATCCCTAGGGAGAACAATCAAAATGATGACAGATGCTCCCATCACAGTATCCTGCTTAGTCTTACTCCTTATTTGACAGTTCTGCGTACAGGGCATTCCAAGGATCTTTGGAGGAGGCTCACCCCGTCAAAGAAGGCACATTTTAAGCAATACCTCTACTCACCTTGTTCACAGCACAATGACAGTATTAAGAGTAATGATACCTTGATTTCAACTAATACCTCTTATTTCAAGGAGCTCAATATTCTTCATACATTATTCTATTTATCTTGTCATGTTACAGAGTCAACCAAAATCTCTGGTGGATTCCAGTCTCACACATTAAAAGCTCATAATACTGTTCTTCCTAACATTTAAACTCACATCCAATGTTAAACATACCTTGGGATAAATTTGAGTAAACAGGATGAAGTTATAGATATTTCCTTATATATGCACAGATCTGACATTCATTGCTAAGGCCCTTCATCCCATGAAAGCTCTCGATGAAGAGTCAGCCCCCAAAGCCTAACCTTGCAGTAATCCTCTACCTCACCTCTATGACAAGGTAGGAGAATGGTATTTAAGTCGGGATAGAAACATGCAGGATACCCACTCCTTAGTGGCAGGGAATCTCTGGGATCTGGGCCACCTGATGTCATTGCCCTCACAGCCCCTTATTCACGTATGAAGGAAGGCCTGGAATCCCAATGCCATAAGCCTGTTTGTCCACCGTGGGTTTATTTTGTGTTGTCTTTAAGGCTACACGTTTAATATTGGAGCAGTGGTGCAGAAGATAGCACAAAAAGCCCTTAGAAAAATCTCAAGCTTGCTAACAGAGATTAATGGGTTAATTTGGTTTTGAAGAATGAAAGTCAGTATACTTAATACGCAAATCATCTGCTAGCATCTCTCCTTGCTATTGTGGCAACACAAGGCCTCATGCTGGGAACTCAGACTGAGCAAAGAATACAGGACTCCCCAAACTGATACCACCTATGGGCAACACAGTGCCTTCCAGCTACCTAGAGTGCATGTTTCAATGACTTTCAACAAGCTAAATTTAAATTACATTCATTGCTTGTCATCTATAACTGATATATGTGCATTCTAATGATACTTCTGGTTTCTGTCTCTCTTTTTTTCAAGATAAGCATGCCTGATTCCAACTTCACATTGACAAATGGTTTTGGAAAGTAGATTCCAAGAGAAGTCAGTATCTGCCCACAGTTCCCTTCCCAGCAGGAGACACACCCAAAGAATTCCATAAGCAACAAACTAAAGGATCTATTCCTGGATCAAAAGCTGCAAGAATCCTCAGACATTTCAGTGCACCCTGCCCCCCGCCAGTCATCCCTGTCAGGGACTCTGATAAACACTCTGGTTGATACAGCTATGCAGCAAATGGGCCAATAAGTATAAACAGCTGTACTTACATGTGTCTGGCTTGAGCTGACTGTTGGTAATGCCAAAGTACTGGGGATTTTCAATGACAGGGATCTTGGTCATTCCAATAATGACAGCATCTGGGCCACCTTCTGAAGAAGATGGGGTGTTACTCCCATTGGAGATGTGATGGAGTGGGCTGGCAGAGTCATCATCATTGCTGATAACAGAAGCTGGGCCTGGAGATAGAAAAATATATATATTCTCCTGTAATCAATGGTTTTGTTGATCTGTAATTCACATACATAAAATTTACCCATTTAAAGTGTACAATTCAGTGGGTTTTAGTATATTCATAGAGTTGTGCAATAATCACTATAATCTAATTGTAGGACATTTTCATCACCCAGATAGCACTCACTCCCCATTCTCTCCACTTTCAGCCGAGGATATTCACAGATTTACACTCTATCTCTCTGGCATTTCATATGAATGGAACCATATAATATGTGATCTTTTGTAACTGGCTTCTTTCACTGAACATCATGTTTTTAAGATTCATCCACATTGTAGTATGTATTAGTACTTCCTTTCTTTGTATTGCCTAATAATACTCCATTGTGTGGATATGTCGCACGTTATTTATCCATTCATTTGTTGGTGGACATTTGGGTTGTTCTGGCTTTTTGGCTATTATGAATAATGCTACTATGAACATTCATATATGAATTTTTATGTGGACACGTGTTTTAATTTCTCTTGGGTGGAATTACTGGGTCATATGGTAGCTCTATATTTAACATTTTGAGGAACTGCCAAACTTTTCCAAAGTGGCTGCACCATTTTATATTCCCACCAGCAGTGTATGAGAGCTCCAATTTCTTCACTTCCTTCTCCTGTAAGATAATATGTAGCTTTCCTCTCTGTTCTGTGATTGTGTCTAGAACACTCTGTCATTGAAACTCTCAACATGAATCTGGGATTCCTATTTCACAGAGCATTGAAAGTTCTTCTGGGAATTTCAGGATCTGGGTTTCTGTCTCTACCCTTTGGACAAGTCACTTACTTTCTTTGGATTTCTACATCCACTCATATGCAAAATAATATTTGCTTATTTTATGACAATAGAATGAGACTAGTAATAGGAAAATGTATTACAAATTTAAATGTGTTTCATGAGTATGTATTACTACTAGGTATTACCAAATGAACTTTAACTGGTAGACCAGATATACGTTTGACTGTCCTATGACTATATTCCTCTTTCTTCATATTCTGTGAGTGTCTGCACCACTTTTGTCTACAAAATACTTTTATAACAATAGTGGATCAATCCCATGGCAAAGTTACCTGCTTTGTCTTCAGCTGTAATACTATTTATAGAGTCATTACTTGGTGTCTTTATACTAAATTAATAATCATAGCATTTTCTGTACAAGACAAATTTTCCAGTCCAAAGTCTCAGAATGTATATGCTCACACATACAGTCTACTGTATCCTGTCTAAACATTTACCCATTAGCCACTAAACTCATACTGTTTGCAACCAACATTAGATTCGCAAAGATAAAGGTCTACGTGAAAGCTTCAAACCAATGAAGACAGCAGCAGCGCATGACAGGCACTGTCTACGTGGGAGGTGGACAAGGTATGTATTCCACAGGCAGGGTTCCATGGAAGCAGACCACTGACCCGACCACTGCCATAAGCCCAGAGAAAGAATAAAGAGAAAAGACAGTAGGGAGTGAAAAGGCAGAATCAAATGCCCAGCCAAGGCAAATGCCATGCCAGGAGAAGTCTGAATTGCTACTTCCTACGCAAGGACATGTGCTTTCTTCCAACCCCCCCCCCACCCCACTAAATGCATGTTTCAGCACTTCCATCCTCTTTCTGCCTTTTCCCTCACACTTAACTATTTTAGTGAGAAGCACAGCAATTCTGAAAACAAAAGTTGTCTTGTTAACCAGTCTTGAATCTCCTATGAAATATAATAATACCTCATCCCCCAACCTCCAAGATCCATTTTCCCCCTCGAATGGAGATGATCACAGTTTGTAGTGATAACAGTTGGACATTCCCCAGCTAAGCAGTGTCTTAAACAAACTATGCAGGAGACAGCCTGCTGTTATTATAGGTAATTTTTGAAGCATCCTCTCAAGGGATGTGCATTTAAGCTGCTTTTAATGATGCACTTCGGCTCACTTCTGCAAACAAGTCTTCACACAGCCAATTTAGAAGCCACAAAACACTCAAAAGCAAAGGCAAGCCCATCAGTTATGCTCGTCTTGTGTCTAGCTCACCTGCGTTAGGATACAGCAGAAATCCTGCCAAGAATAACTACAAAGACAAGTTCTTTCCAATATTCCTAATCATCCCTGTTCTGCAACTTGCTCCCTGACAGGCCTAGATCATTCAGCTTCTGGCCAGCAATTAAAAATGAAGATGTGTTGGCCGGGCGTGGTGGCTCACGTCTGCAATCCCAGCACTTTGGGAGGCTGAAGCAGGCAGATCACGAGGTCAGGAGTTCGAGACCAGCCTGGCCACCATGGTGAAATCCCATCTTAACTAGAAGTCCAAAAATTAGCCAGGTGTGGTGGCAAGCGCCTGTAATCCCAGCTACTCGGGCGACTGAAACAGGTGAATCACTTGGACTCGGGAGGCAGATGCTGTGGTGAGCCAAGATGGTGCCACTGCACTCCAGCCTGGGTGACAGTGTGAGACTCAGTTTCAAAAAAAAAAAAAAAAAAATGAAGATATGTTATGCTAAGTTTTCTGCATCTTGTCAATAAAACCTCACCACTGACTCTCTTCCTTGGTTCCAGACACGGCTGTTACCTCCTGCAAGGTTACCAAAACATGCTCCTTGCTGCCTGAGCTCCCTGAAGGACTACAGGTAAGGCTGCACATTTCTTAGTAGATTCCAGGCACCCCCTTTACCCCCAGAAATGCAGGAGTTTCTTTTTCTTAAAATTTCTTGTTTTTATTTCAATAGTTGTTTGGGGAACAGGTGATGTTTGGTTACATGAATATGTTCTTTAGTGGTTTCTGAGATATTGGTGCATTCATCACCCAAGCAGCAAACAATGTACCCGATGTGTAGCCTTTTATCCCTCACCCCCGTCCCACCCTTCCCCCACAGTCTCAGAAGTCCATGGTATCATTCTTATGCCTTTGTACAGGAGTTTCATTTTAAAACACTCCACATGCTGTCAGAAATCCAGCAATATTTCCTTCTGGAGCCCCTGCAATGATTAGAAATGCATTGACCCCAGTTGCTTTCTTCTGTGACTCTCCTCTGGCCCAGGATGCTCTGAAGTTCATGAACGTCAGAGCAGCGTTCAACCATGTTTGAGGAGGCTGATACCTAGAAGACAACTTGAGATTCCCGAATTCAGACTTTGAATCTTCTGCCAAGTGCACAGCGAAGCCCTCACTTAAAGAGTCCAACCAAGTGATTTGCTCTCTGCTTCTCCTTCCTCACTAAGGGATACCCTTTTCTTTCCTAAACCTCTCCAGTTAAAGCCCCCAACTCCGATGTAACAGAGTGGAAGGGAATAAGCTTTTGTTTAGGGAGCGAGAGGAGGATTAAGCATAGAAGCAGTAAAAAGTACCACAGGTAATTTTTCAAAAGCCTTTTCACTTTGCCAGAAAAATCAGTTGACAAATGTGAGTAACACATAAACCTCAACAATTCATCAAGGGGGATATTAATTCAAGTGCTGTTTTCTTCATTATTGATGTTCCAAAACCTAGAAGACTGATATGGCTGTCAAGGTTGCAGGGTTTAAGCCCATTTTTCTGTGAACATTTTGATATAATGGAATGCAAAGCACAGCAAAGTTGGGAAGGCAGAAGAAGCTCTCAGCGGGGACAATGAATGTCTACATAATTTGACAGCAGCCTGTCTGTGCATATCACAGGATGTGTCTTTGTATGTCTATGCATGTGTTTGAGCAGGCACCACGAAAAAGACAGAAGAATAAAGGGGCACATCACCATGTGTTAAACGAAATTCATGTGAGGACTTGAAGAACTGTATTACAATATTCATATAAAGTTTTAAATGGCGAGGTATGTGCACACTTGGCTGATTTAGGGTAAATAGTTCTAATCACTCAGCTGACAAACATGAGTTCAGTCTGGAAACATTTTTAGCCCATTTGTATTTTAATATGTCTGCTTGGTCGCATATCTTGTACTATGACTTTACAGACATTTCTGAGCCTATCATAGACTTAATTTCCTGTGATAAGAATCACGAAGGTCATCTGGGGGAGTTTTCTTCTCTCAATACCAATAGTACCTTCAAGGTGAGGGGAAGGGTTAGTACTCTTGAGCAGCTGTACTAAGCAAGCCTTTTTATATTCTGGATTCTGGTGCTTTGACATCTGGGGCCCTGCTGATCCTGGAGAGACAGCCCTCCCACAAAGGGTGAGTCAGTTCCTACAGATGGTAAATACCCTGCCTGGGAGCACGCCCTTCAAATGCAAACCAACCAATCCAGAGACAACACTCCCAACCACCTTCCTGATGTGAGGCTCACACTTCAGGCCACTATCCACCTGCCCTCCCCACGCCAGGGCCAGGTACTTGACAATTCTAGACAGCTCCTGTACCCTAGAGCCTGTTGAAATTACTCAGACTAGCCAATCCTAAACCTGTTTACCCTCCCTCCCCAGTTCCTTACCCTGGAAACACACCAAAAGCTCCTGTCCAAGTTCTCCCTTCCCTCCTCTGCCTCTTAATGGATCGCAGCGCTTCCCCACGTGGCTCTGCATTGCATGCTGTGCCCCTTTCTTTTGGGAACCATGAGTAACACAATATCTTCTCAACGGCAATCATCTCCTAAACTGTTGGTCTCAGCAAACTTGAAAAATAATGAAACCTATGTTTTGTAAGAGCAGCACCTCTGCTGGATTGCAGCTGGAAGAACAATTCTGAAGAATTCTCTGCTGTGGCCTAAAACAGTAAAACCACATTTTTGCAGCTTTTCAGGAACAAGCACCCTTCAGCAGTGCAAATTGGCTTGAAAAAATATTTAAGTGGGTGGAATGACTTGCAATTTAGCGGAAGCAAGACCCTGTCTTATAGCACTGTTATGGGAGAGTTTATTACCACCTTCCCCAAAAATACACAGGATACACCTGTGCACGCATACACATCAAACCCATAAAACAGAACACCTTTAAGACTGCCCAGGCAGGATGATCCCTCTGGTATCTTGGTCAAGTGACAACGATCAGCTGTGTCTGAAATTCGCCCCTGGGGAGCTGCCTAGAAGCCCTGACTACTTGAACTTGATGTTCTAACTTTGCCACGGCTCCACTTTCCCTTTGCGGGTTAAGAACTTAACCTGGGAATCCATGGAACTAGCAAGAGTCAAGGTGACTTTCCCCCACGCCCAGGCCCCATCTGGCCAGGCTGCCTCAGCCCACTGGTCATTTTTGGATCACTGGATAGACAGTGATAGAGGCTGCCCAACAAGACAAGGTCTGACGTCAGGTTCGAAAGTGACAAGAAACAGCTCCTTATATGGCCAGGATGAACAAGCATAGGGTGGATAGTTTGGAATTGAGCAGTCTCCTGACATTGATACATTTCCCCTACTTTGACATTTTACCTATGGCCAACCTTGCTACCAAAAGAAACACTATACTAACCAACAGATGCCCAAGATGGTCGGATCTTGGAAACCCACGTGAAAGATGTAAGAATGCCTGTCTTCTCATGCCTTCTAAGCAATTCCTGTTCATTGTCTCTGTACCCATAGAAAATTCTGAACAAATTAGAGGTCCCAAGAGATCACACCTGATTTCAATTCTAATGATGAGCTACATCATCTGCTTTCACTTGGTAAGCTACAAACTCTGCTTTTCAATTGTCAGCACATAGTCTGAATGCGGGGAATAGAATGCAATCAAGCACAAATCACAGCGTCTGGACGTTAGAATCTCTTTTGAAAGAGGAATGGTCATAAATGGAAACTGATTTACCAATTCAGAACTCTATTACATCTTGGCCAATGGAAGAAAGTTAAGACCTACACTTGTCCAGCTTGACTGTTCAGTCAACTATTCCCTGTACATGTAACTGAAATGAAGTTGCATTTATTTCCTTAACCTTCTTAAAAATGCATCACAAACTAGAACTGGAACGACAGTTAACACTCCCCCCACAGGATAAAAACGAGTCAAATCTAAAACTGTGAAACCATGTACTGAACTCAATTAACAATAGTAATGCCTTTTCTGGAAAAAATCTAGACCTACTTCTTCAACAAATCAAAAACCAGGAACACAGAAAATGAATCAAAGACCGTGGAATGTAAAGAGGGTCCAAGCATTTTCATCCGAATAAAAACATAGACTCATTACTTATCCAAAGAAGGAGTGAGTTAACTACTTACCAACACCTTGTCTTGATTTTACTTTCCCAAATCCAAACCATGAGAAATCTGAAAACCACAACAAAACATAAAATAAACTTCGAAAGAGAAGTAGAAACCGGAGGTGGTCAACACTGTCCTTGGTCAAATAATGCAACAAACTCCCCCCGACAAAAAATAAATAAATAAATAAACAAACCATTTGGGATGAAAGCTTCCTATCAAACACCTGGAAACTAACACTTGAATTTCTGTGTTAAGATTTATTTCCCATTCAGAGAACACGGAGACTCCAATCAGATAAGAGAGAGCAGCCTGTCTACAAGAAAAATAGCCACAACCCAGGGTTTAGGGCTCTGAGCTGTTTTCTTTCTTTCTCATTTTCTTTCTTCCTCCTTAGTGGAGAGATCAGTGCCTTGTATTGAATCACCTGACAGGGAAGCTGCAGGGGTGAAGACACACACAATGCATTTGACAAATGCACTACGGTTCTGAACCACAGCAATGTGAGAAAATAATAAGAGAAAACAGATCTTTTTTGAAGCTGAGACAGACAGTAAAAAAAAGGAGCACAAAATCCCGTGGGAGAGCAGACACTTGGGCTAGATAGAGTTTCAGGGGGAGGGACAAAAAGATCTTAATTCTACACAGATTCTTGCTCCTGACTTGCTGTGTGACGCTGGACTGTGTACAGCTGTTCTGTGCCTCTTACAACACAAGGTCCAGTAGGCACGTGTAAGAAAATATCTGCCAAATGTCTGGAGAGCCTCCTGGGAATACAGCCACAGTGAAATGTCTGCTTGCTTCCTGAGCCCAGCTATTTCCTTCTAGGTAATTTCCCTGGGTTCAAAGTTAATTCCGCACAGTGGGGAAATCCCTGAATATGAGGAAGATAAAGGGAAGGGACCCCAAATCAGTAACTGTGTTTCCCACCTCTTTCAAATTTTTACAGGCATTTTGGATAATTAGCTAGCTAAATTGAAGAGAAATCAATTTAAGTGAACACTGTACAGAAAAGCTCTTTGCACGCTCAAAGATGACTTAGGAGGTTGTTGCCATGATGATTGCTCAAGGGTAAATGCAGGCTTTCCTTCCCTGGTATCCTACAACTTCAGTCCCCCAACTTCTAAGCTGAAGTTTACTTCTGATCGATATTTTCCTCTGAATGCTTCCTTCCAGGTTTTAGAAGACGAGATGAAGGCCTGGCCTTGAGCCAAAGCCAAATAAAGATTCCTTTGCACAGAAGACAGTGAACTTCATTCATTGGAGCTGCTAGTCTAGGGAGGCAGAGTCCTGCCTGTGGATTTCTTAGTTACAACTAACCCCATTTAAAACAAAGTGTATTATCCCACTGGTCATCTTTTGTTTTCCTATACTTGTTTGATTTAAATACTTTTTATTAAACCACAGATTGAATTTTTTAAGCCTAGTTTTTTTCACTTAAGTAATTTTTCAACGTTACATTCCCATTTTAGAGAGAACCCACCGAAGGGCAATGCCATCACAATCCCTCACTGATTGCACATTTCAGATTTTTTTTTTTTTTTTTTTGAGGCGGAGTCTCGCTCTGTCGCCCGGACTGGAGTGCAGTGGCCAGATCTCAGCTCACTGCAAGCTCCGCCTCCCGGGTTTATGCCATTCTCCTGCCTCAGCCTCCCGAGTAGCTGGGACTACAGGCGCCCGCCACCTCGCCCGGCTAGTTTTTGTATTTTTAGTAGAGACGGGGTTTCACCGTGTTAGCCAGGATGGTCTCGATCTCCTGACCTCGTGATCCGCCCGTCTCGGCCTCCCAAAGTGCTGGGATTACAGGCTTGAGCCACCGCGCCCGGCCATTTCAGATTATTTTTGATCATTAACTATAATAAACACAACTGCAATGAACATCTTTACACATCTTAAGTGCTCCCCTTCTCTTGTTAAAAATAATTTCCTTAGATAAATTCTAGAAATTGAATTACTCATTCAAAAAGAATGAATATTATGAAAGTTCTCAATACAGGTTATCAAATTGCTACAACACTATGCCAGGTCTTACTGTCACCAACAGTATTTGAGAGGGTAGAAGGGTATTTTTGAGCTCTACCCAATGGGAAAACTAAAGAGGAACAATTTCCCCTTACAGGAATTGCTGAATTCCCCACCCACCATTGGTGTGGCTCCACCTAACTGGGAAGAGACCTGGCGAATATTCCCCTCCCATCGGTGCCCCATGAAACCATTCACACCTCACTTCTCCCAAGCTGGAGTTTTGCACAATGAGAACTGCAGATATACAGAAAATAAGAATTCCTCTCACCTGTGAAGTCATTACAGTTCACTGAGTGCCTCCACCCACCCACTGGGCACCTCTTCCTTGGTCCTCAGCCAAGCTTTGTTTACAAGAGAAATTATCCTATGCTTATTGACGAGGAACTGAGACTCAGGGAGGCTGATACACTTAGCAGATCTCTCAGCTTGTGATGACTGAGCCTGGATTCATATCTTCTGACGTCAAATCATAGTGGGGTGTTTTTTCATTCTTTTTTAGTTGCATTTCCCATGCTCCAAAATCACCAAAATTAGCCGAATTTTAAAACAGTATAATTAGAATTCAATTTTAAATATAGAAAAACACTATAAGTAGTTATTCATTCTCATTTATTTATTTATTAGGCAAAACAGAGCCTTCAAAGAGAAATGAGCTGCAAAGCAGCCCTTAAGAGCTGGCCGGGCGTGGTGGCTCACGCCTGTAATCCCAGCCCTTTGGGAGGCCGAGGTGGGTAGATCACGAGGTCAGGAGATCGAGACCATCCTGGCAAACACAGTGAAACCCTGTCTCTACTAAAAATACAAAAAAAAAGAAAAGAAAAGAAAAAAAGAAAAAAATTAGCCGGGTGTGGTGGCAGGCGCCTGTAGTCCCAGCTTCTCGGGAGGCTGAGGCAGGAGAATGGTGTGAACGCGGGAGGTGGCGGAGCTTGCAGTGAACCAAGATCACACCACTGCACTCCAGCCTGGGCGACAGAGCGAGACTCCATCTCAAAAAAAAAAAAAAAGAAGCGCTCGGTGGAGGATGAGCCATCTAAGACATAAGTTCAGAGTGTGGGAGCTCAGAAAAGAAGCCTCTATTCCAATGGAGGGTTGGAAGGGGGCTCAAGAGAGAGGGCTCAGAGGATTTCTAGAAAATAGATTAGAATTAGCCAAGAATGGGAAAGAGCAGAGGAAAGAACGCTGACTGCACTCAGAATCCAGTTCTGGCTAAGGTGAGAAGTGCTGAATGTGTCCAGAGGCTGATGCAGCTGGAAGAGGGGTGGGGAGAGGGAACTGAGAGGTACAAGTAAGGGCCAAGTCAAGAGTTTGGATATTGTAGTGAAAATTGCACAGTTAGGTTCAAAAAAAAAAAAAAAGAAAGAAAGAAAGAAAGAAATCAAACTCAAGCCAGGAAGTAACATTGTCAAGATTAATTTTAGAAAAATCATTTTGGCTGCAGGGTGAAATCAGGATTACGGGAGGAAAAAACTGAAGGCAAGAGATTGGTTAAGGAAGTTTTTAGAGAAATCAAGGCATGAGAGAATTGTGGCCTGAACTGGGAATTTGGGAAGGGGAAGGTGAAGGAAAGGAGATGACTGCAGGCATATTTAGGGACAGTAGCAGAACTTGGTGATTGATTGCAAATTGAGGGAAGTACAGAGAGAAAACAATGAAGGTTTCAGACTTGGACAACTAAGTATATGGTTATGCTGCCCATAGAGTCCCTAAGGAACTTAGAAGGAAAACAGATTTAGGAGTCAAATTGAGAACATGGATTTTAGCCACAAATTTCAAACAAGGTGCCTATGTGAAGAAAATGGAAGGCAATACCCTCAGTTGGCAGAATAGTCTGAAGCTCAAGACACAGGCTTGATATCAAAATTCTAGAGCCCATAGATCAACCTGAGAATGGAAACTGGACTCTCTACCTAGGAGTCGTTTCTCATTTGGGCCTATACAATGTCCTGTCTTATAGGCACAAAGGAAGGAGCACCCAGCTGAGGCCAACTTTTGACAAAATTATTCTTAAATTAATGAACTATTTCTATGTTCTGTTTAAAATAAACTCAGTCATGATGTAGGAGAGAATATACAATCTTCTTGATCATACCACACGCTTCCTCGAACATTTAACAGACCAGATACAGAAAGGTCAGGCTGGCACATCTTCCCTAGAAGCTGTTATGCATTCAACAGCTCTTTCTTGATGGATTTAAGCAGTCGTCTTAAAACTTTAACACTAAATTTCACAAGCAAAATTTTCCCACAAGGCCAAAAAGAAACAATTTCTCAATTTCCTGTGATGTTTCATCCATGGGGAGTAGAGTCCTGCCAAACCTTCTTTTATTTTCTGTTTAATAAGAGAGACTTTATTCACTGCAAAATAAAGGGCTCCTTCAAAAGTAAATGTAGCTGTACTGAGCTTAAAGAATCCCCTCCTTTTGGAATGTAGACCAAGAAAGACTCTAAATTATGAAATTAACCAATTAAATCTATCTCATGTTGAAGAAAGCTCACCATTTTCCCTGACCGGAGAGAAGGAATATAGGAAAAAATAGCATGTAAACACATTAACAACTCTAAGATGGAATTCAAATTAAATAAAATAAATGGCAAAAAAAAAAAAACTGCTTTTTAAATTTCTCTTAAAGGAAAGAGCTAAAACATAGGGGGTTGAAAAGGAATATTTATGATGTAAATGAGAGAATCAGAGGAAGGAGCTGGGAACAGGCAACATGGAAGAAACCTGACCTTCCCTGTAGGTACTGAATAGCTCAAACATTAAACATCAGGCTTAGAAAGGTTCTGATCTCAGGAGAAAACAGCTTCTGGATATTTTTGAGTTTCAGAAAAATCATTTTAGTATGTTAAGAGAAAATCAGCTTTCCTCCCTTCTAACACTGAAGAAATTGACATTTGCCATGTTCTCAAACGATTTTCTTTATTTTTTAAGGTAAGACTCACCACCCTCCACCCCCAAGAAAAATGAATTTACCATTGTCATGGAATCAAATGGTAAAATATTATTTACTAATAAAAATGGACTTCACCTCCAACTTCTTAGGACCACACCCACTCCCTAAAGGACATTTGAAAGAGGACTCTCTGGGCTGCTTTGCTTCAGGGAGAGGATGGACCAGAGTTGAGTCCAGAGTAGATAGGCCAAGTGCTTGCCTGAGTAGCCAATGAACTGTCACATCTAAGATCTAGAATGACTGCTTGTTAGAGTGAGAGAAGATGAACGCAAAATTCGCCTTGTTGACAGCATCATCATCTCCCTTTCCTACTGGCACATAATCGGGGTGAGTAATAGTGTGCTTCAAATTAATTCCAGTTCCTCCGGGCACAGAACAGTGTAGTTTGGGGCCAAGTTTCCACTTCAATTGGATCTTAATCTTTTACTTAAGGACATACCCTTAATAAAAGAAAGCCCCATCTCCACAGTCTAGGAAGAGGGCTTGCCTTGAGTTAAACTGGTTCTGGAAATCATGACACAAAGGGTATTGTATCCTCCTGACCAACCTTCACTTGGCTCCATCCCTTATCTTTCATCAGACTTACAATGTGAGGTATTTCCACTGTTCTCTAAAAATGTAACATTGAGCAACTCCTATGTGACAAATATAAAGAAAAATGTGTGTATTATGGCTGAACCTCCTAACTGTTCCTGAAATTTGTATTTCCGGTTTTCCCCACCCAGCTACACCATATTTCCCAACTTCCCTTGTGGTTAGTTGTGGCCAGATGGCTAAATTCTAGTCAATGAAGGGGGAGCAGAGCAATGGGTCCCACTTCCAGGCCTTGCCTATTAAGACTTCCTCTGTGTACTCCCTTCGACCTGGCCAAAAATAAGATAACACCTAGGGCAAGCTTGGAAGTTATGACTTGAAGATAGCACGGGGCCATTTCAAGGAACAATGAATTCTCCCAGTATTGTTATGTGGGCGTAGACAGAGTAGAACACATCTCAGAGTCTTTCTACCAGAGGGCCAATGAAGCTGAGCTATCTTTCCTTCCATTCTCATCCATAAACAAAAATATGTGTTTGAACTGTGATCCACTTTGGGACTTACTTACCACTACAGAGAGTCTACCCCTACTAACAGATGTAGGAAAAAAAAAAACAAAAAACATATGCTTGAGGTTTTATTAACTGACTCCATGACTTCCCAACCTGTCAGCACACATTTAAAATTGTGTGTCGGTGCACATTTGCATTTTCCTGGAGAGGAGATCCACAGATTTCATCAGATTTTCAAAGAGTTCTCACCCCCAAATACTAAGAACCACTTCAGTACATATAAATACCCACAGAGACAAAGATATAAATGTGTGTGCACTCTGTGTTTGTATTCTATTTACTTCTGTTCTCTATCAACAGTTGAGTCTGGAAACTGAAAAGCATCTATTATCTCTCACCTAGATTTCTTCAGTAGCCTTCTAACTTAGCTCACTGCTTCATTCCTGCCTTCCCCTGATCTGTTTCCCATGAGCTGCCTGAGTAATCATTTCAAGTATAAATCAGATTATTGCATTCTCCTGCTTAACATCCTCCAAAGGTTTCTCATTGCATTTAGTATAAACTTCTGATCCTTACTACAGAGTCTCTCATGACAGGGCCAACCTACTCGGTCTTCCCCCTCCCTGGCCTCATTCCCCATGAAACAGCCCAGTGCTCTCTTTCCTATTTCTGCTCACTTTGCATTTTTTCATACCTCTTCCCAGAATCTTCTTCTCAGGCTCTTTTGTTTGTTTGTTTTGTTTTTTGAGACGGAGTCTCGCTCTGTTGACCCGGCTGGAGTGTAGTGGCACAATCTCAGCCCACTATAATTTCCACCTCCTGGGTTTAAGCGATTCTCCTGCCTCAGCCTCCAGAGTAGCTGGGATTACAGGTGTGTGCCACCATGTCTGGCTAATTTTTGTATTTTTAGCAGAGATGGGGTTTCACCATGTTGGCCAGGCTGGTCTTGAACTCCTGACCTCAAGTGATCCGCCAGCCTCGGCCTCCTAAAGTGCTGGGATTACAGGCATGAGCCACCGCACCCGGCCCTCAGACTCTTTTTCATAACTAATTCTTGTTTTTCAGGTTTCAGGTCAAATATCACACTATCAGAGGGACCCCAACTTCACACTTTAATCAGAATTTCTCTGAACCCCTTTCCACTCTCTATCATTTCATTCTTTTCAGTAGGCACCCATATGTGACCTTTTTTTATTGATTTATTGTTTATTATCTGCATCGTTTTCTAGAATTTGAGCTTCAAGAAGCCAGTGACCGTCTTAGACCAGCTCCACTAGAAACAGACCCTGACTAAGGAGCCATGCAAAAGTAGTTTACTAAGAAGAGATCCCAGGAAGCACAAAAGAAGTAGTCAAAAAGGGAAACAAAAAGAGGTAGGAAGCCTGTAACGCATACATTATCCAGGGGGTTGCACTGTGGACAACTGGAGTTCAATGCCTGGGGAACTTGGAGTGATGGAATAGAATGAACCTTAGAGTTATCCCATCCCAAAGGTGAGGGTCATTTACCCTCCAACTCCCACCTGTCATTGACTGGAGGCTTCCAGCTAAGAGAAGGTCCTTTTTTTGTTTGTTTGTTTGTTTGTTTCTTTTTTTTTTGCAATGGAGTCTCACTCTATTGCCCATGCTGGAGTACAGTGGTACGATCTTGGCTTGCTGCAACCTCCGCCTCCAGCGATTCTCCTGCCTCAGCCTCCCCAATAGCTAGGACTACAGGCGTGTGCCACCACACCTGGCTAATTTTTGTATTTTTAGTAGAGACGGGGTTTCACTGTGTTAGCCAGGATGGTCTCGATCTCCTGATCTCATGATCCACCCACCTCGGCCTCCCAAAGTGCTGGGATTACAGGCCTGAGCCACCGCCCCCAGCCCAGAGAAGGTCTTTATGCAGACTCATGAGCGGTTGCAGCAAGAATCTGCAGGCAAGCGCTGGGGTGGTGAAAGGTGAGAGGACACAGGTGGGGGGGGAACGCCAACAGCATTTGCTGCAGGGATTTTGTCTGTGTAATTCACCACGATCTCCAGTGCCTTGCATAAACACTCAATAAACACTTGTGGAATGGATGAGAACAATTTTGAAAAAGCGTAACAATATTAAATATAGCAAATGTAATGAAAATGCCAATATGCAGCTTATACATACAACATAAATCAAAAATCCATCATATATTTTGCAAATATATTTGCTACCTTAATGATTTGTGGCTCTCCAATGGAACATGACTGAAGACAGTATTGAAAGCTGAGCAATTCTTAGAATCCAGTACTCCAGGCAGTAGTGTGGAATAAAGAGCTGGACTAGAATGTCAGAAGATGTGGGCCCTCTCTAGACACTGCCGGAAGTGAATGGCATGACCTTGAGTGAGCCACTTCCCTCTCATGGACTCCGTTTCCTGCTCCATGAAAACAAAATTTGAGAAATGGCATCTAAGGCCTATACAAGCTCTCAAAGTCTATAGGACTAAACATTAGGCATATATGACTGAGAAGATTGACACATGGCCTTATATAGCTTTCCTGAGCCTGGGTATTTTGAGAATGTGAGATCATGTGCAATTTAAGGAAAAGCACTCAGTCAACCAGCCTAGATTTTCTCCTGCTAAATAATACTCAGAGGCTTTGGGGCCACTATATCCTCATCTTAAGAGAAAAGGCCAGTGCTCTACAAAAGCAATTAAAAAAAAAAAAGTATTTATTGAATGCTTGCTATATGCCAGGAAACTTACTAGAGATCAGATATTGCTTTAATTTGAAAATTAATCAGCTTCTTTGCAGCATTAAAAAAAAAAAAAAAAAAAAAGCCTTACATCCCATAAAGTTCAGAAGCCTCAAGTGGGAATAGATGGAATTAGACTTGCCTGGAACATAGCAAGATGTCTTGATCACATATTTCAAACATTTAGTTTTGAGAAGAAACTTGCCAACTATTTCTCTCTTTCATTTAGTACATGTGGACTATTTCAAAGGCAGTTTAGTGGGTCTACATTTTATTCATTCCCAATTAAACTACATAAAACATTGAAATTTTAAATCTCTTATAGATTCCAGAAAGTTTTTTCTTTAACAAAGGTGGTTACAATCTTCACTGGGTAGGTGAAAAATGGAACCTGCAACTCCTAATAATTACTTTCCATGATTGGAACTTTGAGAAAGGCAGGGGCAACCTCTGCTTAATAACAGGAGTTGACAGAAGTGAGAGAGTCATATCAAAGATTTGCCTTTCTACAGTACCACCCCAGTGAGAGCTCAAAATGCTTTATAAACATTTTCTCAGCTGTCACAAGCTCCCTGCAGGGAAGGCAGGTGATGTCTGGTTGCACACACACACAATTTCCCTGTTAACACTGTCTTAATGTTGGATGAATGACTCCCTGAGACATGCCCCAAATTCCCTTCTCTCTGCAAAGCCATGCTGGTTAGCACTCAGGGCAAGTCTTTGCGGAGGAAACTGGCTGATTCTCAGGGTATCATCTTAGAAGCGACGTTAGTGGCCCTGCAAGAGACTAACAAGTCCACAGAGTCTGGCAAACACTTGATGTCAAATTCCCAGGAGCTTCTGTTTCCAAGGAAAACCTAAACAATGACTCATGTCTTGGCTGATTTGCCCAGACCTGTCCATCGTGCCCAGTCACCAAGTGAGCCCCGCATGAAGGAAGGCCGTGCTCTCTGTTCTTTCTTGCATAAGCTTTGTTACCACATTAAATGTGTTTAGAAATGCCTTTGCAATTTCTGCTACATATTTATAGTTATATTCATATTTATACTTACATTATTTATATTCATATATATAAAACATGCAAATTCTTTTTTAGTCCTTCTAGACCAACATTTGTTGTAGCTCATGCAAAGCACCACACAGGAAACTTTTTGCCGTTGTGTTATGGAATTTTGGAGGGAGGAAGAAAATTTTAGCTCCATTCTCATTACAGGATATTTTCCATTTTAAGTGGTATCTGAATTCTTCCCACCAATCTGGGAACTGTGGTGACCTGTTTCATGTCACCTTTCAGCACCTTTGTCTTTCTTTTTAGTGACCCATTGTCTCCCTTCCCATCCCATAACCACATTCAAATCCAGCCAAAGTCAGGAAATGTGTGAGGACAAAACAATAGCCAAAAAGTTTATTTTTATTTTTTTTTATTTTTATAAATTTTTAATTATTTTTTTTTTTGGACAATTGTATTACTGTGTGCTCTTCTGTTAGGAAGTTCCCATAATGGAATAGAACATAACAGGATTATACACACTTATAAAGCTGGGTGCTGAATAAAAATAATTGGATAAAATGACCATAAATAGGACAAAATGAAAACCCATTACTTAAAATGCAATGCCGGTCAAACAAATGAACTATGCACCATCATGCACACTGTCAGTGGAAGAAACCTAAACCCATCAGATGAGACTGCATTTCCGTGCTTGATGTTTTCCCACTAAATGCCCAATGTGCTCTTTAGGGTCCACTGATTTTCTGGAAACTAATCAAAATTGATTGCCTTGGTCAGTGGTTCTCAAATGAGGGTGATTTTGCCTCCCACGGGAAATTTGGCCATGGGGACATTTTGGGGCTGTCACAATGGTGGGGTGGGTGGAAAGTGTGTGCTAGGAGCATCTAACAGGCAGAGGTCAGGGACAATGCATAGGACAACAATGAATTCAAGGCCCCAAATGTCAACAGTGCTGAGATTGTGAAACCCTGACCTAGGTCATAGACCAGCAAGGGTAGAATTCATGCTAAAACCTTTTATCCCTGCTAAAAAGAAATCCTAGTCTGCCTATGCTCATGGTCACCACAACAGTTTGGTCTTCTCTCACATTATTTTAATGTCCTCATCCCTAGTGACCTGGCTGCCAGCCCCTTTCACTCCCAGTTTATCTTAGAAATAGCTTTGATAATGTCATTTCTTTCTACAGCTCCCAACACCAAAAGGGCATTTCTGCCTCAGAACAGAGACATAATGCAGAACAAAGGAATAGAAACCGAGTTTGTACTACCTTGGGTGTTAAGTCTTGGATTCGCTATTTCCTGACATAACGTCCATAATTACTTGGACTGTCTCTGAGTTCCTCTCTGTTGGATGGGGCAATAATTAATGTCCTGACTACCTGATTGGACCATCTTAAGGTCAAGTGAGCTTTGGTGAACATAATGGTGTTATGTAAACATAGGGGTAAGGGAATAATAAGGTCCAAACTCTTCAATGACATTCAAAATCTTTACCTGGCCCCATCACCTGCCTCCAGTTTTATCATCTTAATTTCACCTTAAAATTTCAGTTAAACTATTAGTTTGCATCTTTAGTAAAGATGCCTCGAATTTTCCTATTCATTCATTTGAAAATTATTCATTGATCACCTGACGGATGCAAGACAGTGTGATTAATGCTGGGGATGTAATGAGAGTAGAATAAAATAATCACATTCCCTGTTTTCAGATTTGGTGTGTTTGCGTTTGATGTGTGGTTTTTTTTTCCCCCACCAGACATGTAACCCCCATGCTTCATCTTTGATCATTAAACTCATTTATTCAATAAAATTCACATTAAAAGTTACCCTATCATGAAGCATTTATTTATTCCCCAAATCAGAAATATCTCCATTGACATTTGGGCTGTTTGTCTCTTATGATAAACACCACACTCTGCACTGCATTCATTATTTATGTAATCTTATTTCTCCTATTAGATTTTAAGCACTCTGTGTGGAAAAAAAAAAAAAAAGTGTCTTATTCAACTCTGTACTCTCTTCCATAAGCTTCATAAGATACAACACCGTCAAGCAGGGCACTTCCTACATGGTAGGTACTCAATAGCTGTCTCAATTTCTAATTGAAAGGTTTTAAAAATAGGGCATAAAATGCCCACAAAATAGTAGAGACTGAATTGTAAAGCTCAGAGACAGACAACGGTAGGAACATTCATTAGTGTTGTCTACTGTTCTCTGTATTTCCAATGCACCCTGTTCTTTCTCTGTCATAGTTCCTTCCCACTCTGAATTTTTAGCTATCTACTTACTTGTAACCTCCTCCTAAACTGTAAGTTCTTTAAAAGCAACACATATTTCTGTCTTGTCTCCCCACTATATTTCTAGCATTGAGTACAGTGCCTGGTTCATTGTAGGTACTAAAGGGCTGAATGAATAAATGAATAAATCTTGCATGGATTGCAACTTTTCACCGTTGCATTCTTTAGTTAAGAACCAAATTTGGGCGTGCCCAAGATGGCCGAATAGGAACAGCTCCAGCCTCCAGCTCCCAGTGTGAGCAACACAGAAGATGGGTGACTTCTGCATTTTCAACTGAGGTACCAGGTTCATTTCACTGGGTCGTGTCGGACAGTTGGCGCTGATCTGTGGGTGCAGCCCAACCAGCGAGAGCTGAAGCAGGGCAAGGCATCGCCTCACATGGGAAGTGCAAGGGGGAAGAGAATTCCTTTTCCTAACCAAAGGAAATTGAGACACACAACACCTGGAAAATTGGGTAACTCCTACTCTAATACTACACTTTACCAAGAGTCTTAGCAAACAGCACACCAGGAGATTATATCCCACACCTGTCCCAGAGGGTCCCACGCCCACGGAGCCTCCCTCATTGCTAGCACAGCAGTCTGAGATCTAACTGCAAGGTGGCAGCAAGGCTAGGGTAGGGGCGCCCACCATTGCTGAGGCTTAAGTAGGTAAACAAAGAGCCGGGAAGCTCGAATTGGGTGAAGCCCACCACAGCTCAAGGAGGCTGGCCTGCCTCTGTAGACTCCTCCTCTGGGGACAGGTCATAGCTAAACAAAAAGCAGCAGAAACCTCAGCAGAGGTAAATGCCCCCGTCTGACAGCTTTGAAGACAGCAGTGGATCTCCTAGCATGGAGGCTGAGATCTGAGAACGGACAGACTGCCTGCTCAAGTGGGTCCCTGACCCCTGAGTAGCCTAACTGGGAGACATCCTTCACTAGGTGCAGACCGACACCTCATACCTCACACGGCGGGGTACACCCCTGAGACGAAGCTTCCAGAGCAAGAATCAGACAGCAACACTTGTTGTTCAGCAATATTCTGTCTTCTGCAGCCTCCACTGCTGATACCCAGGCAAACAGGGTCTGAAGTGGACCTCAAGCAAATGCCAACAGACCTGCAGCTGAGGGTCCTGACTGTTAGAAGGAAAACTAACAAACAGAAAGGACACCCACACCAAAACCCCATCAGTACGTCATCACCATCATCAAAGACCAAAGGCAGATAAAACCACAAAGACGGGGAAAAAGCAGTGCAGAAAAGCTGGAAATTCAAAAAATCAGAGCACATCTCCCCCTCCAAAGGAACGCAGCTCATCGCCAGCAATGGAACAAAGCTGGACGGAGAATGACTCTGACGAGTCGAGAGAAGAAGGCTTCAGTTGATTAAACTTCTCAGAGCTAAGGAGGAACTATGTAACCAGTGCAAAGAAACTAAAATCCTTGAAAAAAGATTTGACAAATGGCTAACTAGAATAACCAATGTACAGAAGTCCTTAAAAGAACTGATAGAGATGAAACCATAACACGAGAACTATGTGACAAATGCACAAGCTTCAGTAACTGACTCAATCATCTGGAAGAAAGAGTATCAGCGACTGAAGATCAAATGAATGAAATGAAGCAAGAAGAGAAGTGTAGAGAAAAAAGAGTAAAAAGAAATGAACAAAGCCTCCAAGAAATATGGGATTATGTGAAAAGAACAAATCTACATCTGATTGGTGTGCCTGAAAGTGATGGGGAAAATGGAACCAAGTTGGAAAACACTCTTCAGGATATCATCCAGGAGAACTTCCCCGACCTAGTAAGGCAGGCCAACATTCAAATTCAGGAAATACTGAGAATGTCACAAAGATACTCCTTGAGAAGGGCAACTCCAAGACACGTAATTGTCAGATTCACCAAAGTTGAAATGAAGGAAAACATGTTAAGGGCAGCCAGAGAGAAAGGTTGGGTTATCCACAAAGGGAAGCCCATCAGAATAACAGCAGACCTCTCGGCAGAAACTCTACAAGCCAGAAGAGAGTGGGGGCCAATATTCAACATTCTTAAAGAAAAGAATTTTCAACCTAGAATTTCATATCCAGCCAAACTAAGTTTCATAAGTGAAGGAGAAAGAAAATCCTTTACAGACAAGCAAATGCTTCGAGATTTTGTCACCACCAGGCCTGCCCCACAAGAGATCCTGAAGGAAGCACTAAATACGGAAAGGAACAACAGGTACCAGCCATTGCAAAAACATGTCAAAATGTAAAGTCCACTGATGCTAGGAAGAAACTGCATCAACTAGAGAGCAAAATAACCAGCTAATATCATAATGACAGGATCAAGTTCACACATAACAATATTAACTTTAAATATAAATGGACTAAATGGTCCAATTAAAAGACACAGACTGGCAAACTGGATAAAGAGTCAAGACCCATCAGTCTGCTGTATTCAGGAGACCCATCTCACACGCAGAAACACACATAGTCTCAAAATAAAGGGATGGAGGAAGATCTACCAAGCAAATGGAAAACAAAAAAAGCAGGGGTTGCAATCCTAGTCTCTGATAAAATAGATTTTAAACCATCAAAGATCAAAAGAGACAAAGAAGGCCATCACATAATGGTAAAGGGATCAATTCATCAGGAAGAGCTAACTATCCTAAATACATATGCACCTAATACAGGAGCACCCAGATTCATAAAGCAAGTCCTTAGAGACTTACAATAATAATTGTAACTGTCAACAGTTACAAAAAATAAAAATTGTACTTGTAACCCCCACTGTCAACATTAGACAGATCAATGAGACAGAAAGTCAACAAAGATATCCAGGAATTGAACTCAATTCTGCACCAGGCGGACCTAATAGACATCTACAGAACTCTCCAGCCCAAATCAACAGAATATACATTCTTCTCAGCACCACATCACACTTATTCCAAAATTGACCACGTAGTCGGAAGTAAAGCACTCCTCAGCAAATGTACAAGAACAGAAATTATAACAAACTGTCTCTCAGACCACAGTGCTATCCAACTAGAACTCAGGACTAAGAAACTCAATCAAAACCGCTCAACTATGTGGAAACTGAACAACCTGCTCCTGAATGATTACTGGGTACATAATGAAATGAAGGCAGAAATAAAGATGTTCTTTGAAACCAATGAGAACAAAGATACAACATGCCAGAATCTCTGGGACACATTTGAAGCAGTGTGCAGAGGGAAATTTATAGCACTAAATACCCACAAGAGAAAGCAGGAAAGATCTAAAATTGATACCCTAGCATCACAATGAAAAGAACTAGAAAAGCAAGAGCAAACACATTCAAAAGCTAGCAGAAGGCAAGAAATAACTAAGATCAGAGCAGAACTGAAGGAGATAGAGACACAAAAAACCCTCCAAAAAATCAATGAATCCAGGAGCTGGTTTTTTGAAAAGATCAACAAAATTGATAGACTGCTAGCAAGACTACTAAAGAAGAAAAGAGAGAAGAATCAAATAGACACAATAAAAAATGATAAAGGGGATATCACCACTGACCCCACAGAAATGCAAACTACCATCAAAGAATACTATAAACATCTCTATGCAAATAAACTAGAAAACCTAGAAGAAATGGATAATTTCCTGGACACTTACACTCTCCCAAGACTAAACCAGGAAGAAGTTGAATCCCTGAATAGACCAATAGCAGGCTCTGAAATTGAGGCAATAATTAATAGCCTACCAACCAAAAAAAGTCCAGGATCAGATGGATTCACAGCTGAATTCTACCAGAGGTACAAGGAGGAGTTGGTACCATTCCTTCTGAAGCTATTCTAATCAATAGAAAAAGAGGGAATCCTCCCTAACTCATTTTATGAGGCCAACATCATCCTGATACCAAAGCCTGACAGAGATACAACAAAAAAAGAGAATTTTAGACCAATATCCCTGATGAATATCGATGTAAAAATCCTCAATAAAATACTGGCAAACCGAATCCAGCAGCACATCAAAAAGCTTATTCACCATGATCAAGTAGGCTTCATCCCTCGGATGCAAGGCTGGTTCAACATACACAAATCAATAAATGTAATCCAGCATATAAACAGAATCAAAGACAAAAACCACATGATTATCTCAATAGATGCAGAAAAGGCCTTTGACAAAATTCAACAGCCCTTCATGCTAAAAACTCTCAATAAATTTGGTATTGATGGAACGTATCTCAAAATAATAAGAGCTATTTATGACAAACCCACAGCCAATATCATACTGAATGGACAAAAACTGGAAGCATTCCCTTTGAAAACTGGCACAAGACAGGGATGCCCTCTCTCACCACTCATATTCAACATAGTGCTGGAATTTCTGCCTAGGGCAATCAGACAAGAGAAAGAAATAAAGGGTATTTGGTTAGGAAAAGAAGAAGTCAAATCGTCCCTGTTTGCATATGACATGATTGTATATTTAGAAAACCCCATTGTCTCAGCCCAAAATCTCCTCAAGCTGATAAGCAACTTCAGCAAAGTCTCAAGATACAAAATCAATGTGCAAAAATCACAAGCATTTTTATACACCAGTAACAGACAAACAGAGAGCCACATCATGAATGAACTCCCATTCACAATAGCTTCAAAGAGAATAAAATACCTAGGAATCCAACTTACAAGAGATGTAAAGGACCTCTTCAAGGAGAACTACAAACCACCACTGCTTAATGAAATAAAAGAGGACACAAACAAATGGAAGAACATACCATGCTCATGGATAGGAAGAATCAATATTGTGAAAATGGCCATACTGCCCAAGGTAATTTATAGATTCAATGCCATCCCCATTAAGCTACCAGTGACTTTCTTCACAGAATTGGAAAAAACTGCTTTAAAGTTCATATGGAACCAAAAAAGACCCTGCATTGCCTAGACAATCCTAAGCCAAAAGAACAAAGCTGGAGGCATCATGCTACCTGACTTAAAACAATACCACAAGGCTACAGTAACCAAAACAGCATGGTACTGGTACCAAAACAGAGATATAGACCAACCTACAGAATGGGAGAACATTTTTGCAATCTACTCATCTGACAAAGGGCTAATATCCAGAACCTATAAAGAACTCAATCAAATTTACAAGAAAAAAACAACCCCATCAAAAAGTGGGCAAAGGATATGAACAGACATTTCTCAAAAGAAGACATTCATACAGCCAACAGACACATGAAAAAATGCTCATCATCACTCACCATCAGAGAAATGAAAATCAAAACCACAATGAGATACCATATCACACCAATTAGAATGGCAATCATTAAAAAATCAGGAAACAACAGATGCTGGAGAGGATGTGGAGAAGTAGGAACACTTTTACACTGTTGGTGGGACTGTAAACTAGTTCAACCATTGTGGAAAACACTGTGGCGATTCCTCAAGGATCTAGAACTAGAAATACCATTTGACCCAGCCATCCCATTACTGGGGATATACCCAAAGGATTATAAGTCATGCTGCTATAAAGACACATGCACATGTATGTTTATTGCGGCACTATTCACAATAGCAAAGACTTGGAATCAACCCAAATGTCCATCAGTGACAGACTGGATTAAGAAAATGTGGCACATATACACCATGGAATACTATGCAACCATAAAAAAGGATGAGTTCATGTCCTTTGTAGGGACATGGATGCAGCTGGAAACCATCATTCTCAGCAAACTATTGCAAGAACAGAAAACCAAATACCACATGTTCTCACTCATAGGTGGGAATTGAACAATGAGATCACTTGGACACAGGAAGGGGAACATCACACACCGGGTCCTATTGTGGGGGTGGGGGAAGGGATAGCATTAGGAGATATACCTAATGTAAATGACGAGTTAATGGGTGCAGCACACCAACATGGCACATGTATACATATGTAACAAACCTGCTCATTGTGCACATGTACCCTAGAACTTAAAGTATAATAATAAAAAAAAAAGAACCAAATTTGGTATAGCACGGATCCATGATTACGTTAGATGTTGCACTGCTCGCCTCTCCTTCCTTGCCCAGCAGATAATTGGACTCCCCCACCCACTGATTCATTGTGCTTGCTTTTGCCAGTGAAAAAGTAAGCAGAAATGACCCAGCACTTCTAAGCAGAAAATTTAATAGTCAGTCCTGGGTTTTTCACTTCGTCTTCATCCTGCCACAGTGAACTATGAAGCCTGGTGTTCAGAAGGCAGCATCATGAGGTTCTCGGTTCCTGAGAGACTAAAATGAAGAGAGTCCCCCCTGCCAAACTGTGTTGTATGTGCAGCAGGAGAAGAAATCATCTTTTCTGTTTTAAGGGTTATCTTTTTCTGCAATAGTGAGGTTCCAAGTGAATCTTATTGCAAAGCAGCCTCATCTATAAAAATATAGGGCTTTTATCTTATAAAAAGACTCCAATATGTATGTCTAAGAAAGTACATATGTAGTCTCTAAAGCATATGTAGGTGTGTATGTCAATATGTAATATATAAATATTTACCATAAAGGGATGCAAGTTTATAAAAACTCACTCTAACTCATATTGACAAGCTATCTCCTTAGAAGACCACACCTTTATTCCAAAGATGATGCCTCCTATTTTTGCCATATTTTCAAAGCTCCCCTTGGGGAATTATCTTTAATTAATGTAGTAGAGTTTGCCAATTATGCAAATCTTTATTATTGGAGAGAAAATTTGATTTTTTTCATGCTCAAAGATCATTTGGCACCGGGTGTGATGGATATATGAGTGATTAAGCTGGGCCACATCGCCGTCATTGAAAACGTCAGAAGGTCTGGTTTTATAGCGTCAGACACTTTCCTGTGGGTCTCATAGCTTTTCACTAAAGGCACTACCGAAAGGTGAGTTCCATAAAGGTCTCTTGCCTGATGATTGTCAAGTTTTTTCATAGTTCTAGAATCATAACTAAATGTCATTCTCCAGGAATCTTCTTGGTCCCTAAATTCATTGTTGGTAAATAGAAACAATATGATTGGGTGCATAAGTAGGTGATCTTCACAGTGTACATTTGAAGCTACCTGGGCACATTTATTCTCAGACACCATAAAAACAACTGGACCCCTGGTGGATAAAATCACACCTAAACCAGGATTAATTAGAGATGCATAGCTGGGAATTATCATTTTTGTTTGTATTAAGGACTGAACTGTGTGCACATAGAATCCATATGGTGAAATCCTAATCCTCAGCGTGACTATATTTGGAGACAGGGCCTTTAAGGAAGTAATTAAGATAAATGAGGTCACAAGTGTAGGTCCCTAATCCGGTAGGGCTGGGGTCCATATAAGAATGGACACCAGAGCGTATGCTTGAGCTGTCTCTCTCTCCTCCCCCTGCTCCCTACTGGAGTCACAGAGAAAGGCCATGTGAGGACACAGCAAGAAGGTGACCATTGGCAAACCAAGAAGAGAGCCCTCAACAGGAATCCAGCTAACCGGCACCTTGATCATGGACTTTTATGTAGCCTCCAGAACTATGAGAAAATAAATGTCTGTTGTTTAAACCACCCAGTCTGTGGTATTTTGTCATGGCAGCCTGAGCAGACTAATATAGTTTATTTGTCTATTGTTTTGACTGCCAACCAGTATACACCTCCTCCTCCTCCTCCTCAACTGGTAATGATTTTCCTTTGGTTATTCACCCAACTCCCAGGCAGTCAATGTGATTCAAGGTGGAACCAATGGCTCAGACGTAAATAAATCAACATAATTCCAATCCCTGCCCACACTGGTTTGTTCAAAGATGAGCATGTGACTATAAAGCTGGCCTGATCAAAATAAAGTCTATGGTGTGTGTTCAAAGGTTGACGTAAGCCATAATTTTCTTTTCTGCTGGATGGGCATCTGGAGGATATAGCATCAAGAGAGAATGAAAGTCATCTGTCCTGCAACCATAAGACAAATGTCTGTCTTCAAGTTGAGCCATCCAAATGGAAAAGAGCCGAAAGATGGATCCTGCCCATAGTGTTTGGGCCTTGCATCAAGCCACATGCAAGCTTGTATTTACCCCTGGATAGTATATTTATGGGAAACAATAAATCCCCACTATTGTTCAAGCCATTTGCAACTATAAAATGCCAAACTAACACAGGGAGTGGGCAATAGCAGTCTTATTTTCAAAAAGTTACTTCTGCATCCCCAGAGGCCAGCGTGAATGGGTACCACATTCTGGAGTCCTTTCATGCACCAAGTTTTATTACCACTAATGTTGAATTGGCCTGTTATGGAGATGTAAATGTCCTGCTCTTCAAAGGCATGTTTGACAGGATAAAAGGCTTTGGGATTTCAATGACTTTGACTCCTCTGGAGATGGAAGGACAGCCTATTTTAGCAATTTCCATGGGAATGAATAGACAGATACTTTAGCTATTCAAATATTTAACTAGCTCTTTTGTTGTTGTTTTGAATCCCAAGGAGCTGCAGCTGCCTGTTTGTGTCTGTTGTGCCTTTAAGGGGCTTGCTGATTCAGTAGGATCTCTTGAATGCATTAATTAGCCTTCTCTCATTTTCCCAGCCCATGCCTATGAAGAAATGAGCATTTGCAGCTCCAATTGCTGGGAACGATGCGAGTCTTGAGGGTACTAGATAAATGGAGGTTCAGAGTTGCAGGCTTTTGATGGGCAGTTTTATGCTGGCAGCAGCCTGCATGGCAAGGCTTGTGTGGCTGCATGATTAATTTATTGGCTATCACTATTGGCAGGCAAATGAAACACAGGCCCTGGATTAAAGTGTAACTGGGGAGATGGGGCATTCATCAGCCCAGGTACATGAGTCAGAGGAGGTAAGGATCCAAAGAAAACAAAATGTTATGAAAGGCTGGAAAATGATTTATCACTTTTAATATATATCATCTAAGCCCAATCTTTATAACTGCTTGTAGGCCTTCATGTTGTGAAGACTTTGGCAATAAAACACTCCTTCCTTAAAACACTAACGTGAAAGATGCTGGTGGGAAAAATAAAGAATCATGAAGAATGAGCTGACTGTAAAAGGAAAAAATAGTGTCCAGCTTAAAATTAAATTTCCACTTGTTTCTTCTTAAATGATTTAGAAATATAGCTTTTGCTTGGAAAAACCACATTCTATTGATCACAGGGAGGGGACGATGAGAGGTCTGTCCAGGAAGGCCAATTTCTCAGATCCTTTTGGAAACTATAATATGAAAATATGTACTTTCAAAGGGTAAATGTTCACATCAGGTCTAACTGTTAACCCAACCAAATAAATTATTGTTAGCCAAGAATCCTTGAGCTTGGAAGCTCGAATCTACACAATTAAGCATTGTCAAATTTGGAAGTTAGCAAGGTTAAAGTCTTGCAATGAAATGGAGGCTTGTATGAAATGAGATATCTCTACTTACCTCCTCAGGTTTATTCAACCCAAGAAATTGTAAGAGCCATTTTTGGGAAGGCTTCCCTTTCCGTAATGGGCGGAAACACATAGAAGCAGATTCCTGAGCATTCTGCAACTCCTTATGGCTTCTTATTTTTTTCAAATTTTAATAGTTTCTGGAGTGCAGTTGTTTTTTGGTTACATGGATGAGTTCTTCAGTGGTTATTGCCAAGATTTTAGTGCACCCATCACCCAAGCAGTGTACACTGTATCCAATATGCTGTCTTTTATCCCTCACCCACCTCTCAATCGGCACCCCATCAAGTCCCCACAGTCTATTATATATCTCTGTATGTTTTCACATCCTCACGGCTTAACTCCCACTTATAGGTGAGAATATATGGTGTTTGGTTTTTCATTCCGAAGTTACTTCACTTAGAATAATGACCTCCAGTTCCATCCAAGTTGCTGCAAAATCCATTATTTCATTCCTTTTATGTCTGAGTAGCATTCCATGGCATATATTTATCCTTATCATTAGCCAAGGATCTTTGAGCTTGGAAGCTTGAATCTACACAATCAAGCATTGTCAAATTTGGAAGTTAGCAAGATTAAAGTTTTTCAGTTAAACTGAGAATTGTATGAAATGAGACATCTCTATTTACTCTTCCTCTTTGGGTTTATTCAACCCAAGAAATTATAAGAGCCATTTTTGAGAAGACTTTCCTTTCTGTAATGGGCACAAACAAATGGAAGCCAATAGTGATAGCCACAAACAAATAGAAACAAATAGTGATAGCCATATGTGTGTGTGTGTGTGTGTGTGTACACCACATTTTTGTTTATGCACTCATTGTTCAATGGGCACTTAGGCTGGTTTCATATCTTTGCAACTGCAAATTCTGTCACTATAAACATGCTTGTACATGTGTCTTTTTCAAATAACTTCTTTTACTTTGGGCAGATACCTGGTAGTGGTATTGCTGGATCGAATGGTAGGTCTACTTTTAGTTCTTCAAGGAATCGCCATACTGTTTTTCCTAGAGGTTGTACTAGTTTACATTCCTACCAGCAGTGTAAAAGTGTTGTTCCTTTTTCACTGGGTCCACACCAACATCTATTGTTTTCTGACTTTTTAATTATGGCCATTCTTGCAGGAGTAAGGTGGTATTTCATTGTAGTTTTCATTTGCATTTCCCTCATGATTAACACTTTACAGCTTCCTACAGTTGCTGTGCTTCTCAGTTCCCCTCCAGAAATGTCAGCTGTTTATAACAGAAGGGCAGGAAAAGACCAAGGATTTATACAAGTTACCCAGAAACATCAGCAAATACAACAAGAGAAGAATAGGGAGTCATTTTTCCCCTCCTCGATTTGACCTCCCTCCCTTTACAAAAATTCTCTGACATTCTGACTGTGGGAGGAGTCTGCAATATGTTTATAAATATAAAGCCCATTACTTTATTCAAAGGAGTTGAACCATCTATGGAGGGACTAAGGCTGGCTGGAAAGGCAGCAGCCAATGCTCTGACCCAGGCTGCTCTAGCTCTCAGGAAGCTGCAGTTACGGCCTGTTCTAGCCTCCTGCCTCCCTCCTTCCCTCCTCTGGTCCATCCTCCATGCTACAGCTGAAAAGACCTTTCTAAATTGCCACCAGGATCCTCTTCCTCCCCTCATTCTTACTTAAAATGGATCAATGGCTTCACATTACTGCCTTAGAATCCAAACTCTCATCTAGGTCTTGGCCTCAACTTTCTTCTCCTATCTCCCCTCTTACGCCCTAGCAACTGCAGTAGTGATTGGTAGCTCAATGCTCATATTGTGCTGTGTCTTGCCTCCATGTCTTGTCAATGTCAATCCTTTTCCCTTAAAATCCTTTTCTTTCAAAAATCACCTCTTTCAGGACGTCTGCCTGACCACTTCAGACTGGGCTAAATGTTTCTCCTGTCTTCTCACATAAAACTGTTTGCAGATCTTGATAGCCATGGATTATAACAATCTGTTTACTCATCTATGTCCTCAACTAGACTGTAAACTCCTTAAAAGAAAGCTTCTAGTTTTTCAACTCTTTATTCTACATAGTGCATAGCATAAAGCCTCTACCCCTGCAGCAGGCCTGCACAGGGCTGAGGCGTTGCAACGCTCCCTGACTTGTGCCCCTTACAGTTGTTTGACTGAGGGCAGGGCCAGGCTGCATGTGACCCACCTTTGGTGAGTCACACCTTTGAGTTCTAACTCTGCCCTCAAAAATCTCCAGGGAAAATGCAACTGTCCCTGGTAAAAAGAACACATCAAACCATCACAACCATTCAAACCAAGCACTGCTGGTGGGCAGCTGGCCCACCTCTCAGTCAGGTCCTGGGAGTGAAGGACAGTGGGAGCCACCTCTAACGGAAAGAAAGTGAAGGGTGAGAAAGGCCTGCAGCTCAGGGGACTTCCTGGGAACTGATAGAATCATGTGCTGGGAGAGAAGGCTACTGAGAGAAGAGCAGAAATGCAGGTCCGGTGCCTCATTCACTTTACAAGGCATCCAGAGCACCTGCAGGCATAGTAACTGCTCATCGACTGCAGGCCCAGGGAACCAACCCACCAATTAAAAATGTTCAGATTGAAAACCTACTGTGTGCCACACTGTAGGAAGAATTAGCACTTACTGAGTTCTTTGTATATATGAGGTATTTTATTCGATCCTCACCATAACACCATCCAGTAGATGCTATGACCACCATTCCTACAGGAGGGAACTGAGGTGCTAAGGAATTCTTTCAGCCACACAGACAGCAAATGAAGCAAAGTGAATATGTAGTTCTTGCTCTTAGATGCCAAGAATTATTCAAAAAGACTGGATCATGGGAATAGATCAGGAGTTCCTCTAGGTACATACCCTGCCTCATTCCTCTTCTCAGAGACACTCCTGGTCATTCACAAACTTCTGAAAAACTGGGTTCCCCCAGTCTAAGGTCTTCTAAGGCCTTTGCATTGGCTCTAGCAGTGGGTCTAGAACTCGGCCTTTTAGCTTTCCCAAATGTCCACTCAGATCTAGTTCTCTCCAAATGTCGCATTAAAAAACTGAGGGTTTGAATAATCGTTATAGTCAGGTAGTGGTGCCAGGCTGTGGATGAAGTGAGGTTCCAATGATCATAGAGAGGAAAGCCCCAACCATCACTGAAATCAGCCCCAGGGAGATGGGAGCACCCATGAGCATGCAGGTTTCTCCTGGAGAACCCAGAGTGAGACCAGGGAAGCAGCACTATGGATGGAAAACGAGGAGAGGCAGAGCCACGGCCAGAGTCCCAACCCTGGAGCAGTCAGATACCCATGATCCTGCTGTGGAGGTAAAATCCTGAAGCAGATCAATAACTTCAGCCAACGGTCTTCCTCTGGGTTCAGAGCTGGCCGCTGAGCTATCCAGAACTAGGATGAGATTCTCACATAGTGCCTTAAAAACGTGCTTTCTCTCAGATACCAAAACACAGATTTATGATGATAAGTCTGGCAGCCAAGGGAGTATGATTTGCATAAGGGCAAGACTTAGATCAGGAGGATGAGGAATGAAGAAGGAAGTGCAGATGGAGAGGTCAGAGCCTCTTCCCAAGGAACGGAGTTGCACCCCAAAGTACGTCCAACACCCAGACAAAGCTCAGTCAGCCTTTTCCTGAGCAGAAGAAATGTGATGGCATGCAAGACTGACTGGACATGAAAACAGGGGATTAGCAGGGATTCCAGAGTCACTCACATTGCTTGTGTCATCAAACTTCTGGAGAAAGGATGAATAGTTACGCTGGTTGCTTCCATGTTTTGTCTATGGGATTGAACATATCTGCACATGTGGAAACATCTGGGCCACTAACCCTGGCACTTTTCATGGGATGTTTCTCATCACATGGCCCTGAACTTTGCTGTGCCCTAGATTCAACCTGGAATGTTCATTCTTTCATTCATTTATTCAACAAATATGAACTGTTTTAAGACAAGCGATGAAATGGACCAACATTTCTGCCACGAATGTAGCTTATATTTTGTGGGGACAGACAGAGAATTACCAATAACAACAAGGAAATCTGCAGCACATCTGAGAGTGGTAAGTGCTCTGACCATAAGTCAGGTGGGAGGAGGGACTGGGACAGTCTAGCAGGTGTAAGGGCTGCAATTGAAAACAATGGTTAGGGAAGGCCTCCGGGAGATGGTGATATTTGAACAAAAACCTGAAAGAGAGGAGAAGAACATTCCAGAAAGAGGAAGCCACCAATACAAATGCTGTAGGGAAAGAGTACGGTGCCCAGAGTGCGCTCTGGCCAATGTGGCCAGATGTTCTAGAAGAGATTAGAGAAGTTATAGCTGTGAAGGTGAAGCAAAGCATTTGAAGTCTAGCTATACTTTGAAGGCAGAGCTAATATAGGCTGGGGGTGTAAGTGAAGAGAGGGATCACAAGGACTCACAAGTTTCATCCTGGGTGCCCAATTATTGAGTTGAGTTTGATCGTGGGAGGGTCCCATCTCATGGGACAGTTCAGGGCTCTGTGTTGGTCATGACAAGTGTAAGATGCTCACCTGGCATCCAAATGGAGCTGCTGAGCAGATGGTTCGCATATGAGCCCACAGTTCAGAAGATAGGTCTCCACTGGAAACAAGAGGTAGGCAACACCAGCATGGAGATGGATTCAAAACGCATCTGAGGTTCTACCCATGAGACTGGATAAAATCCCCATATGAGGGACAGCAGCCGGAGAGGAGAGGGCCTCAAAGACTGAGCTTCAGGGCTCAGCAATAGTCCCACTTGGTAGTTTCCTTCTACTACCCATGTGGAAGGAAGACAAAGAATGCAGCAGCCTGGAGCCAGTGAATAAAGTGAAGTCAGGGAAGAAAGAAATAAGAAGCTGTGCTGTGTGCCTCCAACAGGCCAAGTAGGATAAGAACTGGTTGTGGCTATGGGACTTAGCAATGCAATGACCTCCGAAGGGGATGCTCTGGTGCAGCATTTGGAAGGAAAGCCTGATTTGAGGGAATGAAAGAGAAAGGAGACAGAGAGGAACTGGAGAGAGAAAGAACACTTTGGAGAGAAGGTTGTTGGAGGCAAAGGAGAATAGCATGCATGAGAAGTCAAGAGGAGTGTGGTTTTTTCAAACATGAGGAATAGAGGAATATGAGCTTCCAGATTTGCAAACTGATGGGAATGATCCAGTTCAGAAGAAAACGTAACATTGCAGGAAAGAGAGTGGACAATGGTTGGGGTGATGTCTTTCAACCGGCAAAAGGGGTGAGAGTCCAGCCAGTGCACATGGGGAGGGCCGTCCCGGAGAGAAGTCTTGCGTCAGGAGAGAAGGCAGAGCCATAGCCATGCATACAAAGGTGGGATATGGCCTGGGAAGGCTTGTAGGTGTTTTCTTCAGACAGCTTTGATTTTCTCAAAAAAACCAAAAAAAAACAAAAAACAGTGACCTTATAACCAACGACCACAGAATCAAAGTTAGACAAAGCGAAGACAAGAGCAGAGTGAGAAAGAGTTTTTAAAAAAAGAAAAAAAAAGAAGTGTCAATGTCTGCAAAGTCTGTGGTCCTGGAATGCATCAAGGTAGCAAAAGATGAGCTGGAAACAGGACAAGTTTAAGGGAATGTTCACATGACAGCGTGACTGATGCCGGCTAGAGGACACATTTCTCACAAAGGACCGAACTTAGAAGTGGCTGGCTATTTTTCCTAATCAGCAAGAAAAAGCAATAAGGAGGTCTTACTTTATTTCTAAGGTTTTTAAGGAAGGAGGAAGGAGGAGGAGGAGGAAGAAAGGGAAAGAACGAGGAATGGAAGGAGGAAGGGAGGGACGTTGGCAGTGCAATGTACCACTTACTAACATCGCATTTCTGAAAGTAGAGCTTGAGAAAAAAGTAACCAAGAAACCCCAAACCCTGTAGTTTCAGAGCTTCCCAGAGTCCTTCATCCGTACCTCTAATAAAGTGCAGCAATTTGTCTGCATTTTGCAGACACACTTGATGTGTTGGCAGACTCCTCACACGCTGCCTGTTTGCAGGGATTAGGGAGAAGGCGGCAGCATAGCTCCCGGGCAGCAAAGCAGAGAAAACCCACAGGCACGCCAGGGCCTGGCCTGAAGAACGCACAGATTGCTCTGCATCTGCTGGAGGCTCTGAAATCAGCTCCACATCATAAAAACTACGGCTCAGCCCAATTCAGCACACGGCCTGCACACGTTCCATAAATATCTGGTGTTGACCTAATGCAGCAAAATGGTCACTACTCTTTACAGAGGAAGAGTGACCCCAAGGATGAGTGTCTTTGGGTGAGAATCAAAATGTACTAAGATCCGGCTGGGCTAATAGCACATCACAGTGAAATGGGAGGAGGGGGCCAAGAGTTTGAAGCCTCTGGTGTTTATTCTCATTTCTGTCCAGTCCACATACATTTCATAAGCAACTGTTACATGCTAAGCTTTGTGCAAGGGACTAAGGGACTCAGGGACTCATGGAAATTAGTCAATATTGCATTTTACCAGAGTGAACAGGATACAAGAGAGGCCAATTAAAAGTCAGAATTAAAATCTGCCCTCATCTGGGGTCTGCATTGTTTCAAGTTTTTTAAAGTGTATTTGACTATTCTGATGAGAAAGTATTGGACAAGCAGATGAGAACAACTTCAATGTGTTTCATAAATAAAAAACTTTCTGACAAAGATGCCCATTAGGTTGACCACCAAACCACAAATGGATAGTAATAAATAATACAGAACATCGTTCTGAATCAGTGCAAATGTGAGTGCTAATTACTACTGTCATAAAGGAAGTGAGGTCATTTATTTTTCAAAGAATTAATGAAATGGATGTTATTTCACCTCCCAAGGCCTTTGTGCACATCTTGGCATTCCCTCTACTCCAGAAATTGAATCCAAATTGCATAACAAAACATTGTAAAAAAAAATCACTAAGGCTTCCATACAGAATTTCAATTTTTTAAATCAATGAAGCAGAAGGTATGTAGTGTTATTTTATATTTTAAAGTCTAGAATTATCTATTTTTGGTAAATAAGCCACCATTTATTTTGCTTTAAATTATATATTGGCAACAAAAGTTCACAAAATAGTGAACTACTATAATAGTGAATTACAATATACTATATCAGAAGAAAAGTAACACTCATTAGGTACATTCATTCTTCTGGTATTATTTCTTTCTTAAACACTTTTGAATAACTTTTTGTATTCTATTACTATGTGTTTGCTTTTTGTAGAAAATTTGGAAAATGCAGTCAGTATAAAGAAGAAAATAAAAATCACCTACAAACCAATGTCTGATAATAACATTTTGATCTCATAATTTTTACTGCATAAAAAATAAGTTAGGGATCATAATGCATATAGAATGCACACTGAAAATAGTGTAATATTGTACATTTTTTTCTTAACATTGTATGGTGAGCATGTACTTTATTTTATTATCTCTGCAATTTTACCATCACTCAATGAATTCCATTACTTATTCTGGTACTACTGCACACTATTTTCTTTTTCCCTTTTTCACTATTATAAGTTCTGTGGAGACTAACAATCTTGTCCACATAACTTCCTCCCTATCTCTGTCGCTATTTTCTTCTGGATGTACTATAGTTGTTGCTGCTGCTGTTGTTGTTTTCCTATTCTGAGTGACACTTTTGCCATTATATTGTCTAACATTATTGCTAACATAAGGGAAAGCCATTAACCATTATATATGGTGTCCAGCCAGATTATAGGACCTCTAGATTTATTATTGGATTTGTAATTTGATTCTCCACTATTTTTGAAGAAGGTGTAATATCTACGATTATTAATATATCTGCCTTTTCCATAAGCAAAACTTTTATATCCATTTCATGTCTTATTCCATTAGCCAGAACTTCCAGGACATGACAAAATAATGGTAATAATATAGGCATTCTTGTGTTGCTTCGGATATTAATGGGAAAATTTCTTAGATTTTACCAGTAAGTATGACGGTGACTGTTGGTATATGACATAGCATCTTTAGCATATAAAGGAAGCATTCTTCTATTCTTAGTCCACCAATTTTTAAAAGAAAAGTTACTTAATTTTAGCAATCACATGGATTCAACAAAATACACTTTCTTTTGTGACTTAGACTTAGTTACTGGATCCTGAGTTTATCATAGCAGCATGTGATTATTCTTTGATTAGTGGGTTATATATGAGGTTATCTAAAGTTTTATCTCTTTATTCTCTATTCAATCAGACAAAATTCTTTGCTACAAAGCCTCACTCCAAAGCATCAGTTTAAACTAACATTCATTGAGGGTCTATTTAAGTTCCAAACGCAGTTTGTAAGCACTTTAGATATATCTGTAAATAATTCTATAAGGCAGAACTTATTATTCTCATTTTACACGTGAGGATATTGAGGCACAGCAAAGTCAGACCATTAGTGTAAGTGTACCTGGCCGGTGAGTGGCAGAATTAGGACTTAGATCCCAGGCAGCCTGACATGACCAAGTGGGCTCTTGATCCCCATAGCCAAACCCCCTAGTTTCAATCACAGCTTTATCACCTGCCACCCTGGTAGCCTTGGTCACTGAACTTCTCTCAGAAACAGTTTCCTCATTTCTAAAATAAGAATAACAATAGGAATAACAACATCTACCTAAAAGGATTACTATGAAGTTTCTCTATGTCTGACATGGTGTAGACACTGAGTAAAATAACAAGTAATATTTCTTCTTATTACTTTTATTATTTAGTTAATAAATATTTACTGAATGCCTACTCTGTGCCAGGAATTGTTCTGGGTATTTGGGAAATAATGACCTCATGGAATTTCTGTTATAGTATATTCCAGTATTATATTATATTATATTATATTATTATATTACACTCTACTACAAGCTCTCAATCTATTATCTGCACTTTCGAAATCCAAAACGTTCTGAAAACCCAAAGTTACGCTCACTTCGCAGGGAAACCTGACTTGAACTGCTGTAAGGTTATTTGCAGACTTTACTGATCCCAGTTAGTGTGGCCAGCTTCAGTGTCACCGCAGAAATATCAATGACTGTGAAGAGCTCCCCAAGGCCCCACTGGAGGTGGCAGTGATAATCACTGTACGAACCCTAGTGTGCATTTCCAAAATTTCCAAATCCCCCAAATCCAAGGCATCTTGTTCCGTGGGTTTTGGATAAGAAACTGTGGTCCTGCATACTAGATGATAACATTAGATTATGCTAGAAAAGAATAACATTACATTAGAGTGTAATCTAATAGGATAATAATTTGTTCTCTCAATGAGAATGCAAGTCCCCCAAGGGCACTGACTGTGCTTGCTTGCTCATCCCACTGTCCCTACTGCAGCTCACATGATCCAAGTACCTGGTGGGTTCTTGCCAATCATTCCATTCCATTTAATTCAACTCAAGAGCATCCTCCCTCATTCAAGATGTTTCAGTTCCCTGCAGGGCTACTTCTCTTACATAAAAGCACCAACATAGCCATCATTTCCTAACAAACTGGGGCGAAAGAACAGGGCAGATCGCAGGAAGAGCTGCCTTATTCTTGCATTTCTCTAAACCTAGCGGAGATTTTTTGCCCCATATCAACATGCTTGGCCTGAAATACCTGAATAGTAACTCTGATTAATAAAATGCTCACAATATGTCAGCATATTTTAACAATTTTACTTCCGCCATAAGGCTAACTCAAAAACATTTTGGCAAAGGACAGAACTATGGCGTTTGCTCGAACGGTAAGAAGCTCTGTTTCCCTGAGATTTCTGTTCTAAGACGGCCCCACAATGTGATGGGATCTAGCGTTCTGCCTTGGCACAAGGCATGAGCCATGCCAGTAAATCCTGTCTTACACTTCAACCACGAGGGCCTCCTTATGTTTCTGGAGCTGTTCTGTCTTGTCAATTGTTTTGAGTTTTATATTAGATTAGGATTTGCTGGCATTGCAGAGGAGATGCCGAAATGCCTCAAGCAAGCTCGATGAGCCATAAATAAGAAAAGCAATGCCTTACGTTCCTCTCACACATTTTATTTTTCAGGTTACTTTCACACACAGGATTTTGGAATAGTTTTCCATCAGCTGGCTTCCCTGGGTCAGCCTCATGCTGCTGTTACCCATGCAGCTATCTTCAGCAATGATTTTGAGAGCCAACTGTCTGATTTTACAGCCTGACCATTACAAAGAAGCAGGGAGGGGCAGCTTTGGTTTTCTGCCAACCCAATGGGCCATCTTTGGAGTTTTGTGCGTTTTTGTTGTTGTTGTTGTTATCTCTGTCTAAATCTAGCAGTGACCAGAAAACTTATCCCGTGGCTTTAGCACCTAATAGACACATGCTTTTTTTGTTGTGGAGAAACTCTCTGTTCTAAAGATAACACTGACTGCCTTTTGGAGTGGGGACTCATTTCACCGCCAGAATACAGCTTAGCACACACCATCTTGAAACAAAGGGTCATGCACAGATAGGCACTGGATACATCTACTGTGATGATTGATGATTGTGATGAAGGGGCAAGTGAGGAAAGGTGTCTTGCACAGGGCCAGATACTCAATAATTGCTGATTGATGAATGGTGACACCTACTAAATGCCACTCTAAAAGACAGCCACACTTGAAATGATATATAGGTGAATTCAAGCTCCCAGATAAAACGCCTGGATTTGAATGGCAGAAGTCTTTGTTAAGGCAGGCATCCCTGAAAGAGCTAGAAGGCATGGGTAGGCAGTTGTTATGGTTTTCCCCGCCAAAGGAATATCACCTACCCAAGAGAGAAGACTAAGGCCATACCCACTACCAGGAATGTAAATGATCAGCTGTGCAAAAATGACACTGCTTTTAATCTATATTGCCCAGGTTTCATTGCATGAGCTGGATCAGCTACATAATTTTCAGTGTCCATTGCTAAATAAAATGCAGACCCCTCATTTTAAAAATATTAAGAATTTCAAAATCTGGACAGCAGAGCGTTAAACCAAGTAGGCAGCCCTGCTGAGTTGTATGACGGCACAGATCTCAGTCCCATGAAGGTGGCCCTGTGTATGAGTAAAGGTTTGTGCGTAACGTTACAGATATCTTTCCTGTTGCCTGCAGTCAATGGACTTGAACTAGAACCCTCAACACGTGGGCAGAGGTAATAACCTGAGCCAGGAAAGATGAAGTCAATTGTTATACTGGCTCAACATGACACACATCCCTCCAATTTGAAATGGAAAGTGAGTAGGACAACCCTTCTAGGGGTTTCTAGAAGCTCCAGGCTAAGTGTTGACCTAGATCATCAAGGGAAAAAATGTAATTAGTGGTCAACTTCTTGTGGTGGAATATAAGGGTGTTAACAGTGACTTAAGATAGGGGTGCTAAGACTTTGGGGCTCAGGCCTAATTATCCTGGGGGCAGCCTCCAGGGCACAGCAAGCCTGGAGATGTGTTATTAACTGTAGAATGAGACACTGCTATTTTAAAATATTTTGATTTGATTTAACTTCCTTTATAGGTAGGATTAAATAGAGAGTTCCCAGCTAAATTTAAATTTCATCAAACAAGAAATAATTTTTTATTTCATGCATGAAATATAATTATACTAAAAATCATTTCTTGTTTATCTGAAATTCAAATTTAGCTGGGAATCCTGTATTTATTTGCTAAATCTGGCAACCTTATTGATAGGCTTTTGATAGGTTCTCCTTTTGTATTTTGTAAAGTTCTGTATGAAAATGCCTGCCTCTCCCAGCTAAGCTAGAATTTTAGGCAGGTGACAGTATAATACCTGAGACATAGTGGCTATGGCGATTGTAGTGAGTTTCCCAAGTGGAAGATGAAACTCACATGAACTAAGCCATGGAGATACCTTGCCGCGCAGTGGAATCGCCCAGGGAGCTTTAACAAGGTGAAGGTTTCTGCCCCCAGAAATCCTTACTTACAAGGTCTGGGATATAGCCTGGGTTTTATAAAAGAGCTCCAAGTAAGAAATAAAGTGTCAGTGAGTTACTTGATTTGGGTTACCAAAGGAAACTGCTATAAAGCTCCAAAGATTTATATGTAGTCTCAAAATACAAGAGTAAGAATGGATTGGACACCCATCTTAGTATCTATAGGAGTGACCCCTCCCCACTCCCTCCCCACCTCCCTCCGGAGCTCCCTTCTTTCTTTCTTTCTTTCTTTTCTTTCCTTCTTCTTTTTCTTTTTCTTCCTTTCCCTTTTTCTTTCTTCTTTCTTTCTTTTCTCTCTCTTTCTTTCCTTCTCTGTCTCTCCTCTTTTTCTTTTTTTCTTTTCTTTCTTAGTATCTACTAGAGTGATTCTTTCTTTTCTTTCTTTCCTCTCTTTCTCTCTCTTTCTTTCCTTCTCTGTCTCTCCTCTTTCTTTTCTTCTCTTTCTTTTTTTCTTTCCTTTTTAGTATCTACTGGAGTGAATTATTCTTTCTTTTTCTTTCTTTCTATCTTTTCTTTCCCCTTCCTTCCTTTTTTCCTTCTTTCCTTCCTTTTTTCTTTCTTTTCTTTTTCTCATGCAAATCACTAAAAGCATTAGGTTACTCTCATCCAATACAAGTTATTCTCAAACCTGTCTGCAGGTTAGAATCACCTAAGGTATTTTAAAAAGAGACTGCTGCCAAGACCCCATGCCCAGATATTCTTACTTAGTTCATCTAGTGTGGATCCCAGGCATGGATGTTTTAAAAATCTCTCCAGGTGATTTTTAGCGTGCAGCCCAAGCTGAGAAGCGCTTCACAGAACAATGGCTGTCAGACCTCAGTGCGCATCGGAACCCTGTGGGGAGTTTTTTGAACATGCAGGCTCTTGCCTTCCCTATCCACTCACCACCACCACCACCACCAATGAGGCCCAAGAATCTACACCTTTAACTGGATGATTCTGAGACAGGCCACACTTGAAGAAGGGCAGCCTCAGCTGTGGGCTCCTCTGATACAGAAGTCTCCGTCAGCCCAGCACTGCCTTCCCAAGGCTCCATAGAGCGTGCAGGAGTACCTGCATCCAATCTATCCGGGTGCTGGGGTGGCCGCCAATATTATCTGTGGCCCAAATAAGAAAACCAAGGATTCAAGCCAATTCCTCCTGCATTGTCCTCCTCCCTGCAATTCAGACACGTGGGGCCAGTTTAGGAGCACTTCCGTAAAACAGACTTTTATTGAAAAAGACTATAGCAAATCATACTGAGGTGAATGAAGACAGTGAAATGAAGGAGAAGGCAGGTCCTCTTTATGTTTTTGCAGCTGTTTCAAGGGGCTTGGGGTTTTCTACCTAGGTTAAAGATTGGGTAATACACAGCTGGAGCCATGGACATTAATGTATGTTTATCACACACAAGAACGACGTTGCATCATGTGATTACAGCTGGGCCTGTGCTGCTTCTACACCTCCCTCGCCCTGACACTTCCACCAGGTTGTCCCTCACCTCTGTCTCTGCTTTTATCCTCTTACTGTTCCTTTCAGGACCAGCAGAAATATCAGCTTCCCAGGAATCCTTCTGTGGATGTCTGCAGCAAGAAATAGCTTCTCTGATCACTGTAGCACTTGGTTCTTTAATATCTTTATCTTGCTCTACCTTGTTATATTTTTCTTGTGAACTTAAAATTCCCTGTGAGGATGTAAACCTTTGAAGGTATGTCTCATATCTCTGAACCTCTTTAAAATGCCTAGCATCACTGTGTGGGTGCCAATTGCTTGTGTATTGAATTAAATTGTTTTTGTTAACATCGCAAGCGTGTAACTTATTAAGAATCTAAGAAAGTCACTGGGTTTCCAGTTATATGGAGAGAAACGGGTAACAAGAGAATACAAGAATACTGAAGGTCAAGGTGGAAGGAAAACCCTAACACCTCTTCATATTTAGAAAACCACTGTGTTTTCTAGGCATAAAAACAAATGCAATTTCTGAATTATTTTGGAGTTAACTGCGTATGATCATGAAGAATAATTTACAAATTTTATTTTCAGTGGCAGTGAAAGATCTTTCTGTCTGAGCTAAAATATCTTGCCTTTTTTCAGAGGTTTATCTTACTTTGAATCAGAACCTACTCTTCCAGTCACTAAGAAAAGAGAACTGTGAGAATCTCCTAAGTGTACTTACATCCCGTGATCACCTGTGCTCACCAGCCCTTCTGCTGATTATCCATCATGTGGCCTAGGTCCTGAAGTCTCTTCTTTTCTCTTACAAGAATGCAGACTCTGGATCCCAAAGGCCCTGTTTGAATTCTTGCTGTGACATTTGTTAGCTCCATGACCTCGAGTAAGTCATTCAGCTTCCTTGGGCCTCACTTTCTTTCTCTGGATGAGGATAATGGTGGTATCTACCTCACAGGAATGTTGTGAGGATTACAGGAGTTGGCACATGGAAAACAAAGTACTGCCTGATGTACTAAGTGCCTCTCCTCGGTAACTGATCACCAATGTACCATGGTCATAGAAAACTAGACATTTTTTCTTATTAGGCAGTGATCCTCTCTCTCTCTTCCTTTCCCTGACCCCCTCCCTTCGGTTAGTCTTGTATATAAAACAGCATACAAACACTAAAGCAAAGATCAGAGGAGAAATTAGCAACACAATGTTAGCAAGGTTGCTAACAAATGGGCATTTGTATACTCTTCTGGTGTGACTGTGCCAATATTTCTGGAAAGCAAATTGGCAATATATTAGAAGGGTCTTAATATCAAAACCTGATGATTTAGAAATGTTATATCTGGAAACCAATCCTAGGAAAAAATCCAGAGATATGGACAGAGATGTATGCACAAAGATGCCCATTACAGTGTTACTTTTAACAATGAAATTGGAAATTACTTAAACATCCAACACTAGGAAAATATCAAACACATTATGGTTTATTCAGAGGATAGAACATTATGGAGCCATGGAAAAGTTTATTTATGACAAATGTTAACTCCATGAAGAAATCCTTGTAAATATACTGTTCAGTACATGTAATAGGAAATAAAAATATTTATATAGAAAATGATTCAACCACAGAACAATGATAGGCACAGAAAAGCATTAGGAAAAATAGATGAAATATTTCTAGGTGGCAGAATTATAGGAAATGTTTACTTCTTTGTAATTTATATATTGTTTAACAAATACAATGCCAGTAGGATTTTTAAAAATCACTTGAGGGAAGAAGTAAACACAGAATATGGGATCCAAATTAGTTCATTACCACTCTATGGTTATTTCAAAACACTTGTAAAAAACATTGAGAAAAGCTTTGGAGATTAAACTGTCTCTATCTGGCACAGGGTATCAGCATATTTTGTTCAATAATGTATCTTATTTATAACATCTCCTTTCTCTCTTATAGGCTAAGAACAGTTCATAAAAAGGAAAATTAAGCCAAAATCACACACACACACACACACACACACACACACACACATATGCACGCATGCTCACACACATACACACGCACCCTTAGCCTGCTCTAAAGCATAATAAGGAGACAGGAAAATAATGAGGAACTCAAACTTGTGCCCGTTTTTAAAAGCTACTTATTGGGAGACTGTTTCTATCACACTTCTAACCAGGGGTGCTAATGTTTAAATGCCCATAAAGGATCCATAAAGCCCTGCGTGGGTTAAAATGAGATACGATGCTGCACAACATTCTGTGTACAGGAAACTGTATACAAGAATGTGAGGGTATACACGAATGTGAGGGTAAACAAGGACAGACTTGTGCCTCGGGTGTGTGAAAGGCATCATGAGCTGGCCTGGGAAAGGGGAGAAGAAGCATGAAGCATGTCTTGACCTGCTGTTGTTGCCAGAGCCACTGTGAGGCTTCCGTACTTAGCATAATTCTACATGAATGCCAACATGTCTTCAATCTAACTTTCAGCCAGCGAGGTGATAGGTGATAGATGTCCACCATGGGAGGATTTGGAGAGAAGGGGGCGTTCCCTAAACTGCTCCTACTCTGGCGCAGTAATACCCACAGGGAAGCTTTGCCCCACATGTTTTTGATGGTTTATTCCCAAGAATTACTAGTGTTTTTCCCTCATTGATGAATGAGAAACAAAACACTCTCAAATGCAGTAAGAGGGAAGAAAATCTTTGCTATCCTTTGTGGAAAGGCAGCAGCAGTCCAGGAGTTCTCGATACAAAAGAAAAAGATGGGGTTTAGTGGACAGGATTAAATGACCCCATCCATCAAAAACAGAAAGTGAGCATCATAAATCCCTGAACAATCCCAGAAGGCATCTGATGTACCCCCGCCATCCATCTTGGCATGTCGGCGAGGAACAGGTGGGATTCTCTCACTGTCTCCTCTCCTGAGTGGTGCAGAGTCCAACAACAGCCCAGCATGCAAACGGGCGGAACATCGCCCCTTAAGAGGCCAACAGACAGAACACTTAACACACCAGATCCTGAGAAGGCCTGGAGAGCACAATGATTGATTTGGTCATTTTGTTTAGAGAAACAAAACCATTCTAAGCTGTTGTGTAGCATTCGTTAGGACAGAAACCACATCTAGGAGTCCATGGAGTGAACCTGTCCTCAGATATGCTTTGTTTGACTATTACCTGCTTAAAAAAAACCCAAAAACCAAAAAAACAAACAAATAAAAAAATACACATTCATACGACCTGAAGACATTTTAAAATGAGAAAATTTCATGTGAAAATTGATCTCTGGGCCAGGTGCTGTGGCTTGCACCTGTAATCCCAGCACTTTGGGAGGCCGAGGCAGGCGGATCACTTGAGGCCAGCGTGACCAACACTGTGAAACCCCGTCTCTACTAAAAATACAAAAATTAGCCAGGTATGGTGGCGCCCGCCTGTAATCCCAGCTACCAGAGAGGCTGAGGCATGAGAATTGCTTGAACCTGGGAGGCGGATGTTGCAAGTAAACTGAGATGGTGCCACTGCACTCCAGCCTGGGTGACAAGACCCCATCTCAAAACAGACAAAAAAAGAACCACCATAGATTTCTGGCTTCTTTTAAAAAATTAATAAAACAAACAATCCAGTACAATGGTCCACATTTGTCAGTAAACACTAATAAGCTACTATCCTCAGAGAAGGCATGCAGCATTCCATTTGATACAACCCCCAGGAGCCCACTGCACTAATTTATATATTTGCCTGCCCCTTTAATCGGCTTTGACTTTTCAATCCATGAATCACACATCACACAAGGAAATATAATAACTAAATATTTCACTTTCGCCAGCTTGTAGAAAGGATTTACAGACATTTTCTTTCTTCCCTTTCTTTGAACTTTACTGCCAAAAATAATCAACCAATAAAATTTTAATGTTTTAAAAGAAACAAAAATCATATTTAGTTAGAGACACTTGGCATACGATTTTACCTTTGTTGTGTTGTTGTACTAATGAGTCCATCTGAGTTCTCTTTGGAATGAATACAATAATTCATCTGGGGGTAGGGGGAGAGAACGAAAGGTAGGAGGTTTATCTTATTCTCTAGAAAATATTCACCTGAATCCCGAATCTCCCTAAAGACAAGCAGAATTAGGGAGAAGCAGCATATCTATGGAAATGCAAAATTTCCCTGTCATAAAAATAAATTCTAAAAGATAAATTTTCAGCTTCAACATATAATGAAGTTATAGCTCTTTGACAAATGATGTTCTGTGTTGTCATGACAACTGGGCCTGTTAGAGGTGTGCATACAGAGGCCTGCCCATAAATCAGCATGTTTTAGGAAGGGGTTAAAACAAACATTTCTAGACTTTTCCCCAGATGTAATGCCAAAAATGTAATTATAGACATTTGTATCAGTCTGCCATAAAGAATGACAGCTCCAATTCTGTAAAATGTTAATTAAAAAGTCTATTAAATCCATGTCCCTCTGAGAGAAATTAATATCACACCTAAGGTTGGGAGTCAACGCGACTCAATGGCTGTGAAAATTGGAATGGCAAAGTCCGAAAGGAAGGCTTAAAAGCAGCTCGAATCTATAAGCTGCTAGTTAAGGGTTTGGACTAGATTCCGACTCTCAAGAGAAGAAATGTTGAGGGAAAAAGGGCAATGCTCAGAGCCTTTCTAGAAGCTTGAGAGAACACGAAACTGTAATCAAAGGTATGGGGCTTAGGTTTGCAAGGGAGAAGCTGATAGACTGAGGTTAGCTCAGCTGAAAACACAGAGGTGAAACAACTAGGAATCATTAAATCCAGGAGGGCATAGACACAAGCAGTAAGCATTAGCAGCTTGCAATGAAGTCAGGAAAAAAGAGCATTAGCGTAAAATCAGACATTTGAAAAACGTTTCTTAAGGCAAAGGTCATGAGATTCCACCCCAAGGGTTACAGATTGGCAGCCTACAGGCTCAATTGAGTCAAAAGGCTAGTTTTGTCTGGCCTGCACAGTGTTCTTTAAAAACGTACATTGTTTGCCAACATTTAAAAATCAGGAGATTTCACATAACCTCTGGCTTCTTCTCTTTAAAAAGCAGATGATTTGGCAGCAACAAGCCCTGGATTCCCACGTGGCACCCAGAGCTGGAGTTGCGCTCAGAGAACATAAGCTCCATGAAGACAGTACTTGCCTTGCTCACCCAAGTGGCCCCAGCACTTGGCACAGTCCAAGGCATGCAGAAGGGTTAAATGCATGGTTGAATGAGCCAGTGAGTATCAGCTGCCCTGTTTAAATAAGACACACACTCCCCGAGGGGTTGCCCCTCTCTCCTCCCTTTAACTGTTACTTGCCTGGCACCACCTTGCTCTGTGCTTTAAGTTTTTTTCTTTAGTTGGGACACCTCACACTGCCTCTTGATATTAGTTCCCCATAGAATTCAGTCTGATGACCACCTCTGTGGACTACTGAAGGGAATGATAATGCAATGGTATTCTTTAAGGATTATAAAGACCAGTCTAAATAGGAGCTTCCTTTAAAGTCTGGCATCACCATCATCATCATTCACCCTGCAGGCAGGACAGTGCACAAGAGGACCTGCCAAACTCCCTTCTGTTGCTTGGAACAAAGCAAATACTTCTGATAGGCTTCAGATCTGAACACTTGTTTATTCATTCAACAAACACAAAACTTCTTCTAAGTGTTTTTATGACTAAAAGTCATATGATATGTCTCTTTCACCTTGATGTCCAGAGATTTAAATTTTTATTAAATGAAGACAATAATTATATTGTGAATCTACTAAGTACTAGATACATGCATTATTAACTTATTCTCGCAGTCTATGTGGTGGAAATTAGTATCCCTCTTTTACAGAAAAGGAAAAACTGAGACTTAGTGAGGTTAGGGGATATGTCCACATCACGGGCCAAACAGGGATTGGAACTCAGATCTTCTTGGCATCTACATCATGTACCTTCCATTGTGCTATCAACCTCTCAGTTCAACTCTGTTCTCCAGGTAGTGGGTTACATGGTGGCCTGTAAAAAGGATATGTCCAATCCTAACCCCTGAAACCTGTGACAGCGATCTTACCTGGAAATAAGGGTCTTCGTGAATGTTATTAAAAATCACTGAGATGAGATTATCCTGGATTTAGGGTAGGCTCTAAATCTAGTGACAATTTCTGTAAGGGGAAGACAGGACACGGAGACTCAGGGAGAAGGTGAGCTGAAGGCAGATGCAGTGGCTGGAGTGATACAGCTACAAGCCAAAGGATGCTGAGAATTGCCCCCAGAAACTAAGAGAGACCCTCAGGTCCTCCAAAAGGAACCTACCCTGTCAACACCTCACTTTCAAACTTCTGGACTCCACAACAATGAGGATAAATTTCTGTTGTTGTAAACCATCACGTTTGTGGTAACTCATTATGGCACCCCCTGGTTCACATCTTGAGGAAGTTCCCCAGAGATATTGGCTTCTGCTGTCCATGGATGGGGGGTGGAATTTAGTTTCATTCAGAATCCTAAAGCTTTACTGATCTTCTCTGCCTCAGAAGCTCCCTATTTCTGATTGAGCCTTTCACTATGAGGTACCACATAGCTTTACTCAGAACCATTCGCACATCTCAACAAAAGCGAACTCAGCTGAGAATCACATCTTTTTCATTTGTTTCTTTGAAAGCACAGTAGCACCTTTGACAGGAGTGGCATGTGGTCTAATGCTTTGGAGCAATCCAGTTTAATGCAGCAACAGCAGACCCAAGCTCCTCTCACCAGATGAACACTATGGCACAATTATTAATACGGGAGTATAGGAAAGAAGGTGCCATTCTGTGTGCAGCATTCTGAGGCAGCGTCTAGGTGCATGGGAAGATAGGTAACAATCATGATAATCATTGTTAGGGTCATTGCCACCATTACTGAATGCCATGCTGTCTGAATGACTTGCCAGACTTTTTTTCCACTTAAGTCTCCTAGTCACTCCACCCTTGTTTTAATGAGGATGAATCTGAGACTTGGAGAGTTAAGTACCAAGTTCAAGGTCGCCCAATCAATAAGTTGAGGGTGGTGGCGGGAAGAGGGTCAAACCAAGTGGAGTAGGCAGCTTGAGGAAGTGGACCAGAGGCGGGGGGTGGGGAAACATGGCTGGAGCGACAGTGTCCTGAACTTGGAATGCTCTTTGGAGAAGGTTGGACTTAATCTACTCAGCTGTGCAAGTTGCCTAAGGCTCAAGCCTGCATCTTGGGAAGATAATGTGGGACTCAGGGAGTGGAAGCATAGTGAGAAGGGAGAGAGAAGACCAGCTTGCTCTTCTCAACTACAGAGGGCCTGGAGGACGGTGGAGGGGGTGGGGGTACACAAAATGGATAGGTTTGAAAGGTTTGGGGGAGGAAGACTTGGCTTGCTTTTGGAACCACATTCAATAGCCTAGGGAGAGGAAAGCTGTCCTGGGTAATTCAGGAGTTGGAAAGATGAGCAAACTGTCCACCACAGCAGAAGGGACAGGGCAGGTGTGTCTGGGCACATAATGAACTCAGTTAAAAAAGTAAAATAAAATAAAACTGATCTTTTTGCCTCTGGAACCCACAAAATCCAGAGGTGTTTGGTTAGCAGATGGTGATGTAGCTTCTGCCTTTTCTCTTCAGATCTCATAGATTTCCTTCAAGGGAAATTGGTTGGATTTTAGAGGGTGTATCTCCAAATGAAATCCATGAATAGCTTTAAGCTCTCCAAAGGAAACAGCCTATATTCTGTGGCACTGTGATGCAAGATGTAGAAACTGCTGGCCTATTTCCCCAAAAGGCCCACCCTTCCAGCAGCAGGACAAGTGTGTCTCATAGACCCAGAACTCACCGGGACACAGAGCACCCAGAAACACTGTCTGTATTGCAGGTAAGAAATTGCCAAACTTAGCAAGAGAAATGTAGAACTGAGAGTCTCCTCAGCCTCCCTGGGGAGCCCACTTGGGCTGCCTACAGGGTTGGGGGCTCCAGAGCCCCTTTCTTGCTCCTGTTGGGCTGCCCCACCTCCTCTGAATAGCCATGCCACCCTCACTCCATGCATTACTAGAGAAAAAGAAGAGTTAGTAGCCCAGGGCCAACATACCAACTGGCCAGGGTCTAAGATGATCTGAACTCTGCATGCTGATCTCAGTAAGAAGCAGGTGGAAAGGGTGCCAACAAGCACTGGCCACAGAGTCAAAAGATTCGTTTCTGAATTCTGGCTCAGCCTGTCAACTAGGGAGAGCCACAGATCGCTGGTGGTGGGGCGTGAGGGATCTCTCAGAACCACTGTTACTGCCATTGTGTGTCCTGCAGTGGCAACATCCAGCACCTGTGTCACTTTTCTGGAGGACTTCCCTTGAGCTATTGGAGCCCATTTTTGCCTGTTGCAACCTCAGCTAATGACTGACAGGTGCACATATATGAAAGCCCAGCTCCCTAAGCTCAGGGTGTGACAACTCTGAGTGGCAACTTAAATGACTGAACTTCAATGGCTGAAACCACCTCCACAAGGCTTTGGCTCAAATCATACTCTTGCTTAGCTCCTCCCCCACTGTCCTGATTCCCGGTTCCTGTCCCAGGCACACCCTTAATAAATTACTTGCACGTGAAACCTCATCTCAGCGTCCGCTTCCAGGAAGCCTGACTTAAGACAAGGACCTACTCAGGGCTGTTGTCAAGGAACCCCTTCTGAAAGCTATGAGCAGAATGTCCAGCAGGAGAGTCACAAACAGCAACATTTGGCATCAACACTTGTTGTGTTTGGCTCATAGAGACCTTAAAAAATGTGAAGGGTCTTGCCAACATTTAAAAACTGGAAAATTTCACATAAAAACCCGGATCTCCCCTTGTCTTAAAAAAAAAATCAGAAGAGTTGGGCACACTAGGTTTTCATTCCTGCACGCCAACATGGGCTGGGCTAGGGGCAGCCCTACCCTGTGCACAGGGCATTCCCCTCCATCCCAGTTACTCACGCCCAGGACTGTCCCAACTTGTAGTCATTTGAATCAGGAACCTATGGTCTAGCACATAGAAAGTACTCAATAAAGTTGGTTGAATCTGAATAAGGTCTCATTTTCCTTGAAAACAATTCAATGCAAGGGCTGCTGAAGTCCAGGGGTGAGTAATTGTGTAAGAGGATGCATCTCTCTGTACCACTCTGACTCTGTCCTCATGCCTGGCAAGGCATTGATGTACACTTCCATAAACACTCTTCTGAAAGAATATGAATCAATAACAAGAGCTGTCATGATAGGAAATTTGTTTGATGGGGGACACTACATAAAATGAAATAAAATCACTCGTGGTTTTAGTATGTAGGTGAGAAAAACAAAAACAGGTCTTAGTTTCAGATGTTGTTTTATGTTGCCATAAATAAAAGGATGGCTACAGCTCAAAAATTACATTTTAACATTTCAAAATGTTGACTTGCCCAACCTGGGTACTTTTTAAAAAAATAATGATTGTAGTAGAAGCCCTTTTAACCAACAAAATGACCTACTGGTCATTTAAGGAAGGGGAGGTTCCGTAAGCACTCAACCTAGATATTCAGCCAGGAGTGTCCAGGGTGCTGTGCAGGTTGGTCATTGTGTTTCACAGAGAGATGGCAAGCAGCAATTAATGAGCACATCTGTTAAGTGGAGCTCAGATAAGACAGTGTCTACTGTTGAGAATGCACCTTGCAGACCTTCAAGGACAGGGGACATAGTTGACCAAGGGTATCAAACACTGAGCTCGGGAATTTATCACCTCATTTGCACAGAGGCCAAGCTCCAGAGCCAATGACTGAGAGTGGTGGGAATACAAAGGCAGAACCCTCCTGGGAGACAAGGAAGTCTTCTGAAGGCTGATTTGGCTCAAAGACTTCCCAGCAGCCTCGCCAATAACTCCCTAGAGTGAACAACAGTCGAGGGTGCTTGACCTAAGCCTCCGTCCATCTCTTATTCACCCACAGTCCTGCTCGCATTGCAGTCTGATGCTCTTGGAGACCCTTGCTCTCCAATTCCCTTCCCTGCTTCTCTCACCCAGGAGTTTCTCGTAATAAAAATCTTTGCAGCTTTAATCCCATCTTGGTGTCTGCTTCTGAGAGGACACATTCTGCACTGGAAAATTCCTACTGCCCACATTTGGAAAAATCTGTCTATTCTACCCAATAAATCAAGGCTCCCAATTTCTGTGTATTCCTATGAATCTAAAGGAAAAAGCACTTACAAAGAAACCTAAGATGAGTGGGCTTTGAGGAATTGAGTATCAGAGTAAGAGAAAGGGAAAAAGAAAAAGAAGAAGGCTTCAGGGGGAGGAGGGAGGTCAAGAGAAAAGAAGGTGACAACTTCTTTGTTTTTCTTCCACTTGGACAATTTTCTAAGAATATGGGCATGGAGACCCCTGAAATAGCCTATTCACATCACTAGAAACAAACTCCCTGAGACTTCATGCATTACTTGTCTTGCTCCAGAATTCCAAATGCTAAATTGCTATTTGGACATGAAATTTATCATCCCCCAGGACTGCTGGCCAAGAAGTCCTTCGTGGTGACAATGACAACCACAGGTTGTCACTCTCTGTATCCCACACCTCAACATTTCTAGATTTTCATTTTGTTGAAAGGCAGAAAAAGGGAAGTAAATTGGCTTATGAAATATGTAAAATGCACCTCATAACCAAGAAAAGAAAGAACACAAAAATTCACACACATTCTCTCTTCTCTCTGTCTCTCTGTCTCTCTCTCTCTCTCTCTCCTCTCTCTCTCTCTCTCTCTGCTAAGAGAGTTAACATTATAAGGAAACCTTCAGGCTGGTTATTTTATAATTCACAGCAAAATAAAAAAAGGAGACAAAATCAGCAGCATCATTTATAAACCCTGGAAAATGGAAGTTTCCAAGCTGTCATAAATAAGGATGGAAGCATTTGCCAAGTCAGAAATTTTGCCAAGTTTGAAATCCACTCAATCCTTACATCTTGGAGCTCAGAACGGAACACCAACCTTTTGGGATTTGTAATCATTTCTTCTCAGCAAAACTTCTTGCTATTTATAAGGAAGTAAAAACAAAGAGCAAAAAATACAACATGGAAAGTTTTTTAAGAAGAGCTGGGAGTGTTATAGCACAGTGAGCACTGAGGAGGTGATAATGGTAAATGGTGTATGTACTGGGATTAGATTCCCATTTAATCAAATAGAGCTGAAAGTACACGGTATTCCTATTCCATAGGGGTGTGTGTGTGTGTGTGTGTGTGTTTGTGTATGTGTGTGTAAATTCTGGCGCCCTTTCTTTACTTGAGCCTTTCTCTTTCTTTCTCTTGCACACACACATAAACACACAAGCTAAGTACATTCCACCCAACCAATTTGAAAATTTTAAAGTGTGAAAATTAAAGAAAAGACAAAGCATATTTATGGTGTTTGTCTTGAGTAAAAAGAGTATCGGAAGAAAAAGAAGAAAATGATTTTTAAAAAACAGATGAAAGGGAAAGAAAAAAAGAGAAAACAGGTTACAAGGGTAGGGATACCTTATGCATTTACACCAAGTCAAGAAGAATTGCAGCCACCAAAATGAAGAACAGAGTTCTTATGGCTAGCTCAGAACTTGCAGCCCAGAGACACCCAAGATACAAAGGAAAACCACTGGCCTCAGAGAAACAACGCCAGAAGCAGGGATCTTACAGGAAGACAAATCTGATGTGTGTGACCTTGGAAAAGTCATTTAACTTTCTATGCCATTGTTCTCTTATTATGGGCAGCAATGGTATCAATATTATAGACATTATCATTAGGCCATAGCCCATAAGGCCAAAGATGGAGTCGGCTTGGTTTGTGGAGGTACCTCCCAGCGCCTAGCTCACTGGCCGACATATACACTTGATCCTTGAACAACACAGGTTGGAACTGCTTAAGTCCACTTATATACACATTTGTTTCAATCAATATATTGGAATTTTTTAGGAGATTTGAAACAATTTGAAAAAATTAACAGTTGAACCTTGTAACCTAGACTTATTGAAAAAATTAAAAGTTAAATATGTCACGAATGCATAAAATATATGTAGATACTAGTCTATGTATTAACCAACTGTTTATGGAATTAGTAAGACTTCTGGTCAAAAGCAAGCCATTGGCCAGGCATGGTGGCCTGCACCTGTAATCCCAGCACTTTGGGAGGCCGAGGCAGGCAGATCACTTGAGGTTGGGAGTTCAAGATCAGCCTGGCCAACCTGGTGAAACACCATCTCTATTAAAAATACAAAAATTAGCTGGGCATGGTGGTGCATGCCTGTAGTCCCAGCTACTAGGGAGGCTGAGGCAGGAGAATCGTTTGAACCTAGGAGGCGGAGGTTGCAATGAGCAGAGATCACACCACTGCATTCCAGCCTGGGCAACAGAGTGAGACTCTGTCTCAAAAAAAAAAAGAAAAAAAAAGCAAGAAAAAAGTAAGCTATGAGTAGTTAAGTTTTGGGGCAGTCAAAAATTATACTCATATTTTCAACTGTGCAGGGAATTGGTGCCCTTAATCCCCACATTGTTAAAGGGTCAACTGTAATTGACACTTAATAAATATTTACTAGAGTAAGAAGAGATTTGATGGAAGATAAAATGAGATCATATATTAAAGAATATAACATATGTCTCAGAGTTTTGTCAAGGAAAAATAATTCACCCCATATGGTTCAAATGAAGAGATATATTTTAGGGCCACACAGAGAGATGTGGGCGGGGTAGAGAAACAAACAGGAAATAGGCACTCAGAGACTGACAACAGTGGGAAGCCCTTACCAACTCCAGGGATGGAGATTCAGGAGGGGAAAATAGCTTTGCTGGATCCCAGGGAGAAGCTGGAACCACAGAGAAGGCGCCATTCTGCAGGACTCCAGATAGGGAGGACTGAGCCTGTTTAAGGCTGGCACCTCCACAGGGGGAACACAGCAGACATACCCTGAACGTCTCCTCTACCTGAGACCTGCCAGTGCACCCTACAGAGTCAGACGCCCTGAGAAGCCAGCAGGAGACCTGCATGTAATTAGACGTGACATTCAATCCAACAGAGTTGAGTCCAGGGTGATGGAGAGGTAATCAATCAACCTCCCCAAGACCCAGGAGCCTGGAGTAAACGCAAAGAGGAAAATCTGCCTTGAGAGCAGTCTTTGAAAAACCTGGAAGCTCCCTCAGAAGCTGTGTCCCAGTTCAGGTGACAAACCGAGAACTCCCCACAGAAGGTAAAACAGGGCTGGCGACTCTGTACTTCCTACCCCTACTAAAGGGGCTTGAGGTGAAATTGCGTGAATTTACTTGAGGCTGAATTAAAATCCTTAAAGCAAACAGCCGTGGCCTATGTTTTTATATAATAATTCAGCACGACTGATTACAGCATGACGAGAATTATTAAAAAGAGATGGAAACGTGGTTAATAAACACAAAAGAGGTTTCTCCTTTCCTTCTTGGCGACAGGTTAAAAATTTTAAAGAAGTGAGGGAGGGAACTTTCTGTTCAATAATTTATGGTCAGGCAGAGATTTTAACTCAGTAAACACAGGCTCCAGGGTCTTGTAGCGTGTGAGATGGGGCTTGACCAAATGACTGGAAAATTAGCATGTGCCCTTGGCAGTCTCTCTCAGTTACTGGCTGCCAGACGGGACATTTGAGGACAGGCACATCGAAGTGACCAAGCTGCTCCAATGCTGCTCTGCCTCTGGGTGTCTGAAAGGCAAGGAACAGCGCAGGCATTTTTCACCACCTTGTTCTGACGTCTGGATTCTGTTCATGGAGGTGGCAGGATGTGTCCTCAACACCCCTTCCCACCAGGCCCTTTCCACTTGCAAGGTTTCCCTCAAGTTCACTCATCGGAGAGTAGGGACTACTCCAAAAGAATGGGAAGTACTAAAGTTCAAGAGTGATGAGAAAATTCACCTGAAGGCAATCAAAAACAGCAAATCCATCTTCAGTTACAACGGACAAAGCAAACATGCTCTGGTTTTTTCATTAACTAATTAGCAGTGAATAGAGACTTGATGCAACTTCTCTTTTTCACAAGGTAAAATTTAAAATGCATGTGCCAATTTCACTACTGTGCCACATACTTGCAAGTCAAGATCTGCAAAGGATTTGTTCATGGCACAAATACCTGAGGACTTGCTGAGATCAAAGGGTGCCTCTCCAGTGACTTCAGTTAACTTCACAATTCTACTTTGCTACAACAATAACACAACTCCCAGTGCTAGTAGGAGTGGCCACTGGGCACTTGCATGAACCTTAGCATTGCCACCACCTTTCAAATTGTGCCCTAGACACCTGGCTGGCCTCACTCTAGCTCCAGCCCAGTTCAAGAATCCAGTTCACATCGGGAGCACCAGCTTTACAGCCGGCCTGCCTGAATTCAAATCCTAGTTTTAACTTGTTAACTAGGTAACCTGAGGCAAGTCCCTCATGGGTTCCATTCCTCAGTTTCCTAATCTTTAAAATATAGGCAATATTAGCTTTGGCCTCATAAGGTTGTTGGGAGGATCATGAAGCACTTAAGTTTGAAGTCAATGCCTGTCACCTATCATTACCTCTTAGGTCCTGTGGTAGAGCTCACTAAAGGATGTGTTAGGAAAGGTGGTAACAACAGTAAAATTGTCCTAAATTAAGTGCTAGAAAAACATCAATGCCACTCACTTAAAAAGATTTAATGATAAGAAAAAAAGTGCAAATTATGAAGTATTTTTAAGAACATGAAATTTTTGACTTCAAACATGAAGTCGTTCCAACTAGGCCAATCATGTGTGGCCTCCTAGAGCTATTACCAGAAACGACTTCAGGAAGGAAAAGAATAATCTAGTTATTCATAACTCATTGCCTGTGAATACTTGTTTCTAAGTCTTGAGGGAACTTGAAACTATCTTTTCTTTGAAACAATCTTTTGGCTAAGTTGTTACTTACATTCTTAGCCAAAGATTTTTCAATAGCTAATTCAAAAATTAAAGTTAATGCAGTCCCTGTTGAAATGATAAAAAGAATTCCGAATTAATAAAATGAGAACTAGTGAGGCCAGCTGTATTCACTTGAAGACATTCAGAGCTATTTCTCCAAGAATTTGCAAATGACAGACCATCATTCGAACTCATGGAACTGTTAGGATACTGGCCAAATAAATCAGATCCTCTTATTTTATCAAAATAAAACTTGAGGCAGAATCAGTGTGTACAAATTGGCTTTGATAGAGAGAAGAATTCAAGAGCAGGATCCTAATAACTCCTGAAACAATTTCAAAGTAGTCTTCACAGGTTGGGCCACACCCAGGATGGCCCAGTGAGTGAAGTTTCCTTTCATTTCGTTTCCATTATTTGCAACCACACAATCTGCATATGACCAAGATATGCAAGTGGGTTTGTAATTCTTGGACATTTACTGAGGTACACCCAACAACCCGCCAACCAGAGCTCTTTTGAAGTATTAGCTATTAGCAATACCAAGTGTCCCACTTGCCAGGCAATGTGCTAAGGGCTTTACCTGAGCCATCTCATTTAACTCTTATAACAGCCCAGTGAGGTAAATATTGTACTATTCTTATTACCATCATCTCATTCTGCAAAGGAAGAAACAGAAGCATGGAGCAGTGAAAGAACTTTCCCAAGATTATATTGTTTGTGGACATAGCTGGGATTCAAACCTGCATAGTCTGCGACAAACACCTGCCACTCCAAATTATCATGTGACCTTCGGATGTTAGATGCAACCTGTTCTCAGTTCAATAAATGGAGAAGGGAGTTTGGAAAAAGCACAAGTCACTAACTCTGAACACTGGGGGTTTTTTTTGCTTTGTTTTTTTTTTTTTTTTTTTTTTTTTTTTGAGATGGAATCTTGTGGTGTCACCCAGGCTGGAGTGCAATGGCGCAATCTTGGCTCACTGCAACCTGCGCCTCCTGGGTTCAAATAATTCTCCTGCCTCAGTCTCCCAAGTAGGTGGGATTACAAGCACCTGCCACCAGGCCCAGCTAATTTTTGTATTTTTAGTAGAGACAGGGTTTCCCCATGTTGGCCAGGCTGGTCTTGAAATCTTGACCTCATGATCTGCCCGCCTTGGCCTCCGAAAGTGCTGGGATTATAGGTGTGAGCCGCCACACCCAGCCCAACACTGGGCTTTTAAAAGAGGGGCAGTATACTTGACAAAGCATGAGGTCACACTAGATTAGTTTTTCCAATCCCTAAGTCCGATTTAGAGCAAAATCCCTTGGGTGTTAACAGTAGGGGATGGCAAGCTCAAATGAATCAGAGCCTGAGGTCCTACAAATCTCACTTTACGTCCTGTTTTCAGTGGGAAAAATGGGGCAGGAACCATGCAGCTGACCTGAGGATAGAGACAAAAGGGACATGAAGTGTGGGCACCACGCTACCAGTTATGGTCTCATGGTATCTTCCGTCTACATCCAACATGTTCCCCTCTCTCTCGCTTTCAAGCCCAAGTCATTATGTTTATATGTCCACAAAGTCATTTGGAAAAGACAAACAGAGCATTGACTATACTCTCTTGTTGTGACCTGGGTCATTTCAAGTGTTTTAAATACCAAAGGGCTTTGCCATGGAATTTAGGGTTTTAAAAAAAATTCCCATAAGCTTTTTATTTTTTAAAGGATTGCCTTTTAGCCAATGAAAATATTTCTGATGCAAGAATCAGTAAGCAATACATGGACAATTCATATTGACACAAATTTTAAAAGTCCTTTTTGGCGGGATAATTTATCACAGAATCTGAAATGGGTTTGGGACTCCCCTGAAACTCTCAGTGACATTTCTCACACTATTTCTTCTCACGTCTTCAGTTCTGAACACAACCAAGAGTACTCGGGTGACAGCACACACTTGCGGAGGTGTGAGGAAGTACACAAGATCTATAGAGAATGCAAGACACATGGAGTGAATTATCAAACTTTATTGGCTTGTTAAAAATGATTGAATTCAGCAAGTACATTTATGATCTATCCACATCGCTAAAACAGCACTAAAAATAAAATTTTTAAAAACGATTATCCATTATTTACAGAAAATGTGGGAAAAAATGGCTTTTAAACCTGGAACATTATAGGAAAAAAAAAAAAGAACACAGGGCATGAGAATGATTCACAGGCTGCCTCTGGATTACAGCAAATGGTTGAACATGAAGTGGGTGAAACTGAAGGATTTGTCTTAGGAACCTCTTGTTACTTTGCAAATGTTTATACTCAATTCACAAATGGACTGCCTTACAATAAAGGTGATTTTAAAAACTCTGTTCCTTTCTTTTTGCTTTTCACACATTTTGTTTCCCCATAAAAACCTACTGCAGTCATAGTCAGTAGTTAGGGGTGGGGGTTGGTTCAACACATTCTGGGTGCTCGTTCATGACCATGCCAAAGCTATACTGCAACACTAGTCTGAATTAAACTTAGAGTTACCTCACCATCAAAATCAGGTGGCTGGGACGTTCTTTTGCCTCTGAAGCCCAAAACTTGAAAATGGACTGACTTTAGTGGGAAATTTCCTTCTGCGACAGCCGCTTTCATGGAACTTTCCTGGGCTGGGAGTTCTGTCAACCGAATTCAGTCTGGCAGCACCCGGCAGCAAATTCAATTCATGGTCTGTCCAAGAGAGTCCTTCATCTTCTCCTATGTCTTTAGAGGAACCTGGCATGGTTTGCAGGTACTACAGGCATGTGAACATAGCAGAGCACACTTAATAGAGTGGTTATTTCTGTACTAATTTCCTTGGAGATGAGTCAGCTACGCTGCACAACTCCAGAGGCTCTGGGGACATAGACTAGATGTGACTGGCCCTGCCCACATGGCTGGATGCACCAACCCTGAGAGACCCTATATTGTATGGAATTGCTTGTCCTCACTCCAGTTGTCCCTCCACATCTGTCCCTCCATATCTGTCCAAACCTAATGGACAAAATAAGATGAAATGAACTTCTAGTATAGTATGAAGGAATCAAACTCAAACCAAGAGAGAAGTCCTAGGCAGCTAGCACCAAAATAGGTGGAGGTGTAAATCATGCAAAGGAAGAAAGCACAGGTCCTCTGTAGCATCCTGATTCCATTCTGCAATGGAGGAATAAAAAGTTGTGTGTGTTTTAATTCTGCGAAACAACCAGTGAAACAAAAATACATGCTCAGTTGGTCATGGGGTCAATGTAGAATATGAGAGAGACAGAGAGAGAGAGAGAGAGAGAGAGAGGAGAAAGAGAAGTCAGGTGCCCTAAAGGAATAAAGAGAAAAGAAGAGGAGAGAGAAAGCGGGCTTCCCTCCATCATGCTGTTTCTCGCACCTGGCGTGAAACTGGTGTTCTGTCTTGAGCTCCTCGAGTTATTTAGTCCACACACCGCTGAACAGGTGTCACCTCTGCTCTGTCTGAGGAGATGCTCCAAGCCTCAGCTATTCTGGGCCTGATTCAGGATTACTTGGAAAGTGAGAAGCCAAAAACGAACTCCTGTGTTCTGTGTTGCTGGGTGGGACTGGGATTGTTTAGTTCTTGTCCTTGCTACCTATTTCTGGAAAGAAAACCTAATGGGTCGGAAATGAAATCAGTCCCTGCTGGGAGACTGGGAGAGAAAAGCCCTGAATCAATTCTCTCTAATGTGTGTTGACATTTGTTTTTCCTGTTGTGAGATGAACCTTTCTTGGCCTCAGACTGTTGGTACTTTTGTCGTCACAGAGTCAATGTCTCGTGTGAGGATACTGGACGCGTTCCTTAGTCTAGATCAGCAGCCTGAGAGGGTCTCTGGAGGCTCCCACTGAGCCATGAGTAAATATAGTAAGATACAGGACTTGGACCACATTAAGGGCACCCATGAAAATGGGACATGTACTTTCCTATCTAAACCTGGCAGCACTTGACTGGGCCAAGAGACATGAGCGCTGCTGAAAAGAAATTGGTATCAGATACAACAGGTGGAAGGATTTGCTAGGATGTCTCTGGCTACCCGGGAGTAGGACCAACCAGAGAATGGGTTGAGGGGAGACATGGGTGCAGAATTCCCAGCAAGGGGAGACAGCTGAGGGTCACAGCATGGTGGGAATTATAGGAGAGGAGCAAAGGTAATTGACATGTTGCAGATAATTGGGTTGTTAAACTCAATTTCTTAGCTTGTGGTAACAAAGCCCTGACCAATGGCAAGGTCAGGGAGAAAGAAAAGTGAATTTGCAAAAGAAAGACAGAAGGATACAGTGAGAGAACAATGATCATGTTTTAAGACAAAAGTAACAAACTGGCAGCCCACAGACTTTTGTTGGCTTACAAAATATTTTAAAAATAACTGAGCCAACTTTTTAACAATAGGGACACTTCACACAAAATCCAGGTTTCATGTTTCTCCTAAAGAATCACAAGATTTGGAAGCCTGGGGTCCCATTCCTGTGGGGCACAGTTGGCTGCGACTGGGGACAGCAGCCCCTCTGAAAGGGCAGGCATCGGCTCATACAGGTCATTCTGTTCATTTAGGAGACTTGCCTGGCACTGCAGTGCCAGAACCTTTAGTTGGAGAGTGACAGGCCCGATTTCAGCAAAAATGCTACCTCTCCTTTTCTAATGCTGCAAAAATGCAACACATGCCATTGGGAAGCTCTAAAAAGCACATTTCTTATAGGGGAGACAGAAAGCAAAATGATGAAAAGGGGTGATCTAGAGCACAGAAAAGAGAAACTATGTTACTGATCGTGATCTTTAGGGATTAAAAAACCGAAAAGAACACGAGAATCATATGAAACAATTTTCTAATAGCCTGCTGTTTTCATCGTTCCCTAGGAGATGTCAACTGATCTTTGATATATTAAATTGCTTTATCTGTCCACTCCTCTACATTTTAAAACAAAAATCTACCTTGCAATCCTTCTAGCTGTTGGGTACAAATATTCTTCTTCTTCTTCTTTTTTTTTTTTCCGTTTTGGGTCTGGGACACTTTAAAACAGTTCTTAAACAATCCATAGCCTTTCTATGGCTCCATGGTATAACATAAAAGCTTAAAAAATTTTTTTTGTACCAAACGGCTGATTGTCAAGAACCTTTGCCTTACTGAGCTCCTGCCTGGCTCACAGCTTGAATTTCACTTTTTCTTTCAGGGTCAGGATTTCTGCTATTAGCTGGCCTCTTTGTAAATCAACACCTTTGGGAGAGATTGAAATCTAAGCAATGACAGAAACTGTCATTTAGCTGCGAATAAGAAAATGGGAATTTAGAAAATATTTGGACCTCCCCACATGGAAGGCCAGCTGGCCTTACACTCAAATGGAGTTAGAAGGAAAACTTGAGAACCGGCAGCATGTTTCTGCTTTTGAGAAACTGCCCCTCTTTAAGGCATGGGTATGAAGTAGCCAAGTGAAATGCTGTAATCCACAGGATTCTGTGAAAGGTCTGTATCAAGCAATAGCATATTTAGTGGCTAATGTAAAGGATACAGTATAAAATCATTATGGATATCCTTTTTATATCAAGTGGTGCCTAAATGGGTCCTGGTTTATTAAGATTAATGCCTTGGTTCACACAGGATTCAAAACAATGTTTCTGACTGTGTTGGACTAGTTAAAAATCTATAGAACCTTAAAGCTAAATTGCAGCCTTTGTGCGACTATTTCCAAAAAAAAAAAAAAAGTTTCCAATCCAGCTATGGTGTCTGTGTGCATGTCTAACAGTCAGAGCTGATTGTGTTTTCAAACAAAATGCTGCAGGCCTGGCTCTGAAGTCCTCCTGACAAAAAAGGAGCAGGGTGGGGTGGGATGGGGATAGCCAAACCTCTCTTCAGGACAAAGATACTGCCTGGCGCAGACCGAACACAGCATATGAAGGTCGCTGTGATGCTAAAGTGAATGAAGCAGGTGTCCATGGGTCAGACTCAGGGGGGATGCAGAAATCCATAGCTCTAAGGCTGCCCTCTCAGCAATGAAGAAGGACATTATAAAGCACATATTCATTAGCGACCTGCCACCTCTTTGCTGCTGGGGTCAGGACAAGCTTTCCTACCCATGAAAACCCAGCAGTATGACAGTATGTTGTAGGGGGACTATCCTTCTTAGAATTTCCTCTCCTGCTCACAGCAGGCCAGCCATTCTGCTCCCGGGCCTTTTCAGAGTAGAAAAGCTACAGTTCTGTAATGCAAACAGCATGAGATACTGTGGCCTTCTCACTGGGCAGACTTCTAAAAAGCAGGTGGATCGCCCAGGGCAAATAAAAAAAGGCAAGGTTATAATTTTACCATATGCATATATTCCACTCTTAGTTATTCTGAAATTGACTATGCCGAACCTAAGTCTATAGCCCCAACAAAACAGCTGTTGCTGCTTGTTCTTGGTTTTTTTTTTTTTTTCTTCCTTCTTCTTCCTTTTAAATGTTTTAAATGTTTGTTTTGTTTTGTTTTGCTGGCTAAGGAACTTTAAGGCAATCCTTAACACTGTTTGACTCTCAGACTTAAGCTAAACATTTGGACTTTTATTGACAGTGAAGGACATAACCTTTTAATAACACTACCACGTCCCCAGAGTGATGGCATATACACCCTTAACTCTTTAAGTCACTGTGTTATATATGAAAAAGTCAAACCCTCTGAATTCAGTGCTGATTATAGAAAATCGTACTAAAATATGTGTTACATGTAGATTAGACTATTTAGTGTGAACTTATACCTGTTCCCAACTTTAATTTTTTTTTTAATTTTGCAGGTCAATTTTAATAAACAGAAGCAATTAAGTCAATAAATGTCCAGTAGGGTCAAAAAACACACTTTTCAGAAGAGAAGTTCAATCCAATGGGATTTCATTTCAGTTTTGTATTTGAACTACTGTTAAGAAGAGAAGCATTAATTTAACATGTTTTCTTGAGGTGCTGCTTAGCTGCCTGAGAGTTGCCTCTGCATGGTGTTCCCCAATCACAGCTCACAATATATGCAGGCTTCATATAGTACATCCTCCAAACACTCCCCACATCTACCAGAAAACCCCAGATAAGCAGCACTTCCCGGGATAAGCCAACAGCAGTCCCAAGAGTCCAGCTTACAGGGCAGCACCAACCAACAAGCACCACAGCCCCTTTCTCTGTCTTTTCCTTTATTTCAGCTACCCATCCAGTGGGATCTTATGAAACAAAACAAAACCTAAAAGAAACACAAAATAAAACATAAGTCATGCTCAAAAGAAAAATCCATGAAAATTAACATACAAGTACAATAACTTTCAAATGAACATAATAAATAAACATCAAAAATGAGACACAACATGGAATATGCTTTAAAACATAGAGCAATATATAATAACAGAACAGAAGTTGGGGGAAAATGTGCATCTCATTATTGAGCAACTTAGTTTTAAACTTAAAACTGATTTTACATGGTACATGAAACAAGGAAAAGAAATGCAAAAGATTTCTGCATACAGCTCCACCCATAACTGTATCAGTTGTTAGCAGCTTACTTTAAGGAGGAAACATCTGTGTACAATACAAATGACCCTTGAATAATTTTTATATAAAGGTTCATGCAAAAGTAAAGCCATTACTTTCAATGGCAAAAACCATGATTACTTTTGCACCAACCTAATATTTGTCTTTATGGGTGGGGGCAATTAGTTTCAACAATACCTAACTACCCGAATCCTTTTCTTTCCCCAGCTAATTTTAGCAATTTGTTTCTAAAAGAACTGATTAGTTACTCAGCAACTGGCCCAGAGAACTGGCTAACTTTAACTGGTGAAATACTAGACAATACAAATAGCTAGATTCTTTTCTTTTTCTTTTTCTTTTTTTTATTTTTGGAGTATTGCTCTGTTGCCCAGGCGGGAGTGCAGTGGCGAGATCTCGGCTCACTGCAACCTCTGCCTACCAGGTTCAAGCGATTCTCTTGCCTCAGCCTCCCAAGTAGCTGGGATTATAGGCATGAGCCACCATGCGCAGCTAATCTTTGTATTCTTAGTAGAGGCAGGGTTTCACCATGTTGCCTAGGCTGGTCTCAAACTCCTGACCTCAAGCAATCCACCTGCCTCGGCCTCCCAAAGTGCTGGGATTACAGGCGTGAGCCACCATGCCCAGCTATTCTTTTCTAAGAATCCTAATATAAAATAATTAATTAGTTGCTTAACTTTAAGTATTATAGCAAATATCTGACACATATGGAGATGTAATATTTATTATATAACATATAATATATAGCATACAACATGCAGTGTATTGTATATGTATATATTATATCTATAAGACATATAGTATATGTATATATTACATATAATAATATATAAGTAATATGATATGTAATATCGAACATTAAGTAATCCTACTTAATTTATTAAGCACCAACCAAACAGTAGACACTGTGATAAATGTTACAAAATAAAGAAAATACAGTTCCTTGACCTCAAATACTTCATTGCTTCACAGAAAAAGAAAGATAAGTAAATAATTCGCTCAATAAATGACAGTGAATCTACTTTGTGCCAGTTCTCTTCTTAGCATTGTGCCCAAACTATCCTTTTTTATCTTCACAATAACCCTATGAGATAAGTTCTACTATTGTGACCTCTTTACTGTGAGGAAACAAAGGCCCAGAGCGGGAGGCAGCTTGCCCAAGGTCCGACAGCTAGTGTGTGATGAAGCTCAGATTCCAACTCAGAAACTCCAATGCCATAGCCAGTCAACTAGGGCAAAGTGCAAGAAGACAGTGAGCTTTCACTGAACTTGCCCATGGAAACCCAGTGGATCAGTGAAGGTTCTAGTATACATAATTCTGTGATTAATTTGCATGAATCTTTACGAGATCCATAAGTGGCAAAATAGACCATATCATAATAGAAATCTTCAAGACATTTTCAAGTTCAACTTTGGATGGCACCTCCAAGCCCAACCATGCAGACTCTCCGTCTTCCTCCACCTGGCGTCTGGTCTGCCAAGCGCTGGTGTCATCTGCCTCCAGAACTGTAACTACCACCACCAATCTGTGTCATCATTTACAACAATGCTAAAAGAGTCTACGGAGCTTAATTTCCACGGCATTTCTCCCTTCTGCCCTTCCAAAAGAACTCGGTACAGATGCCAAACATCATTTCTGGATTCAGTCACCCACAAAAGCCCTGAGAATTTAGGAAGCACTCAGTGGCACTGATTAATTCTCCTTCATATCTGTCTCCAGTCTCCTTCTAACAGTTTCGCCTCCAGGCAAACAGAAGCTGAGCTAGTTTACCAGTGCACTATAGCACGTAAAACGAGCAGGCCAAATTAACAAATCAAACTTCTTATCTTGTAAGAGGGTGGAGCTCAAATTCCTTCCCACTGAAACAATGTGAGTGTTAATATAAGGATGGCAACTTTGTCAACAAAAACAGGAGAAACTCAGTGATAGAGACAGCATGACCCCAGAATAAAAAGATTTGTTGACTCAATAACACAACGATTAAACTGCTGGCATAAAGCCTTATTTCCAATGGGTTTATGGCACAGGAACTCCAAGAGTTTACTAATCCCAGCATGTTTACAGCAGTAACTTAACCAGGCTTCTCTTTCTTTGTGTCTATTTGCTATTTTCCTGCCACAAGCCCCTCCAGGCTCACTAATTATTACAGTTGGAAACACAGCTAACTTTGCCAGATGACGGTTCTACTGGACCACTGCCATCCACTCAGGATGCAACTGCCCTGGCCCCTATTTCAATTGATGTCAAGTGTCCCTCTGCAACCTTCTTGTGCTTGCCTTTTGTGATCCATCCTTCCCCAAGAAGTAGATCTCAGCTCCACACGTCCATGCCATAAAAACAAGTGAAGCCCCCATAAAAACACATACGGCATTTTTCTTCTGAGGAAAAGCCAGCCTGTTGCAATTGTAGGCAATATGCATTCAAACTACCACTTCCACCACCCTTCACCTCAAAGAAGGCAAGTCACCCTACTCTTTCATACCCTTGATCTTGCCACACTGTGTACAGACTAAAGATATTCCACTACATATTGAAAAATTAATTTGATTTCAAGAGAGATTGATGGCAAAATTCAATCCAGGCCACAATTTACCTACCAGGATCTCGTAACTTTTGCCCTCTCATATTATCAAAAACTCGAAGGACCACAAAATGATATAAAACAATAGAGGATTATTTTCTCCTAGTGAGGGGGAAAGTTTTTAGACCACAACAAATGGCTGAACATCTTGTGGGTTTAGCAGCCAAACGAGCTGTCTAGCTTATGAGCCTGAAATATAGATATTTTGACAATGTGACATTCTGAAGCATTTGTAGCATTCCGATGGTGCATGGTAGTTACCGTGAGACCAGCTCCTTTATCAAAAACAACTTTAGAGAAACTTTGCCACCATTGCACGCACTAGCTGAGCTATATAGGAACAAGGATAAAGCAGGTGCTATCTGAGAACTGGGATGTAAAGTCGAAGTTGAAAACAGAGAAGGAAGAAACCGGATGTGGCCTGAAACTCAACCTCTGCTATTTGCTGATTGAGGACCTACTCATTGACCTTTTCAAAGGGAAAGGCTGGGCAGGGAAGCGAGTTGAAGGTCAGTGAAGTGCTCTGCGTTTTTATCATTGGCTCACAACCCATTTAAATTTATTTACATTCAAACATGCACACATTTTCCTCCTATTACTCAGAAGCAATCAGCCATAAAATGGCAAGGATCTGCAGTACATTTAAATTAACAGCAATTTATCTGGAGCAAAAAGGAAAACTGCTGAGCCCAAAGGAAGTGAAGGGAACGGAAGAAAGATGCAGCTGCTATCTAAAAAAGCAAATCTTATCACATTTGTCATTGGGAGAGTTCAAGCAGAAAACTGCCAACTTGAGCATCTGTGTGGCATGGTGCCATTGGAGATGATCTGGTGGATGGGGTACCAGGGTAGCAGCTCACCTTCATTGGAAAGCAAAACAAATGCCTTGTAAGTCTTCTGAAAATGTTTACTGGGTAAAATGAAATAATAAATTCCTGTGTTCTCATAACATCAGGTGTCTAGAATACAGTGGGTTCAAAAAGCTTTCCATGACAAAGTGAGATGTGAGCAAGGTGCATCTGTGCTTTGCTTCAGCATCTGGGCTTAAACACCAATTGTCCTAATTTGGTGTTTGTGGAGCACTTCGTATCTGTTTGTTGCTGCACCAACTATCCCTTGCTGTTGTTGCTTTTTCTCTTTTATAGATAACTCACTCAACTCACATCGTGAATGTGAATTGTCCAAGGTCACCCAAGAATGAATGAGAGAGCTAAAATCTAAACTCAGAGCCTCGGAATTGTCAGTCCTTCTTTGACAAAGGTATCATCTGTACCTGGAGCAGAAATCTCCCCATATATAAATTTAGGTCCTGGTCTTGGTCCTGTTTCTTTCTTCTCTGTGCTCAATCCAGAAGTTGCTTAAACATCCCTAAAACATCCCTTTTGCTTCCCAAGGATGTACTTTGTCCACATGCTATCCCTTCTCCTGAGATCTCCTCCCACCAAATGAGCTCTCCTTTGAGACACTCAGACTATTCTTCCAGGTCCAGTGCAAAAGCCTTCTCCTGCAAGTACCTACCTACTTCACCCTCCTCTAAACTTGTGCAGCATTCACTTCCACTCATGGACCTTCTTTTGCACCTTTTAAAACTTGTGTTTATTTTCTTTTGATTTCCCTCCGTCTCAGACTGCATCCCACAGGAGGACAGAGGGAGCATGTCTATACATTTTCTATGCTCAACACAGCCTCGTACAAATACCAAGAGTTGAAGGCATTTTCGGTTTCACAATAGTAAGGTCTAAATGTTGAGTTTTCTTGGTCTTAGCCTGTTTTCTGTTGCTTATAACAGAATATCTGAAACTGGGTAATTTATAAAGAAAAGGAATTTATTTCTTAGAGTTACGGAGGCTGACAAGTCCAAGGTCGAGGGGCTGTATCTTGTGAGGGCCTTCTTGCTGGTGGGAACTCTTTGCAGAGTTCAGAGACAGTACAGGGCATGACATGCCCAGGAGGCTGAGTGTGCTAGTACAGCTGTCTCTTACTCTTTAAATAAAGCCACCAGTCCCACTCCTGTGACAATCCATTAATCCACTGATCCATGAATGAACCCATCCATTCATGAGGGCAGAGGCCTCATAACCCCATTATTTCCTAAAGGCCTCAACTCTTCATACTGCCACACTGGGGGTTAAGTTTCAACACGAGTTTCAGAGGGGACAGACATTCAAACCATAGCAAATTCCAGTGTACTCAACAACCCAACTGAATTGAAGGAGAAGGAAGGATGCAACACAATGCAGGATCTGCTGCTTCTCATTGGCAACTGGGTGAATCCAGGCACTCCAAAGCTTCCAGTACAAAATCACATTTTTCTCAGAAGTACAGTGAAGGCTACAGAGTTAGACACGTGGACACCCAGTGAGTACTTCCTGGAGCATTTTAAGCTCCTGGGGAAAAGGTGCTAGACTTGGTTTATTCTAATTCTCACTTTGATCAAAATGACAGTAGTGTATGTGGGACAAAGGGGAAAAAAACGTGGTCCGTTTATTAGCTGGAGGTGAAAAACTAAAATTACTGAGATGGTCAGGAAGGCTTTTAAAGGAAATGTTCTGGTTTGATGTTGCAAAATAAAGTTTCGCTATGAGCTGAAAATGAAAATAGAAAGCACACTTGGCAAAGCTAGAATTTGTAAGGAAAGCTAAAGTTATTGCACAATTAAAACTCAACAATTCTAAGGAGGATGTGCTCTAATCATCAGGCCCCAATGACAAGTGTCCAAGGACTCAACAACTACCATTTCAGAGACTTCACAGAGGATAGGGAATGCATCCAAAGACTGAAACCATTGCCCTATCCACAGAATCACCTAAAATTGCTGTAAGTGGAGTAGAGAAAAACAAAGATGAATGTGTAGTTTGACAGGTACTCAGATGCTCAAAAGGTTTTACTACTACCACATGGAGACACCCAAATTAATCTATTGTTCTCCAGGGGTGTGTCTAGCTTTTCTGTCTTGCTTCAATAAACATATACTGAAAAATCTATAGGGGAGATATCTGGAGAGTGAAATGACGTTTTCCTAAAGATGTCATTCCACAATTCTAAGTCTAGAGGGGCTTATCAGTGATTCAAAGACTCCGTACAGATAAGCAATATATGTCATCACAGAAGAGTATGCACTGGCTGCTGCCACCATAGATCTTGTGCCTCAATTTATTTTCATCAAAATACTCTAGCCAGTTCTTTATAGTATATGAAGCCAAAGTGCCAAAACCTACAGAGTCCAAACAAGAAGTTAATGGATTTGTCATGAAGCAACACTTTTTCATCAGGCATCCCAAGCAATACTTCAGGAATAGAGTTTGGAGATCTTTAACATTTAGGATGCATGTTAAGATAGCAACAGTCAGCGGGGCTTATGTGTGGCCGATGTCTCTGCCTCTTGCTGCAAGTCCCAAAAGTCAAATCCCAATGAAGCAGTCCCAATGAAGCTAGAAGAGGGTGAAACACATTACCCTCGCTTGAATACAGGTACCTGATAAATCCCATTTCCATTTAAATCAGCTAACAGCAAAAGATAATGAAACCTCAGCTAAGCAGCAAGTATTCTGGAATGTGAAGCACACATATGCGGGGTTAATAATCCCCACGAACCGACTACAGCAAACATGAATTACCCAACTCTGCCTGAGAGTGGGACAAAATGCAAGGCCTGGGTTCCGTCTGGCCAAGGGCTTCCTGGAAGGGAGGCCAGCATCCTGTGATATAGGGCCCACAAGGTGAAACTGCTGAAGTCCTCATTCAGAGGACTGAACTGTGGCTTTTCAAGGAACCTAGTTCAAGTGGTCATCCCAAGACCCACGGACGGTATCCCTCTCTCCATGTGCTGCTGCCTTATCGCCTCCTCCTCACTGTCCACCCCCACAAGCGAGGACATTAACAGCTCACTGCTCAAGCTCCTGCTCCCAGACCAAGGTAGGGCTGCATATCTGCTTCTGACGCTGCTGCAGGCAGATGTGTGACCCTCGAGGGTGACGGTGGCCACAGAGCAGGGAGCTTCCAGGCTTCAAAGACACTTCTCTGGCCTCAGCTTCTTACCAAAGAAATGCATGTGCCCAAACTTGAAAACAGAGGAAGATTATGAGGAAAGGAAGAAGATTCTTTACCCAGACATCCCCTTTTTCTCTAGTGCCTTTTCCCAGGAGCAACCATTAGTAGAACTTGCTTCCTCTCAGACATTACCCAGCTACAGCGAGAATTAAAATGTGCCTCTCCTCCACAGCAGGGTGGGCACAGGCTCATTTGGTACTCTGTTGGTATCTGGGGAAGGTTAGGTTGAAATGGTGATCATCCTGCCCTTTGTCAGTTCACCTGGGGCATTCATTGACATTACTCTGTAAGAGAAATTGAAAGTCCCAGATCAGATCCTGGGAAGCATATCCAACTTAAACCCCAGTGATCATGTCTTATCCTAGCAAGGTTTATAAGGGCAGATCCCTGAATTGTTCATCAGTCTTCAAGAGAACCCACATCACGAGCACAGAATCCACGCTCCTAAAGCTTTTCCACATCTGGTGGCACCCTCAGGATACTGGCAACGGCAGATCACTATGCACGCTCCTTAAGCTTAGCAGGTGACCCATTTCAAAAAGCCCCATTAAAACAGAGAGCTTACTCCATCTGAAAGCAGACTCTCAATAGGAAACTTGAAAAGTGCAAAGCCAATCCCAGGGTCACAGCCTTATATATGTTCCGACTGAGGCAGCCAACAGAACCCCTGACTTGAGTTAAATTAACCCCACAGTTCTAGAAGCCTCTGCTGTCAGGGACATTTTTATTTGCTCAAAGAGCTCATTTTGGAATAAGCCCATGCTGCTAAGTCATCCCACCTCACTGTCTTTCCTAATGCTCAACAATGTCTTACAGCAGCGGGGCGTGTGCCAACCTCAGTCGTTTTACACAGCAACACCTCTTTCTGAAGGATTCTCTCTTCTCCTTGACTCCTTCATGTTGGAGCGCAGGAAGTCCCTTCATAATTCTTTGGTTCAAGTAGAATTTATATATGAGGAAAACCCTGGATTGTAAAGGGCATAAATTTCTATATACACACGCCAGATTTCACAGTTTATTTTTCTTTTTAAAGTATGGAGGGCCAGCTAAGGCATTCCAAATATAACAGCTTGGTTAGGAATTATGGTGACCATGCTAAAAATCAACCAGATCCAAGACACTGGAAAAAAAATGCATTTTAGATTTTTTAAAATAAAAATTTAAGGTACCCCAAACATCTGACATTATTTTAAGAGATGTTTTCCAAAACTTACAGAAAGTTGTTTGCTAAGTCAAAGTGATTAAAAGGAAAAGGCAATTTACTTCATAACCCAATGCAAATTCTTAGCTTAAAAAAGGAATCATCATTTCCATGAAGAACAAGAGGCCTTGAAAAATATGTGGAGGACAAATGCATTTCCTTCTTTAAATTAAAAAAAAAAAAATTAAAATGTCACATAGATGAAAAGACACAGTGTAATTACATGAGTATAGCAGGAATGACTGGATTATATATTAATTTTCCTTTCATTCATCACAATTACGGCCATTTACCATCCATCATTTAGCTGTCCAAGATCCCAGAACTAAACAGAAACTCTTTAATTGATGATGGGATTATGTCCTAATAAACCCATCTTGAGGTGAAAATACAGTACGCTGAAAATTTATTTAATACACCTAGCCTACCAAATATCATAGCATAGCCTGACCTGCCTGGTCAGACACTTATATTTGCCCACAACTGGGCAAAATCACCCGGCAACACAAAACCTTGTAGGGTCTGAGTTGTTTACCCTCCCAATCCTGTGGCTGGCTGAGAGATGTGGCTTGCCACCCCTGCTCAGTGTCACAGGAGAATACCGAACCACTTTCTACTGAATGCTTATCACCACTGCACGATCATAAAGTTTAAAAATTCTAAGTTGAACCATCCTAAGTCAGGGACTGTCTGTACTAACTGGTACCACTGGAATTCGAATTTTAAAACGTACAGTCATTCCATGCATTTTGTGCTAAAGGATTCATTTCTACAGTGACGCCTGAAAGAAAGCCATCTGCTGCTGGTTAGACAGCAAGAAGCAGTCTAAACCCAGAAACATCTGGTAGGATCCTGTCCCTTTCCCTCCTAAGCTGTGTCAGGCTAGCCAAGTGAAGGGACCTCTCTGAACCTCAGTTATCCAACTTTACAATAGAGATGAAAAAAATCTAACAGGTTCTGATAACCAGAACTAACAGGAGTACCTTAGTGCTTTCCAGCTTTCCATTCGTAGGCACGAGCAGTGAACACCAACCCTGCCTGCAGTAGCTCAGCAGCCACTGCCAATGATCACATCAATTGCATCGTAAATCATGGGCCGAAATACATTCTTTGTCATGAGTTATGAAGTAAAAAGTCACGGAAAGGAACTTTGCTCAAAAATTCCAATTCCCCTTAGAAAAGAGTGGCCCAAACTGAACGAGTGGCCTTGAAATTCCAATTTCCTCCTGGAAAAGGGTGGCCCAAACTGAAAGAAGTCTTTAGGTTCCTGGAGGAGGGCTCCAGAACCACAGCTGGAGAGACCTACGGGGCAGGCTCGTGCCCTCTTGCACCCTTCTCAGGAGGTAAGATGTCCTTCCAGTCAAATGGTGGGTACTGGCTGCTGATATCACTCTGTGTCTGAATGCTGGCAAGTGCCAGCAATTTCACACCCATGGTGGAAAGGGTCTGAGAACTGTTCCATGGCTTTAGTTCCAATTCTGGGACCACAAGGAAGTGTTTTGCAAAAGGATTCTGCCTCTATCCTTTATTGTGGAACTGACTCTACATTCCTCAGTTGAGGAATATACACATAGGTGGTAATTATAAAACTACATCTTGGCCGGGCACAGCAGCCCACGTCTGTAATCCCAGCACTTTGGGAGGCCGAGGCAGGCGAGGTCAAGAGTTCAAGACCAGCCTGGCCAAAATGCTAAAACCCCATCTCTACAAAAATACAAAAAGTAGCCATTGTGATGGCAGGTGGCTGTAATCCCAGCTATTCCTGAGGCTGAGACCAGGAGAATCGCTTGAACCCGGGAGGCAGAGGTTGCAGTGAGCCAAGATCACATCATTGCACTCCAGCCTAGGTGACAGGCTGAGAGTCCGTCTCAACAAAAAAAAAAAAGAAGAAGGAGAAGTAAAGAAGAAAGAAACTATATCTTGATAGAGCTTCAGCTTCCAGTTGTTCTAGACACCAGAACTAGCTGTCCAAAGGCGGGAAGAGTGCCTCTGGAACACATCCTCTCTATCCAGACTTGCTTCTGAGACAGCGCCTGTTTCCGCCTAGCTAGCATCTTCCGGCAACAGCTAAATGAACCAAACCCTAACTAAATTTAACTGGCTAATTGCACCTAAATTACAGTCACAAAGCCCCTTCAGAAGATTCAGTCAATTTCTTGAGGGAGAAAGTAAATGTTTTACTATATAATTATAAACTTAATTAACACAAAATAAATTAATTAGGGACTTGCGTTGGTAATGAATACCATGGCTTAGATGTTTATTGCTGTATTTTCTAGGGGAAGCTAAACCTTGAAAAGTGGGCTAACTTGTTCTTTAAGCCTAATTTCATCTCACCTCTCCCACCCCCAACTGAACTGTTAGAGTTCTTGTTTATTTTCAGTAGAATGGCATGAAATACCAATTCTTCTATGCCAGAGATTATTCTCATAGCAAGGAACTATAGTGAAAATACTCTCTCATGCTGGACATCAAAAATTCCACAGAATTCAAATGAAAATAATTTATGTACTAATCTCTAGGAAAAAAAATTCCCATCCCAAACCCTTGTAGCTACAATAGTTCCTAGCTGGCAGTTCACTAAAATAACAGATGATTATCTAAAGCAATAATTTCCATTTCCCAGAATACAATGACAAAAACTCACCTAGAGCTGAAATAACCATCTGCCACAGATTGTTCCACATCGGTTGTTTGCTTGTTTGTTTTTTAATTCTCAGAAAGAATTCAAAAATGGTATTGGCAAAGAAAGATGATTTCACAAAAATGACCCAGTTTTCAACCTGCATTGCCACTATCATCCTAATTTTTAAAATCTGATTTAGGAGAACAGCAGGCTGAGAAAAGGAGCCTTGAAGCTTGATCTCGAAGGCACAGAGTAGATCACTGGTGAATGAAAGTCTTGTTCTAATTTTCAAGTGTCATAGTTTCTAGGAATGCCAACCTGCATCTCTCATACCCGTTTTTCCCCTTGATTGATGTGAAGATGGAGAACAGCCAGTGTGCTAAAAGCCTGACCCACTAAGAGGCAGAAAGAAGAGTGGTTGAAAGAATGGGCCCTGAAGGTGGAATACCCAAATGACTGTGTGACCTTGGGCAAGTTACCTATAAAATGGAGCTAATGATAATACTTAATTTGGGGCTAATGTGCAAATTAAATAAGCTAATATATATATATATATATATACAGCACTTAGAAGTGCCTGGAATATAACAGGTGTTCACATATCAGCTGTTTCCATTATCTACAGACCTAGGTCTCAGCTTTTGACCTTGAAGTGCAAATGCTTTATGTTCACAAAGTATTGCAAATGAATGAAACAGATCTACTTTGTACGGACGCACTGGCCAACCTACACACCAAACGGAAAAGACAATTCAGGTTGAGATTGTAAATAAAAATAATCATCTGTGTCAGATCAGAAATAGGCTGTCTCATCGCTGAATCAGGGAACTTTTGTGAAGAAAGGAAATGTGGAGACCCTATAGCCCATTTTCTTAGTCATTATCACCCTTTCACTTGGGAAATAAGGAAAATAAGTTTCTGAGAGCTTCAGTAACTTGCTCCAGGGCACAGGGCCAGCCAAGGGCAGACTCAGGGCGCCTGTCATTGTGTCGGCAGCAGACTCAGTGATAGAATGAAATCAATACGGTGAGACTATCTCTCACGACAGGCTAAAGCTAAAGACAGAAACAGAACCCATGGTTTTGATATGAAAATTAATACCCCTCCTATGATCTGAATGTTTGTGTCCTCCTAAAATTCATATGTTGAAACCTAATTTCCAGTGTGATGATATTAAGAGGTGGGGCATTTGGGAGGTATAATAACTAGGTCATGAGGGTGGAGCCCTCATTAATGAAATTAGTGTCCTCACAAAAGAGGCCCAAGGGAGCTCATGTGCTCCTTCCACCAGATGACAATGAGAAGGTGCCATCTTCGAACCAGAAAATGGCCCCTCACCTGACACTGAGTCTGCTGGTGCCTTGACCTTGGACTTCCCAGCCTGCAGGACTGTGAGAAATAAATTTCTGTTGTTTATAAACCACCCAGTCTGTGATATTTTGTTATAGTGGCAAGACTAAGACAGTCTCATATCCAGGAGTCCTGAACACACTACTGCTAAATTTTACTTCACATATTTTACTTTACTATTATTATTATGTTATTTTACTTAAACATTAAAGTAATTTCCACATGAAGAGAAGAGGGATCCAGTCACTGTGTTCAGCTTTCACGGAATCCCCCATGACTAAAGTTATGCAGGTATCAGCAAACTTTTTCTGCAAAGGTACAAATAGTAAATAATTTTCAAATTTGCAGGTCATTCCATTTATGCCACAACTGCTCATTCTGCCATTGTAGTATGAAAGCAACGTAGACAACATGTGAGAAATGAGTCGGCGTGTTCCAGTAAAACTTAAGTTTATGAATAATAGACAGCAGGTGAGATCTGGCCCAGGGGCTGTAATTTGCTCACCTTTGGGTAATGCAATCACCTGCCTGATGCTGTCTTTATTTCTTTACTTTTTTCCCATGTTAAACTTCCTCCTTCAGTGAACATTATACTGTTTCAATATGCTTAACAGGGTATATTCAATATGCGGTAGAATCTAATTTATTAAGACTAGAAATAAAAGCCAATGTGAATTTATGAAAGCTCTAAGTTAGGAAATATATTTAAAGAAATGCAGCTTTATTACTTTCATATACATAAAGGAATCAAAATTAAGCCAATAAAACATTTCCAGTATGTTTTGGCAAGTAGGGGGTAATTCAGTCTTACCCAAAAGAAAAAAAAATTAAATTATATGATTCATCAATTGTTTTCATGAGATTCCTTTGAAAATGCTTTAAAAGTTTTTTTCCTAAGATGGCAATCTATGATTCCTACCACCCATCTTGTTTCCACTAGTCATTAATTTAGAAATTCCTTTCTTCATGGAAGATACCCTAATGTTCCACCAACCCAATTCCTCACTAAATTAATGATCTGAATCAGCAAGAGTTTTTGAACTTTCAGAAAGGCTAAATTGGAATGCTATGACATCACAGATTAATATCATCTTTTGAAATAGCTTTACTGCTCTCTGTCTAAGGAGCTCTGCTGACCTTTGGCAGACATTGTAGATGGGCTATTCAAAATCCATTCACAATCCCCCTTTCCTTTGTCTCCCTCTACCCTGGATGGAAAGGATCCAATACACTTTTCCCCAGTATCTCTTGAAACTAAGTGTGGGCTTGTGACATAACTCTGGCCACTGAGATATAGAGGTAAGGGGGAAGGATCTTCTATTCTTGAACTAAAAGAGAAAGCCTCCTTATCCGTCTTCCTTCTTTCTAGTTGGAATGTAGATTTAAGGTCTGGAGGAAAGCAGCCTTTTTGAGGCCACTAGGTCTCAAAGCCTTGGATCCCAGAATTCTTGCTGTGTGAAAAAAACCTATCTGTTTAAGTGTTTGCTGTTTTCATTTGTTGGTTGCTGTAGCTAATGCAATCCCATGTGACATAATTCATGGAGGCCTTGGCATCATTTCTGTGAGATAGGGAGCAGGGATGTGGTCAACTATAAATTAAAGAACCTTAGCTACCACCAAAAAAAAAAAAAAGTAATCAGCTTTGAAGTGACATTGTGGCATCTGTATAGCACCTGGAACTCTACGTAATGGTTCATATTACAATAATAAGGGGCTGGGTGGGGAACAAAAATGCTATAAAGACAATCACACCTGCAGCCTGACAGAGCCATAGGTGAGCAGCCAAACCTCCCATAAAGGGCCATGGCAGTGGCCGAGAGAGGGATGATGTACTCAGGTGCATGAGCAAGGAGCCAAAATACTTTGAGGTCTGGGAGAGGACAGTGCTGTGCAGAGCAAAGCTATACTGTGAGCAGATACCTTAGTGAGTTAGACACTGAGGAAGAGGCACTGTGGGGGCCTGAACCCTCAGGTTAACTCCTGGAGTCAGTGAGAAATGATAGAACCCCCTTGACATTTGAAGATTTGAGAGTTGAGGAGACCTGGGGCTGCTTCCCATAAAGACCTCTGGGAAGGAGCAGCCACACGTAGGTCCCCCCTTTTCTCAGTGCCAGTGAAAGAAGAAAGATTGCACTATGCTCGGCCTGCACCAGTTATGTGCAAGAACCTCACTCAGCCCTCGCGTTTCCCAAGAGCCCAGGGCAGTAAGTTAGAACGTCCACAGTCCCTCTGTCCCTAAGAGAGGCATAGACGTGGCCAAGACTGTCCCTGGGCATGTTGGGACGAGGGGGACACGGGATGGCCTATGTGGTCCTAGTGTTGGGGGTCATGACAGGTCTGAAAGTGTCAGTAGTGGAGGCACCCAGGGCAGAGGCCAACAGCAAAGACCCGGCAGCAGGACGAGGTAGGTTTCAGTAGATGCAGGAAAGCTGCCCACCCCCACAAGGAGGTCCTCCCACTTCCCTCTGTCTTTGGAGAGGACAGATAGATCCCTCAATCTGCCTGTACTTGCAGTCGCAGTATAATCCCAGTTTTGACCAATTTACCTGGAAATGACTACACGAAGATCTCTGTCATGGGCAGAACTGCGAGCTCAAGGTAGACATTAATTTGGGGGGGTGGGGGCGCAGGGGGAATTAAGACAGTAGACATTTCCAAGTCCCAGACTAGAGAGGAGTTTCAGTATTTTTCCCAATCACAGCTTTGATGATACTGTGCTTCTGTCTACCATTTCCTTTTACTGAGATGTTATTTTCTTACCAAATATAGAGAGATGGAAACACGTAAAGGTGAGATTTCTGTGATTTCTTTTTAGCTAAAGACATGGAGAAAAAAAAAAATCCAACCTACTTAGCATTAGGTCCTAGACCCCCAAAATCCCTTTATATATAAGAATTTCCCCTCCTTTGACTATATACCCCTTTACCATAATTATAAAGCTCTGTGTGTGACAGAGGAAAGACAATAAAAAGAGAGAGTAACTAACATTTCTGTATGCATCTAACTATATTCTGCATGGTGCAAGGCATTTTCATACATAGCTCATTTAAAGTGTATTTTATTTCCATAGTGGAGATGAGAAAACCGCTGAGAAGATAAGTAACATGCCCAACTCCAAACAGCCAATAAAAACTCAGCTATATGTGACTATAAAGAGTATTGCATTACACTGAGTTATTTTTTTTTTGGCTATGCCATGATGTTAACTCATCTGAACTGCCTTTTAATCCTGATTCCTCTCTGTCTCCCAGAAAGGAAAATGAAGAGCAACCTGCAACCTATGCCCGTGTCCACGTAAGCAAATGCACCAGTGGCCACGGACAAGGACACCCCCATTTTCAGGTGATGGCTCCTGCCTATTTCTGGTCAACTTCCTCCTAATCTCCTTGTAATTTTGTATTTTCATGGACTAAATCTCTCTCTCTCTCTGAACTTGTGGTTTTTATCTACTGCCAAATGCTGCAGGTGAAGGCTAAAATACTCCTGGATGTAGACATTTTCAGCCTCCTGGAAGATATACACTTCAACACCTGAGACCCCCAAACCTCACTGCCAGACTTGCAACACTGGGCATAAAACGAAGGCAGCTTGACCTTGTACAAAGTCAACTTAAACCACTCCATTTTGCACAGAAGAGGTCAGCACAGTTTTTTCTGTAAAGGGCCAGATAATTAGGATTTCCAGTTCTGCCTTCGATATGTGTTCCATCGCAGTCACTCAACTCTGCTGTTTTAGAGCAAAAGCAGGCATCAATAATATGTAAACAAATGAACGTGGCTGTGTTCCAATAAAACTTTATTTATAGAAATATATTTGGCCCATAGGCTACAGTGTACTGACCCCTGTTTTATAGTCCTTTCTGTGAGCAACAACACGATTATTTGTTCTTCCCTCCCTCTGAAATAGAACGAAATGGAAATACTTCATTCTTTCTCATTAAAATAACTCAGTCTGCATAGTATAAGTTTACATGTATGCTGCACGTCAAATCAAATCCAGGGGAAAAAAACCATTTAAAACTATAGTTTGTAAAATGATCATCTGTGTTTGTGCCTGGGGAAGCGACTGCATGGGGCAGGTGGCTGAGGCAGCGAGGTGTTTGTGGGATCAGTTGGGAAGATTCCAGGTGGCCACACTCACCATCTCCAACTTGAAATGCAGTCTCTCAATTATTAGTGCAGATATAGTAGTACTTTCATGATGACTCACACTCTGCAATTTAGGTCATGCCTACGGCAATCAATAAAATCCTCTACTTAGATTCTCCATGGCTAATTTGATCTCCACTCTCCTACTAACTGGGGCAAATTTTTGGGGGGTTGTTTTCAATTAATTCAACTTGTCACAGGCACCTCTTTTCTCAATATGATATTTTCTTCCAATTTCTCTTTTGTTTTGAAAATAGCAAAGGGAGCAAAATGTGCAACTGTTCAGCTCAAACACGATGGCTTGTGCAAGAAGTGGCTGCAAGTAGAGAAAAGACCTCTCAGCAACCACACACACCCACACACACGCACACACCAGTTGCATCCCTTCATTCTCTAACTGTGCACACTCTGTACACAGCCTTGAGCAAGTGAAACTTTAGGCCCTGATGATAATGGTGGTGATGATGGTGATGATACTCACGGTAGTTACAGCTACACATTATGTAACAACCACTACATCTTGGTCACCATGAGAAGCACCTCCCAATCAGAGGAAATTAAGACTAGGGGAAGTTATGTAATATCTATTTTATAGTGTGACTAGAGAGAATTGAGGTCCTAAGATAGCTCAGAGTTTAAGTCTTCATTTTACTAACTCATGACCTTGGGCAACTTTCTTAATTTTGTGTGAGATCATATATTCTTATTTCTAAATGATGATAATTATATTTTCCTTAAAACTGTGTTGAAAGAATCAATGAGATGATATCTATACGGCCTTAGTACAGTGCCTCAGTATATGCATTAGGCTGAACCATATGAAAACGTCTATGTTTGACCACTGTCTTACCTTACAAAAATGACAAGTTCATATGGCTCAAACTCACAATTGCTCATAAATGGTATTATTAGTATTGTTCTTGTTGTTCTTGTACAAGGACAAAAGTAGGTGGCAGAGAAGGAATTTTGATCTGAATTTGACTGATGGTGAAGGCTAGTGTTTCTTCTAACTTTGTGACCTTCAGGGAAATCTAATGATATTTATAACTGAAGTTTCCCTTGATAACCTGAAACTGACATCAGAAAGCTAGTCAACGACAAGAACAACACGGATACTTTTTATTTCATTACAGGCATTTTATGAACAGGATAAAGTTCATTTCATTATTATCTCAGTATATCCAAAACTTATTTGAAGCATATTAATCAAATGTCAGTTGAATAAAAATGTGAACTGTCTCTCTTCTTTAACGTATTGAGGGTCATGATCTACTGAAAATTGGGATCTGCCTCATTAAACAGTTATAATTAACTCTGTTCATAATATTCCACAGTGGAATTGCTGCTGTAGTTCACAGTTAAAATCGGGAGGATAATTCAGCAACACTCAACGAAAGAACAGTCAGATTTTCTTTCACATTCCATGATGAGAACTGGGAATAAAAATAACTTTCTCTTCCCAGGCTGGGGAATCACAGGATAAAGAGACTCCCCCTCAAATGCCTGTCTGCTCATTGACAAGCTTAAAAGAAATAAATTCCCATCTGAAACTAAACCATCTCCTGTTGCTTTACCATGTTCCCAGTGGCCACGTCTGTTAAAAAAAAGTCTAGACATTTTTCAAGCTTGAGTTGTGTTTTAGACAACGTCTTTCAAATTCAGAGATCATTCTAAAAAAGCCTTTCTCGCTAAACTGTGAGATTCTAATCTCTTGGGTGTTGCCACATAGGACGGTAAAATCCAATCAGAAAGAGGAATTTCCCCATTTGCTTTTTTTCTAAAAAAATAACAAAACATTATTTCTACGAGCAATGTATAAGGAAGAAATACTGTGGTCAAGAAGATATTTCAAAATATTTGTGTGATATTTTGACTGGAAACCACATGTGTTCTCTGGAACTTTTCAGGGTGCCTGTGCCCCTACCCCCAAACACTTTGTGCCCACATCCAGGAGAACTCTATGCAGATGAACTTTTTCAAATGGCCATTACTACTGTGGGTTCTGTCAGCTTCTGAGGCTGCACGGAACCAAGGTTTGCTTTAGAATACTACAGAGACAACAGTCAGTTGACTCATTTTTTTCCTTTTTAATTAATCAAGACATAAGAAAATATAAGTATATATATTATATATACTTGCAATTATATATATAATTGCAAAGGCAATTAACTCCAAGAGTTAATCTAGGTGTTCTGGTCAAAGTCCTGAAATAATGAGAGGACCAAAGAAAATCCTTCTTTTGGAGGGATGGAGGTCATGGGACAGGCCCCCTTTCATGTCTTGATTGTCGTTTTGAATGTCATGTTGCGCAGCCATTACAACTCTTTGCATAAGTTACCAACAGAACATTTCACTCATTCTGGTCAGCATCAGAGTTAAAAAGCTCTGACACTGGTAAGTTAGAGAATGTTTATTCTAAAAAAGTCAACTTAGCCAAGAAATATAAAAGTGAACAAACAGAATATGATGTGACACTACTAGGCAAGTCCATGGGGCCAATGCCACATTTAAAGGCAAACAGCCAGCTAAATTATGACATAGAAGTAGTTGAGGAGGAAACACACTGATTAATGTTCTTTAAAATCTGTGTTATAGCCAGGGATCCTTTTGCAATAATAATTGCCTTATCAGAACAGATTGGCTATCGTAAGGAGAGTTTCTCTCTTGTGTCCCCAGGTTCTATCTTGAACTAAAAATTTTGCGGTAGATTTCCCTTCGGATCCCCACAAGGAAAGGCTACACTTCCTTCTTCGGCATCTCATCTGCCCCACACTTAAAACCGTATGTCTCTGCACCAAAACTGAGCATATTTATCAGGATGGATGCATAGGATGGTTTTCAAAACTCTAAAAAAGACTAGTTGACACAGCAAATAGCAACAGTGACCTTGAGAGTATTGATCAAGCTCTGTTTCTTGGTTACAGAAGTAGGGAAATTAAGCAGTCCTCTAAATCATTAATGGATTCCTTTTATGTTCATCTATTCAACAACCTCATCCTTCACCCAAGCCAGGACTCTGCATCCCTCCTACATCTTGGTGAGAAAGAGCAAAATTTCTCCTGTCAAAATGTTCAATAAGAAGGCTCTGCTTTTTTCATTCACCCACTGCTTAGAACAGCCAGAGAGAAATTCATCCACAATCAACTGAATAACTGCCTTGGAGAGAGAGACAATCTTTGCCTCTTTTGTGGGGATGATGATTAGTCTGCCTTAGAAATTTACTTAAAAGGTAACGACAAATAAAAGGCTTTAGGCACTTGATTTTTTCAAACTAAACATTTGCTTGACTTCATTTTTCTGACTATAAGTGTTCTCTGAGAGAGTACTGGCATAGAGACCGCTTAGATTCAGAGACCAAGAGTCTGTCTATGCACTGAGGAGGAAATCCATACTAAAAAACGTCCCTTCTCATATCACCTCCCTTCATCACCAATCAATACCACAGAACTTGGAATGCCGACAGGACAATAAGTGGAATATTTGAACGAAAATCCAGTGAGAAGGTGTCTTGTAAAAGGCAAATGTATTGCCCAGGAGGAATAGAATGTCATATCCCCTACCTCCACTACATTGCCACCCTAGCATTTAAGCTGTTAAGTTACCAATCACTCAGTGACGCTCTCAGAAAAGAGCAGGAAATGCTGTTATGGGTAGGAAGATAGAAAAGGGATTAGAAAGCTTAGGGTTATGGTGGATTTGATTGACAATCTCTGTGGCCAGAGGGCAAGAAAGGGCGTCAGACAGAAGGGCTAAGGGAGAACGCATAAGGCTGCAGGGATGCGTATAGTGAAACCATGTGCAGCATCAGGAAAATTCAGTTCTTCTGGATTTAGGTCTGCTATTTACTCCAGGCTGATCTTAACAAGTCCATGGGTCACGCTGAACCTCAGTTTCCCCAAGGAAGCTGTCCTAGGCAGCCTCAGACTCCCCTTTCCAGGTCTAACATTCAAACTTGTCTTACTTTGTTCATCAAACCTGGAGCCTCGGTGTTTTCTGCTGGTGGACAGGTAGGTAGCTGCCTCTGAGGGCCAGGTCAGCAGAGCACATCCCGCCTTCCAACTCTTGAAGGCAAAGGCTCTGGACACTTGGCTCTGGGCTCTCAAGATCTGGAGCAGGTACAATTAATTCTGTACTCCTCACTGAGGCTTCTGGCTGTTCCCCAGCAGCTCAGCCATTTCACAACCTGCTTGAATTGGGGCCAATCTGTGGTGTTATCATCTCTTCCAGCCACACCTGAGGACAGGCAGTAGCCTCTCTGTGTGTCCCTGTTAGCCTCACTGTTTCTTCTCTCCCCTGCATGCCACTGAATGAGAGACAGATACCTCAGCTCTTGGCAAATCAGAACCTAGCTGTTCTTCAACTTGGTTTGAGGGCTGGCTTTTCTGCTTTGCCATTCCTCTGAAATACCCTCTCAATGGCCACCACAAAGGCCCTAAAAGCAATTTCTCCATAGTTTTTTCTCTATGCTCTTCCCAGCTAACCAAGCGGAAGCTTTGGCTCTGGTGACCATGCGGCAGAGCCAAAGTAGAGGATGCACCACTTACCTCTAGGGTAGTGACTTCCTAATGGATGGGTACGGCTTGTGTTCTAATTCCTTATTTCTCACTGCCTGGGAGGTAGCCACCTGGTCTGGGAGGAGTGGAGCCCTGCACCAAACTCAAGGTAGCTCGCAAAGCTGAGGAAGCCCTCTTCTACCTACCATCAACTTTAGGCCCATCCCAGGCCACCCCTCGAAGTCCCCCACCCACTCTGCCATTTGCTCCCCCTCCTCATGCATCCTGTGTCTCCATCATCCAGGACGCTGTTCCCACGAAACACCCCACCTTGAGCTCATCCCACACACTCAAACCTCTGAACAGAATTTCCTGTCCCACTGCCCTGCCTGGGAGACTCTTGGCCTCTATATCCAAGTTCAAGTGGCTTCTTCTACATAAAGCAAGCTCTGGTCTCTAGGACTGGGGTAGAAGAGCCCCCATCTGAGCCCCTCAGACAGACATTGATGACGGAGCATGTCACGTTGCCCTCTGATGTTTGCTTTTCAGCAAACTCATCAGGTGCTTCTCGAGGATGGCCCTCCCCTCTCTATAGTCCCAGCACTTAGCTCACGTTTGAGAAATGACAGGCTGGTTCAAAGACTCTGATCTGCATCTACCAAATTGATATGTTTTTTGTTATTTAGTTTTCATTTTCCTCCTATTTTCCCAATTTTTAAAATTTCATTTTCATGTCCCTACTAAGTATAACTATGCTCTATAAGTCACTTTGCTTTGGTTCACCAAGATCAATAATTACAACATAATAACAATAATGATGATTGTAATGATGATATATACTTATTGGATGTCACTCTTATGCTTATTATGTACCATAATAATACCTGATACATGGTGCTAACCATATGCCAAGCTTTTTAGCTTTCTTCTAAGTGCTTGACACATATTAATTCATTTAATCCTCATAATAGCCTTATAAGTAGCATTGTGATTATGCCCTTTTAGAGGTGCAAAACTGAGGCACAGAAAGGTGAATAATATGACCCAGGCCACAGATTTGGTAAATGCTGGAGCTAGCATTCAAAACTCGAGAAGTCGGGCTCCATAGTCCTGCTCTTCACTGGTAAGCTAGACCACCTCTCCATACGCTATACTGCCCACCATACCCACGGATTTATACATAGTCCGTTATTTAATCTTCACAATAACTCTATACAGTAGGAGCTATTATTATCACCATTTATTTTTGCAATTAAAGAAACACTTATTTTGCTTTGAGATATTAAGAAATTCACCATAGGTCACACAGCTAATAAGGTGAACATTAGAACTGAAAATGAGGGTTTTGCCTGACTCCTAATATTTGAGAAGATGAGATGAGAAAGAACATAGAGAGTTTACTAAGACACCTCCATTCACGGAGTCATTACTGTTTATGGAGCAGTATTTCGCCATGACCTGGCATCCTGAATAAGCGAGGGATCAGTTCACGTCATCCTAATTTTATAGATGAATAAAGAGCCAGTGATTAACTCAGTCTAGGACCCATGTCCCCTGGGTCTAGAGACTACTGAGCTGACCTTGTTTAGTTGTCTCTGTTGCTACCCAGGAGATTATTTTGTGCCTGGTCTTTTTTTTTTTTTTCAGACGGAGTTTTGCTCTTGTCCCCCAGGCTGGAGTACAGTGGCGCGATCTCGGCTCACTCTAACCTCTGCCTCCCGGGTTCAAGCGGTTCTCCTGCCTCAGCCTCCCAAATAGCTGGGATTATAGGCACCTCCCACCACACCTGGCGAATTTTTGTATTTTTAGTAGAGGCGGGGTTTCACCATATTGGTCAGGCTGGTCTTGAACTCCTGACCTCCGGTGATCCACCTGCCTCCGCCTCCCAAAGTACTGGGATTATAGGTGTGAGCCACTGCGCCCAGCTGCCTGGTCATTTTTTTAATCTGCATTGTCTTTGAGAGCACCATTTCAAGCTTCCAAAAGTCTAACCAGCAGAGAAATAGAATGGGTTCTCACTTGGTTCATGAACGATAAAATGTCAATTTAAAAAGATGAAAGTCGGGTGTGGATTTTCGGCATATTTTGCAGGATCACTCATGCAAAAGTCTTTGTACTACAGCTGCCACCTTTACCCTTACATGTCCACAGTTTCTCAAAGCAAACAATGAGTTTGCAGGCACACACATGTGATGGCCACTGGGAGTGGAAAGTCCATAATTCAAACATGTGCAACACAAAGACTTCCTCCGAACCAAGATTTTCTCCCACTGAACCTATTTAAGTTTCAAGATAATACCTTTCTTTTCATAGGGTTTTTGTTTTTCTCATTAAGTATTATTAGGCTAAAATAATTAAAAGATGTATATTGAGGTAAAGAAAACAACATATCCTATTTTGGAGAAAAACAGAAAAAAGGAACCAGAAGTAGAGACAGATGGATCAAAATAACAACAAGAACAAAGAGAAATGAATAATCAAAATAAATAATAATCTTGAAGATCACTGCAAATTTGCAAGCCTATGCTTGTATCCTGGTATAGACACTCACTCCCTACACACAGGGAGACCAGATAGGTTGCTGCACCTCTTCGTATCTCAGTCTCATCGTCTAACTTACGAGGTTGTTTAGGGTATTACATGAGATAATGCATGCAAAGTGTATGGAAACATGCTTAGAAATAAGCAAGTGCTCCATAAAAAATAGCAATGATTGTTGTGGTGGTTATTCTAAGGAACACATATAAATTTTACCAACTTGATTAAGCTTCAGGGGACTGTGGGAATGTGACGCTCAGATGAGAAGGGATTGGCAGGGATCAGCATAAGGGACTGCAGGCTCATACAGCGGCTAAATGTGTTCTGGTTTCCTTGGTTTTGTACAAAGGCATGTGCGACTTTTGGAATTCCCAGGTCATGTTGCCAAAGGATTTCTCAGTTCCTTTCACACTGAGGTTGCAATAAATTCTGGTGCACACTGCCTGAGGAGAGGCAATGATAGCACGGTGCTTGTGTGCAAGTCACCAGCTTGGCTGGGAATGAAAGAAACCTCAGTTCATCCTCTGTCCACAATGACTAGCCATCCCTGACTCTCAAAATTGATGTTTTAAGAAGAGTTAGTCCCACAACTCTTCTTAAATACCTCCCAAGAACATTTTTCAAATGTAGTGTGAGTTATTAAAGAGTGAATAAAAATCTCATAGGAAGAAATAAGGTGCAGTACACAATTAAAAATCATGCCCACAAACACTGTGTAATTAGGGATTTCTCAAACTGGAAGGTTCTATAGGCCAATATTTTGGAGGCACAACTTGAAACTGATTCCTTCATAAAAGTATCTCAATAGCATGAATCAGAAATAATCTTTCTCTATGAACTCCCACTGCCATGCATCTGCCCTTCTTCTGGAAAATGAGTTACACGAGCTCTTGATCCACACAGAAGCCACTTGACTGCAAGGGCTACTATTTATTTTGCCTTATAACCACCCTTCTTGCTCCACGTGTACATATAGCAGGCTCATCTCAAACATGTAATGTGAATGGTAAATACATTCATTTGATTCAGAATATAGATCCTCGGTCTTCTAACTAGCATGGATGATCAAAATAGCCAGACTGGTACAGTCTATTTCTGCAAATAGTTGGTTTTGACCTGTGAAGTTTTGGTTTTGAATTTACTATTCCTGTTGTTTAAGGGCCTGTGTGATGGAGGGTGGGAGGAGGGGTGAGGGACAATCCTTTAAAGAACTTCTGTGATATGATTTGCATTTTAAAATTACTGCTAACATCATCGGTTCAGAGGTCTCAGGGGAAGTACAATAAGAGGATAAAGACGGGGCTTTCTCTAGTGAAATGCATGAACTTGAATTAAATAGAATTTATGACTCTCCGGTTTCTCTCTGTAGTTCCCAACCTCCTAGAGAAAATGAATTCTACTGTATAAATGGGTTCACCAAAAACATTTTATAAATGTTCAGTTCTCAAGGAAACTAAATTGCAAGAAGAAAAAAACACTCACTAAAGATATAAATTAACCCACTAAGGACTTATTTTTCCCTATCGATCTAAATTAAAATGTTAATAAGTCAGACGGATGGTTTTCTAGTATTTTGACTTGTACTGGATATTAGACACTTTTGTCATCATATGTGGGCATGAATTAGTTGACCAACATTAATTTATTAAACCCCTCCTGCCCTCACCCCTCAGGAGATGTCACTAAAAGGAACAGAGTCCTTAGCTGGCACCTTGCATGTGTGTACCAGTAAATAAGTTTTGTTGAGTGTGCAGCATGTGAATGAAGAGTTTTAAATAAGCACAGAGAAAATCTATGTCTGAATGGAGGTCCTCTGTCTCTCCTTTCTTCATACACGTACCCAAATATACACAGGCACACTCATGTGTCCTCAAAGAGTGACTATGAAACTCTACCCATGTAACACGCATACTCTAATTATCCAACTTCACTTCCACCCCAGCACCATGAAGAAAGAGTACCACCCCATTGTCCAGAAGATGGAAAGCCAGCAAAGAAAAGTGAGGACTGGAACTAAAGTTAACAATAACATACAGTTTGAGATATTTGGGAGGAAGATATTGAACATTCTCACTATGAAGAAATGATAAATATTTGAGATGATGGATATGTTAATTACCCTGATCTGATCACTATGCATTATTTGTATCACAGCATCACTATGTATCTCATAAACATGTACAATTATTATTTGTCAATTAAAAAAAATTTAAAGACAGAGAGTATTGAAGGTCTTCTAACTAGTAACTGACAGTGCTAGGATTTGAACTCAGACCCATCTGACTCTCCTTTGCCTTTCCCTCAGGCCACACAGCTTCTTTCAACCATACTGCCTTTGCTCACAACATTTTTGGGATTCATTTTCAAATCTTACCTTTACAGCCTGCTAATATTAGACTGAATTATTTGAACTTGATCTAACCCAGTGGCAGTCCCACCTCCCATCACACCCCAGTCTTCCAACCTCTATCTCCTCATGCTGCCAAGTCTTCTTTCTGCAGCATACACTTAATTAGGGTGCTCTTTCACACAAAGTCTTTGGGATAAATTCTGTCCATACTGTCAACTCCCTAGCCCCTTTCATGCCCTGCCCCCACAACCCAGCAATCTCTTATCCCAATTCTCTACCCCCGTTCTCTGCTCCAGCCAAACCAGACTTGCAAATGTATAAATGCCACACATTTTCTTACACTTTCACGTCTTGGGACATAAAATTTCTACCTGGAATCCATCCCTCTTTCTTCTCCGTGCTCTTTCCCCAACTCTCACAGTCTGTAAACTCCAAAGCCTCCTTCAATGCCCATCTCTGAGGACCATTTTCTAAGCAACTTTCAAACTCTACTCATAAAGTATCAGCTGACTCCATATTTTCCCACCAAAGTGTCATTACCTGGGAAATGGGACCATGGAACCCAATTCCTGATACAGATACATATCTGAAAGTGAATAAAATCAAGTCAAAAATCCCTGACAGTAGATACTAAATCTTCGGGGGTGAATCTGACTGAGGAAATGCCTGAGAATTATTCAGAGCCAAGTCAAGGAAAGAATGCGAGTGATCAAGCTGAGAAACCCTGTTTAGAGTCCAAAAGCATTTCAACAAAATATACATTGCAATATAGACACAAAAAATGTGACACAGACACAGTAATACATTGTGATAAAGAGCACTGTCAAGAAGAGAAAGTCAATCCCTAGACACACAAAATGTCCCTTCACAGGTCACCCAACAGTTCTTCTAAACAAACATCTGTGAGAGGCAATGTCATTAAGAGCATTTGTTGCATTATATTTTAGGGGTCTCTCATGCTGGGAGGTGGGACCGTGAGAGGACATTCACAGTGGGAGAACAGCCTATTTCTTATCAAAGAAGCAAGTTCTGGAATATGTACTGGAAGCTTCAGTAGTTTCCCTTGATCTCTCATATGTGAGAAGTCTTGTATATTACACTTCCTACACTTGGGGAAATCAAACCCCATTTCCCACCCACTTCAGGACATAAGCCATGGGTAACATAAGATTAAGCATCGTGACTTGATCAAAGGTACTGGTTTAAGAAGAATATCTCAAGAACTGAGTTCCCACCCAGCCATCAACATGTCTCTAAGTCCTTGCAAGTTAATAGACAACTTCAGCCTGAACCATTATACTCCAGAGTGCATTATACTCTCACAAATGCCGAGGTAACGTCACTGCCTCAGAAAATGTGGTACTCAGTGATATGACAAGTACAATGGTATTTATCAGCCATATCCACGGCTTAACGGACATGAGCCATGTCTGAAAAGGGAAAGGGTGATTCAGCCTATTAAGTATGCAGAACATCATCTTTCAATACAAGATGGTCCTTGATGATTTTTTTTTTTTCATTTCCAAAGGCTCCATCCAAGTGGGAAAATTGCAGAAGCAGAAAAAATATCACAGCTTTTCTGCTAGAGCGACAGCCACCGCAAAGCTAGGTATGACAGGGCAGAGGGCAGAACCGCAGAACAGGCCAGCAACCTCTGCTTCTTCACAGTTCCGTTTTCTATAGAGGGGATATAACCTCATACTTCACTCCTGCTTTTCCTTTTTCCTGCTTCCTTTTAAATGGTTTTCCAAAGTTTTCTGAGAATTAGATCTCAAGTATGTTCAGATTAGAAATTTCCAAAATAAAGCTTTCTATAAAAACATGAGTCCTGGCAAGCTCACATGCCTGGCTTGGTAAGCATTCCCTATGGAACCAGAGATGGATTGTCTGGCAGTTAACGAGACAAACAACATAAAGTTGTCATTTGGTGAAGTTGAAATCCCAAAACCTGCTCCTCTTACCCACTGACTTGTTTGTTTGTGTGTGTGTGAGTGTGTGTGTGTGTGTTTCCTCAGAGGCCATCTTATAATCCTTTAAGCAATTCTCTCTTATACAACTATTTAGTTTTAAAACACCCTCCAAGGTATTATCGAAAATTCCTCCATTAAAAAATCATTACGAAGAGCCGTGTTATAAATGACTTTACTAGCTAAGAGATTCCCAAGCTGAAAAGAAAGACACTAGAGAAATTGCCATAATAAGGGTTTAGTTAGTTCCTTGTTGAATCTTTTGACCCTCCCAATTTGATGTTATCTTCTATTTATCGCATTTAAATGAAGTATAGACTTAAAAACTAAAGACACTCTCTAAGCTATGTCAATTATATGCCTACATTGTTGCATCATTACACTTGATATGTTTGTTCTTGTTGTATATGGGCCCCCCAAATCACTGCAAATATTTGCCACTGTTTCCACCAGGGGGCATTCGTCTCATTGAAAATAGGTATTTTTTTAACTGGCGAAGTTAAGAATGTTATACTGAAATAACTAAAATACATACTTTATTTATTAATCCTAAAGTTCACATTTTCAATGGGAAGCAAAAAAGGCTGTCTTTAATGGGTAATTCTTGAATTAGATGCTTTGTATATATGAAAAGATATTATATGAATATGAAAAAAGTACACTTACGATGTGAAAAGTATGATATACCAGAGAATGTTATGAACTCTTAAGAAGTGTCAACAGACCATATATGTAAAAACACCCAGCTGTAAGTAGAAATTAATTTTAGAGGTGTTCAGTTGGACGTTCTCCTAAGACATCCTAAAAGTACTAAGACTCCTACAGAGGCAGTAATTGCCCTTTTTCAAAATGCCTGTTTCTCAAAATTCATATCACCTTTCTTCTGACTGAACCACACAGCTACTTGGCACACATGAAGTTTGGACACTGGAAGACAAAAACAAGGCTGGCCTTCTCTGCAAAAGCTATGGAGAGAGGAAGAAAAGACAATGGAATATACAAAGACTGCACATTTACCTTTTGCACCCTGAGCCCTGAAAGTCTTTTGTATAAAAAAAAATTAGTGTGATGTTATAACAAAAAAAGACTCAAATATAGAATTCCTGAGAGAATCTGTATCAGAACCATGCCTTTTTTCTTTTACTCCTCAAGAAAATATCACAAAGCCTGGCATAACCCTGAAACTATCACTGACCCATCCAAGCCAGAAAACTTCATAGTTTCCTCTTAAAGAAGAAAAAAATCCATAAATGATAGCTTCAATTTCTATATATAACCATCTAATACACTAGCTCTTAACTGAGACTTAATCAAGTAGGAACTACTGACCAGTGAGGCCTAGCACCATTCCCTACCCCTGATGGCAGCTTCGAAGGTGTCTTTTTCTCTTTTTACGTAGTACCCATGTTAGTATACGAAATGGAAGTGTACACAGAGGGAATCACAGACTCTTAAAGTAAAGTTGCGCAGAGTTGGACCTTGGTATTCTCCTGAGCTTGAACCTCCGCTCCCATCTCACTGCTTGTACATCTGCCTACGTTGATTTAGGGACTGGCCTGACTAAAACAGAGAAGCTGAACTGGGCAAGATCCCCATCTCCACAACCTATTACAAAATATGTGAAAGTCTGGGAGGTGGATTGTTATTTTATTAGCTATTTCGCTTGTGTTCTGTTAAGGTAGGGGTCAGCAAACCTTTTCTGTAAAGGGCCAGAGAGTAAACATTTTAGGTTTTCTGAGACATAAGGTCTCTGTCACAGCTACTCAACTCTGCTCTATCTATTAAAGCAGTCATAGATAAACCATAAATGAGTGAATGGGGCTATATTCCACTAAAACTTTATTTACAAAAACAAACAACTGGTCAGCTTGAGCCTGGGGCTCATAGTACGACAGCTGTTTTAAGGGAATAGCTCAGGTTTTTTTTCTTCCCTTATACTGGTGGAACTCTGACACGTAACTCAGACCAAATGTTCCCTAATGGCAACTGTGTTAATAATCAAGACTAGATTTTTAAGGAAAAAAACCCTGCAGAGTCCCATCTATAATGCCTTATTTTCTAATCATAAAGGCTAGCTGCCAGAAATGCTAACCTGCCCCACTAGTGGTGTGGGTTGTTAATGCTGGATGTGTTGGTGGTCCAGAGTATCTTGGTTTCCTTCTAGCATTTCTACCATTTGTTTACTCTTATCAGAAGTAAATAGGAATAGAGAAAGAGGCTTCTCCAGAGAGAAAGTCCCAGCATGGAATTAAGATTTCATATCCAACACATTGAGAAAAGTTCTTCAAACTTGCTCACTCTTTTCTGATCTAATTAAATGCCTCACCTTCTTGATCTTGAGCAGCTGAGGAGAAATAATATCAGCACACAGCTAAGCCTTTAAACAACCCACAGCTACTGTGATGTTCTTGTGACAGTATCAAAAAAAAAAAGGTGCTGCAACCCTATGGCATGACATAGCACACCCTCCTCAGAGAATCCTGCCCCTTTTGCAGAACAAGAAAACTCTTTTGAAGCTAATTTGTCGCAGTGTGTCTAGACAAAAATTGGGGACAGACAATACAAAGCCCTCTTTTAAGATTCACTTCTATTTTTGCCTTCACCACAAAAGAGATGATGAGGGGGTTAGAAACTGATCTCTGCAACATGGCATATGAGTTCTTTGCAATTTGGCCTTAGCCTCAACAGCAAATCTATGTGTTCCATCTCTTTGCTTGTTAATGCATTTGCTTTATGCAGGAGAACAAGCCCCCCTGGACGTGGGTGTGTTTTATAAAAAGAAAAAAAAAAAAAGCCAAGTGGTAATGGAAGCTCTAAATCAATGTCACCAGGCTTCCAATGGTATTCATATAGAGCCTTCAGAATGAGCATCTATGTTTGGTGGATTTTTATTATTATTATTACTCATTATTTATTTTTACTCTTGTCCATGTGCCCAGAGACCTTGGCAAGATAAGCATTTTATAAATCTGATAAATAAGTAATTGAAGCCTTCCAATCAATATTACCCAAGGGAGAGGGAAGGAGGCACTCAAACCTGCATTAAAGTCAAGGTCCTCCCTTCTGGTAAATGCGGGGAGAAGGAAAGACCAGCCTGTTAAGGCCATGAAAAGGGCATCTCACTGGGGTGGGCTAAGTGCAGCAAGTTTTCTCTCTCCACATATCCCTCAACATTGAGGAGGGAGAGGACACAGTGCAGAAATCAGTCCACTGTATCAGACTCCACATGACAGGCACGGACACACCAGAAGATAGGGAAACTGCACGGTGTCCGTGAAGGCACAGTCCACCAGTGGGACCTGCACAGTTCAGGCAGGAGGGCGCTTACTCACCGTGAGCTTCACTGAAGCTGCAGTGTGTGGGCCACTGTTACATTCTCTGGGAAAATGTTGCTGTCAACACAGCAATAGAGCCCTCCAGAGAGGGACTTTACAGAATCAACAGCCAAACTGAGCCCAAGGGGAATTCCAGAATAAGTCTCTTGAAGAGGCACAAAGCCTCATTAGTGCAGAGATTTACCACGATCCCAGTCCAACCAACGATGCAGGCATCTTGTGTCCAAAGTTGCAATTCATTATGGTTCTACATATAGCCCAAGTATAAGGAATCGTCACTGGTTGGTTAAGTCTGAATAATCTCCTGCTTCTCTAAAAATATCAGTGACAATCAGATTGCACCTGCAGGCCCTTCCATAGGACAGAAATAAGCTGAGCTGGTGGCCAATTTATTTAAAGGAAGCAAGTGAGTTAGTTAAACCCACAATTTAAGGAAGGCTTTGTTTTTGTTTATTTAGACAGGGTCTTACTCTGTCACCCAGGCTGGAGTATAGTGGTATGATCTCAGCTCTCTGCAACCTCTGCCTCCCAGGCTCAAGCGATTCTCCCACCCCAGTCCCCTAAGTAGCTGGGACCACAGGTGCCCGCCACCACTCTGGGCTAATTTTTGTAATTTTTTGTAGGGACAGGGCTTTGTCATTTTGCCCAGGCTGGTCTTGAACTCCTGAGCTCAAGCAATCCACCCACTTCTGCCTCCAGAAGTGTTGAGATTACAGGCATGAGCCACTGCACCAGACAGGAAAGCTTTTTTGAAAAATCAAATTGCACTACTGAAATGAACTTCAAAAGATCATGTAGTCTGTCATCCTATCTTAAGGTAAATCTAACTTGAATCACTGGGGGCAAACAGAACATATATTATTTTAAAAGACCTTGCAAAAAAGAATTTCTACAAAACAAACCTCTTGCATGATCAAACTACCTTCACTGTCGAAAAATTGCTAATTAGGACTGTTTTGCAACGGCTTGCTAGAGACAGCTCGTACTTCCTTGTCTAATTTTCAGAACTTTTTCAGGCTGGCTGACTTTGCGTTGGTAGCTTAAGATCGGCCATGGTGGGAATGTTTACACTGTGGGAATCAGCAAACATTACAAATTAGGACCCCAACTCCACTCTATCCTTGAGTATTAGTTACTGAACATTTTTCAGCATATCATTGTCATATGCTTTGTAAAACGATTCCAGTTTTTCCTTCTCCAAACTCTCTTATTCTTTGAGAGCTGAGAAAAACTCTGCTAGTCAAGGAAGAAATCTGTTGTACAATATTTCTGAAAGTTTCAGCCTCTACGTGGACACCCAGAGCAAAGGGAAATAAACTGCTTTGCATGAAAACCCATTTAGGGCCAACAAGACTACTGTACTAGAAAATTATTATCAACCCCAATTTATCTCTGCTTTTCTTCCTACTACTATTTTCCAATCTTGTAAACATCAGTTTCTCCAGAGCTCTCTGAAAGGTGTCACATCACTCACCTTGAGAATAAGAGCAGGTTCTGTACTAAAACGGGACAACCAACACCAGGAAGAGCTACCAGTGACTCTACTATTTACGACGCACAACCCCACTTGCTTCCTTTCTATAACTTGTCGTTTCCTGTAAGGGGCTTACCTGAATGCCCAGACTGGAAATTTCCCCTTAAAATTCCGGACAGAAACAACCATGAGTACAATCTAGGGATTAGGGAATATATCTTCCATGGCCCCCCAAAAATACTTATTGGTCCTGAAACCCAATGACAAAGATGTTCTAATACCTATTAGGAGGAGAGAGTTCTCTCTAGCACTTCCGTATATCTCACAAAGAACGGTAGTGACTGCCTTTGGTTTTGGATTACCTTTTCAAAGATGTTTGTATAGTGAACAGCCCTCCAAAATAGAGTGTCTCCAAAACAAAGAGCAGGCATGGTGACTGTCCAATAAAATTCAAAAGATTCAGATTGCCTCAATTCAGGGTTCCTCTCCTATAACACAATCCAGAGAAAGTGCAGGCATCCATCGAGTCCCACCTGACTCACACTCATGGGGTTTTGGGAGAGAGAATTGACACAAATACGCTGTTCATGCTACATGCTGTGTAAACGTAATAGAGTCCTTTTTCTCCTACCCCCAAAATCTTCTGCCATCATCGATGAAATCATGGCAGGCTAACTTGTTAGCTTGAAAGTAGGGTAAGATCTTAGACCTTTTGTAGCTCTTAACAAAGCTTTTAAAAAACAGGCCAGGCATGGTGGCTCATGCCTGTAATCCCAGGACATTGGGAAGCCAAGGTAGGTGGATCATTTGAGGCCAGGAGTTCAACACCAGTCTGGCCAACATGGTGAAACCCCATCTCTACTAAAAATACAAAAATTAGCTGGGTGTGGTGGCACACGCCTGTAATCTCAGCTACTCAGGAGGCTGAGGCATAAGAATCACTTGAACCTGGGAGGCAGAGGTTGCAGTGAGACGAGATCAGGCTGCCGCACTCCAGCCTGGGCAATAGAGTGACACTCTGTCTCAAAAGAAAATAAATAAATAAATAAATAATAAAGCTTTTAAACAGTCTCTATCTCTATTTATATTTATATCTATATCTATCTCTCTATCTACCTATCTGCCTAGTTGGATAGATAGACAGGTACCAACTGTGTCCCTCAGAGATGCTTTACAGATACTCTCTTAGGCAATAATGTAGAAAACAGCCCACAATGAGGTTACTAAGATGGAAACTGCAGAGCTGTTGTACTCTATCAAAGATATAAATGTGCAACTGGGAAAAATGGGCATGAACAAAATGATGACCGGTCTTAACATTTTCTTTATATGCTTAAAGAGCATATAAATCCCCTGGGAGTTTCATTAAAATTCAGATTTGAATTCAGTAGGTCTAGGATGAGGCCCCAGATCTGTATTTTGAAAAAGTTCCTAAGTGATATTGGTCCAAGGACCACATTTTGACAGCAAGGGTCTAACAGCAACTAAATATAAATTGTATACCTATTGTCACTCTTATATCGGCATAAACTATAAAATGTTTAATAAAAATATCCATAACAACCCAAGAAGTTCATCTAAATATCTGATTAGGAATATATGCATACTTATAAGAGGAAAATATCAATATTGATTATAAATTTTTCTCGATTCCAAATTATATGAACATTCTATTCAAAGAACCAGGAGCAAAAGAAACATGCAGGAGAAGCCCATCCTAGATTACGCCAAGAGTCTACGGACTGTAGCAAGCAATAAACCAGGCAAATTACAATCTTTATGGTTTATGTTGCTGGCAATATCTCTGGCTAAGCAAATGCTGATGGGCTAAGCATAACAGGGAAAATAATATGTGAGCATAAGACTGACTCTGAAAAAAAAATAAAATGTGCTGCAGGGAAAAACACACTGGGCTGGGAGTCAAGAGGCTGGAGTTGTCCCCGCTCTGTCACCTCCTTGCTGTGGGAGCCAAAGAAAGCAGATTCAATTCTCTCTGGGCAATGGGCGGGAGGAGCAGGTGCCTCTAGGCCCAGGCCCTATGCCACCTCTCAGCTCCCACATCTTGGTGTTCGGGCTTGGTCATCTGCACAGACAGCCTCTCTCAGCCTCACGGACCATTATTTAAGACTGTCGTCAGCCGAAGAGATTAATCTTTCTATCTCATTTTATATACTTAGGGAAACATTTGTGTACTAATTTGAAAAGCACAAGAAAGAAGGCTCAGAAATAAAAGAAAGACTGCCAAGGTATTTTTGAATTTTACTGTGAAACATTTGAGTACCTCCTGTATCCCTTTTTCTTCCACCACTGTCTCTTTCTTTTCTTTTTGTCTTCTTTTTTCCTTCCCTATCTCTCTCTCTTCATTCTCTCTCTATCAAAATAACAACTGGGGAGACAGTAAGGTGTATTTCAGTATTCCATGCGCTAGTTTCTCATTATGTTAGTGACTACTTCTTTTGAAAAGGTTTCTGTGGTTAAATGCGCTTTGGGAATCTGAATTAAATAGAATTAAAAGGTTTCTATGGACCCTATAATATGCTGACGCAGAATGTGTTTCTCCAAGAGGGGCTATGGAAAGCTCCATTTGCTACACTGGACTGCAGAAACCAGCCTTCCCCCAGCGCTAGTGTTCTAAGGGATCCACTTAGAATGACAGCTCCAGCACTAGGATTTTGGATTCTGGAAGTGAGCTGTGTCTTGAAATCAGTTCCACCTGAAACAGCCTTGCGGCCTTGGGCAAGTCATGTAACCTCTCTGAGTCTCCAGTTTCTTTATGTGCAGAAAGGGTTAATGACATCTACCAAATGTTTCCATGGAAGAAACTAAGCGAGACAAAGTGCATGAAGTGCCAGGCATGGAGAGCCCTCCCCATCCTATCTGTTGAGATTCAGAAGTAATGTTCATCTGTGTACCTTGAAAACTGGCTGGGGCAGCATCATCTCACTGAAAATCACTCTTGGAGACAAGGCCATTGGCCCTCATTTCTGACTCTGTCCGTGTTTCAGAACTCAGTATGGGTCCAGTCCCCTCCATTCAAGCCTGAATATCCCCCCCAGTGACCGCCCAGCAGTCTGGGTATGTTAGCCATCTCAATAGACGACATTTGCCAAATGAATGAGCGAGAGAAAGAAAATATTGAGACAGAGAGGGTCACAGGAGAATAAACAAAGGAAGAAATGAAACCAGGCCAGAGGGGAGGGCAGGAAGGCACAGTAGTTAGGACATGACTGTCCTGAGGTAGACTTCACTTTAGGAGCCACAAACCTTGGAAGGTTAGCACAATCTCCTTGAGTCTCAATGTCCTCGGTTACAAAATGAAGATGATGATGCATATCTCACAGAGACATGTTGAGGAGTTGAGAGATTGTATGCATAAAGCACTTAGCACAAAACCAAGCACAGAGTAGGGACTCAACAAAAAAGAGAAAGAGTGCTAAGTGCTCTTTTTGAAGTAAAGGAGAAAAAAGATGCTTTTATTCTCAAATCCAATTATGTGATTTCTAGACTAGAAACTGGCTATTATAAACCTTCTGCAGAAATCCCAGCAAAGATATATTTGCAAGGTAGAAAATTTCTTTCCCGACAGTGGACTTCGGATATGCCCCCTAAGTAGTGATAAATATAGTTTTCATTTTGCCATTGTGTGTGTGAGAGAGAGACAGAGAGAGGGAGAAGAGAGGAGAACCTTCTACTCACTAAACTCCAAGAACATTAAAATCAGCAATGGAAAAACAGTAAGATTTAAAACTTCCTAAACAGGGAACCCCACACTAATCCGTCCTCATCGTAGTCAGGCAGAGAGAGCACTTCCTTAAAGGAGGACTCCCCTCACCCCTCCATCACTGCTGTGTTCTTCCCATGCCATAATTTCTATAGCCCTTATATATTTATTAGTCTCGCCATCTGCCCCATGGCAATGGAGGCTCCACCAGGTAGGGACTCTATCCGTCCTCCCAGAGTCTATAACAGTCCAGAGCAGGCTCTCAATAAATAGTTGTTGAAGGAATGAATGGATTCCACATTAGTCATTTAATAAGCATGCCCATGAAAGGATTTATCGTCCAATAAAACAATGTGAAGGCCAGGAGACCAGAATGTTTTAAAAATTAGTAATGTTATCACTTTACTAATCACTTCCAACTTTAATACCAAATCAAGAAAGTTAAAAAAAGGCTTGGCAGTATCTAAGAAATCTATAGAAACATGATCACTCTTCACATTTAGACATTCCAGCACTCTCAATTTAACTATTTCTTTATCAATCCCTAAATTCAGTGGCTCTGCTGTGCCTGCAGGATCAACGCCAAATCCCACAGCAGGGCACAAAGGCCCTTTGCACCTTGATGCACCTTGACCCTTGTCTATCTCTCCATCATCATCCCTGCCACTGTTCTTTCATATCTTACACTCCATCAATATCCACGCCACCCCAACAAGAGCCTTCATGCCTCAGTAGGTAACACTGCCTCCTTCTCCATCTCATCTATGCAGAGATCTCTTACTCATCCTTTCAGACACCACTGGAGGGTGGACTCTGCTGTGAAGAACTCCCTGATTTCTGTAGACAAGGAATCATCCCCCTCTTTTGTGGGGCTTCTTACCTTATCCACCACAGAAGCTGCTGGGATGTCAGGCCTCCTCTAGACTATAAACTTCTAGAGGCACATCGCACAGGAATGATGTACACATGTAGACTCCCTGTGCCTGGCATATTATACATGCTCAGTAAAATGTTTTTTGGCACCTTGGGAGGCCAAGGTGGGCAGATTGCTTAAGGCCAGAAGTTTGAAACCAGCCTGGCCAACATGGTGAAACCCTGTCTCTACTAAAATTAACAAAAATTAGACAGGCATGGGGTGGCACATGCCTGTAATCCCAGCTACATCAGGAGGCCAAGGCACGAAAATTGCTTGAACCCAGAAGGCAGAGGTTTCAATGAGCTGAGATCCTGCCACTGCAGTCCAGCCTGGGTGATGACAGAATGAGACTCTGTCTCAAAAAAAAGTGTATGGGGAGAACAAATAAATGGATGCATGTGTACTGTGAACAAACCTGTTTCCCCATCATTATCCATCTGAGGTATGCTTTATGAAACTTTATGGGCTGGGCGCGGTGGCTCACGCCTATAATTCCAGCACTTTAGGAGGCCGAGGCGGGCAGATGATGAGGTCAGGAGATGGAGACCATCCTGGCTAACATGGTGAAACCCCGACTCTACTAAAAATACAAAAAATTAGCTGGGCATGGTGGCAGGCACCTGTAGTCCCAGCTACTTGGGAGGCTGAGACAGCAGAATGGCGTGAACCTGGGAGGCAGAGAATGCAGTGAGCCGAGATCGCGCCACCGCACTCTGGCCTAGGTGACAGAGCGAGATTCTGTCTCAAAAATAAAAAAAAAAGAAAGAAAAAGAAACTTTATGGAACACCAAATATTTGCTGGGCAGTATCTTATTAACCTTTAGACCATTCTCAGAAATCTTCCCTAACTTTGGCGCTGGCATGTGACTTCACAGTGAAAGAAAATAAAATTTAGAGAGGTTGAGTCACAGAAAAAGAACACAGCAAAACCTGGAGTAAAACCTCAATCCCTGCTCCTTCTGCTACTCTATCTTGCCTCAAAGGCAAAAATACAATAAAAATAAAATAATAGATTCCTTCATTATACTCTTTACTATTTCAGAAGGATAACTTCCCAATTCTCTTCCATTACAATGCCTCACCTCTTAAACGATACCTCCAAATGGCCCTCAGATGGTTAGTGGGAAGATTAACAGGAAAACATATTCTTTCTACATGATAAGTTAAGCATTTTTTTCCAGACGATTACACACAGTCATACAAATCTACTGAAAAGGGACTTTGTCCATATTGTGGGGATCAGAGAAGCATTGCTGAAGGAAGTGACACCTGAGCTTCATCTTAAAAAGCCAAGTAAGAAAAAACCAGGCAGATAGATGGAGGAAGAACATTCCAGAAAGAGAGGCTAGGTACAATCTGCGATAAATGCTGATGACTTCACCATACAGAAACTTTCAAGGTCTCTAGGGTGGCTTTTGTGTAATTTTGCTGAATTTTTAACTTGTGTAGAGGGCTTGTGTCAGCAGTGAATAATTCAATCAGGTCCCAATACAGACATTAGAAGGAAGTCCATCTAGATGGCCATGCCATCATTGCCATTATCCCTTCATTTTCTTAAAGAATCTCTCTGCAGTGGACTGATAACTCCTATGTGATGAGTTAGGGCTTTCAGGACACTGTGGTCCATTTCAGGGCTGAGGAAGCTATTTTTTAAACAGCACTGTGGTACACTATAGTCACAGGACCGAGCGTGACCACCTCAAAGGGAGAGCCACAAAAGAAATTTCCATCTCCTGCTCCCAAATCATATTGCTAATGCCCTGTCCTGTTGTCACCTGCCAAATAATTTTGTGTTTCTATGAACCGCCCAGATTCTGTCAAACATCGCACAAAAGTCTCTCTGTATACAACAAAGTGACACGACTCAAGCTCTTATTAGAAATTATTTTCAATCACTCCCATTCTGGGAAATTAAGTCTGGCATTTTATAATGTACTTTATCTCTTCCTAAAGAGACAGTCTCCTTTCATTTTAGTAAGTCATAAACTTTGATGTCAGAATGCCTGCTTGATAGCTCTAGAAATAGAAGTTTTAACACCCGGGGGGAAAGGGGAGTTAGCAGGGAGGTTGGAAGAGCTAACACATTAACACCAGAAGATCTGGGCTTGTATTGTAGTTCTACCAATTACTAGCTCTGTGACTTGGGCACATTAATAAATTTCTCTGGACTTCAATTAAGTCATCCTTAAAATGCAAGATTATTATGAAAAGTGGAAAAAATACGTCAAGGACCTGGCCCACAATGGCCCTTTCAATAAATGGTAACTATAATGTATACCTCAATTCATTTTTAAATTAACTTTTAAGATTCCCCCACTTGCACATACAAAGTCCAAATTAGCAAATGAGAGACAGAAATAGTTTTAAAGATGCTGATAAAAGGCATCAAATAACATACTAAATTTCTTAGTGTTCCAACACTGTCTTTGGCCAGTTCCTCACAAGTAGACCCAGAGTGGGGTGTTCATGGCAGTGATTTATTAAGGAGGGGCTCCCAGGAGCGGGGAACAAGAAGGGAAGGAAGACGCCAAGCAAGGTTGCAACTTCAGGTGAAATCTCAGCCTCAGCCTGATTCTACAGAGAGCTGTGGTGTGTAAATTATACCACAGATCCTGCAAAGAACTTGTAAATTATACCCCAGAGTATGCCCAGACTTAAGACAAGAGGGTGACCTTTCATACTCCTTCACCACTCATCAGCAAAGCCTGGCAAAGGGTTGAGGGAAGGGAGTGGAGGGCACTTAACTCCTAGCTGCTTTCAGCTGCGTGCGTGCATGTGTGTGTGTGTGTGTGTGTGTGTGTGTCCTCATGCACATGCGCATGCCAGGGATGGGGCAGAGCTCCACTAGCTATAGTCTGGTCCTCTGAACAAGGTTCCAGGTGCTGACCCTCAGAAGCAAACATATGCAGAAGCCAGAGTGAGCACACAAGACCCATAAAGGGAGTCTGAGGTTGCCCGAGGAGAGCACTGACGACAGCTGCAATATGAATCAAGAAAATGCTGTGGAAACGTGTCTGTGTCACCTCTTCCTTTAGCTCATAGGAGTTTGCTCATCACCAAATGATACGCATTTAACTGTAAATCAAGTCATTTTTCCCTTTGGTGATTTATAAAGAACTAAGTTTGCAATCAATACTTCCTGAGAGTATAAAATTCAATTTTGAAGGTTTGCCTTCAGGCTTCAAAAATGAGCTCTTCAACCCACTATTGTTGAGGTTTTCTGCTAAAGAACGTTGTGCCAGTCCCTAATAGAGGGCACAGACCCCGCTCAGACTGAAGCAGTGGGAAAGAGCACTGGCTAACTCCTTAAATACCAAGAGAAACACTGGCAGCAATAACTCATTAGTTCTTTCATACGTCCATATTCATTTAACCAACCACACCACTCCGAGATGCTGGGATGCTGTTTGAATTGAATTGTATCATCTATGCATTTGGTTAACACAGATCTATAGTACAGAGATTCAAGACTCTGCCTTATTCAAATAAATTCTTGTCATTTAAAAAATAGAATTTCTTATGTCTCTACATCCTTATCTGTAAAAAGAACATCTGGCTTGACTTTAGGTGATCATTCAAGGACTCAATGGAGACAGCCAATTGGGTAGGTAGATTGGGTCATAAGATCATTTCAGAATTAACTAATATACTATTATGAATGATTATAGAAATGTGAAATATCAGAATAATTTTTAAGTAACACATGCAACTAATCTGTTAGGGTAGTAAGTAGTTCCATACACTGCCTTTTAAATTTTTTTCAATAATGTTTATAATTTGACCATATATAATTTAAGGCGGTGCCATCAGCACATCTGGAAGACTGGAGCTGAAAGAGCAGAGTACACCCTATGACAAAGATCCGCTCCTTGACCAATCTCTACTCGGGTTCTCCTGAACGCTTTCTCAAGTAGGCCTGACTTTTGGACTTTCATGTTCGTAAGAATTTTGGTAAGAATCCTGCTAAGTTGGTTAAGTCAAAATCTTCCATATCTGATTGTCCTCCACATCTAATCAGGTTCCTCATCCTCTACTGTCCCGCAGGGGATGTCTATCACCCGGGCCTGTCCTTAGCACCAGTCCTGTTACATTGGTTTAGCCAGGATCCCCCCTTACCCCGATGTTTCCTCTCAGTAATTTCCCATCCACTGACATCCATCCTGCTTCTTGGCTATGAATTCCCACATGCCCATGCTGTATGCAGAGTTGAGCCCAGTTCTATACTGAGCTATATTTTCCCATATTGCAATAGTCCTGAGCTCTGGTTTTCTTTGACACCTACAAACACTGTATAACCAGATATATCAAAACAAAAGTCATGATGAATTTCTGGGGGTCCCAACAGAGAGATCGTATTGATGATTAATGGACATCTCAAGTTTTTACACCTAGATATGATGTCCATTTTTAAATAAGTGAATAATGAGTAACTACAATGCCTGCCACCAAGAGTCAGTGAATGTTTTCCATCTCAGGGATTCTGAGGACACTGCAGTAGCTCAAGATGAATAAGAAATACCTGTGGAGGGAGGGGTTTGGCAAGGGGAGAGGATTTAGCCTAGGAATGACTGAATGTCTTCCACAAACAAAATTCTCAACAATTACTACAGTTACAAAATACCTACAATGAACTATCATTTTAAGGTGAAACATTTGCTACAATCAGTGCTAAAATGATCGAACGAAGCTACTTAGACTTGGCGTCTCCTACACTTGGCATATTTGAATTCTGAAAATTCTGAATCTGATTAGACTTCTTTTCTGCTTTTCCTTGCATTGTTTTGTAATTGAAAATCGCTGAAAATGTTAAGAATCTGTTCTGTAGTGTAAGATTCTGGCTAGAGAGAGAACTGAGAAATCAAAGCAAAATTAATATTGTTGATTTTCGAGAGCCCATGCCAATGAATGGGATTATCCCACACTATGGCCCTTATTTTCCATTCTTAGGTTTCCATTATGCAAGTCCGTACACAGCAGATCCATCTTTTCAAATATGCTGGCTTTCTGGTAATATCTAAGTTAGTGTCTCTGAGTTTGCTAGCCCATAAGCATATTAGGTGATGGGTAACAAATCAGACTAGAATAAATATGTACTACTGAGCAATTTGTAAAGAGAAAGAACTACACGACAGTAATGAAGAATTAAGAAGAATCGAATTCCCCGATCTTTGGGGGAAAACAGATAGAAGACACCGTTTCACACCATGCAGGACCAGAGCAGAGAGAGACATAGTATGGGGAAATATGCGGGAAGAAGATAGAAGATCCCAAAAGGTGACAGCCAATCAACTATTTTCCAAAATCCAGAGAGATTAAGGGGGGGGGGGGGATGAAGTATTGTGACACTCAGTCATTCCTAGGCTAAATGTATGAGATAGAAAACCATATACAAGGAGATTTGGGTAATTAGATCTCCACTATCACCATCACCAATGTTGATTCAAGAAAGATTAATTCAGACAAAGATGGGAAAGTGCTATTAATAATTTTTCAGCAGGACAGTAAGCAGAAACACCAAGTGCTCTCTTTCTCTCTGGAAATACATGGCCTCAAAAATCTTGAGTCTTAAAACCTTAGTTTTATCCTTATTTTCCAGCCAAAAGGAATGCTATGCACTGAGCATGGATGGGTTCTATTTAATGTTTAACCATTGTGAGGAGGGAAAATAGAATTCCCACAATGTCTTTGTTCACTCTGAAAATGCATCAGCTGAGCTTTCAGTGTCATTTTTCTCCCAATAGCAACTAAGATCTCAAAAAGAGAAAATTTTACTCAAATTATATTAGCCTTGCAATTAATGATATAATATCCCAGGTCTTAGAGTAGATTGGACTGTATAAAAGGAATCAGACTGAAGATGAGACGAATTTCAAGAAAAAGTCAACACATAATTCAAAGTCTGGGTCCTACCCCTGTCTAGTCTCAAGTGGCCATGGTCACGTGATGGGTAACAATTACAACATGCCAGGAGTGTACACTATGACCCAGGGGAACCGCAGACACCTAGAAACCTCAAACCATCATTCTGGGATGAGTGCATGTGTTTTCTGTGTATTGAATATGTGTGTGTCTTGTGTGTATGCGTGTGTTGAATGTGTGTTTTAAAAATGTGTGTGTTGAATGTGTGTTTTTTATGTTTTGCGTGTATGTGTGTTGTCTGTGGTGAATGTGCATGTTATGTATGTATGTGTGTGTTGAATGCATGTATTAAAAGTGTGTTGAATGTGCGTGTTTTGTGTGCACTGAGTGTGTGTATGTTGTTTGTATGTGTGTGTTGAATGTGTGTGTTTTATGTGTGTGTGCTTGTGTGTTGAGTATGTGTATGTGTGTTGAGGGGTGAGTTCTCCTCTCAAAATGAAGCTGATCAGGACCCTGAAGTGAAGTTTCCTCCATAGTCTTGTATGATGAACTCTCCCCCCATGAGATATCTTTCCCCTCAGTCATGCTTCAGTATCAGAAATTAATTTAATACATTATTACATCAGTGCTGCCAACATTTAATCTCTTTCAATACACTGTCACAATTTCTGTCTTATCCAAGTACCTTGGATAAGACAAGTACTCCTCACTCTGATTTAAAAAGCAAAATAACAACAACAACAACAGCACTCCTAAATGCTGCCAGTCCCTCAGTGAACTGCATTTCCGTCCCTCTCTGCTCTCCTCCCCAGGCCCCCACTCTGCTCTGGCCACCTTAGCCTTGCACCCACTCTTCCTCTGTCTAGATCAGTCCTCCCTGGGACATCAGCTCCCTCCCTCCCTCATTTTCTCTCGCTCTTGGCCCTAATGTCATCCTAGCAGAGCAGCTTTTCTTAACTATTTAAACACAGCAAAGCCCTCCTGCCCTGCTTCACTTTCAGTCACAGCGTTTGCCATCACCTGTAGATTTCTCTATATTTCTTTCTCTGTTTTTATCTCTCCCCTCCCGTAAACTTTAATAAACTCCATGAGGTGGAAACCTTGCTCTGTTCAGTTTTAAATTTGCAGTGCACTACGTAGTCCTACCCAAGAGTCTTGTAAAATTTAAGTTGAAATGAAATTGTTTAAACCATATTTTTAAATTTTTTCTATTATATTAACTTAGTCTCATCCTAAATAATAATATGATGAAACCACGAGTATGATGTAATAGGTATATTTTTTCTAATGAACACTACAATAAATAGATAACAGAATTATCAAAATTTAAAATGTTAGTCCCTGAGTACCTCCTAAAACTCTCTTGTTACTGCAGATCTTATGTGTCCCCAGCTTTGAGAAGCACAGCATTATCCAGGGGCAAGACAATACTAGTCACGTATGACACAGCCCAGCAGTGAACATGGCATGGAAATAAGTTATATTGTGGAGTCTTCTTACAGCAGGTCTTAGTTTCACAGCAGAAAACACTGAAGCTGGAGTCATGAGGCCTGGTTTCTGCCCCTGGATCGGCCACAAACGAGGCAACCCTTAGGCAAGTCGCTCAAGATCTCTGGGCCCACAGTCCTCATCTATAAAATAAAGGCTGCAAACTATCGCAAGGACAGAAAACCAAACACCACATGTTCTCACTCATAGGCGGGAATTGGAAGAGCGCACTTGGACACAGGAAGGGGAACCTCACACACTGGGGCATGTCACAGGGTGGGGGGAAGCGGGGAGGGATAGCATTAGGAGATATACCTAATATAAATGATGAGTTAATGAGTGCAGCACACCAACACGGCACAGGTATATGTATGTACTAAACCTGCACGTTGTACACATGTACCCTAGAATTTAAAGTACAGTGAAAATAACTAACTAACTAAATAAATAAATAATAAAGGCTGCAAGTGATTTCTCAGCTGCTGCCAGCTCTCATTGTCTTTGATGCTACCACCAGCCACAAAATGCAAAAGGGAATCCTGAAAGCATTTAGGCTCATTATACTCTTTTTTATTTATTTATTTTTTAATTTTTGTGGGTATATAGTGGGTGTACATATTTATGGGGTACATGAGATGTTTTGATACAGGCGTGCAATGTGAAATAAGCACATCATGAAGAATGGGGTATTTATCTCCCCAAGCATGTATCCGTTGAGTTGCAAACAATCTGATTACACTCTTTAAATTATTTAAAAATGTACGGTTATTACTGACTACAGTCACCCCGTTGTGCAATCAGATAGTAGGTCTTCCTCACTCTTTCTGGTGTTTTTGTGCTCATTAACCATTCTCACGTCCTCCGCATCCCTCACTACCCTTCCCAGCCTCTGGTCACCATCCTTCTACTCTCTGGGTCCATGAGTTCAATTGTTTTGGCTTTTATACTCTATAAATAAGTGAGAAAATGTGATGTTTGTCTTTCTGTGCCTGACTTATTTAACTTAACGTAATGACCTCCAGTTCCATCCATGTTGGTGCAAATGGTTGAATCTCATTCCTTTTCATGACTGAGTAATACTCTGTTGTGTACAAGCACCACAATTTCTTTATCCATTCATCTGTTGATGGACACAAGTTGCTTTCAAATCTTAGCTATTGTGAACAGTGCTGCAACAAACATAGGAGTGTGTATAGCTCTTCCATATACTGATTTCTTTTCTTTTGGGTATATACCCAGCAGTAGGATTGCTGGATCACACAGTAGCTCAATTTTTAGTTTTTTGAAGAACTTCCAAACTGTTCTCCTTAGTGGCTGTACTAATTTGCATTCCCACCAACTATACTCTTAAAATAAAATAATATTTTTGATATAGTGACCCTATTAACTGTAACTTTTTTCTGTAATCCTATGACCTTCCCCAGTGTAGGCGGTTGGATCCTAAGCATCCAATCATTGCCTCAAGGAAGAGTCATCAAGACAGAACTGGAATGAAAGAGCTGAAATTCTTGGCCAAGGCCGGAAAGCTCTCCTTTAAAAAAAAAAATTAATGAAATAAGAACAGAAGAAATGATTGGATTAGAAAAACACTTCTGCAACCCTTAGAAATTAAGTAGCTTTTAGGAAAGTATGCTAAGCCCAGTACGTTCAAGTTTTCGGAGGAGAGGATATTTGCTAGATGTCAAATTATCACCTACAAATCATCTATGAATTCCAAAGGGAAAAACTTGCATTTATAAAAAAAAAGATCTGGTGGTCACCATCTTCAAAAGGTGATCCAGCTTCCACTGATAGTGTAACAACCCGACACAATGTGATTCCAGACGTGACACAGATGAAGTGCACATCATCTTCTGTGATGCTTTCTTCCCAAAACCTCTCACCTGAATCTGACCAAACCTTTAGAAATGAGTTCCAGTTTATAGGAAATACAGAGGATAAATGGCAAGTTGAAGAATACCAAAGAAAACAATCGCACAGAGACAGAATGAGGGACATTCTACAAGACAACTGCCTAGTCTCTTCAAAGAGCCAGTGTAAGGCAGGGAGAAAAAGAAGCCATGTTCTAGAATGCAAGGGACCAAAGAAACTCAATGAAAAAATGCAACACATGAACTTTTAGTTGATCTTGGTTTGATATATAAGTAACCATAAAAGGCATTTTTAAATCACTGGGGAAATTTGAAGATAGTCTAGGTAATATCTGTTATCACAGGGTTATCTTAATTTCCTTGAGCACAATGATGAAGGTATTGTGGCTGTGGTTTTAGGACACCGTGTCCTCAGTTTTAGGAAAAATATGCTGGAGAATTTAGGAATGAAGGAACATGATACTGTCAATTTATTTTGCAATAACAAGATGTTAAGCAGAGTTTGAATCTAGGTGTTGAGTGTATGAATATTCATTGTTAGTATTCTTTCAACTTTTATTCATATTGACAGTTTTATAGTAAAAAGCTGGAGGAAAAAAAAAACAAGATCCACATGTATAATGAAAAGTATTTGGAAGAAGATGAAATCAGAAAAAATAGTTTTTCATGTTCTTCCTGTACCCACAGGAAATAGGAAGAGAGTCGGTGAGGAGAAAAAAAGGTTAGATACAGGCAGGAAGAGTCTATAACCTGTTCCCAGGTCAAGTATGAGAGTTAAGGAAGCACAGAGCCCTGACTCAGATTTAGAGTTTCAAAAAGAAGAATCCTGAGGACCCCTTTCTTGGAAGACCAGAGAAGCTGTCCAGAAGTCAGAGCAATCCCAAGCCTGTAATGGCACGAGAGTAATAAAGTAGGGGAAGCTGCATAGTATGTCTACGCAGAGACAGCAGGGCCAGTCTCAGTGTTTTTCATGTCCACAAAGCTGCAAAGACACCCTTGAGGAGACATATGTGAAGGTGGCAGAACGTGGTTAGGAACACAAGATTGTATACCTGTGACTTGAACAGAGTGGTGGCCAAGGACACCTGGGAAGATGGACAGCCACCAGCATACAGAAATTACCACCAAGACCATGCGTATATCCCCTCCCCACACTGTGGCACTTTATTGACCTTGCAGCACACTCTCCACTGTTTCCCAGAAAGGCAAATGCAACCTGGATAAGGGAGAGGAAAGTGAGAGACCTGAAGTGACAGAGAAAGTGTTGAATTTTTTGTGATTACCCACCATTGTCGGAAATTACCCAGAGTGGTAGGGGATTAATTTTCTGCTACTCAGTACAAAAAGGGTTAAAAGGATATACTTTATTGAACTGAAGAAAAATAAAGTCACATGTCTCATAGATTGTGCCTGAGATAGGTGCCTGCTCATTCTCAATCCAATCCTAGACATTTTACTGATTAATCCACCCCTGCCATGACATCACAGGAAAACAAAGATATAATGTGAGGGATAAACAATTACAGAATATGTACATAAATCTACCTCTAAAATCACCTTGCACTTGTCCACACTCATAGAGGAAAGGCTACAAGTAAATAATACAGAAATCATTTCTTCTGGGCTATGGAATGCATGTCATTTTAATATAGAAACATCTAATGTTTCAAGGATTTACTTCAAACAAAATGGCAAAGCCATGCTATGAAGTCTGACTTAAAAGATCAAGAAACAGCCCACATGTTGAGCTGTTCCCTGATATCCACACCATTCAAGGAAGAGATGGCTAAGGCAGAGCTACCTCTCTTTGCTCTCAAGCTGGAATGTCAAAGGTACCCTTGTTTATTAGTCTGTTCTCATGCTGCTGATAAAGACATACCCAAGACTGGGTAGTTTATAAAGGAAAGAGGTTTAATGGATTCACAGTTGCAGATGGCTGAGGTCTCCCAACTGTGGTGGAAGATGAAGGAAGAGCAAAGAGACTTCTTACATGACAGAGAGCAAAAGAGAACTTGTGTAGGGGAACTGCCTTTTATAAAAAACTCTCAGATCAAGTGAGACTTATTCACTATCAAGAGAACAGCATGGGAACATCCCACCTCCATGATTCAATTGCCTCCCATCAGGTCCCTCTCAAGACACGTGAGAATTATAGGAGCTGCAATTCAAGATGATATTTGGTTGGGGACAAAGCCAAACCATAGCACCCTGACAAGATGCATGCTACCTGCAAATTAACAGTAAACAGAGTCACTGGGAATGCCGACTAAATAAGAAATGCCTTCTATTGATAAGTTAGAGGCAATATTTTCTTGAGATGACCAAACATTTGAAGGTACACTCAGGGATATTTAGTGTTGACCCCAGATGCAATATTTCATATGTCAATAGTAAGGAGACTGTGGCTTCACAATAGAGAAAAAGATTACATCATTACACACCAAAATAATAAAGGATTTCACCAGAAGTGCAGGACAGGCTTTTGTAGTGAGTGTGTGATTGTACATAATGGTTTTGTAACAGGGTGGTAGATATTAAAGCTGGAGGGGAGCTTCATATGATTCTCTGTCCTGTACTATTATAATATTTCTGGTCCTTAAGCAATTTTCATTTACAGGCAATCCAGGAAGCAAGTGAGGAAAAGCTCAGTCGAGTGGTTGACTATACTCAAGTCTTTCCAGGACTTCTAAAGTTGACAACCACAACTGTAATTAGAAAAACCACTTCATTCTCAACATTCTCCCTCCCCACAGCACCTCCACCTCTTAAGTCATCTCCCCCTTCCTTCCTTATACTGTCACTGAAGACTGAGATGACACTTCTGCTTCTATCCAGGATACTAATGTCTTACAAAAGACCTAAAGAGTTGAAATGGAGATCAGGTCACTGGCTCACTGGCTCATTCTCTCTCTCATTCTCTTTGTCCTCCGGCCACTAAAGTTCCCAGATGATCACAGAAAAGGCCAATGTCTTTCTGCTTTTGCTGATGCTTTGATAAATACAAAAGTCTTCCACTGCCATTAGCCTGTCCAAGCCTTGGCTTTCTCACAAAAAATGCAGGGTGTATGATTATAATAATATAAATGACAATCTATTGCATAAGGAAGAATTTAATTTCTCCAGAATCCCTCTTTTCCTTTCTAGTAGGCTGTAAATACATCAGAATTAAAGCCTACTTTTTTAAATAAATCACTTTAGCAGTTTTAATCCCTTCTGTACAAAAGGGAAAGACATTAGAAGTTTCCATGAGGTCGTGCTTTTAGATCTAAGCTAGGGGGTGTTGGAGGGGTCCCATCCCCCTCCCACTCCTGCCCTTTCCACCTCTTTACTTCAGTAAATATTCCTCCCCCCAAAAACTGCTAAAACCTACATACCAAATCAATCAATCAACGAAATAAGTTTTTCATAAACCCCAAAACAATTTAAAGTGATGAATTCTTCAGAGGACAATAAAATTAAGAATTTGCAATAATTCACATAGTGTATTAAAGGGCTGAAGGGCTTAAAAGAAGCACATGTATCAGCACATTTGTATTCATGATACACACCCATAAAGTAGAGACACATTGTAATTACAATTTTTTTCTATAGACTCAACTAATAAACCTGGAAACACTAATATGCCCTGTTTACATTTGTGACATTTTCCTGCAGCCCAGATTCAATATGAATTCAATGGGAATCACCCTATAATCTTTTCTTTAATAATGTATTACTAAAACATAAGTCTGAAAAATAGCTACCTCTTAGGGAATTAGTTTAAAGAGTCAGATAGGAACACTTTTACACTGTTGGTGGGACTGTAAACTAGTTCAACCATTGTGGAAAACAGTGTGGCAATTCCTCAGGGATCTAGAACTAGAAATACCATTTGACTCAGCCATCCCATTACTGGGGATATACCCAAAGGATTATAAGTCATGCTGCTATAAAGATACATGCACACGTATGTTTATTGCGGCACTATTCACAATAGCAAAGACTTGGAATCAACCCAAATGTCCATCAGTGACAGACTGGATTAAGAAAATGTGGCACATATGCACCATGGAATACTATGCAGCCAGAAAAAAGGATGAGTTCGTGTCCTTTGTAGGGACATGGATGCAGCTGGAAATCATCGTTCTCAGCAAACTATTGCAAGAACAGAAAAGCAAATACCGCATGTTCTCACTCATAGGTGGGAATTGAACAATGAGATCACTTGAACACAGGAAGGGGAACATCACACACCAGGTCCTATTGTGGGGAGGGGGTAGTGGGGAGGGATAGCTTTAGGAGATATACCTAATGTAAATGTCGAGTTAATGGGTGCAGCACACCAACATGGCACATGTATACATATGTAACAAACCTGCAAGTTGTGCACATGTACCCTAGAACTTAAAGTATAATAAAAATAAAAATAAAAAAAATAAAGAGTCAGATACTAAACTAAGCACTGATTTAATTCTTACAATCACCTGAAGAGATGAGTATTATTCCTTCAATTTACCAAAGAGGAATTAAGATTTAGAGTTTAACAATTTGCCCAAAATGATGGCCAGCAGGCGGGAGATCTGGGATTTAAACCCAAGCTTGTTTGATTCATATGTCTTCAGTATTACTTTCCTATATGTTCCTTGGGTTGAAGACTCAAGAGTTAACAACTTACAAACACGAAGGATGTGCATTATTCAAACAGGCTGTCTTCCGAAGTGCCACGTGACAATTCTGCTGATTTAGAGCTAAATGTATTCCCATAGTCATTTAGTATTCTTGCCCAAAATAAAGTAAGATAAAATCAAAGCATATGTTGGAATTTAAGCCAAGTTATTATCTGTCTTCTTCATAAATTCTGAAAAGCTTTTCCACCAAAATCAGATGTTAGGAATGAGATGGAAGAAAAACAAGAGAGGAAAAAATATAAAATTAGAAAGCACAGAGATGTAGGACAAAATGACAGGGAAAACAATGAAAGGTGAAAGATTAGTGAAGGGGGAAAAGAAGAAGAAAACCAAAAGATTTTCAGATTTTGCAAGTCCTGTTTGAAACAGGCCATGAGCTAAATGAGGAAGTCAAAGCAAATTCCTCTCAAGGTTAACAGAAGACCAAAACAGTGGTAACAATATTTCCTGACCTTGAAGTACAAAATCTAATTTTTTAAAGGATCTTTCACCTTTAGTGAAAATAGTAGCATGGAAAGTCCCTGAACAATATTGCATGCACTTTCTATATTACAGGCAAACATGAGCTCTCACATGAATCATGCCGGGGTTGTGGGAATGCCCAGGTAAAACCAGCAATTAAAAGGCAGAGTGCATCCACCTACAAGGCTAAAGGCAGAGATGCTGATTCTTTTGCTTCCTGTCTGGCCTACTCTAACCAATTCTTAGAAGTCTGACACACATTTTCAATATGTTGTAAAGAATAAGCATCTTCTGCTCTCAGATAGACAGAAGCCAAACGTTGGCAGGGAAAGAAGTAAGAGACTTTAAAAAGTAGATCCTCACCTCACAAACACACGGGAAAAGCTTTCTATAGCATTGCCAAACAACAGAAAAGGAACACTTGGGCTAATTCTTTTCTCTAGGTTCATTGTCATTTTGTTACCTTACTCAATGACTCTTTCAACTGAATGTCTTTTCTGAAATTTCTGAGGACTTGGTTGGTACTGACAAATTTTGTTGCCTCTTCAGAGAGTGCTGAGATAGACTCTGACTCCGTTTGAAGCTGGGAGGAGAGCAGTTTAACAAAAGGTTTCTGTGAAAACTTATTTCTCTGATACTATTTTGTGTGGTTTACATTCCCACGCTATAAGAAAGAACTGGCAAAGTTCATTACTTGTTTTACAAAGAAAGAGTTAATCACTGAATTTTTCAAAATTTTTTTTGCTTTATTAGTGGCTTTCTGATACAAGAAATTTAAAATATTATTATTCATCTCCATGAAAATGTCACACCAGAATTTATTCAAATATCTTTATTCTATATGTCTCTGAAAAAGAAAGAACTACTTCATACCAAATTTTAATAAAATAATTACAAAAAAGCCAGGTGAGGTGGCTCATGCCTATAATCCAAGCACTTTGGGGGGCCGAGACAGGTGGATCATCTGAGGTCAGGAGTTCGAGACTAGCCTGACCAACATGAAGAAACCCTGTCTCTACTAAAAATACAAAATTAGCCAGGTGTGGTGGTGCATGCCTGTAATCCCAGCTACTCGGGATTGAACCCGGGAGGCAGAGGTTGTGGTGAGATGAGATCACGCCATTGCACTCCAGCCTGGGCAACAAGAGCAAAACTCCATCTCAATAATAATAATAATAATAATAATAATAATAACAAAAAGACCAAAGGGCTAAGTTTAAAAATTACACAGAGTAAAAATCTAGTGAAATAAATATTTAGAAATATGTTTACCACCTTAGAGCAGGAAAGATCTTCCTAAGCAAGACACAACTTAAATGGAAAAGCTGGAAAGATTTGCTTTTATAAAAAGGTAAATCTCTTTGGTTACCAAAAGACACTATCAAAAAGTCAAAAGACTAGAAGAAAATATGAGCCACAAATATCATGAATAAATAAATATCTGTATATATATATATAATTGGCAAAGTATATCTATAACTCAACAATAAAAATAAACATTACTCTTATTCTTCACGACAAAGATGCTTAAATTAGTTACTAATCAAAGTATCTTTTAAACTCAAATAGCCAAAAGACTGAATATTCAGTATAGATCAGAGTAATAAATGAAAGGGTACCCTCACATACTGTTAGTGGGAGACTAAATTGGAAAGGCATTTATGCAAGGTAATCTATCCACATTTAAACATATTTATCTTTCCTTCTAGCAATACATTTGCAAGCATTTATCTTTATACAGAAGATATTGTTTGAAAATTATTTGAAATAATTTTCTGAAAACTTGGTAGAAATGTAAATGTCCATTAAAAGAAGAAAAGTCAAATAAATCATAATTCATCAATAATAATAACATTACATATTAATAGAGCAATTACTAAGTGCCAGAAACATTCCCAAGTGGTTTATATATATAAGCTTAGTTTGTCTTCATAACAACCCTGTGGGTTAGGTATTAGTATTGTCCCGTTACAGATGGAAATACCGAGGCAAAAGAGGATGAGATACTTGCTCAAAGTCACATAGCTCATAAGAGGCAGAGCCGGGTTTCAGATCCAAGTAGCCTGATATCAGACAACTGGGAAATACTATTAAATAGAATGTAGTAGATAGCTAGGTTCTGATAAAGAAAAATCCACAAGGCAAATTGCTACCCCCAAAAAATGCAGAACAGACTGGTATTATAATTTCCTTATGGAATCAAAAATGAAGCCATATATTTGATTGTTTACGTACTGTGTGCACCTTATACAGTTAAAGTTATTTCTAGGAGTGGAAATGGTCATGCAGAAGAAGGTGATGGGAACAGCCATTTTTATGCTTATATATTTCTAAACCCCTTGAAATTTTGAAAAGCAAGAATGCATTCAATTGTTACCATTCTAATTTTTCGATGGAATTTTTCTTTAAAAAAAGAAGGAAGGAGGTGCATATGGAAAACAGTTTGTTCTTACAGATGTTTCTACAACTGTGTTTCTGGCTTTTGGTCACATTTTTTCCTCTTAAAAGTTGATCCAAATATCTGTTAAACTCAACCTCTTAAACTTCCCAGAATTGTTTTCAGCTCATATAAAAGACTTTAACCTTCAACCTCTTTAGCTTTGGCCCCACTATGTTTATGACTATTTTTAAATAGGCAGATTTTTGGTTGCTATTGAAAGACACTCAGAGATCATTTATAAGAGCGGAAAGTTGAACTGTGGGCTTTGAGTCTGGACTTAGGAAAACCCAGATCTGCATCCACAGGCAGAGTAGCTTTCCAGCCTTTACTAGTTGGAAACCTCCAACACTTAAGTAGCATAAATGAATGTGGATAGGGCAGTTTACATACAAGAATCAGAGGCTGCAGAGGAAATCTGTGCAGGCTATTAACACTGAATGAGAAGAAAGCTTCCTCTTCTAGTTTCTTCTACAGAGATTTCTTAGGATCATTTAGAGATTTCACTCTCGAGTGACACAGGCTGCATTAGTACTTAGGAATTAGATATCATATGTGGACTTTCATCAGGAAATGTAAATAACACAAAACCGATAGCTGAAACTATCCTCCAGCGGGGTGATGAATGCCAAGCTCCCTCCTCCCTGCTGGCTCCCGTATATTTTTTGCAACCCTGTACACCATCAATGCCACAGACAGGGCTCCCAATGTGGAGCACCATTTGAAGACTTGGCAGCCCTGGCGCTCCTCAATGCTTCCATTTTCCCTTCACATGCACTCCTACATCTTCAATGAAGACACAGAGCCAGGAAGTAAAGCGAGAGCTAAACACAAGACTTGGTTACAACACAAGGAGAGCATTCAAAGGCATGGTTGCCTATTCCTTTGGCAATGGAGCTGTTCTGGAAAATTCTTTCAGCCCTACTTCGGTGAAAACTAAAATTAAAACAAACCAGAGGCAGCCTTAAAAGAAGAGGGATAATATTATGCATTTTCATATAGGGATATTGATACCGACATCAATTTAGATAGATTTGGTATACATTTTACACATTCATATTAAACATATGTATGAATAATCCCTACATAGGTGGCCAACACTAACAAAGGGGCATTATTTGTGGCTTCTGCAATTACGGTAGCTACATATCAACCAAAAAAGCAATAGACAGTGTAAAGGCACAGAAATGAACAACGAAAAACTGACTGGGAGAAATCCTGCCCCTTGACATCTTTATGGAAACAGGGCCAGGAGCCTATTGGACACTAGCAGCAAGAAGCTTAAACTCTATCAAGCAAGAATAAAATATAAATTCTAGGTTTACAGCAAGATATAATCCCCAATCTGGCACTTTTGCCGACTTCAGAACTGAAAAAATAACATATTCCAAAACCATACATTCAAAGGTAGGGAGGGAGAAATTGAAGACGTTCACATGCAAAATAAAAAGTCAAAGTGAATCCTCCAAACTTAAACAAGGACGATTGTTTAAAACAGTGTGTGAAAACCTACATACTCTAAGACAAAACCTGGACAAATTGATCCCTTGTCTATGGCCGTGACTCATATGGAATAAACTAAAAAAAAAAAAAAAAAAAAGAGGTAGGACTTTGTCTCTTTTAGAAACTTAGAAAAGTCTCAGGTTCTCTCTTTAGCCACTCACAGTTTAACCATCCTCCAAATACTAACTGTTTTCCAATTACCAAACTTAGGTGGATGAAGTTGAAAATCTTCTCTGATCATTCTGTCATTCATATGTATTGAGCACCAACTCTGGGCTAAGCATGCAGTAGATAAAGATGAACACCACAAATATGAAAGCTGTTGTCATGGAGCTCAAAGTCTGTGCTGCCTGTTCTGGAGTGGACCATCAGCAATTGATTTACAATGAATCCACAGAACAAGGAACAAAACCTGATGAAGCTTACAGACCTGCAGACCATCTTCAAAGACAACACCACAACTCACTGGCTGTATTTACAAATCCAAGTTTCACTCACTAGTTTGGAATTTAGAAATCACCTCCCCATGGGAGCAGCACCATAAATAATGTTTGCAGGTGTAAGGGGTGGATCTCAGGTCAATCCATAAAGCTTGTGTTGCCCTGCATTCAGCTGTATTGTGGTGACCTCAAGAGGTTTCTGGGGTTTGTTGCTCTGGGCCCTGCATATCAACAGCACTGAACTGTCGTTTATATTATCGAGGTTTCCATTACGGATTGAAACAGTCAAACACTCGAGATAAACCGTGCATTGCTAGGGATGGGCAAAAAGTTGTGAGCGCCTCTGGGTGGACTGGCCTCCTGTTCCATCTGCCTCCAGCATAAGAGAATAAGGATGGGCTTAGACCCTCCCCAAAGATGCTTAGAGAGGGAGGAATAACATTCTGAATAGTTCATCTGCATAGCAGCTACAAGCCTCTTACATGGTGCCTAGTCCTGGCCAAGGCTATACACAGTTCATACGGTTCTTACTAAGAAACCAAAACCAATACATTGCCTGGTTATTTTGGGAAGCATAATAGTATTTTTACATAGTCTTCTCTTTTTTAAGACATATGTTTTTCAGTGGTAATCCCAGCTCTAATAGCATTTAAAATACACTGACTCACATTAATGTTTAAATACCACGTTTTACACGGTTTCATCTGTACTGAATGCACGAACCATAACTTAATTTCTAGATCCCCAAAGATTATCAACTTGACATATGACTTGCAAAACAGTAACCCTAGATCAGGCTCTTTTTGCTCACATCATGCCTCAGATAGACACGTAGCTTAAAATAGAACAGTAAGCTATTCTAAAAAAAAAAGTATCGGAGGCAAAATTTCTAAAAATGATTTTATTTGTGTGTAGGAATGAGGGAACAAAACGTACAACATGTATAGTAGTTACTGCTGTAGGAAGCCATTTACTGGCTCTGTGGCAGGGTTAAGCACACTCTTTCTTACAATTCATTAAGGATGCCCTCAGGTTATACTCAGAAAACGTAGATGCTTTAGTGGTAATCACCCCAAATTATCTAAATGAAATACTGTTTCAGCCTTAGTGCTAGAGTCTCAATATGAAACATAATTTTCTTCTCTGAAAGAAAATGTCCACATTTTTTCTCCTCCATTGCCACATTATAAGGAGTAGGTTGCCATTTACTGGTAATTCTGCCAGTGGTTTTCCTAAACCAAGGGTTAGAAGAAGCTCCTAAATTTTGCTCCATAGATTCCCATTCAGCTTTTGCTGAGATCCCAGAAGCACCTGGATATATCCTCTCTCCGAAAAGCTCATGGGATGAAATCTTTCAAATGAAACCCTTCAAGACCAGAAACTCTACTGTTAGTTGTTGGTAGCCTCTAGTGAAATCTATGTTTAGAGACATCCAGTCCAAGTGCCTCTAAGGAAGGAAAGCACCTGATAAACACGAGAACCACCAAATGCCATGGTAGGGAGCGGCACGCACAGAGCAGCCGCCTAGCCTGGGCCTGGATGCAGCTGAGACATGGAGATTCCAAAAGGTGTGCAAAGCTGTGGGTAAGTTTGGTTTGCGATGTCTCTCGCAACACCTTGTCACACTCTGAAGGGGGCCTGGTGGCCCATGTTTACCGTAGAGAACAGTGATTCTCTACACTGTTGTGTAGACAACACAACAACCAGGGCAAGCAGGATCAGTATCCTCCAGAAACTGTTAGAAATGCCATTTCTCAGGTGCACACTAGACCTGCTAAAGCAGATACTCTGGGGGTAGCCCAGGAATCTGTGTTTTCTCAAGTTCTACAGGAGTTTTTGGCACACAGTCAAGTGTGTGCCAAACCACCCTACAGGATGAATGAACCACCCTACAGGATGAATTAAAATCACTGTGGGGTGGTCCCTCTCCCAAGCCTTATTTATAATTGGAGAATGACAGATCTCTCCCCCTAGAAGAAACATCAAGGATCAGCTGGCCAAGCAGGAACCAGGATGAGGTTTTTGGAGTTATTTTAAGCCCCAGTTTACCACCACTCCTCCCTGTTCATTTCTGGCTTAGAAATCTTCACAGGCACCAACAAAGGGAAAAGAGGAAACACCAGAAATAGATCTGCTCCATCCCAGATGTCAGTGTATGCTGGGCAACTTACTGCTACTGAAACATTCCCTTTCAAGTAAATAGCAATATTAGCAACACTACCCGTAATTCTAACAGACCATGCGGATAAAGAAAATCCACCTGACCTACTCTCCAACGCAAAGAAAACACCACTAAACCTTCTTCACAGCACTCCCATTTAGACACTTTTAAATAGTGTCTATCTATAGGAGACCACACAAAATATAACACTAGCATATTATCCAATACATACGTTTAGACTTCAGAGCAAATGGTTTTAAATTACTGAAACTTAAACCATTAAATCACTGCTCCAAGGCATTTTTTTTTTTATGTAGCAAGAAATTTATACAAGTTTTCCCTGTAAAATTAATTTTCGATCCTCTAAAAACAACAAGTTATCTATTTTGGGTCAATTAGTGCCTAATTTTTAATCCAGCCCTGATAATTTTTCTGCTTAAATTAAAAAAAAAAAAAAGCTATGCATTCACGAAGCTTCCATGTACTGCCGATAGCTGTTCTTATTTTGCTTCATAACACTGTTGTTTAAATTTCAAAGAATGATGAGTTGGAAAAGCAGGAGCAACACCAAAAGCATACCACTGAAGATTTGGAAATCAAATGTACAGCAGAGTAGACCTTTCTGCACAAAATACACGTGTCCAGATGATCCTATCGCCACTGTGTCTCACCTGCCTCTCTGGAGCAAAAGAAACATCCAATACTATTTCTTTGTCATATCTTTATTAGTCCCTTGATAATCAAGAACCCAGTTCTGTCTTCTGGGACAACTGTTGTCTTGGAAAAGTGGGTAGTGCTGAGTAATCGACATTATTTTGTCCTGTCTTGATTTGTAGTATCAAAGTCTTGTTGCTATTTTTTTAGTCTTAAAACTTAATCATCATAAATCTAGCCGCTTCCTTCTTTAGTGGTAATTAGCATTAGTCATAAGCCAAAAATGATCCACATAAGAAGCTAAATAAACACAACCCTTCTTACCTTTCATGCCAAACTTGGAGTGTCTTGCCAACTTCAGCAGAAACAGCATTACCAAAAGGCAAAATCCCACCACAGACGCAATCACCACCACAGCATAGACCTAGAGAAAGGAAGGGAGGGTAGTTATAACCTTGCTAATTAGTTCCCTATAATCACATGGTGATGATGATCATGATGATGATAATGATACAGGCAGTTCATATTTATTGAATGCTTATCGCTTGTTCTTATAACAGCCTTATGTACACCAAATCACTTAATCTTCGACAACCCTATAGTGAAGTATGTAAGATCTATTATTATGCCTACAGACATAAGTTAAAGCTTGTAAAAATGGCTATCCAATTGGCATTTTAAAAATATTACATCTCTCTCTCCATCCATCTAAAGAGGGAGGAGAGAGAGAAAGAGAGGTGGGTAGAGAAAGAGAGAGAGAGACTATGAAATATGAACAGCAAAATACTGGTGATTTTTCTGTGTGTGTGTGTGTGTGTGTGCGTCTGTGTGTGTGACAGAGTCTCACTTTGTTGCCCAGGTTGGAGTGCAGTAGCACAATCATGGCTCACTGCAGCCTTGACCTCCTGGACTCAAGCTATCTTCCCACCTCAGCCTCTTGAGTAGCTAGGACTATAGGTAAACACCACTATACTTGGCTCATTTTTAATTTTTTTGTAGAGATGGGGTTTTGTCACATTGCCCAGGCTGGTGTTGAAATCCTGGGCCCAAGGGATTCTTCCATTTCCGCCTCCCAAAGTTCTGAGATTATAGGTATGAGCCACCACATCCAGCCCGGTAAATTTGGAAACTGGTGAAGAATAGATTTGACTATTCTCTCTACTGAAGTGCATGTTTGAAGACTGTTCATAGTAAAAGGCTTTTTTAAAGGTTAGCTAGTGTTGCTCTTAGAAGTCAGGGTACCCTGGGAACGGTGAGTGGCACTGGAAGGGAGCAGGAGGGCACTTTTGGGGTGAGTTCCACTTGTGAAAGCCCATTGGGCTGTACATTTATGATATGTACATTTTCCCATGAATAAGATATAAGCCTAAAAAGTTTAAGTAAGTTTAAAACTGTAATTGCCAGGTGTGGATTACACATGTCAAGAGGGTAGATGCAGATATATGTGAATCCTGTCCCATCCCTGAGGTAGAGATGACAGAGGTACACATAGAAATGCGATCACTCTGCTACCATTGCTGGTGACCAAGGCATGATGCTCCTCTAAGTGCATCTTAATATTTCAGAGCAAAGTTCTCAGCAGGACTATGTGTCTCCTTCCAGTCTTACTCAGCCCAAAGTCCTGCTTCCAAAAACGGTTGGCTTCTCTAAACCAGAAGTTGGCAAACTTTTGCTGTAAAGGTCAGATGGTAAAAATACTTCAGGCTTTGCCAACTTTGCAGTCTCTGTTGCAACTAAGGATCCAACTCTGCCGGTGGAACATGAAAGCAGCCAATGATGATATGCAAACAAATGGGCATAACTGTGTTCCAATAAAACTTTATTTACAATGACAGCAGCTGGACTTGAATATAGTTGCCAATGCCTACCCTGAGATGTCTGAGGGAGCCATTCTGGCTTAAGAATTTGCACAACAATTTTTAAGATGGATATTATTGTCCCTACCCATAGTAATCATTAATGCTGTTTGTCTAATATTTCTGGTTTTCTCTGTGTTTCTCAATGTAGGATACATTTCCTGGCTTGCTTGTGGTTAGGTGGTTCATGTGACTAGTTGAGAATTGTGTCACTGCCAGGGTATAAAACTTCACTTCTTGTCCAAGATCTTAGTCTTCGTCTAAGGCAGTGTTTTTCAACCAGGGATGATAATATTGCCATCCAGGGGACACTTGACGATTTGGGGTTGTCACAACGAGGGGGAAAGTACTACTAGCACCCAATGGGTAGAGACCAGGCATTATTAAACATCCTACAGTGCCCAGGACAGCCCCCCAAACAAAGGATTATTTATCTCCAGTTGCCAATAGTGCCAAAGTTGAGGAACCCTGCTCCACCTACTCCACAGTGCTCTTTATCTCTGCCATAAAAAAAAAAAAAAAAAAAGGCTAACTTTTTAAAATGTGGATCCACAGATCTGGAACAAGGACAAGACTAAACAGAGCTCCTAGCCAATACATGAAATGAAGAAAGAAAGAAATCTTTGTTGTTTTAAGCCCCTAAGATGTGGAGGTTTTGTTACTGCAGTATAGTTTATTCTGACTGATATACCCATCTCATAGTGAGAGGCATTAGAGGGCAGAGATTAAGACCACAGGTTCTTCCTGGGTATAAAATCTAGATTCCTCACTTATTAGCTGTATGACTTCAGAATTACTTAACCTCTCTGCATCTCACAATCTTCATGTGTAAGATGGAGAATATAATTATTCTACTTTGTAGGTTGTTGTAAATCCTCAATGAGTTAATGCAGATAATGGGTTTGGAACAGTATCTACTATAATATATGATAAATTAATGTGAGCTATGACGATGGTGAAAAAAACTAAGATTTAAAAAAAAATTAAATAAGCAGCTCACAGTCACACCTCCTGAGTGAGCTTGGGAATGGAACCAAGTCTGCCCGAGTATAAATCCTGCTACACTGCCACTCCAAAGCATGTGGTTGAGAATGAAGGCAGGAAAATAAAAACATATGGCTAATTCTCCCAGGACACCATCTTTGATGTCAGATGAGAAGAGCATTAAGTAAGTCACAGAACACAAAAAGAGGACATGCAAAGCACTTGGCTGGTGTGGAGCAAAGGTATGATCATTCTCTTCTCTGGTGCTTTAACAGTGAGTAGATCTCCCCAAAAATGCTTCTGCAAATGTTTGAGTAGAACTTTTTTTTTCTTTTTCTTTTTTTTTTTTTTTTTTTGAGACGGAGTTTCGCTCTTGTTGCTTAGGCTGGAGTGCAATGACGTGATCTCGGCTCACCACAACCTCCACCTCCCAGGTTCAAGTGATTCTCCTGCCTCAGTCTCCCGAGTAGCTGGGATTACAGGCATGTGCCACCACACCCAGCTAATTTTGTATTTTTAGTAGAGACGGGGTTTCTCCATGTTGGTCAGGCTAGTCTTGAACTCCTAACCTCAGGTGATCTGCCTGCCTCGGACTAAGTCCTGGGATTACGGGCGTGAGCCACTGCACTGGGCCAGTACAGACTTAACTCTGTCTCTGCAACCAATATATGAACAGAATGGTAGCAACTCTTACAGAGTTAATTATGGATAAACTTAACCATTTCACTCAAGCTGACCTCATGACTTTGGGTGTTTTTTTTAAACCTTTATTTCTAACTAATGTTTTCATGGGAAAGAGATCTTCGTATTTTAGCTATGTTTCTTTATTATTAAATTGCAGACTTCTACAGATAAATGGAGAATACCTAAACAACAAAGTCAAACTCCATTTCATAAATAAGAAAACTAGGATGGGGGAGGTTAGATGACTTGGCCTGAAAGGCCCCCAACCATGCAGCAGTACATGCAGCAGTACCACAGTACAGTCTCTTCCCTGCTTTGGACAGTCCTTAACTGGGATTTAGGAGTGCTGGATCCCTGCGTTCACAGGACACCTTGCTTTTACCAGTCATGACAGCTAGAACAGATGCTTCACTTACCCAAGCTTGCACTTCTTCATTAGATAGCAATGCCTGCCCTGGCTTCTCTACCTATTTATAGAATGTGTAAGTCAACCTAGAAAATAGGAAGTGGGCTCTACTACTGAAAAGCACTAAGGATCTGCAAACAAATACTTAAAGCTACTGAAGCCATTCTCAATTTAAATCCTTTTATAAACAAGGATACCTGTGACAATGAAAAGAATAACTTACTCAAAATCAGATTGTTTGAGAAATACAGAGTTTTGTGTGCCTTGCATGTGTTGAGGTGGTTTTTACACAGGAGATGAACATGGGTGAGTTTGTTTGGTCGGTTGTTTGGTTGGTTGGTTGGTTGACTGCTTGATGGTTCGGTTTTCATCTGAGGATATTTCTTAGGATAGAACAAGGGAGATCTGCCCTCCCCTGCAAATCCAACGAAATGCCGCAAGAGCACTTGTTGGACCAGAAACATTTTTAACTTTTGTATCTGCTTCTTGGCTCTCAAACTCTTCTAATCTAATGATCCTTCCTGTGATCAAGAACTCTTTATAGATAAAATATCTGAACCACACATAATTGTAACATTTTCTTTAAATTCTACAAAACACAATATTGCACCTCTCATATAGATTTTAGGAGCATTCTGCAAAGTCATAATAAACAAGTTTACTGATCTTGCCTTCCAGCAACTATACTATAGATGGAGATATGCCAATCAGGTGCCCAGATTTATCATCTGTATTAAAAAAAAAAAAAAAAAACCGAAGGCTGGGAGCAGTGGCTCACGCCTGTAATCCCAGGTGGCACACGCCTGTAACCCCAGCACTTTAGGAGGCCGAGGTGGGCAGATCACAAGTTCAGGAGATTGAAACCATCCTGGCTAACATGGTGAAAACACGTCTCTACTAAAAAAAATACAAAAAAATTAGCCGGGCATGTTAGCAGGCACCTGTAGTCCCAGCTGCTCGGGAGGCTGAGGCAGGAGAATGGTGTGAACCTGGGAGGCAGAGCTTGCAGTGAGCCAAGATCACACCACTGCACTCCAGCCTGGGCGACACAGTGAGACTCCGTCTCAAAAAAAAAAAACCAACCTAGAAAACTAAAGTCAACATATAATTTTGTGTAATTGGGCTTAATACATGTTACTTGGATTTCTTATATACACAAACAACTTTCTTACACCAAGAAATATTAAGTGGATTGGTATGATAATTAAAAACTAAAATGATTGCATAAGGCAGGAAGCAGATACCATTCCCCAGTTGACTTACTATGGTATTTGTTCTTGCTATTTCAATGTAATGCATATAGTCATCTACGGAAGCATGTGTGTTTGTGTGTATATGTGTGTGCATGTGCATGTATGCATACCTCTGTACTAGATATGCATAAAGTTGCAGTTGCACTGCATCTGTTTATGCACCTCCCATTTCCACTCTCGTGGCCTTGCTTCAAGTATATATCAAATGTCTTTATTGCTCTATCATACCCCTAATGGATCACCCCACTTGCAATCCCTCTGTCCTATACTGTTCACTGCAAGTCTAGCCAGTCTGCAAAATGTACTGGGTGCCCACTAGGTTTCAGCTAGTATTCTGAGGGCTTAAGGAGACAGCTGTGAAAAACACTGACCAGGCTGCCCCTACTAAGAGTCTTACTAAAGAATCTAGAGAAGAGAAAAATACATTAAACAAACAAATAAATGGGGTCATTCCAGGCAATGATAACTGCTCAGAAGAAAATGGAAAGGGGCAATGACTGCCTGCTGGCCACCTAGCTGAAGCCACACGATGGCCATCAGAAAGCAAATGCCTGGGAGGGGGAGTCACAAATATGAAGAGCAGGACTGGAGCACTGGAGAGAGCATGAAAAAGGCAAGTGGCAAGCAGTGAGAAGAGTGTGGGAGATGAAGTCAGAGAGCTCAGGAAGGATGAGGTCACCCAGGGCTCATAAGCCACCATGAAGAGTGTGGCTTTCATATGAAAAGTTTTATTGCAATTGCAGTGAGAGGGCTCTGAGAATTACAACAACAACAAAAAAAGTGATCTGATCTGCACTTTACAAAGATCACTCAGGGGACTGTGTGGGAAAAGACCAGAAAACCCAAGGGTGGGAGAGGGAGACGTGTTACGAGGCTGCGTGGTCATGCAGGAAAGAACAACTGAGGCAAACTTTCTTTGTAAACGGTCAGAAGTAAATATTTTCCACTTTGCAGGCCATACGGTCTCGGCTGCCACTACTCCACCCCCATCAGAGCATGAGAGCAGCCACAGACAGTACGTAAATGAACACGACTGACTGTGTTCCAGTAACACTCTGTTCACGGACAATAAAATTTGAATTTCACAAAACTTTCATGTGTTATGAAATATCATTCTTTTTTGTTGTTTTAAACCACTTAGAAGGTAGAAACCATTCTTAGCCTGCAAACCATACAAAAACAGGTGGTGAGCTGGACCTGGCCCATGGGTCATAGTTTGCCAGCCCCTGGGTTAGCCTGTGACCATGGCAGTGGAGGTGAAAAGATACGGAAAGATTTGGAATTTATAAGGAGGCAGAGCTCACAGGAAGCGCTGTGTGCATGTGACAGTGAGGAAAAGAAACAACTGGAGAAAGCTGTTGGGTTTGGACCAGAGCAACTGACCATAGACCCCTGGGATCATGCAACTTCCCTCTTCACTGGCTCTTCACTGCGCCATACATCTACACACCTGAGACTCTGTGTCAAGACCTACAACCTGGCCACAATCTGTATCTCCAACGCTGCTGTCCTGCACACGCCTTACCCTCCAATCAAGCACCTTCACGATGTTTCTCCACCTACAAGCTCCTGTTCACATGCCCTCAATGCCCTTCCCTTCCATTCCTGCATGTCAAAATCCCAACCCTCCTGCACAGGCCATGCAAAAAGTCACTTGCCCCACAAAGGCTCCTCTGAGTGTCCCAGCTCAGGAACAAAGGAACAAAACATCTGCTTCTCCACTTCTATCTCTTGTACTGCATTGCTCTGCTTCTGTTTGTATTTGAGGTTTTAATATTCACCTCTAGGGTCTCTGATGAATTCTAAATGGCTAATCTTAATTTTGTTGATATTATTATATCCCCTCCACTGCCAGTCCCTTTCAGAAGCTACTGGATTCCTTACATCTAGTGAGCAGTCAAAATTATATTAACAACTTAAGGAAATGGGTATGAAGGTGTAGTCCATGAATGATACAGCTGGGTTCTTGCTCTTCCAGTGATACCCTTCTAAAGCACAGATAATTGAAATAGGAACCACTAACAACTAAAAGTGGTGCACAAAAGCAGCAAACAAGTCAAAGGCCATATAACACCTTTACCTTTATATCACCTTTTTTAAGCCTCTTTATTAATTCCTCCAACCTTTGACACCCTATTTACATCTGAACAATAAAAATGTCTTATTGAAGCAGCTACATTCCTCTAACATGGAGGCATCCAAAATGCTCAGAACCAATTCAGACACCTATTTATTCCACTCACCGAGAGATGCTCCCGACCGGTTTTATCAGTGACGTCTGTGGAAGGGATTTCATTACTTCTGTTTGTGGTGTCCCCGATGTCATTCGCTGCAGTTCCATAATCTTAAGTGGGAAAAGGGGGAAAGAGAAAGAACATAAAGTTGTCACTAAGCTGCCAACAAACACAAGGCCACAGTAAGAGCCAGAACGAAGCAAGACAAATCACACAGATTCCAAACCCCCGACAGCCTGGCTGTGGAGGGACGTGACCAGGCTGCTGAGTTCAATCCACGGCAGTGCTGAGACTGCACAACGCCCACATTTTATGCAATCCAGACCTTTACATCATTGTCTTGTTGGTCAGCCCTAAACCTGGTTCAGGGATTTTTCTTTGCACATAAACATATACCCCTTTATGGATGGCATATTTAAAACAAGTACGACAGGGAATCGATCGTCTATGTGTCATAGATTTATAGACCTGGAAAGGTCTTCGGAGACGGAGCATAACTGCCAGTTTTACTGCTGAAGAATGTCAGCGGAGGAAAGTTACATGACTAGGTGAAGGCAAGAAGATGGCAGAGCTCACGTGTGACCCCAGACTTGAAATGAGCAACAGCGATTTCCAGGGCAGGTGCAACTTATTTGCACAAAGGGCAGAGACGTAAGAGGAAATGTGGAACAAGCATCAGTATGAAACTTGGGTCCACACATAAACTTTTTCGAACAGTTCTGAATTGCCAATATTTCAGTTTCAGAATGATTAAAAGGTAGACCCGCACAATACTTAGAATTGTGAACACTCCGTTCTCATTTCACCAAGTCGCAAATGCAGTTGCTGCCTTCTGGATCGATTTTAGTCTACATGGGTCAGGACAGAAATAATGGCTTTTTTTCAGGGGTTGTCAACGTTTTTATTAGCAATACCACATATAAAAGGACTCAGGAAACTCTTGGCAAACTCATTGCAAACAATGAGGTTTATAATGTTTGTATTTTAATTCTAAATAGGTACACTGCCTTCAATTTCCATCCTGAAGAGGCCACCTCCTTAATGCAGCTCCAGCTGAACTTCTCCAGGTAGAATCATCATGCTGGCCTCGGGGCAACCAATTTAACTTGTATTTTTATTAGCAAAGCGTTCCTTTGTGAATAAAAAATAACAGGAAAAAAAATCTATTTTCTATGTGTTTGCTGTTTCATTCTTAATGCCAAAACCACATTCTCAACATTTTCCTTTTGAATATCTTAAAGCTTACTAATTTTGAACACTAATGGATATCCTTTATTTGGTTAGTTTCCCCTCTTCATGTTATAACCAACTACATCTACAAAATTTAAATCATTCAAGTGTCTATAGTTTAAAATCATGACATTTCGGCCCAAAGGTCCAAAGTGGGATCTGAGGCTAACAGGAAGATGACATTTTTAAAGTCTCAAATTAACTGGGAAAGGGTCAAAAATGTAATTTTAAGATGTAAAACCATAATACAAACGTATTTCTCTGTGAAACAATTTGAGAGATTCTTCCTTTAAACTGTATCAAGACAAATTCAAACAAAACAACACACAAATCATATGCAAAAAATCAACCAAACCACAGCTTGGAAGAAATATGTCTTAACATGCACAAGCAGGTAAAGACAATATTATTCTCCAAGTTAAAATTAGCTCAGGTTAAATACACACACATATAATAAACATACAGACAGGCTCATTTTATAGAAAAAATAAAATATCAATCTATAGATAAATATAAAATTAAAGAACAGAGTATTTTACAGAAAAATATATAAATATAATGTTTTAATCAATCTTTTAATTGTTCCTAAATTTCAAGCCAAGTCTTGAAATGTAGCCTTCCACTTCCCCAAACAGTGGCTTCCTGGCTTGAAAATCTGTTAAATATGGGTTTTCACACCAAGGAAAACATCCTTGGCATTTGATCAAAACAGCAAAGGAGAGATGCAATATTCCATCAAAAGCTAATATAGGCCCAGTGTAGTGGCTCACGCTGGCAATCCCAGCACTTTGGGAGGCTAAGGTGGGTGAATAATCTGAGGTCAGGAGTTCAAGACCAGCCTGGCCAACATGGTGAAACCCAGTCTTAACTAAAAATATAAGAATCAGCCGAGTGTGGTGGCATGTGCTTGTAATCCCAGCTACTCAGGAGGCTGAGGCAGGAGAATCACTTGAACTCGGGAGGTGGAGGTTGCAGTGAGCAGAGATTGTGCCACTGGACTCCAGCTAAGCAATAAAGTGAGACTCCATCTCAAAAAAAAAAAAAAAAAAAAAAAAGCTAATATAGGGGACTTTGGTTTCTTTCCTTCCACATTCCTGAGAGAATCCCACTTTTTTTTTTCAAGGGGTTAGGCCTATTCACCTTTGGGGAAGCTGACTTAAAGTCTGGGGGTGAATTTAGTAACTGAAGGGATAATCCACCCCTCTTATCAGTAATAAGGGCAAGAATGGACTATAATCCAATTGGGTCTTGAATTGGATACAAAGAGGGTTTGACTCTTGTCTCTTGGGAAGTTCTCTTTCCTTGAGGATGCCTTCCGGAGCGCGTCCCTGTCTCCCATCCACGTGAATGGTAGCAGCTCCCCCGCAACACTCTCTTGTAACCGTAAGGGGCCAGCCTTCAGTGAAGCTGGCATGGTGGGCAAAAGAGTGTAGCATGAAGGGAACTTGGGTCTCTGACGACGTGGTGGAGCTGCTGCTTTAACCAACCCTAAATCAAGCCCCACCTTTGAGGTTCCTGTCTGTGAGTCAAACACCTTCATTATACAAGAAACATCATTTTGAATTGGCTTTACTGTCAGAGCCAGAAACTGATATACCTCCCTTTTCTTGATAGCCATGGCTTTTAAATAGGTAATTAGTTCCCAATTAAGGAAATGTGATGTCTGTTACAGCCAACGGAATGGATTTACTACTTCCAAGAACAGGGTATGAGAGAGAAAGTGCTATTTACAGGCACTGTAAATGTCAAGGGAAAATGGCCATCAATATTGAATGATTTTTGAAATACTATTTTGGCCTATGTCATGCTTAAAGTGTATATTTAACTGAGCTTAGAAGAGTCTTCTTTCAGTTGATTTATTTCATTATACACAAACATTTTGAAAAAGAAATACAAAGTAGAAAACGTGATAGCTACCTTCATAAATTACATCAGGATAATTTGGGTTTGCACCTAAAAGGCAAAACAGAGCAAAGATCTGTAAGTATGCATTTTGGAGTCAAAAAATTACTAACCTATGCCAACTAAAATCAGCTAAACATACATTGAGGTTTTGCGATTTAATAGACTGCTTTTACAGAACAGGTAAACAAAACTTGAAGTTCTTGAGTTGTTCCACGTTAACTCCGTTCTCCTCCCCAGTTCTCCCACTTTCATCCCTCCAAAAAGGAAAAGAAATCACAAAAAAATCACAAATTGCTTTGAAAAAACTTCAGCAATCAATGAATGATTACCATTTTTCTTTTTTTGGTACTGTTCCTATTATACGATCAACTATTTTCATTGCAGTTTCGGTATTTTTATTCCAGAGACAGATAATTTTCATACCACTTTTGTTATTCTCTGATGGTTTGAGGGTTACTGTCAAGTGCGTAGCAGGGCCATTTGCATTCAGGAGCATATTATTAACCACCCTGCATAATGCTATCTAAAGCACAATTTTATTCTCCACCTTATCTTCAGGGGAGTTTCTAAGGCTGAAGAAACCTTTTTTATGCCCTAACACAACAAAGAAAAATAAAATGTACTTCCTCTATTGAAATAATTGATATATAAGAAGCTATAAAAAATGGTATGTCAGAGAGAAATGTAAAAGTTATCAATTTAATTTTGGGGGATGGCTCTAAAGTCACCAAGATGATCAGAATATTCTGCTTTAAGGTATTCCTACGAGACTTGCCAAAACATTTTTTTAACTCAGCATCAACAAGAACTGGTAACAAAAACATTTGCTACTTATTCTCCAATCAGAGCTAACTGGGTCTCTACATGAAAGTCTACTTGGAAATAAAATTAAATTTTGTTTTAACATTTAAGTGATTGCAAAATGAATTTCCAAAGCTATTTCCTATGCTTTTAGTCCTCACTTGCCATGTGAAACAGTAAAACTTGTAAACCATAAAAATTACTCAGTTTTCATTTCACTTCTGAACCCTTAGCAGGAAAATGCCATTAAAGTAAAGTGAAATGAGCCAATTTTCTGTTCATGCATTCCTCAGCGAATAATCAAGGTTAGTCTAAATGAAGAACCAAATAAAAGTGGCCCCAGTGTTCAAATTAGAATGTTAACGCATTTCAACTAGAAAAATATCTATTTTAGCAGGGAAAAAAAATGAAATGAAATGAATGGCTGTGTACTTCCATCCAGGGATGCTGCATACTGCTATATGGTATATGCTTTGCACAACTCTAGGGAGCGCCTTTCATATTGTAGTCCATGTGAATAGCACCACTTGAAATTGTGCAGTGCGCACCCTGTGCACCTGTGCAGTCACATGTGATGGGAAATTGTGCAGTGCACACCCTGTGCAGCCACATGTGATGGCACTGTATCAATGTATGCAAAGTCATTGATTCCAGTAAATTTCAATCATATATCGAAGAGTTTTATTATCCCAAACACCATTTCAAACTCATTTTGAGTTACCATATGTGACTATGTCTTGTCAGCGTTGCTTATAGCTGTTATAACACTCTGAGAAGAGTCTTGAAAGGTGTCCTGCAGTTTGAGGGCTAACTCAATGAATAAAGTGGCAGAAAGAAGTCCCAGTGGCTGCCCTCCTGATGTCACTTGCAGGGGACTCAGTTGTCCTCTGAAGTCCTCTCCCTTTACAAAAGCCCTAGACCAAATGGTGTCCCCCTCACCATGGGAATGTACTACCCCTGCTGCAGGAAAGATTCTACAAGCCCAAGAGAGCAAGTCAGTCTTCAAACTGCTCAGTAATCCATTATTTTAGAAGATTTCACTCATCCCTCTTCCCAATGTGCCTTTCAACACAATCAGAGATTTTCAACTTCAAATCCAGCCTTCCACGTCATCATCACTATATATTTGTCTTGCAGGATGGTGGAACCTACTATATTTCACAATTCACATTCTCTGATTTGGTTCATAATTTTTACATATTTGGATGTAAGTATGTGGGTCTTCATCTGCAGTAGGGGGCCAACCATCCCAGACTGCCAGGAATGAAGAGGATTCCTTACAAGTTTTAAAATGGAGACACTCCCAGCTAAATTCTTTCCATCCGCCCAGGACTGAGGGCTTTTTCTGGTTGTGGGGCTTTCACTGCTTATCCTGGGAGGAGTTGGCCACTGATTTGTTCTCAGGCCCCTACAGACCCCACACATGTGAGAGAAGGGCCTGTGGTCACCATCGCTTTTACACCTACAGCTCCATGAGAAAGTGGAAAGCCTGAGGATTCAGAGGCAGATTTATCTCAGCCACACATTTAAACGGCCTCAGAGGCATGAATGACATACAGGTTTAATCTGCCACGTTGCAGAACAGGAACCTCCAAACACAATAGCCACACAAAGCCCCTAGGAAGATCCAAGAACATCACATCTATTCACTGTAACAAATGTTAGGTGTGGAAACATGGAATTTGGGGTCCAATCGTAAATAAAGACGTTAGCCCATAATCCAAAAAATAGGCCAGGGCAGACTGCAGTGACTCACACCTGTAATCCCAACATTTTGGGAGGCCGAGGTAGGCAGATCACCTTAGCTCAGGAGTTCAAGACCAGCTCGGGCAATGTGGGAAAACCTCATCTCCACTAAAAATACAAAAATTAGAGAAGCATGGTGGCGCACACCTGTAGTCCCAGCTATTCTGGAGGCTGAGGCGTGAAAATCGCTTGAACCCGGGAGACGGTGGTTGCGGTGAGCTGAGATCACACCACTGCACTCCAGCCTGGGCAACAAAGTGAGACTCTGACTCAAAAATAAATAAATAACTTAGTTATTTTATTTAATTTAATAAAAAATAGGTCAGTGTCCATCCAGACTTATGACTCATATCAGTGCATGCCTTTCCTGCTAAGTTCACCAGCAAAACCGTATCTAAACTTTGTAAAAAGCACTATTTTGTCCTAACTTCATCCTCCCAGATGTATGACAAGTACTGTCACTTTACTTTTATCCGTAATAGCCATATTTAGTGTAAGATTATGAAACTCGCAAAAAGACAATGTGAGATGAACTATAACAGAGTTGCTTTTATTTCTCCCAAGCATACTGCACTACGTCTGACAAAAGTCTACTCACCACAACAAATGAACACCTTTCACTATACAAAGGTTTAGTTAGACTGGCACATGAGAGGATGCACAGACCTAATGTGAAAAGCGAGGGTCACATTACTCCAGCTGACCCCAGCTCATCAAGTATTTTGCTTCCAGCAACTTCCTAGTTTAGTAAAACCTCCCACGATATTTACACTCTAACAGTAAGGTAATTATTACCATCATTTTAAATGCTGACAGAAAAAATATATCACTTTCTTTTTAGACTTCTGGCAATGGTCAGATGTTGAAAATGTCGTGCCATTTTTAAGTCTAATTTCTAAATGGTTCCTTCATTACATACTGTTGCACACTGTTATATGCTAAAGTTAGGAAGCCCTGTTGGAGATATTCAGGACTAAAAGGTCACTGAGGAAAGACAAACACCAGCTATGAGAAAAAAAATCCAAGGAAAAGAGAATTAATGAAAGACAAAGAAGCTGTATCTGACTTGAGCTGTGCCCTGAAAGTGGGGTTTTGAAAGGGTTATTATGATTCCTTGTGTGCTGTCCTAGTAGTGCTCATCAAATCAGAAATCTCAGATTTAGGTAGCAAGAGGTAGCATCAAGCCTTAAAGCTTCATGTTGGGAGATGGTGGAATAACATATTGAAATCCAGGAACTCTATTCAACCCACTGGAGTTCCAAATAAGCAGCAGCCTGTCTGACCCCCACAGCTCACTGGGGTGTAAAAGGTGCAACTCCTCCCCTGCTGAAAGAGGTTGAAGGCCAAGCACCAATGTCTGCACATCTGATGGTCAAATCCTGCTTTCTGAAGAATGCGTTGAGCATCCTAAGGTGCCATATTCACCTTTACTTTGTTCTTGACCTAAGGAATGCTGTCAAGAATTACCGGAAGGGAGTAGCCAGTCCACAGTGCAGCCTGAAGTGCCCCAAGTGGAACCACTGAGGGTGGAAAGAGATGGATGGGGGGAAGGCTGAAAAACTGCCTACTGGATACCATGCTCACTCCCTGGGTAACAGGTTCAGTCACATCCCCATCCTCAGCATCACATAATAGACCCACGTAACAAACCTGCACATGCACCCCCAGATTCTAAAGTACAAGTTGAAAACGATAATAAAAGAACGATAGCGACTGTATCACAGCCACAGCCACACTCCTGACAAAACTTCCCAGGGAACCAGTGAGGTCTGCACCTCCAAGAGGCAGATGAGCCCTGAGGGCATTTGGGCTTCCACACATCAAAGATGGAACCACTTTGTTCTTTCCCCAACAGCATCAAACCCAAGCACTGCACCATCCTCCTAATTCCATGCAAAATAACCTAAAATAGGGCCTTTTTATTTCCGTCTTCTAAACTCACTTATAGTCATGAATAATCTTATGACTTTATGTAAATCTTGATGAGAGAGAAAACATCTTTATGACATTTCAACTGTTAAGACTCTACAGTTAAAGGAAAAACACGTTTGTAGGATAAAAAAAATAAATTGTGGGAAGAGAGGTAGCCTGCCAGTAGGGTTCATTTTCTACTCCGCTAACGAGATAAAAAATAATGGGGAGGCCAGGAAGACACATCTGTTTCCTCCCTTTAAACTTGTAGTCTCCCTCTCATGCTCTACCAAAAAGAGAGAGAGAGAAAAGACTTTCCTATCCATTCTATTTGCAGACTCTATTTAATGTGATCATGTGATCCTGAAAAAAAATATTTCAAAGCATTCCATATGATAAGGCAATTACAAAAGATTTGTTCTATTCAAGTAAACTGTCCTTGCTTTGCCGACAGTGTTTTCTCACTCATGGGGGGATCAGCCTTTTGATTTTCAGGTTCTTCTCTTTCAGAAAGGCAGGCTGAACTCAGCACCTGAAATCGGCATTGCAATATGTGAGTTTCCTTTCTGGCTGAACCACTCATTTGCTATACAGCACTGGGAGTCTCTACTTTTTCTGTAACAATGGAGTCTTCTATAAGACAGGAGAGGATAATAGCATTGGCTCTGGCAATTTCTCAGGAGCTTTGGGAAGCATAATTAACTAACATTAGTACTCCTGAGGCATAAGGAGCTATTTAAGTATAAATCTTAATTATCTTTATTCTGAATCTATGGCCAAATCGTTCTCTTCTCAGTTATTTAAGGCAGAAAAGCAGACATAACTTTCTCTCCTTCACCTCCAGGATAAGAAACAGGTCCTGACAAAAGACCGAAGGAACAAACAGTAAAAAGCCAGGAGAGCTTTATTTAATGCATAACATTTGGAGAAATTTCCTCTCCCCTCGTTCTTTAGACTAAGTACACCAAATCTAAATCCACCAGTGTGGGGCATTCTAAGTGCTGCAGAGAGCTCTAGTTCATCCAGACGTCATGAATCTTTCGATAAAACAGCGCGGAAGGAGAAGCTGTGGGAAAAGCTCTTCCAATATTTATAGTTTGTTCCTGACGCGCATCTCGCATAGGAGACAGGAGCTCCCGAATTAGGAAGCGCAAGTCACTGACTCCCACTGCTTGTGTGAATGGGCATTCTTGAGCTGTGACATTCTTCCTGAATGAGTGGGCCATAGAGACACTCTTTATGTGCTGCCTAAAGAATGGTAAGCTTTAACACGAGGGTATTTTATCATCGGTGCTCTCGTTAGGTTTGTTCCAAGCCAAAGGGTTAAATCACTTGGGTAATGATTCTGAACAGAATCTACTTTGCATCAACATGATGTTCACATTTATCGGACTATCTGGCCTTCAAAATTCTTGCCACTTGGGCTATCTGATCAGAAAATGCTAACAAAGGCTCCAGGTTTCTTCCTCACAACAAATCATAAGTGATCTCTCTGCCATGAATTTCTGCCTCAAATTCTACTTAAAAAGAAACCTTCGTCACTTCTAATCTCCACTCACTCTCCATGTACACTTTCTGGTTCATGAAGGGATTTTTATATGTAGGATTGAATTTCAATGACTGACATATAGTGGATCAATTTCATCTTAGACAAGTCTTTCTTTTTGGCTGGTAAGCTAAATAGGATACATGAGAACTTTTGAAGAATCCTCAGATAACCCCACCCTGTGTGTGTCTGCGTGCCTGCAACTACTGTCTCTACTTTTTAATTCATTCTCCCTAGCCTTCTTTTTTTTTTTTTTGAAACAGAGTCTGGCTCTGTCACCCAGGCTGGAATGCAATGGTGCGATCTCGGCTCACTGCAAGCTCCGCCTCCCAGGTTCATGCCATTCTCCTGCCTCAGTCTCCCGAGTAGCTAGGACTACAGTTGCCCACCACTATGCCCGGCTAATTTTTTTGTATTTTTAGTAGAGACAGGGTTTCACCATGTTAGCCAGGATGGTCTCAATCTTCTGACCTCATGATCCGCCCGCCCTGGCCTCCCAAAGTGCTGGGATTACCACGCCCAGCCTCTCCCTATCCTTCTTAAGCCACATATTGAATTCATCCAACTTTATGCCAAAACCAATGAGAAGGCATCTCTGAGCACCATTTATTCTATATTTGTATTGTTATTACTATTTGATATTCTCAAGGAAAGTCAGTGAGGTCATCTTGACGGATGCCTGACCAGTTCTTCCAGTGGCCCCTCTGGCTTCTGCAGGGCATCCTCACTATGCAAAGAATGATTCATGGACCAGCAGTACTGGCATCATCGGGGGGCTTGTTAGAAATACAGTATTTAGGCTCATTTTCAAATCCATTGAATCATAATCTTCATGTTAACAGGGTCCCCAGGAGTCTGGTATGTGCATTAAGGTTTGAGAAGCCCTGATTTACAACTCACTGAGAAGTTTTACCAGAGTCAAAAGGTCTCAGTGAGCACGAAGGATGATAATTTTTATTTTTATTTCTTTGTATTTTTTGTAGACACGGGGTCTCACTTTGTTGCCCAGACTGGCCTGGAACTCCCGGCCTCAGGGGATCCTCAAGCCTTGGTGTCCCAAAATGCTGGGATTACAAGTGTGAGTCACTGCACCCAGCAAAAAATGACAGTTTTTTCAATGAAACACAAAGTAATAGCTAGGTACCCAAATATTGGAGTCAGGGCATCTTTGACCATAGCCACAAAAAAGGAGAAAGGACAGGAGATGATTGGTTTTGTCCCCAAGGGCACATTTCTGGGCCACATTCCAAATGAAAAGGAGATGGGGGAAAAGAGCCAGACAGCAGGAAGATCTAAGACTGACCACCCTTTGAAAGGTGGGTCAAATTTTTGACTTAATTTTCTCCTTAAAGGGCTGTATTAGCTTGTTTGCATGCTGCTGACAAAGACAAACCCAGGACTGGGTAATTTATGAAGGAAAGAGGTTGAATTGACTCATAGTTCCATATGGCCGGGGAGGCCTCACAATCATGGCAGAAAGTAAAGGGGAAGCAAGACACGTCTCACATGGCAGTAGGCAAGAAAGAGTGTGTGCAGGGAACTTCCCTTTATCAAACCATCAGATTCCATAAGACTTATTTACTGCCATGAGAACAGCACAGGAAAAATCCGCCCCATGATTCAATTACCTCCCATTAGGTCCCTGCCACCACACATGGAAATCGTGGGAGCTACAATTCAAGATGAGATTTGGGTGGGGACATAGACAAATCATATCAAGGGCCAAGTCTAGAAAGCTAAGGTAGCAAAATGATAGGAGTCTCAAGGTCCTTTTTCTGGGTAAGCCCATGCTTCTGAATGAGGAAGGGCAAAGTTAGCATGAGATAAAAGCATTTCTGGGTAGAAAGTTTTTCCCTAATGGCTACAGGGCATGAACACAAAGGGAGGTGGGGAATGTTTGCCTCCTTTATCATATTCTCAATGCCTACCTAAGAAGAGGACAAATAACACTGAGCACCTGCCTGTCATGTGTCAAGCGCTGCATCGGACACTTCAGATATGCTCAGCCTCAAGGCGGCAACCTTCTAAGCAGGGGCTGACACATGTCAGGGAGGTGCTCAATGTTAGTCGCTCCTTAGGTAGGCACAGAGATGCCCTCTACTTGGGGCTAGAACCCTACACTTTATGGAGAAGGAAAGTCACACCTCACACTCCGAGGTGTTAAGAAAATTGCTCAAAGCCACATAGATCATGGAGGATGAAACTCAGATCTGTGACTGAATCAGATCTGAATTCAAAACCCAAACCCTTCCCATTGCACCAAAGCTGCTTTTCAAATAACATGGAGAGTGGAGGCTAACTATGCTCAGGATTCCCAGTTCAAACATCAGATCTGAATGAGTCATTTGAATTGAGAGTAAGTGAAAACTTATCTCATTAGAAGTAAAATCTTAGGCCGGGTGCGGTGGCTCAAGCCTGTAATCCCAGCACTTTGGGAGGCCGAGACGGGTGGATCACGAGGTCAGGAGATCGAGACCATCCTGGCTAACACGGTGAAACCCCGTCTCTACTAAAAAAAAAAACTACAAAAAACTAGCCGGGCGAGGTGGCGGCGCCTGTAGTCCCAGCTACCCGGGAGGCTGAGGCAGGAGAATGGCGTGAACCCGGGAGGCGGAGCTTGCAGTGAGCTGAGATCCGGCCACTGCACTCCAGCCCGGGCGACAGAGCGAGACTCCGTCTCAAAAAAAAAAAAAAAAAAAAAAAAAAAAGAAGTAAAATCTTAGAGACTCCACCTATTCCATTTGATAGTCTCTTTTCACTGGCTTCCATGAGAAAGAGGATTTAAAGAGATGTCTTTGTCCTTTATTGCCTGTAATTTCTGCATACCTTCAACTGGGTCCTGCCTAATATCATGCAGGAACATCCCTGGGAATGAGAAGCTGATCTCCTACAACCAGGATGAAGGCAACCTCAAAGAGGAATAGGGGACAGGAATAAGCGGTCAAGTCTTTCTCCACTTTTTCTAGTTTACGGCCGGCTAGGGTGTCTTCCGTTACATGGGCTGTGTTTTATTCCCACCGTCCTGCACCTCACCCCTGCCACCTTCCTAAGAGGTAGGGTCTACGTTGTCTCAAGTGTTATAACTCACTGCAAGGGGTAGCCCAGGACCCTCTGCTTCTCATACCTTCAAAGACAGCTGGCACATTGTTCAAAATCCCTAGATTCTAGTATAACAGGATGTTAAGTGAGACTCTCCCTGCCTCAGTAACTGATACCAAAGTGGATGTGAGACACTTAGAGGCAGAAATCACAAAGGAACTGACTGACTGAGAACTGGATCCATGTCCTTGGAAATGTCTGATTCACCTTGAGAGTGTAAGAGATCCCTGGAAGGAGAGAACAAGGAAGGATTTATAAAGAAGTTTCTTTGGGGAAGTGCTGCTCTAACACCGCCCCACCGAGGGGCTTCCACGGAACCACTCCGAGAGCTTGAAGTATGTTCTCTACAAATGGATGGCTCAGAGGACAAGGCCTGACCCTTGCCAGAGAAGGTGAAAGAAGCCTGCAGCCATGGGGTGTAGGTGGCATTTGGCTTGACCTGTACATCCAGAGGACAAGAGACTATGAGTGCCCCCCACAGTCCAGAGGCAGCACAGGAGAAAGTCTTTGTGGGGAGTCTTAGGTCCTGCTGAGGGACCCCAGCAACACAAAGTACATTCCTGGAGTCAGGAATTGCTTGTGCCAGCTGGAGCAGAGGTACATTTGTTCATGTCATGGGAAATACAGAGAGAGAAATCTCCAAGAGCCCACAAAGGTATCCAGGAAAGAAAGTCTGCACATCAGCTTTGAACATTCCCAGGTCCCAAGGGCACGAAGTCACTAGTGAGCAAACTTCCCTGTCATCTCCTTCTCCACCCCTTTCACCTGGGCAGCAGGGGCACTGAAACCTCTGCAAACTCCACCTCTGACCCCATACGGCCAGCCTGAACTTGGGGAGGACAGGAGACTGGCCATGAGCTCGAATCCAGAGTTTTCATTTCTAGCTCAGGTGGGACATGCCATTTCTCAATTGAGATTCTATCTGCAGCTGAAAATAACCAAAGGATTGTTTGTCACTCAGTCATAAGCAGAAAAATGTTACACAGCTCAGAGTTTTCCTCCAATCAGTGAGGCTCACTCCTGGTTACTCACTGGAATCACTAGGGACCTTAAAAACAACAACAACAAAAAGCCAAAGCCCAACTCTCATCCCAGAGCCACTGAATCTGAGTTGCTAAAGCTAGGCCCCAGGAATGCGTATTTAAAAATGTAATCAGAATGGCGTGAACCCGGGAGGCAGAGCTGGCAGTGAGCCGAGATGGCACCACTGCACTCCAGCCTGGGCGACAGAGCAAGACTCCGCCTCAAAAAAAAAAAAAAAGTAATCAAACAAAATAGTGACAAAAAGTCCCCAGTTGATTCAAATATGCAACAAGGGGCAGGAAGCTACTGTTCTGGGAGCCAGGGAAGATCTCTCCTACTGAATGGATTTTAAAGACATGATGGAAAACAAAAGTAACATAAAACTCCTGTAGTTTGATTGTCACAAGTTGTGCTCTTCACTGTGCTAGAAGAGAAACATCATGGTTTTCTAGATTTCACTTTGAAGCTGAAAGTTTGCATTTTATGCCTTAAACACAATCCCAAACTAACTGGAGCTAAGTTCAGTTCTTAAATGTGGGACCCAAAATGATCAACTTAGTATCTGAAGTCTGGGAAGGTCTTTTCTCTTTCTGGGTTACCAGCCAGGTTTCCAGTGATTAACAGATGGGGAAGGGCGCTGGCTTGGTGTCTGGGGTCCTGCTGACATCTGAAGATCTGCTGGCACCTGTCCTTCCACATTAGCCTGCTGGCTGGGGAAATGGCAGAGTCTGCAAGGCCCCCAACATTCTCAAGAGACATTACACGGGTATCTTGGTTTGCTGGGCCGCTCTCTTTTAGTGCCTGCCTCACATCCTCACACGCTGTGACTGGTACCCCCTTGGACTGGGCTGCCACTGGCTTGGGATGGAACTTCTCCATCCTTCCTCCAAGTGGAGAGCAGGGTGTCTGCCACCTCGTCTAGTATCTGCATCCCAAGCAGGAGTAAAGGTTATGATGACTGTCATCACATCCAATTGGTCCATCCTCTTCCATGCTCACCAATTTTTGTTTCAGAGACTTTTGGTTTATTTATGCTTCAGTTTCTTTCAGTATACTTTATTCTCTGTTTTAAAAAACAAGTTCCTAAGCAAAATGACCATCCCAGGGAAATCCTTGTTCTTTTTTGAAAAATATGTTTTATGTTTTATTTTTGAGACGGGATCTTGTACTGTCACCCACGCTGGAGTGCAGTGGCACGATCATGACTCATTGTAACCTCCACCTCCCGGGCTCAAGCAATCCTCTCACCTCAGCCTCCTGAGTAGCTGAGACTACAGGCACACGCACCACACCCAGTTAATTCTTGCAATTTTTTAGAGAAGGGGTTTTGCCATGTTGCCCAGGTTGGTCTTGAACTCCTGAGCTCAAGTGATCTGCCCACTTCAGTTTCCCAAAGTTCTGGGATTACAGACATGAGCCACTGAGCTTGGGCAGAAATCTGCTCTAAGCTGAATGAGGTACACATACTCTAAGGGACACCAGAACTGTCACATTAATTCTGGCTCTGTATGGAAATGCAACTAGTTTCACAGTGAGCCCAGGCTGCCTGCTTCCTTGTAAGCCAGGAAACATCCAATATAACAAATAAAAAAAAGGGAAGGTGGGATCTTACCAAAACAACTGGGAGAAAGAGACTGACATTTCTTATAAAAAATATTTGTGAGCGCTAAACTTCATCAATTACTATATGATAATAGTAGAAATATTAATGGACTATAAAGCCAAACTTGACCTGCTGTCCTTAAGTTGGAATGTACTTCAGACCAGCAGGGAATTTTTTTTTCTTTTTTTTTTTTTTTTGCTATTTGTTTATTTTTCTGTAGTTTTAAAGGAGGTTAAATGAGAAAGGAAGGAATTCTAAGACAGGTCATTGTGCACTATGGCTGTGAGTCTCATAAATACCCACAACAATTCTATTCCCCTAGCCAAGTGGGGTCAATCTCTAATCGGTCACACTGGTTTATGACCCACGAGGGCCATTTATATCCACTGTCACCCTGGGCCAAGTCCCCTTCATTTCCACTTTCATTTATTACTCCTTGATAGCTGACACTTACGTAAATACTTAGAGAACAAAAAAATGGGCTTTTCTAAAAGCAGATATTAATATTTTAAAGACCTAAAAAATTCATGAACAAGAAGATGGAAAGAAAGGAGGGGAAGAAACATATTTATAAAATTGAGTTTAAGTTGTATTTTTTACAAAAAATTATTTCTTTTAAAGGGAATGTTTGAGAAACACCAAGTTATTCTTATACCAGAAAACAATTCTTTCCCATCACAAGCTAAGTTAAAACTAACAGAAATGATCAACGAAAATGAAGCCACATGGGTAAGAAGAGTTCAGCTCTACCACATATCAGTACCATACAGAAATGTTCAAAAGGAAAGATGAAAATCCTTCCCAAAACAGAAGCTACTGGCTTTACACTGACAGTACTGTGCATTGGTATCAAAAGACTCAGACCACTTCTGACAGCTTTTAACTGCAGACCCTCACTCTGAATCAGATTTTGCCCCCAAGTGTTTCAAAGGGCCATTGGTGAAATTCAAATAAGTCTGAAGTTCAGTTATTAGTAATGTACCAATACTAGTGTCTTATTTGTGACAAATGTGCCACAGTAATGTAAGACATTAACAATGGTGGCGGAAGTCTGTGAACGTTCTATACTATCTTTGCAACTTTTCTACAGATCTAAAATTATTCAGAAGTAACAAGTTTATGTAAGAACAAGCAAAAAGCTACTGTCTTAAATCAGTGTCTCTGGATTTAACTATGAAGCTTTTATTCCCTCAAACATGACTTCCTGCACACTGTAAGCTGGAGATTTACTACAGCAACCACAGCCAAGCAGCTAAACTCTCAATTAAGAGGAAGATTTAATGGAAAAGACAACAGCAGCCAGGGGTGTCAGGGTACTGCATCCAAATATTGTTTGTTTTATGTGCTCCTGAAGGGCTGCTGTTTGTAAATCAAACATATATTCCAAATCACATTTTGAACATACTAAGGAAGCCTGTGCATTTAAAAAGAGGTCTAGTGAAGAGTAAAATAATAGGAACTTATCATGTAATGAGAAGGACTGCATTCTTGTTTGTCGTTTTGCAGAGATGGCTTTGCATGGACCACCTTTGCCGGTGGCGGGGCCCTGGGAGCCACACAGGTACATGCAGCCCAAGCAGCCTCTGCCTCACAAGTCTCCAGGGTTCTATTTTCCCTTCTCTCTGCCAAGTCATCTTTGCATGACTTTGACTGACTCAGAGCTACTCTGGTGAGGAACTCTATTCACGTACAGCTCCCAACATCCACACACAGGCCTTGGCCATCACACTGGTAGCAAGCATTTGGGCAATGAGACTGAGTAGGTAAGAACACTCCACTGAAGGACAGCATCTGAAGCAGGTAAACGCATGACACTTGTCCCACTGTTCCTGAAGCTCACACTGACATGCTCCTGCTGTGCCCAGAGTAGACCCCTGATGCTAGCCATCCTTTCCGCAGTCCAAGCCTTTGGCCAGAGAGGCTCTATTATCACTCCTAGAAAAACAGCTTGGGAGCCAATAAAAGAATCACTCAGCTCAGTCAGCCCAGCCCGGGTAAGCAAAACAGTCCAAGACACTAATTTCTCATCCATGGATGAGAAACCAGAATTCTCCTTTTTGAATTAGGTAAGAGGCTAGAAAATAAATCTTAAATGCATCACAAGCCAGCCAAACACAGTACCTGTGCTTGTAGTTTTGCATGGGTTTTTCCACTGTGGGTACAAAATCTCATTAAACACTTGCAACGATGATGGTAATAATAACAATGACCCTTTTCTCATAAGGGGCACTCTAGAGTAGTTATTAATCCAGTGTGTATCAGGTAACTATTCAAAATTATTAATTTCCCCATCACCTTCTTGGGAGGAGTATAACTCCCTGCCCCTTAACTTGGCTTTGGCCCTGTGACTTGCTTTGGCCAATGGCAGATAAGCTGAAGAGACAGTCCAGTGTACCAGTCCTGAATCTAGGCCTTAGGAAGCCTCACATTGTTCCAGTTGTCCTCTTTCACTCTGCACTTGTCATAGCAAGCATATCTCCTATGTAGCTGCTGCCTCATGACCCTGATTCCCACAATAAATACATGCAAAATAAAGCCACTCCGCTGACCCATATGGATCCATGAGCAAGATTAAATAATGGAGTTTTAAGCCACTGGGTTTGGGGATGGTTTATTGTATACATGATTTTGTCAATAGCTGAATGATAGACTCTATCGTCTCCCCACATACAAAAGCGTCAGTTACTCACCATCGTCAATTCCAGGCCAGCCCATGAAGTGAGCAGAAATCTGTTTCTCATCCTTCCCATACTCATTCTTGGCTATCAGAGTGTAGTCCCCATTGTTCATGTGAGTGGGATTATCCAGCTGGAGGCAGCCGTGGTACTCCGTGTGATTGGTAACATGTATTTTAGTACAGATGTATTTGGACTCATTCAATATTGCCCCGTTATAGAACCACTGAAGCGCTGGTTTGGGGTTGCCTTTCACAGTGAATGGAATGCACCAGTGGTGGTCTGAGGTTGGAGATTCGAGAAATGTGATAGTTGGTGCAACTAAATTGAAAAAGAGAGAGTTAATAGCATCAGAAAGCTCAGAATTCTCCCCATCTCGAGATGTCTGTGTCATTGATAGGGTATTTTACTCAACCACTGTATGGCTTAGAAAAACACATGATCAGAAACTCTGGAATCCATCAGTATTTTGTATCATCATCAGGGTGGATGTAACTCCCTACAGAGAGCTTCAGAGAGATTCCTTTCTGTGTTCTACTTAAGACCCATGCATTACAGTCATTTCTCAAATCTATTCAGTATAAGTGAAAACCAGCTCCAAACAGATCCAAGAGATTTCTGAGAGTGGAAAGAGTCCATTTGAAGTTGACTTTGGTTTCTAATATCTGTATCTTGATATTATACAGATTCATCACCAAAAAAACCCAAAATAATAAAATAATGAATACTTTTTGATAGAACTTCTTTCCTAAATAATACAAATAACAAAAACGACTTTTAAAATTTTACCTGAAGCCTTGATCTCACATAACTTCGGAAACAGATCAAACTGATTAATGCAATAAATGTTACTGCTGCTGACGAATTATTATAAGTTTAATAAATCAATATTTATTACTGATTGTCAATAGTAAATACTCTTTGAAAGTATCACATTTCGGCCGGGCGCGGTGGCTCAAGCCTGTAATCCCAGCACTTTGGGAGGCCAAGACGGGTGGATCACGAGGTCAGGAGATCGAGACCATCCTGGTCTACACGGTGAAACCCCATGTCTACTAAAAAACACAAAAAACTAGCCGGGCGAGATGGCGGGCACCTGTAGTCCCAGCTACTCGGGAGGCTGAGGCAGGAGAATGGCGTAAACCCGGGAGGCGGAGCTTGCAGTGAGCTCAGATCGCGCCACTGCACTCCAGCCTGGGCGACAGAGTGAGACTCCGTCTCAAAAAAAAAAAAAAAAAGAAAGTATCACATTTCATTATAGTGTTGTCCATTTTTGCTAGGATCCTAGATGCCAATGTTTGGATGCTTTAAATGTTCGGGGTCCAATTTAAGCCTGGACAGAGTAGGGATTATTTCAGTTTTAGATATAAAGCACTTTATGCTTTGGGGAAACAAACATTATCAAGTAGAATCTTTAAACAGAGTACTTATCCTAAGTGAGGGTATTTAAAATACTTCATCTATTTATTTTAGTGTAGTCTGACTTTGGTAATTACAAAATCAGGGACTGGAAAAGACCTTTGAGATCTAATAGCATCATTTTTTCAGATGAAGAAACCAAAGTGCAATGAGGTTAAGTGAGCTCATCAAGGTTACTGAGCAAGGCAGATTTGGAACAAGAATCTTGTCTCCTGATGTTTAATCCAGTGGCCCTTCCCTTTCAGGCACTGCTTCTTGACTGTATGTGTTCATCAAACAAGAGGAGAAAAAAATCTAAGGCATCGTAGCCAGGGAACAGGCAAAACATCTGAGTGGGGTCTCTGCACTGGTTATCTTTGTTGTTAATATTTTTTGTTTGTTTGTTTTTGCTTTTTTAGACAGAGTCTCGCTCTGTCACCCAGGCTGGAGTGCAGTGGCATGATCTCAGCTCACTGCAACCTCTGCCTCCCAGGTTCAAGCGATTCTCGTGTCTCAGCCTTCTGAGTAGCTGGGATTACAGGCGCCTGCCATCGTGCCCGGCTAATGTTAGTATTTCTAGTAGAGACAGGGTTTCACCATGTTTCCCAGGCGTGTCTTGAACTCCTGATCTCAAATGATCCACCCGCCTCGGCCGACCAAAGTGCTGGGATTATAGGTGTGAGCCACCGCGCCCAGCCAATTGTTAATATTCTTTATCATTTATTGCTTCTATTATTTGTCTAAACTATGACAGATAAGGTCAATTTTTCAGAGCCTAGTGACCATACAGATATTAACTTGAAACTGAGGAAAAAACTCAAGTTTGGATATTTTTAATAGAAAGCAGGTAATATGCTATTACCCCCTTACTTGTCTTCAGATAAATCCTCCCACAATACTACCTAGGAAGAAGACAAGCTGATAAAAGAACCTAACTCACTTTCATAATTTACAGAAAGATTTCCAGTTACCAGCGACATTCCTCTCAACTGCGCACCTGCGAAGCCGAACTCTGCACATGTATGTTGTAACAATGCCCCTCCCTCTGAGAAATGTGATATTACTAAATGTAAATTGGCAAAGCTTAATTGTTTGCTTTACCAAGTATCTCTCACAGGCCTCCTCAAAATAGTCTTTGGAAAACAAAAGTTTGAATATGTGATTTCATCTATAAAAATTCAGTTTAAATATAATTTGGGGGGACCCTATATATATATATATTTTACAAAATAAGGTCCATGCATGTGTAGATACACACACTTGTAGACCTGTGCTATAAACCAACCACGACAAGGACCACAGTGGGGCAGGGGTCACACTTACCTTCCTCCCACCAGCCCAGGTTCCCACACCCAGGGCCCATCATGCCTTCCACCATGCTCAAATGAATTTTGGGTTAGGTGCTGATTTAAGGCCATATAGTTGGAAGTGGTTGCATATGTTTGGAGATAACATTGACTTCAGGCTTCTGAGGGGGTCAAAATGATAAGCAATTACGAGTTTAGTACCCACTGGGCATGGTGGTTGTACTGACAGTGATAAAGGATTACAGCTGATGATTTCAATCATTCACTCCAGCAATCACACACCGAATGTGTGCTGTGAGTGAGTGTTAACCAGCATATTGATACCAGCTATGGCCATGGGTCTACACGTGTGTAACTCATACACACACTTACACACATGCACGTTCATGTTTTTCTCATCCAAATTCTAATCCAAATGGAGTAAAACCTCATTAATTTATACCATGCCAGCTCAGAATTTACAATGATGTGAAGTGTCTATATAGTTTTTACTAAATATACACCTTCAAGCTAAAAGCCATAATTTGGAATTTCAAAATGTAATTAGTTACAATACTGAAAAAAATATACTTATGTTTAATTAAGAAGATGGATATCTTTGAACTTAGATTCAATGTACACAGAAATTTAAAACAATAATAACAAAAGTTTTCTACAGTTGATAATAATTTTCAGTAATTTAGGTAGGACTAATCCTACCTTCTCACAGAAACTTGATTATCAAACGAATGAGGTTTTATTTTATCAACAGTACAATTAGGCATTTGTGAACAGCCAGTAAATACTTTAGGTATCATAACTTTAAAGCATCATATTGCTTTTATAGAGGAAGAACGTTTTAGAAACTGGTTTACGAAAATTTAAGCTAAAACACTGATAAGAGGGAGCAACCAGCCCAAAATATATTCTATCAGAAAAAAAGACAGAGGAAGGCACAAAATGACAAGCTCAAAATCAAAAAAGAAGCTTAAAAGAAAGATCATGCATGAGCAAGAGTTATTAAGCAGAAACTGAACAAGTAAAAGAGGTTGATAATGTTTCTTAATTGAGTATGCACAAAACACTGCATATACTTTTTTAACAAATGTAAGCAGCACCCAGAGTGCCCCCAGCAACAAACATAGGTATGTCCGTGATCACTCGCTATTAAAAACACATGCCAGTCTGATTACGTACAATGCACGGTGAGGTTGACAGAATCTTGATCTTCTCCTACAAGATTTTCTGCCACACAAGAGATTTGCTTCCCACTGTCATCGGATGAAATGTTAGTTATCCTTAAGGAGCCCTGTGTGTGGCTTGTTTCATTCTACAAATGAATTAACAGACAAAAATGACCTTCATTAGGATTGATCCCAAAGTGACAAGATTTGGGGTTTCTTCCTCTAACTAGAGAAAAAAACAAATATATAAATATAATATTATATATATATATATATATACAGCATTAGAAAAACTTCTCTGCCTGAAATAGGCTGAGGCAAATAAGTAAATCAGAAGTTATTCTATTTCTCTAGGTTTCAGTTGCTAAGTGCATGAGATTGACTTGATCCCTGAATTCCCTCCAAGGGAGAAGGCCACAGGGAAAGTCACTCGCTTTGTTCAGGATGATACAAAGAGCTCACTAGGGATATAAAGACTCCTCGCTCTCTTAGGTATGCATAACTAAAATGCAAGCCTGCCTTAGTCTTTGTTAATTAAGAATAAGTAGAAAGTAAATGTACATCAAAAACTCTTTGCAAATTTCTATATGTAGCCCTATAAAATATCAAATGATCATCACTAGGTTTAATACATTCTCACATTCTGAAACACTCTTGTCTCTCTATTAAGACACAGCCAAACACAAGCCTTACCATATGTTTGGAAACCAGATTACCAACATCCCAATACATATTAGGAACCGGATCGCCTGCCACACTACAGGATAACGTGATAGACTTTCCTTCCTCCACAGTGAGGTTAGGTGCGGCCAAATTTGCAGATGGTAAACCTATGGAACAAGAAAAGTAAACAGAGGCATATGCAAATAGTTAAATGCAGTATCAAACTAAAAGCAATAAATTGAAAACTGTTTATGCTTTAAAAATCAATCTTTAATTGCTTTTTGAGACTGATTTATGTTGATCTGAAAAAGTGCCACTTTGATCAGCTTCATAGATTTAACATAAATCAAAAAAAGCTATAAGTAGATTTCAAAATAAATTATGCACATTTCTTAAAGCATTATTGCCTAATAACCTTTTATTTTAAGAACACTAGTATAAAGAACTGTCTTCCACCTCTTTTTCTGTTCTACAGTTACTAATCCAGTTTTTGCACATAAACAGAGATTGTACCTATGGACTGACATCATGTCTTTTATTTCCTTCTGCCTCCTACCCCCCATTTTTTTTTGAATGCTCAAGAACACAAAAGGGTGAGATGCAGCTATGTTGTTTTTGCAAAAATCTGTTTTTTGCTTTAAGTAATTCTCAAAAATCTAACCCTCTACCAGACACAGATTTTGAAAGACTCATTCTATTGAAGAAAATGTAGTTTCAAAGCATTTTTCAAAGACAGGCAGTTTGAACTATTACAGTGTTAGAATGTTTCAAAGTTACATAAATCATAGTTAAATATTATAGGTAAAGCTGCTATCTTATTTAGAATATAATGAAAATGGGTATATGGACTCATTTCAGTGAAAAGTTCTTTTTATTGGAAAGACTCTGAGAATGTACTTACCAGATGAAACTTTCAACCTTATTAACATTTTTTAATAGTCCAGCAAAGCATCATTTTTATACTTTTATATTTCAAAACCTATGTGTAATTTTAGGGATGCTGCTATCACTTCATGAAATTATCACACCAACTGAGTGTGGACACTGCTTTAAACTGCACAAGAATCATGGTATTTTTTACACGTCGGCATGTCTTAGAGGGTATAACAATATGTCAGGACCTGCTAGTGGAGCCTGTCCCTCTCTTGGTGTCAGGGATCTGCTTGGGACTAGAGTCACCTGACAGTTATGTCCTGCAGAACTACGATACAGCATTAAGTCAGATCAGAACCTGGAGGTCAAAGAAGGCGATTCATTTTCAACAACTGTTAAATTGCAATTAACCCACCCACCTGGCAATATTTGACCCGTCATCTTCACATTATTATGGATAAACCCTTCTCTTCTCATGTATTCCTACGGCAAAGCCATCTTTCTTTATTAGTGAAATCAGACTGGAATAAGATTTATACAGTCTGTATCTCATGGTTTTCCCACCACTGGGAGAGGATTCCCCAATAAGATCTGGCTTTCAGGAGCTAGTGAGACCCCCTTCCAAACTCTTCCTTCCCGTCAGCATCCAATAGAGACCAATGTTACATCTTTCATGGGGTTTCAAAAAAAAAAAAAAAAAGCCCCTAACAGCCAGAGTTATACAGAGCAATGAAACATATAACAATGATTAACAGAGAGTGTAACACAAGTCCCACACCCTAAACCCGGCACATACTAACTTTGTGGCCTTGGATGAGTCTGTTGTTTTTCTCAATGTGTTTTTTTCACAACTTCTATGACAATTAAGCCGTTCAATTTATTATGGAGCATGTCAAGGCAAAATAGAAGAAACGGGCTTACTTAGTGAAAAATCCCCTTGAAGTCAATGGCATAATCTGGGTGACTTTCAAAAATATATATATACTTAATTTTGTTTTTCAAAAATCAAATATTAAATCACATAGTTTGAAGAGCTGATAATTCTATAAAACTTATGAAAAAGATTCAAGCTACTGGGTGTGAAAACCAGTAGTCCCACCTTACCCACATGGCACTATTTCCTGTTCCCAGAGGCGCCCATTTCATCTCCTTTAACTTCTTCTTTGGGCATTGCTCTGCTCATCATTAAGTACCACTCTTTATTGCTACTTCTTGGTTTTCCTGTTTCAGCAGCATCTACTGACCTCCCACTGTGGAAGATGAGATAGGGGCTCCCTTTCACACAGAATGCCAGCTCCCCTCAGGCCCCCACCACATTCAACATACTCTATCTTCACACTTTTTCATGTGCTATAATTGTCTCAGTGGAGACATAAAGATGATTATGAGTACGTGGCCAGGTACGGTGGCTCGTGCCTGTAATCCCAGCACTTTGGGAGGCTGAGGCAGTTGGATCACGAGGTCAGGAGATCGAGACCAGCCTGACCAACATAGTGAAACCCCATCTCTACTAAAAAATACAAAAATTAACCGTGTGCATGGTGGCAGGCACCTGTAATCCCAGCTAATGGGGAGGCTGAGGCAGGAGAATCACTTGAACCCGGGAGGCGGAGCTTGCAGTGAGTCAAGCTCGTGCCATTGCACTCCAGTCTGGGTAACAGTGCAAGATTCCATCTCAAAAAAAAAAAATTATTATTATGAGTATGCAAGCCTTACTAACACCAGAACCATCTAATATGCAATACTTACTTTATTTCATCAAATTTAAAACAGTATTAATTATAGGTTGCAACACTGCTATTAGGTACCACTATGAAAGGAAAAATATGTGCCAATATAACTATAACACATGCTTTCTTACCACTTAGAACTATTGCTTGGAGGTTGGACCTTATAGATAGCCCACTTACTTCTCCATTCCTTTCCTATTTTCCAACTTTTCATTTATTTGCTCTATTTGCAGGGAGAGATTTTTAGATTAATTTTTAAAGCCCGCTTTTAAGGTTGTTCATTCCTCTATCATATTTCTTATTCCCAAGGCTCTTCTTTTGTTCCTGAATGTTCTTATTTTATAGCACCCTCTTCTTGTTCCATGGATGTAATATCTCTTATGATTTCTATGGTATATTTATAATCATTTCTTGAATTTTTCTTTTCTCTGTATCAGTTTTGTTTCTAGCAATTTTTTTTCTCTCTCTCTCTTTGTTGCTTTTGTGTTTGTCTTTCAATTACAAGCTTTCCTCAATTATGTCTGGCTATTCATACATCTTTAAGATTGAGGTACTAGAAGCATTGCACAAATGTATGAATTGTCAGCTTCATTGTAGGACAATATTATTGGCCTATTTACTAGGTACCACCTGATGTCAGGATCATGAAATCATTTTGAGGAAGGGGGTGATCAAGTTATTCAAATAATGCTCTTCCAATTTCCTGCTTGGAGGAGAAAGAGGCCTGGAAATATTAATATTCAGTATGTAAATCCATCATATTTTCTATGGTTCCCATGGCCTCACTCTATCTGCAGTTTCTCAGAACCTTTGTTTTACCCACTTTAGAGAATTAAGCCTCCAGTTTTCTGCTGAGTCAGGAGAGGTGCAGTCACCTGGGCTTAGCAGACTTTCAACCAATACAGTGTTTGGTGTTACCTGTACTCTCACGCCCTAAGCATTGTAGTAGTTCTGCCATATAAACCAAGTTTCCCCTTGGCTTTCTTCACTGTCAATTTGGTAACCAGCATTCTCACCCTTGAAGTCAGTTACTATTCATGCATCTGCTTTTTCAGCTTGCAAGTGTTTATGCTTTGATAACTCTCCCTCTTCCTTTCTATTTATTTATTTATTTATTTATTTATTTTGAGATAATCTTGCTCTGTCACCCAGGCTGGAGTGCAGTGGCACAATCTCTGCTCCCTGCAACCTCCACCACCTGGGTTCAAGGATTCTCGTGCCTCAGCCTCCTGAGTAGCTGGGATTACAGGTACATACCACCACGCCTGGCTAATTTTTTGTATTTTTGGTAGAGATGGGGTTTTGCCATGTTGCCCAAGCTGTTTTCAAACTCCTGAGCTCAGGTATTCCACCTGCCTCGGCCTCCCAAAGTGCTAGGATTATAGGCATGAGCCACCATGCCCCACCGACTCTTCCACTTTCTACATTTATAGATTTATCTGCTGACTCTGGGGTGACCATCAGAGTCAAGGCCTGTCATGGTGCTTGTTCTCAAGGTATGACCCCCTCCATAGCCAGACCCCACCGATGAAGTCTAAAGACACCCACCCTGACATATCAAGTACAAACCCATGGAATGAATTTCCTACCTTTATAAATGTATCTAATAGTTTGGAAATTGTGAGCAGAGAAAGGTTAAAATAAAGAGATTCTCAGTAGGAAATGTTACATCATAATGTTAATTTTTCCTATCAAATCTCATGTGGGTTTATTTTTCAAACTTAAGCTTACATAATTAACAGCTCTAAAAGCATTTAATTATAGTAATACTAATATTAGCATTTATTGGGCATTCACTGAACCAGATATTCGTGCCTAGTACCTTGTTTTAGCTCATCCTTAGAACCAGTCTTGAAGATAAGTATTTTGCCCTCATTTAATTCATGAAGTAGATGAGTTTTGGAAAAGTCAAATACATTATCCAACATTGACCAAGTACATACAGATCTAGAATTTGAACTCAAAGCTCAGGGTCTTCACCACTACCTCCCAAGCTATCCATATCCATTTCATCACGGACCCTAATGATAAAGTGGTATTTATGATTCCTTGATAAAGGAATTATTTCATTTAAAAATAATTACATGTCTATTCTGGAGAAGAGTGAGTCTCCTTTATTTATAGACAAATTGTATCACCCTGTCATCAAAGGCATCTGAGCAAAATTGGCCGAGTCTAGATCTCTTAAATGTAAAGTCTTCCACAAATGAGTAAGCATCTGACTCACGTTAATTCTACAGCGTTAATATGCTGGCCAAAGATTCAATAATGGAAAAACAATCTGTACTTGAAATATCACTTGAGGTTTAATTATCACAATAAAAATGAATTGGGAAGCATGAATAGCCAAGGCGGGATAAACCATTTGCCAGGCACTACTTCTTGGCTTAATAAGATTTGAAATCAGCACAAACACACAGCAAAGCCCAGCAACGCTTCCAAGAGCTGCTAGTTCTACTGTAAAAGGATCCTGACTCTAAGCCCTACAGCTGTCTTCCTTTGCACTCTGGGGAACCTCGCTGGAGATCGGAGACGACCAGCTTCCCAGGCAGACAGATACCTCCACGTAGATGTCTCTCGATCTGGATTCCTTCAGGAAGGATGTACTGGCCTGTAGACCTCAGTAGAAAATCATCAACCAGGCAGTGAAAATGTTGATTTTCTTTACACCAAAGCTTCCCAAACTCTATTGTGTGTATGAATCACCAGAGTATCTTGTTAAAGATGTAGCTTCTTTTCCAATAGGTCTGAGTTGGGGCCTAAGAATTTGCATTTCTAATAAACTCTCTGTTCCACAGAACACACTTGGAAGGACAGGCGTTTATACCAAAAGTGTCGGGTGATTGTTCAGTGGGCTTTTGTTCCTACAACTATTATTCTTAAATCTGATATGGACCTGAGTTGTCCATCAAATTTTCCCCAAAGCGTGTCCTATAGAACTCTAATTTATTGAGATTCCAGAAGGGAAAAAAAATCCAAGGTTACAAAAAAAAAAGGAAGAAGAAAGAAGAAGAGGAAGAAGAGGAGGAAGAAGAGGAAGAAGAAGAAGGAGGAGAAGGAGGAGGCTCTGTAAGAAACTGGATGTTCACAATGCACATTAGAAAATTAAAAGTTCTGAGAACTCCTGCTATAAAGAAATCCATTTAAATTCCATCGATCTTATGTTTCCCAAGTAGATTTGAGCACATAATCAGTTCTTTGATTGTAATGTTTGTTGTGGCTTTATTTTTACTTCAAGCAATTTGACAAAATATAAAATATATACATACATTTAAATTCAGATGTAAAATACATTTAAATCTATTCTTCTTGATGGTAGTAATAGTTATTATTTATTCAATACTTAGTATGTGCTAGACTCTGTTTTAAATATTTTCCATTTATTACCTTATCAGTCATCCCAAAAATCCTCGAAGGTAGGTGCCATTAATATTTCTATTTCCAAATGAAGAAGTTAAGGCTATTAAGTATCATGACTAAATAGCTAGTGAGTGGGTTGGCCCTGGCCTACATCTGTCTGTCCAGGGCCTTAACCAGAGCATTCTGGCTGCTTCCTTTGCCGGGATCTTCCATGTCTCTGCTCCCACCTATTACTGCACACTTCTTGAGAGCTGACCAAATTGACTAGATCCTTCAATCACTCATTCAAAGTGTGTAGGTCCTCACTTTCTCTTAAGGAAAAACAAATCTCTAGTCATTTTGGATTAACCCAGGGTTTTACTAATATTTTTCAGTAATCACCAGTAGGTCTGGCTTGTGTTTGCTTTCAGCTTGTTTCAGTGATCCTGAGCATCACTCCACATGTATAAAAATACTCAAGTAAATAATAATTTTGTCTGTTCTCTGCCTTCTCTCCTCTCACTTCTATTTGTGCACACATAAAAGAACTTAAAACAAATGAACACTTGACCTATCTCTTAATCCTCTCTCAACAGAATACTAAAATTCTATAACCTTCCCCTCTACCCTTCTAGCTCTTTGTCATATCTTCAAAGTTCTTTGCCTCCTAAACAGCTATATTCCACAACCAAGAATGAAGCAAAAATGAGCCTGACCTATTTAGAAGTGATTGCTTTATACCTGGTAGCAAAACTGACAGAAAGTTAGCAAAAAGGACTTTGCAAGCTCAAATTTGAAACTGCACTTCTAAGCACATGTGAGCCATGTCACAATAGTGACAGCTACTACATAACTTCTAAACACAAAAATTTAAACAGCAGTTGACAGATGAGAAAAAAACAACTTCATTTGACATTCTAAGAAGATAAAGAAAAACAACGATCCACTGTGTGGTTGACTTTATTTAGGAGACAAAACTTGATCTCTAAGAAAATTAAAGCAAAGCAGTATGCTAAAATAGCCTTTGTGTATAGTTTTCAGGAAAGAAAGTCAATCCAACTAAGTTGCTAAGAAAATAATGTTTCATATCACTCTAACTTCCACACAGAACATTAATATAGCATATTCTTTTAAGCTGGGAGTGTTAACAAAGTAGAATTACTACCAGTCTATTTTCTTGGTTCAACACAAACAAAACAAGGAGTATGTACAAATATGCTACACAGACATATGTGCTACAAACTGTGGTTGAAACCAAAAGTAAATCTTAAAAATAAATCACTAAATTCAATTTATCTCAAGGAACCCGGCCCCTCCTTCTGGGCACCTGTGAACTGACCTTCACTAACATAAATAGTATTTTGTCGATGTGCCTTTAAAAGCTTCTACATTAAAAGTTTGAAGGTTAGAAAAGCAGAAAATTGAAATTGTCATAATAAATAGGAAGAAAACGAAAGGTAAGTCTGATTTCAAGCCATCGGACCATTAAGGATGGTTTATATAGTAACTGGCACAGTTCTTCAACCAACAAGTGAATTGCCACCTTATATTCACTGTGGGACTATCATTCTGTGTGGTAACTAGTTACTAGTAAAATAGGTGCAGGGATTCTTTTGATGTGACCCAGAGGAATACTGCCTTTCTTAAATGTATTTGCCATCTACTTAAGGCAGAGCATTTCATGTACTATTAACACTTGCTGAAGAAGCTCTCAGGTAAGATTTAAATAATAATGATAGTATTTTTTAAAATTAAAATGTAACATTCACTACTCCTTAATAATCCCATTATGCCAGGGGAAGTGACTGAAAGGTTTATACTGCAAGATTAACTGCTGAAAATCATCTAAGTGTGCAGGAATTGAGCAGAAATTTTTTTAAAAAAATACTACATGATAAATAATTTCATTAAAAATACTTGAAGAATTAGCAGGGAGATTTTTTATATGAGAAGATAATCAGCACAGCCTGGCCAAATCAGCTTTCTTCACCAGCACTTATATGATTTTGTTTCAGTCTTCAGAACCATTGCTCATAGCACCTCTTTATCCCAAATAATGTGGAAATGTTACATGAAAATGTTTTGTTGCCTTGCAATTAATAAAGTTTTCCTAAGGTTTAGAAGGGCCTTGTGAAGAAACAAACCACTACTTGTTTTACAGCATGAATAAATTTACAGTAATTCACAGCAGGACGGGACTGTTAGAAAAATATTGTGAGGCATTTTGACTGCACTATTAATGAAAATGATGCAGTTAAACTTCCCAGCCCCATCTATCATGCTCGATTAATCTCTAAGGATATAAAGAAAAAAGAAGAAACGAGATTCTCTCAAAAATGCAATGAGGATAAAAATTTCAAAAAGAATGAAAAAATACTAAACTATGGAATAATTTGGCTAAAATAATGTATTTAAGTTATTTTTAATTAACTGAAACATTCACACCATTATATTAAAAACTTGGTCCAATATGAACATTAATATGATATGGTTCACGCATTTGTTAATTCAGCAAACCTTCATCAAATGCCTGTTACGATCAAGGGGTACAGTAGGCACCGTGGAATATGTATATTTGCATGTAAAATGTAGAGTATTTGTTCTCCATATAATACCTCCATGACGAAATACTAACAAGGGAAGCTTTTAAAGAAAACTCATCTTACAAACAAATAAAATCTCAGTAGCTCTTCTTCTTCATTGAAATAAAAATAGTACCAATTGCAAACTAAATACAATGGCCATGGTAGCTGGCAAATTGTTGGTTTACAAAGATGACACACACAAGACCACGGTGTTTACTGATTCAGAGTTAGCTAAAAAGTTTCACCCCCCTCCAAAAAGTGTGGAAACAAGACGAACTTCAAATCTGTGACTTAAACACAATAGATGTGTTTTAAAAGTATATGTAAAAGAAAAAGCAAGCTGACCATAAATTCTTTTTTTATTTTTCAAACAAGATATCTAACTTGAAGATACTGGCATGTTATCTGGTTTCTTCAACACAGAATTCCAGAGAAAGATTTTAAATCCAACATTCTAGTGTCTTTTTCTGTTTAGATTATCTAATTTCTCCTGAAAGAACCAGTTGGGAAACCATCAAAAGAAAATTCATACATGACTAAGCCTCAAAGTGAAGGCTCCCTTTCTTATTCCAGATATCTAGAAGTGATACTCAATATTTTTCTTAGAACCCAGAACAATGTTGGAAAATGAGAAGGCACGCCACTGATGGAGAAGGAACTATAAAGAACTCCTGAGCGAGAGAAAGCAGAAGTGGATTAACGAAAAGCAGCACAGCCCCAAAGGGACACATAACCACGTGCTTCACAAAATAGTGAGGCCCTCAAAGAACCCAAAAGTACAGCAGGATTGCTGGACTCCCTGGAGATGTGGCAAACCCCAGTATGGAAAAGGGCATTTCAGTCACAAATAAAAATGACTCACAAGAGATTGTGGAAATTGATCATCAGTGGTTGAAAGGAAAAAAAATCAGCAGCTGGAGAAACAGCTGAAGAGCTAAGTGATGAGTAAACCAGTTCTCCCATAATGCGGTACACAAGGACAAGCAGATGGAAACTACTAAGGAAAGGGTAACCAGCATGAGTGGAGCCAAAAGTGTAAGTATCTATCCAATGTCGATTCCTGAATGAGACAATAAATGGAAAGAATACGTTGAGTCAATCAATAAGAAAATTTTTCCAGAACGGAAGACATGAACCGTCACATTGAAAGGGTATCTCTCACATTAAGCAGAATTAAAAATAAAATTAACCCCACATCTAGTTACATTGTGGTGAAATTTAAGAATAACATGGATAAGGAGTAAATCCTCAAAACTTTTAGAGGTGGAAAAATAAGAAAAGCACAGGTTACCTAGAAAGAATAAGTATCATGAGCAACACTCAATACAAAAATATGGTGCAGTATCTTCAAAGTTCTGAGTTTTTGAGCCTATAATGTTTTATTCAGCAAATTCCACTAAGGAGAAAAAATACAGGCCAATTTCCCAGCACTTAAGAGCTTGATTTTATTTTTTTAATCTCTACGAAAGAAGTATTAGAAGATATACTCCAGCAAAAAGAACAATCGCACCAAGAGAACACAGTAGGACACAAAAGTCTATGATATACAAAGAAATAGGACATCTTCAAAAAAGCCAGGTAACAATATAGAAATAAAATCCCAGATGATAACAAACTGAGAGCTGGGAGAAGAAATAAAGGGAAGCAAAAATATTTTTTCTGCCTTATTGGTGGTTATCTCTATGCAGAAAATACACATTTAAATTTGTGCAGAAAATATTTCAGTGTTATAGACTTTTTTAAAAAGGGAATATTTATCACTTTCAAACAATTAAGAAAAAACAAAGAACAATGAAAGTAAAGAAAAGGAAAAACCCTACAGAAAAATAGGCAAAGGGTATAAACAGGTAATTTACTGAAGCATAAACACAGTCCAATAAACATATAAGATACTCAAGAGTAATCAGGAAAATGCAAACTCAAAAGCCATAACAGCATTTTTTAGAAAGACAGACACTAATAAGTTCACTAATATCAAGGTATACCTTGTCAGGGTGGGCATAAATAGATACAGCCATTTTTTACTGTGCAAACCACATAAACCAAAAATTCTGCTTCTTTCTACGTATTCTAAAAAAAATCTTTCCACTTGTACATATGTGTAAAAAGCATGAATAAGGATGCTTGCTGAAACATTTTTGCAGTATCAAAAAACTGGAAAATAAGCAAAATGCCTGTCAATATGGAACATTTAACTAATTAAGACACATTGTACCATGAATTTCATGGAATGGTTAAAAAGAATATGATAGATCTATGACTACTAACCTGAAATGGTTAGGAGCAAGAAAAAGACAAACGTCATACGTGTAATGTAGGAAATTACCTTTGCAACAAAACATATCAATATAATACATGCAATTATAAAAAGTAAAACACTTGAAAGAGAATAAAAATTAAAAGAGAAAGAACAAAACAAGAACACAAAAACGATAGGAAAAATAAGTCTGTCAATTCACTTGCCACACTCTTCCATAATGTTGCTTTTTGAAAAGCATCCTTGACATTGAAATGAATTGTGACTGCTACTGTGAATGGAACCATTCAATCCTAAAGGATCAATTGAGCCCATGCCCTCATTATAGGAGATTCAAAAACTCACTCTTAGACACACAATTCGTTGACTAATTAATTTGTAGAAAACAGAAATAAAAAGTGATTGAAAATTGACAAACTGATTAGGAAAAATGAGGAACAGTTCACTCCTTACATGTCCCCTATCCCAATCACAATGACCGAGCAATAATACGTAAGGTGGGGTGCATTCCCAGAATGCTGCCAAGACAACACAACCAAAAATTAAAATGGAAACAAAATGGAATTGGTTTCAGGCAAGGGCAAAGCAGACGTCTGTTAAGAGGCAGTTTGTGAAACCAGAGCAAGAGTCAGATGCTTTCTCTCTTTTCCTCTCAGTGGTGGCTGAACCAATGTGGCCACAAAGGCCATGGGGATTTGGGAGCTGGCCAAAGGCCAGGTGAGTCAACACTGAATTTCTTGTCCCTCTAGGCAATTCCTCTCAGTGGTACAAATTTGTACCAGAACAGAGAACAGTTACCCTCTTATCAATCAGGAAAAGACACATATTAAAAGTTGTTTTTTTTTTTTTTTAAGTGTTAGCTAGCAAAGAAAACTGATAGAGGTTGGCAAGAGAACAAAGCCTTATTCGCCTATTATGAAACCAAAGGACTCTATTTGTGACAGAAAAATCTGTGGGAAGGGTCAGGGCCGTCTTCTAAGGTCATTCAGGGTAAGAAACAGACACATATCTTTATTTTTATTGCATTCCTACAAAGTGTGTGCAGCAGCTCCATTTTTCTTAAATAAAAAGTAGACCTCAAATAATAGGGTCTTCAGAAAACAAAGAATTGGTTGTTTGTGGTTAATACACAGATTCCTTGTGCACGGGAACCAGGTGCTACATGGCTTTCTGCTGTGTCGCCAGCCACTAGGCCAGAAGATGAAACATAATTGTTTGTGAACTTGTTAACTGGTTGACTAACTGATTCAAATGTCAGTGGGGTAGTAACATGCACATGTGGGTATTGTAGAGGTACGTCACTGAAGACTAGTAAAATCCGAAGCAGAACACTTTGCTATTCCTTCCTTATAACTCACTAGCACTCACACGAGCTCTGACTTTGCCCTTCGGTGCCCTTTTAAATGTTGGAGATGAAAACGCTGGGGAGAGGAGTAGGGGATGACGGTAAAGTAGGAGATCTTAAGTCCAGACATGGGGAGAAGCACGTAGCACAGCAGACTTGGGGCACCCCATCAAGAGACACAGACATCTGGCAGTAAGACAAGTTTAAGGGAATGTGCTGGATTGAATTGCATTTGCTTGTGCTGCCAGGACACTTTCATCACCCTGAGATCCCTGGCCTGGGTGCCAACCAAGGGCATATGTGGCCAGAGAAGTGCCACACTTTCAGCAGATATTTTCGCCCAGACAGATGGGTGGATGAATGGATGTATGGATAGATGGATAAACAAACATGAACAAATAAGCAAGTGAACAAACAAACAAACAAAAAGAACAAGCAGTGTACTTTTTCTCTATGCACTTTACAGCCACCCACTCTGAATTAATATTCTACTTGCAAAGAATATTCAGCAAAGTTGCTCCCAGCCGATTACTCCACACTACACACAAATGTTGTCTGATTCACTGGAGACATCAACAGAATACTATATACAATCCAGGTAGTGGTAATTTTCCCAGACGACCACACCAAGGCAATAAGAATAATTAATAGCAACTAGAACACATTGCTTTAAAAATAAATTACCACAATTTGGTATCTGCAGGTTTGCCAGGGGAATATTCTTGCTGCTTTCATTCAGGCAGTACAAATCCTGAGTGTCTGCACTGGATTTAGCCTCTTGGAGAGTCTTGATCCACATAATGTCACAGGAGCATGTAAATGGATTGCCTACCAGGATCCTACAGGGAACAAAAATGACAACAGATCAAGTTCCTTTTTCCATTTTAGCTACACTGGTGCTTGTAAAATACTACAGCATTATGAATTCTTTCTAGCCAGCAACGCTTTGAAGTCATACCACTTTCCTAGCATGACAGTACTTACTATTCCTTCATTTATCTGATACTTACTGAGCATCTGCTATGTGCAGACAGCACTGGAGAATGACAGAAGACCTTACAGAACAACAGGGGAAACGAGATACAGAGAGAAATCGCCAAAATATAGGATAGAAAAGAACGTCTCATAACATGGGGAAAATAAGGTGCCATGACAAATTTATCATGGTTACGATAGAGTTATTAAGAAGATGCCAACAAGAAGTTTTCAGGAATGCTAACATACTTATTTCTGACCAGGCTAAAGGCTCAAGTGTTACCACTTTCTAAGCTCAAACTTCAGCAGGGGGCAGAAGAATTTCATCTCAATTTAAAATGAGACTGTAAGTACAAAGCTAAGACTAAAGTGTGAATGCCAGAAGGCTGGTACCCCTAGCTTTCTGCATTATGCAATCACAGTCAGTTTCATTGATTCAAGATAGCGGGAGTGAAGGTGAGAGAGAGAACCTGAAAGGGAGCTGCAGACCTTCACACACACACACACACCACACACACACACACAGCAAGCTCTTCTGAGGGCAAGGCAACTGAGCTGCAGATTGAGCTGTGTTAGACCACTGTGGGCGGAAAGCCACCGCCATTCAGACCTCAGCCCTGCTGCCTGGACTCCTGTGGCCTGCAATGGGTAAAAGAGGAAGTAGTCAAGAGGAAAATAAAAACCACAAGGAAAAAAAAAATCTTTAAATGCTTATTTATAATACTCAGTGGCCTATTTAAGATGAATTCCATTTATGGTAATGAGCCTTTAAATGAGGCCATTTAAAATCGTTACATAGACTCTGCCTGGCATTAACCACAATACTTAAGATTTCCGTGAAGACAGGACCTGGACTTTGCCACATCATTTAGTCCTGTGGTTTTCTGGTTGGGTTCTAAGAATCTCAGGGATCCCTGGAGACTTTTCCAGGAGTTTCTTAGGGGCAAATGTGATCATGATAGATTCATTTAATTTGTGTCTGCTTGATCACCTCCAAGTATCCCTCCAACACCAAAATGGGATTTGATGTTATGGGATATGGAAAAGAACACAGAAAAGACCCACCACCAGTTTAAACGCCACTCATCCAAAATGCTTCCTGGAGCTCTGAGTACATGCAAAACTAAAGAGTCTTTCTAAAAGAGGATATCATTAACTCAGCAGAAGGGATAAAGAAGGAAAGGAATGTTTCAATTACGAATACAGCAATGTTCATATGACAACACAACACTGGTGCACAGCTGGCTTCTTTCTCCAGCTTACTGTGTAAGCTCAATGATTATGACAGCACATTACACTTATATCTTTAGGTTTCTACCTCTCCCACTGGATAACACAATCCAGGAACATAGAAACGTTGCTCCCTTTATCCCATGGCCCTGTGCCATATCGTGTTGATTTGTGATAGGTACAAAATTAACATTGGTTGAATCAATGGATTAAATATGCTTCAAGAAGAATATTGAGACATAAATTTGAAATTGAAACTCAAATTTTTAATCCAGCACTAAAATTTTAAACAATATTGCCCAAAATTTTTACACCAAGTACTTTATCCAGTCTCATATATCTTCCTTTAGTTTGTCATGCCTATTCCTGTGTTAGAAGCATTAGTGCTTCAATGCCCTGAATTCAAATTATTCCAAATAATTGCCAATTGCCAAGACTTTCACCATATAACACCCATTACACCTATTAACTTGTTGTCTCTCCAGCAGTGACATCTTCCAATCTGCACAATTTCCTTGTGAATAAGGATGGATCTTCATGAAAAGACTCCACAATTCAGGCAACATAGAGTTTAAGCAAATGCCATTGTCTAATCTTCAAAGGCCTCTTCCTGGGCCCACATCTGCCCCATAAAGCCTCTGCATTAGGACGCTTTGAGGTGCCTTGCCATAAGAATGGCAACGGTTCATATTTGTTTAACGGGGACAACGCAAGGAATTGAGCTCACTTGGAAATGCTGGCTGTTAGTCATCACCACCTTTAAATATGTTTTCTATCATTTCACGACAGAAAAAAATGGGACTTAAAAATAATGCAGTAACAGACCTGGAAGAAAATCTCACAAAGATCGATAGGGAAAGAGAAGAACTACCTTTCCTCCAATGTTCCCTATCCTTAAGATGGACAAAAGCGAGCAGAGTTTTGCCCATTTTTATTTCTTCCTTGAATGGGTTTGCTTGACTTCAGGGCCTGAATCCAATAGGAACCAAACAGATGCTGTGAGATATAAAGTATATAGCTGTTTTCACACAAAGCCCCCTTCTTCTTCTCTTTTTTCCCTCTACTAGACATTATTTATGTAAAAACAACATTTAAACGAACCAGAAATGATATGTCACTACTGAGATTTCTATTTTTTTAATTACTGAATTTTTAAAATGAGAAATAATAAACCATGAGGGAATAAAAGACTGAGAGACTGAAACTTGAGAAATCATTTTTCGAGAATTTGATACAAAAATAGATCTGCAACATCACTCATTAAAAGAAAAATACTGAATTACCCCTTCCTTTGAAAAGTTTTCCCCAAATGCCACACAAAATCGTTACTTACAGTTCAGACAAGTCAAGGTGACGGAAATGTTTCCTAGACAAACTCGTCAATTTGTTTCGGGTAAAATTGCTGAAAGGAATCAAAAACATTAAACGTGAATTTAAAATGTTACATTTTAGGAACACAGTATTCAGAGATTTTGTTTACAAAATACAATTTTATTTGACCATTATGCATGCTTTACTTACATCCACATCTCTCCTCTCTCTCTTTCACTTAGAGTGATAGCTGAGTTTTTCCTCTAACCTTGTCTGTATTTTTTTCTGTGCAGGGAGGGGTAGCATAAATATATTGTGTATTTTTAATGTCCTTTTTGCCCAAAAGCTTATTTTTCATATGTTGATTTGGAGCCCAGTTATATATCTCATAGAAATCCTGATCTTTTGAACAATTAATAGGTAGATATGTAACATTAAATAAAATTTAAAACTATAAACGCAGTAGGGAAAAAAGATGCCTTAAAACTAAAGAGCATCATGGATATTTTGAAATTATGTGGCATACAAAACTCTGAATATTAACTGAATTCAATATGTCTTTATATGAAAGACATTTTATTGATGAAAAAACACTACTGAGATTGTTGACATATGAGCTAGATAACCGAATATCTCCACGATGAGAACAAAGAAAATTAGATAACAAGGAATATATCAGATTTCATCTTGAAATCTGAAGACATACCGTCTTCAGATATGGACCAACCAGACAATAAAAAGATATATTTGTGATTAAAAAAATAATAATTTGCTGACATGTTCCAAACATATAATTTGATTCAATAAAAGAGTTTCCAATGATCAGTGCCATGAGATTTTGGGGTAGGAAATTCAGAGGCATAACCCTGGCAGCTGACTCACTCCGCAAATTTGTTTATTGTTTAAATTTATTTAAAGAGTGTCCGATGCTTGGGCCTACAGATGTGTTTAATAAATAAAATGAATGTAAAACAAACATCAACTTTCATAAAAACAGCCAAGACCTCTACAAAACAGAGGAAGCTGATGAGTCTTTCAGCGTATGTTTCCTGCCCAGGAAGGCAAGTGTTGGGCTGACAGTTGGATAAAACATGCGATCTGGCCGGGCGTGGTGGCTCACGCCTGTAATCCCAGCACTTTGGGAGGCCGAGGTGGGCAGATCACGAGGTCAGGAGATCCAGACCATCCTAGCTAACACGGTGAAACCCTGTCTCTACTGAAAAAATACAAAAAATTAGCCGGTCGTGGTGGCGGGCGCCTGTATTCCCAGCTACTCGGGAGACTCAGGCAGGGGAACGGCGTGAACCCAGGAGGCAGAGCTTGCAGTGAGCCGAGATTGCGCCACTTCACTTCAGCCTGGGCAACAGAGTGAGACTCCGTCTCAAAAAAAAAAATAAAAATAAAAAATAAAAATAAAAATAAAAAACATGACACCTGAGGGTGACAGTGATCCTGGCCCCTTACTCTTCACTGTCAGCCTAAGGAAGTCATCACTGAAGTATCCTGGTGTGTCTGATCAGTCACACAGTCCTGGGGTTACAACCAGGAGCCAAAGCATGAACTAAGGCTAGTCAGTTGATGAGAAAGGACCTACCACTCTGGTGTCTCACAAATCATGAATGTGTGTGTCCACTCCCAGTTTAATTCTATATTGAGATCTCCACTCATCCAAACCCCTACCTACACAAGGGTACCCTCCTTCCTTCTAGGCGTGCATCTTCTCGCTTCACACTGAGTATAAAGTGCTCACCCACGTGAAAAAATAATCCACCAGGAAGTTGTAAAATGTGCCCACATAAGTCTCTTCTTTTGGAACGTGAATTAAGAATGGGTTTCGGTCGGGCGCAGTGGCTCAGGCCTGTAAACCCAGCACTTTGGGAAGCTGAGGCTGGTGGATCGCCTGAGGTTCGGAGTTTGAGACCAGCCTGGCCAACATGGCGAAACCCCGTCTCTACTAAAAACACAAAAATTCGCCGGGTGTGGTGCCGGGCGCCTGTAATCTCAGCTACTTGGGAGGCTGAGGCAGGAGAATTGCTGGAACTCGGGAGGCAGAGATTGAGGTGAGCCAAGATGGCGCCATTGCACTCCAGCCCGGGCAGCAACGGCAAGACTCCTTCTTAAAACTAAGCAAAAACAAACCAACAAACAAGAAAAGAATGGGTTTCACTGGTCTACAATGCATTGAAAAGTCAGTCTGCCTATCTTTTCCACAGTTTCTAAGGCACAAATGCTTTCATCGGAAGTCCCAATCTTTCTAAAACAAACAAACCAAAAACCAAAAACCTGCTTTCCTCCTCGAGAAAAAGGCGGAGAGAGGCAGCGAAGAAAGGAGGTTTCGGGTGAAGGGTCTCCCTGTCTGCTGGTAAGACGGCCGCCCCGCGGAGCTGCTGCCTCTGTGGGGCCGCCAGCAGCACCGCAAAGAGCGGGGTTATGGGCCAAAGAACAAGATGAGTCTTATGAACCACACTTATTTTGGGGGCCAAAAGCCAAAATGGAGGAAGAGGGGAGGGAAAAAAATCAACAATCCTCTTACTGTTTGATTATAGAGCTTTGCAAAGGAGCTAATTAGCACCTCTGCAAAGTCCCTGGAAAACACAAATACCAGCTTTTCTCACAGTCCCTGGGCTCTTAGGGGCTGGGCAGTAATTAAAGGCATCAAGAAATAACGCAGTGACCACTCTCTGGGGCTCTGGGCAGTCCCCATGTGATGCTAATATGGACAGGGTAGGGGGAGGAGTGGAGAAAGTGAGAGAGAGGATCCCTTTTAAATTTCCCTAAAACCCAAAGGGAAATCGACTGATCTTGTACGCGTTTTTACATTGCTGGGGAAACTCAGAGAGATCATCAGTATATCCCAGGGGTACAGAGAAACAGCTTTTAATACATATTTTGTTATCAGCTCCCTTGCACCCCACTGCCTTGATATTTGAGGTAAGAGTGCAATTTGCATGTGGAAAATCAGGGGACCACCAACCAAGCTGGTCCCCAGAGTCCTCCATCATAAGCAGAGGTTAGGTCTAAGATCCGGATAGGCAGACACCTGACTTAATTCCTTCCTTCCTCCCTACTGTTCTCAAAAGGAAACTACTTAATTTAATTTCAGATTTTGGTGATTACGAGCCTCTTTTCTCCTGTGAATATATGAAGCTTACTGCCATCTGCCATCTGATGACCTCTTCATAACTGCCGGATACTTGCCTATTTCTCTCTGTCTTACTACTCAATAAACCGCTACAAATATTAGTAGCGTTTTTGCAATTTGATCAATGATTGACATCCCAACTCTTGCTTCTTAAGAAAACTGTGTAAGACATGTATGTCCCTTTAGCTTCCCATTTTAAAATAATTCTTCTCTGGAAGCTAGGGACAGATATTTGACTTTGTATAAGCTGTGTACTGCACAAAGAATACCACCAAAATCATTCTATCATATATCAACAGGAAAAAATATACAAGGTGGCTTTCATATTCATAGAAATAGCATGCAACAAGGAAAATATACAAAGCAAAGTGAAGTAATAAGTAAGTCTATTAATAAAACTGTCATTAGCCAGAGCCCACTGTCCGAATCACAACATTAGGAGAAGTGATGTGATAAAAGAGCCAGTAAAACGCAGTTGTTGAGTAATTTGGGTCTAAGGTCAACTGTAATGAAAATACCAGAACTTAAAACCACTGAGGTCATTAATTACATCTAAGTGACTGCATTAGAGCATTTTGCCTTTTTCTTCTTTCCAACTTCTCTCTTGTTTATGCTATCGAGGCCTACGCAGCCATCAGATTTGTGCAGGCAAGGATTTGTGCAGACTGCAGAGATGATTCCAAAAAGCATTTAATTGAAATGTGTTAATAAAGTTCCCTGGAGTTTTATCACATTTTTGCAGAATGTTTTATGTCTTAATTTACAGACTGTATTTTTAAAGTGACTTCATCATTAATGCCACCCATAAAATATGAAGCTGTGATATTGGCTTTATGAAATTAATATTTTCCATAATATCAACAAATTTCAATAGAGTGTTCAGGCAATCTGCTTCAAAGAGAATGGTTTCTTTTATAACTGGCATAGAAATCAGTTGGGGAACTGTTCTCAAAAAAAGAAAGAGGACAAACCTTATAAGAAAGTCTGATTCTCTAATTATATGGATGATACAGATTTTATTTCCTGTACTCTTAATGTAAGAACATGGAGAGGGGTTGGCCCTGGAGTCATAACTCTGACACTTATGATCTGTAAATCTGAGCAAGTCCTAGAACTCCCTCACTCTTTTTTTTCTTTTTATACTTTAAGTTCTAGAGTACATATGCACAACGTGCAGGTTTGTTACATATGTATACATGTGCCATGTTGGTGTGCTGCACCCATTAACCCGTCATTTACATTAGATATATCTCCTAATGCCATCCCTTTCCCCTCCCCCGACCCTGCGACAGGCCCCGGTGTGTGATGTTCCCCACCCTGTGTCCAAGTGTTCTCATTGTTCAGTTCTCGCCTGTGACTGAGAACATGTAGTGTTTGGTTTTCTGTCCTTGCGATAGTTTGCTCAGAATGATGGTTTCCACTATTCATAATAGCAAAGACTTGGAACCAATCCAAATGTCCATCAATGATAGACTGGATTAAGAAAATGTGGCACATATACACCATGGAATATTATGCAGCCATTAAAAAGGATGAGTTCACATCCTTTGTAGGGACATGGATGAAGCTGGAAACCCTCACTCTTATTTTATCTATGAAATGTAAATAAAAAGATCTGCCCTACCAATTATCAGAAAAAAATCATGTGAAATATTCCAGGTGAGGGTCCCATAGATAGACTATGATATGTAAGGTATCATTGCAAAGAGAATTTGGTACAGCAAAACAGAATCAATGAATGCAGGCAACAACTTTCTGGTAGAAGCTCCACTAAAAACTCAGGGAATGGGAGTTCTGAGTCTGTGCTCAGAGATGCATAAATATTCTGCACTTAGGTGATCTTTAGTTTAATGAAGATATCTCTCAGGAAAGCCATGGCTCATTGACTTAAATGTCATCATCTAGAGGATTTAGCAACAAACCAGCTAACAGTTCCCATTGTCCATATTTCCTTTTGACTTCAGTGGACAAAGCATCAATAAGACTTTGGGGAAACAGTTCCCATTATTAATGATTTTCTGTACCTTTGGCATGTCCCATGATTGATTTTTCTCTACCTTTATCAATTCATGACAGACGACTTTGGGAAAATGAAGATTCAAAAGAGAATCCTATTGTGGGGGGAAAAACACCAGTAATTTTTATTTCCCTATAAAGGCCAAGGCCAAGTCAGCTTCTTTCAGTTCCACTGGTTTGATGTCTTCCAGGGAGCATGTCATGATTCCAAGGAAGAAAATCAAGAACTCTGTGCAAGGACACAGTTTTCACATCAGACTCCTTGCTGCTAGCCTATTGCTCTGTCCAAGATGGAACTGGCCCAGAAATTCATGAAAGGGAATAAACAGCCTGTTCTAAGTACCCCTCTGAAGCTATTCAAACAATCAAACAAAATCAGAGCTAATGTTTCTAAGCTATTATCACAGCTATACTAACTTTAAAAAGGGAGGTTTCGAGCTGGAAAAGAAGGAAAATAAACAGAGGGGGGAAATATTGAATAAAATGGGTCCTGGGAAGCAAAAGAATCAATCTCTACTTACATGTGCTGCAGGTTGCTGTTTTTCAGAAATGCTTTATGAGCCACAAATTTTAATCCAGAATCCACAATTGTCCTGTGAAGACGCATAATTTCACGCATATTAGAACGAACCAGTGAATGCCTGCCTGACCAGAGTAGACAATAGGAAAAATCTCTGAGATAATGTGTGCTGGTCCTGAGTACTCACAGATTTCTCAGTCCCACGTAAGCTTCAACATCATCTTCGTTGATGATTTCTAACCTTTTCTGATTTGCGATGAAACTGTAACGAAGCAGAGAGTGAATCGCAGTGACTCAGAATGTAGGCAGCAGCACCATGAAGAACTCCCATCCACCTCACCCAGGTGTCCAAGGCACTCCCTCCACACCCATCCGAGCCTCGCCATCTTTTAAAATATGGCAGGAGAGCAAAACTGCGCATGACTGAGCAGAAACCATGACTGACCAGGTTTCATGGTCAACAACCAATTCACTGGGTTTCATTTCTCCTGTTTTATCATCTTTCACCCAACAATTTCACTTTTCTTTCCCTTTCAGAGTATCACCAGTGTACATAGGTGAAAATACCATGCAAATGCATCTACTCCTCTCAAAGGTGTTTCTACTTTTATGGTGAGAGCCACAGAGATGCTACTGTCATCACTGCACAAGAAAAGTCACATATTTCCTCACATTTCAAGAGAAACAGCCACTCCCTCCTTTACCTCCTAAAATACTAAAATGCATTTCCCCTACCCCGTCCTCTTTTCTCTATTTTCCTGGCCCAGCATCTCCTCCTTCTGCCTTTGTCAGTAACAATATCAATCTTTCCTTCGATGAACCACATTTCACAAACCCCATATGGCCTTAGCGCATTCTCCGTGGGAACGCTCCTCCCTCCCCCACCGCCTAAGCCCTCCAATATAGGGGTGGATAGAGAAAACTCCATCCCTTTGGCCACGTTGGTGTCTTAGAGATGTGCACATGACCTCAATTACACCGAGAGGAGTCTTCCCTGAGATTAAATAAATGAATGCTGGGAAAGAGAGGGTCTCTGTCTTTCTCTGGGATCATAGCTGAAGGATGGGACAGGCCTGCGACTTCCATGGGGAAATTTTCTGCTACAAGGAAATAGACCGTCCAAAAATGAAGTCAGTCCACAGAAAGAAGCAGAGCTAACAAGACAGAACTCTAAAAACACCACTTGAGCCATTAGATACAACTGTCTCTGAGGCCAGATGTCACGAACCTGAATTGATCTTAATTTCTATCATTTGCAATCAGTAACGTCCCTAGTGATACAAACAAATAGCTATTAAAACCATCATCGTGGAATTTCCTATACTCTACCCTATACTACAGTTATTTAAATACCTCTCTATTCAGTTTTCTTAGATCACAATGTCTTTGAGACAGTTAGATCTGTTTTATAACTCACTTAGCTCACTACCCAGTACAAGGTAGGTACTCAAAGGATGGATGGATGGATGGATGGATGGATGGATGGACAGATGGAGGAACAGATGAACTGTACTTGGAGTTACAAAGGTACTACAAGAAATTATGCAGGACGAATTCTCCCCTTTCTTCCTGAAAAAATTTAAGATATATAACATATTCCAATTAAGACACTGAAAACAAATATGTAGCCCTGCTGTTAACAATGTGAGTTAAAATGAAAAAAATATTCAACGATGGGGAGGAACATATAGCATCTATAGGTCAGCCACTGTGAGGAGGAAAATGATGACAAGCTGTATAGTAAGGGTTTGGGCACCTCTTTTTAGAAAATAAATTTTAAAAATAAAAATAAGCAGATTATCTGAGAAGACAAAATTACACCAAAGATAAATATTTTTAAAAGCATCCACACAAACATTGTCCCCTGTTACATAAAAAACCAGCCTCCAAGATAGAATGGTGACTTTTTCTGAAAAAATTATTGGTTGTCCCTTATACCCAGGGCCTGGCACACTTAGTAAATGTGCAGGAAGCTTTCGTTCCCTTCCCTCCTCCCATCACACATAGAAGGAAACATTTTAAGACTTGAAAGGAATGCTCAATTTTTAATATCAAGTGTTTCCGAGTTACCACATTTTAGATGCATTTTTGCAAGATTTTTCACCAACATTTTCAGTAGAGATCACAGTGACCTCACTCTTCTAAATGATCTCACAATAAGAACTGCGTTCCAAAGAGCCCTGAATGTTAATACTTTTTCTCATGCAACTGACAGCAAAAAAGGATAGATAATGTGGGCGAGTTTTCCCCTGGAGTCACAATCTAGGCTTCCAGGCAAGACTGCCCACTCCTTCCGTAAGCATGGCTTCCTGTCACTGTCCTGAAGTCATTGAGAGTTCTTCCTCACTCTTTTCCTGGATTATCCTTGCATCTTCCATGCTCACAACAAGGGCCTGGAACTCAATGAGGACTTTATCATGATCTGCACAAGGCACTCATCTTTAACTTTTTGTTACTTATGCCCTTTCTTTTCATTTTTCATCAGACATTTAATTTATCAACTCCCCGATCTTATTCAATAGAATACAACGAACCAGCAAATAAAAATGGAAGGCATAGAGGAGGAAAGACAGGGGTAGAGATGTCCATGGATTGTACAAAACTATGTGGGCTTAAAAAAAAAAAAAAAGGAAAGAAAAAGATAATTTAATTTAAAAATAAAAATAAATAAAAAATAAAGAGATGTCAATGGAGCCAGGAATTCGGTTTAGAAATGCATACACTTGTTAGGAAGGAAAAACACACACACAAGCTTAATTCTATGCTTTCTAGTCACCAGTGCCCAAGAAAGAAGGAGATGAGGATAAATTTGGTCAATGGTAAATTCACAGTATTCATGAGATGAAAATGAGCCAATTAAGCAAAGCACCACTATTCCGAAATCTAAGACCAGACAGGAAATTTTGCTGAAAACCATCAAAAGAAGTGATGAAAAATGGTCACTAGAGAATACTCCCTTACTGTGGGGGCAAGAATGCCCTGGATAAATAAATAAATTTTTCTCCTTGCCAAGATGGAGACGCCAACAGAAGAGCTGGATTAAAAGTTCAGCAAGGGCTCTTCTAGTAGTAGATCCCAAGAATTCCCCCTCATAAGCGACTATGCGTAGTCATGTCCACAATATAGACGCCAGCTACAAGCTGCTCAAGAAATCCACCCCCTAAGAAACTCTCTTTAGCTACCACTAAGTGAAGAATCAAATCATAGGGTTAAAAAAGAAGCCAGTAAGGTGAATAACAGGTGATTCACAGAGGGGAAACTTCAGTGGCCAAGAAACATGAAAAGTTGCTCATCTCCCCAGAAACGTGAAATGCAAATTAAAATAACAGTGACATACTATTCCTCTCCCACTAGACTGACAAAGTGTTTAAAGCCTGACAATGTAAAACATTTCTACGGATGTGATGAAATTTCTCTGAAATTGTTGGAGGAAGTGTAAATTGTTATAACGACTTTGAAAAGCACTTGGCCTGTATCTTGGAAAATTATAAATCAGTACCTTCATGACCCAGCAATTCCATTCCAGGTATTCACACAAGAGTTCTCACATATGGACTCAAGAATAGTCATTGTAATATGGTCAGTAGAATATTACAACATTTATTGTCATAGAGTCAAAGCTGGAGCAACTCAAGTGTCCATCCACAAAGAAATAGAAATTGTTTAAAATAAGGTGTGTTAAATATATATATATATATATATAAGATTAAATCAGATCTACATATTTGAGCAGAAAGACACTGCCATGCTAAGTGAGAAAGAAGATAGGCAAAATTGTATACTGATACATATGCATAATATAAAGCAATCTATGTGAACTTTTAAAAATATATAAAAAATAATACCACATAGTGTTCACAGTCAAGTAGATATGCAAAGTATAGAAAGATGATTCCAAGGAAGGTGGCCTTGGGAAAGGAGAATGGGTCTGGGGTTTTACACACACACGCACACACACAACTTAAACTCCTTATACCATTTATGTTATTAAACTGCTAAACTATTTTATTAAGAGAGAAACAACTTGCATCAAAAAGATAAAAATGTTAAACTATCATTTTTGAATGTAATTATATAAAGTTATTATGTCATTATACTTTTCTGAAGTTTTAAAATTTATGAAGAAAAAAGACAAGAAAGAGAGAGAGAGAGAGAGCAAGAAAGGATGGGAGGGACAGAGGGAAAGAAAGAGAGACAGAGATTGCAACAATCATACAAAGGAAATAACAGCAGGAAAGTCAGACCCCAGGGCTTCTCAGTGACTCAGTGGGCAAACACACCTGAGCTCAAGTTCTTGCTTCCCTGGACCACCCAAACAGCAAACAGCTAACAGCTTTCTTTCCCTGCCCCACAGCCTCCGGACAGAAACGGAAGACCAAGGCGCGTGCTGCGCTGCCCCCTCCTGGTGACTTCCACCTGCCTCCGGGAGGATCTCCACAGCCCTGGCCTCTCCTGCTCTCTGCCTCAGGGCAACTGATCCCAAAGGCACAGGGTTAGGAAGGAGAGACGAAGCGCCGGGTCAGGGCCACCGACAGGCAAGCAGCAGGCTCTTTCCCAGAAAATCACTCCCCACTGCCCCTGTTAAAGTGCAGTGACACTGTGGGTTCTTCACCGAGTCAAGCTCTGCTTAATAAAACACTTCTCCCAAAAGGGTGCCATTCCCTCAAGGGAGCAGTGGGAAGGCCCACAATTGTGGCACACACCCAACCAGGAGTTTTCTCTCCATGACAACCTCAAACTCATCTAACCTAGGCCCACTGCTCTAGAAAGCTTAGGCCCAGGGGCTTCCAGGCACAACCTCTCCGCCCCCACAGCCCATGTCCCTGCACTTGCCTCACAGGAATCTCACATGAGGTCCACGGAGCTTTGGTCTTCTCAGAAAATTGAGCTTCCCTCCACCCCCCAGCCTGCAGACGTTGCTTGCATGCTCTGTTGGGCAAGTCAGCGGTCCTTAAATAATAACCAAGAGACATGGTGAATTCGGATTTTTTTGTCTAACTTGGTGTACTCCTTGGGAATTTCTCTCACCTCCTCAGTCCCCCAGGGTCCCTGGCCCTCACCCTTTATTAATAATCTGCCAGGAATCATTGGTGGCCTTCAACCATCCTCTTCTGCCCAGAATGTGCCTTCCTCCCTTACCAAGTCCATGTACAGGACTCTTGCTAGGACCTCATATTATGAGGGCTGTTTTTGCTGTTGTTTTTTGCACATTTACAACATCCCAAGGCCATTAACTACTGCCCTAAAGATTGGATCTTATATGCTAGGGTCTTCTCAATGCACTCATCTAAATCCATCCCAGGACCTTCCGAGACTTTCTTGAGTGATTTGTAGACAACACCAAAAATGCTTTTTCCAATCAGAACACTTTTATTCCATCAGTTGGCAAGCATCTTTTGCAGTTATTGCACTTGTAAGTTTGCAATTAAGAACTAGAGCAATGGGAGGTACTCTTTGTACCCTCAATTTTATTTTTCTATGAATCTACCTGACTCCATAACTGAATTGCCAGCTCCTCATCTCATCTCACTGATCTCTGTTTCCTAGCACAGAGCTGATGCTCAAGGAATGTCTGCTGACTTAGGGCACCCAAACAGGTACACTGATCCTCCACCTGGAGTTTATCACCATCATAGGGCATAGCTTCCCTTCTCACGGAGAAGACAAGCAAACAAAGGAAAGCCAATGACAGAGGGAGATGGAAAGCTGATTTTGAACTCCAAATTTGTCCAATCTAAAAGCTAATTTAGATTACAAGAACACAACATATTCAAACCAACTATTTATTTGTTTATTTAAGTGATAAAAACCAACTAGCCACAGTGGCTCATACCTGTAATCCGAGCACTTTAGGAGGCCAAGGCAGGAGGATCACTTGAGCCCAGGAGTTCGAGACCAGCTTGGGCCACACAGTAAGACCCTGTCTACACAAAATTTAAAAATCAGCTGGGCATGGTGGCAGGTGCCTGTGGTCCCAGCTGCTTGGGAGACTGACGTGGGAGGATCACTTGAGCCTAGGAAGTCAAGGCTAGAGTGAGCCATGATAGCACCATTGCACTCTAGCCTGGGTGACAGAGCAAGATCTTGTCTCAAATATTAATAATAATTGCCCTCAGCAGACAAGCATTTGCCACAGAACCCCAATGTGTCAGGAATGTAAGACCAGAAATGGCCTCCAAGACTCTTCAAATCCAGCAATTCTTGATCTTGAAGGAGATGATGCTCTAAGGAGAGACAGTGGACATTGCCACAGGATATGATGAGCCAAAAAGAAAAGGTCCCAAGCAGAGGTCCATGCGCTTGCCCTGTGAGGGCACAGTGGAAGGAACTACCAAATATTTTTGGAAATATATATTTATTTATATATATTTAAATAATTGGGCAGGTCAGTGAAGGCTTAAAAGGAGAAAGGGCATTGAGCTCAAGCTTTGAAGATTGATCCGAAAGTGGACAGATAAAGAATTAGCACCTAAACAAAGTACATGCTATTTGTCATCTTGTTTTATGTTGTCACCAAATCTTCTCCAGTCTCAATTTGACATTTTTCTGAGGGTAAAGAATGTCTTCTTCTTTGGCTTAACAAAAAGCTTATAGCTGGCTTTTTGGAAAATAAGAGAAAAGAGGTAATTTTAGAGAAAATTCACAGAAACATTTTTGAGTTACAGGTTCCTGGAAGGGGTCCTCATCACATTTTAAAAGATTTCACGTTTGCTTTAACAACCTATCAAATAATTCCTCTAGGTAATCTCTTCAAGCAACAAGGAGTAGTATCTAATGCATCTTGTCTTTATGTATATTAGCTTAATAGTGGTATTACTCAAAAGAAAAATTCCTCTTTAGCTTAGACTTTATTACCTGAACTGTACTTTGGCAACACATCAAAATTAAATGGAAGAAGCTGTGAATATTTCAAATGGTGACTCTTTAAGACGGAATCACTTCCTGCTACCCCAGCCTCCCTCCCTATAGATAGACCAATAGATAGACACATAGATAGATAGATTTCCTTTTTTTCTTTTTTTTTTTTTTTTTTTTTTGAGAGAGTCTCACTCTATCACCCAGGCTGGAGTGCAGTGGCGCAATCTCGGCTCACTGCAAGCTCCACCTCCCGGGTTCATGCCATTCTCCTGCCTCAGCCTCTCAAGTAGCTGGGACTACAGGCACCCACCACCACGCCCAGCTAATTTTTTTGTATTTTTAGCAGAGACGGGGTTTTACCATGTTAGCCAGGATGGTCTCAATCGCCTGACCTTGTGATTCACCTGCCTTGGCCTCCCAAAATGCTGGGATTACAGGTGTGAGCCACCTCGCCCAGCCGATAGATAGATTTTTATCAAATCTAATCTATCAATCAATCAATCTATCTATATCATCTCCAGATGATATCTATTAATCTATCTATCTATCATCTCTAGATACATAGATGATAGACAGATGATTGATTGATAGATTATATTTGATAAAAGTAGACAGAACTCAAATTCCCAGGCTTACAGCCACTGCATTTCAACTCTGATAGGATTCTCTCTGCTCTCAGGTTTCTTTCATAGGTAGTAGAATAATCCTTTTCTTAAAAAAAAAAATTCCCTTGGTCCTTGGGTTCACAGCTGGGCAGTTTCAGTTTCTCAGCAAAAATGCTGAGAAAGAGTTTTGAAAAATCAGTCCCTGAGCAGGTGCAGGTGATACGAAAGACCGGACTCTCAGTCTGTGGCTCTATTCTTGAGGGGGTATGCCCCCTAACTGTGAGGATGTGAACAAAAAGAATGCTAAATGAACAGCCCAAAATCTAAATATGAAGAACCTTCTACTGCATGCTGTTGAGCAGTGGCATTTTCAGCTTTCAGTTTCTTTTTGGCCATGAGCTTTGAAGTAGCACCAGTAACTCCCTCTTTATGGGGTGCTAACTGGTGTTAGCCAGAAGGCTATCCAGGGACTGTTTCCTAACAAAACAATGCTACCAGGAGAGTTATATATTGTTCCCATTTTTCAGAAAAGGAAACTGGGTCTTTGCCATGCCAGGTCACTTCCTCAAAGTCACATAGCTCCCAAAACAGGATTTGAACCCAGATGTACCTGCCCCTGAAGTCTGAGCCCAGAGCCACTGTACCATGCTCTAGGACTGGGGACTTGTAAATCCAGCACCTTCACGATAAATAATTTCTAGAGTTTTTGCACAATGGACCTGTACAAATAATCACGGCCCAAACACAACAGTCAATGGAAAAGAACAGGGATACTTTTTAGGATGATGTCCTGTATTATATCTACATAGAGCAACAATAGGAGATAAATAAGAACTCTTCAGATTCTTACCCAATGCCATCCTCTGAAAACTGCAGCTCATTAGAACAGCCCAAATACTCTGGGCATTTGCAGCATTTGAGTGCCTGGAAAATAATTGGAAGTGTAGGATGAGGGCTAAACATACTGCACTAGCTTCACCTCTTACTGGCTATATGACCTGAGACAAGTCCCTACACCTCAGTTTCCTTGTCTGCAAAATGCAGTAACGACAGTAACTACCTCCTAGGATTGTCAGGAAAATTAGAAAACCAGTCTGCAAGAGAATTTCAATTAATGCTAATTATTATTTAAAATGAACAGACCAGGTTCAAGGCCTGGCTTGGTTATAACTAGCTAGTGAGCTTAATGTCACCTGGCCCCTAGTGCAGGAGGAAATTTGAATTGATAACATCTCAGTTCTCTTCAGGACATAAATTATAAGAAAAAATCTTCAAAATACTATAAAGAAAAAAACTACACTCTGTATTTCTCTCTGAGTGTTTATATAGCATTTTTCTTATCTGTTGCCACCAATATGGTGATTTCCAACAGAGACCACCACAATTTATGATGAGAAAATCAAGAGAAAAAAAAACTTAACATTTTCTTCCTTCATAAAACATATAGGTCTCTATAAGGAAAGGATAACTTTAATTTGACTTATTGGCATAGCCTTGCATGCAAGTTTAAGACTGGATCTCAGCCTACAAGTAACATTATGGGTAAATCTTAGCAACTGATGATCGACCAGAGGTCACAGTCAAACGCGTGTGGTCTGGATCTGGTCAACAAGGGTGCTTTTAGAAATCTTTTAGAAAAATTTTATTGGTCACTAACATTTAAGATTGAAAATTTTCACATTTAAAAAATTTTGAATTTCCATATTGTCTTAAGAAAACAGAAGGTCCATGAAACCAAACCAGCATCTCCTCCTGGCAACCATGAGTGGTGCTACCCCTGGGTTGTTTGGGGCACGTTTCCAGTTGGTTCCATCCCGAGCAACTTCCGATCTTTCACTGGCCTATGGAAAGATTTTATGACACCTGATTTACTTATTGCTCAGAAGAGACTTTAATGCTCCAACTAATCTACATGAATAAGAGATGTGTAGAGCTCCCATGCATAGCAATCTCTAAAATGAACCTCATCAAATAAATGCTACCAGGAGAGTAGCACACAGAAACTGTGTGTAAAGGCCAGGTGCGGTGGCTCATGCCTGTAATCCCAGCACTTTGGGAGGCCAAGGTGGGCGGATCACCTGAGGTCAGGAGTTCGAGACCAGCCTGACCAACATGGAGAAACCCTGTCTCTACTAAAAATACAAAATTAGCCAGGCGTGCGGCACATGCCTGTAATCCCTGCTACTCGGGAGGCTGAGGCAGGAGAATCCTTGAACCTGGGAGGCAGAGGTTATAGTGAGACAAAATCATGCCATTGGATTCCAGCCTGGGAGGCAGAGTGAGACTCTGCCTCAAAAAAGAAAAAGAAAAAGAAAAAGAAAAGAAAAGAAACTGTGTGTAAAATGACACAGAAACTACAATTAAAAATTAACATTGTCTTTAAGTTACTTTTACCTGTTCTGGAAATTTTGCAAACTTCCTCTGTTGTTAAAAATGAAAAAATACTGGTATAGACACAGTCAAGGTAATTTGATAGTTGGTATAATGGCGAATACAATTACCAGGAGAAGCAAGGGGTGAGTTTTTTTCTGACAATTTTTTTCTTCCAATTTATTTAATTAATATCATTGTATATTTTACATTAGGTCTCAGATCCTTCACAGGTCACAGTAATCCACGACAGCCGATGGGAAGACAATAACTGAACAGGTACCAAGGCACTGTTTTACCATATTCAACCATGAAGAGTTCCAGGACAAAAATGACACTGAACTACTCTCCAAAAAAAGAAAAAAATGGCTTAAAAGTTAACGTTTAAGCCACAGTTTTTATTTGGAGCAGATGTACTCTAACATCGGTCACTAAGAAACCATCAGAAACAAAAGTCAGCGCATTCAGTGACTTGGGGTGACCTCTGCAGCTAATTCATCCTGGCAGGCTCACAAGAGGACCATCTCTCTCAGGGTTGGAGGCACCACGGGAGCCTAAGGGAGCTTTTCCTATGGCTGGGGAGGCCGTCTGGTCACACCTGCTCCTAGCAGCTCCTAGGCCAAAATCTTCTCTGCTGCTCTGTGGGGTGGAACTCTGGGATTTCAATCAAGCATTTGTGTAAGTTCTGGGGCAGTCACAGGGCTGCTTCCCCCAGGAAGCCTGCATCTCTGCTGGTACCTCTGCAGCTCATCTTCATACACAGATAGGGTAGCTTCCACCTGAACGAGCACACAGACCAGTCTGCTCAGTCTTTGTAAAAGGATGTCAGCCCCCACCATCTGCTTGTTTGGTTTTCAAAGAGAACAGATCTGGCCTTAACCAGCAGCAGAGAATACAATTTTCCAGGCTCTGGTCAAAGGGGACAACCTCGAATCATGTGCAGTCCAGTTTCCATCAAAGCCCGGTTCAGCAAAGGGCATGTGGGAATGGGAGTCTAACATCCTGAGTTGTATCGGTGTTATAATGACAGCTCTGGGAGAGGAGATTCAATTCTTGGACCTACTTTAGCCTCCTTGTCACTTCCTCCCACTTTCACTGGCTTTCTTAGGAAGAAGAAAATGAAAGCTACTTCTGGATTTTTCATAAAAGCTGTGCATTACATCGCTTATTGTTCCTGCAAAATAAATTCCTTTTGGAATATAGTGCCAGACAAATCTGTGTTCCTGTGGAATTAGTAGGCATTCTACTTCCTAATAATGAGTTTCTCTTTTCACTGCCAGGAAGTTGGGGACAAATGTTGCACTCAGTTACAGCAACTATGCCAACGATTAGGGTTAGTTGGCGTTCTTGTCTTTAATTCTTTGATCCCTCTCATTTTTACCTTATTAGTTTTATTGTATAAAATAATTGTAATTCAAATAGTTATTCAAATACTGATGAAAAACTGTGACATTTTTAACATTCATTCCATAAAAATTAAATGATCTTTATGTACAATACGCTGACACTATAGAATTACTCTGCACTAGTTGTTTTCAAGAAATGGATTAGTAAGTAATTTCATCTATGATTTTTTAAAATTTCAGAGTGAATGCTCATTAAAAAGTAAAATCTTGAAACTTCAATCTAACATATAAATTATCTTTTTTTTTTTTTTCTTGAGATGGAGTCTCTCTCTGTCACCCAGGCTGGAGTGCAGTGGCATGATCTCGGCTCACTGCAAGCTCTGCCTCCCGGGTTCACGCCATTCTCCTGCCTCGGCCTCCCAAGTAGCTGGGACCACAGGTGCGCGTCACCACGTCTGGCTAATTTTTTTTTTTGTAATAAATTATCATTTTTTAAAATGTCTTTTCCTCTTTCCCTGTTATTTCAGGCCAATAAATTTCCCATTTATGACTCTTGAAGAAGAATCTCCAATGATTCGCCTGGACTGTAAGAATTCTAAAAAGCATTCAAGTCAGCATGAATCACAGCAGAACACAGTTTTGAAAGCTCTTGGCCTCCAGTCAGGACAAATCATTCCATATGAAGAAAATTTTTGGAACTAATACTTCTCCAGCGTCAGGATAGATCAAGCATGGCACAGAGAAAAATGAGCATCAGGCATAATGTCAAGAAAGGAGAATGATTCCAGTGGTAAAATTTTAGGATCTCTATGAAAGTCTGTTTTGATACTGGCACAATTTTTCAGCCAACATTTATAGGGTATAGGAGTAAGGAAAGGGAGTGAAGTTGAGGGACACTTCCCATTTTATCTTCAGCATTTCACTTCTCATGTTAACCTTCAGTCATTTTTATAGAAAGCTAGAGATTACTTTCTTTGGAGTTAAACTGCAAAGATGCTAGTAGAAAGAAATTCCAAATGTAATGGTTGTGTAAGGCCACAATAAATAAGTAATTTTGCAAAAAGAAAGCATGAATATCTATAAAAGTCCTAAACAGATACCTTTTTTTTTTTAAAAAAAAAGCTTTTAATTCAAGGGATATATTACTGTTCAAAATGATGTACATTTTTGAGGTACCTAGAACAGTCAAATTCATAGAGACAGAAAGTAGAATGGTGGTTGCCAGGCACTAGAGGGAGGTAAGGTCATGGGAGGTCATGGTTTAAAGGGTACAGAGTTTCAATTATTCCAGATGTAAAGATTTCTGGAGATGGATGGTGGTGATGGTTACACAACACGTGGATGTACTTAGCGTCCCTGAAGTATGAACTTAGAAATGATTAAAGTGGCAAATTTTATGTCACATGTGTTTCACTACAATTCTTTTTTTTAAAAAAGGATAAGATGTCTATGTTTTAAAAGCCTTACAACTAAAGAGTGAGAAGGACAGTTAAAAGAGAAAATGGAGTACAAACTGACTGACAATCCCAGAGTCCAGGAGAACTGTTAGTAAACAAACTGATGAATAAAATAGACCAGGACCATCAAAGAAACCAAAGTCACAGAACAAAGACAATGACCTGAATAATAGTCATGAAATCTGACTTGTGATTGCTCAGCACACAAACAGTTAACATCCCAATCAGCTAAGCGAACCAGGTCCTAAACGTGAGAGTAACGCACAGACAAGCCAAAGGGCATGCAAAGGTTGCCATAAGGGAACCAGCACCATTTACATCTGTCCTCTTAGCCTCAACCTACTCAGTATCATGCTCAAGGCAGAGTCTTTTGCTTTCAGTCCTCCCAACCTCACAGAGCAGTTTCCTCTGAATCATATTTGAAGATAGCTCCACACATGCACACACATACAAGCTAACAGCAGAATGCAAACTGTGTGTCAGGCACTGTTATAAGCATTCTACATGCATCAGCTCATTTTAACCTCACAGTAATGCTTTTCTATTTTTCTATTATTGCCCACTTTTCCAGATAGGGAAACAGAGACATGAAAGCTTTAGCTACTAGTCCAAAGTAGCAGTGGCAGACCACACTTCCTAGTGGAGCCCTTAACCCACCAAGTCATCCTGCCTTACAACAGGAATCACTCCCCTACACAAACTCCCAAAGAAAATGGAAAATTGATCTGTCAATCCATTATGCATGTCTACTGACATATTCAGTAATTTTTCAAATCAGAAAAAAAGACATCATGAGGAAAGGAACTTTTCAGGCATAGTTTTCACAATCTCAGGATCTCCTAGGGTCCCAGTAAAAAATAATAGTATTTAGCCACAATTAGCTGATTCTTGAAACATTACAGAACTTTCGGGGGCAATAATAAAATCCATGTGGGGAAGAGAGAAAGGGGAAGCTGGTAGCTAATGATGTTTAACAGTTCTCATTGACTGCTGGGGACAGATCTATGCTTTGCTTGTGATCTGCCTGTGTCTATGATAATATCACAGAACTTGATGGGGAGGAATCCAGTATCCTCTGTCCTTCTTGGGAACATGGAGCCCCATACTTAAAGTCCCCTGAAGAGAGGGTGGGGCACTGAAGTGTAGGAACCATCTAGAGATCCTGGCCACCCCAATGCACACTCCCAGGACACATGCCCTGCACTTGCCCTGATCCAGAGCATCATCATCACAGCACAAAACCACAATGATGCAGAGGCCAGGTCCACAATGCAGAGGGCCGATCAGCCTGGTCCATGGTACTGTTAGCCCCAAGCACTGGGCCCAGATCCTTTGGAGTCCCTCACTCTGTTCTCCTTCAGCAAGTGCTTCCGCATGAGGCAAGGAGTTCACAGAGCCAACTGGATGCTCCTTCCTGGATCTCACCCTTCCCCAGGATCCCAGATTTCCCAACTCAAAGACCCTGAGTCCACTCCTAGGGCCTGAGCAGGTCTTTTCCTTGGGTCCATCTTCCCGAGGGTGTACCAAGCCATGGATATGCACACACCAGGCACAGCAGTGTAGGGGAAAGGGAACGGTTCAAGGTTGATGTCTGTGGTGATGTTGATATAATTTGGATGTGTAGGCTGAACTGTCAGTGCACCTGCATATGAGGTCCCTTGTAGTTTTGGGGAGAGAGAAAGGTAGGGCCATCTGACTGGGGGATCTGTTTGTGCCCTTGAAACAGACCATATAAAAGGCATAAATGGTAGGAGCTGGCCTAACTCTTGTCACCCAAGACCCAGGAATGTACCAGGTGCAAAGACATGTTCAAACCTGATTTGTTGATTGAGTAACCAAATGAATGAATGCATGAGTCAGTCAATCAATCAATTAATATAAGCATATATAAAAATTAGTTCTTGTCTTCAATTTGAGCTACCCATGGAAAAAGATGACTTTGCCAACAGAATATTGCCTTCTGAACTCTATGTATATAGATACAAAATGCAATCAAAGGATGGTAATGACCACGTGGATTCTAGGGTAGACTGGATTACTAAGTAAAAGACTCTATAATACCCTCAAGGCATCAGGAGTTTCAGCTCCAGAAGACACTTTTTATTGGTGGGAAAGCAATTCCCTGAAAGACAAATGAGACAGCCAAGAAGTTAAATCCTAAAGAGTCACCTCGGCTTATCAGGAGAGCCAATGACTCAACTCCAAAAATAAGACTTTTCTCATCAGAGTTAAACATTTTATGTTGGTTCCATAATTCCTGTTCCACAACCAGGCACAGTGGCTTACACCTGTAATCCCAGCACTTTTGGAGGCCAAAGGCAGGTGAATCGCTTGAGCCCAGGAGTTCAAGACCGGCCTGAGCAACATGGCAAAACCCTGTCTTCACACAAAAAAAGAAAAAATCCCACCAAACACTTAATTCCCATTCATTTTTTAAAAGGTTAACTTTCAAATACACATGGAGTCTAAATCACTTTCATTTGTGTACATATAATGAATATACTGATTATATAAGCATAAATAAATAAAACATCAATAGATATGATTTATATTCTTTATCTTAAGCAAGAATTATATTTTTGATTATTTAACACAATTTGTTCACCTGTAGACATCTCCACTCTATTTTAAAAAGTCTTCTAATCTCATATGTCTATCAGTTGGGTATTTTGATGAGTTTTGCAAGTACCTATCAAAATTTCTCAGATGTCTAATAGTGTTAATTGTTATAAATATAAAGGAAGCCCCATGAAACATTCATAGGATCAGCCCAATGCATTTTTACTGCAAAAGTGCAACAGTATATGTATCAGATGGTACATTAAACTAGATCTGACACATTATCTTTTTATACTCCTGATGTTTGCAATTCTTTGAGAAAAATGAACAGCCTCTATCATCCATACCCCAAGAAGGATAAATCACATCTGAAATCTCACACCAGAATTGCCTTTTAAGTGAAGCCCCATAAATGCAGTCACAGGGAAAACTGCAATTGATCCACAAGGATATCCATTATTAGCTATTACCTAACAGAAAAGACACAAATCTTTCTCATTAGACCTATTTGTTTGTTGGAGATCAGGTGACCCTGGAGTGATTCTTTTCCCCTGGATTTTCCTCTGTTGAGCTTGTGTGCTCTGCATCTCTCTCCATCTGCAGAATGCCCTCATCCTCCCCTCTCTTTGCTGTCCCTCCTTCCTGTTGGATATGTAATCAGCCTGCCTCATCAACGCTTTGCCTTTTTCCTTTCCATGATTAATCGATCTCCTGCTGTGCATGAACTAACACTGTGCACTTTAATTCCATAAAGGTCATGTATATAAACAAACATCTTAACTTGATAGCTTGAGAAAAATTATGTCCAGAGATTTACATATTTGATGACCCAGAGACCAACTAATACTCCTCTTTAGAGTTCTAGATGATAGACGTATGTGTATACATATGGGGGGGGGGACGGTGCTCATGAGTGCATATCCACGTGTATTTGTGTAACATGGAGAACTAGGATATTGTGCTAGATGCCAGGAAAGAGCAGTAAACAAGATCCATATGTCTCTGCCTTCATGCGGTTTATGTCCTAACGGTGTGTACAGACAGGTATGCAGACACACACTGATGATACTAAGTAATCTATGCTGTGATGCGAAACCCAGGGGGCTATAAGAGCATGCAGTGGAGGGTACATAGACCAGGTGTAGAGGCAGAAGAAGCAGCATCACGGCTAAGGCCTAGAAGACAAGCAGGAGTTAGCCAGTGTAGAAGGAAGGCAAAAGGTTCCAGGAGGAGAGGACAACCTGGAAGATAAGTGAGATTATCGCTCAGTAGATAAATTGAAAACTCAGAGTGGCTGTATCATGGCATCGAACAAAGGTAGAGGCATGAAATGAGGCTGAGAAATGGCTTTGAATCTGAGGACACAGGGCTTTCAAGACTTGATAAGAAGTTGTCAGCCTTTGCTATATAAGTGTAATGCCATCTTTGTTAAAAACACCACTATCAAGCAGGGGAGCTAGGCAAGCAGTTCCTAAAATTCATGTGGAATAATCATCATGCTAGAATCATCCGGAAAATTCTGAAAGAAGACTGATGAGTAAGACACTAATACTTCAAATAGCAAAAAAAAAAAAAAAAAAAAAAAAAAAAAAAAAAAGACGCTGTGGGAGATAAAAGTTTCATGCTGGCATATAAGTACACAGACTGATTAATGGAATAGGCTAGATCCCTAAGCAGGCCCAAACACAAAGGTAGTCCTCCCATAGAACCAAACTGCTATTTTAAATTAGCGAGGGAAAGATAGAATTATGTAACTAATGAGATCCAGAAACCTGATTGGCTATACCAAAAAAATAAATAAATAAAACAATGGCTACATCACTCCATATATTTTTAAAATTTAGATAGACAAAAGCTTTAAACATAAAAACATAGAATAGTAAAAGCAGTAGAAGAAAATATAGAATTGTTCATTTTATACTCTTGGGAAAGGCAATCGTCTTCTTAGCCGTATCTACAACATAGACACAGAAAAGGAAATACACTTTACTAGAAGAAAATTAATTCTGCTTCACAAAAAAGGAGGAAGAGGAGGAGGAGAAAAAAGAAATATCATAATCCATAACTGACATTAGAAGACAAGCAAAACATTAGGCAAAGTACAAATTCTCTTCTTTTTTGAAAAGGCCACTGATTCCATTAAAAAAGAAAAGGGCTAAGTTTACTGAAAAAAAAATACCAATGACTTACAAACATATGAAAAGACTTTCCATTTGAATCATAATTACAAAACTGCAAAATACAGCAATGAAGGTACTATTTCTCAGGAAACTGATTGACAAACCACAAAAGGTTTGATAACAAAAGGTTCAGTAATAGTACTGGCTGCATTGTAGGAAAGCAGGCACTCCCAGCTTCTGTGGGAGAACAAAATGTAACCTCCTTGCAAAACAACTTGGCAATATTTACTTAAAAATCGCAAATATTAGAGACCTCAGAAATAACATCACACATCTACAACTATCTGATCTTTGACAAACTTGACAAGAACAAGCAATAGGGAAAGGATTCCCTGTTTAATAAATGGTACTGGGAAAACTGGCTAGCCATATGCAGAAGATTGAAACTGGACCCCTTCCTTACACCTCATACAAAAATTAACTCTAGATGGATTAAAGACCTAAATGTAAAACCCAAAACCATAAAAACCCTAGAAGAAAACCTAGGCAATACCATTCAGGTATATGTATGGGCAAAGAATTCATGACTAGGACACCAAAAGCAATTGCAACCAAAGTCAAACTTGACAAATGGTACCTACTTAAACTAAAGAGCTTCTACACAGCAAAAGAAACTATCATCAGAGTGAACAGGCAACCTAGAGAATGGGAGAAAATTTTTGCAATCTACACATCTGACAAAGGTCTAATATCCAGAATCTACAAGGAACTTAAACAAATTTACAAGAAAAAAACAACCCCATAAAAAAGTGGGCAAAGGATATGAACAGATACTTCTCAAAACAAGACATTTATGCAGCCAACAAACATATGAACCAAAGCTCATCATCGCTCTCACTCATCATTTCATTAGAGAAATGCAAATCAAAACCACAGTGAGGTACTATCACGCTAGTCAGAATGGCAATTATTAAAAAGTCAGGAAGCAATAGATGCTGGCAAGGTTGTGGAGAAATAGGAACGCTTTTACACTGTTGGTGCGAGTGTAAATTAGTTCAACCATTGTGGAAAAGAGCGTGGTGATTCCTCAAGGATCTAGAACCAGAAATACCATTTGACCCAGCAATCCCATCAAAGGGTATATACCCAAAGGATTATTAATCATTCTACTATAAAGACACATGCACACGTATATTTATTACAGCACTATTTACAATAGCAAAGACTTGGAACCAACCCAAATGCTCATCAATGATAGACTGGATAAAGAAAATGTGTCACATATACACCATGGAATACTATGCAGCCACAAAAAAGAATGAGTTCATGTCTTTTACAGGGACATGGATGAAGCTGGAAGCCACCATTCTCAGCAAACTAACACAGGAACAGAAAACCAAACACCGCATGTTCTCACTCATAAGTGAGAGTTGAACAATGAGAACATATGGACACAGGGAGGGGAACATCACACACTAGGGCCTGTTGGGGGTGGGGGGCAAGGGGAGGGAGAGCATTAGGACAAATACCCAGTGCATGTGGGGCTTAAAGCCTAGATGACAGGTTGATAGGTGCAGCAAACCACCATGACACATGTATACCTATGTAACAAACCTGCACATTCTGCACATGTATCCCGGAACTTAAGGTAAAATACACACACACACACACACACACACACACACAGGCACACACACATATACACACACACACAAATCACAAATATCTTGCAATTTTCCTGCAATTCAAATTCTAGGAACATTTCCTATAGATAAAGTTATGCATGTGATGTTGGGAGGTGGGGACTTCTGGAGGTGATTAGGTCATTAGGGTGGGATGAGATTAATGCTCTTTATGAGAGAGGCCAGAGGGAACTTGTCTGTCCCTTCTGCCATGTGAGGATACAAGTAGAAGGTATGCACAAGAATTTGTACACTGGAGTTGTCCAGTAAGAAGTCGGTTAAATAGAGTCTATTTATCCAGAGGATTTCTGTGCAGCTGGGAAGAAAAGAAGGTTGGTTACATACGTTTATCCAGAAACATTTTTAAGATACATAAAAATGTATGAAAAACCAAGATGTAGAAGAGGGGATATAGCATGACCTCATTTGCATACAAACTAAAAAGACCTATGTGTACACTATATATGTAAGAAGAAGATTTCTGAAAGGGAACTGACACAAAATAAGATCCGTGGTTGTTGTGGGAGAGGGGAGCTGAGGGATTTTAGAGGGTGGGAGTACATGGTGGGAGGGAATTGCCTGGGCTCTCGAGGTCAAATTTGGGCAACAAGGTTGGAGTAGACAGAGCCTTAAGTGAGACATTAGATGGGATCCTATCCCTAATTATGCTCTGCTTTACCAAGGGGCCCAGGCCAACTAATAAACCTGACAGCCCCTCAAAGGCTGCCAAAACCTCCCCACCTTCTTCAGAGTGAAGGTACACTCTTTGTAACAAGAGTTACAAAGTGTATTCATGGTACACTCCTTTGTGCTGCCTGCATTTCTGATCACTTTCAAATATTATTTTAAAAACTAAAATTACCAGCTAAATTCCATACAATAAAGTTAATGCATTTCAGAAAGAAGATGTGCAAAACCACTTTAAAGAATCTGAAAGGCTCCCAGGCATGAGAAGCCTTGGTTAAAAGCACTAACCTTTCCAAAGAAAGAATGCATCAGTCAGCATTGGTGCTGGGCAGTGAATGAAGGAGAGGAAAAGGAGTGTCCATCCAGGGGATGCAAGTCTGGGCCAAAGTACTTCAAGTTCTACATTCCCTTTGTGAAGGCTCTCCCATTATGGAGATGGATGCCTCAGGCAAGCTTAGCTTAATGCCATTGAACGTTTTAAATGCAGAATTAAATGCCCTTGCTCTAATTCCAAGATCACCAAGCAAGCTTCCAGTTATAATTTGTTCTTTTTTATAGAGCTGCTGGTGTAGAAAAAGACTGTTATGCTGATCTGTGCATTCTGGTCCATGTAATAGTTATATGCCTCTTTATATAGCAATATAGCGACAATTTTCTTCTATTTTTTAAAAACTAAAACTAAAATAAACAACTTTAGGCATTATTTTAAGAGACACCGGGAGCCAGAGGGTAATTATAAGCAGTGACATGATAAGATCAGCATTTCAGAAAGACCACTCCAGCTACAGTGTGGCATGGGTAGAGAGGGGACAAGACTGGAGGCAGGGATGCGAAATAGGAAGCGATGGCAGCATTTTAGGCAAGGATGATGATGGCATGAATTATATTGTTTTTATGTAAGTATTTGTCAGATGTTTGTTCCCCGCCCCCCACCCCCGCACACTGCAATCCTGGTAAGAAGAGACCAGGGCAGTTTTTCTCACCATATCCCATGTACTTAGCTAGTGTCTAACATAGAGAAGACCCCAATCAATATTTGTTGAAAGAATGATTGAATAATGTCGGAGGAGATTTTAAAAATTAGATTTAAGAAATACTTAGGAAACTGGATTGACAAGACATAATATGTGAATGAGTATAGGGGTTACAGAGAAGGAAGAGTCACATTTTGTGGCTTGTATTACTGACTGGATAATGGTGCCATCCATTACAATAGGGAACACTGGCAATGGGTTTGGGGCAACAATGAAAAGTTTTGTTTAGAAATGACAAGTGTGACACTGTCCTGTATCTGAGAGGTATTGCATACATGATTACAAAGGTCTTCACTGATAATTGATGGGAAACAGATTAGGAAATCATTAGCACAAAGAAGATAACATAAGTAATGGGTGAGGGTGATATAGCCCAGAGATAGCCCAGGAAGAGAAGCAGCCATAGGACAGAATCCCAAGGGACATCAACTTTTAAGGTCTGTTTTTAAGAGCAGAGAAAAGGAACCAACAAATAAAGCCAACAAGTAGCATGCAGAGAGATAGAGGGAAAACAAGAAAAATGTGGTTACACCAAGGCCAAAGGAAAAGGATGTTTCAAGGAGGGATTGAGAAATGAAGCCAAGTTCTGCTAAGAAGTCAAGTAAGATAAGGAACGAGGAATAGGGCCCATGAAGTCTTCTGGGGACTGTGGTGGAGTGAGTTTGAAAAACAGTGGAATGGGACTGGTATAGGAGATAGGAAAATAGACATAATGAATACAGATCACTCTTCCAAGATCTGGCTTTGAAGGGAGATCAGTCAGGATCAGAAAGAGAGGGAAGGAATCATGCTAAAGGAAAGCTTTTCTAAGATGGGAGGAACATGAACCTGCTTCAATTCTTATCTTAAAATGTGGAACAATAGAAAGAAACAGAAAATACAGATATGTGAGAGAGGGGAAGTTGCTGATAGAAAAAAGCTTAAGAGGATGAGCCAAGAGGTTCAGTGATTAGCTTCAGCTGAAAGGCGCTCCAGCTCTTCCATCGTAACCGGTTGCAGATGCAAGTTGCAGCTTACTCTAATGCAGTATGAGTGAAGGTGGCCCCAGGAATACCAAAACTCATTTGACAGAAAATAATGAAACTCAGTTGGATTACTGCCACCATAGGAAGTAAGGATTGGGAATTACTCACATCCCATATACACATCAATGTTTCCCACCATTGGAAGTGTTTAGATGTGTATGCATCTGTCTCTTGCTAGATATAAGCTGTGCAGGGGCTCCTTGCCTCTGCAGAGTACCCTACTTGTTGGACATCTCCGTGTCCTCAATAACACTAGTGACACTGAACTACTGTCTGCATGATGGCAGCTCACCCACATGACAATCAGGAAATGTGACAAACTATTCCACCAAGATGAAAAGACAACTTGATGAGCAGCAAAATAAGATTTGATGTCCGTGAAAGCTTCTGCTCTTGGGTTCACAGAAAACAGAAACTAACCAAAAAGGTCAGTTACAAAACTTGCCAGAGCGTCATCCACAGAAGTGGGCCAGGAATGGGCTGAAAAAGTCTTGAACACTAATCCCAGGAAAAAAATAAAATGTGTTTCTATTAGTGGGAAACCACGGAAGGGCTGCCACCCAGGATGGCAGGAAGCTGGTGACCAGCAAAACCTTCCAGCCTCAGTGGCAGAGCTGGACTTAAAGAAAACCTACAGGTTGGGTTTCTGCTGTTTAGCCACCAAAAGAACTGAAGCAGACTCTGGTTTGCCCCTGGAGTGGAGGCAATGGTGAATTCTAGAACAGAAGAGGAAACACTAGTGTCCATGGCTGACTGATTCAGAACCACAGAGTCTTTCAAGGAGTAGCATGCATGGGAGTCGCAGCCTCCAGATTCAAGATGAAATCACTCAGGCCGGTGAGGTCAAGTAGCTCAACCAAGATCCCAGACCCCGATACTGTCAGAGAGTGGGTATCCCAAATCCTATCTCCCTGACCAGGGCTCCTTTCAGTTATACCAGGTTCCTATACTTTGTCTCCTTTCTGACTGTTAACCTTATCAAGTCAGGTTCAGTTGAAACAATGACAGCCTGCCCTCAGGTCATCCACCAGAAAAAAGTACACAAGCCAAGATTTCTTTACAATCTATTAAAAGGGTTTCCAGCCAAATGATTACTTGTATATGTATGTCTGTGATTTGGGAACAGAGGGGAAGGGGATAAGAAACACCACCAGAAACAGAAGAAGGCTGAAGAGTTGCAAAGAGAAAGGGCCAAACCCATGTACCTTAGTCCATTTGGGCTGCTATAATAAAATATTTTAGACTGGGTAATTTATAACAACAGAAATGTATTGCTCACAGTTTTAGAGGCTGGGAAGTCTAAGATCAAGATTCTAGGAGATTCGATATCTGGTGAGGGCCCATTCCTCATAAACGGCACCTTCTTTGTGTGTCCTCACATAGCAGGAAGGACAAACAAGCTCTCTGGAATCTCTTTTATAAGGCCACTAACCCCATTGGCCTTTATGTCCTAATCAACTCCCACCTCTCGACACCACTACCCTGGTGACTGCGTTTCAACATATGAATTTTGGGAGAATACAAACATTCGGGCCATAGCACCAGACGTGCACAAGAAATATCCAAGGAGCAACATCATCTATAACATTCTTTGAGTTTGGGGTGGTAGCAGCAGGGTTTTGACATAAAATTGGGAGTAAACTAAAAAGAGTGTTCTGGTTTGGGGTTTTGTTTTGTTCTTTGGAGAGAGACACTTGTTTTGGATTTTTTTTTTTTTTTTTTCGCTGTAGTTGTGTGTTTTTTTGTCACACCTTACCAGGGAATCTAGGGGCTATGATGTCAAACTCTCTTGCCCGGCACCCTCCACCCCTACACATGCATCACACCGAGGAATAAGCCAAGCCCAGAAAAGAGAGGTCACTTGCCCCACAGTGAGCAAGAGTCAGGCAATTCGGGCATAGGCCCCTCTGCCACTCACAGCAAGGGACTCTGGGGTACATGAAGTAGAAACAACTCTTGTTACAAAGATTAGCGTCGAGAAGATTCTTTCTTTTTAAATTGCACTACACTGCAGAGGTTGAAACCAAAATTCCAATACCTTTCAGTTTCGTTTACATTGTTCATTTATGTTGAGAAGAGATCAAAGAACCAGAAGAGAGACACAGTGGGTCTCTGAGTGACCAGGTCAGCTAACAGGGTCAATGCACTAACACTCAAGTACTTCTCACAAAGAAGACAGCCCAACCAGGTCCTGGCCAAGAGAAATCCAGAATGATAAAAACAAAACTAAAACAGTGGTTTAGGGAAGTACATTCTCAATTATTCAGAAAAGTGTACAACTCAAGATAATTAAGTTGAACAAATTACACATAACAGAGTTTTATACACAGATTTATGTATTAATAAAAACACGGTACACGCATACAACATTATGGTGTGTGTCTATGTATGTGTGTGTAGACAATTCTTGGGATATGAATATTACAGGAAAGGATGGGATGCTAAGTAGCAATTTGTCCTTATTTGACATAAAAAAGGAACTCTAAGTGGTGTGTGATTATTAACAGTTTTATTTTGTACAAGAAGATGCCATATTACCAAAGGAAACCAAACCGTTTATCTCTTCACAATATATATCAGACTGCCCAGGAGCTGAACAGGAGAAGAGGATGGGGGGTGGGGCAGAGAGAAGATGAAGCACCAGCCCACCTCCTTTGCACTGCATAACATTTAACCTGTGAACATGAGTTCAAGTCTCTAGACCTCTCCTAGGCTCTCGAGGTCAAATTTGGGCAACAAGGTTGGAGGAGACAGAGTCCTAAGTGAGACATTAGATAGGATCCTATCCCTAATTATGCTCTGCTTTACCAAGGGGCCCAGGCTAGCTAATAAACCTGACAGCCCCTCAGAGGCTGCCAAAACCTCCCCACCTTCTTAAGAGTGAGGCTGTAAACCTAAATAAGCGGATGTCTGTAAAGGGCCCTTCACGTCCCATGGGAGTAAACCTTCATGCAACCAAAAATATCTCTCAGAAGGGTGCTTTTCCTGGAAAGGTCTCAGAGCAGAACATGAACAAATATAAAATGGTAGCTGGATGAGTTTTGGACAGGAGCCAATAATCCTGAAGTTTGCTCACTGGCTCAGTCACTGAGACTGGTCATCAATCTTGAGGCACTGAGAAGTCAGGGAGAAGAAAGAAGTCGGGGAAGAATAAGTACTCTCTTGCCACAGGTCTTTCAGGGGAGCTAACACAGACCTCGTGGAAAGGGCTGTGGGTTTCTCCACTTACATAAGCACCCCCGACTGTGGCAAAGACTCCAGGGGCAACAGCCTTCCTTTCACTCTGTCTGCTCTGCCCCTCCTCCAACCCCAATCTGCAAAGATGGCCCAGCAGGCACAAGGTTAGCATACCTCATTGCTGCCAACTCATGAAGGCTTTTCTTTGAAGCTCAATTTTTGTGTATGAATTGCCTGAAGAAGAGGAACACTTGAAATTTAACACACACACACACACACACACACACACAGAGTAAGCTAAACAGAAAATATATTTCTTCCTATATGAAGATAAGATGATTGCTTTCAGATCAGTAGCTCATGCAATTTTTAATTATTTGGTCTCTCACAGAGATGAGTTTGCACAGACTTAGTCATGTTAACCTTGTCTCCCCATTTATGGTGGTTCTATTAGGTTGGTGCAAAAGTAATGGCAAAAAGCACAATTACTTTTGCACCAACCTAATAAAATGGTGAGCCAGAATTAGGCAGTCAGTTTGAGAACACAGAACAGAGGGGAGGCACCCTAAAGCAAAGGCCCCCCAGCATTCATTTGGATGCTAAGAGAAAGAGCTGCTAGTTTCCACCATGCTGTTAATGAGTCGACCTTGGGCGACTTTCTTCACTGCCCTTGATTTTTGCAAAGAAGAGGCTGAAGCAAATCATTTCTAAAGCCCTTTCTCTTTCTAAGGTTCCGATTCTAAGTGACCCATCTGAACACTGACCCTGTAGCCTTAGACTCATTAGACCAGCACTTACATGCCACTAGCCTTGTTACCAGCTCACATTTAAAAAGACATGGTCTGAGGGAGTTCAGAGCAGACACTGAAAACATTTCCACGTAACACTCTGACACCAAAGGTCTTCAAATTCACATACCACGAGACCCAGAGCACCTTGCATCGCCCCCTTCCTTCACAGCTGATGTATACACTTCCTTATCTCCATGACCGAGGCTTCAGGAAACTTCAGAGCCTGGAGAAACTTGTCTGAGCATCAAATCCAAAGCCCTTGGTTTACACGTGACAAGCTGAGGCCCAGAAACATTAAAAAGCTGCTTCAAGATCAGGTAACTGGGTAGTGACTGGGTAGTGGTGACATTGGGATGCAGTTTCCAGGTCTCCTGACTCCAGCTTTCCATGATATGCTTTTTTATTTTTATTTTTTGAAACACATAAAGAATAAACTTGGTATCTACACATTATTTTTCTTTGCAAGATTTTTATAACTTTGGGCACATTCACTCATCCATCTCCCAGATCAATATTTATGACTTCCCAGTCCTTTGGGCACCCCAGAGAGCAAAGTTAAGTGGTGAGAAGGCACCCAGTTATATGGGACCTTTACTTTTCTAATGGAGATTGATCAGCAATTGAATGTGAGCTAAAATTATCAGGCCACAGTGGAGCTCAGATCTTTGCCATTTGAGGCCTGAGGTGGGATTTGTTTTAAAATAGCTCAACCAAGTAGACTATAAAAATGATTGATCAACTATAAATAATCCAAGATTCAGGGCTTTTTTTTCTTCCCTCTTTCTCTCTCCCTCTCTCTCTCTCACAAACACACATCAAACAAGTAAAAACTTTGCCACGCCTCAACAGTCTCTCCCCCAAATCCTCCCATTGATTACAGGCATCAGGAGCGACTAAAAACTGGCCTGGTTCCAAGGGGCAGGTCTTTCATGTCACATCCTACCCTATAGCTTCTGAACCTACAAGAAACTCTCTAGAGAAGTGGTAAAGTTAGCCAGAGGGATAACGCCAGTTTATGGTATTCAATAATGGTTTGATAATGTTTTTTCCCTAAGATGAGCAATGGGTTAACACTGGATTCACTTGCTTAATACTCAAGGCAAAAAAAAAAAAAAAAAAAAAGAAGAAGAAGAAAGGAAAAGAGAAAAGAAATTCAATTCCCCTTCCCCAGCTAAACAAAAACTCTAGTTTTTATACTCCTATGACCTAGATACAGTCAAAGAGATCATACAGAATATTCCTAGTGAGAAAGAGACCTCAAGTCTCAGCTGTTCAGCCAACTCTTCAGCTTAGAAAACATCTTTATAAGGGAATATTGAAACAGACACAAACAGAGGTTTATGGGATAGAAACAGTGAGAGACCTTAAACAGACCTAAACTCGACACTAGGGAGCTGGGACCACAATGCTTCAACTTCCCATTACTTGCTTGTAATAACACACAACCCAGGCTCTTCTCTTAACTCCAGCGTTCTGAATTCCCATAAGGAAATATCACTTTTCAGAGAAGAAAAAAATCAAACCCATTTTCCTGTATAGTAAATAATGGGTGATGGAAGGGGAGGTGGAAGAAAGTAGGGTCAAAAGGGTCACAAGGCTTTTCCATTGGTCTACCCAGGGTAACGGAAGTGTCCATGTTGCAGAGATTGAAGGTATGAAACTAAAAAGACTCCATACGGTTGTGCCAAGCTGATGTCTGTAAATACCTACACTATGAAGACAGCATGTTCTCAACTCCAGCTTGCAAGTTGTATTAAATAATGAATGATGTAAATTAGACTGCCTTATTTATTAACAAGTCTAGTGTGGCTTATGCAACCAAGCTCCAAATTTAAATACATGGCTCTTAAATGCATAGAAGCCACAATCCAAAGTTCTAAAATGCCCAATGGAGAGCCTGAGAAGTAAACATCAGAGTAATAAAAACTGATGCCTTTCACTGAATCTTTTTGAATGCCAGGATTTTTTTAAGTACAATTAATTGCAATGGCAAAGCTTACTAAAGTAAGAGGGCCAAAATCAATGTATTAATGACACAACATCACAGCTGCTCAACCAGGCCAACAATAAATTGCACACAGAGTTTGTGATAGGAGAAGCTTCAAATTCTATTTAGGTTGTGCTAAGAGGAAAAATATAAGGCTTGTCTCAAATATTACCCCCAAATCAGAGAATACCACTGAAGAAACTCAAAAAAAATCCATGTTGGTCTTCATTAAGCATGTGCAACATAAAAATGCATGCCCTTCCACAAAAACATGGATATACAGAACACTACTGAACTGTAAGATGGTAAATTTTAGGTTATGTATTTTTTTTTTTTTACCACAGCTAAAAAAATGCGTGACTTCTTTTGACTGTGCCTTTTACCACTTGGTTGAAACAGAACTTGTCCTTTGCAATGCACTTTGGCACTTAATACAACTGGGATTTAAACGGCCAGTTACATAATTCCAACAACAGGCTTCACTCTTGAATTCCATTGCATGTGACATTGGTACTGTGTTTAAATTCAGTTTAATACTACTGTGGTATAACCATTTCCAAATAACAGGAGCTGCCACTTAGCAGTGTGATGCAGAGCAGGTGTTATACATACCTATAGATATTGATCTGGTTATGTCACATTAGTGAGCAAAAAATATAAAACAGGTACTGTGATGGGAAGATTTTTAATAAAATAGGTTTAATGACTCTGAGGACAAAATGTCAGCTTAGCTTAAAGTATGCATGTAAAAACAATAACACAAAAAGATCCTACCTCTTAATCTATACATTTTTTAAATGTTCCGCTACTTGTGTTCTCAGAATCCTAAGGGCAGGATGGTTTAATATATAGATGCTAAAAGAGACACCATTTTTGAATGATGTGGTAAACTGTTGTTTCAGCAAGTTGTGTGTTGTTAATCACAGTTTATTCGATACATTATTTCTATTTTTAAAAAAATAGGAGCATGTAACTTCAGCTACATGCCGTTAAACCAGAACTTTACGACAGGTTATTTTAGGAATACCACTGGGCCTAATATCAAAGTTTTAAAATATGTATAATTTGGTTCCAACTGTAGCTGGTATCCACTGGCCAAGAATTTAAAAGTTGTTCAAGCAAATATTAACATGTAAGAAAAAGAACACAGATTGTGTCATATAAGGATGAGATGAAACAAGCGCATCCACCGATGTCATTTTGAGGTCAAAAAAGCAGAATTCAAAATAATTATATGAGTACTTTCCAAATAAGTACTGCAATATGAGTTACAGATAAAGGCACTGGGGCACAAACTGGCTGGGCTCACATGAAGCTGAGATAGAGCAGAGAAACATACTTTGTCTCAGGACTCACATCTACCCAGCCAGACTACTATTACTAACGTAATTCCCTGTTCTCAACACTTAGCCCTATATACCTCCCCACTCCCACAACCCCAAGAGGTTTTCAAATCAAAAGGGAAAAAAATTAAAGTAGAAATTAGAAGTGCCACGATTGAATGAATAACTATGACACACGTTTTAGTAAATATTTTAAAAATAGACTTTAGAAAAGCTGAAAATAGGAATCTGCCATCAGATATAAAAGAAGCAACAACAATTGTGAAGACAGATATAAGAAAGCTCTGCTGAAATCAATTGATTTCATATACATTAGATAGCTAAGATCAGGAAGGTCTGAAATAATAATTTTTTAGATTCAAAGATAGTTTTATTTCCTTTGTCTCAGATCATAGCCTTAAAAATTATCAAAGAGAAAAACAGTTAAAGTGAAAATGATCAGCCCTATCTTATTTCTCTCTTCATTATATGCATCTATCACCTAAAACAGAATTTCAAAAGCACCACCGCCACACACACAACAATATCTAACTGTGTAAGACACTCCCCATGATCTCAAAACAGTCAGAAGCACTCTGAATGCCATACGGCCTCCTCCATCTAAACACGGACACCCCATCTCATGAAAACGATTCCGACAAAAGGCCACAAACTTTGGACCAACCTGGTAAGCCTCAACCAGCCCAGTCCAAGACCACCACAGTTGGGGCCCTATCCACCCTTGCTCTCTGCTCTTGCTCCTGTTCTCCTTGCCAAAAAGATAAAGATCCTAGCACCCTGGACTCAGTCCGATAGTTGGCTGCTCCCAACATGTCTCAGCTATGCTAGGCTTGAACATTCCCCTCTGCTCTGCTGTCATTTCCTTTTGCCTGAGGCTTACACCATGAGCATCAGCAGCAGAACAGGCAATAGAGACTAGGAAGGTCTCTTACTTACAGTAAAAAACAGGTTATCTTGGTCAACTACGTTGGCGGAAACATGGTTGCATGTTTTCTGTGGAAGGAAAAATGCATGCGCACTCGACAACCGGAAGGCCACAGCCCAAGCCCCACTTTAGGGCTGCCTATCTCAGTATCAAACACAGTAAGGAAAACTGGAAGAAACTTTGCCTTACAATCTTGCACGTATATAAATAAAATCTCGTCTTAATGAGATGTGTGGAATGACAGCATCCTTAAGGAAAAAATAACAATAACAGCCCAGTAGAGGTGACACAGGAATGCTAGCGAAAGGACTGACAAGTTCTTGCTTGGTAATGTGTTTGTCACAAAGCATCAGAAAAGGAGAAAAGAAATACACAATTCTGTTTCTTCAAGCCACAACAAGCTCAAACATTTCCAGGGATACAGGGGTCCAATGCTTAAGCCAGCATTCATCAGAGTTCTACCCACTACTTTATCATCCAGCCTAGTCCTGGGAAATTATTCAATGGGCAATTAAGAGTTATAATCCAAGTGGTCTCAAAATCATATCTCTGGGAAGTCAAGTCCAAATTAAATCAAACCAGGCTTTTAGGCTTCCAACGATCACATTTTTTCTTTTGAGCGAGTGCATTTCAACACTCAGAACTTCTCCTCTTACAGATCATTTTCAAGGCCATCTCTGGATGCCATCATCTTAAGCAAAATCTGATATATAAAATGAAAAGGGAAAGTGGTTAACTCAAACCTCAAAAAAGATGTTAAGGGAGAGACTGTCACTTCCTTCAACAGATTCGGGAAAGTTAATTATTTTAACCTCTTTTCTAGTGAATATTAATGGAACTTCTAACACAACATACACACAGCACTTTATGAAACAAAAATGCCCAAAACTAAGTTAGTGCATACGGAAAGCCTAAAGCACACCCAGCAGAGCTCTGAAATATAAAAAGCATAGTGAGTTCCTTCCCACGAGGAATACATATATAATCGGCATATGTATATCTATATTTAAAACTTATTCTAAAGTGTCACACTTCTCCTGCACTAGCAGTCCCAAGCCAGTGAAACACACAGGTAACTGACAGATGACCCTGTCCTGCATCTCTTGTCTCTGACTTCTCCCCACTCTTGAGACAGCATTCACTTCCAGGACCTACCCATCTGGCCAGCCCGGGCCCTAGGGGCAAGGAGAAAAAAGAGGAAAAGCTCCAGGAACTCACATTTCGGTGATGTTCTCAGGATCTACACTGTTAGCTTCCAACCTTGGAAATGCCACGATGCCAGGAGAAGGGTCGCTGCACCAGATCCGAGAGGCACTGCATTTGCAGGACGTGGGACAAGCGAGAGCGGCCCTCCAGAAACCCACAACCAGCCAGCAGAAGCCCCAGAGCCGCGCCATGGCGGGTCCATGCCACCTTATCCAGGACGACATCCCTAGCAGCCAGTGCCAGCCCGAGTGCGTGTCCCCGCGCTGCACCGGCCGGTTTCCCCGACCTGTGCGGGGAGGCCTTCCCCGCGCTTGCGGCTCTCTTGACTCCTCGGTGCTTGCTGCGGGCGCGCCGAGTCCAGCGTATCACAGGCTGAGCTGGTCCGGAGCGGAGCGTATTCCGGCAGGCGGCGGGGTTCACAGTGACCCCGGCATCGCGAACCGCTTTACAGGGGGGCGCTACCGCCGCTCGGAGCTCCGCCGCGGCCGTAGCTGCATGGCCCGGCGCGCCGGGCACCGACCGGCGGCGCTCCCGGGACTCTCTGGGGCGCAGGCTCCTTGTTAGACGCGAATGGGGGTCCGGTATGCACCTCGAGGCTGAGGACAAACAGACACGCGTAAGACTGAGTGTAGGACCCCCAACACCACTAATTGGAGCACTCTCCCTCTGCGCTCGCGTCATCCCCACCCCGATCCCAGCCGGGAGACTGTGGATGGATGAGTGCCCAGCTCCGGCCCAGGAATCAACTTGCCCCGCGATGGCACGGACGCCGCTGGAGCCACCAGTGTGCCCATTCTCTCTTCGAGCCTGAGGCCAAGGGAGGGGAGGTAGGGAAAGGGTCCCCGAGACAGGATTCCATGGTACAGGCCGGGCGAAGGACCCTTTAAAGGGGAATGCGGAGACTGCCGGCAGCTTTGGCTCCGCGACGGGGCCCCCGAATGATGCTGCAGAATCCGCCACGGCCGCTGGGTGCCGGTGGCGCGGGCAGGTGGCGCGGCACGTCCCACCTGGGGAGTAGCCGAGGCCGCCCCATGGGGAGACAGGGAGGGCCGAGGCGACCGAGGGCACTGTCTGCGCTGCTCACCCGGGCTCCGGCGCCTCACGCCCGCCGGCGGCGCCTGGGTCCAGGATCCTGCCGCCGGGGACTGAGCGCGTAGAGCGCGAGCGAAGCAGCCAGCGAGGCTCCTGCTCCAACCCAATTCCGGGAGCCGCCGCCGCCGCCTCTGCTACTGCTGGCGAAGTGACGTGAGGGCTGACGCAGAGCAGGGGCAGAAACTCCAGAAAATTAGTCTGAAATCCAAAAACACACACGCGCTCATACACACACAAACCCATAACACCCTCCAGACAAAAGCACCAGGGAGGGGAGGGGAATCTGGGGGCGAGCAGGGAGGAGGGAGGCATCAGTGCCACTGGCCAGAAGCAGACAGCAGCAGCATGTGGGAGTGCACACACGCGCGCACACACGCACGCACACACGCACACATCCTGGCCGTGTAGACACGCGCGCGCGTGCCTCTGTGTGTGTGTGTGTGTGTGTGTGTGTGTGTGAATTTACATCCAGGTACCTCTAAGATGAACCGTTCCTCCGACGCCTCCTGGTCCCTAATTCACACCACAGTCTCTTCTACAATCGCGGTAGAGGCTGGCTCCCTTTTTGAAATGGAAACCGTGCTTGGTTCAGCTCTGAAAAATGCGCTGATTCTTATTATAGGAATCCTCCCTCCCTTCTCCCTCCCCGCGTTCTCCTTTCCCACCCTGCCTAAAAGGGAGGGCAAGCTATCCTAAAAATAAATAAATGTTGTAAACACCAAAACGTGTTCTGCATTGGTAACCAAGGATCACCGCCCCCATTCCGGGCCACCTATTTGGGGATCGGTGGTTTTGGAGGGGCTTCCTGTTGGTGCTTTTGCAGAGGGAAGGGAGTCTCCAAACACAATTCTAGCTCTCTAAGTGGGTCTTTTTCCTGCCGTTTTCTGCCATCACACGCCCGGGAAATAGAGACATGTGAGGGGAAGGGAGCGCGCCTGATGCGTATTCTAAAGGCTCGGTGGCCACCCTGGCCTGTCCGATGTGTGGCGCCGCGTCATTTTCTCTCATCCTTTAACCTGTCGGGATGTAGCCATTCCCAGATCGTAGCTTCACTCCCCGCGATGCCCACCCCCACGCAGGGCATCCCCAAGCCCTTGCTCCCCTGCCGTACCTTGCGCGTGTTCATGTGTGCGCGGGTGTGCGCGAACGCGTGCCCTGCGCCCGCGCTGCCCGGAGCACGATATGCATCCAGCTACGAAGAAGCCAGGCGCGGGCAGAGCCTCAGGGTCTCACTAGGGACAAATTAGGCGATCCGGGAGGGTCGGGTGACAAACCGTAACTGTTCTGCGGGCGCAGTTAAATGACGGCTGCGGGGCATTCGCAAGCCTTGTCTGAGAATCCGTCTTCCCTTTTGCGGCTCGGAATCTGTTTTTCCGCAGTCATTTAAAAGAGAACTGGGAAAATGCACCGCAGTGCCTGACACTTCCGAGGGCTCTGGTGCCCCCGCGCGGGGAGAGAGCGCCCGGCACGCTCCGGAGCACCAGCCCACGGCCACGGTCGCGGCGGGCACAGCGCTGGGGGCGCGCTCTGGCGCCAGATGCGCAACCAGCGGCGCCCGACGCCTGCGCGTCCCTGCCGGGCCAGTGAGCGGCTTGCCTGGCCTCGCCGAGGTCCGGCCCGGGGAAAAAGGCGGCCAATCCTCCGCTCCAGCGAGAGCAATGGGTTGGAGTCTCGTTCAAAATATATTAACAGTCACTGATCTACCCGCAGAGGCTGGGGATGGGAAGGATCGAGAAACCGAACGTTAGAGTGAATGCTCCGATCTAGGCCAAGCATTAAATATTACGAAGGGAACGTAAAACATCTAGTGGAGCTTTTTTCTACAGATCCTGGGCGCTGAGTGTTACCGTGGGAATTCTTGGACGGCACCCAAAAATCTTGTTGCAGGTCCCGAAGGCAAGGCTAGCAGGTCTGTCTCACCACTGTCACTCGGCTGTAACACACTTTGAGTAGTGAACGGCCAGGCTGAAGTTTACTCCTCAGCAGGGCCTCTCTCGATTTTCTGCTAGGTGAGGACGTGCCAAGGAAGAGAAGCAAGGGCAAAAATGACCTGGTCTCAGACGCACGTAAAACTCCTCCTGTCTTGTCAGTGCCCCTTAAGTGGAGAAGCCCCTGAGGAACGTTTGGGGAAGGAAGGAGTGTGTGTGTAATCACCCACATCTCTCTCACACTCCCATACTCTCAGCCCATTTTTCTAACAAACGGCCCATTTGCGCCCTAGTAGTGGCTGCAGCATGTCAATGGTATGGAGAATAGGCAGTTTTACGGTGGTTTGTACACCACAAGATTCCAATTATGTTGGAATATTTGTAGAATTTCTATTAGAGTAAATATATGCTACTATTATAGTTGGATTCTAAATATATTCCACTAACTGTCTCCCACTTAAAATTAGGATTTGTGGTCCTACTTCTAATCACCCTACTTCTGCTCTACTATTTCAACCATAGCAGTCTGTCTTTTGGACAGATAATTTACTTATCATATATATATTTTAAATTTCTCCCAGCAGAATGTACACTCCATGAAGGCAAGGATTTTTATCTATTTTGTTCATTGATATATCTCAAGGACATAGTAGGTGTTAAAATATATGTGTATTTTTAATGAATAAATAAAATACAATAAAGTTGAGATCTTACTTTCTTAACCTCTAATTCTGCAAGAACCTGGATTATTCCCCCAGACACGCTCCTTCTCACCTTCAAAATTTCAAATCTTCCTTGTGTTTCGAGTGCTCATAGCACTGCTTAAAACCTTGCCTTACTTTCTGTCTCATTTAGTAGCAAGATATGCTTCAGCACCGGGCCAGAGAGGGCCTCCCACTTATTCATGCTGTTAACTCAACACCTCCAAGGACAGTGTCTAGAACACATTGGCAATCAGTAGTTATTTCTTAACTGATAGAATTGTGGATGTATCTCGATTTTAAGACCTATAAGATATGTCCCAGAGATCACTTCAAGGATTCTCAGATCACGACTTTGTAAGAGATGATGAACATTTTTCAGATGAACAACATAGAGATGATTTTTTTCCAGATCCCTTCAATGCAGGCATAGAAACAAAGTGTTGCAGGCTCCTACCTGCACTGAACCATGATGTACCTAGAGCAATGTTTCTCAAACTCTTTTGACCATGATCCACAATAAGAAATGCCTTTTATATCACAACCCAATGAACACATACATAAAGGCATACACTAACAAAAAAGAAGTGTCACAATACAAAACTTCCTTATGCTTAGTACATAGAATAAACTAATATATCCTCTTCTACACCATTTCATTCTTGAATGCATGTAATACCTCAATACATTGATTTTAACATCCAATACTGAGTTGTAAAAAAGTAAGTAAGAATACTGCCACCTTCTGATTAAAATGGAGTAATAGGGAATAGATTTGTTCTCTCAATCATATGAACAATACACTGAACAAAATATATTAAAGTTAAGACAGTGGATATAAGACAATGAAGGTCATCATTCAGAGAGAAGGAACCCAGGCAGAGTACAACTACCTAAGTTGAGGAGACTAGCTCAAGAGAAATCAAGGAGAGTAGCATTCACAAGACAGAGTAGCAAAGAGAAGAGTATTGCACAGAAAGAGCTATGGACATCTGCAGAGGGTTCCTCTCAAGTATTCAGCATAGTGCTGACAGACACATGCAGGTGATAAAGCTACCTGAGGCCAGAGAAAGAAGTACTGAAAAGATTAAAGAGTACAGAGTTAAAATCAAAAAGAAAATGTAAAACACTATGTATCAGAGTTTGTGTGATACCACTAAAGCAGTTTTTAGAGGGAATTTTATAGCACTAAATTCCTGTATCGGGAAAGAAGAAAGATCTCTAACCAGTGACCTCAGCTTCCACGTTAAGAAATGAGAGGGAAAAAGAACAAATTAAACACAAGGTAAACAGAAGAGAGGAAATAATACAGAGCAGAGTGGAAAATAATAAAATAGAAAATATAAAACCAATAGAGAAAATTAATGAAATCAAGAGCTGGTTCTTTGTGAAGATGAATAAAAAGAGCTAGTCCAACTGATCAGAAATAAAAAAGAGAAAACACAAAGGACCAATAACAGTAATGAGAGCAATTAAAACACTGAATATTTTACAGATATTAAAGAAATACTATGGATATATTGTGAACAACTTAATGCAAATACATTTAACAACTTAAATGTAATGAACATATTCTATGAGAGATACAAAGCCAACAAAACTCACTATAGAAGAAATAGAGTACCTAAATAATCCTATATCTATTGTAGAACTTGAATGTGTGGTTAAAAACTTTCCACAAAGAAAACTCCACTCCCAGATGGCTTCATTGGTGAATTCTACAAAACAATTAAGGAAAAATAATACCAATTTTATACATACTCTTCTAGAAAAATGAAGCAGAAGAAATACTTTCCAATTCATTTTATGAGGCCAACATAACCTTGATACTGATATACAAAAACATTACAAGAAAAGAAAACAACAGTTCCTATGAATGTAAGTGCTAACATTCTAAGCAAAATTTCAGTAAATTGTTTTAACAATACATCACACATCCAAAAACATCATGAGTAAGTGGAGTTTGTCTCATGAATCCAAGTTGATCTCATGGAGGCAGAGGGAGAATGAGGGTTACCAGAGTCTAGAAAGTGTAGTGGGGGTAAGGGAATGTTTTTCCAAAAAGCAGTTATAAGACAAGGAAATCCACTTTCACCATTTCTACTCAATATTGCATTGGAGATTTTAGCTAGTGCAATAAATCAAAAAAAGAGAAATAAAAATTCAGGTTGGAAAAGAAGAATTAGACTGTTTTTCTTAAAACATACAACATTGACTCCTGTATAGAAAATGTAATAGAATCTATGAAAAAGCTACTCATACTAATAAATGAATTATCAAGTTTGCATGATACAAGATAAGTATTTACAAATCAGATATATTTCTATATGCTAGCAACAATCATGAATTACCTTTTTGAAAACTATGAATTACAATAGCCAATCAAAAATATAAAATACTTAGGATTAAAGCACAGTCCATAAATAGAAAAATATAGATACACTGGATTTTATAAAAATTAACAATTTCTGCTTTTCAACATATACCACTAATAGAATGAAAAAAATGCCACAAAATGTAAGAAATATCTGAAAATCAGGTATTTGATAAAGACATATCAGAGCATATAAAGAACTCTCAAACCTCAACAATAATAAAAAAAAAAAAACATTTTAAAAGTGTGTAAATGTGTTGAACATATACTTTACCAAAGAAAATATGCAGTTGGCATGTAAGCACATGAAAAAATGCTCAACATCATTAGTCACTGAGGAAATGCAAATTAAAACCACAATGAGATAGCTACACACTAATTGGAATGCCTAAAATTTTAAAAAACTGACCATATCAAGTGTTGACCAGAATATGGAGCAACTGGAACTCTCATACACTACTACTGGGAGTGTAAAATTGTATGGCCACTTTGGAAAAGTATTAGTTTTTTGAAATGTTAAAACGTATACTTACCAGGTGATCCAACCATTCTACATCTATATATTCACCTAAAAGAAAGAAAAGCATATGTCCATACAAAGACTTGAACATGAGTGTTTATAGCAGCTTTATCTTTATATGTAAAAACTGTAATAATCCAAATATTCATTGACAGGTGAATGAATACACAAAGTGTGGCATACCCAAACAACAGAATGTGACTCAGCAATGAAAAGTAATGAACCACACTTGCAGTCATATGGATGAATCTCAAAATAATTATGCTAAGCGAAAACGTCAGATAAAAAGGAGTATATGTATGATCCCGTTTTCATAAAACTCAAGAAAATGCAAATAAATAGATTGTGACAGAAAGTAACTCAGTGACTGCTGGTGAGGAAAGAAAGGAGGGGGCAAGGAGGAGCCAGAGGGAGCAATGACAAACGACACAAGGAAACTTTATGATGACGGATGGATTGTGGTGATGGTTTCAATCTGATCAATTTGCATGCTTAAATGTTTAGCTTATTAGCAATTATACCTCCATAAAGTTGTTTTTAAAAACAAAAAAGAAATGCTGATCTAGATCCTCCAATCGTCAACTTCTTGTTCTGCTGGAGTTCCTTTAGAACCTCCAATTTTAGGATGCTATTATAAAGTCTGGAGGTTTTTTAAATATACTCAGATTCTGTAATGTTCTAGTTTTAGAGGTACCTACTCTGTTATTTCTTTTACATTTTGAAAAAGTCTGGGGAAACAATAATTTAATAAATAGAAGACACAGTGGCCCATACCTAAAAATGGGACCTGAATGTCCATTAAGAGTGGAACAATTCAATAAATTATAATACAGTCACGTGTCCCATTATGATGTTTCCATCAACAATGGACTGCATATACCATGGTGAGCCCATAAGATTATAATGGAGCTGAAAAATTTCTATCTCCTAGTGACACTGTAGCCATTTTAATACTGTAGTGCAAGGGATTACTCTCCTGTTTGTGGTAACACCGGCATAAACAAACTGCACTGTCATTTGTGAAAAGTATAGTATGTAAAATTGTGTATAATACATCTATAATTGTTGATAATGATAATAAATGACTATGTTACTGGTTTATGTATTTACTATACTTTAGCTTTTGTTGTTATTTTATAGTGTACTCCTTCTAATTTTTTTGGTTTGTTTTTTGTTTTTTGTTCATTTGTTTTTTGTTTTTTGAGACGGAGTCTCTCTCTGTTGCCCAGGCTGGAGTGCAGTGGCTCATCTCGGCTCACTGCAACCTCCGCCTCCCGGGTTCAAGTGATTCCCCTGCCTCAGCCTCCCGAATAGCTGGGATTACAGGCGCGTGCTACCACACCTGGCTAATTTTTTGTATTTTTAGTAGAGACAGGGTTTCACCATGTTAGCTAGGATGGTCTCGATCTCCTGATCTCATGACCTGCCCGCCTTGGCCTCCCAAAGTGCTGGGATTATAGGCATGAGTCACTGTGCTTAGCCCCTTCTACTTATTAAAAAAAAAAGTCAACTGTAAAACAGTCTCAGGCAGGCCCTTCAGGAAGTATTCCAGCAGAAAGCATTGTTATCATCAGAGATGACATGAATGTAATTGCCCCTGAAGATCTTCCAGTGGGACAAGATGTGGAATGGAAGGCAGTGATATTGATGATCTTGACCCTCTCTAGGTTGAGGCTAATGTAGGTGTTTGTGTGTTAGTTTTTAACAAAAAAGTTTTAAAAGTTTAGAAAACTATACATTTTAAAAGTAGGAAAAAAAGCTTATAGAATAAGAATATAAAGAGAGAAAATATTTTTGTATAGCCATACAAAAAATGTCTTTGTGTTTTAAGCTAAGTGTTATTACAAAAGAGTCAAAAAGTTAAAAAATTAGAAAATGTATAAAGTAAAATAGAGTAAGCTAAGGTTAATATATTATTGTAGAAAAATGTTTTATAAATGTAATGTAGCCTAAGTGTACAGTGTTTATAGGGTCTATAGTGGCACACAGTAATGTCTTAGGCCTTCATATCCATTCATCACTCACTCACTGTCTCACCCAGAACAACTTCCAGTCCTGCAAGCTCTGTTCATGGTAAATGCCCTTTACAGGTGTACCATTTTTTATTTTTATACTCTATTTTTACTGCACCTTTTCTATGCTTAGATACACACTTACAATTGTGTTATAATTACTTATTATATTCAGTACAGCAACATAGTGTACAGGTTTGTAGCCTGGAAACAATAAGCCATAACATATAGTTGAGGTGTGTAGTAGGCTCTACCACCTAAGTTTGTGTAGGTGTACTCTGTGATGCTCACACAATGACAAAATCACCTGACACGTTCCCATTATTAAGTGAATACATATCTGTACTTCTATTCTTTACACCAGTATATACCTAATTAAAAATGAGTTTTATAGGGCCGTGTGCAGTGGCTCACACCTGTAGTCTTAGCACCTTGGGAGGCCAAGGTGGGCGGATCACCTGGCCAGCATGGTGAAACCCAGTCTCTACTAAAAATACAAAAATTAGCTAGCTTGGTGGCAGGTGCCTGTAATCCCAGCTACTTGGGAGGTTGAGGCAGGAGAATCACCTGAAACTGGAAGTGGAGGTTGCAGTGAGCCGAGATCGCACCACTGCACTCCAGCCTGGGCAACAAGAGCAAAACTCTGTCTCAACAACAACAAAAACAAAAAGAGTTTTATATAGATTGACTTGGAGGTATATCCACAATATATTAATAATGCATCTTACATGATAATATGTAGTCTGAGCCTGCAAAAAAAAGCCAGTATTTGTGAATATGTTTTGTTTGTTTGTCTATGGAGAAAAACAGAGAAGTATTTACACCAAATCACAGCATTAGTAATCTAGAGGAAACAGAGAGGTAGTTTGGGGTAAGAGGAGAAAAGACCAGGAAACTTGTGAATGGTTATTTGGAACTTACAGCCTCCTTACCCATACCCTGCCTAATTTTCCTCTTTGCGTTGCCTCTTCCCCTTCAGATCCAGTGTTATCCTATTTCTAGAGTTCCTCCCATCAGTGGAAGGAACTAAATCTACAAGCATGTTTACAATCCAAATAATGTTCATCACCAGACACTTCATTTTCCCAAGAATGTCTGTATTTTAGTAGAGGACACTGGGAAAAAGATGTAATCCGAAGGAATTTCAGGTACCACGGCAACCATAAAAGAGGGAGTATTTGAGGATGGAGGACTCAACACAGGTCTCATGGAACCAAAGGCTGATATTCATGATTAGCACCACGCATGCTCCCTCTCACCCCAACATCCTCTTCTGAAGTTTACACAGTTTCCTATTGTTTTCTACCCAACATCCTCCAACTCTGAGTAAAGGTCTCACTTTTCCTACCTCTGCCTAAGATGATCTGTGAACTGTATGCTACCTGGTCACTCTGAACCACAGCCAAACCCAAGATTTCATCCCACTTCCTTTCTTCTCTGTATCCAAATCTTCCACTTTGTACTTTTAGTCATACACAGCACATACCAAGTCAACACAGACTTATAAAGTTTTTATGAACACCTAAAAGGAAGAGCATATGGAGAAAATTCAGCAGAACCTCAGAAAACTGTTGTCACGGGCATGTGGGTGATCCTTAAATCTAAGTTGCGGGCCATCCATCTGACGAGGTTTCATGGTCAGCTCTGGATTATTAGTTCATGTTGGCCGTCTGTATCAATACCCATACCTGCTCACGTGTTTCCTGTTTTGTCAAGGTTTAACTATTATGGCTTAATTCATTAATTAAATTTAATTACTTAATCCTGTTAATCATGCCACAGTCCCAGTGTCCATTCTCCCATTCTTCACTTGAGTAATAGAACACTTGATCATACCCAGTCAATGACTATATTTCCCAACTTGTTTTGAAGTAAAGGTGTGGCCATTTGACTAAGTTTTTACCAGAGAATTTAAGTAGAAGTGATGTATGCAATTTCAACATTATTTCTCTGGAAGAAAGTTGTTTCTTTCCATTTCTTCTTCTCTTTCCTTTCTGCAGACTGGGAAGTCTATTACAGTACCATGTCACAAAAGAACTTAAGTTGTTACAAATAAATTTACTTATGCTTCAATGAACAATTATAGTATGATGTTTCAGTGCTACTCTGCCTATATTGTGACAGTCAACTGTTCCCAGTTCAACCCAAATGACAATCACAATTCATGCAAAGAACAGTTTTATGGCCATGCCCTTTTTAACTACATGGTGCCACGTAGTTAAAGACCCACAAGCATTATATTATATCAGACCTCTGCAGGTGATTAACCAAATTGTTGCAGGCAAGCCCCAAATTGGGAATTGGCCCAGAAAAGTTCTGGGCTTCACTCAGGAAAGAATTCAAGAATGGGTTGGTGGTAGAAGAAAACAGCTTTACTGAGGCGGTAATGTTACAGTTCCATGACTGCTCCTGCAGAACAGGGTTATCCCAAAAGCAGTCTGTGTGAGTGTAACAGCTCAGGGGCAGGTCTACAGTAACATTTATACTCATTGTAATTAGATGCAAATTAAGGGGAAGATTATGCAGACATTTCTAAAAAAGAGTGGTAACTTTTGGTGTTGGGTGTCAGGTCGTTGCCATGGAAATGGGTGGTAACTTCTGAGTGTTGCCATAACAATGGTAAACTGACATGGCACTGGTGGATGTGTCTTATGGAGAGGCTCTTTGGCCTCTTCCTTATTTCAGCTAGTACTCAATCTGACCTGGAGTTTGAATCCTCACCTCTGGAGCCAAGTTCCATCTCCTACTTCAAAATATTCTTCCAACTGGGGTAGCAACCCATTACTAAGTCAATTTAGTGGCTTGTTATTAGGATATTTCTAAAGGAATAGACTAGACAATGCTAGAATAGGAAACAGCAAAGGTATAAAGGCAATATTGTTTCATGAAACTTTATTATAGGTTGTACTGGATTCCGTGGTAAATGTATTTCTTATTGTGGTTCACAGTCAAGTTTGAAATCAACTGGCTGAGCACAATATTTCAACCATTTGCAGGAATCTCCTGTACAAGGAGATACAATTCCTAGTCCCGGCTTCAACACTTCCACAACTTTCCTTAATCAGGATATTAGAAATAAGCACTCTAGAGATTATTACTGAAGTTAGCTATAACTATCATCATCTCTTTTATTGCTGTATTCTCTTATTTGTCATTGTGTCTAGCAGAATATTGTGTATGGAGCTCAATACATATTGGTTGAATTAAAGTTAATCTTAGCTGAGCATGGTGGCTCATGCCTGTAATTCCAGCACTTTGGGAGGCCGAGGCAGGTGGATCACAAGGTCAAGAGATTGAGACCATCCTGGTCAATATGGTGAAACCCCATCTCTACTAAAAATACAAAAATTAGCCGGGCGTGGTGGCTAGCGCCTGTAACCCCAGCTACTCGGGAGGCTGAGGCAAGAGAATCACTTGAACCTGGGAGGCGGAGGTTGCAGTGAGCCAAGATCATGCCACTACACTCCAGCCTAGCCACAGACCAACACTCTGTCTCAAATAAAATAAAATAAAATAAGTTAATCTCATCTTTGTACACCATTAATTGAAAGTTCCATTTTATGGTAAGCCTAAATCTGTCTCTCTAATAATGCTCCTCCATTGATGCTAGTTTTAACCTCTAAGGGGAAAAGTGGAGAAAATGGAAACCTTTCTTCAAGTCTGCCATCCAACATTTTAGCTGTTCCTCCTGTATTTTTTTCACCTGCAGGTCTAGTATGTTTGCCTTTCATGCTTCTATTTAAGTCAGAATATTTAACATGACAGGTCCAGACACTCAACTAAAGACATTGCCTATGCTGACATTTATTTCTTAGCTAATTAATTCATCCTTACATAGAATGTGACTGTCTAACCAGCTAAGAATCCATCAAACTGAATTCTATAATTATGTCTTTCTTAACCCTTAGCCTGAGCCATCTATGCACCACATACCCAATTACATAAAGAGCAAACTGGTATTACCCATTAATGTTTTGTTTTCATTTTGCTTTGTTTGTAATCATTCTGAAGTTCATCTTTGGTGCCAACTTCAGATCTCATTCTGACCTGGTGTCAACCTACCACCCACATTTCAGCTTTTTAAACCTGTAACTCCATTTCTTCCTTTGGTTCTTTTTGATCCTTACGCCTTGTTTCTCTAATACCAGCTTCTCCAAATGATGTATCTCAACTGCCTTTTCAGGACCTAGTGTACTGGGTTGTCTTGGATAGGAATTCCCCTTTGTAGTTTAGGCCTGTGAAACCCAGTCACAATCCATCTGGTTTATTTTGCACCCACTCCCTGTCCAGTGATGGGGAAAGATTGGACAAGATAGCCTAGAAAGAGAAAGAGTAGGCTAGGCAAGTGGAGGCGATCTGAGAAAACAGAATGAACAGTAATTTAGGTGTATTCTGGATCCCAAATTTGCTCCTTCTTGGAAAATGGAGACAAATTCTCTTTCCTTCTTCCATGTACCATCTTTCTCCAGTATTTCTGACAGTTTATCCTTAGTCATATAAGCAAATCCGCTAATAACCTTTATCATTTTTGCAACCATTTAAATAAGCTCATGATATCTCTTATGTGGTCTCCCTCAACTAAGATGTCAACTTCTTGTGAACCACATTATCTCTACCATTTCTAATGGAAAAATCCTTTTCCTCACCAGAAAAAAAGACACAGAGTAAGAGGTAGAAAATACTGCTTTGTCTCTATCATCTGTTCATGTCTTACCATCTGCCCAAGCTCTGGTCTTGTCATTTCATCCTTCTTAATCTAAGCCTGGTTCAAATCGTCCTTTTTTTCCTTTCCTTTTCTTTTTTTTTATTTTTGTTTGTTTGTTTTTTTTGTTTTTTTGAGACGGAATTTTGCTCTTGTCACTCAGGCTGCAGTGCAACGGTGCGAGCTCGGCTCACTGAAACCTCTGCCTCCCGGGTTTAAGCGATTCTCCTGCCTCAGCCTCCCGAGTAGCCGGGATTACAGCTAATTTTTTGTATTTTTAGTAGAGATGGGGTTTCACCATGTTGGCCAGGCTGGTCTTGAGCTCCTAACCTCAGGTGATCCACCTGCCTCGGCCTCCCAAAGTTGTGGGATTACCATTGCCCAGCCCAAACAGTCCTTTTCTGTTGCTCTCTATTTTTTATTTCACAACAACTTTCACACATTCTGTACATCAGTCCTTCTGCCACTATTGTCACAGTTTTGTGCTGCCCTATTGTATTCAAAATTTGGCTATATACCCACCTTCCATCTTCTTCCACACCAAAATCTACAGTGTAGTTAAGTAGAGTCTCATTTCTTCCTCATGAGGATCATTCATGCCTGCGCTGTCAGGATTTTATGTTTTAGGACTTCCTTTCTCTCTCAAATCATTATTATTTTCTAGAGTCATTCAGTCAAAGGATTTTATCTACTTTTCCTCAAAAAAAAAAATGCAATCTGTCTCTTGAAGTCTAGAATGCATAAAAGTCTTCTTAGGGTCCCATATTTAGACAGTTTAATCTCCAGCGCCACAGCCAGATCAGTCTTGGTCTGGTGTAGGTGTCCCTACCCTCATCACCCACCAAGTCTCAGGCACCCCTGTAATATCCAAGTGACATTTTGTGAGTCCAAGGTAATGCTATCATCAGTGACTGAAGTGAAAAAGGACCAAGGAGGCAAAATCAGGCTTCGTCAGTTGCCTGCCACTTCTTTCCAATTGGAAATGTTCTTTCTGATGCTCAAACGTTGTGCTGTGCTTGGTTTTAATAAGGAAATTGTTCATTCCTGTTCCATGTTCTCTCTTCCAAAGTTGTCTAGGACCAAGGGGGCAAAATCAGGCTTCGTCGGTTGCCTGCCACTTCTTTCCAATTGGAAATGTTCTTTCTGATGCTCAAACGTTGTGCTGTGCTTGGTTTTAATAAGGAATTTTTCATTCCTGTTCCATGTTCTCTCTTCCAAAGTTGTGATTTCAACTGAAAGAAATGGAGAACACCTGCGTCGGCAACCTATATTCCTAAGTTCTTCCATTTCCATAACAAAGTAAAGGTTAAGCGACTTGAATAAAGAGATCTTCCAGCCCCAAATACAGGATCTTAAACCAGTAGGAAATTTCTTTCTTTCTCATGTCACAGTTCCGAGTAGATGCATATTCCAGGAAAGACCCGTGGCTCTGCTAGATGGCATAATCTGTAGTTCCAGGCTCCAGCTGTCTTATTCCTCTATCATTTTCTAAGGGTTTGTCCTCATCTACATGGTCAAAGTAGACTTTCCCATCTGCAGAAAGGAAAGAGGAGAGGAAATGGAAAGAAATTACTTCCTTCTGAGGAAATGATGTGGAAGTTGAAAACATCAAAACCGCTTACATTCTCTGGTAAAAACTTAGGCAAATAAGCACACATTTACTTCAAAGTAAAGGTTGGGAAATACAGTTGCTAACTGGGTGTGACCAAGTGTTCTGAGAAATTTGAATTGGGAAGTTCAATTATTCAAAAGAAGAGGCCAAGCTGGTGTAATCCCAGCCCTTTGGGAAACCAAAGCCCTTGAATCACCTGAGGCCAGGAGATAGAGACCAGCCTGGCCAACATGGTGAAATCCCATCTCTACTAAAAATACAAAAAATTAGCTGGGCATGGTGGTGCACACCTGTAATCCCAGCTATTCAAGAGGCTGGGGCAGGAGAATCGCTTGACCCTGGGAGGCAGAGGTGGCAGTGAGCTGAGATCACGCCACTGCACTCCAGCCTGGGCAAAAAGAGTGAAATTCTGTCTCAAAAAAAAAAAAAAAAAGGAGAAGAATAAAGGGAGAACGATGGACACTGAAGCTGTGAGACAATTCATGGCTTTAATTAATTCATTAAACCATTAATTAAACCATTATTTCCTAACTAGAACTTCAAATTCAATGAGACCGTCTAGATTTTTCCTGACTGCATCAGCTTTGGGTTAAACAACATTTAATGGACAAGTCAAAGGTGACATCCTAATATCTTCTCTTGCTGTCCTTGGGGCAAGACACAAGGTCATTCTGCTATATTGCTTACTGCAGCTAAGTCCAAACTCATCCTTTTACACAGAACTTTATTAATGAATATATGCATAGTATTATGAATAGCAAACTCTACTGGCTTAATTTTTATTTCTAAGGACAGTTCCTAATTTTGGCCATTATTCTAAAAAATAATCTATAGGGCACATTACTTGTTTATATTTGTTCTGTCCTGTAGCTTTAACTGAAGCTTTCTTTTTTAGCAAAAAAAAAAAAAAAAAAAAAATAGAGTGAGCATTCTTGCACTTGAAACACAGCTCTAGCCTCCATCGTACCAAAGGGACCATTTTGGCAATATAGTCTCACCTTTGCTGTGGAAATCATGAAGCATACGTTTCAGTCAGCACTATGCCACTTTGTAGCTTATGGTTTTTTTCTGGGCAAATCATTTTCATGTCCTAAGCCTCAGGTCTCCCTGTCAATAAAATGAGTATGGCAGTTTCAAAATATGACTGCTAATTCTTTGACACCACTCCCATTGAGAAATGGACTCGGACATTTGATTGGGGGGCGGAGCAAGATGGCCGAATAGGAACAGCTCCAGTCTTCAACTCCCAGCGCGAGCGACACAGAAGACCGGTGATTTCTGCATTTTCAACTGAGGTACTGGGGGCATCTCTCTAGGGAGGGCCGGACAATCGGTGCTGGTCAGCTGCTGCAGCCTGACCAGCGTGAGCTGAAGCAGGGCGAGGCATCGCCTCACCTGGAAGCGCAAGGGGGAAGAAAATCCCTTTTCCTAGCGAGGGGAACTGAGACACACAACACCTGGAAAATCGGGTAACTCCCACCCCAATACTGCGCTTTAAGGAAACAGGCACACCAGGAGAATATATCCCATACCTGGCCGGGAGGGTCCCACGCCCACGGAGCCTCCCTCACTGCTAACACAGCCGTCTGCGGCGATCTATCCGCAAGGCAGCAGCGAGGCTGGGGGAGGGGCGCCCGCCATTGCTGAGGCTTAAGTAGGTAAACAAAGCCGCTGGGAAGCTCGAACTGGGTGGAGCTCACAGCAGCTCAAGGAAGCCTGCCTGTCTCTGTAGACTCTACCTCTGCGGACAGCGCACAGCTGCAGTCCATTAGGGGAAAGAGCGGGGCCGTGGCAGACGCGAACGACTCTGTCTGACAGCTTTGGGGAGAGCCGTGGATCTCCTAACGCGGAGGTTGAGATCTGAGAACGGACAGACTGCCTGCTCAGGTGGGTCCCTGACCCCTGAGTAGCCTAGCTGGGAGACATCCCCCACTAGGGGCAGTCTGACACCCCACACCTCACAGGGTGGAGTCACCCCTGAGAGGAAACTTCCAAAAAAGAATCAGACAGGTACACTCGCTGTTCAGCAATATTCTATCTTCGGCAACCTCTGCTGCTGACACCCAGGCAAACAGGGTCTGGAGTGGACCTCAAGCAATCTCCAACAGACCAACAGACAGTCCTTCTGACTGTCAGAAGGAAAACTATCAAACAGGAAGGACACCTATACCAAAACCCCATCAGTACGTCACCATCATCAAAGACCAGAGACAGATAAAACCACAAAGATGGGGAAGAAGCAGGGCAGAAAAGCTGGAAATTCAAAAAATAAGAGCGCATCTCCTCCTGCAAAGGAGCGCAGCCCATCGCCAGCAACGGATCAAAGCTGGTCAGAGAATGACTTTGACGAGATGAGAGAAGAAGGCTTCAGTCCATCAAACCTCTCAGAGCTAAAGGAGGAATTACGTACCCAGCGCAAAGAAACTAAAAATCTTGAAAAAAAGTGGAAGAATTGACAGCTAGACTAATTAATGCAGAGAAGATCATAAACGAAATGACAGAGATGAAAACCATGACACGAGAAATACGTGACAAATGCACAAGCTTCAGTAACCGACTCGATCAACTGGAAGAAAGAGTATCAGCGATTGAGGATCAAATGAATGAAATGAAGCGAGAAGAGAAAACCAAAAGAAAAAAGAAGAAAAAGAAATGAACAAAGCCTGCAAGAAGTATGGGATTATGTAAAAAGACCAAATCTACGTCTGATTGGGGTGCCTGAAAATGAGGGGGAAAATGGAACCAAGTTGGAAAACACTCTTCAGGATATCATCCAGGAGAACTTCCCCAACCTAGTAGGGCAGGCCAACATTCAAATTCAGGAAATACAGAGAACGCCACAAAGATACTCCTCCAGAAGAGCAACTCCAAGACACATAATTGCCAGATTCACCAAAGTTGAAATGAAGGAAAAAATCTTAAGGGCAGCCAGAGAGAAAGGTCGGGTTACCCACAAAGGGAAGCCCATCAGAATAACAGCAGACCTCTCGGCAGAAACTCTACAAGCCAGAAGAGAGTGGGGGCCAATATTCAACGTTCTTAAAGAAAAGAATTTTCAACCCAGAATTTCATATCCAGCCAAACTAAGCTTCATCAGTGAAGGAGAAATAAAATCCTTTACAGATAAGCAAATGCTTAGAGATTTTGTCACCACCAGGCCTGCCTTACAAGAGACCCTGAAGGAAGCCCTAAACATGGAAAGGAACAACCGGTACCAGCCATTGCAAAAACATGCCAAAATGTAAAGACCATCGAGGCTAGGAAGAAATGCATCAACTAACGAGCAAAATAACCAGTTAATATCATAATGACAGGATCAAGTTCACACATAACAATATTAACCTTAAATGTCAATGGACTAAATGCTCCAATTAAAAGACACAGACTGGCAAACTGGATAAAGAGTCAAGACCCATCAGTCTGCTGTATTCAGGAGACCCATCTCACATGCAGAGACATACATAGGCTCAAAATAAAGGGATGGAGGAAGATCTACCAAGCAAATGGAGAACAAAAAAAAGCAGGGGTTGCAATCCTAGTCTCTGATAAAACAGACTTTAAACCATCAAAGATCAAAAGAGACAAAGAAGGCCATTACATAATGGTAAAGGGATCAATTCAACAGGAAGAGCTAACTCTCCTAAATATCTATGCACCCAATACAGGAGCACCCAGATTCATAAAGCAAGTCCTTAGAGACCTACAAAGAGACTTAGACTCCCATACAATAATAATGGGAGACTTCAACACTCCACTGTCAACATTAGACAGATCAACGAGACAGAAAGTTAACAAGGATATCCAGGAATTGAACTCATCTCTGCACCAAGCGGACCTAATAGACATCTATAGAACTCTCCACCCCAAATCAACAGAATATACATTCTTCTCAGCACCACATCGCACTTATTCAAAATTGACCACATAATTGGAAGTAAAGCACTCCTCAGCAAATGTACAAGAACAGAAATTATAACAAACTGTCTCTCAGACCACAGTGCAATCAAACTAGAACTCAGGACCAAGAAACTCAATCAAAACCGCTCAACTACATGGAAACTGAACAACCTGCTCCTGAATGACTACTGGGTACATAACGAAATGAAAGCAGAAATAAAGATGTTCTTTGAAACCAATGAGAACAAAGATACAACATACCAGAATCTCTGGGACACATTTAAAGCAGTGTGTAGAGGGAAATTATAGCACTAAATGCCCACAAGAGAAAGCAGGAGAGATCTAAAATTGACACTCTAACATCACAATTAAAAGAACTAGAGAGGCAAGAGCAAACACATTCAAAAGCTAGCAGAAGGCAAGAAATAACTAAGATCAGAGCAGAACTGAAGGAGATAGAGACACAAAAAACCCTCCAAAAAATCAATGAATCCAGGAGTTGGTTTTTTGAAAAGATCAACAAAATTGACAGACCGCTAGCAAGACTAATAAAGAAGAAAAGAGAGAGGAATCAAATAGACGCAATAAAAAATGATAAAGGGGATATCACCACCGACCCCACAGAAATACAAACAACCATCAGAGAATACTATAAATGCCTCTACGCAAATCAACTAGAAAATCTAGAAGAAATGGATAATTTCCTGGACACTTACACTCTCCCAAGACTAAACCAGGAAGAAGTTGAATCCCTGAATAGACCAATAGCAGGCTCTGAAATTGAGGCAACAATTAATAGCCTACCCACCAAAAAAAGTCCAGGACCAGATGGATTCACAGCTGAATTCTACCAGAGGTACAAGGAGGAGCTGGTACCATTCCTTCTGAAACTATTTCAATCAATAGAAAAAGAGGGAATCCTCCCCAACTCTTTTTATGAGGCCAACATCATCCTGATACCAAAGCCTGGCAGAGACACAACAAAAAAAGAGAATTTTAGACCAATATCCCTGATGAACATCGATGCAAAAATTCTCAATAAAATACTGGCAAACCGGATTCAGCAGCACATCAAAAAGCTTATCCACCATGATCAAGTGGGCTTCATCCCTGGGATGCAAGGCTGGTTCAACATTCGCAAATCAATAAACGTAATCCAGCATATAAACAGAACCAAAGACAAGAACCACATGATTATCTCAATAGATGCAGAAAAGGCTTTTGACAAAATTCAACAGCCTTTATGCTAAAAACGCTCAATAAATTCGGTATTGATGGAACGTACCTCAAAATAATAAGAGCTATTTATGACAAACCCACAGCTAATATCATACTGAATGGGCAAAAACTGGAAAAATTCCCTTTGAAAACTGGCACAAGACAGGGATGCCCTCTCTCACCACTCCTATTCAACATAGTGTTGGAAGTTCTGGCTAGGGCAATCAGGCAAGAGAAAGAAATCAAGGGTATCCAGTTAGGAAAAGAAGAAGTCAAATTGTCCCTGTTTGCAGATGACATGATTGTATATTTAGAAAACCCCATTGTCTCAGCCCAAAATCTCCTTAAGCTGATAAGCAACTTCAGCAAAGTCTCAGGATACAAAATTAATGTGCAAAAATCACAAGCATTCTTATACACCAGTAACAGACAAGCAGAGAGCCAAATCAGGAATGAACTTCCATTCACAATTGCTTCAAAGAGAATCAAATACCTAGGAATCCAGCTTACAAGGGATGTAAAGGACCTCTTCAAGGAGAACTACAAACCACTGCTCAGTGAAATCAAAGAGGACACAAACAAATGGAAGAACATACCATGCTCATGGATAGGAAGAATCAATATCGTGAAAATGGCCATACTGCCCAAGGTTATTTATAGATTCAATGCCATCCCCATCAAGCTACCAATGAGTTTCTTCACAGAATTGGAAAAAACGGCTTTAAAGTTCATATGGAACCAAAAAAGAGCCCGCATTGCCAAGACAATCCTAAGTCAAAAGGACAAAGCTGGAGGCGTCACGCTACCTGACTTCAAACTATACTACAAGGCTACAGTAACCAAAACAGCATGGTACTGGTACCACAACAGAGATATAGACCAATGGAACAGAACAGAGTCCTCAGAAATAATACCACACATCTACAGCCATCTGATCTTTGACAAACCTGAGAGAAACAAGAAATGGGGAAAGGATTCCCTATTTAATAAATGGTGCTGGGAAAATTGGCTAGCCATAAGTAGAAAGCTGAAACTGGATCCTTTCCTTACCCCTTATACGAAAATTAATTCAAGATGGATTAGAGACTTAAATGTTAGACCTAATACCATAAAAACCTAGAAGAAAATCTAGGTAGTACCATTCAGGACATAGGCATGGGCAAGGACTTCATGTCTAAAACACCAAAAGCAACGGCAGCAAAAGCAAAATTGACACATGGGATCTAATTAAACTAAAGAGCTTTTGCACAGCTAAAGAAACTACCATCAGAGTGAACAGGCAACCTACAGAATGGGAAAAAATTTTTGCAACCTACTCATCTGACAAAGGGCTAATATCCAGAATCTACAAAGAACTCAAACAAATATACAAGAAAAAAACAAACAACCCCATCAAAAAGTGGGGAAAGGATATGAACAGACATTTCTCAAAAGAAGACATCCATACAGCCAACAGACACATGAAAAAATGCTCATCATCACTCGCCATCAGAGAAATGCAAATCAAAACCACAATGAGATACCATCTCACACCAGTTAGAATGGCAATCATTAAGAAGTCAGGAAACAACAGGTGTTGGAGAGGATGTGGAGAAATAGGAACACTTTTACACTGTTGGTGGGATTGTAAACTAGTTCAACCATTATGGAAAACAGTATGGCGATTCCTCAAGGATCTAGAACTAGATGTACCATATGACCCAGCCATCCCACTACTGGGTATATACCCAAAGGATTATAAATTACTCTACTACAAAGACACATGCACACGTATGTTTATTGCGGCACTATTCACAATAGCAAAGACTTGGAATCAACCCAAATGTCCATCTGTGACAGACTGGATTAAGAAAATGTGGCACATATACACCATGGAATACTATGCAGCCATCAAAAAGGATGAGTTTGCGTCCTTTGTAGGGACATGGATGCAGCTGGAAACCATCATTCTTAGCAAACTATCACAAGAAGAGAAAACCAAACACCGCATGTTCTCACTCATAGGTGGGAACTGAACAATGAGATCACTTGGACTCGGGAAGGGGAACATCACACACTGGGGCCTATCATGGGGAGGGGGAGGAGGGAGGGATTGCATTGGGGAGTTATACATGATATAACGTCATGCACATGTACCCTAGAACTTAAAGTATATAAAAAAAAAAAAAAAAAAAAGAAAGTCAAAAAAAAAAATAAAAAAAAAAAAAAAAAAAAGAGAAATGGACTCTATGTCCACTCCACTTGAATATGGCCAGGCTTGTGACTGCCTCAACCAATATAAAGTAGTAAAGGTGTCACTATGTGACTCCTGAGGCCAGGTCATAAAAAAAAAAAAGATACAGCTTCTGCCTTGTGCACTAAAACACTCACTCTTGGAACCCTGAACCAGCAGGTAAGAAGTCCAACCACCTCAAAGCTATCATGCTGGACAGTACATCAGTCAACAGACACTGCTGAGTCCAGCCTTCCAGACATCCTTATCTAGACACCACATGTGTGAATGAAGTCTGTTGGATCCCCTAGGCCAGCCCATCCACCCATCCGAATACCACTGAGTGACTTACATTGATGCCATGTGGAAAGAAAGAATCAACTCACTCTGCCTGAATTTCTGACCTACAGAACTGTGTGATTGAGTAAAATGGTTGTCGTAAGCTACTACGTTTTGGGTAGTTTGCTACATAGCAACAAATAACCAGAACAAGGAGGAACTAAATAACCTCAATGGTCACCTTTGGCTCTGACATCCTAGGAATTTACGAGAGAGACATGGAAGCCTACCTACCTTATTTTCACCACCACAGAATCTTCTCCATGTCTCTTACACTTCTCTATGCAGATCCTTACCTTTATTACATAATTAGCTAACTCTCAATCAATAAAGTAATTGCTCTCTATCAAAAGGATAACATTTGGAATTACATGAAAAATAATACATAGTTATTGGTTGTGAAGGAAATGTTTTATACAGTCTTAGAACTTTCTAAAGGCATCTGAGACTACCTTATAACCAGAAGCATCTACAAGCCAGTGGAGAGCTACCAATGTCAGTGCCCATACAATGACCTCCAGGGAACTATTTGGAGATTGGGGGCAGCCCTTAGCTACCAGACTTTTAGTTACCTTCAAGTCAATTGACAGACACCATTAACAATGGAAATATAAGCAGGAAGAAGGCATCACTCCTATATTCAAGAATTTGAAATCCTATGGGAAGACACATGCAAGGTCATTTCAGTGCATATGGGTAATACTGGACGCATGTACTGGGACCTATGGGAGACAAAGGAGGAGCACAGAGCTCCCTCCGGGCTCCAGGTAAGGTTTCATGGATGCACTGACCTTTGAGCTGAGTCTAAGTCCTAGAGAATGCACTTAATATCTCAAAGAAGTGACCAGGAGGATGGCATGAGTAAAATGCAAGGAGGCCAGAAACAGCATGGAGTGTGGGAGGAACCACATGCTGCTCAAATGGTGGCCACGCCTACACCTTTCCTCCATCCACCCAAGAAAATAAGCACCAACTGTGCATGCTGGCCTCTTGCCCCCAGATGAGATTCTAAGAAGACATGGTGATGGTTTTTTCACTGCTTCCTTTTGCTTTGATCAGTAGGCCCTGAGGCCGGTCCACACTCAGCAATGCAGCAGCCTGTCTGAAGGATATTTGGTAATTCCTGCCAAGACCTACATCTGACAGACCCTGGAGCTCTTCCAAGTGTTTTCATGTGTGGACATGTCCTTCTGCTGTTCCTCCTTCCCTCTCCTGGTGACCCTCTCCCTTGGCTTTAGATAAACTTCTGTTTTATCCTAAATATGAGGAATTGAAAGCCTTAGGGTGACAAAGTCCATATCAAAATTGCACTTCTGAAGTCATCCTAGTGAAGAAACAACAGAAAACAAATTATTCTGTTGAACGAAGCCACTCCTTGTTATTCTGTTATTTTTCACCTAAGTAGTTTCTCTTTTTTTTTTTTTTTTTTGAAATTTTACAGCTGGGCCTCCAGGGGTGCCATCACATATTGATAGGACCGTGATGGCGACCCCTAAAGAACCTTTGTGGGACTGGGCATGGTGGCTTATGCGTGTAATTCCAGCCCTCTGGGAGGTTGAGGTGAGTGGATAGCTTGAGCCTCGGAGTTTGAGACCAGCCAAAGCAACACTGCAAAACTCCGTCTCTCCAAAAAAGAAGAAAAAAAAAAAAAATTAGCCAGTTGTGGTGGCGCCTGCCTATAGTCCCAGAGGCTGAGGTGGGAGAATCGCTTGAGCCTGGGAGGGGCAGGTTGCAGTGAACTGAGATCGCACCTCTGAACTACTCCAGCCTGGGTAAAAGAGTGACACATCCCCTCTTTCTCTCAAAAAAAAAAAAAAAAGAAAAAGAAAAAAGAAAAGAAAAAAAAAAAAAACACCTCCATGATCAATTGACTGACCTCATGTCTTGTAATAAAAATACCTCTTTTCTGTTTAGCAGCCCTAGAGATTCCGCAAGCCCTGTTTCTTCGCAAATACAGAAACTGCACCTTTGGCCTTCTCCCTACTGCTCTTCAAAAGTTTCAATAGACCTTCTCTACCACCTGGGAGACATCTTCTGTGCATGGGCAAAGATTTCTTATGGATTAAGGAGAAGGTGCTGGAAATGAGAGAAGCCCTCCCGCCTACTGTTTCCTCTTAGCCTCTCAAGTGACATACATAGAATAGAAAAATCTGTCCCCAAATATAATTCAGCTTCTGAGGGCAGGAGCTGCTCCTATAGCTAATTCTGTGTTTCCAGTAGTCCAGAATATTTCTAACAACCTTAAAAGAGTATTATCAGATCCTCAAAACACAACTTTAAAAAGTCAATTCTTGGTAACCTAAATTTGAAAAAATGTGTCACTCAGTATATTTTGGATTGGGAGGGGACATCCTGAGAGCACTGCCAGTGGTCTCACAACCCCAAAGTTATCAAAAATTATCAGCCACTGCCTCTGGTTCTAAATCTCCAGTGTCCTTTGGATTCTGTCCTCGAAATAAATGAATAAATATTATTCAAAGAAATATCACAAGGTTGTTTATGGAACAAAGCCATAGTGTGGTGCTGGGTTACCAACTTGCCTTTCTGTACCTGCAACTCTACATTCAACAAATAGGGAAATATTATCAAACTTCTATCTCACGAGGCTCTTGGGTGACTAATTAGATACTGCCTTTGAACGTCTGCAACTTTAAGTCTGAAACTTTCTTTTTTCTTCGAGATGGAGTCTCACTCTGTCATCCAGGCTGGAGTGCACTGCCGGGATCTTGCCTTACTGCAACCTCCACCTCCCTCCCGCCTCAGCCTCCAAAGTAGCTGAGACTATGGGAATGCGCCACCACACTTGGTTAATTTTTGTAATTTTAGTATTCGAGGCTTTACCATGTTGGCCAGGCTGGTCATGAACTCCTGACCTCAAGTGATCTGCCTGCCTTGGCCTCCCAAAGTACTGGGATTACAGGCATGAGACACTACCCAGCCCTGAAACTTTCTCCATGTGAAGGATGTTGCCTCCCAAAAATGGTTGTATTACCTTTATTAACCTCATTTTGTGAGTGAAGAAAGACATACAATGAAGGTTTAATATCACTTCAACAAGGATTGAAAGTGTCACTTTAGCCCATGTTTTTTAGTATGGAAGGAATGATAGCCAACTCCGATGCTATCTCTGTGTCTATAAAAGGGACTGCCCTGTAGCTGGCCATCAGGAAAAGTGGCAAGGCACAGAGTGACTTCACCTTACCCCAGGAGCAGCAGCAGTCTTTTAGCCTCCATTTCTTTGGTGTTTTGACACAATTTTAGGGTTGGCCATAAGGACCAAATTACCTCCGTACTGTGAGGACTACGCTGGGTGTCTAAGTCAAGAATGCCAAAGAGATTCTTGTTAAGTTAGCCTTTCCTATTCCTCCTCCTTTTCATTCTGGGATATGATATTTTTCTTTGCAGAAATGAGACTGTTCTAGTGTAACTGATTTTCAGTGGCTACCAGAGAAAGAGAAAGAGAGAGAGAACAAGAGTCTCTTTCACTCTTCTTTTTAACATCTAACTATGAGTTGAATTCTGTCTATACGCTTGCCAGAATATGGTATGGGACTTTGTATAAAAAAGAAAATTTCCTGGCCATACTGCCCAAGGTAATTTATAGATTCAATGCCATCCCCATCAAGCTACCAATGACTTTCATCACAGAATTCGAAAAAACTACTTTACAGTTCATATGGAATGAAAAAAGAGCCCACATTGCCAAATCAATCCTAAGCCAAAAGAACAAAGCTGAAAGCATCATGCTACCTGACTTCAAACTATACTACAAGGCTACAGTAACCAAAACAGCATGGTACTGGTACCAAAACAGAGATACAGACCAATGGAACAGAACAGAACCCTCAAAAATAATACTACACATCTACAACCATCTTTGACAAACCTGATAAAAACAAGAAATGGGGAAAGGATTCCCTATTTAATAAATGGTAGTGGGAAAACTGGCTAGCCATATGTAGAAAGCTGAAACTGGATCCCTTCCTTACACTTTACACAAAAATTAATTCAAGAGGGATTAAAGACTTAAATGTTAGACCTAAAACCATAAAAACCCTAGAAGAAAACCTAGGCAATACCATTCAGGGCAGGCATGGGCAAGGACTTCATGTCTAAAACACCAAAAGCAATGGCAACAAAAGCCAAAATTGACAAATGGGATCTAATTAAACTAAAGAGCTTCTGCATAGCAAAAGAAACTACCATCAGAGTGAACAGGCAACCTACAGAATGGGAGAACATTTTTGCAATCTACTCATCTGACAAAGGGCTAATATCCAGAACCTACAAAGAACTCAAACAAATTTACAAGAAAAAAACAAACAACCCCATCAAAAAGTGGGTGAAGGATATGAAGAGACACTTCTCAAAAGAAGACATTTATGCAGCCAACAGATACATGAAAAAATGCTCATCATCACTAGCCATCAGAGAAATGCAAATCAAAACCACAATGAGCTACCATCTCACAGCAGTTAGAATGGCAATCATTAAAAAGTCAGGAAACAATAGGTGCTGGAGATGATGTGGAGAAATAGGAACACTTTTACACTGTTGGTGGGAGTGTAAACTAGTTCAATCATTGTGGAAGACAGTGTGGTGATTCCTCAAGGATCTAGAACTAGAAATACCATTTGACCCAGCCATCCCATTCCTGGATATATACCCAAAGGATTATAAATCATGCTGCTATAAAGACACATGCACACGTATGTTTATTGCGGCACTATTCACAATAGCAAAGACTTGGAACCAACCCAAATGTCCATCAATGACAGACTGGATTAAGAAAATGTGGCACATATACACCATGGAATACTATGCAGCCATAAAAAGGATGAGTTCATGTCCTTTGTAGGGACATGTATGCAGCTGGAAAGCATTATTCTCAGCAAACTATTTTAAGAAGAGAAAACCAAACACTGCATGTTCTCACTCATAGGTGGGAATTGAACAATGAGAACACTTGGACACAGAAAGGAGAACATCACACACCGGGGCCTATCATGGGGTGGGGGGAGGGATACATTAGGAGATATACCTGATGTAAATGACAAATTAGTAGGGCAACACACCAACATGGCAGATGTATACATATGTAACAAACCTGCACTTTGTGCACATGTACCCTAGAACTTAAAGTATAATAAAAAAGAAAATAAATAAAATTTCCCATTTTATTAGCTTCATAGAAAACTAAAAGAGGTTATCATAGCCTAGCCCAAGACTTGCTCCATCCAAGGACCTGGGCCCATTGCCTACCTCCCCTCTAGAACATAAGGTGTCTAGATTTCCTTCTGCACTCCCTGTATCTGCTAGGGTCTTTGCTCTATCTAGATGAGAGCTGAAACACACACGTGAAACTCCAGCCTACATGTATTTAGCACAGAGACTCAAGACTGAGCAGAGCCAAGTTCTAAACAAAGCAAAACAAAACTCAAAAACACTTGCATGTATTTTTCCATCTCTTTTCTTCCCTCATCACTCTTCTTGATTACTGTTTATTTTTCAATATTTCTCAGCAACACAAGCAGTTTTGTTTCCGCTCTGTTTCCTATCACTTCTCTCCAGACAGCCAAAGGCAGTGAAGCAGAAGTAAGACTGCCATCTTGTGCTCAAGACGGTTATCATGTTATTATTTTCTCAAATCGAATCAAATCAAATCAAAAATGATTTGTGGAGTTTGAGAGAAGAAGGCCTTGGAGCCCAAGTCCGACATGCCCTGACCTGGGTTTTCCCAGAAGCTTTTGAACTCTCCCACCCTTTGGCATTGCTCTTTCTTGGCCTTCATGCTCCAGGATGCCATGAGTCATCCTTAGTCAAAAGCCAACTTGTTTTTTTTAATGACTTTAAGTGTGACTTAGAATAATTATAGTTCAGATGCCATCACTTATGCTTTTATGACTGAGCTCAGCGGCCCAATTCAGAAGAGCAGGCACTCAATTTAAGGACTAAAGCATGACAGGTTATTCAAAATCACAGATCGAGTGGGTATTCTCTGCACCCTACCACCACTTCTGTGTTGGAAGCCCACCACTCACAAATGGCATGCTGCATGCTAGGCCTTCAAAATGACTGGAAGTCCTGTAGGATCAGGATGTTACAGGGCCTAGGAACACCCAGTGATAGGCCACTGTCAGGTGACACTTCACTACCAATCAACAATCAATGGGCTTAAATAAATAGTCAAAGAAAGAGCAAAGGAGAGAGACAGGAGAAATGGAAGGAAAGAAAGAACAACGGGCCAAGAAGAGAAACCTAAGGAGGTCAAAAATGTGAGGATTTAAAGGCAATGATGAGAGCACCACATAGAAACAAGCATTGGACAACTAAAGCAATAATGCAAGGAAAACAATAATAAGAGTTGACACTGAAAAGGGCTCTCTGTGTTGGGGGGTCAGCAAGGATTGGTGGAGACTGTAGTGAACTGGAGAGAGCATGTCTTATCTAAAGAAGCAAGCAGCTCCATGCAATGACATGGTTGCCAGGCAGGAATGTGGAGCTACTATCACTAAATCTTCTGATTTTTAAAAAGAATTTGTAGATCTACATTTGCATACTAAATCTTCAAATTTGTTTTAAGTCAGCTCAAGATTTTTTTTTAGAACACTGTGTGGGACAAACATGTCTGTAGGATAATTTGGCCTTTGGCTGCTTGTTTAAAGACCTTTCCCTATGCGGACACAAAATTTTATTGACAGGTAGGCACATAAATAGATACCATAGCTGTAGCTCCATGCCGTCTTCCTGTCTCCCATTCAAGAAAATTTACAAAAACACAAGTAAGGGAGCATCATGAATGGTACAACTGACTGCCGTCATTTCTTTACAAGAAGGATTCACACAATTGTATGTTCATAAGCAAAATAATAATAATAATCTCAACCTACACTTTACTGCTCCTACAAAATTTACCCCAAATGGAACACAGACTTAAATGTAAAATTATAGAATATTTAGAAAAAAACCATGGAGAAAATGTTTGGGACCTAGGGCTAGGTAAAGAGTTCTTAGATTTGACACAAAAAAGTATAATCCACAGAAAAAATTTAAACTACACTTCATCAAAATTAAAATGTATGTTCTATGAAAGATCTGTTGAGAAGATTAAAAATCAAATGACAATGTGGAAGAATATATTTGCAAACCACATAACTGAAAAAGGAACTTATATCTTGAAGCTGTGTCTCTACAAGAACTCTCAAATCTCAACATAAAAAACAATTCAATTACAAAATGGACTTAGACATGAGCAGTTATTTCATTGAACAGGAAATAAGTAGATAGTAAATAAGCACACAGAGAAGTGTTCAACATCACTAACCATTAGCGAAAATTAAAACAACAATGGCAATATTACAACATACCTCTGAGAATGGCTAAAGTGAAAATTATATTAACATTAAATGTTGGCAATGACGCAGAGAAACTGGACCACTCATACATTGTTGGTGGACATGTAAAATGATACAGCCACTTTGAAGAACAGCTTGATAGTTTTCTCTAAAACTAAAAATACACTTGCCATATAGCCCAGTAATTGCACTTTTGAACATTCATCCCAGATAAAAATTAAAAGCTACATTCACACAAAAACTTATACATGAATGGTCATAGCAGCATTATTCATTATAGCCCAAAATTGGGAGAATTCCTAATTTTGTCAGGGTAGAATGATTAGACAAACCACAGTACATCCATACAATGGAATACTATTTAGTAATATTTAAAAAATGAACTATTGATATACACAACAACTTCGATGTAACTCAAGGGAATTATGCTAGGTGATAAAAGTTGATCTCAAAAGGTCAACTACTACATGATTCCATTTATGTAATATTCTGAAAATCAGCTAATTCAGGGACTACCAGACAAAGCTACAAAAACATTAAATAAAATACTTAGGAATAAGTTTAAACAAAGTGGTAAAAGATCTGTGTACTGAAAACTATAAAACATTGACAAAAGAAATTGAAGAAGATGGTCAGGTGCAGTGGCTCATGCCTATAATTCTAGCACTTTGGGAGGCCAAGGCAGGTGGATCACTTGAGGTCAGGAGTTCAAGACCAGCCTGGCCAATATGGTGAAACCTCATCTCTACTAAAAGTTCAAAAATTAGGTAGGCATGGTGGCTGGTGCCTGTAATCCCAGCTACTTGGGAGGCTGAGGCAGGAGAATTGCTTGAACCCAAGAGGCGGAGGTTGCAGTGAGCAAAACATCATATGCCACTGCACTCCAACCTGGGTGACAGAGTAAGACTCTGAAAAGAAAGAGAGAAAGAGAGAGAGAAAGAGAAAGAGAAAGAGAGAAAGAAAGAGAAAAAAGAAAGAAAAAGAAAGAAAGAAAGAAAGAAAGAAAGAAAAAAAAGAAAGAAAGGAAGGAAGGAAGAGGAAGAAAAGAGGAAGGAAGGAAGGAAGAAGAGGAAGGAGGGAGAGGAAGGAGGGAAGGAGGGAAGGAAGGAAGGAGGGAAGGAAGAAGGAGGGAAGGAGGGAAGGAGGGAAGGAAGGAAGGAAGGAAGGAAGGAAGGAAGGAAATTCAACAAGACACAAATAATTAGAAAACTATACTGTGTTCATGGAATAGAAGTACTAATATTGTTCAAATACCCATAGTAACCAACATGATCTACAGATTCAATGCAACCCCCATCACAGTTCTAATGACATTTTCTCACAGAAATAGAGAAAAAATTCTAAACTTTTCAGGGAAACACAAGACCCTGTATAACCAAAGCAATCCTGGGCAAAAAGAACAAAGCTAGAAGCGCCACACTACCTGATTTCAAAATCTACTGCAAAGCTGTAGTAATCAAAAGAGCATGGTGCTGATATAAAAACAGACACATAGACCAATTGAACAAACAGAAAACCCAGAAATTATTTAATTTAATTTAATTATTAAATTACTTCTGGATTTTTAAATTATTTATTCATTATCAAAAAGAAAAAACATTACAAATGTTGGCAAGGATGCAGAGAAAAGGGAACTCTTTTACACTGTTCATGGGAATATAAACTAGTACAGCCATTAGGGAAGAGTAGAGAAGTTCCTCAAGAAACTGTAAGTAGAACTGCCATATTATCCAGCAATCCCAATGCTTGGAATTTGTCCAAAGGAAAGGAAATCATTATAGTGAAGAGACATTGACACCTCCTTGCTTATTGCAGAACTATTTACAATAGCCAATATATAGAATAAACTTGGGTGTCCAACAACAGATGAATGGATAAAGAAAATGGGATATATACATATATATACACACACAATGGAATACCATTCAGCCATAAACAAAGAATGAAATCATGTCATTCACAGCAACATGCGTAGAACTGGAGGACATTATGTTCAGTGAAATAAGCCAGCAACAGGAAGTTAAACACTGCCTGGTCTCACTCATATGTGGAAGCTCAAAAAAGTTGATCTCATAGAAGTAAAAAGTAGAACAAGGATATTAGAGGCTGGGAAGGAAAGGAAAGGAAAGGGGAGGATAGGAATAGGGAGAAGTTTGTTAAAGAACACAAAATTACAACTAAAGAACACAAAATTACAACTAGATAGAAGGAATGAGTTCCAGTGTTCCATGCCACTGCAGAATGACCATCCTTAGCAATAATAGATGATACAGTTTAAAATAGCTAGAAGGAGGATATTGAGCCTTCCCAACAAAACAAAATAAATGCTTGAGATTGTGGATATGCTAATTACCTGGATCAGATCACGATACTATATATTATATGTATCAAAACATCACTATGTACCCCAGGAATGTGAATAATTATTTGCCAATTAAAAAAATAAAATTAACCCAAAAATGTGGTATACATACATACAATGAAATACTACTCAGCCTTTAGAAAGAAGTAAATTCTATCATTTTTGCCACAACACGGAGGAATCTGAAGGACATTACGTTAAATAAGCCAGGCACAGAAACACAAATACCACAGGATCTCACTTGTATGTGGAATTTAAAAGAGATGGAGTCACAGAAGCAGAGAGTAGAATGGCGGTTAGCAGAGGCTGGAAGTTGGAGTGGGGCACAGAGATTGGGGAGATGTTGGTCAAAGGTTACAAAATTTCAGTTAGACAAGAGGAATAAATTCAAGAGCGTGGTGACTATAGTTAATAATGATGTATTGTATACTTGAAAATTGATAAGAGAATAGATTTTAAGTATTCTCATCACAAAAAAATGTCAAGCATGTGGTAACAGATATGTTAATTGGCATGATTTAGCCATTCTACAATGTACACATTTATCAAAACAACTTGTACACTATAAACATATACAATTTTTATTTCTCATTTAAAATAAATTTTTAAAACTCAGGTATCTCCTACTTCAGTGAAACTTCTAGGGGTCCAGTGATATGGGGCATGTCAAGCTAACCCGTTGACGGTGAAAGACAAGTTGTTGCATCTGGCCTTTCCTACAACCAAGAAAGAGGAATAATGCCTAGTGAACTTCTTCAGACATTGGAGACACATTTCTCATTTGGGTGTGTTACTCTGACCCATTTACTACGTGGGACCTGAAAAACTGCTAGTTTTGAGTAGGACCCAAAACAAGAGAAGGCTCTGCAAAAGGTCCCGGCTTCTGTGTGAGCTACTCTGCTACTTAAGCCATAAGATCCAGCAGATCTAATGGTGCTTGCAGGGTCAGTGACAGATAGAGATGCTATTTGGAGCCTTTGGCAGGCTCCTATAGATGAATTGCTGCACAGTCTTTTAGGATTTTGAAGCAGGGCCCTACCATAATCTGCTAATAACTATTCTCCTTTTGATAAACAGCTCTTAACCTACTAACAGGCCTTAGTGGAGACTGAACAGCTGAGCATGGGCTATCAAATTACCACACTACCTGAGCTGCCCATCATGGACTGGGTATTACCAGACCCACCACGCTGTGGCATTGGGCATGCACAGCAGCACTCCATTGTCAAATGGAAGCAATATGATTAGGCTGGGCATGCAATGAAGTCACAAGTCAGCTACATGAAGAAGTGGCCCAAATGCCCACAGTCCCACTCCTGCTACACTGCCTTATCTCTCCCTGCCTGCATCTTTGGCTGCATATGGAGTTCCCTATGATCAGCTGACAAATTAAAACAAAAAAAAAAAAAAAAAAACTTGAGCCTGGCGTGGAGATGGTTCTGCCCAATAGGCAGGCATCAACCATAAGCGAAGAGCTATAGTACTGCAACCCGTTTCTGGGGCATCACTTAAGGACAGTGGTGAAGGGATATCCTCCTGGTGGGCAGAACCTTGAGCAGTGCACCTGGTTGTGTATTCTTCTTGAAGACAAAATGGTCATATGTGCAATTATACATCAATTCATGAGCTAAGTCAGTAGTTTGGCTGGCTAGTCAGGGACTTGGAAGAAACATGATTGGAAATTGGTGATAAAGAAATCTGGAAAAGAGGTATGTGGATAGAACTCTCAGAATTCTCAGAATGAGCCAAAAAGCACAAAGATATTTGTGTTCCATGTGAATGCTCACCCAAAAGTGACTTCAGCAGAGGAGAATTTTAATAATCAGATGGATAGAATGACCCACTCTTGGATAAAAGTAAGCCTCCTTCCCCAGCCACCCAAGTCATTGCCCCATGGACTGATGAACACAGTAGCCCCGGTGGCAAGGATCATTAGGCCCTGACTGATAGCAATTACAGACGGCCACCCCAGTCATCGCCCCATGGGTTTGTGAACACAGTGGCCCTGGTGGCAAGGTTATTCATAGGCTAAACAACATGGACTTCCACTCACCAAAGCTGAGTGGCTACGGCCACTGCTGAGGGCTAATATGGCACAAGCAGAGACCAACGATGAGCCCCTAATATGGTACAATTCCCTGAAAAGTTCAACCAGCTACCTAGTCACAGGATGTTACATTGGACCACTTCTATTACGAAAGAGGCATTGTTTTTGTTCTCACTGGAATAGACACTTACTGTGAATATGGATTTACCTTCCCTGAATGCAATTCTTCTACCAAAGCTACCCTCTGTGGGCTTATAGAATGACTTATTTACTGTCGTGATATTCCATCCAGCATTGCTTCTGACCAAGGAATTTACTTCACAGCCAAAGAAGTGTGGCAATGGGCTCATGCTTCTGGGATTCACTGCTCCTACCATGTTCCCCACCGTTCTAAAGCATTTGACTGATAGAACCGCGGAAAGGCCTTGTGAAGACTTAGCTACATACAGCATCAACTAGGTGGCAAAACCTTGCCGGGCTACAACAAGGCCCTCCAGAAGGCAGTATATGCTCTGAATCAGTATCCAGTATACGACATTGTTTCTTCCATAGCCAGGATTCACTGGTCCAGGAATCAACAGGTAAAAACGAGAGTGGTCTCACTTATGATTACCTGTAGTGATCCACTAGCAAAATGTTTGCTTCCTGTTCCCAAGACTTAATGTTCTGCATGCAGGACTACAGGTCCAGAGGGAGGAATGTTTTCTTCAGGAGACACAACAGTGATTCCTTGACCTAGAAGTTACCTGGCCACTGGGTTCCTCATGTGTCTGAGTCAAAAGACCAGGAAAGGAACTATGATGTGGTCTGGAGTGATTTACCTTCACTACCAAGGAAATATTGGACTACTGCTCCACAGTGGAGGTAAAGAAGAGCATGTCTGGAGTAAAGGCAATCCCTTAGGGCATCTCTTGGTATAACCATGCCCTGTGATTAAGGTCAATAGAAACTAGAACAACCTAATCCACACAGGAATGCTAATGGCCCAGATCCTTCAGGAACAAAGGTTTAGGTCACCCCATCAAGTAAAGAACCATGACCACTGAGGTGCTTGCTAAAGGCAAAGAGAATACTGAATAGGTGGTAGAAAAATGTGATTATAAATACCAGCTGTGGCCACGTGGCCAGTCACAGAAATGAGGATGGTAATTGTCATGAGTATCTCCTCCTTATTTTGTTATGAATATGTTTGTGTGTGTGTGTGTGTGTAGATAGATGCATTAAGCAAATACCTTTGTTTTCTTTCTTCTCTTATTCCCTTATCATGTTACATAAAATGTATTGACTTTATATCAGTACCTAAGTACTGTTAACTTTACTTTATAGTATTTAAATGATGAGATGTCAGGAGAAGAGTAAACATTACTCAAGGATTTTTACTTCCTCTTCTGATTAGTGCATTTTTAGTTGCATGCAGGATAGTTGAATCCTGTTAGGCAGAATTATGACCTTATTATTTTCTTTATTTGGTAATTAAGCATAGTTTAAGGAGATGCATATGGGTGCCAAGCTGACAAGGGTGAACTCATGATGGTTAATTTTATGTGTCAACTTGACTAGGCTAAGCAATGCCCATATAGCTGGGAAAACATTATTTCTGGGTATGTGAGGATGAGTCCACAACAGATTAGCATTTGAATTGTAGACTGAGTAAAGAATAGCCATTCTCATCAATGTTGGTGGGCATTATCAAATCTATTGAGAGCCTGAATAGAATAAAATGGTGGAGGAAGAGTGAATTTGCTCTCTGTCTGCTTGAGCTGGGACATCCATCCTCTCCTTGCCCTCAGTCATTGGCAGTCCCAGTTTTTAGGCATTCAGACTTGGACTAGGGCTTACACTATCCACTCCCTGGTTCCCAGGCCTTCAGACTCAGACTGGGGCCTACACCATTGGCTTCTGCGGTTCTTGGACCATGGGTTTAGACTGGAACTACACCACCAGTTTTCTGGCCTCCCATTTGCAGATCACAGATTGTAGGACTTTTCAGCTTCCATAATCATGTAAGTTGGTCCTTCATGATAAATTTCCTTCCTATGTAACCTATTGGTTCTGTTTCTCTGAAGAACCCTGACGAATATAGACCTCAAGGGAATTATGCTGAGTGGCAGAAGTCCATTTCAAAAGGTCAATACTATATGATTCTGTTTATATAATATTTTCAAAATCACAAGATTATAGAGATGGAGAACAAATGAGAGTTAGGAAATGGGAGGAGAGAATGCTGGAGTGCAGGCATGGCTGTGAAGGGCATGGCTATGAAGGCATGGCTGTGAAGGGTTAGCATGAAGCAGTCTTGTGATGATGGCACAGTTCTGCATCTTGATTGTGAATGGTAGTTACATGAGCTACACATGTGATACAATTGCATACAATTACACACACACACAAACAGTGCATGTATAACTGGTGAAATCTAAGTCAGTTCTATAGATTGTACCAAGGTCAATTTCCTGGTTTCATAGTGTTCTATATTTATACAAGGTATCAGTACTGGAGAAGGCAAGGGTAAGAGGTCCATGGAACCTCCTTACATATTTTTTTTTGTAATTTCTTCTGAGTCTGTAACTATTTTAAAATAAAAAGTTTTAAAAATTCAGAAACTTCAGCACATTAACCATTATTAACAATTCTTTATGCTATACCTTGCAACAGAACACAACACACAACACACTGTGCATTATTGCACCTGAAGTGAACACCTAAGCTACCCCATCACCTTCCCTTCAAAATAGATTGCACTTAAACAATCTCCTACAGTGGCTTTCACAATTACTGACTAATTCACTGGCCCCTGAAGAAGCTAATTCAAACATTGCCAGAACAAAAGGGCCTTTGTGATTCTAACAATCCCATCGTTTTAGGACTTCTCCTCATGTTAAGTGAACTGTGAGTCACCTGCATTAATGATGAACTGATGAATAATGAATGTTCACAAACACAGATGAGTGAGCTGCTCAATGTATTAGTCGGGATAAACTAATTGTTCTAAGAAACAACCCCAAATTCCAAGTGGCCTAACACAATGAAAGTTTATTTCTCACTATGCGAAGTTCAAAGCACATATTTCTGATTGGGTGCGTCTCCTCCCACAGTGACTCAGGGATCAGGGCTCCTTTCATGTAATGTCTACTCCATCTTCAACACAAATTTGCTCTTGTATCACCCACCTACAAAGAGTGGGGAAGAAAGGGAATATATTGAACAGGACACGATGCTTTCTGGGTCAGCCCTAGAGTGTCTACGTCATTTCCTCTGGCATTCTTCACACAGCTCCACCTAGAAGCAGGTGGACTGGGAAAGGCAGTCTAGTTGAGTGGCCAGGAAGAGGAAATGGGTTTGGTGAGCATCAGCAAATCTCTACCACACTAACATTTCTAGGCACACTTTTCCTGAAAGTGGAAGTGTATTAGTCTGTTTTCACGCTGCTGATAAAGACATATCTAAGACTGAGTAATTTATAAGGAAAAGAGATTTAATGGACTCATAGTTCCATGTGGCTGGGGAGGCCTCACAATCATGGCAGATGGCAAAAGACACATCTTACATGGCAGCAGACAAGAGAGAATGAGAGCCTAGCGAAAGGGGTTTCCCCTTATAAAACCATCAGATCTCGTGAGACTTATTCACGACCAGGAGAACAGTATGGGGGAAACCGCCCCCATGATTCAGTTGTCTCCAACCGCGTCCCTGCCACAACACATGAGAATTATGGGAACTACAATTCAAGGTGAGATTTGGATGGGGACACAGCCTAATGATATCTGGAAGTTAGCTGCTAAACAATTGAAGAAGAGATTAGGTAAGCAACAAGGGATTAAAGTAACTGGAGGATGGGACACAGAAGGTTCTATGTGGGAGCTTTATTTTCATGGCCAATCAGAAAACCATAACTTGTTGACATCCAAAACGATCTTGAAATTTATAGAAGGCTGAAAATTGCTCTCACAGCTACTGTGATGTGATCCCATATGTTTTGCCAGTTGTTTTTCTTGTTACTTACTCTAATACTGTCTTGATAATTATTCACTGTGTGTAACCAATATTCACTGTTAATTACTCAGACCTCAATTCTCCCCTTCCATTTATTGAATGTGAAATAATTCACCAAATAGAGCCGAAAAGGAGGAAAATTCTCCCACTAACTCTCCTCCTCACTCCAATATGAAGCTAGAGCTGAGTGAGAGCATAGAATGTTCATGGCTTCCAGAATACATACTCTTCTAATCATCTTTCCCAGCAGTACAGAAAATGGCCAGAATTTGCAAACAAGAAATTCAGTTGAATTATGGGAAGAACAGACCCAGTAACATACCTTTTCCTTGGCCAAATCCCCAGCTGGGCCAAATTTGGCCTCTCAGTGGCACAGATGGGTTATAAAAAGACTTAGTCATGATGAGAATGATGGAGGAAACAGGAAGGAACCCTTCTAAATATTTGACAGTCCCTTTTCCAACCCAAGATGGGAACATGGTTTGTTCCATCTAATACTGCCCCCAAATGCCATCAACTTATCTAATGTCTTTCTGAAAAGGAAGAAAGTATCCTTGCTTATGGGTGAGAAACAAGGGTCTTACAAACAGTAGGATGTGCAGGCATTTTGCTTATTTTTTAATATGTGTGTTACATGGCCTTTCCTGTTCACTAACTCTTTAACTGCAGGTAAGAATGCTCTCAATAGGAGTAAGATGTCACTTCATGAAATTAGAGGAATTTGTAAAAAATTACACGATGGATGTGCCAAGTCTACACATACATAAGTGATCAGTCACAGCCATATCTTACTCCAAAAATGAAGAGAAGGGATGTAGTTTTTAGTAATTTAGCAGAAGCAAATGGAGATTGATACTCTGGTTGAAATTGTTTTGAAAAAACAACACTGTTACTCAAGGCAGCCACGAAAAATGAGATTATCAAGCCCAACATTTTAAGTCAAGGACACACAATCTTTTGTCCTCTTTTGGTACTCTGATGACAATCACCCAATTGACTTTGTCACTTCTAGCATCCTATTGTAAAGAGGCTGTCAGAATCACTGTTAACTTGTCATGTGACCCAGTGAACAAATGAGAGAATTTTGCCTTGGAAAATCATACAAAAATCTGTTAAAAAGATAGTCCCAGTTATGTGTAAACATCAAATCTAGGGGGTTCTTGTATAAAAACATAATTAGAACTCTAAATTTCTCAACTTGATTTTCCATAGTTGCAAGAATGGCATGCTTTTTGTTTTATTTTGATTTTGTTTGTGTGTGCATGTGTGTATTCTTGGCACACTGACCTCACCAATATAAAATATAAAAATATAAAAATTCACCAACATTATTTCATAAAATCACTACTCAGTATTAATTTCAATGAGGTTTTACAAGCCTATACAATGGGGTTATAGATCAGAGGTCTGCAAAGTTTCTCTGTAAAGGACCAAATAGCAAATACTTGGAGCTTTGTGAGTCAAATGATTTCTGTGGCTCTATGTAACTCTGCCACTGTAGCCTGAAATCAAGCATAGACAGTACATATACGAATGAACATGTCTATGTTCCAAGAAATTTTACTTACATGTGGCAAGTAGGATTTGACTCACAGACTATAGTTTGCTACCTCCTCTTATAGATTTATCTCCTATAAAAGTTACAGCTCTCTGCAGCTGTTCAGTTTTCCCCTCAGATAAAAATGTTTTTCCATTATCAAGACACTAATGTTAATGGCAATTACTTTATGACAATTTCCTTATATAAGACACAAAAGATGTGACCTCTAATTACCTCTCTAAAGGATCTGTCACATTTCATGCATTACCAGGAGGACTGATATTGTCATTGGCTCACTCAACCTCCATGCAAAACCCTCTAGCATGCCTTTCAGCACTGCAGATGATGGGGCATGAACTATATTTACTAGACTCTCTTGCAGCTACAGTTCCAGAGGTAAATATGCTATTTCCTGACTGTGATAAAGGTGGCAGTTAGCTTGGAAATCTAGGTATGTGTGGAACTGAGGGAGTTATTCTTGTAGGTTCAAGTAATAACCTGTTTATCAGCTCTCCCAATGATACTATAAGCTAGATATAGATTCATCAAATATCACTTTTTGCCTAAACTGGGGAGACTGAATTCTGTTCTCTGTTGTTAATAACCATGATTAATACTATGGATGGTTATGTTAGAAAGTTAATAGTAAGCATCTCCAAAATTATGTATATATTTGCATTTTATATGTTTGTATATTTATACATTTTATGTATCAATTTTAGTTTACTGTCATTAAAATATCCTGTTACATATGGTGAAATAGAAATATGTATTTAATATTTATATATAAATACTATTTCACCACATGTAACAGGATACTTTAATGATAAAAAATTTCCAAGATATAAAAAATGCACTTTGATAAAGTAGTCAAATTAAAATAAAAAAAGTTATACATTTCTAAGATACTTTTCAAATTGTATATAACTTGACATGTGCTTCCTGGAAAGAAATTTCTTTAAAGCAAGTTTACCTGCAGTAAATTTTCAAAAAATGAAGTTTATCACTATGACCTCTCCCCTTTTCTTATACTAAGACTCCATTACATATAGTAAGATGACTAAAGAGTCACATGGTGAGTTTAAAAAAAATATCTGAGCAACTAGATGTAGTGGGTTGTGTGGCTGAATTCTTGGTCTGATTGATCCAGGGATCCAGTACTGTTGTTAATAAAGAAGTCTCCTATTGGGAACATGTTAACGATTAAAGAAACAGACACAGTATCATGTAAAGTAATCATTTTTTTACTTTCAATGTTAATCAAAATGGTTCCAGAGACATATATAAGGCAATTATATTTGCCTAGTCTGACACAAGATCTACGAAAAAGAGAAAATATCTACCTGTTGATCCATAACTTAAATTTATCCTCTTATAAATATAGTTATATGATTTTAATGCTATATCTATATCCACCCATGATGACTTTGTGTAGAATACACTAGAACATGCCAGAACCTTCTGTTTGCCTCTATCAATTCCCCACTTTGCTCACGGACATGTTCCAGGCAAGGGAACATGATTCTATGACATCAGTAGTCTGTTTTTATTCCTTTAATTAACCCAAAGCTTCACAACCCAAATATCTATTCCCAATGTATCAGCAAGTTTCCTATTTTCAGAAATTTCTTACCAAAATGTCAGGAAAATTATTTCAGTGGACTTTAAAATGTTTATGTTTTAATTTCCTGGTTTACGAAATATTAAACATCTTGAGTATTACGTCTGAGGAAACATGGGAAACAATCAGATGAGGATCCTCTCCGAACCCAAGACAGATATTATAACCAGCAATCATCCAGCACTTAAGAGAAGCCATTTGTTGTCTCATTTAATTCTGACACCAACTTAAATTACAGATATTATTATAATTCCCATTTGACAAATAAAGAAATTGAGGCTCAGAGATGTTAAGTAACATGCTAAAGCCATACAAGTGGAAAATGACAGAGCCAGCACTCAACTCCAGGTCTGTCCGCTCCAGTTACTGCCCTTGATTACCATGTCAGGGTCACCTAAATGCTAGGCAGTGACAATGTTTTTGACAGTCAGCAGTGCCAGCAAAAAAAGTATTCAATTTCTTGAAATTGGGAGATTGCATGCTTCTTACTTATTTTGATTTTAAATCACCCTTCTTTTTATTAATAGTGGTTTGCTACATAATTAGTAGTAGCTATTCTCTGACATTACAGTCCATTGTGGGACAGGCAGGTAGTCCTCCTAGGGAGATCACCTCCAAGTAGTGACTCAGGAATCCAGGCAACATCTATTGTGAGGATCCACCACCTTGGAGTTCTTCACTTCAACCAGGGACACAGGGAAAGGGAGAAAGAGTGAAGAAAAAACTCTGGTTCTAATTGCCTTGGCCTGAAATTGAGCCAAGTTATATCTGTTTATATTCCATTGGCCATAACTCAATTGCATGGCCCTATCTAAATAGAAGAAAGACTGGCAAATATAGTCTTTCCATGTACTCTAAAAGGAGAGGAGAACCTAACACTGGTGAACACTAGCAATGACTACAAGAGTTCTGTATCAATAATCAATGTCCTTACATAGCAAAATCAGCTGCTGATGACTCTATTTTGAAATATTATTATTATTATTTTACCTTACTGGTACATAAATCCAAAACTCTCTACTGAATCCTAATCAATATGGTACATGGAGGAAAAACATGTTCAGGCTAATTAATTTTAAAATAACTAGACTGTGGCAAATTAGCGGGACAAAGAATTGGACTGAAACTGAGCAAAAATGAGTTTTTATATCAATATTGTTAAAAAGACAGACTGTTACTAATTTCTACTAATACTTCTTTCTCCTCATGCATTCTGTACAACATAGTCCCCAGTGTATCTCAGATCCTATGTAAAGAATAATATGCAGTATTTAAAAGAGTGATTTGATTAATAGGTTATCATGATTAATAAGTAAATATATAAATCTCCTCTGTTTATAATAAAACATATCCAGTAGAACCTTCAATCCAAAACTCAAAAACTTACATTTTTTAGAACCTATATATTCAATTTATAGAATTAAAAGAATTAGTATAATTATTTTCTTAAAAGAGGTAATTCAATGTCCTCTTAAGAATATATTATACACATTGGGTAGTAGCCACACTGATTCAAGGTGGTTCACAAGACAAGGAGTAGGAAGGAAACAACAAAATATTCACAATCTTAAAGGAAAACATTGGCACACACCTGTAGTCCCAGCTACTCTGGAGGCTGAGGTGGGAGGATTGCACTGAAGCCCTGGAGGTTGAGGTTGTAGTGAGCCATGATTGCACCACTGCACTCCCACCTGGGTGACAGAGCAAGATCCTGTTAAAAAAGAAAAAAAGGAAAGGAAAGGGAAGGGAAGGAAAGGGAGAGAGAAAGAAAGAAAGAGAAAAAAAGAAGAAAGAAAGGAAAAAGAAAGAAGAAAGAAAGAAAGAGAGAGAAAGAAAGAAGAGAGAGGAAGGAAAGAAGAAAGAAAGGAAGGAAGGAAGGAAGGAAGGAAGGAAGGAAGGAAAGAAAGAAAGAGAGAAAAGAAAGAAAGAAGAGAGAGGAAGGAAAGAAAGAAAGGAAAGAAAGAAAGGAAGGAAGGAAGGAAGGAAAGAAGAAAGAGAGAGAAAAAGAAAGAAAGAAAAGAAAGAAAGAGAAAGAAAGGAAGGAAGCAAGGAAGAAAGAAAGGAAAGAAAGAGGAGAAGAAGAAGGAGGAGGAGGAGGGGAAAGGGAGGGAGGGAGGAAGGGAGGAAGGGAAAAAGGGAGGAAATCCAAATATCTAAAATTACAATGGTGTTTCCAAAGCATTGTCCAAAGTTTCAGCTTTTGGATTGACTGCCAATTTCTCAATTTTAACAGTGAGTTCTGGAGGAAATTTAAAAATATTTTATGTGACTGATGAATAAAAAGTGGGAAAGACATCATGGCTTCTTGCTGCATGGATATAAACACGAATGTTTGATGTTTCTCATCTCTGATGCTGTGGAATTGCCCTCTGGTCACCCTCTACTTAAGTTCAGAACAAAAGTAGGCCAAGAGGTAAATCACTGAATATTTTAAATAATCTTCCAGACAGAGTATTTGTTCAACTGGAAAACTCTGAGGGCTGAGAACTTTGACAGTAATCTGCAAATCCACTAAACTCATCTGGTTTTGATTCTCTCATTCATTTGAGTTATCACAAGAGTCTGAGATGATGTCATATGTGCCCAAAGTAATTTTTCAAACAATTATCTTTAAAGCTTGATTTGTTAACATTCAGCAACCTTTACACATTGGCGAAGTAAAATCACTACTGAAAGGTTCAGATAAACTTCCAACTCAAAGAATTTTAAACAGATCTACTTGGGGGCAAAAATCCTCTAATTTCTAGCTTACATCTACAGACTTTTTAAAAAGCTCCACAAATAAAGTACCCCATCTGAAACTTTTTAATTGCTGAGCTCCTTATTAATCCTACTTGATGTCCCATAAATTATATAGAATGGGACCATTTTGATAAGGCGCTAATAAGATCTTCTAAGCTCCACAGTTCAATATGCCAATGAACTATGTGGAGCATGGGTCTCTCATCAGCACCTCAAATTCAACACAACCAAAACTGCATTTGTTGTTTCCATAAAACTTTCTGCTCAGTTGTAACTCCATTCACTCAAGCCACTCAAGGTCAGAATCTTTAAGTCATCCTGGACATTTTTTCTCTTCTCTCACCACACCTGAAAAGTTGCCAATTCCATTAGTTATTTCTTTGAAATAGCTCTTGAATTTGCCTCTGTATTTCCAGGCTACTGTCATTACTTCAGTTCAGGCATTTATTACTTCAAGTCTAGACCACCAAAAGAACTTTCTTACTGGTTTGTCAATCGCTTTTTTCCCATCTATCTATGGACAGATTCTGTTCTTATCTGCCGCTCACCTATTTTAAAAATCTTTTCTTGGGTTCATATTCCTATTCCCAAACTTAATCTCACCTAAAGACTCTCAAGAGTCTCTGGGGCTAACATCTTTATAGCACTATTTCCACCCTACCTCTGTGCACAGCCTGACATAAAATCCAGACAAAGTACTCTGCTGGTTTCCCAAATACAGCTTGCAAGGTGTCCCTCCCCAGCTTTGCTCCTGCCTCTCCTGCTCACCTGGTGTGTCCTTCTCCCTATCTCCTCTCCTGCATCTGCTACCACTTTATCAAACCTGGATCCTTAGAAGTTCAGCTAACCCTGTGACATTTTAATGGAAGTTATTTCTTCCTTCTCTCACCTACTATCATTTCTTGTTTGTTGCACTCCATATACATTGATCTTATTTTGCCTCATATTCTTTCAAATATCTTTATTCCTCACTAGGTCTTAAATTCCCAATTCCTATTCATCCTTTTACCTTCCACAGCCCTTCTCGCTGTATTTAAGAACTCCCTTCTGCCGGGCGCAGTGGCTCACGCCTGTAATCCCAGCACTTTGGGAGGCCAAGACGGGCGGATCACGAGGTCAGGAGATCGAGACCATCCTGGCTAACATGGTGAAACCCCATCTCTAGTAAAAATACAAAAAATTAGCTGGGTGTGGTGGCGGGCACCTGTAGTCCCAGCTACTCGGGAGGCTGAGGCAGGAGAATGGCGTGAACCCGGGAGGCGGAGCTTGCAGTGAGCCGAGATCGCACCACTGCACTCCAGCCTGGGCGACAGAGCGAGACTCCGTCTCAAAAAAACAAAAAACAAAAAAAAAAAAACTCCCTTCTTTGCTGAGCAAATGCCTACATATCTTTCAAGACCTCTCTCTTCTATCATGTCCTTAGAGAAGGCTTTTGTGACTTTCCAAAGAGTTACTTTATACAGAGTTTTCATGCCTCATTTCTGGCTCTGATTCCCGACATCATAATTTTTTGCTTACATATTATTTACCCTTCTGGAAAAGAAAATGATCATGTCTTATTCAATCTTTTTGATCTGTGTGTTATCTCAAGCCCACTACAGGACCTGTGTGATATATAGTATCCAGGAACTATATAGTAAGCTTGCCTATATTAAGATAAATTTTTACAAGGTGGCCCCATTAACCTGGTTTCACCCTCAATGGTCTAATAGATAGGATCCACCTGGAATTATTAATCATAGTAAAAAATTGGCAACAACTTGAATATTCCAAGTTGAGGATGGTTAAGCCGGCTATAACATCTCCACATGATACACTGTTATGCAGCCATTAAAATTATTATTAAACACTAAACTACACAGAAATTTAGATGCTGTATTGTTCAGCCAACAAATCTTCACTATTAGCATAAAAATTAAAATGTGAAATACAGATATATATATATGATGACCATACTTACATAAAATAAATGAACAGACATAAGAACTATCGCTAAGAGAAAAACTAAAATACCCCCCAACTCTTAATAATGGTGTATAGGTAGTAGAGAAGTCTTTTCCTCTTCTTCTACTCTTCTTTTTTTCCATGTCTTCTACAATTAATATGTATTTGTTATAACCTAAACAACACAATATATTTTTAAAGCCTATATCAACTATCATTCCCAGATCAGTTTTTAGGGTAAATTTTTGTATTTCAGATTTTGATTTTGATTAAATTTTTATATTTCAGCTTTTTGTATGAATGTTTTTCCTGTATTCCCTTTACCTCTACCCTCCCGTTAATAGCAAAGTTGTCTGTACTTTAGGTCTGCAAGCTCAGTCAGCATTACTCAAAATGAATTAACAGCTGCTCTGTCAGAGAAAAGGATATTTGTCAGAGGGCAAGCAATGAGGCCAGCAAACTCTGCTGTGAGCTGCCTTCCACCTCTGTAGGACTAGCCCAAGATTCACCAACAAGGTAGAAAATACCACTCTTCCCTTAGAGTAACATTCCTTTTAGCATCTTTTGGACTAAAAGGAAAAACATCTCAGTTTCTTTCCCTCTCTCCCTGTTATTCTGCCCCACTTTCTTCTTTCTTCTACTCTCTTTTCCAAAAATAAACTGCAAAGCACTTAGAGTTTTTTAGAGTTAGACATAAGGTATAAATGGCTACTCTTTGGTTTTCCAGATTAATGTGAAAGTTTTTACTGTTTGCCTTCCAAATTTTTCCTGTGGGTACATTTTCCCATTTGAGATGCCTGTGAGAGCACATCAAACCATTCCAACAAGACCATTTCTTCACTGGGATTCACAGCAGAATAATTTAATTTTGCGAATACAGAATTATTTTTCTTAGGACAATGAATATCTGCTTTTTCTTTTCCCCTGGTTTTCTTCTCCTTCTCCTTCTCCTTCTTGCCATATATGTTAGTGGCTTGGGGTTGTATCATATGCTGCTATTCAAGCACAAGGGTGATGATACAGACTTTCACTGAAATGATTTTTAATGCAATCAATCTCAGACTTGTGATTATGACATACCTGCTTCCTTGCCTCTCCTTTCCTATTAAAAATTAGTTCTCAAACATGCGTCTGCAATGCCCTGATGATTTGACTAATGAACCAACAGATACATGTAAAGTCAATTAAATCCACGACAGTTTATTTTTTGAATGATGGGCTAGGCAGTTAGATGATAAACTGAACTGTGAAAAGGGAAAATATGTTATTGTGTGGAACGTTATCAGACACTGCAAATCCACTTGTCTCTGAGCCAAGAAAGCATTGCAGCAAAGATACTCTCTTTAAATCTTTTAGAAAAGGTAGAGTAAGAGAACGTTTTCTACTCCAGTAAAGGATGACTTCGGGAAAGGACTGGTTAGCATGATATCAAGATTCAGGAAAATTCCAATCACTGATGGAGAATGAGCACCACATTTTCCCAACGTTTGTTGAAATTATTAAATAAGAAAGTTGCAATTCAAAGTATGTGTTTACTAGAAAATGGGGAGCAAGGGATCAAAGAGGATGAGGAGATGTTATCATGGAAACAGCCCTTTCCTAACATTTGCCTTTCAAGGACTTTTGAGGCTTTCATGTACATTGAATTTTTAATAATTTTCTAGATAAGTGACCCTCTTTATGAACACTGTTCATAATTGAAGAAAGAGTGCTGTGTAGAATTTGGATTTCAATAACTGTAATTATAACTCTCAGTAATTTTCTTTGAAACAGAATTTTTGCTTCAATACTACTTAGGGATTGAGGAAAAAGGCAAATCTTTGAAGAAGACAGTTTATCAGCCATACCTTCATTTCAGAGAACAATAGCAAAGGGAGATGAGGAGGGCTGTGGAAACAATGTGGAACTGTGAAGATTTTTTGTGGCAATTCCAAGAGATTCTCAGGCCCCATGAATGAGCAGGCAGAAAGAAATGTTTCTTACCTGATTTTACAGCGAGAGTCATCCTTTTATGTTCCAAGGGGAATGGTTAGGTATGTTCTCACAGGCATCTCAGATAGGAAGATGTACCCACAGGAAAAATTTGGAACACAGTGAAAACTTTCGCATTAGTCAAGAAAACTCAAGAATGGCCATTTGGAGGCAAACTCCATTTGGAGGCAGCTAATTAAAGTTTCTCTGTGTCCAACAGGAGGAGTCCACCATAGGGAGGTTAGAGCATTGGTCTCCAGGACCAGCCTATGTAGGGTCTGCTCCATCCCCATCTGCAGCTGAGGCCTACCAGCTCATTGCCTCGGTATCCTTCGGGCCCCCTGTCTTCATGGCCATTCTCACCTAATGTACGGATGCTTCGTTTTCTTCTGCACATGCTGTCACCTCCAACTTGAGGTGAACATGCTCAGTTTACAGAAGAGGCAGTTGATTGTGTTATTTACAAATATGCACTCTGAAGTCACACTCCCTGGGTTCAAATCCTGACTCTACCTGTTACTAAATGACTTGGAGAAGTCACTTAACCACTTTGTGCTTTAGTTTCCTCATCTGTAAAACAGGAATAATAGCAACTTCTTCAAAGGGCTGTTGTGAGGAAGAAATGTGAATAAATATAAAGTCATCTGTATATTTAATTGTTTGCCATTGATACTTTTCCAGCATCTTCTCAGAAATTATTTGGAGTTCACAAAAGTGTTCTGACATGTATTTATGTATTCTGACTAACATAAATAACTTTATCCTTTATAACTTTCACATACAATAAAGCCACTTCTTAAACACTGTTTTCATAATACAGCTGAAGTAGAATTGACATGATCAGAAAGTGTTGTGGATAGAAAAAAAGAATCGCGTAGGGAAAAGTAGAGATTTCACCCCAAACCATCTTTACCATAAATAAAGCCTAAACTTGTACACAGAGAAATGAAAAAGGCACTGCAGCAGAAGTGGAAAAGCGCAGCTGAGGTGCCCATTCAGGAAAAGGCTTGCCCTGCCGCTTGGTGGGGACTGGTAAGCTGACAGCCTTCAAGTGTCACCTCTGTCAGTGTTTGCTTCAGCATTCAGTCTAGGCCATGCTCTTCCCGGGTGATCCTCAGACGACTGTACAAGAAAGTGATACAGGGCTCAGTACAAGGGCCCAGCCTGGGTCCACTGGGCCTCTGGGCTCCAGTGCTTCCCCGGGGGTTGGGAGAGTCAGGTCTGCAGCAGGTGCGATGGCTTCCTCCATGGAGCACGCTTCCGCCCTTCACAGGTGTGACAGCCCATAAACCTTCTGCACTCCTGACTCTGTCCCAGTGCCTGCTTCACTGAAAACCCAAACTAGACTGTCCAACCTCTTCATTCGACTGCATTATAAGACACCTCAACTAGCCTAGCCCATGTGGAAAAATCCCCTAGAAGGAAATTTCCAGCATTTCATTTTTTAACACCTAAAATTTGCTCTGATTAAGAAAAGAATTGTGTTTGTTACAGAAAATTCAAACGTACGAGAAATTAATAAGGTAGAAAGCGAATATCGCCTGTGGTCCCAAATCTCTTAACCATTAGGTGCATAGCCCTCCACGTTTTCTGCATATCCATAGGCTTACATGTCTGGTTGTCATTACTTTGCAAAACAGCATCTACAAACAGTTCTGATTTACAACGGTTCAACTTCTGAATTTTTACTTCAACGGTGTGAAAGTGATATGCATTCAGTATGCTCTTTATCTCCTTGACTTCCATCCAGATGCACTTTTAACTTACAATATTTTCAAATTACGATGGGTTTATTGGGACATAACATGAAGGTAAGTCAAGGAGCGTCTGCATAGCCTTTCACAATTTGCACTGGTTGGAGGCTAGGGGAGGGATAGCATTAGAAGAAATACCTAATGTAGATGACGGGTTGATGGGGGCAGCAAACCACCCTGGCACGTGTATATCTATGTAACGAACCAGCACGTTCTGCACAGCTATCCCAGAACTTAAAGTATAATAAAAAAATACACACTAGATATTTTTATCTATGTCCACACAGGTAGATATACTTCATTTAATTACCATTTCCATAGAGTTTCATTCTATAAAAATTCTATAAATCTTTTCACACAAATGGGCTTTCATACTCCCAGTTTTCCATGATCACAACAGAATTTTTACACTGTTTAGCTTTACATAACTAAAGGTTTGTGAAGGTGCATTATTTGAGTTTCACTTTAAATTATTTGCATTATCTATTGGGTATTTTGGGGAAAGGGTTATAAAATGGGATTCCAGGGACTGAACCTAGAATTTTATACCTTAGGTATTAAGGGTTTGAGTCATTTTCTGCTAAGTAGGGCTTTGCCCAAAGTGGCAAGGAGTTCATAAGCTCTATTAATCCTCTTTCCCTTATTTACCTTGTGATCCTATGTGCAAGTCAACTGAAGACTGGGCAGGACAAGGTTCAGTGCAAGGGGTGGGCGGTGATGGCTGCTAACTTGTAGGACCGACCGACCCAGTCACTGATCACATCAATGGTTCCTCCCTTATAGATCTTGTGGTCTCTGTTTTTACAAAGGTCTCCTATAAACACAGAGAGAGTATGCAGTAATATTCTAGATTCTATGGAGGATATAAGATGTTCAAATATAGCCTAACCTCTTTTTCTATTATAGAAAAGTAAGCTTTTGTTGTCTTTAAGAACTTCTGTTGTACAGGAACCTCCTTTTATCAAACTTTTTAAAAAGAAAACAATGACAAAAAGGTAAGGACATAAAAGCTATAAGCTTCAGCCAATGTTTGCATTACTGCCAACTGAATTTGTTTGGCCAGTGGATCAAATGCTTTTGCCAAGGTGAATTCACCCTGTCAGACATACCCTGGTCTTAGAGACAGCTTAAGAGCTGCTGTACAATTCCTGTCAAGGCTACTATAACAAAAATGTTCTTGGCTTGCCAATGTTGTCTGCATTTGTTTGGTTAAAGGGCCCACAGAGCCCCTAGGAGGCAGCAGGAGAGGTCTCTCAGGCAAGGCTGAAGGGCTAAGAAAGCAAAACAGTACACAAATGCCAATAAATGGTGACCAGGAATTGGATAAACTATACCCATCAGTGACTTACAGAGTAGCCTCATTTTCTTTAAACAACTCTTTGGAAATAGTGGGAAGCATCAAAAGTATGTTTTCTAAAAAAATAAACCAGTATTTTTTCTTTTAGTTTTTTTTCTTTCCTAATTGACCCAGAAAAGCCAGTTATTTACTTCCTAAATTTTTCAATTTATGTATTTATGAAGTCAAACAGTTGAGATATAGACAAGGTGAAAAGCTACACCTAACAAGGTGGTTCTCAGACTTTACCATATCAAGACCCACCCAAGAAGCTCACCAACATGGCAGACTCTTTGGTCCCCATGCCAGAATTCTGATTCAGTGCATCTAGGACAAAGCTCAGGAATCTGCATTTTAATAACTCCAAGTGATTCTTATAGGAGGGATAAAGAGAATACGCCTTGAAAAAGCTTGCAGGCTTGAAGCCTGCAAAACTCCTTTTTTTATTCCTAGTTTGTTAGGGAGTTTCAACACAGCTTTGGGCCAAGTCACATCCACTGTGTCCCAATTTCTGTCTATAAAATGGGGCTGATCATATATGCCACCTATCTCATTAGCATCACATGTAGACCATGAGATAATTCCTGCCAAGTAGTTTAACTTCCTCAGTAGAGAAGTGCTATATTTCAAGTATTACCCAGTATTTGTTTCAAGTATTGCAGTGACACTGGTTTCCAGAGGTCCATAAAAAGTGGTACCATTGTCAGAAAAGGTGTTTTTTCAGTGGCTATAAGTGCATGCATACTAAACAACTTGCATACTAAAGGAGAAGGGTTTGTGCCTCAACTTTGACTTAAATCTCACTGACAGCATGACCAATGTCATTTTTCAACTACAGGCCACATTTTAACATTCTATGGTCTATCAGTCAGGGTTTTAACAGAGAAACAGAACCAGTAGGAGATATGTTTATACCTATATATATAAACACATACATATATGTATACACATACGTGTGTGTGTGTATACAGTCATGTGTCGCTTAACAACAGGGATACATTCTGAGAAATGCATCCTTAGGCAGTTTTGTCTCTATGCAAACATCACTGAGTATACTTACACAAATAGATGGTATAGCCTACTACACACCTAGGCTATAAGGTATACCCTGTTTCTCCCAGCATGTTACTCTACTGTATACAGTAGGCAATTATAACACAATGGTATCTGTGTATCCAAACATATCTAAACATAGAAAGGTATGGTAAAAATACAGTATTCTAATCTTATGGAACCACTGTCATAGATGTCAACTGAAACCTCAGTATGTGCCACATTACTGTATATTTGGAGGAAGGAGGGTGAGTTTGTGCAATTCATACATCTGCAGGGCAGTTTGGCAGGCTGGAAACTCTTGGACAGGAACTGACTCTGTGGTCTAAAGGTGGAATTTCTTCTCCCTCAGGGAAACCATGTTTTTTTTTTTTCCAAAGCTATTCAACTTATGGATAAGGCCCATCCATACTCAAGCACAATCTCTTACTTAAGTTCACTGATTGTAGATGCTAACCACTACATAATGCCTTCACAGGGAGACCTAGATTCCTGTTTGATTGAACAACTTTGTGCTATAGTCTATCTAAATTGACACATAAAACTAACCATCTCTTGTGATGAAATTAAAAGCAACAAAAAAATTAAAAATAAACAAAAATGAACAATCACCCATGGCTTCCTAATGTTTTTTGATGCTTGCCAAGTTAAGCTATTTATGAGTTGGAAACAAAGATCTATCCGGAGAACTTACTAATTGCATAGGTGAAGCAAAAACTGATATTAATTTCATTATTTATCACTGTGTAGTTTGATAGGGCAAATAGGCTAATAATTAGATTTTTCATGGGCCTGAAACATTCTTATGCCTATATTGTAGGCACAAGGATATCTAGAAACATGTCCTTTCTTTGTAAGATTTAGATATTGTGTAAGAAAATGCATGAAAGTTCTGAGCCTGGAGGAAACACCTGTTGTTTTATGTGCTCTTAATATCCCTTCTTCTGGTAACACTGCCTAAATTTACCCTATATTTGGTTAATCTCTCCTTCCAGCAGGGAGGCCTGGCCAATCAGAACAAGTGTATCCTGCTCCCCACAGGGATTGGGTCAGGATGGACAGATGACTCAGTCTGGGAATTCTTGCAGGAACCAGCAGAAAAGGGAGGCTCTCTTTTAGCTGTGGTTGCAAAGGTGGTAGAAAAAACTCCTGGCATCGTTAGTGACTATCTTGCTGCAACAAGAAGAGGACCTGCCTAAGAAAGAAGAGCTGAGATTGAGAGACAGATTCTGAAGACATGGTTTTAGTGACTGAAAACAGCCATTGTGAAGCCACGTGGATTTTTGGCTCTTTAACCATATTCCCTCTCTATGCTTAAACCAACTTGAGTTGTGTGTCTGTAACTTGGCACTCAAAATTTCTGACTACAGTAGGTACCAGTTCTCCACGTTTGCATATAGGAGAGTATTCACAATGAGTTTGTTCTGCAGGTAATTAAAAAGAGAAACATTTCTTCTGCCCCCCATCCTCGGGCTCATTGTTCCTGCTAGTATCATGATGTTCCCAGGAGTGCCATTCCCAAGGTGGGGCAGCCAAGGTCATCCCGGTTTTTACTGCTGAGAAAACTGGAGGCCTGTCTCAGAGGTCCCAATCCCTCCACCAGCTGGCGTCTCTCACAGGCAGTCACTTCCACAAGAGACTAAAGGAAAGAAGGCGGGTCCATATAGAAGCGACAACAATTGCTACAACTTAGATCAATCTCTGTGAACATCTAGACCTGTACCAGCTACCCCTAAGGTGACGTTAGAAGACAGGGAGAGGGGAAGATGGGAAGAATGGGAAGAAGAGGGAGAAAGGGAAATGAGGATGAAAATAAACTTTTAGTAAGTTCCTATTACGTGCCAGGCACTGTGACAAATACTTATCACACAGGTTATCTCATTGGATCCTCACCACATTCTACAAAGTTCTGTTAAGTATTTCTATGAGGCACTTGGTATCATCTTCATTTTGACCCATAAGAAAATAGTCCTATAGAGATCTAGTAACTTACCCAAAGTCACATACTTAGAGTGTCACTGGCAGAGCTGGAATTTAGAACGGATTGTCTGATTCTAACACCTCTGTGTGCGTGTCCCTGTCTTTGAAAATATCCTTATGAGAAACCCCAAAATACAGAAGAGACAAAAGAGGCATGGCCACCTGCCTATCCATTCCTTCCCAACTCCTTGGAAGACCCTACCACTTACCTTGGGAAATGTGGAACTCCAAGAGCACACTTAGAAAAACACAGACAGGAACGGTGGAAAAGCATCTTCACGACTGGGATTCAGCTCAGACATCAGGTTTTATTCTGTGATGGAAGGGAGTAAGAAAAATGAGACAAATAATTTCTTTTAAAAAAGGAGCTCCCATCCCTTGTAGTTCCAGTACCTACATAGAACCAGATATATTGCAGGTTCTGAAAGAGATATTTGTTGAGTGAATAAATAAATGAATAGCAACGAGTAATTAACTTGACTAGTTATAATAAAGGGGGAAAGTTTGGCTTCCTGATTCTATTTCTCCTTGCAATAATAATAATTTTCCTCCAAATTCTACATTGGATTATGTTCTCTAAAGCTGGGGCTTTAGTGAGAGTTTGTTGGAAGACTGCCTGATAAGACATGGTAGACACACTATCTACCACTTGATCTCTGGTCTTCATATTAGAAGCAAGGATGTGGAAGGCTTTTAAGATCACTAGGGGAATACAATGTGGGAGTGGAAGGAAATGTTGCATAAAAAGCAAGGTAAGGATGTAATGTACTTTCTTGCAATTCTAATGATGACATCTATCAACCTGTTAAGAGTTCCTGGATGCCATTCCAGCTTGCACAATTCAAAGAAAAATGTTTCAGAGTGGCATTCCATGAGTTTGAATGCCACAACAGGTCTGAAACCAGCATTTACCGAGTTCCTCACATGGGCCAGCCACTGAAGTGGACAGTTTTTGTTTCTGGTATCCATTTACATCTGCCTCCATCAAGGTAGGCATCCAGATTTTGCATCAAGGGAAACACTCTTCCCACTCTTAACTTTCTCCTCTTCAGGCAATATTGCCTCCACTCCTGACTCCAGGACACTACTTATGCCTGCCATACTGAAAGTGTATGACAAGCATTTTACATCTTCTCTCTTGCTTAACGTCCCTAACAACCCTGTAGGAAAATAATTACTATTGCAATTTTACAAATAAGAAAACCAAGGCTTGGAAATGTTACATTACTTGTCCAAAGAAACACAGATGGTGTCAACTCTAATTTTAAAGAATGAGGATAATTCTTAATAACCTTGACTATTCAAAATGTATGCACAAGTTGCTGTCAATAACTATTAAAAAGAAAGAGCTGTCTGGCATCTGAGGATGGATAACTTGACACTTTTACGTTTCCTCAATATAGTGTGTGGATGTATGTGTGTGTGTGTGTGCGCGCGCACGTTAGTTCATTTTCATGCTGCTGATTGATAAAAACATACCCAAGACTGGGTAATGTATAAAGAAAAGAGGTTTAATGGACTTACAGTTCCATGTGGCTAGGGAGGCTTCACAATCATGGCAGAAGGTGAAAGGCACGCCTTACATTGGCAGCAGGCAAGAGACACAATGAGAAACAAGCAGAAGGGGTTTCCCCTTATAAAACCATCAGATTTTGTGAGACTTATTCACTACCATGAGAATAGTATGGGGGAAACTGCCCCCATGACTCAATTATCTCCCACCAAGTCCCTCCCACAACACATGGGAATTATGGGAGCTACAATTCAAGATGAGATTTGGGTGGGGACACAGCCAAACTATATCTGTGTGTGTGTGTGTGTGTGTGTGTGTTCAATCAATGTCAACAGATGGTCTGGTGTACTGGTTAAGAGCTTGGACTCTGGAACCCACTCTCTGGTTCAAATTCCATCTCTATCTTATACTAACTATATGTAACCTAACCTTGTAACTGTGGACAAGTTAATAACCATGTCTTTGTTTCCTCATCTGAAAATCGGAATGAGGACAGTGATGGCATTTGCCTCGTGGGACTATTCGATCAGCTGTGCTAACATGTAAAGTGCTTAGAAAGTATCCAGCATCTGGTCAGTGCTACCATTGCTATTCATGTATGTAATGTTCCCCATATATCCAAAAGCTAAAGATATGTATTACTTTTATGCCGTTTGTTCGTACTTCCCCAAAAGGCATAATGAAGCAGATAATTGCCAATCATTTCTCCCCAAGCACAATCCTTCAATAAAGTCCTTGTTCTTGCTCAAGCTGGGAAACCATTTCAAGACTCACAGTGTATTGCCATTATTCAAACGTTAGAAATATTTTTCCAAGTGCAGTAGTATCAGCTTCTAAGCAGGAGTTGTTTGGGAACCAAGTCACAAGATACCATCACATCCATGTGGAGGAAGTGGCATCATCCTGGCCCAGCGGAATCATGATAAGATTCTTCACTATCAGCAAGAATAATTGCAAAGCCTTCAGTGTGACTGCCATCTCACTGTATTGTGCGATTTTTAAAATTCCACTCACTCTTAAATGTTCCCTTAGTTTCTATCCAGAGTTCACATAGCAGAACTGGCTTGTCAACAGGAGAGGCCTGTTTGTTTTCCAAAAGCAAAGTGCACTTCTGTCCCAGAGCATCCATCTTGCCCCCACTATCCTCATCATCTTCATCCACATAGCCTCTCTCTCTGGAGAAAAAGAAATGGAGCCTGACTTTTCAGCATCACGGACACCCTTTTAGCATCCTGTGCTAATGCAAGGAATGGGCCTCACCGAATTCCCACTTTACCCAACATGAGATGGAGCAATCAGCAACCCAGCATTCTCTGATCAACACAGCAAAGGCACCTGGCAAAAGGAAGTTGGTGAGAAGTGAAAGCAACACAGAAAAAGTTAGAGGAAGTTCCCCTCTTCCTCTATCACAGCTTGGGAACACTGTTCAAGCAGTGTGAACATCCTCACCATTGTTCAAACAGGATTTCTCTGGTCTGTTTTGTGCTACACACAAAACAATTCAATTGTTAAGTAGGCTTTGATTCTTTCCAACTTATGCCGTGTAGTGTCCACTGGGAGTCACTTAGTATAGGATGGATCAGCTACAATTAGGCTTAGCTGCAAATGGTATAAAATCTAAATTAGCAGGTGTTTAAATTAGCTAAAAGGGCCAGCGCGATGGTTCATGCCTATAATCCCAGCACTTTGAGAGGCTGAGGCAGTTGGATCACTCGAGGTCAAGTTTGAGACCAGCCTGGCCAATGGGGCAAAAACCTGTCTCTACTAAAAATACAAACATTAGCGGGACATGGTGGCATGCGCCTGTAATCCCAGCTACCTGGGAAGCTGAGGCAGGAGAATCACTTGAACCTGGAAGGCAGAGGTTGTAGTGAGCTGAGGTCACACCACTGCACTCCAGCCTGGGCCAGATAGAGCAAGTCTCCGTGAGACTCTGTCTCAAAAATAATTAAATAAACTAAAAGTACTTTTTTTCTTGTCTAACAAAAGCAGTCCAGGACCTGTATTGCTTTCCACAGGAGAAGGATTTTGGCTCTTTCTGTCATTTTGCTTCATCGTGATTCACCTCATGGTCCAAGATGGCTGCTGGATCTCCAACCATCCTTTAAAGCTCGGCCAACTGGAAGGAGCTAAGCCAGAAGAAGAGACAAAGAATGCATGTGAGCTTCCTCACAAAGAAATTTTCTGGAGGCTCCCCTGTGTCCTCCGCTTAATCTTCTTTATTAACACAGAGTTGCCAGAGACTAATTAATAGATATCTGGTTCAATGGACCCCACACAGAAACACACACACATAATTATACTCTAGATCCTTGTTCCCACAGCAGAATAGGTAAGCATCCTCTCTTATTGAGAGTCCTGCCTTAGCCAAACGTCCTCTCTTATGGTGCTGGACATCACCCACACAGAGGCTGGCAGCCTTTAGAGCCTGTGTTAAGGCTAGCATTTTCTTTCTTTCTTTCTCTATCTCTCTTTTTAAACTGTAAAATATACTTGCTTGCATCTCAAAACAGACTTTGGATTATTAGAGAAACTTAGTTTGGGTATTCTCTTCTTGAGGCTATTGCCTTATCTTTCTAATATTAACAATAATAATTTTAATATTGCTATCATGACATCCTTGGAATAGTACCCTCATCATCTAGAAACCAGAAGAGGAGTACAAGATATTTAGACCCCAGTTCCCTGATATTGGCCCCAGCTGTCAGCCTCAGACTTGCCATAGAAAATCTAATGTCTCTGGTTCCTCATCTTTCCAAGTCTGCCAGTCTGGAAAGGAACGAGGAGCCCAGCACTCTCTAGCTTTCTTTATCACTCTTGAATCAAAAACAAGAATTCCAACTGTGTGGGTGGGCCTGGTGGACCCTCCACAGGGAGTGTTCAGCTGAAGGGTACTGTGTGGCGCATGTACAATGTTTAGGAGGACAGCCTTTATAGCCAGACAGGCTGTGTTCAGACCTCAGCTCTGCCATTCCCAGAATATGTGCTCTGGAATGCATTATTCTCTACCTACTCCCTGCCTCCAATAAGATTCAACATATGTGTAATATCCTCCATGGCACAGGTCATGTACAAGAAGAAATGATTCCATAGGTGTGAAATGCTTAGCAACAAGTACCCAGTAGATGATGATGTGGTTAGTAAATGCTAACGGTTATAATTCACTTACACATTAGAGGATGCCTTTGTACGAAAAAATGAGCTAGACTGTATTTTTGTCCTTTTAAGGATAATTAAAGAATTAACCCAACAAATATTTATTATAAATTACTATGGTTTTGCTCAGCAAAGCACCTCACCTATAGCTGTAAAAGAGAGAAAAAAAGAGAGGAAGAGTGGAAGGATAGGAGGAAGAGAGGGAGGAAGGGAGGCTGAGTGAGTGGAGGGGCAGGCAGAGCTTGTAGCAGATGGTCGCGGAGCATGTACCTGGGGACCTGAGGCCATCACTGAGAAAAAGGATACAAACCCTTTCCCGAATTTGTATGTATTTTTGATCCCTCAGGGAAGCTATTCTCTGCAACTAATGGCTGTGTATGCATCCAGGCAGGGAGCAGGTGTTAATCTACACAGACTAGTTAATGGCCATTAACAGCACTTAAAAATCCAATAAACGGAGAAGGACGTTCTAGCCATCCATACCAGGACCAGAATTCTGTGAGGCCCTTCCCACTATGGTAGCGCTCATCACCATCATCATCAGCATCGACAAGGATTTCTATTTAATAACCAATAGCACAAATATCTTCTGTCCAATGCTATGTGCTAGGCCCTGTGCCAGTACTGGAGATAAAAAGATTAATGAGATCTGATCACTGGGCCCAGAAGCCTACGGTGCAGAAGGCAAAGCTGTCTGGAACTGACCACAATATAGTGTGATGAGAACTATGTGAGGAAAATAAACTCAGTTTCGTGGGAGAGTGTGACTAATGGCCTGTTTTCTGCTTGAAATGGAACCTTTTTTAACATCAAATACTGTTCAAGAGCAGAGGAAATTCACCAAACAAAACAGCCGTGGCAGCACAAAATAAATGAGTATAACTAAGTGTAAAGTAACACGCCTCCTGAAAAATCTTATAAAACTTCACGAGAAATGGCAGACTGGAGTCATGAAGTATAAGCTTTTCCCTGGGCCTGGCTCCAAACACATAGTGGATCAAATAGAGCCATTTTTAAAAAAAAAACATTCTAAGCCGAATTCAAAATAAAGACATGAATATTTTCAGGTACCAGGAAGGAAAAGGAGAAATTAAAAGTTACAGAGTTATATCTTAGCGATGATGCTACGGCTTCCAAAGGACAGGTGTTGGGGAGATCAGATCAGATCTAGAAATTCTGATGCCCCTGAGGGAGAAGATATCTGCCCTGAGAAGACTGGAGGGACTATTTTGTTCAAGAAGAGACTAGAAACAAACATTACAGACGTCCTACCAAGCAGCAAGGAAATATATCTGCCCTTGGCCTTGGATGCACAGGACTGAAAAATTGTCTGCATGTGTCATGAATTCTCTGCATGTGTCATGAAGTCAACCTCGGGCAAGTTGTCCTGAGCAAGTGAAATCCACAGAACTCCTGGTAAAACTAAGCAAAAACTACTCTGTAGGGATACTTTCATATTCTGGGGATCCGAGAATCCCATAGGAAACAAAACAAAACAAAAACCACTGAAGATGACCCCACAGCCAAAAGGGAAAAGCCATTAATAAGAAACTATCTTCCATGAGGGTGAGCCAGCAAATGCAACAATAGAATACCATAGGATGCCCCCAAAATATTGTACATGTCATCTTTATGTAGCTGAATAGCTACATAAGCAAACGTGCTGAGTATGGCCCAATACAGAAAGGCTCTCACTTGAAGACTACTACCACACCGGTGTTTGAATCTCAGCTTTCAGTAAATCACTCCTTCATATGAAACATTTCCTTCTTTCAACTGTCCTTTGAAATATGTAAATGCTCCTGGGAAAATTAATAAAAGTTAGCCTTTCTCAAATTTCAGGGTTTACTAGAATTATCTGTGGTGCTCTTTCAAAACAGGCCCTACCCCCAGGAAATTCCAGTGTAAGCGGATTTAGGACAGAGACCAGGAATCTGTATATTTAATTAGTGTTGGTCAGGAGGGTTTACGGTGAAGGTGTTTTGTGCTGCTGAACGCGTAGTCTACTCTAGAAACTGTTTAGGGGCTGTGAATTAACTTGGTTGGGAACTTTTAATTAAGAATTCTATATTTTGGGATAGAATAATTTTATTTATATAGAGTTATATATAGTCCATAGATATTCTTCTGTATACACACCTTCTAAGTCATATTGGTTTTTTACCTTTTACTTAAAATTAGATTTTAGCATATTTGTATGGATATTGGTAGCAGAAGTGAAAAGAAAGAAGGAAGTGTGAAGGGGGCAGTTGCTAAGTCAAAAATTAAGTAGTAAAAAGGAGGGATTACATCTTTTTTATGTCTGCCTCAGATACAGCTTGGGTGTCAGAGACCTTTACTACTTATCAAATGGGCTCTTCCATATTTCAAACCCCCATGGTAGGGACATGTGACCAGTTCTGGTGAAAAGGAACAAAGCAGAAGTAATATCCATCACTTACAGAACTGCCCTTAAAAGCAGTGTGTAAAGGCAGAGCAAGATGGCCGAATAGGAACAGCTCCAGTCTCCAACTCCCAGCACAAGCGACACAGAAGACCGGTGATTTCTGCATTTTCAACTGAGGTACTCGGGTCATCTCACTAGGGAGTGCCGGACAATCTCGCTGGTGCAGCCCGACCAGCGAGAGCTGAAGCAGGGCGAGGCATTGCCTCACCTGGGAAGCACAAGGGGGAAGGGAATCCCTTTTCCTAGCCAGGGGAACTGAGACACACAACACCTGGAAAATCGGGTAATTCCCACCCCAATACTGCGCTTTAAGCAAACGGGCACACCAGGAGATTATACCCACACCTGGCCGGGAGGGTCCCACGGCCACGGAGCCTCCCTCATTGCTAGCACAGCAGTCTGCGATCTAACCGCAAGGCAGCAGCAAGGCTGGGGGAGGGGCGCCTGCCATTGCTGAGGCTTAAGTAGGTAAACAAAGCCGCTGGGAAGCTCGAACTGGGTGGAGCTCACAGCAGCTCAAGGAAACCTGCCTGTCTCTGTAGACTCCACCTCTGGGGACAGGGCACAGCTAAGAAACAACAGGGGAAGCAGCAGAGGCCCGTGCAGACCCGAACGACTCTGTCTGACAGCTTTGAAGAGAGCAGTGGATCTCCCAACACGGAGGTTGAGATCTGAGAACAGACAGACTGCCTACTCAAGTGGGTCCCTGACCCCTGAGTAGCCTAACTGGGAGACATCCCTCACTAGGGGCAGTCTGACACCCCACACCTCACAGGGTGGAGTACACCCCTGAGAGGTAGCTTCCAAAGTAAGAATCAGACAGGTACACTCGCTGTTCAGCAATATTCTATCT